>NC_083720.1:44560497-45810497 GCF_028564815.1 Eubalaena glacialis
CATCTCAGTATCACAGCGCATTCGTGACATAAATAGCTACTTAAGAGACATTTGGCAAATGGATGGAGGTGGACTTAGCATGTCTATTTAGACAGGCTGCCAACCCCAAACTGGTTATGTATACACGCGGGTTTCTAATACAGAGGTAAAACCACTTTCAAAACTCAGGGCTGGAAAACCAAAACCACAAGAAGAAGAAAAAAAGGTTTTAGGGCCCCATATAGGGAATTTTCATATCTGAATATTCTAGTCCAGATAATTAAGGATCAGAGACTAGTCATTTTGACAGATTCGTTTTGGGATTAAAGTTAATTTTGAGTTCTACAAGTAAAAAAGCATCTCATCTGCGACTACTTAGCTTGAAGGGGCTGGAAGGGAAGGGAAGGGAAGGGAAGGGAAGGGAGAAAGAAAGAAAGGAAGAAAGACACCATCTGCAAGTCAAGTCAGCATTCCAGGGGCATTTTACAGGGAAGTAAAAATCCTTGGAAGTGAGAAGCAGTAAAAGGGTCAGCTTCACATTCCACCGAAGCCACTGGGGGCTGTGCTTCTGACCCTTAGATTGTGTCTACAAGGAAAGGAACAGCGATTCTGACAGTGAATTCAATGTTGCATAGGCTTTCTGGCAGCAAGACCTAACAGCCCAACTGCACCTACCCAAGTCTGGTAAAACCACGTGGGCCCCAGCTGTTGGAATCTGACATGCTGTGTGCAGATTTTCAGAAAAATCAGAGGATTTAGGCAAGATAAGGCAGCTTCTGAGCATTCTGTGGGTTCTGGGATGGGTCTGGTTTGCCTGAGCCTTGGTACCCAGTTACCAGCATGGGGCTAATGTCTCTCGTGGGTTAAACAGCATTAAAAAACCCTCACTTTCTACCATTATCCAATAGCTCTTTCCCTGAAGCTGCCCATCCTCTTTTAGTGAGGGGACTGTGGCTTCACCTCCCAGGATGAAACGACACGTCTGGCCTCTGTCTGCACTCCATCACCTCCAAGAGGAGAGGTGCCATCTTACCGGGAGATGAGGGTTCCAGACGTCTCCTGGACCGCAGGAGCTGGAGCAGGTCCACTGCATCTTGATGCACACAGCTCTGGCTTCTCTCTCACTCCCCTCTTTCTCCTCTGTCACTATTGAGAACTGACAAAAAGGCTCAGGGACCCTCCTGACCTTGTTGCTCCTGGGCCTCACTAGCCCTGATCTCTTCCCTGGAGTGGGCCATGGGGTCAAGAGCGTGGACCTGGAGCCACCCGGCCTGAACTTGAATCCCAGCTCTGCCACTGTGTGACCTTGGGCAAGTTACTTAATCACCCTGACCTTGGGTTTCTCATCTGCCAGGTGAGGATGAGAACAGGGCCAGCCTCACAGGGATTCTGTAGAGAGCACATAAAATCAACCACAGAATGCTCTCACCTCTGGCCATTAATTAGGCGATAAATTATTAATCATACCCTAGTTAATTTTTCTTCATAGCATTGACCACATATTATATTTGTATATTATCTGCTCCTTCACTAGAATACAAGCTCCAAGAAGGAAGGAACTGTATCTGTTTGCTCCTGGCTATATTCTCAGAACTGAGAGCAACGTGGAACATAGAGTAGGCTCTTAAATATTTATTGAATGGCTGAACTTTGCACATAAAAACCTTGACAATAGTTATTTTATTATTTTATCATTGTTATTAGTGGTAGCTTTCTATATGGATTAAATAACATGGAACATACCTGAGTATTGACTTTGTGTTCAATACACAGTGAATAAACGCTAGAAAGAGAAAAAAAGAAGGGAGATGGAGGACGAATGGAAGGAAGGAGAGAAGGGCAGACACATTCCCAAATAACTTCTGTGTGGGAGGCAGCGAGGGGAAAGCGTGGTGAGCATGAGGAGAATGGGGGGTGGGACAGAGACCCTGAAACCCTTGGCCAGGCACTCACGTGTGAGTGAGGCTTGTGGGTCTGGGAGACAAGGCCACCAGGAGAACTCGTGTTGGGTGGGAGTTACTCCGGGCTGCACAGGAGCTGCGGGATGGCTGCATTTGGGATCTAGAGGCATCTCCTGAGCTATTTCCCAGGCTGGGGAATCAGGGATGTAACTCTCCACTGCCTGCTCAATAAAAGGTCCCCAGACCTTCCTGTAAAGTGAGCTGGTGCTGGGCTTCATCCTCTTTCTTCCTCACTAGATGGCTAGAGAAGAATCAGCCTGGGGTAGCATGAGAGACACAGGCTGTGAAATCACACTGAACAGGGCCAAACCCACTTCTGTTGCTACAGGGAGCCGCAGTTTAAGATAGTTAATGAGAATGGATCCACTTGTTCTTTTTCTCTGTAGACCCCACCCCCTCCATGTCAATACACATGTGTTATGTACCTAGGTGGCTGATCATAAACTAGCTACATGGGGATAATATTACTTTCCTTCCATATGACCTTGGGGATTAACTGAAATAGAAAAAAATGACATTGAGTGTTTAGCTGAGCTCCCAGGGCACAACAGCGCTCAGGAGACTCCACCAGCTAGGGGTGCAGAGTTAGGGCCTTGAATACAGCAAGTCCTCAATACTTGCTTACTGAAGGCGAGACCAAAGGCTGAAATCCAGACACCACCTCGCTGTATAAATCTTCCACCACTGACACAAAAAACAAGATGATTCTAAGCATTTTCACAAAGGAACTTGCAAGATGGCTGCTTTTGAGGACAGAGGGCTCAGGGGCTGTCCCTGCCCTGCTCTCTCCCTTTCCAGCAAACTCGGGGCTAACTTCATTCACTGGTCTGCACTGCCCAACTTGTCCAAGATCCCAAAGATAAAAAACAGCAGGGCACGGTAATCTAGGTGCATTTCTCTTGCCTTTGTGTCATTATTTTCTCAAATCTTTGACAACTCTATGTATTCTTTTTATAGTTTACATTTGAATGACGCTGGCATGTACCTGGCTACTTTAATAGCACCTCTACAAAATTCTTCCTCACTCCGTCTGTCCTTCCCTCCCTCCCCTCCTCCTCCCCTCTCTTTTTTCCTTTCTCCCAAGTCTTTTGTTATCAGAATTTCACCCCCTCCCTCAGAGGGAACATTTTAACAGCATGGGTTTATGACTACCGTAAAGAAGAAAGTTTGAAAGGCAAAGCCAGAGCCGTGATCCCCAGCTTTATAACAAACTCCTGTCAAAACATAAACCACAGCCAGACATGAGCCATGGCGACAGAATGCAAGACCGTAAAGATGATGGAGATCAGACAGGACAGGCACTTTATAGAAGCAAACACCTTCCTTGCAAACAGATAGAGCGAGTGTAACACTGAAAAACACTTCCCAGAAAAAAAAATGGTCTGAAGAAATAAGGACAAAAACATAAAATTCAAATGACAGCCCAGCCCAAGGAGATAAACCCAAGGGAGACAAAGAATCCAATTTTACTAAATCAAACCGACATCTCTTCCTGACTTTAATTGACCTCAGTAAGCTGGATCCTGAACAAACATAAAATTAAGAAGTGGGTAGCATCCAGTGGAGAAATGGACCATCAGTGTATAGATGTTTGAAGTTCTACTTTCTCAGGACTTTCTTGGTTCTGCATAGAAATGTGAAATCATCCATTCCACTGGTGGCAACCATAATACCCAGCATGAGGTCAGGGATTCAGTGTTCCTGAGAGTACCACATGCAAGGTTCCAGATCTGAGGTCTGGCTCTTGCAATATGTCCAAACATCAATTCAGGTTTCTATGGTGCTGTCATCATTGGAAAGAAATAAGCACAGGATGAGGGAAGTGAAGCTAATGGATGCAGCTTATCAGGATGCCAAGGAAAGCCTTGTCTTCTGTTAAATTGGAAGCATTACAAATGGAGAAAGTACCACACTGATCTCTATTCACAGGAGTCTCTTAGTTACCAAGGGTGGTATGTTTTGAAAAATCTCCCCATAGTCTCTCTGGCTTCCCTTTGCTGGCTATTCTTGCTGATCCTTCTTCCTTCCTTTATTTTTTTCTGGGTAACTCTTTCTCTTCTTTAGCTCCCAACTTGAGAACTACTTCTTCTGGGGCGTCTTCTCTAATTTCCATAGGCTAAGCTGGTTTGGTGTATCTCCTGCAAATTCTCTTGACAACCTACCCTTCTCTGTCATAGGATTTATCACATCATAGTTGTTCTCAAACAGACTACAACTTGAGGAGCACGTTGAGATAAAGATTCCCAAGCCTCACCTCCAAAAGCATCTGTTTCAGCAGGACTCGGATGAGGCCAGGGTCTGGCATTTTTAACAAGTATCCCAGGTGCTTTGGTTGCAGATAATCCCTAGATCATATTCCAAGACTACTTTATTTGAATTGTCTCTGTGTCCTTTTAGAATGTAGGTTCCATGAGAACAGAAACCATATCTGCCTAGTTTCACAGTAGGACTGATCCCAGCACTCAGCACCCAATAATAGCCAACCCCTACCCTCTCTCTCTCTCTCTCTCTCTCTCTCTATATATATATATATATATGTGTGTGTGTGTGTGTGTGTGTGTATGTAGGCATGTAGATGGTTGTGTATCTATGTATGTATATGTATACCTGTATATGTACATATGTACACACACATATAGTCATTGACTGGATGTGACATGGAGTTCTGTTTGGTAGATTAGAGTCTGCTCTTCTCGACAGAGATGAGATGATCATGGCATGGAGTACTGGGCTGCAGCATCTCATAGCTTCCGGTTGTTATCACCAATTTCCTCCATGAGGGGTTGCCAAGAGAATGGATAGGATCCTCAGAAAGTAAAAACAAAAGCAAAAACTTCCACTTACTGGCAACTAGGTAACAGCTGACCACCTCTATCCTGCCGGAAACTCCACTAGGCTTACCCTGCTGATTATTCCTGGGTGCAGACACTGATCAAGGGAAGTTCATACCACCAGGCAGGAGCCTCCCCTGGTGACACTTCTGCTGAGAGGACAAATACTTCAATTTCAAACAACCGAGACTGCGGTGGGGCCGTGTGTCGAGATAATTCTGGGAAACAGATTTGAAAGGTGGCGTCTCTTTTCTAACATTCCCAAACTGTTATAATTCTAAGACTACCCACACTCCACTTAACATGCTAAAATACAGTTGAGTGCTGAGCTTTACCCAAGGTTCATTATAGTGGGGACTTTGCATGATGAATTTGTTGGAGATGAGGGATTTGCAGTAATCCAAGAAAGTAATTCCCAGAGCCAACAGGCCGTTGTAAGCATGTGTGAATTGATAACCTGAGTGATCATTCGTGCAATTTCAGGCTGTGGTGATACGAACAGTATCTCGCTAGTGGATAATACCAGTTGTCAAGCATATGTTTTATAACCCCCAGAACTCCCTCTTGTTTTTGCAAGATGCTGGTGGATATCTTTGATTTTTTTTTTCCTGGCTGCATAAGACTTTGGAAAGGTTTGATTCTTTTTTTTTTTCCTTCTTTGACCAGAGAAGTTAATAGTAGAGAAAATTTAAAAAGAAAAAAAAGTGAAGACAGCAAATAAAAATTATGAATAACCATCTAATCAGCCCTTTAAACACCACTGAAAACAGTTTAAATTCATATTTTAATATCTGTAGCCAATGCGAGGAGAATCTTGCATACGTCAGAGGCATGCTTTCTCTGCCTGAAGGATTATGAGGGTTGGGATATAATTGTCTGCTACATCTCTTAGCCTCTGGGTGTCTCAAAGTTCTGTTAGGAAACAGACCATATCTATTCACCTCTACGTCTTGAATGTCCAAAACAGCACTTGGCACAGTTGCTAAATAGTTGATGTATTTGTTGATCACATTGGGTCTTTAACAGTTGGAAGACAGGAACTGATCAGGTAGACTGGCATTAGAAGCCAAACCAGGAAGATATGATCCAGGAAAAGGGATGGGCCTGTGTGGAAGGTGCAGGTGAGAGACATCAGGCAAGAAGGAAGGAAGTTCTGAGTTGGAATTAAAAGAAAGTGAATTGGAAGGAGAAATCAATAGCTGCCTGAGACAGATACAAAAAACACAGGCAGGGAATAAATAGGTAAGGAGCACGTTCTGGAAAGAAACAGAGAACTGATACTGCCAGGCAGTGTTATAGACTCTTGAGAGTTCTTCCTTGCGGAGGAATCCCCATTAAGGTGATACTCCTCACCTCTCTTGGCCTCTTTGTTCAATCCACCTGGGGGAAGCAGGGACTTGAGAAATCTTATCGGAGAGTTTAAAGTTTAGAAGGAGTAATTGGGCATCCCTAGCCCCACCCCTTCCTCTTCCTTTTCTTGGATACAAGCTCTACAGGGATTGTGTGTTCTGCTCAGTTTCTCCAGTGAGACATGACAAGCAATGCTGGTGACCGGGTGGGTAAGTCTACTTGTTCTTGGATTTAATATTAGGAAAGCCATTTGCCGGTAGATATAAGGCATGTTCTCCAAAGAGTGTTTGTACCAGAATTACAGAGTCTTCTACATCTGACATCTCCTTTGTCTTACTTCTCAATTGGTTTAGAACTGTAAGTGTTAAAAAATGTGTCATTTATTGGAATCTCAATTCACTGGACAAATAGTTGGCAGGTAGCAAACAAATTTCAACCCAATTCAATTTCACAAATGCTTTTCACACACCTACTATGTGTACAGTCCCATGTTACCTTTCAGAGTAATTACAGCAGTGACCAAGACAAGATTTCAGGCCAGGGTACTATACAACATTCTAGTCTCAAGACAGAGGAGCAGGTCTCTGATGTCACGACAACTGATTTAATGGCAAAAGCCATTGCCCAGTGCCTGGGTTTAGATGTTCAAACTTTAGTTGACCTGGGCTTCTGCAGTCCCAAGTGCATCTTGAAACGTGAGCTCCTTGAAAGCAAGAACTCTGCTTTAGTCTTCGTCTTGGTCCCCATGTCTAGAACACGGCTTAGCATAGAGCATCATAATGGCATGGTTGACTAGATGGATGCATGGGTGAGTCCTGCTGGATATGGAGAGATGTGTGTTGGGAAGAAGATAATCACCTCCACCTCAAGTGATCATAATGGCAAGCCAGAGAGCATTTGAGCTCTCCTAACAATTACACTCCAAAATAAATCATGTAAATTTAGAAGATGTTTTCAAAAATACTATCATGGGGACTTTTCCTAGGTAAAGAACCGTGTTTCAACAGTATAGGTGAAGATGCTTTGAAATAAAGATGACAGCTGATAGATAAGTGGATAACAAATCTATACAAAGAGCTCCTGCCTCTTCCTTCCAAAGACTTTCCTTCCTTGAGTCTTTTCTTTTGGTCAGACAGTCAGGAATAATCAGTGGAACAATGATACCTCCATTTTTGATGGGGAAGGCTACTTTGATTTTCTAAATGACTGAGTGAGGTACCAGTTGGAGAACCAACAGTGAATGCTTATTTAAATTCAGAGAAACCACAGACTGGATTATATACTTCAAGGGGAACAAATAAAGAGAAAAACAAAAACTATAAATGTCTGGCACACAGGAGGCCTTCGATATCTCTTGGTTGAATGACATAAATGAAGTAGACACATGCTTAAAAAAAGAAAGCCCAGATGGGTACAAACCACAAATCACTGAGATGAGGCAGTGGTAGATTTGGTATAATTTCCCCTCCACACCCAAAGTCCCTTGAGTCTTCAGGAGTCCTTGGGGATTAAAGACAAGGTATCAAGAAGAACAACAGCTGTTGGCTAACTTCATATGGCAGTTTTAAATGAAAACTTTAGAGTTCAGCAGACAAGTTATTAAGGGTTTTGAGCCTTGGGACAGATCTGGATTTAAATATTTCCCAGCTTTAAATTTCTATGACTGTTTTTGGTAACAGCCCAGTGGTGCTTAATTTTCTCTGTTAATATTCGTATCAAATCACTGAGGAACTAAGAAGGAATTTTATGGATCTGCTGTGGGGTGAAATCATGTGTTAGTTAATGGGGAAAACATTCAAATCTCTATGTGCAAAAAGAGTCATTTGTATAATTTTTGAGACTCAATCAAAACCTCTACAAAAACAATGTCATAAAAAAGCTATTGTCCCAGGTCTGTGATCTTGTGTAATGGTCTAAATTCTGATGTAATGGACTAAATTCTGAAGTTCATCAGATTTAAGACAATCTACCAATGTCCCATTTCACCATGTTTATTTTTCTGTACCTACCTCTGGACACTTTTAACCAAAGATTATCTCAAAGATTATCACTGTTGCATGCCAAAGCCAAACCTATGACTAGGATGTAAGTTCCAGGAGGGAGGACCTTTGTCTTTTTGTTCATTTCTGTATCTCCAGCACCCAGCCTACTTCCTGGCACAGAGCAGGGACTCAATAAATATTTGTTGAATAAATAAATAAATGATGACTGCTATGAATTTAGCAAAAATAACACTTGTGGAGAGTAACTGGAGGAAAGCAAGGGGGAAAAAAACATGCCAAATAATAAAAAGGACAAAATGTTCTGCAAAGAAATGCCATTTTATTGCTTTAAACATGCTCTTCAAAATCAATGGCTATCAAGTGCTACCAATTTAAGTGATAATTGGAGATACTTGAATAGATCAGTATGGCTACATTTATAATTATCATGTGGCATATATGCCTAGAAGTGGCTTAAAGTACTTGAGATATATATATATATGTGTGTGTGTGTGTGTGTGTGTGTGTGTATATATATATATATATATTTTTTTTTTTTTTTAAGTGAGCATTTAACACCCCCATCCCCTCTACCATCACCAGACTTTCCTTTGTTCACTTGTGAAGCAAACTGTTTTTGGTCCCATGGAGAAAAGAATTTCATACTAAATCAAATTACCATGATCCCAAATTTGAGGTGTTCTAATATAAGAGATTATATTGCAGCTGGTAACGTGACAGTAGTAAAAACCTTCCACTGTTGTTATCCACACCCTTTCTGCCAGTTTTAGCTTCACAAAGGTACCAGTACTACTGCTAACAAGAATGATGTTAATAGCTAACTAAATTTAAGTTCTTATCACGTGCCAGTCATTGGATTTTTTTTTTTAAACTGTACTATCTCCTCTAATACTCTCAATGACTTTACACAGTAGACACTGCTATTATCCCAATGTTATAGATAAAGGGACCAAGGCTCAGACAGAGAGAGTTCATGTATTTAGAATGTCTGACTCCAAAATCAATCAATCAATAATACATCTTGTGCCATCTCTTTTATTGTGTAGGACAGTTATGTGTCCCTCACACTTTTATTTAACTTTATGCACAAATGAATCCCACAACACACCCAGCACTGGGTCATCCACATAATAGATGAACAATGAAAATTTTGCTAGATTGATGCCATCGTGTGAATAAAGGCTACAAAAGTGCAATTGGCTATTTTTAAAATATTAAATAATGTATTTCTTTGGATAGCATCTCAAAGAGAATACAATAGTATCTGCTGGGGATGGTTTAAATCTACAGGGACCTTAAAGATCATCTAGTTTAACCATCTGCCAAAAGTATCCGCCAAGTTCAACAGTCTTTGAAATCTTTCAATGGCTCCCCCCAGTTGTCTTGAAGTTGAAGTCCAGACTCTTTAATATGACTTTCGAGGATCTTTCATGACCTGGTCCCTGCTTATCTCTTTGATCTCGTTTCTTAGTACTTCCCTGCATCTCTGTTTCTCCTCATCCTCTCCTGCCTCTCTCCTGTCCCTACCATCCAGCCCACGTCACAAAAAGACACACAGTCTTGGCTCTAACAGAACTTTTTACTGCTCCTCTAAATCTGACAACTCTCCCTTGCTTCTGCATTTTAGTTCATGAGATTCCATCTGTTTGGAATACCATTACCTTCCTCTGGTTAATTACTTCTTTGAAAACCACCTCCAGGACATTTGGAGAACGTGTCGTTTAGCAATGCTTCTGCCATTTCTTCTACTCTCCAGTAATAGAGCACATCTCACACTGGACTGAACAGTTTACTTGGTCCCCACCTGATCATAAGCTCTTTGAAGGCAGGGACTACAGCTGTTTCATTGCTGTATCGCCACAGTACCAGGGATGGGGCAGACTGGATATGCACTTGGTGAATGAATGAGCTACACCCAGCAGCCAGGATTTCCGACGCTCACTGAGTTCTCATCCATGAATATGTCAGCTTATCAACTGGGGAAAACACAAAACCAATAAAGTCTTTGTGCGGTAGTTTTCTGAATCCTGGGCATGGTTTCACATGGGAAACAGTCTGAGCTGCCCTGAAAACTCACAGAAGCTCAACCACAGTCCCGAAGCCTACTCATTTCTGTGGCTTCTTTTAGCCACAGGAAGCCCTTCTTGATCTGCGTATGCAGTTTCACCTGTGATAGCATCCTCTATTGTAAAGAATGTCGAAAGCTTCCTAGGAAGGCACATTCCTCCCACTCCCGACAACATCTACATGGAACTCTTGTTCCCTTCTGTTCTGTCCTGGGATCACAAAATGGCCCAGGTGGAAGGGGCTGTGGAGACCATCTTGCCCAACACCCTCATTCTGATATAGGCTGATATAGGACAGGGAACTGAAATCCTGAGAGGCCACAAGGTAGTAGTCAGAACCCTGCATATTTGAACCAAGATTTTGTGCAGTATCTTAAATTATTGATAGCACAACCATATGAGGTGGCAGCTCTTATTAACCCATTTGTACAAATGAGGGAGGTAAGGCTTAAAGATGCTAAGTGGCTTGTCCAAAGTCCCACACTGGCTAGAACACCTCATGCTCTCTCCTTATCCACAACTCCAAACTTCTGCATTCCAATCAGAATACACATCAGTTATTGGACCACCCAGAGAATGTGAGATTTAACCTTCACTACCAATCTAAGCCCCTGGGTTTCATTTGCCCGCATCTCATTCTTTCTCTCGCTGTTTTGCAGTAGCACAATGTCAGAGGTCACTGAACTCGCTCTCAGTGTACTGCCTTGGGAGACATATTATAAAGTATGAAATTGGTCAGGAGTGAGTAGCATATGTTGACAACTTTGAAAAGACCTTATTCTGAAATCCTACTAGCTCTGTGCTCCAATCCAGTGCTTGGAACCTAGCCAGATTCTCTGGGAAAAATCAAGCAAGTACAATTTATACCCTTTTCCAGTGGCCAACTCTGGGCAAAATTTCGTTTTATTGCAAATCATCACAAACATCTTTCCATTTACTAGCTGTGTGACCTTGGACAATCTGTTTTTCCTCACTCTGCCTCGGTTTCCTTGTCTATAAAATGGGAATGATAATAGTCCTTTATCTTGAGGGTAGTGAGTTTTAGATGAGGTCCTCAGAAGAGAGACTCTCAGTGAAGGTCAGCTAACTGTGCATTTAAAACACACATGAGCCTCAGTAGAATACCTTTCTTGCCCTCTACTCTGAAGGGATGCCAACAGCCAGATGAAAATGCTGCAGAAAACAGATCTGTTTGGATGGCCATAAAGGGAGAGGTGGATTCACAGACAAGATTCCCCAAGAACTGCGAGGAGGCTGAGCACAGAGAAGCTGCCTCTTAGCTGTATTAAAGGCTGCTGCCACTATTTAAAGGAACCCGGGGAGGCTCTGTGAAAAAATACCCACTCTAGTGGCGCAGTGGTTGAGAATCTGCCTGCCACTGCAGGGGACACGGGTTCGAGCCCTGGTCTGGGAGGATCCCACATGCTGCGGAGCAACTGGGCCCGTGAGCCACAACTACTGAGCCTGCGCGTCTGGAGCCTCTGCTCCGCAACAAGAGAGGCCACGACAGTGAGAGGTCCGTGCACCGCAATGAAGAGTGGCCCCCGCTCGTCGCAACTAGAGAAAGCCCTCGCACAGAAACGAAGACCCAACACAGCTAAAAATAAATAAATTAATTAAAAAAAAAAATACCCACTCTTCTCAATGTCTCCTTCCCCGATGGTTGCATATTCATAGTCAGGGCTTCTTGGCAGTGAGATGAACTCCATAAGTCAGGTTGGGAGGCCAGTGACTAAAGGATTATTCCCTTCAGTGTCATGCCCACCCCACCACAATTCCGCGTTCCATTTGCTGCTTTATGTTTTTAAAGCTCCTGGAAAGTAAATAATCATTGAGAGGACCAGAAGTGAATGTGGAAGTTATTGGTGTGGTTCATATTACTGGGGCAGTGTGCCTCTGTTCTCCAGCTTGGTAGAAAATGGGTGATGAATGTTAAAAACATTACCTAGAGGGCTGGGATAGGGAGGGTGGGAGGGAGGGAGATGAAAGAGGGAAGAGATATGGGAACATATGTATATGTATAACTGATTCACTTTGTTATAAAGCAGAAACTAACACACCATTGTAAAGCAATTATACTCCAATAAAGATGTTAAAAAAAAAAAAAAGACCCGGCGCAACCAAATAAATAAATAAAATAAAACAAATATTAAAAAAAACCCAAAAAACATTACACTCATCCATCCAGTACATCCTTCTACACAAATGACTACTCCACTAGGCGCTCACTGGGACCTTCCTCTACCTTCTGAAAAAAAGAAAAGAAAAACTAACATTCATCATTATCGTCATCTATCATCATCGCCATTGTTATCATCATCATGATTATTTTTAGCTGCTACTTATTATATATCAAGTCCTTTACATTAATCGTCTCCATTTTATTGATGGAGAAATCAAGGCTCAGAAAGATTAGATGATTTGCTCAAGTTCACACAGATACTAAGTGACAAAGAGTTAGGATTCCTAGTGTGGTAGGCAGACTCCAAGATGGCCCCCAACTATCCTCGCCTTCTGGTTTTCATACCTTTGTGTAATCCTATGCCCTTGAGTGTGGGCTGGATTTAGTGACTTTCTTCTGGCAGTACAGCAGAATGTGGCAGAGGTGAAGGGATACCCCTTCTGAGATTGGGTTACAGAAGGACTGTGGCTTTTATCATGGCTGCCCTGTATTGCTTGCTCACCCCGAGGGAAGCCAGTTGCCACGTGTGAACTGCACTACGGGAGGATGTTCATGGTTTGCAGACACCAAGGACCTATATCTGCTAACAGTCATGAGAGTGAGCTTGGAAGTAGATTCCCCAGTTGAGTGTTGAGATAAATGCAGCCCCAGCTGACATCATGACTAAAGCTTTGTGAGAAAAACCGATCCAGAGGCATCCAGCAAAACACACTCAGATTCCTAAAGTACAGAGACTGTGGGATCATAAATGTTTGCTCTTTAAACTGCTATGTTTTGGGCTAATGTGTTACATAGCAATATACACCATCTTGGTTTGGTTGACTTCATAGCTTAAGCGTTGAACTCTTTCTCTGTGTCACAGTGTCCTTCGGACACCTGTATTAACTTTGTAATATTGCAAGTCAATGTTCTGGGGACCTCATCCCAATGATGACCCACAATGGAGCATAATGCAACAAGGCTGGGAGCTGAGGAAAGAAGAAAAAGCAGAAGGAAGTTGGTTAAGAAATTCCAAAGGTTTACCTTTTCACTCTCCACCATTTCTGGGCTCTAAAAAGGAGCCCAGGTGTGCACCGGTCAAGAACTGAGACGTGATGAGTCTAGTAAGTATCGCAGCAGCCCTTTGGGGCTAGATTGTAGCCAGGGCACCACATACAGTTGTATAGTTTGGGCACTGCACAGAGGTACCAGGCTGCAATGGGCAGGAGTAAACTGAAATTGGCTATATCCACCCAAAGGGGGCGTCTTCTAACTCATGCATGGGCTTCCAGTAGCTGTGGTCATTGCTATGTCTTATTAATGACAGGTGAACTAGGACGAGCCTTGTGAAGCCTAGGAATAGCCCCAATTATAATAGCCCCAGGAAGCTACACTGTGTCACTCAACTGAGTTTCTCTTTATTTTGAATTTGTACTTCCTTGTTGATCGGTAAAGTTTTTGGGAAAATCGCAAAGATGCTAATGATCTAACCAGAACCAAGACAGAAGTGACTTTTGTAGTTGTTGGTGGTGTTTGAAAATCTTTAATTGGTGCAGAGCTTTAAAGGGTAAACTGGGTAGTATTCCTTTGGAGAGCCTGATAATAGCCATGGGTGGAAAGCAATAGGAGAGACCCACTGAGAGAACATGAGAGTCAGAAAGGGGGTCGCTGGTTTTCAGAGCCACCTACACAATTTCTTTTCACCACCTGAAGGCTTCCCCTCCAGTGCCAGAGCCCTGACAACTCTGCTTTCTACGAAAAGGAGGGTTGTGACTTGTTTCCTTCAGAGGCAGAGAGGATCCTGGGTGCAGGGAAGTGTGTGAGGCTCTTTCTGTGGTACACTGGCTTGGGGTGAGGGGCAAGTTGTGTTGTATGTTTGGGCGGTGTAAGGGGAAGTAGGCAGGCCAATTACAGGGCTGGAGAAATACACAGGGGCAGTGGCTGGACACAAGTGGATTGAAAAGTGTTGGATATCTGGGCACCCCTATATACTCCACCCAAGTTCTACACTCTACATCCTGAATCTATATTCAAGTCCCATTTCAGATCTGAGCCTTTGAGGGTCCTTCACGTAACAGGCCCCACCAGCCACTTGGAACACAAGGGGTTTCCATTTCATTGCCGAGGGTGGCAAATGAAAGGTGCCTCATGATCTGGCGAACATTACCTGCCTAGCAATGCCTCCAAGCATCCCATGCTTTCTTAGTCCTCAGTGTTTTATCTATGTTGCACCTTCCACCAAGACTGCTATCTCTCCCATCTCCCTTTATCCTTCCCACAATTATTTATCTTTCTGGTGAACTCCTACACACACTTCGAAACCCAGTTCACAGACCATTTCTTGCAGGAAAGCTTTACTGGCATCTGGTGACCTGCCCCCATCCCAGTATCCCAGACTATGTCAGAGGAGCCACCCGTGTCCTCCCATAACAGCAGGTATTTCCCCTCATACAACATGCATCACACTGTATTATAATGATCTGTATCTATGTCTCTCTTTCCTATTAACTGAGAGTTATAGCCTATAGCATTCATTTCTGTATCCCAAATGCACACTGTAGGGGGTCAAATACATTCTTGAAATGAATATACAAATGTGAGGGGAAAGCATGGGAGGCAGAGTAACCCCATGTAAAAAGACCAAATGCTTTGCCCCTGAAATGTGCCTGCACACACAAAGACATGATGCTCTGGCTCTTTTAGTGAATTACTACACATTCCATTGAGGAGTGGGAGTACTGACTTCTGAGTACTGGCCTGATCACCCAGCCCCTGCAGACAAGAGGGCCAAGCAACTGACGTGAAATGAACACACACCAGCAACTTACAATTTGGATTCTGCCCCTTTCACTGTGCATACACCACTAGAGAAACACATCCTTATCCCCTGTGGGTCATAAAATCCCAGGGAAGATTAGAAAGGTTCCTGAATGGGCCAAAAACTCTCTGAGCTTTGGGTTAAACACAAGGAAAGGAAAAGTAGGCTCTGTTTCAGATGTTTGGGGTTTAGTGAAATTGGAGGATACATTTTGCCTAGCACCTCTTCCTTTAACTTGTAAACCCTCATAAACTCGACATGAATCAGAAACGTACGGGTTGCATTCCTCTGACTCCATTCATCAAAATATTGTTTTGTAAGGATTATGTGGATTCCAGGGAACCTTAAAAAATGGCATTCCTTTATCTCATGCCCCAAAACCTCCAAATAGGATCCTAGCAACATGGGAGGGTGTCATCTGACTTAGAATGTCTCTGGGGCGGTTCATCATGCCTTTAGCTACAATGGAAGCCCTGGCCCAAAGTAATTGATTCTAACCCAAATTAACAGCCAGTGAGTTTGCCTCAGATTGATTTGCCATGCTCCATCTTCCTAATAATTGTAGGAAGAGAAAAATAACTTCAGGGAAGGCCTTTCTCAACTTTCATGCTTAACAAAATCCTATGCATCATTCAATGAGTTAAATCTTTTTTACCATCTCCCCCAACATCAGAAAAAACCTCTCTCAAACGTGGCTACTCATGTTCCTATCCTTTTAAATAGTCATTACACGGAGAGTGTAAATGAATGTCAGCTCACGGATTTAGTTCAAAGTCTTGGTAGATCATGCCTGAGTAAGACTGAGAAAAGATTCAGGAGCCAATACAAGGATGTCTTGTACTAGCATCAATTAAGTGTATCAGGATTGACTTGTGAGGTCTGCTTTAGACACAGGTGAAGGGAGTGATGGAAAGTGTACCATGTATGTGCTGTCCTTGGTTAGTGTTGGAATGCAGTCATGCCCTGAAGTGCTATTGAAGGTGTGTGGGGATGTTTACATCTATATCAACCATGCTTTCCAATTCTTATGTTGCGGGAGAAGGAAGGGAAAAAAAGAGATTCTGTCTCCTCTTTGTTGTATCATCACCTGACTCTTCTCTGTTGGTTCACCTTGGCAGCAACCCCACTCTCTTTTGTTGTTTCTAATCTCCCGTCATTTAGAAAACCAGGTAACCAAGCCTTTTGTAAATGTGTAAAAAGAGTAAATATGATTCCAAACCAGGGCCCACAGGCTCTGGTAGAAGTGAAATACAAGAGCTCTGCTGCATGCGGTTTATCATTCCTATCTGGGGGGCTGTGATCATCATTTGTCATGTCCTAGTTTCTCAGATATGTTCCAGATAAAGAGGCGCTCTCACTAAGAAGTGGCCCCTAAAGACTGGAAGAAGCACGATTCTTCTTAGCGCTTAACTGTCCAGAATTTTTGCAGGTTTTAGGATTGTTTTTTTGTTTTGTTTTTTTGTTTTTATTTATTTATTTATTTGGCTGTGTTGGGTCTTCGTTTCTGTGCGAGGGCTTCCTCTAGCTGCGGCAAGCGGGGACCACTCCTCATTGCGGTGCGCGGGCCTCTCACTATGGCGGCCTCTCTTGTTGCGGAGCACAGGCTCCAGACGCGCAGGCTCAGTAGTTGTGGCTCACGGGCCTAGTTGCTCCGCGGCATGTGGGATCTTCCCAAACCAGGGCTCGAACCTGTGTCCCCTGCATTAGCGGGAAGATTCTCAACCACTGCGCCACCAGGGAAGCCCCTAGGATTGTTTTATATGGGGGCGTATGTGGCATAAAAAGCCATTGCAAATTACTAAAGCCCCAACTGAGTTACGCTGAGGGTCAAATCTTGAAAGTCATGATTATGTTATTCCCATTTCACAGATGAGAACACTGACTTTCAGGGAGCTGAAGTGTTTAGGCCCACACTACTATAACAGAAACAGAGCTGAGATTCTAGTCTGCCTGGGTCCATGGCGAGGGCCACAGCAATGTGGAATATCCTGTATTTTTCCCTACTGCCCCAGCTGGCCTGCGCTTGCCCCTCTTCTCCCAAAATTATCACACCAAAGAAACTGGACGTGGAGAGATGCAGAGATCACACTTAGCAGCCAGGAGGCCTAGGGTAGCCAGCCCACGGGGGAGCAGATTGTGGCAGCCCACGGGAGTGTTATGCTTCTGGCGGGGCTCTGATTATTTAGGAGATAAGGTGATTCCTAGACAATAAGATTCTGTAATTTACCTGAAGATCCTTCCAGCTATATGACAACTTCTATTTATGTATTTTGTTTTCAACTCCGCATTTTCATTCTTTGAGATTAATAACAGGAATCATTTTATTACAGTAGATCCTCTTACTTTTCCACAAGGGGAGTGCGGTGGGGAGGGTGGAGAAGAAGGGCAGTTTGAATTGGGGAGAAGCCTAGACCATATAATGATTTCAGAAAGATGGCATGTTTTTTAAATTTATAAATTATCTGCTAGCTAAAACAAGAAGAACAAAAGGCTCCAAAGCAGCTTGGAGTATTACAGCTCATATACGTCAAAGCAGTTCAAATAGGATTTGCACAAAGGAGAGCTGAGAAGCCATTTAGAAGAAAAAGCAATATAATTGCCCTAAGACTTTAGGAAGCACTATCTGTATTGCATTAAAGTTTACTCTGCAATTTGCACTCCCTGATAACAAAGAATTTCCAGATAGGAGTCCGGTTGGGTCTGCTTTAATTGAAATTGGAAACCCCCAACTGATCACAGCAATTTAGGTGCTGAGATTCCTCAAAACCATTTTGCTCTAGGATAAACAGAAGCGCCTTCTGTCTTGTTGCTGTAAATCATTGGCTTTGGAAACGTTTTCACAGCCTTGCCTAGTCCAGGTAAAATATTCACAGCTTCTACATTTGTAGCGTTTAAATTTCAGGTGTACAGCAAACTGATTCAGTTTTATATATATATATATATATATATATATATATATATATATATATATACACACACACACACATATATATATACACACATATATATGCACACACAGATGTATTTTACATATATACATATACTTTTTTAGGTTATTTTTCCATTATAGGTTTTTACAAGATATTGAGTAGTTCCCTGTGCTATACAGTAGGTCTTTGTTGGTAATCTATTTTATATATAGTAGTGTGTATATTTTAATCCCAAACTCCTAATTTGTTCCCCTTTTTCCCCCTGTGGTAACCATAAGTTTTTCTATGTCTGTGAGTCTATTTCTGTTTTGTAAATAAATTCATTTGTATCATGTTTTTTAGATTTTACATATATGTGATACCATATGATATTTGTCTTTCCTTGATTTTCATATTAACTTTCATTGCTTTTGTGTTTTGCCAGCCCTGTCTACACTGCACTTTGAAAGTTTGCATCTTCCTTCCTTCCTTCATTCATTTGGCAAACATCTACCCAGTGAATTCCTTCTACCTGCCGAGCACTGGTGTTGGCTATCGGAGCATAAAAGTAGGCACCTTATATTTCCTGTACATAAGTTTGTCATCTGGCGCTCAACACAAACAAGGGAAGATTGTTACAAGAAGACAAGAACATGTGCTCTTGATAGAAGCCAGCACAAGATTTTATGGGAGCAAAGAGACAATCTCCAACATGGAATTTGTAAGATACTGTTTAAATGCCTTATTCCCTCGTGATGCAAAAGAAAACAGTAAACACAGGCTTCGATTCTTCAGTGTTGGAATGTTTCAGAGAAGAGTTTGAGAGCTTTGGAAAAGAAATTGATACAGTTTGCAGAAGCAGGAAAAGAAACTAAATAAGAATTATAATTCTTATTTAGCTTCACATTTCTCACCCTGAATAATTCCGTGTAGAATTAGCTCTAGGCAAAATGTTTCTAACATTGTCTGGCAAAACCAAACAACAACAACAATTAAAAACACTTCCCACATTTCTGTGAAGTAATTTAAAGGTTAGAAAGCTAACTGTGCCAAACTGGGTCTGTAGGAATTGGGCATAGGCATGATTTGTCTTCAGAGAGAGCTATAAACAAACTCAAGGGTAGCTGTAGCATTCTAAACACAACCCTGGCACAAACAAATCTTTTAATGAGAAAAAGATAGCCATTATGATGAAAGAAAATAAATATAGAGGAAGTTGGAACCAAATAAGAATTACTTTTTTCAAATATTGAATGTAGCTCACATTTTACATTAAATTCATTCCTTCAATGGATATGTAACCAGAGACCCAGAGGAGGTGGAACAGATGTGCCTTCAAGGCACTCACAGTCGTATAAAATATCAGTAGAAGATAAAGATGACTAAAAGCATCCATTATCCATCTATGTCCAAAGGACATTACAGTAGTCTCACTTTGTTGGAGTTAGTTAATCCCCAAATTCCTGTCTGTCTATCTATCTATCTATCTATTCATTAATTATCTGTTAAACATCTACTATGTGCCACCCTATTTTATATATTTTTGTAGCACCCTAAACTTCTCTTTTACAATACTTATCTCAATTAGAATATACTACTTACTAGTATAATCACCTGTTTAGTGTCTTATTAGCCTTTTATTCTGTAAGGAATATGAGGGTAAGTATTCCACCTTGTAGATCTGCAAAAAAAATTGCAGAATGAACAAATAGATGAACTAATAGACTAGTGAAGAAAGAGACAGATAAGTAGAGAACAGTAAAATAGCCAAGTAAGTGCAATAATGGAAACTCTTTAGATGGTTAATGGATTATAAACAGTTAACTGAAATAATAAAAATCTCCTAGGTATGCTGGGCTGTTATAAAGGCTTCAGAGATGGTCCTGACTCTTTAAGGAGAAGGAATAACCCACGAGGACAATGTTAGGGATGTATACTCATCCCTTTTCTTCCTACTGTTTCCCAGATCCATAGGATAAAGGAAGATAATAGTAGCAGCTAATACTTTTGGATCATTTACTATCAGCCAGGTACTATTAAAACCACTTGTTATTTGTTAATTAATTTAATTCTCACAATAGAGTCTATGAAGTGTATATTACTATTATCCTCAATCTACATATAGAGAAACTGACCAATAAAGGGGTGAAGTAACTTGGCTCAGATCTTATAGCTTGTAATTGACAGATACAGGATTCAAACCCAAATAGTCTTGCTTCAAATGTTTCTCTGGAAAGGACAGATTCTACTCTAAAGGGCTCCTAATGAACTGTTTATCTAATATTTTGAATTTAATGTAAGATTCATATCTGGAACTGGTTCTTATCAGGAAACACTGCCATTTTAGTTAAAATTCAACCATGATTTCTAGATGACAATGTTGTTTTCATTTTAGTTGAGTCAATTTCCACTTGAGGCTCAGAGTTCTCAATGCAATGAAGCAAATTAACACCTTACCACCTTTCTCCTACCTGGTAGAGCCCAGCTATAGTTCTCAATACCAGGCAGCTAACACAGAGCACAGTCTACACCATTGCCTTAAAATGTGTGTGTGTGTGTGTGTGTGTGTGTACACACACACATGGCTGTGTTTAGTTTACTTCCTATGCCAGGACTGCACATTTAGGATAGACAGAATACCAGTTCCAAAAGACAATGGGGAATTGAAAGTTATAAGGAAAAGAAGAATAAAGCTGAAGAGATGGGAGGAGTTTGAATTTAGGTTTGATTCAAGGGATTGGAGGTAGAGAAGAGGGAAATGGTATTTCTCTGATGAGTAGACAGCATAATGAGAGAACAAAACAGGAAGGGCATTGTAAGAGAGGAGGGCTTCATTTCAGGAAATGGCAGGTGGGAAACAGGAAGCTGGTATCTGAGGAGTATCTAAAATAGCCAATAGCTTTTGAATTAAGAGGCATAGGTTTGTTTTAGTTTCACTGAAAAGAGCAGGAAATGAGCCTAGCCCAAGAAAACGTGTTCCATGAGAAAAGAAGAAAAAGTGAAGTTTATAGTGTAAGAGCCCAGGGTCACAGGGTAACTGTGTTGGGAAAGCAGGTCATTTAGGAACAACAAAGATACACACAGTCTCATAGAAAAATAGGTGGGGCCCGGGAGGGGTGGAGTTGCCCAAATATGAAATTACTTTAACAAAGAAAAGTAAATAGCAGCAAAAAGCAATGACTAAGAGTAACCAAAGAGTGAAGGGATGTGACCTAGTGTAATGAAATTTAAGAACTGGTGGTCAAAGAAAGAAACAAGCTATTCTAAAGAGGAACAGAGAGTTGCAACACAGCAGGACTACCAAAGCTGGTCTCAGCCCCAGAAATCAAATTGCCTCAGAAAAGAGAGTCGCTTAGAGGGAAAATCATAGAAACCTCAGTAGAGGAGAGAGCAAAGAGGTCATCCCTACTGTATCAGAACAACTGGAAAGTCTGCACCTCCTAGCATGATTAATATGACCATGAGCTACATAGAATGAGAATATACTATAGGAAAAGAATATTTTTAACAAGAAGAGAGAAAAAAGAGAACATAGAAGATAAAAGACGGCACAGAAACCCACTTCTAAGAAAAAAATAAATAAAAAAGAAAATGTCCCATAAAAGCTTCATGATACAGAACAACTTGATAAGAACATGAATTCATTAAACTAAAAACTCAGAAATAAGATGAAAAAATGCCAGACGGAGATAAATTAAAAATTAAAAAGAAAATCTAACAAAATACATTACGGAATAAAATAACATAATTGCCAAAGTAATAATAATCCAGTGAGACTTCTTCTCCGTGAACCCAGATTCAGGATCTGTTTCCTTCTTGATGCCAGTGACTCTCCCCCATGTGGCCATGACCAAACACTTGGAGATAGTTCTTGCAAGAAAACCCAGGGACCTTTATTCCACAGTGTAATAATGGGTTTAATCATTGCCCCACCTAGACTGTGAGCTCTTAGAAAGCAGACTTTCTCTCTTACTCCTCTTCACATCTCCTTGGACGAGTACAAACACTTAGTAGGTGGTCAGGGAATAAATGTTGGACGGATAGATAATTGATATCAAGATCAATGCAGTGTTTCATTAAGGCTTAAGTTTGAATAAAAAGGAAAACTTGGAGTAGGGTGGGCAGGACAACTTTCTCTTCTGTAGTTTTCCTAGAAAATAAGAATGTTCTCTTATTTGAATTGGAGAATCAGTAAAGACCCAGGCAGAGCCACCTCCAAGGGAATACCTTTCACATCATGGATATCATAGATTTGTATATTTATTACAGCAATTTTCTGGTAGATGGTGGTAAGCCATCTTGGTCTACACAATCAGTTTATTACAACAATTTTCTAACAGAGATAAAAGTATCTTGAGGGAGAGGCACTGTTTCTTAATTCCCATGGAGACTCCCTATGTGCTAACTGCAGTGCCCTGGGCATGGATTCAGACATACCTATCTTCAAACCCTGATTCCACTGACTACTTGCTGTATGATCTTGGAAAAGTAATATAACTTCTTTGAGGTCCAGACTTCTTATCTATAAAAAAGCTTAATAAAAGTTCCTTTCTTATAGAGAGGTATCAAGGAGTCATTAAACAAGTAAAACATTTAGCACGGCTAATGGGCACAAAATAGGAGCTAAATGTTATTTTATATCATCATCACCATCATATTTTTATTTTTATTGTTGTTGTTGTTGTTAAATGGTGCTAAAACCCTGATTCCTTTGTAATTTCCAACCCAAGAAAGCAAATCATTCTCAAAATAAGTAGAGCATGCAGACCATACCTAAAAATATAGTAATTATTTCAAACTGATAAAATATGTTTTATATTTTAAGCACTTCAAAGTATTTCATCTGTTTCAAGTATTTGCATATAGACATATTAAAATAAATTCTGTATTTTGGTCTTTGGTGGAGAGTGATTAGTGATTTTTTTTTTTAAATGCTGCCCAGTAATTAAGTGCATCTCACAAATAAAATGTAAGGAATTCATTTAGTGTATTATAGTATATTATTTCATCTACTGACTTCTTCCTTACGGATAGAGTCTTGAGATGCAGTCTGATAAATAATGTTTTAGTGCATTTGCAAAAATAGCGCCTTCTCTTGTTATTCCTCTGTTTCTTTGGTATATCCTCAACAACAAACAACCTTTCCAAGTGCTGCTTCTTGAGTAATTGTTTTTTGTCAATGTTTTGTCAACTTGTCAATTGCTCACACACAGTTTATGAACATTCTCATAGCACAGCTGTCTACGGTCTGACGGAGAAACTCATCCCTTTGCGATGCCATTGAATATGGCAGCCCTGTTTGAGTGAGTTCCGTTCATGCCCAAGACAATAGAGAGAGAGTTCATGGGAGATTTATTACCACCATTTTGGCAGACTCTGATTTTGACAGAATTTCTTTGAATATTGAATGTCGACCAATATAGAGACAAAAATGAATGGGGCCTGTGCTTCAATATTTCATTCTAAGCTCCAGGTGTTTCGCTAAGGAAGGGTTGGTCTAATGCCATTAGCTCCTCCCTCCAGCAAGGTACCCATTTTCACCACCAACCTCATCATTAGCTGTTTCCCATCAACCAGTTTTTGTCTTATAGTTTCTGATAGGGCTTCTCTCTTTCATAATTCCACCTTTCAGATCCCCATAATCCTCTCTTGATAAACTGTATCTTTTCCATTCACCTTCCATATCAGATATTCAGACCAATTAACCTTCCGGACACCTTTGTTTTTTCCTTCTTCTGTTCTCACCATCACGCTCTTACCATTCCAAGTACCTTCCGATCATCTTAGTTGCTTCCAGTGGCCCACCTGTTATGAAGGCATAAGTACAAACACCTAATTTGAGAAAAAAAATTCTTACTACTGTTGAAATAAAACAAAACAACTTTCTGTTCTATGTATCAGCTGTGTTCCATTTAGGCTGTGACCAAAGGGAGAAGCGTGGCCAATTGAAGCCCATACATAAAGTACAGCATCTTTTAGGCAACAGATTGAACCCCAATGACTCAGACTCCATCAATTCAGAACCTAAGCTAATTCACATGGTAGTAAAGGTTTCCTTTTATAATAGCTGTGATTAAAAAAAAAAAGAGAGAGAGGATCAGTTGGGTAGATCCAAAGTATAAGCAAGGCTGCAAAGAAGAGTGTTTTACCTACTTCAAAAAGATAAACTAGGATGAATGACTAAAAGGAGGTGGATTCTGGCTAAGATTCATAATCAGTGGAAGCAGGGATTTTCTATCCAGAAACATTCAGGATTGTGGCTGATCATGTGGGCTTTGGCGTCAGACAACTCCAAGCTGAACTCTCAAATCTGTCCCTCGGTAGCCGTGACTTTTTGGCCTGGATCTTCCTAAGTCCCGGGTACCTTGTCTGTGCAATGGGATGATGACAGCATATCCTTTAAGGGCTGTCTTGAAATAAGTAGAATGTATTAATAAGTAATTATTATGAGAACCACCCAGGATGGCTGTCAGAGAACCAAGCTACCTTAAGAAGAGGGCACCATTCAGTCTGGAGCCCAGGCTTACATCTTTCAACATTTTTAGTGATTCTACAGATAGAATGAGATGCCTCTGAAGGGTCTTTCCATCCTTGAATTTTATTATTTTGTGAAGTACCAAGGATTTGAGGACTCCATGAGCATCGAAATGGAATATGTAAAATCAATAGGTTAATTACAAATACCTCCACCTTTTTATTAAAGTGCATCTCCAAAGAATGGCTTCTAAATTACTATGACTTTCGCACATCTTAATTTTTAAAAAAATATGCTATAATTTGGAAATCTCTCTACCCTTTCTCTCTTTTTATCTTTTTCCCTGCTTACCATCTTGATTTAGAGTACTGTAAATTCTATATTGACTGTGGAATACTAGCTCATTCTTCTCAGCCTTTTACTCCATTTTTATAATAGGATTATAGAAACACACACTTTGCCATGTGACACTGCAGAACCTTCCAGAAAAGTAGGTAGAGCAAACTTCCCCACACCACTAACTTTTCGGCTTAGCCATGTGACTTGCTTTGGCCAAAGGAGTGTTAGTGGTCTGATATGGCCTCGTGCATATCTGTCATCTGCCATAGGAAGAATATGGGCTTGGTAACCACTGGCCCCTGAATGCACTTGACCTACAGACTACAATCAAACCCCACCTCTCCTAGCAGAGCCGGCAGAATTACAGCCGACTTGTAGACCTAAGAGCAGGAAATAAATATTTGTTATTGTAAGCCACTGAGATCTGGGCCTTGTTTGCAGCATTATCACAATAACAGCTAACCCTTCCCTGGACTGTCAGGCGAAAACAGACTAAATTGAGTTGTATCTCCTTGTTCTGGTTCTCTTCCCCAGTTCACACACTTACGAACAATAGACAATATATCAGGCATTAAGTAAAAAGGGGAAAATGGTGCAACCACTTTGGAAAAGAGTCTGACAGTTCCTCAAAAGGTTAAATATAGAGTTAACATATGACTCAGCAATACCACTATTAGGTACCTACACAAGAGACATAAAAACATCTGTCCACACCTGAACTTGAACAAGGGTATTCAGAGCAGCATTATTCACAACAGCCCCAAAGTGAAAATGACCCAAATATCCATCAAATAAAATGTGGATAAATAAAATGTGGCCTATCCATCCAGTGGAATAATATTTGGTCATAAAAATGAATGAATTACTGATACCTAACATGGATGAACCTTGAAGACATGGGAAAGAAGTCAGTCCCAAAAGACCGCATGTTTTATCCTTCCATGTATAAAATGTCCAGAATCTACAGGGACAGAAAGGAGGTTAGTAGTTGCCAGGGGCTGGGGGAAGGAAGGAAGGAACTTGACTGCTAATGGGTATGGGCTTTTTCGGGGTGGGGGGGGGGAAGAAAATGTTCTAAAATTGATTGTGCTGATGGCTGCACAGCTCAAGGAATATAGTAATGACCATTGAATTGTGTACTTTAAATAGATGGTTTGTGTGATATGTGAATTGCATCTCAATACAGCTGGTATACAAGAAAAACTGAAAGAAAAGGAAAAAAATCATTCCTGAATAGTGTGCTGAGTAAGAGATGAACAGCTCCCTGGGAAATGATCACCTTTGTGAAGCAGTGGGTCCCAGGCTCCATGCTGGGCTGGCCCCTGTGCCTGCTTCAAATCTGACCGTACTCCTCTCCCACTCAGGGTCCTTGGGATGGAGCTCAAGCTCCAGGAAAGGCAGTCAAGTTTCCCTTGATCAGACTCTGTGCTTTAGCCCTGCAACCCCAGTCATCCCATTCTGACAGCCTCCACGTCTTTGCTCGTGCCACGCCCTCTCTCTGACACCCATCTGAGGCACTGCTATTCAAGTACCAATACTGTGCTCAGGTCCTCTCTGTGTGTCCTTCCCTGAGAGAGGAGGAATGCATCCAACGTTTAGTGTATTTTCAGCCACAGAGAGTACACCTTACAGGCTGACTCAGCTTTCTCCTACGCTAACCCTATAATGTAATCCTATTTCTACTGTTTTATTTCTCACAATGTACTCTCATTATTGTTCACTAATCTGTCTTCCTGAGAGATAAATTCCTTGAGAGAAGTGACTGTTTCTTGTATCCTTAGCCCTTTACACAGCATCACAGCACACAGCAGACATTCAATGTAGCTCCGTAATTAAAGCAGCTGATCTCAACTGTGGAGGCACAGAAATCTTAAAAGGCGGATGCTCTTGTTTTATACCTGACACAGTTGAGTCTCCGAGAGGGTTAGGTAATTGGCTGGAGCCCCATGGCTAATAAGTGTGACAACTGGTACTGAAACTCAGAGCCCCAACCTCGAATTCCAGCTCCTTTCCCTCCCTCATCAGCAGTGAAGACATTTCAACTAGATCTGATGAGAAACTCCAGAGTAGATGAAAGTGCTTTCCAGCTATTTACACCCCAGACTTTTCTGGGAGGAAAATGGCATCTCAGGTGTGTACCCTTAGGCCAGCAGGCACTGTTCATTCATCTTTGTCGCTCTGTCTCATCTGTCTCAGTTGCCCAGCTTGGCGAACCTTCTTGCCAACTGGTACCCGAGAAAAACTATATAACCCCTCATGTGGTCACATTTCATGGTGATTAATGTCTGCAGCTTCTTTTCACGTGTCTGCAGGTCAAGTGAGAAAGATACTCCAGAGTCTGGTAAACACTATTCAATCCCTTTCACCTTGACAGTAGAGCTTATAAACTGATCTGCAGAATCTTAGGAATAAAGTCCAGATACCACACAAGCCCAATATTTTAATGCAAAAAGACTATATCATATTTAGTCACCATTCTCAACTTAACTCTTTTCTTCCTTTCTTAAAATTTCTCTATATTTTTTTAACTGAAAACTCCGTATCACTTTAGTTTTTTTGAACCCCCGCCATGGCTGGAGCCATTTCATTTATATTTATAGCTAAATTCCAACTGCATATACTCCACACATGATTAATTCACAGATGAAGGGCTCTGAAGTTTGAACGTTCTCAGTAAGTACAAAGCAGGACAGAGTTTAAAAATGGGAGCTGAAGCCAATAATTTGAATTTATAAAAAACAATCAGAAATCACAGACAGTCTCTGCTTTATAAATTTATGATCCCTTACAAAACTACTTTTTTATGTAGAAAAGGAAAATATTAATCTTATATTAACTAGGCAGTGGCAAGAAGTAAAATCCAGCTTCAAACTTTATTTCTTTACATCTTCCCTTGGCATCACCCTAAAGGGAATGCTACTCAGAAACCTCTGCTGTCAGGAGTTGACTATAATATTTGGCCTCCAGGGTGAGCTGAGGTAAGAACTGCAGTTCTAGCTAGGTTTATACTGGGAATCAAATGCTTCCATTCCTCACGATGAAGTGTACATTTGCCCAAAATGTTCCCTGTAAAATACACGACCAAAGACTAATTGCTCTAACATGTTATAAACCTTTCGCTTTCCTTAGTTTTCTGAACAAATCTTTTTTGGCATAGATTTTAAAAAGAAGAAGAATTCAGTGCAATCCCGATCAAACTACCAATGGCATTTTGCACAGAACTAGAACAAAAAGTTTCACAATTTGTATAGAAACACAAAAGACCCCGAATAGCCAAACTAATCTTGAGGAAGAAAAACAGAGCTGGAGGAATCAGGCTCCCTGACTTCAGACTATACTACGAAGCTACAGTAGTCAAGACAGTATTGTACTGGCACAAAAACAGAAATACAGATCAATAGAACAGGATAGAAAGCCCAGAGATAAACCCATGCACATATGGTCCCCTTATCTTTGACAAAGGAGGCAAGAATATACAATGGAGAAAAGACAGTCTCTTCAATAAGTGGTGCTGGGAAAACTGGGCAGCTACATGTAAAAGAATGAAATTAGAATACTCCCTAACACCATACACAAAAATAAACTCAAAATGGATTAAAGACCTAAATGTAAGGCCAGGCACTATAAAACTCTTAGAGGAAAACATAGGCAGAACACTCTATGACATAAATCACAGCAAGATCCTTTTTTGACCCACCTCCTAGAGAAAGGGAAGTAAAAACAAAAATAAACAAATGGGACCTAATGAAACTTAAAAGCTTTTGCACAGCAAAGGAAACCATAAACAAGACAAAAAGACCCTCAGAATGGGAGAAAATATTTGCAAATGAAGCAACTGACAAAGGATTAATCTCCAAAATATACAAGCAGCTCCTGCAGCTCAATATCAAAAAACCAAACAACCCAATCCAAAAATGGGCAGAAAACCTAAATAGACATTTCTACAAAGAAGATATACAGATTGGCAACAAACACATGAAAGGATGCTCAGCATCACTAATCATTAGAGAAATGCAAATCAAAACTACAATGAGGTATCACCTCACACCGGTCAGAATGGCCATCATCAAAAAGTCTACAAACAATAAATGCTGGAGAAGGTGTGGAGAAAAGGGAACCCTCCTGCGCTGCTGGTGAGAATGTAAAGTGATACAGCCACTATGGAGAACAGTATGGAGGTTCCTTAAAAACTAAAAATAGAACTACCATATGACCCAGCAATCCCACTACTGGGCATATACCCTGAGAAAACTATAATTCAAAAAGAGTCATGTACCACAATGTTCATTGCAGCTCTATTTACAATAGCCAGGACATGGAAGCAACCTAAGTGTCCATTGACAGAGGAATGGATAAAGAAGATGTGGCACATATATACAATGGAATATTACTCAGCCATAAAAAAAAATGAAATTGAGTTATCTGTAGTGAGGTGGATGGACCTAGAGTCTGTCATACAGAGTAAAGTTAGTCAGAAAGAGAAAAACAAATACCATATGCTAACACATATATATGGAATCTAAAAAAAAAAAAAATGGTTATGAAGAATCTAGGGGCAGGACAGGAATAAAGATGCAGATGTAGAGAATGGACTTGAGGACATGGGGAGGGGGAAGGGTAAGCTGGGACGAAGTGAGAGAGTGGCATGGACATATATACACTACCAAATGTAAAATAGATAGCTAGTGGGAAGCAGCTGCATAGCACAGGGAGATCAGCTCCGTGCTTTGTGACCACCTAGAGGGGTAGGATAGGGAGGGTGGGAGGGAGACACAAGAGGGCGGGGATATGTGGATATATGTATATGTATAGCTGATTCACTTTGTGATACAGCAGAAACTAACACACCATTGTAAAGCAATTATACTCCAATAAAGATGTTAAATAAAATAAATTAAATAATGGGTTAAGTTAAATTCATTTAATATCTAGATAATTTCCCAATAAAATAAAATACAGAAACCTAAAAAAAATAAATAAAAAAATAAAAACGAAGAAGAAGGAAAAAAAAGTGTTTAACAGATCTCTTTTATACAAAGAGCAGGCAAGCCATAACACACCTTCTACATTTGGTAGAGTAAATCAGTATAAAGGGTGCCTCCTTCACTCAGCTTTACAATGTGTGCATTAAAAACCTACCCAGGAATCATGGGAGCAGCTGCAGGCCCAGACTGCCTGGATCCCAGCTCTACCACTCACTAACTCTTTTTAATTTTATTGATTTTTTTATTGAAACAGTTGATTTACAATGTTGTGTCAATCTCTGCTGTAGAGCAAAGTAACTCAGTTATACACATATAGACCTTCTTTTTTAATATTCTTTTCCATTATGGTTTATCACAGGATATTGAATATAGTTCCCTGTGTTATACAGTAGGACCCTGTTGTTTATCCGTCCTATATATAATAGTTTGCATCTGCTAATCCCGACCTCCCAGTCCTTCCCTCCCCCACCTGCCTCCCCCTTGGCAACCACAAGTCTGTTCTCTATGTCTGTGAGTTTGTTTCTCTTTTGTAGATAGGTTCATTTGTGCCATATTTTAGATTCCATATTTTAGATATAAGTGATATCATATGGTATTTGTCTTTCTCTGTCTGACTTACTTCACTTAGTATGAAAATCTCTAGTTGCATCCATGTTGCTGCAAATGGCATTATTTCATTCTTTTTTATGGCTGAGTAGTATTCCATTGTATATATGTACCACATCTTCTTTATCCATTCCTCTGTTGATGGACAATTAGGTAGTTTCCATGTTTTGGCTATTGTGAATAGTGCTGCTATGAACATAGGGGTGCATGTATCTTTTTGAATTATAGTTTTGTCCAGGTATATGCCCAGGAGTGAGATTCCTGAATCATATGGTAATTCTATTTTTAGTTTTCTGAGGAACCTTCACACTGTTTTCCATAGTGGCTGCACCAACTTACATTCCCACCAACAGTACCACTCACTAACTCTTAACCTCTGTGCCTGGGCGGGGGTGTTCCTCATCGGAAAAATGTGGATGACAATAATTGTGCCTACTGCACAAGTCCATGTAAGGGCTTAGAACACTGCTTCACATATAGAAAACACTGAATCAGTATTAACCTCTTCTTTTGCTCATTATTGTTATCAGAACTTAGAGACTAGAATAAAATGCTGAAAATTAAACTAATGATGAATGCCATGCTGTCAAAATGTCTCAGAGGTGAGGACTATTTGGAACAGTATTTTAAGGAGTTTATAAAGCTGGTGGCTGAAACAGAAAAAATATCTGTTTTAAGGAATATTTATCTTTTTTAAAGAATATTTATCTGTTTTAAAGAATATTTACCTTTAACCCGTAGATGCCTGGTTGGGGGGAGTGGCTTACTTTGCCCCCATTTCTGCTCCAAAGGGGGGCCCATGTCATGGTTCTTTCTGAGATTGCTTGTTAACAGAGGAGGTAGCATGCTTTCCTTGAGAGAAAGCTTTTCTTCTGTTTAATCAAGGGAAGGAATTGTTAGAAGCACAATCTCTGGAACCAACATGCCTAACTTCCAATCCTGGTACTACCACTTGTAAGCTGTGTGACCCTAAACAAGTTTGTTGACCTCTCTGTGCAAGGTTTCCCCATCTGTAACATGGAGATGATGGTAGAACATACTTGATGGAGCTATGTGAAGGCTCAGAGAGTTAATACATGCCAAGCATTTGGAACTGGGCCTGCATACAGTAGATTCTCAGCAGTACAGTTGCTATTATTGTTATATACCTTCTCCACGTCTTGTCAGTTTGCTTAGAGGAATTCTTTCATTCATCCAGTAAACATTCATTGAGGGCTAACTATATGTTGGGGTTCATGCTGTGTGTTGAGGTTACAAAGAATCTAAATTCAGGACAATTTCTCTAAGATTATGTTTGGAAGGTCAAAAAATTTTCCAATTCTTTCCTATAGTCATTTATACAATTTAAAAAAAATTATGTTCCAGAACTCTACTTATACCACTTAGTTACTGTAAACAAATTTATGTTTATGTTTTAAAATACCAAACCTGCAATGTATAGCAAGAGTTGCTATCTTCCTTATAGCATCGGGTTGTGCCATCTCTCTGTAAGTGGACACAGTGAAAGACCCCAGGTTCTCAGAGCCATCTCAAACGTGGCTCCTCCTGATATTTGAATTCATATGTTCCTACAATATTGTCATGTAAATGTTCACTCTCTCTTAGAAAACATAGTACTTCCCTCTCAATTCAAAGTTCTGCAAACCGATATGTAAAAGTCTTTCTGGAAATCCTAATTCCTTCATTCCTAGTATTTATGGGTTATCACATTCATGGGCAATTCAGTTTTTGCCAGCTTTCCTTCCACTTTTTTCCAACGTCTTTATATCTTCCAAGTGTCATAAATTCATTTTGTCAACTCAATTGAAATCAACTCGCATTTTCTCTGGAGACTTTGGAAGGATTTTTCTATCTGTGCTGTTACAGAGTTTTGAGAATGACTATGTTATCTAGGTCTGAAAAGGATGCATACATTCTTTTTAATTCCCCACCAATTCGCAGCCATTCATTCACTCCCATGACTTTAGTGTCTACTCCATGCCAGGCACTTGCCTTATGGTGGTCGTGATGGGAAAGGTAAGATTGGCATTAGATGTGACAGCTCCTAAGACAGGTGCCATCTTCATTAGGACTTTGTCTCAACTCCAATGTGGGACCTAATCAGGTGTGTATTTTAAACACAATTCTTTGCTTTTACTTAAGTCATTAGCTCCCATGTATAAGTTAAAATGCTTTAGACTTTCCATAACTGTCTTCACAAGCCCCTCCAGCAAACAAAGTCCATCCGTATTCTCCCTTTGAACAATAGTCCGGAGAAGAGTTGCATCTGTCTCCAGACTTAACACAGGGAAGGACCCCCACACGGAGCTGCCTCACTCACTCAGGAGATCTTTTTGGAGCCTGGGTTGTTTTTATCCCATCTTTTTTTTTTTTTAATGTCCAGGCCTATAATAAAATATGAAAGCTGGAGATATTTATCCCCAATAATGGGATTTATGCAGTCCTCCCTTGGCTTTCCCATGACTGGATCTAACCATGGCCTTATTTTCTTTCTCTTGGCAGCAGGATCCACATTAGTCCCCCCAATGGACTTGCTCATTAAGTCCTGACCAAAGAATTTCAGCAAAACACATGGCTGTACTATTCGCTAGGAGGTGGCATGCCATAGTCAAAAAGGTGTCACTCGAATACCTTCCCCCCTAGAAACCTCATTAGCCACTGTATCCAAAGAATGCTATGAAGCTGTACTTTCTTTTTTCAGGTAAAAAGAGTAACTTATTTTACATGTGAGCAATACACACCCAAAGCATCTTAAACTAATGAACCTTGAAGAAACAAAATACCCTCTTCAGAACTTAAAAGTCACTTAAACAGACTGGTTTATTCCAGGACCAAGAATAAGAACATCACGCTTGAACCCAAAGATAATGCTTTGTTGCTGAGTAAGAAGCCATGACCAACTCTGAATGTTCGAAGGCCAGGCTGGTAGATTTTTAACCCCTGCCCCACCCTAATCCTGTCCCAGGGGGGCATGGTGCTGAGGGAGGGGCTGACCTGACAGACATAGATCTGGAGGGAGATGCTGAGATGCTGCAGTCACCCCCACCAGACCTGGGTACCACTTCAGGAGCATCCCCAAAGCTCTGCTGTCAGTGGGCTTTGGGAAAGAAGAAACAGCTTTAATGAAGCCAAACCCCAATTATCCCAGGTGTGGAGCGGGAGCCTCAGGAAGTCCCACTTTCCAAGGGAACAGGCTACTTCTGTGGCACTTGATGATATTCAGGCGTTCACACAGCTCCCCCGAGGACACGGTTTTTATTTTTCGAGGAGCCTCCAGTTGCCGACTGTCGTGCAGGGAACACTCAGGAGGCGCTATTAGCAGTCACTTGTTTCGGTAAACATTGAATGTAACATACGCCTCTCAAGTAATGTGTATCCAAACATACAATTTACAAATAATTAACATCATGTTAATTAGTCACATTAATTTATGCCACTTTGTGGAATTATTTCCTCAGAGTGTTTAGGAACGCTGCCAGGAGCTTGAGCCAAACAGTGTGAAAATGTGCTGGAAGTTAACGGTTGTGAGCGGCTGTGAGACACAGCTTGAGCGGCTGGTGCCCGGGCCCTGCAGTGGATCAGAAACCGCCTGTCTTGCGGCCACCCCGCCTCGTGAAAACTCAGCCTGGCAGGTGCCTTATCACCTTTCCTGACTCACACCTTCTTTTTCATTCTTAGCTTTCTGCTGATCTTAGTGTCCTCTCTCCCCACCGTCAAACATACACCACCAGGTACACACAGGTGGGACACGGTAAGCCTACCTTATGAGTCTTACATGTGGAGATGTTCTGCCCACCACTGGTGTTTGGTGATGAAAACATCAAACCAAACCAAACCTGGGAATTATGTCCTGTAAACAACAGTTCTGAGGATGTGAAATGGCGAAAGTAAAGTGTTAAAAGTTCCAAGTAAAGGGGGATCCACGTAACGTCTTCATCTGTCTTTGAAACACTGCTACCCTCACAAAGACCAAACTCCACTGTTCTCAAGCACTTAAAATCCAGAGAACAGGATGGCTACATCAGCTGAAAAGTTGAGGAATGAAAAAGGAAGACATTCAGAGAAAACAGACTTTGTAGATTTTGCAAACAGAGTGCAAATTAGGCAGGAAACACAAACATACCAAACAATAAATTTAAGTCAAGGCAATAGTGCCTGGGCTCCTTTCGGGGGCTGAGTCATTGTGGGAGTAATACAGCTTCATAAAGTAGCTGGGCCGCCATGATTCAGGGGTCTGTGAAATATGCTGTGACTGCTTCTTCTCAGATCTGGTCACTCTCATCAGTGAGCCCAGAGGTGATTGTATCTAAACCCAGAGGTTTATTTTATTGGGGTAACTAAGTTGATAAAAGAAGAAATTCAGAGCTCCTCTCTGAACTTCACAGTATAAGCTCTGCAAAGCCCCAGACAATCCTTGCAACCCCATTCACTCCTCTGCTTGGGGTGATTCCAAACATGTTGATGATTCTAAATGAATGACAGACAGCAAGACTAAAAGTCTATGATCAAGTTATACTCCCAAGGTCTAAATATTAGCACAAAGAACTTGCATGACAATTTAATGCAGACAAGCATCTGAGTGTGGGAACACTGACCAACATACGAACATTATGGACAAGTGAAAGAACAGGAACCCAGGAATCTCTCTTGAGACTCTGTACATTCGTGAAAACAAGAAAATTCAGAGTTATTATCAACATGATTCCTTCCCTCTAAATCCCTGCTTTATATGCTTAGTTGCAGACTAGGTCACTGTAAGCTGCCCTACCCCATCCAAATTACAAGAAATTGACAGTAAGTCAAGGGACAAAATGGGGAAGAGTCTAGAGGGGCAATGCAGAGACACTGTGAGATGTTAACACCTAACATCGTGCTGGTCCTCATGGAGTTTAAGAAGTGGAGTGGGAGAAGCAGGAGTGCTCATTAAAAAATATATCAAATATATGGGACTTCCCTGGTGGCGCAGTGGTTAAGAATCCACCTGCCAATGCAGGGGACACGGGTTTGAGCCCTGGTCTGGGAAGATCCCATATGCCACGGAGCAATTAAGCCCATGCACCACAACTACTGAGCCTGCACTCTAGAGCCCACGGGCCACAACTACTGAGCCCACGCCTCACAACTACTGAAGGCTGCGTGCCTAGAGCCCGTGCTCCGCAACAAGAGAAGCCACCAAAATGAGAAGCCTGCGCACCGCAATGAAGAGTAGCCCCTGCTCGCCGCAACTAGAGAAAGCCCACGCGCAGCAACGAAGACCCAACGTAGCCAAAAAAAAAAGAAAAAAAAAAAGAAAATGATAAAAAAACACAAAAAATAATCAAAAAAACAAATATAATATTAATGCCAATAAGGTATGATATAAATGCCAAAAATGAGGTCCCAAAATGTATTGTGGGACCAAAGGAAGCCATGATCCACTCAGAAAGTCAGAGAAATTTAGCCCAGAGAAAGTTCCTTTCCTGATACATCTTCTTTGCTACCTAAAGAGGTAAATTCTGAGCTTTATTTCCATGTGAACGCATTGATATGTAAAAGTAGAGGGTATTTTTCCCCATAAGAAACACTTGATTCATTGGTATGAGAATCACATTTAGTCTGTATCTTCCCCCAAAGTCTTGGTTAATAACAATATATTTTAAGTGTTGCTTTTTAAATTTTATTTAGGGCTTATTTGATTCACTTTAACTTTGATTCAATTTGGTTCTCTTTAATATTTATCCAATAATGTTTCAGAATCCCAAAGAAGTGAATACATGAAAGCTGTTCCCTAATGTCCAGGAAACCATTGAGAATATAAAAGCAGCAAAAAATCATCCTACGGTTTAACGACGGTCAGAAACTTCAAAGAGATTCGAACGAAATCTACACCTATTTTGCCCCATCTGAAATTGCACTCGGCGGGAGAAGCACTTCTCCCCATGCAGAAATTGGAAAATGCATTTGAAAAAATAGATTCATATTTTAATTAAAAGGGGCCATTCTGAGCCCAGCATGTGGAAGCGTGGCATTAATATTTGTGACACTAGCCATAGGGGACAGGTGGGCAAAGAGGGTCTTGCATCAGCAGCAGGAAGTCAAAGTTGATCCTTCTTGAAAACCAGAGTCTCACAGACATTAAGGTGTTTGTTCTTGCTTCAAAGCACTCCCCAAAGACAAGGCACAGTGTTGGCAGGTCTAGAGAGCCATTAGGAGGGCTACGGTGGGATCAAAGTTTAAGCAGGATAGTGCTTCTGGAGAACAAAAATGCTCATGGATGTACACGAGTGCAAGTCTGTGTGTGTGTGTGTGTGTGTGTGAGACAGCCAGCAGTGACTCCGCCTATCACGCAAACACATGAATAAGTGTCAATCCCCAGTTACACAAATTTTAAAATGAGTATAATTTGCTCAACAGACTTCAGAAATGTGACGGTCTACTGAATACCAATAGCATTTGTTGGCATTATTTGTTTGATGGAGCATGACAGCCTTCGAACAGCCCCCTATTTGGTATTTAACAGAAATGCACATATTCAGCCAACTTGTGGCAGCAACTCCTCAAAGCTGTAATGTGGACATCAGCCATCATGGCTGGTAGCCAGTCCTGGCCTGCTCAAGGCTGCTGGGTTTATGGACATGTATACTTAAAATGTAACAAGTAAAAAAAAAAAAAATCATGTTTGTGTGCATGAATCAATTTTTCTATGTCAAATGGATCATTTCCTTCTCTGAAAGCAAATGTTCATTGGTTTGTGAGTAAAACATCTTCAAAAAATGTAATCTGGTTCTTAAGGGCTTGGTGTCACATGGCCTTGACTTGTTTGTTAACTGAATGCTCTAGGCAAACCCTAATATTTAGTTTTGAGCACCACAGGATGGAAAACCAGGGAGTGCAGCATTTAGAGCTCCTGTCACCCAACCCCTTCTCTGGTCAGAGAGGAACAGGACAGGAGAGGTAAGGGCAGAGCCTCTCAGCTTAAAATTTCACTGGAGCTGCACCTCCAGTATGGCAGCCACCAGTTACAGGCTGCTATTGAGGACTTGAAATGTGGCTGGTGAGACCAGGGAACTGAAATTTTTATTTAAATTTAATTGATGTAAAGTTAAATGGAAAAACTTAAGCAGTGCAAGCTACTTTTCCATCAAACATGGTTATGATGTTGGTAGGATCCCATTTCCATGTAACTGTTGCATCACATAGATAATATTGTCATTCTGTAGTGAGAGTGTCAGGTACACGTGTCACTTCTACTATTACACATAAACACATCAGGCATTGTGTGTTCGTTCCTGTCAACAGACTTATTCAGCATGAATGATTTTTCTTTGCACCAGACAGCGTTGTAATATGTTTATTTAAATATTTAATGCAGACAGCACAAGTAACAGGGATAACTACATAAATCACAGTTGGGAATTAAATAAAAATAAGGGTGCTACTTGTAAATTATTAGATTAGTTTATAGTTAAAACAAGTAAGTATAGACAGATTTTAAAGTGTAAACTGATAATACTGATGCAAAATCTAGGGGCAAATCACAAGCTAGTTCTACAACCAGAAAAGTTAAGAAAAAAGAGATTAGAAGAAGGAATATCACAACTTTCAGGAGGAATGTCGACCGCAGTTTACTGCAGCAGAACAGAACAAAGCTGCTTGTTGTATAAAAGAAAAGTTAAAGGTAATAAAGTGGACAAGATAAAGAGACATTTTCAGCAAATACCAGTAGATTTGAAAAGAGTTATCCCCCCCATACTCAAACCAAAAATGTTGGTACTAGAAAAGGTGGTTTGTAGAAAATTTTAAATTACACATATAGTTGGCATGATATACCAGTTAGACAGTGTCTTGGTGCCAGTACATGCTCGATCTTCACAATCTGTTTTGAATCTGCTCCCGTGGCCATTGTCACCTCGTAGATGTCACCCATCCCCTCTCACTTGCTCTAAGTGGGTCACCACCCAGCTCGTCTTGGGGCTTCACTCTTGCCTCCTTGTAACCCATTCTCAACATAGTGACCAATGAGATCTTTTAAAAATGGAAATCAGATTTCTCATTCCCACGACACTTAGAAAACAAACAAGACCTACAAGAGGGCCTACAGGTCCTGCATAGATGGCCAATGTCATTCCTAACTGCTTTTCTCCCCACCTCCTCCAACCACCCCGGCCTTCCTTCTGCTTCTTGGAAGGTATCCAGCTTGTTCCCATCTCAAGGCCTTTGGACCCACTGTCCCCTTTGTCTGAAGCACTCTTTCCCCAGCTCTGTATATATCGCTGATTAAATAAATAAATGGATGTGGGGGAGGAATGAATTGGGTTAGACAACGGGATTTCCTCCATCCATTCAATGTTGTATGCATTCATCCATTTATTTCAACGAACAAACATCACTTAGTTCCCACAGTTTGCCAGGCACTAGTTAGGAGATGGGAAGCCAGATTTTTTTTTTAACTTCTCTCTATAGCATATAAAAGGGAAAATGGCTTCTGTTTGTGTTTTCTGTTTTCCCAGATTTTAGGAAGACTAAATTTATCTACAGTGAAGTCATCGCAATGATTTTATGTTATCAGTATATTGAAAAAACAACAACAAAAAAAACCAAAACAAAAACCAGGGCTCGTAAGCAGAATATAAAAAGTTAATGATGTTATGAGACTCAACCCAGGTTGGAAACAGAAAACAGAAACTCCAGTCCAATGAATGGGATGGAAGAGGTCAGCAGAGCAGGTTCCTCTTGGGCAGGGGCTGTATCTTATTAAGTTTTGTATCCTCAGTGCCAGATCTGTGGTAGGAATTCAATAAATTCCTGCTAAATTGAAATCATCACTTACAGTAAGCCCTTATTAAGACTGTGAATTCCTTGAAGGCAGGGTCTATGGTGGTAGGTCTCTGCACCCTTGAGGCCTCCTATGTACCCAGAGTCTCCGTAATTGTTTATGTGTACTGTGGCTAAAAAGTCAAGTCTTAAACATATCAGGCATGTGACATAATGCGTGAAGCAGTCCAGGTGTGAGACATCAGAGAGTGATAGAGATTGGGAGACTGGGGGCAATGTGTCCCATCCACAGGGGCCCAGCGTTGTCAGATCTTCTGTTTTTTTTTTGTTTCTTTCAAAAGCCTGCAATTTAGATTTTTACTTGAAATCTCCAATTTTTAAATATTGGCAATTATTTCAGAATGTTTAGAAGTATTTTGCAAACAGACAACGTAAGCAGACCACTTTTGGCTCACTGGATGGTCAGATTGTGACCTTGGTGTTAAGAAAAGGGGACAGGAGTAAACACTCAGTAAGCAATCCATGTAGCAAACACCGCATTAGCACCTTTTTATTCAACATCTCCTTATGCCTCCCTGACAAGTGCGTCTCATTAGCTCCATTTACAGCAGAGAAGAGTAGGGCACAGAAGGGTCAAGTAATTCACCCGAGGTCACACAACCAGTAAGTTGGTGTGGCAGGGCCTGAAAATCAAAGCCATCGATCTTTCCAATACATCGAGTTGCCTTCTAATTACAGATACCAGACTAATTCTTAAATAGAAACAGAGAAAAAAATAATTCTCTTTCTGAAAGCCCCACCAAATGGCCTGAATTTTAGGATGGGGTCATATTTTAAACACGACCAGGAGCACCACTCAGGCAATGCCCTCCGAAGAAAGACACGTGCTTAAGTATGTCAAGGTTCTGCCGTACTTTCTTCAAGCACATAAAGACCAAAACTGCCTTCAAATATGAAAGTTGTATGTCTGGAAAAGGTCTGAGATACACGTGGCAGTTTGATCTTTCTCTCTTTGGTTTGCAAAGTTCATTTTGCTGACATATGTTTTTGCTTAGAAATGTGATTAGGTGGATAAATCACTGGATTGGTGTCTCCAGAGCCAGCTCCATTAACTTTCTTGGCATGATCTCACCACTTAAGTCAACATGACTTAAGAGTTTATATAACACTTTATTAGGCTTTAATTCCATATTTTTCCTGAATTTCATTGTTCATGTGATGGGTAGAAAATAAATGTTACTCGTGACTCAAAGACCAAAGTTTTCTAACTTTAATTTGTTATTAATTAATTACTTTGGTTAATTTTAATTTTACATAGGCAGGAGGGAGAGAACACTTCTGAAGGAAAAAAATCATATATATATTACATTTAATATATACATACATGCACACACATGCATGCATATAGCAAACCACAACGTTATCAGCCTTCCGAGAAAAGTAAGTGGACGGAAGTTTAAAGTTCAATATAAAAAAGAACACAGAATCATTTTACTGTGATTCTGAGTCCTGTGACTCTGGTGATTATATTCGAGCTCTTCTTTTGTAACCCTGACCACACTTTTAGTAACTATGTAGCTCAGAGTTCTCATTTAAGGGGAAAAAAAAAAAGGAAATAATATGACCAGAGCTTAACTAATTTGAAATTTACTGTTTGGGCAAAATTGTTAGACCAGTGGATCTCAACAAGCAAAGATTTTGCTCCCCAGGCGACAATTAGTGATGTCTGAAGACATTTTTGGTTGTCATGATTTGGGGGAGTTGCTACTGGCATCTAGTGGGTAGATGCAAACTACAAAACAGAGTAAGTGTGATATGAGAGTTTGCCCTGAAGATAAAGAGATTATGGAGGCATCTTTCATCTCACAGGGAAAAGAAGGCACATATTTCTCCAGTTTCTCTGGCGCAGAAATCTTATTTTGCAGTTGATATTGGCAATGCCTCCCATGGTTGTAGAGAAGGCATGGAATTTGGGAAGGCTGAGTATAAGACCTAGATTTTGCCCAGGCCACAAAGTGGTCTTGGGCAAGGTCTTTAAGCTCATTGAAACTCAATTTCTTTACTTATCAATGGGTCTGAGGATGATAATGATACCTGCCCACCTGATCTCACAAGATTTTGAGAAAATTAAATGAGATGATGCCTATCAGGCATTATCAGATGTCACCACCACTGCCATCATCATCATCATCATCATCATCATCATCATCATCATCCCAGGGGGGGTCACACATGTCCATATTAAAGTAACATAGTTTCCTTTTTCATTCATTCTTTTTTTTCATTCATTTATTCAGCAAACATTAACCATGCACCTGCTACATGCCAGGTGTCCTGCTAAGTTCAGGGGTTATAAATACAAGCAAGACATGAACGCCTTATTCCCTTGCTGCATCAATTCCTACTCTCCAGGATCTTCTTATAATTGCTGGACAGAACAAGAGAAATAAATATGGGGACAGATGATGTAGATGAGTCCTGGATTCCTTATCCCATAGTTCCTTTCACAACCGGTGACCCTCAGAGAAGGACACAAGTGAGATCAGGAATGGCCAGAGACATGTAATGGGCTGGGTTAGGAAACAGACTGCATAAATTTATTTGGAGTTTGGCCCAGTCAGATCCAGGCACAGGCTCACTTTTTTTCCAGAAGCACCAGGAAGACAGCCATTGTCCTACACAGGATTATGGAGAATGCGTCCACATGAGAGCAGGGCTCCCAGGGATGCAAATTTAATTCCCTTGAGCACCTGTGAATAGACTTCTGAATTTAAAGCCAAATTACCAGATTTTTCCTATCCCTTCCAACCTTCCCTCTAACACCCGGGAGGAATTACTCTGCTCTACCTCCCGACACTCAGTCCCCGTCGCAGTACTTTGAACATGACTCGTCACATTGTACATGGTGCGTACGTGTACATGTGCATTTGCATATTTAACGTATCCATCCCCACTGCTGGACAGTGAACCAAGGAACAAAAGGAAAGGGGTAAACAGTTCTGGACAAACAGCCTACTTGTGCCAAGTACTATCACCATGGCAATGCTTTTCAACTTCAGAAATACATCAGAACTTTTGGGGAAGCTTTACGGAAATATGGAGGCTGCAAAGCACAGGGCTTAGGAAACGGACTGAATGGGGTCAAACGCCAGCTTCCACTTACCAGGTATGGACTTTGGACAAGTTATTTAATTTCTCCATGCTGCAGTTTCCTCATCTTTGATGGGGATAATATTACCTATCCATAGGGTTGTCGTAAGGATTAAATGAGGTAATTTATGCAGAGCAGAACAGTGCCTGGCACCCAATAAGTGTTTGCTGTAGCTGCTATTACAAGCGCTGCTACCATTTTTATTGTCATCATCATCATCATCATCATCATCATCATCATCATCATTATAAGAGGCCCTAGGCCCCAGCCCAAAAGCATTCCATCACTTTCAAGGAATGAGGGTCCAGGCATCAGTATTTTTTTCATAAGCTCCATAACTTTGAAAATCACTGACTTCACATGCAGTTGGCTCTCCATAGCGATTGAAGAATAAATGAATGATTGGATAAAATACAGACTACATACCACAGAAGAGAAACAGAGTAGAAACTGAGTCAAGAAAGAATGAGAGCCAGAGAGATGCCTTGCCAGTGGAAAACCTGACTCTGCAGGGCATTGGCAGAAGGGCTCACGGAAATTTCTTCTCTGGGAACTTTAATTAATGGGGCAGGTAACAACCATTCTTGGAAGCTTTCCACACAGATTCTAGCCTTGAGCCAAAGGAAACCCTTGATGAAACTCTTGGTCCTCTTCCATCCTTTCAATTCTTCATTTCTCCTTTCTATAAGACAGAGGTAGAAGGGGAGTAGGTCACTGACTGCTAGAAAACTCGGGATTCATTCTGTGCAAATTCTCTTTGTAAATATCTTTCTGTTTCCATTTCACTCTGCAAGAGTTTGGTTGCAACCCCACTCAGGCCTTTCCTCACCACTGTGCCCATCTATTCCATAAACACACATTGACTCTGGACCTTCAGCACATCCCACCTGGGGATTAGATTCTTATTGATCTTTGCCCCAAACCCAGCACAGAAGATGCTCAACAATTATTTGTTGAAAGATGAAAATAATCCAAGCAAACCTAAGTGTGGATGGCAGCTCAATAATAAGTATTGGCCATAAACTTCTAAACTCCCTATCCTCCTATTCCTGATTTTTATAAGCCCACCATCTCCCACACAGTGCCTTGCATCAATTAATATGTGGTGAAAATATATCATCCAATCATAACAAACAGTGAGGAATGTTTTAAAAGTATACTTTATGTTACAGAGTTTTATTTTCCTTGAATAAGAGAATGATTTGGAACATTATAATAACAAACAGAAAAGAGGGCCCCTCCCCCAAAGATCTGCTACTGACTTGCTGGACCCGGGAAGAGAAATTGAACTATCCCGAGCATTCATTTCCTGGAGTCAAAGAATAAAGAATGGAAAGCTTTTCTTCTAGGGAGCCCAAAGTACTTCCTTTTGTATGCTTTCCTTGGTTCTCACAGTTTCCCTTAAAAGAGAGAAAGACAAATCTCATATGATATCGCTTGTATGTGGAATCTAAAAAAAGGGTACAGATGAACTTATCTACAAAACAGAAATAGAGTCACAGATGTAGAAAACAAACTTATCGCTACCAGGGGATAAGGGGGAGGGGAGGGATAAATTGGGAGATTGGGATGGACATACACACACTACTATATATAAAATAGATGACTAATAAGGACCTACTGAATAGCACAGGGAACTCTACTCAATACTCTGTAATGGCCTACATGGGAAAAGAATCTAAAAAAGAGAGGATATATGTATATGTATAACTGATTCACTTTGCTGTACAGCAGAAACTAACACGATATTGTAAATCAACTATACGCCAATAAAGATTAAAAGAAAAAGCATGAGTGATTCTTTTCGCTGAGATACAGGCATGCTAAATGGTTTGCTGTAAAGTGAATTCCAAGTCAAATTGAAAGTCAGGGGAAGAAACACCCTGCTGACATTGGTGACAGGCTGGTAAATGTTGAACTGGCTCCTCCTGAAACAAGAAAGCCCTGATCTGTAGTGCTCACCAACTTCTGTGGTGTAAACACTCCCACTGTGGCAGATTTCCAGCTATGAGCTGGACGTAACTGAGAACAGATTTAGGAAGAGAGGCTTACAAATGGCTGTGGTGAACTGCTAACAGCTGGCCCCAGCACCTCATCACCCTCACAGATGTCAGGGTGGGGGGTGGATCCCACCTCCTCCATCACCTTCAGGACTTGTACAAATACAGTTTTTGAAGCTGTTACATTTCAAAGCACAGGGCCTCTTTCCATGAAGCTCCTTGAAGGCAAGATGGCAGCCTTCTGTGTCCCTGGTTTGCACAGGGTAGCTGGTCAATAAACAGCTGCTTCCGAGGAATATACAAACATATTTGTAACTTAAGATCATTTAGAATGATACTTGTCATGCCTGAAATATGTTCTCACTATCATGCCTGCTTAGATATGTTTGGATTGACCCGATTTTGTCTTGATATACGATCTAAACCTCCCAGACTGTCAGGTGGGCAAGAGTCAATTCTCAGGTAATTCTAAGGTATAAAATCTTTCCTTAAGGTCTACACAGGTTCCTTGAGTGACAGTTAGAGTGACAGCACCCTGGGAAAGACAGTCCAAGCAATGGCCACCATATTAACACAGATCACTATGAGTTATTAACAATTTCCTCCCAGCCTTCTTGGCAGACATGTAGGGGTTAGAGGGACAAAGTGGTGTTAAGTTTAGATAAAAGTGGGAGAAAAAAATGAGAATTGGAAAAGAACATAAAATTGGGGCAGGGGTAGCATGGCAGGGAAGGTGGGACATTTGAGGGAGCCAGGAACGTAGAAATGAAGGGCTGGGTGGGAACAAAGACCCCCATTGTCGATCTGAACTAGGAAAGAGCTCTTGAGTTCCCATTTCGTCTGTTACCAATGAGTTTTTTTTCATCAAGAAAGACCACCCAATACCTCATCACTTTCATAGAAGAGATTTTTTAAAATCCCTGCTATTCAAATTTGCATTCCTGTGGTGAAACTCCTTTCTGTGAGGCAACAAACAATGGCCCATATTTAATTCTCTTCTACCTTTTCCCCACCCTTCAAGAGCTTGCATGATCATAGAGGCAGAGTAGATGCACACTCGTACGCTCTGCATGATTCCAGAAACTTCAGACTGGCTTCTCCGCAGAGACTCCCAATCTACTGGGCTGTACTTCCCTTGTTTTCAGTAGTGAAAGTTAAAATAGTGAGAATGCCTTCATCAAAAGAGTGACCTAAGATAATCCACATAACTTCCACAGAGGAAAAAGGTTCTTCCTTTTTCTATTGCAACTAAGGAGCTAAATGCGATAATCACATAGCGATGTGAGTGGGACATGGCAGGGGGGCTGCTGTGTGCGGATTAACAGAGCAAGCAGCACAATGAGATAAAAAAGGGACCCTGAGTGTGGGCACAGCACACTGGGGAAGGGATTTCTTTGGAGAGGGCTGTTGTCCCACCCTTGCTCCCAGGGCACGGGGCATTTGCCACCTGCGACCCCGAGCCTCCAGAGGGAAGCTTCAGGGATGTGGAGATTTTTGAAGTCTATTTCTATTTCTGGCAGTTGGAAGACGCAGAAGTCTGGAGACTGACCCACACCCGAGCAAGTTAGACAGGATCAGGTATCGGAGTTCAAGCCCTGAGAAGGGGCAGGGGAGGCTGAGCGCCTGCCTGCTGGATGGCCAGCCAGGAGAGGACCGCTTAGTGGGACCGAGCCTCTATCCTGGAGGCCACAGGGAGAAGTGCATGTCCTATGAGCCCGATAAGCAAAGGGAGAGTGAGGGAAGGTCCAATAAAGCTGTTCTACAGGCGCCGGCTGAATGCCAGGGCTTAGGACCAGGTGCGTCAGCCTGGGTAAGGGGACTGCACGAGGCAGGGGACCATGAGAGAGCCAATCTGCTTTCACATTGGCCAGGCCTAGCCAGGGTCTCCCCTTGGAATATTTGCCAGGCCTGGAACATGAATCCACCCGGCACCTCTACCTCACCCACCTCAGACCCTGAAAGAGAGCAAAAGAGCAGCTGCATGTTGGGGGAAGGATAGAGGTGAGCAGAGAAGAGCAGAAAGAATAACAGTGCTTTCCTGGCCCACTGCATCTTTCCGTCTGAACCAGGTCTGAGCTGCACAGGAGAGAAGATCTAACTGGAGCTCAAGCTTGGGCTGTTACTCAGCGTTAGATAGTCCAGTGGCTAAACTGAAACTCAAAGCAGCTGAATCATACCTGAGAAGGAGCAGAAAAGATGTGCCTAGTGTTCTCCAGGGACAGAAGGAGAAAATCCCCCGAAGTGGGTTGAATAGCAGCCCACGCCTCCCCAAAGATACGTCCACTTGGAACCTAGAAATGTGAACTTTTATGGAAAAAAGGGGTGTTGGCAAAGGTAGTCTTTTAAGGACATGAGATCATCTTGGATTAGGGTGGACATGAGATCATCTTGGATTAGGGTGGGCCCTAAATCCAATGACAAGTCCTTATGAGAGGTAAGAAGGGAAAATAGACACAGAGACACAGGGGAGGGGTCCATGGAAGGACAGAAATAGGAGTGATGCGTCTACAAGCCAAGGATTGCTGGTAGCCACCAGAAGCGAGGAGAGAGGCCTGGAACAATCTTTCAGAGCCTTAACCCTACAGACACCTTGATTTTGACTTCTGGCCTCCAGAACTGTGAGAGAGTAAAGTTCTGCTCCTTTAAAGCTACCAGGTTTGGGGTACTTTGGTATGGCAGCCATAGGAAACAAAGACAACCCGAAGTAAATTTGAAGAGATGATGGGAAGACAAAATAAGGGCATGTTTTATCATAATCCACACGACAAGCCTGGGCCATACACGAGTTACAGGTGTTTTTACTTGCCTTGCTCTGGCTCACACGGGGCAGTAATGAAGAGCTGAAGCTTCGCCAAGCCCAGCTGTGACCCCAGAATGCCGTGCAAGGCAGAATCTTTAGGCCAAGGAGCAGCTCTGAGAAGGAGCTGTCCCCCAGTTTGCAACCCCACAAGAGGGTCTTGACGCCTCCCTGACTCTCTTCTTCTACCTCTGGAAGAAACCTGCTGCTGCCGTGGGTAGAATAAATCCAAATGAAGGCAGCTTCCTGTCATCAGAGCGAGTTACTTCTCTGCTGGTTCTCTGGGTGGGTCTTGTTTCCTTTCCACAGCAGAGATATCTGCTGAAGCTTGGGTTTCGTGCTCTCTGTGGCTTTACCCCAGTCCCCTACTGGTAGGTGACAGTTTTATGGAGACGGGTTCTTGGAGAGAAAATCTACGATATTTTTACAAAATTGAAGAAATGGAAAGACCTGGGAGTTTTCAAACAGCAGCAAATCGGACACGTGCCAGTCCAAAAGCAGTGCTGCAATTTCTCCCCCTAGACTCAACTTCCACAGAACAGGCAGTAGTTGTTTTCTCACAGAGCTTCATTGTGTTTTTTAAAATGGGGGGGAAAGGCAAAGAAAAGGACCTTATTCCATTCACATGGGTTGGCTCGGGGATTTTCCCTTTGAGTGGCGGTGGGGGGATGGAGGGGTGGGCATGTCACAAGCTGGTTAGTTAGACCCCTGAACGCTGTGTCTGTCTGTTAGACTAAGATCATCACTCCAGGGTATCTGGGAACATCGGAGATCACTGAATCCCATTTCAATTTTGTTCGTAGAGGAGTAAAGTGAAGCACAGAGAGGGTGAGTGATTTGCCAAACGACACACAGAGATAGGGAGTGATAGCACTTGTGTCACAGCCCAGAACTCTTCCATCTCTAGGCCTGGTCCTAATATTCTCAGGGTGACCTTCGACTAGTCTCTGACAGAGCTAAGAAGGCATTTCCATTACACCATGGGGGCTGCTGTTGCTGAGCAGCGGTGGTAGGGGGAGCATTTCTTGATCCCCTGCAGTGCATGAGGCCTGGGCTCCATGCTTAACCTGGGTTATTCCGTGCTGTGCTCCTGAGAAGCCCACAGGTATCATCCCCGTTTTAGGGCTGAAGGCGCTGAGTTTGAGAGAGGAGAAATGATTTAGCTAGTTTCCAGCAGACCTGGGCTCTCCCGATTCTCCATTTGGTGTTCTTTCTGCTACACCTGCCACTTCGGCCCCCGCAGAGCAGGAAGTAGGCAGAAGAATAAACGAGGGCTTGGTAATCAGGCAGAACTGGGTTTCAGGCCAGACTCTGAGCTCAGGCAACTCAGAGCCTCCCTCATCTGTAAGGCTGACTCATGGATGGCAAATAGGTTTCTCCTTGGGGAGCAGATGTCTAGAGAGAGGGGTTAAGAAAGATTCAGAGGCTGAGCTCAGGCCTGGAGGAAAAAAGTGCTGGGATCAATTAGCAATGTCTGCCTGGATGCAGTTGAGGGCGAGAAGGTGACTGTCCCTCACCCAGCTGTCCCTGGACTGGCCTCAGGCTCTCCATCCTGTGTGTACTTTTATGTTACGGAAGCATCTTGCAGGTCATGGCATGACTGTCGAGGCCAGGCACCTTCCTTCTCACTGTGGGCCTCCGCTGGCCTTTTGTACCATTTGGCCCCAGGCAGAATGATGGCCCACAAAACTGGCAGAGGAAGAGAGTGATTCAGTTCAACACCGAGGCTCATCCACTCAGACATTCAGGAAGGTAGAGGTACTGGCAGCCACAGTGCCCATGAGGAGACGTCTTTTCTCCCTTTGCTCTTCTAAAAGTGCCTGAGATTCGAGAACATTGGAATCTTATCATTCCCTGACTTCTTGCCTTCCTTTACCTCTCTGTTTCTCTCCTATTTACCCATCCTTAAAGGTTTTTTGTGCTTTGTGAAACCTTTCAAGGCCATCATAACAGCTCTCTCCTCTGAAAAGTTCTGCCCTATTCCCTGCATCTGACAATCCGTCATACGCTACCATATGATATGTCTTGTGTTTGTGGTTATTTCAGGCTCCCTCCATATGGGTTTATGTAAATGATGTAGCAGAAGGAACTTTGTACTCAGAAAGATTTCGGTATGAATCTTGTCCTTTTAAATTTATGAGCTCTGCAACCAGGGGGCATGTTTTGTAGCCTCTGGGAGCTTGCTTTCCTCATCTATAAATGGGATGGTGATGTATGTCATACTAGGTTCTGTAGATGACTGGGCAAAATTCCAGATGCAAAGAACCTTGCATATTGCCTAGCACAGAGTAGGTGCTCAGAAATGTTCTTCAGTAACGACGTATCTGCGTGACGCATCTTGGTGATTCCACTACACTTTGAAAATTGCAAAAACAACAACAAAATCGTGGTAATTAAACTCATGAAACGGCCAGATTCATATTGGATATCGGCAAACGAGTAAACTGTTCAGGGCAAAGAAGATTTGACTCATTTAAAGTACCAAGAACATGAAACCCATGAGGATTCATCTCATGCTGGAATGGAAAGGGCACAGAAAACCCAGATTCTGGTTCTGAGACTTGGGGATCAGACCAGCAAGATGTTATCTTATTTAACCTTCATTTCAGTACCTGGAAAATGAGGATAACAGTACCCACCTTACCCAGGCTTGAACTAATAACATCGGATAAATCATATTTAGTGTCTGGAACAGAGTAAACATTGGTAAATTAAAGCTACAAATGTTGTTGATTTTTCAGGCTCTCTCCTGGATGGTTCACTTTGCTAAGGAAGATTCAGTTTTCTCATCTCTAAAGTGACAATCACAATATTTGTCCTATCTAATTCAAATGAGATATTTTATCATGTAAGGCTTGGGTGGAAAGCAAATTCTGGACAAATTTGAGTTAGAGCTTTGAAATGTCTTCTTATCCATCTGATTTCATGTAAATGTCTCTTCTCGTAGTAGGACTATGATTGGAATATAGTGAGAGATTGACCAATGTGTTTCTGTTGAATGGACACTAATTAAATATATTTATTTACAAAAAAATATTTACAAAATACATATATATATATATATATATATATATATATGAACACTAATATATTAATAGCCACCATCTATCAAGTCTCTACTAGGGGCCTAGCACCGTCTTAAAAACAGGACCCACTTTCTTGAGCCTCTGTGCTTTTTCCATGAGCATTTCACAGATGAATAAACTGAGATGCCAAAAGCTGGGAGCTCGTCCAAGCTCACCTGCCTGGCCTGAGGCACTTCCTAAGAGCTGGAAATAGAAGGGACCTCAAGCAGCATCTGTCTGGCCCTAAAGCCAATGCCCTGAACAACTGGGTCATGGTTTCTTACACTGGGATTTGTGGACGTGTTCTCAGATTTTCAGAGTTATCTTTAAGAACACTTTACTTACTGTGTAGTTGTGTTTAGGGTAATCTAAAATCACAACATAAGCCTTTTCTGGGTCATTGGGATGACCTGGGAATAACAGGGGGCTGAGCTGTGGCTTCAGCATCTGGGTGGGTTGAGGGTTTATGGCACATGCTTTAAGGGAGGGTCTACTTGAACTTAACTTTTAAGGCAAAATCTCTCAAGCTGGATCCAGAGAGTTCACAAACTTATTATGTGAGGTCTATGGTCCTCAAATTAGAGAAATATTGCATGAGGCAATACTGTTCTCCCAAGTCACAGGGGATCTTAAAATGGCAATCCAAGTCCTGGGGATTCCATCAGGGCAGCTGGCCTGGACCTCTGTGCTCTGTCCGGGGTTGGTTCTGAGTCCCAGCTCTGGCCACAACCTGCCTCAAACCATGCATGCTCCCTCACTGGGCCTGGAGAAATTCTTTCCTTTTTCTCAACACTTGGTCTTGAATCCTTTCTGCACTTGGTTATGATTCCAGGGCAATGGCATTATCTGCAATCAACGTTCCTTGAGTGGTTTCTGTGAACCAGATAAAGGTTTTGATAAATGTTGTTTGGTAGAGAAAATCAGTGGATGAGAGATCAGCGGGTAGTATGGAGAAATACAGGCTTAGACCTGGATTTGGGTCTTGCATCAGCTACATTCTAGCTGTGTGACTTTCGGCAAGTTGCTTCACCTTTCTGAGTTTCAGTTTCCTCAAATGAAGAATATGGATAGGGATGAAGATAGGATTAGACACAGTACATAGAATAGAGTAGCGGCTGAGCACATGGCATTATTGTATTATTCTTTCGAACAATAAGAATTAGAACTGGAATCTCTCTAAGCTCATGGTCTCCAAGCTATGCCTCACTTATATGGAACTGACCTTCTTGAGGGCCTTTGGGAGGTAAGTGGATGATGAGAGTGGCACCCTCATAAATGGGATGAGTGCCTTGTAAGGGATGAAGAGACCGAAGCTTTCCCTCTGCCACGTGAGGACACAGGGAGAAGGTGGCCGTCTGCAATTTGGAATCAGGTCCTACCAGATACCAAATCTGCTGACTCCTTGATCTCAGACTTCCAGCCTCCAGAACTGTGAGACATACATTTCTGTTGTTGATAAGCCACCCAGCCTGTGGTACTTTGTCACAGCAGCCTAAACTGACTAAGACAAAAGGACATAGGGATGTAGTTAAGGTAATTCTCAGTGGTGGTTACAAATGCTAAACTATTATGAGATTGCACAAAGAAAGAAAGGACAGATAACACAGGATCAGAGAAGTTTAAAAGTACTTTTTATGTGTAAAGAGCTTAGAACAGACCCTGGCACATAAGTTACCAATGTTAGTAATCATCATAATAATATTAATAATAAAAGCCATCAACATCATCATCACAGTCCCCCATCTTAGATGAGAATATTCTATATGATAGTATTTTTCAAACACAGGTTGGAATGCATTATGGTTCATGAAATCAAATTACTGGGTCAATTGTGCTCTCTGCTGGGCACTCTCCAGGGTGGTTCTCAAGGTGAAGTCACAGCACAGAGACCTCCCCGGGATCTGTGAAGCAGCCACAATAACTTGCTAATAACAAGAGTTCAAATTCTGAAGCTTAGGACCCGCTGACTTTTAAATTAAAGAAACAAGCCAGTTCAAGTTCACAGTAAAACATGGCCTAGTGCATAGAAACAGTACTGCAGACCCTGATCAAATCAAGCTTGCTTCAGTTTAAATCCCTGGTCCACTGCTTTCTACCGGCAGAGCCTTGGGCAAATTATTTTACTCTATGCCTCACTATCCCCATCTGTAAAATGGGGGTACTAACAGTACTTATCTGAAAAAGATTTTTGTGGAGATTAAATTTGTTAAAATATGTACCACCCAGTAAGAGAATGCTTGGCATGTAGTAAGGGCTGTGTGTAGATTAGCTATTGTTATTTATTAAGTGTACTGAATACACAATTGTAGTCTAAGGGCTCTGCACGGATTGTCTTTAACCTGCAACCCTGACACTATTACCTGATTTGTGGTATGCTTGCTCCCTCACGAGAAGGAAGGAGGTAGTTACAGCTGGTGTGGAGGGACGGTGTAGAACCCACAGCCTGTGTTATCTTTGTGATATTCAGAAATAGACCTTTAACTGAATGACATCATTACTCATATGCTCAGAAAAACATATTTTTAAAGTAGCCCACACACAGAAACAAGAGCTTAGAGTTTAAACCCAACTTTCTTAATTTCCTCTGAAAAATTTGGAGGTGGGCTTATTAAAATCATAGGTTTACCCCTGAGAGTACGTCGCCCATGAGAACATCAGCTGTCAAGTGCATCTCGGAAGAAAAATTCTGGCAAATCTCTATTCTGGGGTACTTAGACTCACATTCCCTTTCAGTCTATCAGGAGTTTCTTCATCTATACAGAGCCAGGCTCCCAGGTTTGTTGTGAGAGACAAAGGAGATACTTCATGTAAAACCTCCTGCATGCAGCAGCCGCTACTGTCACCACCAGAACCCTCGGCTCCCCTGCCATTGTCCCATTGGGTCTGGGCTCCCTCAGCAGCCAGAACCCAGGCATATTCTAGTATAGGGCTCAGTCTAGCCCCCAGAGAAGGAAACCAACCTATAATTAGAACTTTGGGTTTAACGTGTGCAAATGGATGAGTATCCCATGCAGACATGGTCTGGGAGCTCAGGCGGCCAGAATCCCAGACCGAAGGTGCCTGGTGGGTGAATCAGGGAGCCTGGCCCCTCCCCCATGGAAGGCGGTGTCCACGCCACCGAGGACCATGCAAGAGCTCCATGGACACGGCAAAGCACAAAGATGCTACCGTGTCCCAGACGCCATACACACAGAGCTCCTCCACAAGCAGTTGGGTCATTGGGACTATTATTAGATTATACAAGCCAGGTTCAAGAAATAAGTTGCTTTCTGCACAGGACAAAAGTGGGCTGCAGCCAGGATGTCGTTGTTTTAATGATTCACCATTTTCTTAGTTTCAGCAGGAAAAATGAGGTCTGGCATCCACTGGGATGCAACTTCTAGAGCTGCCTCCTGGCTCCCTGGCCAAGTGCATAGAGAAGACCAAGACTCAAGTGACGGTGACAACAACAGCAGCCGTGACCTTTTGCCAAGCACTTACCAGGTGCCTTAAAGATGTTTCCTTACTCATAACCCCCTATGAGGAAGGTACCGTTATCATCTCAGTTTTACAGCTGAGAAAACCAAGGCTCAGAGAGGTTAACCAACTGGCCTGCGATCACACAGCCTGTGTGTGACAGAACCCAATTAGAAATCAATTCAGTTTGAGTTCAGAACCTGCAATCCTAGCCCCTAACTCTAGTAACTCCCAGGATAAAGGTGTCCCAGATACCAACATTCTCTTGCGGCCAAGTCAGAGCAGGAGAAGAACAGAAGGGAAGGAAGCCTGGGGGGCGCTGCTGAAAGTTAAGTAATGTTGTCTGAGCTGATGCTGAGGCCGGCAGACTGCACCCCAGGCTCACTACCGGCAAAGCAAGAGTTAACAGAATGGCAACTGCGCCCTTGTTTACTTGTGTTCTTGTTTCTTTTTTCAACTATACTACTGGGAAGGACTACAAGACTTTCCCGCTCCTTATTAAAAACAGAAAATCTGTTTAGGCAGCAGCTACAGCACAAAGACAGAGAGATACATTATGGGCAAAAAGGAGCCAAAGTACAGGCGGCCGACATCCATGGAGGCGGGGCTTGGCGTCAGCCTGTCGACAGGCCTGAGGATCTCTAATTAAACACCCTGCCTCTCGCAGGGTCAGGAAAATAAGAAACAGTAGTGACTCTCATTCCCTACAGTAACAGGGAGAGAACGTTTCCTTCAAGGGAAAAAAAGAACTGCTGCCTTCTTTATTTCTTTTCCCTTCCTTCCTTTCTTCCTTTCTTCCTCCCTCCCTCCCTCTTTCTCTTCCTCCCTCCTTCCCTCTTTCTCTTCCTCCCTCCCTCCTTTCCTTCTTTTCCCAACTCACCATTGAAAATCCTGGTTTGTGACCAAGTGGGTTGTGATTCTGAAGGAGGGTGGTAATTACTACCATCTTCCTTTTTGGGGAAAAAGGCACGAATCTGTTTCACAATTGATACCTTTGCTTAAAATCTATAAATACAAAGTCTTTATTTGATGTGCTCTGCCTCTAACACCAATCCAGCTTCTTCCCTTTGGGAGTTTCTAGGGCCCCTGGGCATCAGCATGTGTATATGCCACTAAGAGACTGTATTGAAAACACTTGTGGATACTTAATAATCATTGAGTAAATAAATGAATATCAGAAATAGGAGAATGCCAAAGTCAAGGTTATTACGGTAGCCCCTGTGTTGGATTTTGGAGCTGGGGTTTGTGCGTCACTTTTAAAATAGGTAGCAATAAGAAAAACTTGGGTCTTCTCAAAACTCACCCTCTTGTCATACATGCCCTCTGTTTAAGAATTAATTTCAGCTAGCTCTGAAATTTGTTCCAATAGCTTTTTTGGAGCAATATAAAATTATCCACCCCAGAATGCCCATAGTGCCGAGGTTGAAAAACTGGGTTACCCCGACAAGGGGTTCTTGTTGAAAAGGAGGGGAACCATGAATATCAAAATGAGAACATTTCTTCCTCTTTTGCACACCTTCCCTCCTTTGACAAGGCCCATTAAATTCCATGGGATCTCTGAGCCCAGAGTGCAGAGAGAGTGCGTAGGAAAATTAGAGCCAAGATCAATAATAGTAATAACAGTAATGACTCACATTTGTATATCGCTTTACTGTTTACCAAGTGCACTCCCATACATTAACTCAACTGCAGCTGCACTGGGGAGAAAGTTGGAAAGATTTCCCTAAGAATATTTCCCATTTTATGAGTTTCCAGAATTAACGGTTTAAAACAAATTAGAAATAGATTAAACGAAGTACCTTTGGTCAAACAGAAAAGCAATTACATGATAGGAAATTGTAATAATCCATCACAGGCATCTGTTTCCGAATCCCAATGCTGGTTGTAATGTTTGCTGGCACCTGCCGCTGATACACGACTACAGAGATTGCCCTTCATCTTTGAAATGCCAAAGATAAGAGCAGTTGCCATGGGGAGGTGATAGGAGAGGGGACCCGCGTGTGCCCAGCGATAATTTAGAAGCACCTATCTTTTCTTGAGTTCCCATGTACTGGGCTGGACCAGGACTTGGTTTATATTATATTCTTACATAATATAATTTCATTTCTGGGCCATATTTTTGCAAGTTAGGGATTGTCACTTACTAATATTTGATGGATAAGGAAACCGAGAAGTTATACAATTGCCTCACACAAGTAAACAATAGAGGCACACAAGTAAGAACAACTTGTGAGCCAGGATTTGAACCCTGGTCTGTCTGCCCCCTCTTCCCAAGACTTCATTGTCTGTAATAAATGATTACATCAGTTGAGATCTGCAGATGCGTGGTACCTGGTGTACAGTAGGTATTGAATCAGCATTTGTTGTTACTGTCATTTTCCTGGAGAAAACTGAAGAAGAAATAAAGATCTCATATTGATAGCACACACACACACACACACGCACACACACACACATCTTGTTCCTTGTCAACAGTAAAGGAATAGCACGTGGCTTTTGTTCTGATTCAGCACTAGAATAGCAAAATATCTGATTTATTAACTAGGAATCTGAAAATGAAGTCCTCGTTGGCTTTCATGTTTACACGTAGGAAAGCTCCATGAACAATGGGATGGTCAAATTACTAACTTCTATCTACAATTCTAAATAGTGTCACTGAACTTCCTCTGTACCTTGGATGTACTCATTTTTTAAAACTTTTTATTTTGAAATAATTGTAGGTTCCTATGCTGTTGTAAGAAATAGTACAGAGAGATCTTGAATATTCTTCTCTCCGTTTTCCCCAGTGGTCTCATCTGGCATAGCCTGAGTACAGTAACGACCACAACCAGTGAACTGGCATGGGCGTTGATACTGTAGCCCCACCTTAGTCAGAGCTCACCGTGTGTGTATTTAGTTTTATGCAATTTTATTACATGTGCACTTTAAAAATTTTGTGGTATGATAAGTACTCTGTGTAACTTCAATAAAAGTCAAATAATATGAAAACAATGATGAGGCACATTTCTAATGCAGAGTAGTTCAAGTGATTCACTGAAGATATTCTCTGTGCCAGGCACTTTCATAAAATAAAAAATATTAGACAGGAGGCGAAAAAACATAGCTCCTGCTGTCCTGGCACTTGTGGTCTCGTGGGAAAGGCAGGAATGTAGATAATTATAGAACCCAGCGAGTGCAAAATGAAAGAAGCCTTTCAATTACAGTTGACCCTTGAACAACGGGGGCTTGGGGCACTGACTCCCAGTGCTGTCAAAAATTCACATATAACTTTACAGTCGGCCCTCTGTATATGCAGTTCTGCATTGGTGGATTCAACCGACTGTGGATGGTGTAGTACTGCAGTGCATATTTACTGAAAAAAAACCACGTATAAGTGGCCCCATGCAGTCCAGTCTTGTGTTGTTCAAGGGTCAACTGTAGTTGCACAAATAATCAAGATGCATAAAATTATGTATTTTGGTGGCTATTATATTGGCTCTGATCCCAAAGTCACTTAAACCCTTAACACTATATACATCTTAATATAGTAATAGTGCCTCATGCAACATATGTTGAACATTTAAGCACATGAGCTCTAATGATTTATCAAGATGGCGTCTGTTTATCTTTTCCCATTGCAACAATTTAATTCAATATGTTAAAACATAAAAATAAATCAATGCCAGACTTGACTCATTTATACGTAGATTTCCCCATTTCTTTATTATAAGATTATTTAGAATTCCATAAAATACATGTATCTGTCTGTGCTTGATTAAACAAAGATGTTTGTCAGATGAGGAGGGACAGGTGCTCGTTAAGCTTTTATAAATAATAGGAAGAAGAACAGTATATGTCATACCCATATGAAAGCCCCTGTCGGGAGAAACCAAAGGAACAGCACTTATAACTGAGTAGCATCATGTCCGCATACCTGACACACTCAATCCCCCATTGCCGGAGAGGGTTGTACTTAACCGGCTGTGTGTTTGTGTGTTAAACAAATGAATCTAAGTGCATTTTCTTTCTTTGCTGCTAAATCTAGCCCACTCTCTCCTGGAGTGTGTCCCCCACTCTGTGTCCAAGAGCCATGTGAAAATCCTGGCAGATGTCAAGATAGGAGACTAGGACAGGACTGCAGAGTATTTTGTCTCTTTCTCTACGCCTTCCCCAGATCCCTAGAGAGTGGAGAGAGAATCCAAGTGTGTTTTACCTGGGAAGGACCCAAAGTACAGGAAATCAAAGCTCCCAGGCCAGGATCACAGTGCCCACTGGTGACTGGATCAGAGCGGGCACCCTTGAGTGCCTGCTTTGTATAAGGCGCCATGGCAGGTGGTGTGGGGACTTCACAGAAAAGGGAACTCTATCTACCAGTGAGCATTATTCACCATCTACGATATATACGGCACACTGCTAAGATCCAGAGGTACAAACAGCTCTGAGAAATCATCTCTACCTTTGAGAAGTACACACTCTAAATAAGAAGCCAGAAATTAGAAGCATTTCAAGAGTGATACAAGAATGACATAATGCCTGATTTTATAAAAGCATATGGCCTAAGCCATAAACACTGTAAGGAAACCACAGAGAAAGGAGGAGCATGAGAGCCGAGTCAGGAAAGGATTCTTGGATGCGGTGGGATGTGCATTTAGCATTGAGGGTGAAGGAAGCCTGGTGCCAGATAGAGAGGCCAGAACAGAGACCTGCCTTTGGTGTTTGAATCAGAGAAGCTGAACTTTTGTTTCTTGGCTCCTCACTTATTAGCAGTGAGTGAGAAAGTTCCTTAACCTCTTAGAGACTCAGTTTCATCTGTGAGTGGGGACAGGATATTATGCATGTGATAGGGGCCTGGTGAGGTTTGCATGTGTTAACACCTGTGAAGTGCTTAGCACATTTAATAAGCTCTGGAGGAAGACAGCCACTGGGGTGTGGCGGTGGGGGAAGAGGAGAGGAAGAGGATGCATGAGTAACAGAGGATGGACAGAGTTCAGGGGTGACTGACGTGGGGCAGTGGAATTGAACTTCTTTCCATGCTGTGAACGGTCTTCTGAGCTCACCCAACTAAATCGAAACAAATAAGCATATGTGCATAAAATATGTTAACAAATTAAACATTATTCACAACTAATCAAACAGAATGGAGAAAAGCACTGAAGTGTGTGCATAAGAATCGCAAAGAATAGATGGCAGGAGGGATGCCTGGATTGGGCAGGAAAAGTGAACAAAGCTGAGTGATACCCGCTGGGGAGAGAACAGGATTGCAATCCACATGCCCCAAATTCAGAACTTCAACTTAGCAGCATGGTGATGCTGGTCCCTATTAGACAAGACCCCTCCTTGGGAAAGAATCTAAGAATTGACTAATCTGAGGTTCTAGTTGATTCCATATAGCTCCACAACATGTTTTGTTTTTAGATCAAATATCCTGTTCCATATAATTAGGGTACTCATATAGTTTATTATCCAAACTGAAAGGCTTTTGTTCTGACAAATGCGAAACCAGATGGGATGCCAGGAAAATGGAGAGAAACTGGAAACGTCCAGCCAAACCAGAACATGTGCACGAATTTCATACTATCCACGTAAATAATTTAATAAATAATATTACATTTCTGTTTTGTATTCTATTATAGAAACACTGGGAAATGGCTGGACATATTTTTACCATGCTTGGTGGGTATATTTGAGACTGTGTGAATTAGAACGTGGATCTCTGTAAAATTTGCAGTGAGGGGTCTGGGAAATGCCTCAAAGGTATAGACAGTTATTCCCTCACAGCATCTGAAACAATTATGAGAGGCCCTGGGAACTTCCATGCAGGAGAGATGGAACATTGTATCTGGACCAGCAGTGGACAGAGAAAGCAAACAGTGATTTCAGAGCTCAGCCCCAAATCAGAAGTCCCCAGGCAGGATGGCCAAGCCTGCCAAAAAATGACACAAGGAGTCCAGGGAGTACGTCTCGATTCTGTAGATTCTATAGTTCTATGGGGCGTAGTTAAGGATGAATCTTTGTGGCATTTATCTTCTCCACAGGAATACAGTAAAGGTCAACTCAAGAGTTAACATTTGTTGAGCAATTATTTTGCACTAGGCCTGTTGGTAAATTCTTTCCTTTTTTAACAGCTGTACTGAAGTGTAATTGACATACAACAAACTGAACATGTTATTGACTTGGGGGTATTCTTACTCCCGTTTGGTCATCAAGTGTCCAATTGATGTGTCCCAAATATATGGTGTATGACGTGTAATGCTGGGTACTGGTGGGGTTTCAGGGGTGCAGGGGGGCACCTCATCCTGGGCTTCAGGTTTCCAAGTGGAGTGAGCCTCACTGGAGTAACGCCCTGGGTCTCTCTTGGGCCCCTTCCCACTTTATCTCAGGAAATGTGGAATAAGCTATTTGGTAAATTCTGCAGGAGTTATTGAGAAAATCCAGCTTGGCCTCAACCTCTCTTCTATGGAACAGACCTGCAGAAAGGACCCATTCCCTGCTCCTCTGCACCGTATGGCTTTCAGGGCAGGGCCTGGAAGGGAGAGGGATGCAAGGATCAGGGAACATTAGCACTGCCCACATGGGACGGGTAAATATGTCTTCTCTGGGGTCCCACAGAGGAAAGCCCACTTGATTCAAGCACCTGAAGTCCCATTTTCTAATCTAGCCTTTATCTTTGTAAAGATGATTTTTGATTTTTATCTGCCTTATTGTCAAACAAGTGTAGGGATGAAGCATGCTGTTTATTAGACTTTACCAAATCTCAATGGCGGGAAACCTAAGAAATATAAAATATAGTCTCTGAGCTTATCGCCAGGTTGTGGAGGTAAAACACACACACACACAAATTAAGAAAATTGAAAAGATATGAAATACAAAATTGCATCTTTTCAATGTCTTACAATAATATAAATGGTACTAAGGTGTTTTTTTTTAAACTTTCCTTTTTCATCCTTTCACTCATATGGTCAAGAACTGAAAAACAATGCAGAAAATAAAACGATTTTAGTGGAGTGTCTGTGGATGAATGATCCTTTTAATTGTGGATGTTATGACGTTGTATAGTAAAGAAAGGGAATAACAAGGAGTGAGGGAAGGAAGGAGGGAAGGAGGGAGGAAAGGAAGGAGGAGGAAGGGAGGGGAACTTTTCTAGGTTGAAAGACAATAATAATGATGACAATTAATAATGGTGAGCACTAATGCTTCTCAGACATTTGCTATGGCCAGGCGCTAATCTTTTTAACTCATTTAATCCTCTCAACAACGCTGTAAGGTCGATACTATTGTTTTTCATGTCAATTTCAAAGATGAGGAAAATGAGGCAAACAGAAGTTAAGTGACCCATTTGCAGTCACTTGACTTGCAAGGGGCAGGATGTGAATGTCCCTGGGCTGCCTTCAGCCGTGTGCTTCAAACCTTTATACTCTGCAGCCACTGAGAGTGGGTGGTCAGGGAAGGAAGTTCAAGAGGTAAGAGGGGCATGAGAATGTTCCAGAAGGAGGAGCTGACGTGAATAAAGGGCCAGAGGTGGGGCAGCCGAAGGACCTTCCCCAGGATGCCTGCCAACCAGCCTGACCAGAGTGGAAGGTCCGTGCAGGGAGGGAGGACACAGACCATCACTTTTCTACTTGATCGTCTCTTTCTTGTCCCTTTCCCTCAATCAAAGCCAATTTTAACTTTTATCTTCCTCTAGACTCAGTGAAATGGAGGCAGGGAAACATGACCTGCTCCTGGCTTTTCTTCTAGCAACTTAATTTAAAAATCACCTCTGGGAATGAGGACCAATATTTGTCTTCTTAAAACTTTACTGTGTAAGCAATTAAAATAGTCACCATTTACAGGATCCATGCAACATGCAGGGAGGCTGCACTGAGGACTTATTTGCTGCTAGCAAAGAGCACCTGGGAAGGTATTGTCTCCAGTTTAGAGGTAGGAGGTGAGGCTCAGAATGGCTAAGTAGCATTCCCAGTGCTGCACAGCAAGTAAGTAGAGAAGCATGGATTGGAATCCTGGTCCCTCCCTTCTCCAAAGCCATGCTCTTGTCCATGGTTGAATACTTAGCCTCTCTCCACTTTTTCAACAAGTGGCAGAGGATATAGAATTAGGGGAAGGACAAATGCAATGAAAACAAAAACAAAGATCCTCTTGCAATCCAATATATCTGCATTCTCCTGTCTGACTCCTTAGAATCAACAGTCCCTGACTATCATACAGCTAAAAAAGGGCAGAAACAGCCTTGCAGAATTCAATTAAGTAGTAAACTTGAGAACTTACCATTAAGATGAAAAGTCACAAGAAAATAGAACTTTGGTAGGCAGAATTCTCAGATGGCACCACAGGATTCTGGCCCCTGCTTATTCAGTATAATAGTAACCTAGGTGCTGCTACAAAGAGATTTTGCAGATGTAACTGAAGTACCAATTAATCAGCCTAAGATATGGAGAGTATCCAAGTGGGTTTGACCCAATCACATGAGCCCTTTAAAAGCAGAGAATTTTCTCTGGTTGGTCGTAGAAGAGGAAGAAGCTGAGAGCTATCCTTGGTCAACAGCGAGCCAGAAAATGGAGACGTTAGTCCCAAAACCACAAGGAACTGAATTCTTCTAACAACGTGAACGAGCTACGAGACTAAGCCAGCTGATACCTTGAATTGGGCCTTGTGAGACCCTAAGTTGAACCCATCTGGATGTCCGACTTACAAAACCAAGGCATAATACATGAGTATTAGATTAAACCATTTTTTGTTGTAATTTGTTACAAAGCAAAAAAAAAAACAGTGACTATAAGAATCTCACTGTGATAACGTGAATTTTTGAAATGTACTCTATTTCTCAGTTTAATAAAATGTATGCATTCCAGTTCTGCAAACTTAGGAACTGGAGAAATCTTTTCTACTTTTAGTGGCATTAAGTTTAACCATCCAGAGACATAGGAGATAGCTGCCTATTTATAAATGAAGATTTATAGTAATATGCAGGCTGACTGATTTTCCAGACGAGTACGTATCTTTTAAAAAAGTTTTAATGTCACTTTGAACATTGTTCATCAACATGTTTATTTTACATAGATGGAGAGAAGACACTTGTGTATGATTGCTGATGGGATTTGAGTCTTAAATAAATAAAAAGAGTTTGCTCCCACACTGTAATTTTTTAATCTGTCAGGAAAAAAGAAAAGCCTTAGAAATAAGTCAAAAAGTAAGTAGGAAAAAAAAAAAGATCCTAGTTTAGATTCTGCCAGCCCTGAAAAGCAGGCTATTTCACCTCTTTGAGGATGAAAGGAAGAGATGGGGAAATGAGTACAATAATGCCTGTAGATAGAAGGGAAGGACCAGGCTCTGCCAGCTGGCTTCTCCCTCATTGACCAGCTGAAGCTCTGTCTCCTCACTGACCATTGAGCCTCAACACAAGATGGGTACGAGGACAACCAATGTCATTTTGTAAAGCACTTAGAATGATGACAACTATTGGTAGATACTCAATAAATGTTCATTCTTGCCCCTCTGGACTACCCACCAGTTAGTTGGCAATGCTGCTTCCCTGCTCCTGATGTTTCTTTCCTGTGACAGCAGCTCAGTTAACTTAAGACCCTGAGCATGCTCAGTTTACCTCCACCCTTCCTCCTTCAAGAAGTCAGCTGTTCTTCCAGGGGCCAACCCAGCTTCTGTAGGAGGAAGCTTGCCGAAGTCTGGCTTTGCTGCACCCAGTTCTGGGGCTCAGAATGAGGAGCCCACTTGGACAACACATCTCATGCCAAGTTCTCCAATCTGGCCTTTTAATCAGAAAGGTGATATTTCGGCCTAATCTTAAATGCTCTATTTTATTTTTCTACTTTTCAGAACTAAGATGGGAAATGGGATGCTTGTTATTGGGATTTCTATTCTGAACTCCCAGTAACATCCCTGGAACACTATAACTCATCTTTTTTTTATTTTGAGGTACATGATTGAGCTACTAAAAGCAGACCCTGTGATTCTAGGCCATGTCCCTTAGTGGATGTCCCTTCTTATTTACAAATCTCTCTAATAAATTACATTAAGCAGGTTTTTTCTTCTTAACAAACTCACCCAGCCTCAGAACTCTATATTCCAGAGATAAATGAGAAGTAAACTTAAATAAATGCTTACGGGGTCCAGAAGATAATAATGTGTCACATTAAATAATCCATTACAAAACCAGCAATGTATTTATCTCCAAATATATTTCTGTTTTGGAAAATTCCACTTGGAGATAATTGTACAGCTGGAAGAAGTCACATAGGCCAACTTCCTGCCTTAATACTAATATTATGTTTTCCCCATACCCAAGAGCTGACATAATTTCAAGTATAAACTAACACAGATTAAAAAGGTACACTATGGTGATATTAAAAAAAACCCTGAATTTGGGAGGCATTAGGACACCTGAGCACTAGAGTTAGCTCTGTCACTGATGAGCAATGGGACCTTGATTGAATTGCTTGATGTCATTTATAAACATCAGTTAACTAACCTGTAAAAAGAACTGGTTGGACGGCAATCTCCAAAGTTCCTCCCTGCTCTAAAAGTGTGCCCTTCTAAGGGCCAATTAACAAAGAACACAGGAATAGAATTAAACAGAAAGGTGGGGAAGTGTCCCCCCAGAAGAGGGTGAGTACCACTGCCATCAGAAATTGTTCACATTAGGGAGGTGCCATGATAGAAAAAAGCAGAATAATGGATGAGTGCATTAATTAATGTTAGCTGCTATAACAGATAAAACCCCAAATCTCAGTGGTTTAGCACAACAGAAATGTGTTTCTTGCTCATTGAGGACCCCAACTCCTGTTTTGTGGCCCCATCACCCTCAGGGCCTCTAGTCCATCAATTGCATCCAGGGTCAAAATACAGTGAAGAAGGCACACCACTTCTTAACCATTCAACTCGAAAACAACACGCATCTCTTCTCTCACATTCTATTGGCAACAACGGGTCATAAGACCTTGCCTAGATATAAAAGAGCAAGAAATGGGGTAAGGAATTCTAGTTCCTGCTGGGGTATCCACTTAGCAGCAATAACTTTCTTCTATGGAAAATAAGAGTCAACCTTTGGAGAACAATAGCTCCATCTTTCACAGTTAATGTGATGTGCTCCTCACAGACATAAACTTTCTATTTTCTATGGCAACTTCCCCATTAGCAACTAATTTCTGCTTTATCTGGTTTTAATTATGTGACACAAGTGTGCCAAATAAAACAGCACCATTCATGACTAAAAGCAAGCTCAACTCTGCTGAAATGTAGTGTGTATTTTGCTCTGTGTACCTTTTTGTTTTCAGTGCATGCAAGCAGAAATACAAGCCAGATGACTGTGAAAAGAGAAAATGTGACTGCAGTTATTTCTGTCCAACTGTAATAAGAATGAACACATGAAGAATGGCTGGATTCAGGTAAAATTCAACTCATCAAGAATATTCTACAAAATATGTATATATTCCTTGATTGCCCATTCATCATATTTTGGCTTATTGAGCTGCTGACAGAGTTATATTTCTTGTTTTGCGGGGAAAAAAAAAAACACTTTGAAAAAGTGTCATGTTATTATCTAAGGTAGCTGAACCTTGTTTTAAATTTGCTCTCCAAGGCAAAGAAAAGTGTAAGTTGAGTAAATGCAAGTGTGTGCCCAGTAAAGATATTTGGACCTTTGGCTTTTGGATTTGATAACATCTCCACCATACATTATCATCTATAATTGAGAAAAACTTATTAAAAATATAATTTCAGACCTCTAGGCCAACAACAAGTATTAACTAAGCAAAGGTTGGAAAACTTTTTCCATAAAGGGCTAAACAGTAAATATTTTAGGTTTTATGGGCCATATAGTTTCTGTCCCAACTCCTAAACTTTGCCTTGGTAGCAGGAAAGCAGAAAGCAGCCATAGATGAGATGCAAATAAATAGACATGGCTGTGTTCCAATAAAACTTTATTTACAAATAAAGATGACAAACTGGATCTGACTCCTAGGCTGTAGTTTACTGAGCCCTAAAATAGAGACAAGATGGCAGAAAACCCGAAATGGAAAACTTCCTCACTCATGGCTGGGAGGGGGCCTGTTTTCCTCTTTCACTTTGGACCTAGATTTTCCTGGTTTGTTTGGAAGTTCCTATATAAAATAGATAATGTTTGTCCATGAAAAGATAAATGGATAAAGAAGATGTGGTGTGTATATATATATATATATATATATATATATATATATATATATATACACACACAATGGAGTATTACTCAGCTATTAAAAAAAAATGAAATTTTGCCATTTGCAGCAACATGGATGGACTTGGAGGGCATTATGCTAAATGAAATAAGTCAGAGAGAAAAAGACAAATCGTGTATGATATCACTTATACGTGGTATCTAAAAAACACAACAAGCCATTAAATATAACAAAAAAGCAGCAGACTCACAGACATAGAGAACAAACTAGTGGTTACAAGTGGGGGGAGGGTAGGGGAGAGGAGTAATACAGGGGAAGGGGATTAAGAGGTACAAACTATTAGGTATAAAATAAGCTGCAAGGATATATTGTACAACACAGGGGACACAGCCAATATTTTATAATAACTACAAATGGAGTATAACCCATAAACATTGTGAATCACTATCGCACACCTGTAACTTATATAATATTGTACAGCAACTATATTTCAATAAAAAAAAGATAAAATAAAAAAATAGATAATGTTTCTACTGTAAACAGGTGATAAAGGGGTAGAATATTTACCAGCTTCCAGTGAACAAAGTTTGAGACCCAGGAGACCAAGTTCTAATTTTGGTTGTGTCAGTATGGAGGATGTGATCCTTCTTGCCTCATTTAACTTCAGTAGGCCTTTGCTTCTGCTTCCCTAAAATGAGGAGGTCAGGCGAGATTACCTCAAATATCCTTTACATCTCTCAGGTTCTTTTTAGACTGGAAAGCTAACTGTGTTGGAGAAAACTTTAGACTTGGACTCAGAGGGCACAGACCTAAGGCTTGCTAGGTAGGCCATCTTGGATGAATTACTTAAACTCTCTAAGTCTCAACTTCCTCAACTGTTCGATGAACCTAACACATCTTATCTGACAGGATGAAGTAAAATAAAGTATATGAAGCTCAGTGGCAGGGGCCACAAGCAGATCTTGATGTTCCAATGTGAGTTGAATCCAAATGTGGATTCCATGACTAATTTAAGGAAACTTTCTTCACCTAATATCACCATCAAAGCTGCCCCTATCCCCTTAGAATTTAGAAGCAGTCTTCAGCAAGCAAGCATCAAAATCAAGTAAAAGTAAGTCAAAAAGATGTAAATGTGGTAGATCAAGGTTAATCACAAGATCTCAAGGATGTAGTTCTCACGGGGCAGAAAGTTCTAACCAAGGAGTAGCCATGAATGGCAATTCTCCCAATCACTTTACTAGATGCTCAGAGAACCACAGTCCAACTTCTCCCTTTCTTGTGGCTCTTCCTTTATCACAGCCTAAGCCAATAACCCACATCCTAAGAGAGGGCTGCAGAATGAAGAATTAGGATGAAAGTTGAGTACCTCCATCATGCCCGTCACTGTGCTGGCATCTGAGGGCCTTTCTTCTTACTGTACCTTTACAGCCTTGCTCTGCAGTGGCATTACAATTCTCATCCTCACTGATGCGGGGGCAGAGGCTCCACAGGCTTAAACAACTTACCAAAAACAAAGCATGTGGGGAGTATTGTTTGATTCCACAGATTGTGCTTTTGCACTTAGGCATGAATCTCAAGAGAAATTAAGAATCTTTAGGCAGCTGTGACTGAAACCAAACTTTCTGGTGAACCTGAAAATCAGAGTCTGCTCCCTCAAACCAAGGGGCTCTCAGAAAATGGATAAGGCAGGGAGACAATCAGAATCTAAGTCAGGAGTACCAGATTGTTCTTGACATTGGAACAGAGCCTTGCACACTGCAGGTGAACTCTACATGTTTTTGAATGAATGAATGAATCAGTGAAGGATGGGTTCATATTTAGGTTGCCAGTACCATACTGGTCCATGGATAAAATAACTATTGTTCTGACTTTTGTGTTTTTGTTTTTAGTGCGTGTCCTAGCTCTTGCTACAAATCACATTTTTTTGTCCTTATTCATCCACCTTTCACCCTTTGGAAGCCTGACCTTCTATTTATTTGGCCTCCTATTTTTCTTCCCTGCTCTCCTTCACCTTCATCCCAAATGCTTTCAGAAAGACAGCTTCAGAATAAATTATTTTTTTCTTCTTTTTTTTCACCAGTAGAATGTGGGGTGAGAGAGGGGACTTTTTATTTTTATATACATCTAGATCCTATGACTTTATAAACTTAAGAAAAGCACCCATTTGAGTTCATTAATGTAACACCATGTGCTTCTTGTTAAGCATCCTATTTTCAATCATGAGAATAATAATAATAAGGAACACAGTGATTTAAGAAATACATAAACTAAGTCTGGATTTCTTTAGAAACCAAACAATAGCAGACCCTATTGGAAAATATATCCACCCATGCCAACTAATGTTCACTCATTTATTCAAGGAATTTCTTTCCTCCCCCGTTATTTCCTTTGTGCAGGGCACTGTACTAGGCCTGGATCAAAAAGGAGACCGGGGAAAAAAGTTAAAATGTGAGAATATGTGTTTCTAAGCACTGTCTCATGAGTTTTCAGGATAAGGAAGTTAAGCATGGAATTAACCTTGTTCAGCGTAAACAAAAATGGGCGGAGTAACTGCTTGAGTGGGAGCCCTTCTCCAATTCAACTCACGTTGCAGGTATAAATTCTGGGAAACAGTATCATGCTTGTTCAGCATCCTATAAGTGTCAGGCACTGGGCTAGGTTTTTCTTATAATAATTTTAGTTTCAGACTCAGACTTTATGAGGCAGATTAAAAAAATGAGTCAGAAAGACTTAAGCGAATTACTCCAAGTTAACAAGGTATGGAAGTGCAAGAACAGGGATTTGAACTCCCCTGTCTGTTGGGCCCTGAAGTCCTTATTGCTTCTGTGACTGGATCACTCTGCATACAGGAGTGGCCTCACCCAGCAGGAAAAGAGCAGTTCCCCAGGAGTTGGATGTGGGAACTCGCTAAGAGGATAAAGGAAATACCCATCAAACAAAAGTCTTTTGAATACAGTGGGTACTGATTAAGAGATTGCTATCCCACCAAATTCAGGCAGGTGCTTATGCAGCCCCCACTTCTGCAGGGCAGCAGCCTGAGTCGTCCTGCAGCACTGAGAAGTCCTGCATCACTGCAGCACTCGCGGGATGGTGGAGCTGAGGAATCACCCAGCTGGCTGAAGTGTAGCACACCCCTTGCTGTCACTAAGTTTTAGTAGCAGTGGTTGCCATTTAGTAAGCGTTTACCATGGGAGCTTTGCTAAGCACTCTGCATACCTGATTTAATTTCACCCATATTACCCTTGGAGGAGGTATTATTACTCTCATTTTAGATTTATTGTTAATAAATGAGGAAATGATTGCTTAAGAGTTTGCTTTGCAAGGCCCACAATTTGCTTGGTAGCAGAGCTAGGATTCAAGCCTGGCTTTGCCTCCTACCAAAATCTGCATCTTACTACTACAGGCAACTATGTATATGCCAATAAAATGGACAACCTGGAAGAAATGGACAAATTCTTAGAAAAGTACAAACTTTCAAGACTGAACCAGGAAGAAATAGAAAATATGAACAGACCAATCACAAGCACTGAAATTGAAACTGTGATTAAAGATCTTCCAACAAACAAAAGCCCGGGACCAGATGGCTTCACAGGTGAATTTTATCAGACATTTAGAGAAGAGCTAACACCCATCCTCCTCAAACTCTTCCAAAATATAACAGAGGGAGGAACACTCCGAAACTCATTTTATGAGGCCACCACCACCCTGATACCAAAACCAGACAAAGATGTCAAAAAAAAAGAAAATTACAGGCCAATATCACTGATGAACATAGATGTAAAAATCCTCAACAAAATACTAGCAAACAGAATCCAACAGCACATTAAAAGGATCATACACCATGATCAAGTGGGGTTTAACCCAGGAATGCAAGGATTCTTCAATATACGCAAATCCATCAATGTGATACACCATATGAACAAATTGAAGGATAAAAACCATATGATCATCTCAATAGATGCAGAAAAAGCTTTTGAAAAATTTCAACACCCATTTATGATAAAAACTCTCCAGAAACTGGGCATAGAGGGAACCTACCTCAACATAATAAAGGCCATATATGACAAACCCACAGCCAATATCATTCACAGTGGTGAAAAACTGAAACCATTTCCTCTAAGATCAGGAACAAGACAAGGTTGCCCACTCTCACCACTATTATTCAACATAGTTTTGGACATTTTACCTATGGCAATCAGAGAAGAAAAAGAAATAAAAGGAATCCAAATTGGAAAAGAAGAAGTAAAACTGTCACTGATTGCAGGTGACATGATACTATACATAGAAAATCCTTAAGATGCCACCAGAAAATTACTTGAGCTAATTAACGAATCTGGTAAAATAGCAGGATATAAAATTAATGCACAGAACTCTCTTGCATTCCTATACAGTAACGAAAAATCAGAAAGAGAAATTAAGGAAACACTCCCATTTTCCACTGCAACAAAAAGAATAAAATACTTAGGAATAAACCTACCTAAGGACACAAAAGCCCTGTATGCAGAAAACTATAAGACACTGATGAAAGAAATTAAAGATGATACAAACAGATGGAGAGATATACCATGTTCTTGGATTGGAAGAATCAACATTCTGAAAATGACTATACTACCCAAAGCAATCTACAGAATCAGTGCAATCCCTATCAAGCTACCAATGGCATTTTTCACAGAACTAGAACAAAAAATTTTACAATTTGTGTGGAAACACAAAAGACCCCGAATAGCCAAAGCAATCTTGAGAAAGAAAAACAGAGCTGGAGGAATCAGGCTCCCTGACTTCAGACTATACTACAAAGCTACAGTAGTCAAGACAGTATAGTACTGGCACAAAAACAGAAATATAAATCAATGCAACAAGATAGAAAGCCCAGAAATAAACCCACGCACATATGGTCACCTTATCTTTGACAAAGGAGGCAAGAATATACAGTGCAGAAAAGACAGCCTCATCAATAAATGGAGCTGGGAAAATTGGACAGCCACATGTAAAAGAATGAAATTAGAACACTCCCTAACACCATACACAAAAATAAACTCAAAATGGATTAAAGACCTAAATGTAAGGTCAGACACTATAAAACTCTTAAAGGAAAACATAGGCAGAACACTCTATGACATAAATCACAGCAAGATCCTCTTTGACCCAGCTTCTAGAGAAATGGAAATAAAAACAAAAATAAACAAATGAGACCTAATGAAAGTTAAAAGCTTTTGCACAGCAAAAGAAACCATAAATAAGATGAAAAGACAACCCTCAGAATGGGAGAAAATATTTGCAAACGAAGCAACTGACAAAGGATTAATCTCCAAAATTTACAAGCAGCTCATGCAGCTCAATATCAAAAAAACAAACAACCCAATCCAAAAATGGGCAGAAGACCTAAATAGACATTTCTCCAAAGAAGACATACAGATGGCCAACAAACACATGAAAGGATGCTCAACATCACTAATCATTAGAGAAATGCAAATCAAAACTACAATGAGGTATCACCTCACACCAGTCAGAATGGCCATAATCAAAAAATCTACAAACAATAAATGCTGGAGAGGGTGTGGAGGAAAGGGAACCCTCTTGCACTGTTGGTGGGAATGTAAATTGATACAGCCACTATGGAGAACAGTATGAAGGTTCCTTAAAAAACTAAAAATAGAACTACCATACGACCCAGCAATCTCACTACTGGGCATATACCCTGAGAAAACCACAATTCAAAAATATACGTGTATCACAATGTTCATTGCAGCACTACTTACAATAGCCAGGACATGGAAGCAACCTAAGTGTCCATCGACAGATGAATGGATAAAGAAGATGTGGCACATATATACAATGGAATATTACTCAGCCATAAAAAGGAACGAAATTGAGTTATTTGTAGTGAGGTGGATGGACCTAGAGTCTGTCATACAGAGTGAAGTAAGTCAGAAAGAGAAAAACAAATGCCGTATGCTAACATATATATATATGGAATCTAAAAAAAAAGATGGTTCTGATGAACCTAGGGGCAGGGCAGGAATAAAGACGCAGACGTAGAGAATGGACTTGAGGACATGGGGAGGGGGAAGGGTAAGCTGGGACAAAGTGAGAGAGTGGCATGGACATATATACACTACCAAGTGTAAAATAGATAGCCAGTGGGAAGCAGCTGCATAGCACAGGGAGATCAGCTCGGTGCTTTGTGACCACCTAGAGGAGTGAGATAGGGAAGGTTGGAGGGAGACTCAAGAGGGAGAGGATATGGGTATATACGTATGCATATAGCTGATTCACTTTGTTGTACAGCAGAAACTAACACAACATTGTAAAGCAATTATACTCCAATAAAGATGTATTAAAAAAAAACCCAAAATCTGCGCTCTTAATCTATAATCTCTAAACTGATAACTGTATGCAATTCACACATCAGCCCAGATGCTCACAAATGATCTGTGTGACTTTTGCGAGCAGGATTCAAGGTGGGGCGTGAGCTGAGACAGGGTGCAGAATGGAAACAGCAGAACAGAAGAAGCTGGTGCCAAAGAGGGTCCACACGGGACCAGAAGGAGTTTGTAAGAATTTGTAAGAAAAGATTGGAGTTAATGCACATGCTACTTTTGTGGAATATTATTGTGGCTTTCTCTATGTACTGAATACACACACAAACTCACACACACAGACACACTGCACTGAGATGTAGATACAGTCCCTCTTTGCTAATCTTTTTGTGTCTGCAAAGTTCTATGTTAGAAGAACCCATTCAGACATTGACACAGAGACATGCGTGGGCTGGGACAGACCAGCCGACAAGTACAGGCACGTTACCACGGCCACGAACAGCAAGCGTGGGCAGCCCACGTGCTTGTTTGATGGGGATAACATTGAGAGTCTATGTGGGGCCGTTTCCAAATTGCAGTCTGCTCACTATGGACCCCATGGAAGAGGGGCTGGATCAACCTGGTTTATGGATGTTTCTTTTGGGAAGGGGAGGAGAGGCAGACAAAGGAGGGAGACAGTGTAAGGATGACATGTTAGTGGCTCCTGAGGAAGTTACAGAGAAAGGAGAAACCCTCTCTCTGTCCAAAAGAGGAAATCAAAGAAATTCTCTTTCCTCTGAGCAGGGGTGGAGAGATGCTTTCCCATCACTTGCAGGGAGGGTGGGAAGGCACCATCATACTGGTGCCATTGAGGAAACCCCATCGGACTTAAAGGGCCATGTGAGAGTTAAGGCCACTTAAATGCAGAGAGTGACAGAGGCCACGGGAGCTGCCGCCACTGCCCACGCACTGGACGCATACAAAATTATAGGCTCTCACTTTTCCTTTTATTCCATTTTCTTAAAAAAACACAGAATGGAATTTTGCTCTGTAGCTATAATTACTGTTACAGCATTTGGTTATAATATGGGATCGGATAATAATTTTTAAAAAATTATAACATTGCTTTGCTTCTGTCAGCATCTGGAATGATTTGCCCAGGATACATAGTTTGGGGCTTTTTCAATTCAGTTGTGTTCAAAACAGAGAATGGGCTGCATTTCAATGAGGTATTCACACTATGCAAAGTTCTCCATTCCAAGTCTGTAGGCTCAGTGTTGGGACAGGATCTTGGAGCCTAAATTCAGAGTCTCTGCCTTCTCTTCTTGTCCCTAGCAATCTTTCTTTTCTCCTAATATACACCTTCAAGTCTTGATATGTTATTTTCAATACGGTTTTTAAAAATATAAAACAATATATCAGATTTCTAGCTCTGGATTCTGCATTAGGCAAGGCCAAGTGACAGAAACAAAGCTCTCTTTAGGTATTTCAAGCAGAGGGGATATAACACAGGCATTGTCTTCACACATGGTGGACGAGCTGAGACCACAAATCGGTGGCAGAAAGTGATCTAGAAATTACCCACTGCAGGACCGTCACCTCTCTGCTTCCCATAAGAATATGGGAGTAAAATCTCTGAGGGGGGAATGAAACAGGAGGGAAGGGGGCAAGGCACATCCTTTAAAAGAATGACATAGTCATAGGACATGACAAAAACTGGTTAGAACCAACTAGGTCCAAGATGGTGAAAGATTCAACTTCCAGTGGACCTCGAGCCTCATTATATGCTCATTATAATACATTATTATCTAAATGACACATCCACAGGCACCATGACAGTTCAGAGGCTAACCATAAAAGGTTAAAAAGTGGGCGGTGATAAGGGGCCACACTTTCTCATTAGCTGGTTTGCCTGTGATGGACCTGGCGTGTGCATTTCTTTAGGCATATTAGTTAATACCATGGTCCTTTACTCTAAAAAATATCCTGGTTTGTACTATAAGCTATGTGATCATCCTGTCGAAAACTCTTATGAGCCACTCTTGTAAATACGTTACAGTTGTCTGTTCACTTACTGGATTTCCTTGCTAAAGAGTGAACTCTTTGAGGGTAAGAACTTTATCTCATTCGTTTTTGTGTACCCAGTTTTTATCACTGTGCCTGGCACTTAATATTCAGGAATGAATGGATACAGTGGTTAAAAAAAAAAAAAAAAAAGTGGGCGGTGCCCCAATTCCTGGAAATCCCCACCCCTTCCCCGAAATAGTTGGAATAATCCTCCCACCCATTCGCCTACGAAATTACCCAGCCCATAAAAACTAACCAGGCCATATTTCAGGGCCTCTCACCTGCTGAGACGGCCCACACTCCGTCTGTGGAGAGTGTTTATCTCTAAATAAATCCACTTCTTACCTATCACTTTGTCTCTCACTGAATTCTTTCTACCATGAGACATAATGAACCTGTGCTTCATTAAGTCCTGAGACCAGGTGTGTGATCTCAAGTAAAAGACATGGGTTCAAGTCCCAATCTGGGTTCTGGCTGGGTTCAAGTACTGGCCCATGGGTTCAAGTCCCATCTGAGGTACTCGGTTTCAGCTGCCCTGAGCCCTGAAGCCAGAGGGGGAGACAGGAGTTCAGGATCCAAGGCCCCCTGGTAGAGCTGGAACCACTCATGAACTGTGATATGGAGGGAAGGGCAGTCCCAGAAGAACCAGATCATAAGGCCAGACACTATAAAACTCTTAGAGGAAAACATAGGCAGAACACTCTAGGACATACATCACAGCAAGATCCTTTTTGACCCACCTCCTAGAGAAATGGAAATAAAAACCAAAATAAACAAATGGGACCTAATGAAGCTTAAAAGCTTTTGCACAGCAAAGGAAACCATAAACAAGATGAAAAGACAACCCTCAGAATGGGAGAAAATATTTGCAAATAAAGCAACTGACAAAGGATTAATTTCCAAAATATACAAGCAGCTCATGCAGCTCAATATCACAAAAACAACCAACCCAATCCAAAAATGGGCAGAAGACCTAAATAGACATTTCTACAAAGAAGATATACAGATTGCCAACAAACACATGAAAAGATGCTCAACATCACTAATCATTAGAGAAATGCAAATCAGAACTATAATGAGGTATCACCTCACACCGGTCAGAATGGCCATCATCAAAAAATCTACAAACAATAAATGCTGGAGAGGGTGTGGAGAAAAGGGAACCCTCTTGCACTGTTGGTGGGAATATAAATTGGTACAGCCACTATGGAGAACAGCATGGAGGTTCCTTAAAAAACTAAAATTAGAACTACCATATGACCCAGCAATCCCACTACTGGGCATATACCCTGAGAAAACCATAATTCAAAAAGAGTAATGTACCACAATGTTCATTGCAGCACTATTTACAATAGCCAGGACATGGAAACAACCTAAGTGTCCATCGACAGATGAATGGATAAAGAAGATGTGGCACATATATACAATGGAATATTACTCAGCCATACAAAGAAATGAAATTGAGTTATTTGTAGTGAGGTGGATGGACCTAGAGTCTGTCGTACAGAGTGAAGTAAGTTAGAAAGAGAAAAACAAATACCGTATGCTAACACATATGGAATAAATACGCAGACACAGAGAATGGACTTGAAGACACGGGGAGGGTGAAGGGTAAGCTAGGACGAAGTGAGAGAGTGGGATTGACATATATACACTACCAAATGTAAAATAGCTAGTGGGAAGCAGCCGCATAGCACAGGGAGATCAGCTCGGTGCTTTGTTAGCACCTAGAGGGGTGGGATAGGGAGGGTGGGAGGGAGATGCAAAAGGGAGGGGATATGGAGATATATGTGTATGTATAGCTGATTCACTTTGTTATACAGCAGAGACTAACACAGCATTGTAAAGCAATTATACTCCAATAAAGATGTTAAAAAAAATAAATAAAATATAAATAAATAAATAAAAGAGATTCAGCCTCTGCTGAAGACAACATCTGCATTGGCCAGACATTACAGTTACACACACAAAACAGCCTGTGAGCCCCAGAGGTAAGCGCCAGGAAGGAGTCTGGGTGGTTGCCCCAGGCTTTAGACATAATAGATACAAGTCTGATTGACCTGGGTTCAAATCCTGGCTCTCCCACTTACAAGATTTCTGATTCTTGTTAAATTACTAAATCTGCCTCAATTTCCTCATCTATTTTATGGGAGAAATAAACTCATCCACTTAGGGCCAGGGTGAAGATGAAATGAAACATTGAAACATGACCCAGGTCCCCCTGAGCTCGGGAAATGAGTAGCTTCTTATGGTACTGCAGTCTTGTCTGGGTTGCAAATGAATTATGATGCGTTTGGAGAGCTAATGGCTTCTATTTGTTCATCTCCCTAAATCACTCGTTGTATACTGTACAACTTAATGGAATTGACTGTGTCTGGTTGCAAAGTTCTAAGAACAACTGGGCCTTGAAGTTGTAAATATGAAAGTCTATTTGCAGAGCTCACCTTCCTTAAAGCCATCTCTACTGAGAAAATCACAGTAGAAAGCAGCTTCGGAAGGAGGCTACGGAAAGGACTGCCCCAAATTGGGTGAAGCCCATCTGTGCACTTAATCAACTTCAGTTATCCAACCAAATAAAAAAAGATGGTTGGGCTAATCTCCATTTGCCAAGTGCTCTTAAAAAGAGAACACGCTGTCTTCACTCTTTAGCTCATGGGGAAATTCATCACAAGGATGTGTGCTATAAACAATGCCCCACCAGCTACTGCCAAGATTTCCCAATCAAGTACCAACATACACTTGGAAGATCTACGGTTTTTTACACCTGCTATGATCATCTTGGGAGCTGGGAGAGGTTCTCCTAAGTGAGGGACAGCCTTCAGGCTCAGGGGAAAGAGGACAAACAAATGTAAATGCTGTCAACTAAGTCTGATTAGAAACTTCAACCTGAGAGTTGAAACATGAGAAACTTATGGAGGAGAGAGCCAAAGTTAAGCTTCAGCAACTGAGGTCATATTGGGGTAAACTTCCTAAAGTTTTAAATAATGGATTCTAGAGATGTTGTACATCTCAAGATGTTTTACTTGTCACCTGTCATATCAGTAAACAAAGGATGTCGCAGCCATCAGGCCAGCAGCCACTGTAGCCATCCCCAACTGTGTACCCTGAGGGGATGCAGGATGGAGAAAAGCAGGATACTGGCTCTAGATAGTTAAGGTACATATCAAAGCAATGATTTCAATGAGTCCAGACTCTTGCATCTTCCCATACATAGAAAAGGGCTAAATTAATTAACTTGAGATACCTGGTTTTCTTTAATGAACAGTCATCTTTAGGTGTTCCAACTACCTGGTTTTTGTTGAAAAAACTATATATTCTGGCTCCTCCCTTACTTCTTCGGAGCAGTCCCTCGGAGTTATCTGAGTTGCTGTCTTCTGGGCTTAAGCCTTCAAAAAATCCACCCAAGAAAACATAATTCTCTCCTTTTAGGCTGTGCATTACTTTTAATCAACAATGCTATGTCTCTTCTGTGAGAAAATATTACTCATTCTTTCATTCATTCATTAAACAAATAGTTAATGAAGGCTAACCATGTATATGGAACCATACCGGGCTCTGAAACTACAAGAATAAACATGAGGCAGAGCAGCATTGCAAATGCAAATTATTCACAGTAACTATTGGGTTGGCCAAAAAAGTTCGTTCGGGTTTTCCATAAGCTGTTCCGGGTGAGGGGAAAACCCGAACGAACTTTTTGGCCAGCCCAATATAACATTCTGTCCTGAGGGAAGCAGGCTATTCTGTAAGTAAGGGCTGTGTGTGTGATTACAGGCATTTATGTGATGCTGCCCATTAGGTAATGGAGGAGACTTATCAACCACAAGATAGAAAGGAGATGGGATCAGGGATGTAAGAATGAACACCGTGGTTTCGTGCATGTAGGAACCACGCAATATCTAATTTCAAGAGTGAGAACTCTGGCTGGCACGTCTGAGCTCAGTCTCAACTTGGCCAGTTGGCTTTGGCAGCTTTTGTTTCAGGCCCTTTTTGGGGAATAGAGGCAGTTCAGCATCTTCTATACTCTGATTCTCCCATTTTCTCATTGTAAAATGAAAGGTAGACGTTAACCCATTTTCTTCTCATGATGATGCTCTTCAAAAGGAGTTTAGGAATCTGACAAATTCAGGTTTCCACTCCTTCTGCTAGGGACCCCCTTCTCTGCTTAAGTTAATGATCCTTTGAGAAGCTGCTTCCTGTCCTGAACATTATTTACATCCTTTCCCTTCCTGCTAATTATCAACACTGTTTGTGGTTACAAAGAGTTGAGTTCCAGACCTTTTCTCTTTGATAATCCAGTGACCTTATTGTGGCCTTGGTGACATCCTGAGAATCACAGGATTGAAGTATCATAAATATTGTGTGAAAGTAGCACCCTTTACTTCATCACGAGAGCCAAAAACATTTATGTGGAGGGAGAAATCTTATAGGAAAAGAAACATCATATGAGTGTCAAAACAACAAAATATATAGATATATATAAACTTATGCAGTTACACATCCTAATCTGATAAAGTAGAAGTTAAATGTAAATACATTGACATGCCTGGAGGATATAAAGGAGAAAACAATCTTCCACTAATTGCTGAGACCTTCAAAATAAGCATGGTTGATATCTTCTTATCAAGTCTCTTGCTAATATACAAACAAATAAAAAGTTAGATGCAATCTTGTCCTTAGGGATCTATCAAGTCTAAAATCCAACAGCAGCAGGAAAGGGGTTACTTCTAACCTAGCCTCGGAACGTGGAGAGATGCATGTACTAGGGCCCTGAGCATGTAATATTTATAACAGTCATACAACTTTAATCTTTTCTTCTTTGCTGTGGAAAGAAAGAAATATTTTTTTTTCTTTTTTGGTAAAGCTCAGCACTGCAGGGGGAAGAAAAAAAAAGAACCTCTTCCATTTGGAATTTTCCACTGCCCCTATCAGTCTAGCTGGGTGAGCGTAGCAGGGGACACAGAGCCAGAAAGAAGCACAGAGACGACGATTTGTCTTGGTGAATTTCAGAAATGTTTCAGGGTCCTCAAGGCTGATGCTGAACTTCTGCTAAGATGGTGATTATGCCTGATTCACTTTTGCAGTCTTTATGGATACATATAGTGGCCCTTACGTAGACATAGAAAGCGTGAGACTGGTGTCTACTCTAGAAACCCAAAGCAATTGGTTCCTTGATGTGAGCATTTGCATTAATTCCTGTCTTCCTTGCTCCTCAAATTTCCTCTCTCCACCTCCATCCCCACTTATTTTTAGACTGAGAATGAAGTATTTTTCTGGACTAGGCCCTGTGTAATTCTCAAAGAAAGTGAGAAAGTAAAACAAGTTTTGGGGGCCTCGGCTTGGCTTAGTGTAGGACATTGGCAGCGAGGATACCGTATCATGAGACATACCGGGAATGAGTCCCAGAGAAAGAGAATCAAAGACCTGTCTATTTATGAATCATGATTTTATTTGGGTCTCATCAATTTGGGGACCTAAGAATCTTTAGAGAGAAAAACCAGGCAACTCTTGTAGCCCTAGAATCTTCTAGCATTGCTGTGCCCTTGCACAATGGGAATGATTCCTTCCTAGAGGAATGATTCTACACTTTTTTCAGCCTGCATCCCTTTGACACTGACAAAAATCTATAGTCACTGGCCCTAGAAAAATTCACAGACATACAAATATTCAAAAATTTGTACTATGTTTTCAAGCCACTGACAGGTCCCTGAAGCTCCCTCTTGGGGTTCCTTAGACTTTAAGTTATAAATCCATGCTAAAGGAATCTACGAAATAATCAAAGCTTACTACTAACCACAACTTGCAAAATAATAATAATAAGAAGAAGAAGGAGTTGGGAAGGAGAAGATGGATAAAAAGGAAAGGTAAGTATAGAGATTCCTAAACAAGGAGCTTTTGTTCCCCCATCCAAACTGGTACCAAAAAGCCACAAACTTCCTACATTGATAAAAAAATAAGAGTTATAATCATAACTCACTAGTGTTTGTTAAATAATGATCATATGCCTAGCACTGTCATGAGTGTTAGCTATATCAGTAATTTAAATCTGCACAGCTCTGGATGGTAGCTACTTCGTACATCTGAGCAGATGAGTAAACTGTAGAATAGAGAGAAGAAAGCTATGAGTCTAGACCATATGATGTTAGACCCTCCAGGATAAATAAGTTGCTACTAGTGTTCATGCTGGGTTTTGTCTTCATGCCAGAGCTTACAACACACATCCCATGGGAAGTTTCAATACAGGTGTGTCTTGCTAAGATTTGGGAAAGTAAGAAGGGAAAATGTCTTGTAGGAGGTGGTATGTAAGCCAACGTGGCAGATCATCCCCAGATGTGAATAGCTCAAATGCCTAACTTAGTGTTTTGCTTTTTTTACAAGAAGCACCCTTCATTGAAATAAATATGAACTACGATGATACTTCTCTTTTATGCAGTGAGTAGTCTCTCAGTCACATGTTCTAACACTGGCTGTTATGAGCCCATGTTCTTAAAACAGAGAGGAAAAAGTCTGGAGAGAAGGGGGCAGAGGATATAGAGAACGCCTCTTCTGAGTTTCTTCTCAAAATCAGAGGAAGGTGTGAACATGAGAGGAAATATGGCAACGTGTTTGTAAAATGCTGTTTTCACAAGTGACTATCGGGGTTAGAAATCCATTAAAATCCTTCCAGTAAGTTATCCCAAATGTGCAGACCAAATCCTGGCTAAAGAAGCTTCCTTACAGAGGGGGCTTTCAGCTAAGCTCTGCAGCTTTGGGGCAGAATAAAAGAAAACCCATCACAGATTGGGCGGGCAGCCTCAGAAGCGGTCCATGGAGCTGTGGTTTTCAGCTTTTGCTGACTCAGTGGCGTGATGTGAGCAGCCAAGAGGTAATTTACACGATTCGAAGTTTGAATGATTCATTTCATGTAAATACTGAAGGGGGCTCAAGGTTATCCCTATAAGTTTGCATCCCAGGCTGCTTCCTTGGGGGGGAGAAAAAAGTCTGGTGTGTCAGGTCACCTCCTATAATTGTACCTTGCCCTGGTTAGTGCCAGCATGGGAACATGCACCTCAGGAGAAAAACAGAAAATATGTATGTATGAGAACTGTTGCAGTCACATTCCAGGGGGACATGCACTGGGGACAGTGGTCCTCGGCCTCAGCATCGCCAGCATCCATCCCCAACCTCTTTATGGTGATCAGGGACCATCATAGAACTAGAGACACCTCACAAAAGTGACAGATTTAGCAAGAAAAAAGTTAGCAAAGCCTTTAAAAGAATGAAAAGCCTTATAAAACTTGCAAAAAGAAATTATACAAAAGATCATAATGCTTTAAAATATGTCTAGAGAGTTTTTAGCATGAGCACCGTCTTATCAGAAACAATTAAACCGGAGATCGGCAAATGTTTTCTATAAAGGGCCAAACAGAAAATATTTCAGGCGTGGCGGGCCATAAAGCCTCTGTGAAGCCTGCTGCAATCTGCTCTTGCAGGGGGAAAGCAGCTGTAGACAAAACGTAAATGACTGGGCATGGCTGTATGCCAATAAGTCTTCATCCATGGACACTGAAATTCGAGTTTCATATAACTTTCACACGTCGTGAAATACTATTCTTTTTTCGATTTTTTTCTAAGCATCTAAAATGTAAAAATTATTCTTAGCTTGCAAGCCATTCACAAAGAGAGGGTGGGTCTGATTGGCCCTGGGCTGTACTTTGCCACTCCCTGGATTGGATCACTAATACGGTGGCATCAGAGCAAAGCGATCCCTGATATGACTCTCAGGCAGTTATAGGGTAACTCTGGGCAGCAAAGACCTGGGGAGAGAGGGGATGGAAGGGAAAGTGGGACTAGCCTTAGGGCAGAGGGACTTCTCAGCCCTTCTGCATGACTGAGGGGCACTCAGTGGCCTGCTCCTTAGAATAGTAGCTCTGAACATTTTCAGGCCCTGAGGCGAAAAGCAAGTTTTTTTGCTATACATGGTGGGATGCTGCAGAGCCTAGAGGCCGGTTTATCCATTGTCCTCTTAGCCAGGGCAGCTCAAACTCTGCAAGTGGCTGACGTTTCAGTAATGATTACTAATGATTACTCTGTTTGACAAAATTAAACAAAAATAATCAAAGTTGCCACTTACATTAAGAAACTTTTTTTGGAAGGAGTTAATATAGATTAAAAAATAAAAAGTCATCTCCAAGAATCAGAATGGGTTGTCTCTCCATGGCCTGTGTTTGGCCCTTTAGGAGTCAGGGCTATTATTCCAGGGTGGGGCAGAGCTGACAATGTGGGAGGGGCTGAAGGCACTTGAACCTATCAGAATGATGATAGACCCTATTTGTCAAAGGCCTATACTCTATTGCAATTTGGTCACAGGAGAGATACATTATCTCTTTCTGCACCTCAGGCTGTCATTTTGTGCCATCGGTGGTTGTGACAAAGTCCTTTTAAGAGAAGCTGTCAGGCCCATTCCTGTAAGGGTCTATATGACCATGGCCACCATGCTGCCACTGGATGGTCCCCCAGACCCAGGTATCTGTATTAGACTCACTTGCAGAGCTTTAAAAAAATACAGATTTCCAGGGTCCACCCAGACTGCTCCTGATTCAGTAGGTCTGGGGTGGTGTCAGGGCGTATGTATTTGAAAAAAAAAAAAGTCCCCCAGGTCATTCTAACGTCAGTCAGGTTTGAGCTCACTTCTCTAGTGAACCGAACAGGCAAGCTTCTTGGGAGGGAGGAGGCAGGTAGAAATGGCTGCTTACAGTCTCCACAGACATCACGGTGGCCAAGCACAGAATGAGCTTCGAGGACCGCCAAGTGTTATATTTCCGTCTTTAGCAATACTGAATTACAAGTTTTCAAAAAATCATTGCACCACGCCATGTGTCTGCCCCAGTAGAACTATACCCTCCCCAAATATATTCATGTATTCACACTTTTTTCCCTCAGATATATCACTTTCATTTCAACCATCAGAAAGCATTTGTCGAGCACAAACTATATGCACGACTGATAGCTACGTGTGGCCTCCACCTGTGACCACAGGTGCTTTTTTCCACATCTATAAGCTCGCGCTGCCAAGCAGAACTTCTAATTACATCGCCAGGATGCTTTGCACCTCAAAGGTAGAGACATGCAGCTCCCTCTGCCTGGATTGATTACCTCCGCCTCCACCTACAAATAACTAACCACTATCTATCTTTCCAAATCAGCTCAACTATTGGAGGCTCTGGGGGGCTCTCCCTGGCCCGCCAGCATCTCTCCCCTGGACCACAGCAGGAGCCTCTGATTGCTCTCTCTGCGGTTCCTCCTGCTTTCCCCTGTGTATTCCTCACACAGCAGCTGGAAGGACTTTGGAAAAATATAAATCAAATCAAGTCACTTTTCCACTTAAAACCTTCCTATGACTCCCTATTAAACCTGAAGGATGACGCCAACTCCCCACCATGGCCTCTGAGGCCCCATGAGATCTGGTCTCTGCCTACCTGTCTGATGCTACCTGTCTCTCCTTTGCTTCCCTTCCACTGCCTCACTGGCCTCCCTGCTCTTCTCAAATCCACCACCTGTGCTCCTGCCTTCCTCAGCCTGAGCCCTCCACTCCCTGATCTTGACAGGGTTGGCACTGTTTTTATTCCCATCCCTGACCCTAGTACCTCCACAGGGAAGCTTCCTTGAGCCCAGTGCTGGGGATAGACTGGTGGGAGAGATAGACAAAGTTCCTGCTCTCATCAATCTGAACTTCTAGTAGGAACAGACAGACAGGAAACAAGAAATACATAAGTAAGGTTGACATAAGCAGTGGTAAGTAATGTAAAGAAAAACAAAATGATGTGGCAGAAGTTTGCTCACCATTGCAGTGCCAGCACCTATAAAAGTCCTTGGAACACTGTAGGCATTGAGTGAATATTAGTTAAAAATGAATTCCCCTTTGTGTATGCACATTCTTTTTTTCATACTAAAACAACATGGATTATAATTTATGCACTGCCCTATGTTCTACTTTTTTCTGTGACTGATATACCGTGGACAGTTTTTCTCAAAAGCACATGCAGACCTACCCTGTTATTTATTGTTTTTATCTAATTGAAATCCTGCTGACAGATCATTTCTTTGTTTTGTTTTTCTTTATTTTTTGGTCATTTGAAACACCACTGAACATTATAAATATATATATCTTGATATACTGGGCAACACATTAGTGAAGAACATTCCTGGGGGCAAAATTGTTGGGTCAAAAGAATAAAAGCAATATAATTTTGATAGATACTGCCAAATTACCCTCCAAGACGACACTGCCATTTGAACTCCCATACATTCCCAGTGTATAATATTGGGTTCCAAAAAGTTCGTTCGGTTTTGAGTAAAAATAAAAGATACATTTTTCATGTTCACCAAGAACCTCATTAACCAAAAGAACATTTTGGCCAACCCAATAATAATGCTGTTTCCATATACCTTACAGGCCTCCTCTATTATCAAACTTTTACTTTGTCAATCTGATAGATTTCTGCTTGTTTTAGTTGATTGGCATGTCTTTAATTATGAATGAGTTTGAACATCTTTTCATATGTTTATTGGATATTTGCATTCCTTTCCAAACTGTCTTTTCATATCCTTTGCCCTTTCTTCTCTTGGGTTGTTCATCTTTTTTCTTATTCCTTTCTGTGGGTTCTTTGTAAAATAAGGAAATTTGCTTTATGATTCATATTGCAAATATTTCTTCCCAGTTTGTCATTTTTCTTTTCAGTTATTTATTTTATATTTATTTTTATTTGCCATATGGAGAAGTTTTTAATTTATCTAAATGCAAACGTTTTATTTTCTTTCATGGTTCCTAGGCAATGATTTATTTTTCATGTAATAAGAATCTTAGTGTTCTCATCATGAACAAAGTTATTGTTTTAGTCCATTCAGACTGCTATAACAAAATGCCTGCATGGCATTAAGCAACAGAAATTTATTTCTCCCAGTTCTGGAGGCTAGGAAGTCCAAGATCAAGACACAAGCAGATTCACTGTCTGGTTCAGGCCCCCTTTCTACTTCATAGACAAAAGTCTTCTCTCTGTGTCCTCACTCGGTGGGAGGGGCAAGGGAGCTCTCTTTTATCCCTCTTATAAGGGCACTAATCCAATTCATGAGGGATCCACCCTTGTGACCTAACCAACTCCCATAACTCCCACCTCCTAATACCATCACACTGGGGGTTAGCTTTTAACACATGAATCTGGAGGGACACAAACATTCCGTCTTTAGTAGTTATATGAAAGACAGAATTCCTAGAATCTTGGCAATAAAAAGGCTCTTAAAGAAAACCAAGGAAAACTTTCCAATCAATGACAGAATCTCCTTCTTGATATCTCTGATAGAAGATCAGCCAGCTTCTCCTTCAGCTTCCATAAGAATTAATTTTCCTATTTTACCAGACAGCCCTTTATGTTGTTAAACAACTTTTTATTCATTTTTTTCAAATAAGAGGTAGAGGAACTGTGGTTCAATCAGGGGAACAGCATGAACAGAGGTCAAGGGCAGGAGATGATGGCATCTTCGGGGGCTGCACATTCTTCATCTTCAATGTGAGCTAGTTCCTCCTAATACAGAGCCAAACACTGTCTCCTGGTGTTTGTTCATGATTTTGTAATAAAGTGAACACAACTGAAATAACAGATTCTGCCAATCTTTGTGATCCACGCTGCAAAAATCAAACCAACACTCCATGATAAGAATCATCACTAACTAATTGTGCAGTAAATCTTGGTACAGATTTCACTCTCTGGTGATATTATCAAGTAATATGTGTTTCTTGGCAGTTCCTGGGAATTGGATGTACTTCTGTGACTTTGCCTGTTAGATAAGTTCTGTATATCAATACCATTTTCCACTGACTTTTATTATGTAATTAGGTATATGACAACCTTGTATCAACATCCATTATGCAAATAGAGCCATGTTCCCATGGAGAATGTTTGAGATGGAGAGGCTATAGAACATCTAGAAATAGAAAGATACTGCTCTAAGAACTGCGAGAGAAATAAGGCAATAACTCCAACCTTCAGAAATAAAAACTATAGAGAAGAGGAACAAGGAAGAAGAGACCAAAGATAGATTTACAGCTTAAAATGAACATTATTCTAAAGAAAAACTTCAGCCTTTCATTGCTCACTTCTCTCTTCTCTGGGAAGAAAACCAAGAGAAATCCCTGAGAGGCTGGAATTCTCATGATGTACTCTCTTCCCAAGATGGCTGATGTTCCATCCACTAGAACGCATGGAAGGTAGGGTTGCCAGATTTAGCCAATAAAAATGCAGAACACCCAGTTAAACTAGAATTTCAGATAGATAATGACTAATTTTTAGGGTAAATATGTCTCAAATATTGCATAGGTGCCTTATACTCTATCTGGCAACCCTAATGAACAGTCAACTTCTTATTTTTCCTTTGGAAATCCCAGATTCCAAAAAGGTGGCTCTTGAGGTAACCCCAAACTTACAAGCTCTTTATATTATGTGCTAAAAACACTTGGTTGCCAATGTAAGAAGACATCCTTGTCCTGAGAAGTCCCAAACATCTTAGAAAAAACCTAACCACATATTTCATTTATACATAAACATATTCTGATCTGAGGAGCAATTACCACATGCTTTCGCACTGGAAACCTCCAGTGGGTTAAAAAAGATCACTGTATTTGTTTGTTTCAAGTGGCATTTTGTATTCAATCATGCCATACCTGCAAAGATGGTCTTGAATTGGAGTGAGACAGACTACGTTGGCCAGAAGCCAGACTATGTAGTGAGAAGCCCATGGAACCCTCTCACCAGTGTCTTGAGGTGAAAACAAAACCTCATTGGATTGTAAGTAAAAGCAATCACTTCTGACATCTCCTGGACCAGTTTGAATACAAAAACAGTCTAGGTAATGACTTCATAAAAAAGTTAAAGCCCCCTACTGAATAGATAAGAATAAATGTCTTCATCATCTCCCACAAGTAAAGGGACAAATGAGTGAGCATATCACAGCCAATATCGAATGATACTAATATAAATAGCCTCATTTTGCACTGTGTTTTATATATATTAACTCATTTGTTACTCAGAACAGTCCTGTGAGGGAGGAACTCTTATTAGTTGCATTTTACTGCAGAGAAGCCTAACTCACAGAAGAGTTAAATAACGACCCCAGGTTACACTGCTAGGAAGTGGCCAAGATGGAAATCAAACCAAGGCAGAGAATATGATGTTTCCTTTCTATGAGGCTACTTGTTTCTCAGATTATCTGATAAGGGAAAAGCAAAATAGAATGTTCTCAATGCCCATGTGGAGCAAATCTAATTGCCTCTCTAGAGGGCTTATTCTGATTATACCAGAAGCCACACTGGGCAGCCTCAGACTCCACAACAAAGACCTAACGGCTCAGTAGATACCCTGTCAGCTGACAAGCATCATGTTTGTCTGTGGACCAGCCTCACCACCCGTTATGCTCCCAAGAGTGAAGTAAAGTGGACGACAAAAGAGTAGAGTGGATTGAATGTCTGAGACCTTCCTGGTAGCCATGTGACTTTGGACAGGTCATAGGTCTCACCATTGTAGTGGTTTCCTCATCAGAACAGAAAGTGATCAAACGGTCATGGCAGCCAGACTAGAGTGAGTTCCTACTATGTGTCAGGCACAAGACCGTGTACTTAGCATATATGGTGCCAAGAACACTGTGATCTTAACTCCCATTGTTGCCCCCACTTAGTAGATGAGGAGATTGAGTCACAGAGGAATAAAGTATCTTCCAGAAGTCACATATCCAATAAAAAACAAGGCTAAGAGTTGCACCATGCCCGTCTCACTTCCTGGGTGCTGTTACCTGTGGGCTACATGGTTGTGGTGTTCATGCTGCCTGGGAGCTAGTCCTGGTCTAACACCCATTTTTTTCTGTGTGATACTATGCACATTATTTAAGCTTTCTCTGCCTTGTTTACTTCATCTGTAAGTTGGGGAAAATAGTAGAGTTTGTTACGATTAAAGAAGACAATACCATATGTCAATTGCCTAGAATATATGCACTAATACAAGCTGGCTACTACTATTACTATTGCTATTGCTATTATTATTGCTATTACTATTACTATTCTATTACTATTGTTATTACTATTACTATTGCCATTGCTATTATTATTACTATTACTATTGTCATTACTCTTACTATTGCTATTATTATTTATGTCCTTTCTATTTCAGCTCACTGTCTCTGTCTTATAAAACGAAGACTTTACAGTTCAAAAGGTCTGTAATTTCTGAAATTCTAGAAATCTGGAAGTGAGAAGGAAAAAAAGAAAATAAAACAAAGACCAAAGTTTCTTCAAGAGGAAGAAGAGTCCTTATGAAGGTCTGCTGGGAGAAAATCAAAAGGCGATAAGATCTAAAATATCCAATCCTTTGAGTTTCAAATATTTTATTCCCATTTGGTTTGCAATATTCAGGTGCCAACACTTAGTATGAACTTGGAAAGTTCTCTCCTTGGTTATCAATATTTCTTAACAGGGATCCACAAAACAAAAAATCCAAACTGAAAATGCCCCAAACGCTCCCATCCCCACCCCCACAGGCACATTGTCCTGAATCACTGGAACAAGCCTACATGCATTGTTTTAAAAGTCAGAACTTTCTCAAGATTGCTTTGGCTATTCAGGGTCTTTTGTGTTTCCATACAAATTGTAAAATTTTTTGTTCTAGTTCTGTGAAAAATGCCATTGGCAGCTTGATAGGGATTGCACTGAATCTGTAGATTGCTTTGGGTAGCATAGCTATTTTCACAATGTTGATTCTTCTAATCCAAGAACATGGTATATCTCTCCATCTGTTTGTATCATCTTTAATTTCTTTCATCAGTGTCTTATAGTTTTTTGCGTACAGGTCTTTTGTCTCCTTAGGAAGGTTTATTCCTAAGTATTTTATTCTTTTTGTTGCAATGGTAAATGGGATTGTTTCCTTAATTTCTCTTTCAGATTTTTCGCCGTTAGTGTATAGGAATGCAAGAGAGTTCTGTGCATTAATTTTGTATCCTGCAACTTTACCAAATTCATTGATTAGCTCTAGTAGTTTTCTGGTAGAATCTTTAGGATTCTCTATGTATAGTATCATGTCATCTGCAAACAGTGACAGTTTTACTTCTTCTTTTCCTATTTGGATTCCTTTTATTTCTTTTTCTTCTCTGATTGCTGTGGCTAAAACTCAGCACTGTTTACAATAGACAGGACATGGAAGCAACCTAAGTGTCCATCGACAGATGAATGGATAAAGAAGATGTGGCACATATATACAATGGAATATTACTCAGTCATAAAAAGAAATGAAATTGAGTTATTTGTACTGGGGTGGATGGACCTAGAGTCTGTCATACAGAGTGAAGTAAGTCAGAAAGAGAAAAACAAATACCGTATGCTAACACATATATATGAAATCTAAAAAAAAAAAATGGTTCTAATGAACCTAGGGTCAGGACAGGAATAAAGACACAGACGTAGAGAATGGACTTGAGGACATGGGGAGGGGGAAAGGTAAGCTGGGATGAAGTGAGAGAGTGGCATGGACATATACACACTACCAAATGTAAAATAGCCAGTGGGAAGCAGCTGCATAGCACAGGGAGATCAGCTCGGTGCCTTGTGACCACCTAGAGGGGTGGGATAGGGAGGGTGGGAGGGAGACACAAGACGGAGGAGATATGGGGATATATGTATATGTATAGCTGATTCACTTTGTTATACAGCAGAAACTCACACAACATTGTAAGCAATGATATTCCAATAAAGTTGTTAAAAAAAAAAAGTCAGCACTGAAGTCTCCACCTGTCCCCCTTACTCAATGTCTTTTCTCTTCCAGCGTAGTTTCAAGAGGTAAGTAAGGACAAAATGAAGGTGAGAGAAGCTTCTATTGTGTTTTAGGCTTTGTTGGATTTTATTTTCCTTGCCCAGTGCCTCTCGCCTGCAGACCCTGTGATGTGGGTTAGCATCATCCTCCTCTTATCTACTTCACTCAGGAGATGAAAAGGATGTTTGCTGAGGTCCGGGTGCCTTCCTGGTCTGCACAGGGATTGATGTGTGAGCCCAGTCCCAGCGGTGTTTGCACAGACACACGCCCATGTGGAAACACTGGCAATATGGTAAGAGCTTCACTACTTTCTGTGACTTAAGAGCCTCCTAATGACTGCTCTTGAGGACCTTTCATGCCCTATCCCTCCCAGTCTCCTGTATTGAACTGCTCCCAGCCCTTGGATGCCCAGTGTGCTCTCTCTCTCTTCATTCATGGTCTGATGCAAAAAATTCTTCTGTATGAAAAACTCCCTTCCCTCCTCTCCTTCTCTCTACACACCCTGAATGGTTAAGTTTAAACATGACATCTATTAGGAAGGCATTCTTGATCACCAAGTCTAGATTACTTGTCCTTCCTGAGTATTTCTATATCCCGAGTACAAGTTAACCCCAATTCATTCGGCACCTTCTGTGTGCTAAGCCCTGCTCTAAGCAATGGAGAAAGGATAATTTCAGTTAGGAACAAGGGCTATATAAGCTACAGTAGGACAATGTGGTAAAGAGTAAATGCCGGAAGTGACATGAAATTTGGAAACCAGATATGAACCTCCTAAAGGAGAAACTAATATTTAAGCAGAGTCTTGAAGGCTGAGAAACAGCCAGCAGTAAAAGGATCTGGGGCAAAAGGTTCCAGGTGGAAGGTGCTATGTAAATATGCTGGGACAGGAATGGGTGTGGTGTGTGGGAGGGACAGAGAGCTTTCTGGGGGAGAATAATAGTGGTCTGTTGGTGTGTCAGTAAAATCATTGTCACGGCCAGTTTACATTCACTGGTCATTTGATGGGCAGAGAGCAGTTGGCCATATGGGAAGAGCTTTAGATAAGATAGTCATTCCTACCACTCATTGGCTGTGTGGCCTTGGGCAAGTTATTTAACTCCTCTGATCATCAGCTTCCTCAGCACATGATTGTGTTTAAAAGCAGACCTTAGAGCTTGTCAGACTACTGCTATTTTGATAATTGGGTAGCAAAATGTTTGTCACACACAGAAGCCTGACATTTAGGATATGGTCAATGCATTGTGCACATCATCACTGTTGTTGCTACTCATTTGTGTGGAAGGAGTAATACCACTAGCTCGCAGATATTTTGAAAATGAAATACAACTTATGTACAGTGCCCAAAATTTAGTAAGGATTTACCATGTAGTATAGTGGACAGTTCTTGTTTTGTGTTTGCCCAGCAACCATTTCTCCCATCTACTAGAATCATTATTTTCTTTAGGGAAGGACTTCTTCCAATTGGATATATTTGGTGGGAGTGTTAATTGGTTGCCCTTCCTTTCCCCAGCCAGGTGCCCCATGCTAAGCCAAGCAGGTACTTCTTCCCTGGAATCTGAATCGTAACCAAAGTCAACAAGACTGAAAAAAGATGGCATTCATTCATTCTAACAATGGCACCTAAGCAAGTCTCTTCCTGTGTAAGATTGCTATTGTGATTTCTGTTTCCTCCAGTCTCTTCTAAGCTTTGTTCTCCTTTTCCTATCAATTCCAGTAGTTCCTGATAGCCTTCTGATATCTTCCCTTTCGCTTAAATAACCAGGGTTATTTTCTTGTGTTTGCAACCCCAAACTATAATCTATATATATAGCTATATCATTGTCATTATGATCATGACTGTTATTGTTATTATGATTATTAGAAAAGAGGGTTTAATTAACATTATTATTGTTTATGATTATTTTTGATGATATAACCAGCCCACAAATGCCCTGCCTAAATTGGGAGTAGATATTAAATCAAAAGCAAGCCGCGTACATCTCTACTCACTTTCACATTTATTCCCACACCTGCTCTTTGTATATATCTAGTCACATAGCTTGTATGATTTGTAGTTAAAGACTAAAACCTGGCTAAATTTCAAAGCAAGGAAAAATTTACAAACAATAAATGGGCTTCTGTAATGTCTATCTTCAAGGTCAATGGTGAAGTCACATAAAGAAAATATTACTGGGGGGGAGAGATAAATTAGGAGTTTGGAATTAACATATACACACAACTGTATATAAAATAGATAAACAACAGGGATTTACTGTATAGCACAGGGAACTATATTCAATATCTTGTAATAACCTATAATGGAAAAGAATCTGAAAAAAAAATGTATGTGTATAACTGAATCACTTTGCTATACACCTGAAACTAACACAACATTGTAAATTAACTATACTTCAATTTTTAAAAATGGTTAAAAAAAAGTAGTAGAAAATGATGCTTGCTAGGCCAGGCACTTTGTGGGGAGGACAAGGATGTAGATTCAAACCTCTCCTACGTGTTGAAGCCACAGAGAGCGTGCTCACAAATGACCCTAATAAAACACTAACAGAGGCAGATGGAAAATAAAGATGAACAGGATATGTTCCAGGGGACCTAGAGGTGTCTTGTGTGTTCCTCTAGGTCTGTGACTCTGTGATTCCACCTAAGATTTTATTGATTTTTTTAGTGCATAAATATCATTGATTTAAGAGGAAATTTTACCTACCTACACTATATCCTTTAACATACTCAAGTTCCCCACCTCTAAAATAGGAACAGAATGACTTCTGTTGTTAGTTGTGAAATGATTATATAAGGTCCGTTCACAGTTTATATAAATACCATCAGGTATAATGTACAAAGTAGTTGTAAAGACTAGAACCAGTCTTGTGCCTTTCCTGACTCCCCACAGTAGACTGAATCAGTGTCCGCACTCTTCATGCTCTCCCTGTGTTAGAACCACACATCCGTGCCCTGTGGCATCTCACTTTGCCATATCTCCTGCTGGAGTTGGGTGGGGTATATTTTTCCCACCCTTTGAGGTTGGGCATGACCATGTGACATCCTTGGCCAATGGAAAGTGGGCAGAAGTGACTGGGCTGAAGTCTCAGGGGGCGGAGTGAGTTTCCCTCTCTCCTTCCCTTCTGGCAATTTGCTATGAGAACAATGTGACACATAGCTGCTGTTCCAAGGAGAATGAGGCACATTAAACCCAACCCAAGGCCTGGAGCCAAGCCTGGCCGACCTAAGCCTGACACAGAGCTGCCCCAGACTGCCACAGACCCACGAAGCAAAAAATACATTTTTGCTGCTTTAAGTCACGCGGTTTTGGTGTTACACAACAATACTGCATTAATAGCTGAGCAATACGTTAGCCCTTAGCACACATTATATGGTTCCTTGAATGATTGTAAACTCTGCAAAGTCAGTGTCATTGTCTGTCTGGTCCACTGCGTTTCCCCCACTCTTTAGGACACTTTATAACACAAAATATTTAATGGTCTGTGAGTCCATTGCAGGAGCTAATTGCATTAGTCTAGTCCTCTCTCACCAAGCAGATGTGAGTTGAAGAGAAATAAGCAATCCTACTTTAAAAATTATAGCCACAAAATACATATGGAATTTTCTTTCACTTTTCCCAGTAACTGTATAATCGATTTTTTTAAGTGAACCAAATAAACAGGCAAATCTTGTGAGCTCAGATGCAACTTTAAAAACTGTTGAAGAGGGCTTCCCTGGTGGCGCAGTGGTTGAGAATCTGCCTGCCAATGCAGGGGACACGTGTTCGAGCCCTGGTCTGGGAAGATCCCACATGCTGCGGAGCAGTTAGGCCTGTGAGCCACAACTACTGAGCCTGCGTGTCTGGAGCCTGTGCTCCGCAACAAGAGAGGCCGCGATAGTGAGAGGCCCGCGCACCGCGATGAAGAGTGGCCCCCGCTAGCCGCAACTAGAGAAAGTCCTCGCACAGAAACGAAGACACAACGCAGCCAAAAATAAATAAATAAATAAATAAATTAAAAATATAAATAAATAAATAAATAAATAAATTGGATTGTTTAAAAAAAACTGTTGAAGAAAATACTGTTTTTTTGAATGGTGGAGGGTCCAATCATGCCTGTAAAAATAATTTTGCATTTGTATATTCTTTTACTCATGCAATAAGCCTTTTGATAGAGAACTTGCTCTGTGTTAAGCCCCATATTAGGTCCTTGAGATAGGAAGAGCAAGCTTGTGGTTCTTGGCCTTAAGTCATTTATGCTATAGCGGGAGACACAATTCCCTAGACATCTGAAGTTTAGCATGTTAAGTATTTGGATAGATAGAGTGTTCTCCCTGTGAGGGCATAAAAGAAGTACCTAACTCACACCTGGGAGAAATCAGAGGAGACTTCTTTAAGCAGGTTGAGCTGGCTGTATTTTAAGTGATGAGAATGGGATAGTTAAGTGAATAATAAAATTGAAAAAGATAAAATAACATCCACAGCAACTCTTCTCAGAGACATCATGGCTGGCAGGGTGACAAGGATGGCTTGAATAGGAAGGAGCTTATTCCTGCAAAGTTCACTGTTTGAACACAATGTTTGCTCTATCTGCCTTTACTGGCCACGATTCTGTCCTTTCCATATCCCCCAATCCTCTGGGAAAATGATTATTTTCTACTTTGGCAAGTAATCCAGGATAAGGCAAAGTCTGCAATACTTTCAGACAAAGTATTAACAATTTCAATTCATTTGACCTCCATAATAAAATTAATAATAATCCTATTGTACTTAATATAGGGGACAGAAGATGCATATGGAAGTCTAGGAACTAATCTGATGAGATAAAATCTGATAATTTGTGAATTATCTCACAACTCAAAAGACAATGTTTTGGGTCATTTTATGTCACTAAGAATTTCACCTTAACACTTGTGACATATAACACAACTGCTATCTTTCTATTATATACATTTTGCCAAGTAACTGAGCATAATAATAAAATAAAATTCTAATTTTGGTCTCTAACCATTAAGAGGAAGGAAAATCCCTAAAATTAAAATATTATACAAAATGACCAATGGATGCCGGGGTAATGTAAAATAAATCCCGGAATTTAATGAGCTTTTTAATCATCACTAGTTAAGACAATTGGTAGGGCCTGTTATTTTCAGTAGCAAGCTCAAATCATTTCACGTGATAATTTCTAGGGTTAATTGTCTCAGTTTATTCAATGCAATCTTCTCCACCGGCTTTATTTTTATCTTCCAGTACACAAATATGCCACAATTAGCATAAATTAAACTAAATGAATCCTGTGGATTACTAAATTATTTTACACAGGTCTTTTTTTATTTTCCTCTCCAAACATTTGAAGACTGGGGATGGGTGAATAGTTTGATGGCAAGTTCCAACAACCAGATGCTCAGCCTCAGTTCAAAAAAAAAAAAAAACTGCTTAAAAACTGAGTGATTGATTTTCAGAAATCTTGGGTAGAAAAATATATAGTGAAAAAAATCATCAGGCAAGATGTTGTATCATTATACACTGACCTTCACAGAGGCCCACATGACTCATGGCTGGAATGCAAGGAACTCAACATGAAAACTTAGATAATGCAGAGTGAGAAGGATTCAAATGTGTGCCTCAAATGAGTGATTTCCAGTGTGGAAACCGACACGTGGTGACCTTGGATGGCTCCGGGAACATTTGTGTTTAACAAAGTGATTTCTATGTAAATTAGAAACTCAGTTCCTTTAGCAGATTGGTTCAAGATGAGGGAGTAGAAGGACATGCGCTCACTCCCTCTTGCGAGAACCAGAATCACAACTAACTGCTGAACAATCATCGACAGGAAGACACTGGAACTCACCAAAAATGATACCCCACATCCAAAGACAAAGGAGAAGCCACAATGAGATGGTAGGAGGGGCGCCATCACAATAAAATCATATCCCATAACTGCTGGGTGGGTGACTCACAAACTGGAGAACACTTATACCACAGAAGTCCACCCACTGGAGTGAAGGGTCTGAGCCCCATGTCAGGCTTCCCAACCTGGGGGTCCAGCAACAGGAGGAGGAATTCCTAGAGAAACAGACTTTGAAGGCTAATAGGATTTGATTGCAGGACTTCGACAGGACTGGGGGAAACAGAGACTCCACTCTTGGAGGGCACACACAAAGTAGTGTGTGCATTGGGACCCAGGGGAAGGAGCAGTGACCCCATAGGAGACTGAACCAGACCTACCTGCTAGTATTGGAGGGTCTCCGGCAGAGGCGGGGGGTGGCTATGGCTCACCGTGGGGACAAGGACACTGGCAGCAGAAGTTCTGGGAAGTACTCCTTGGTGTGAGCCCTGCCAGAGTTCACCATTAGCCCCACCAAAGAGCTGGGTAGGCTCCAGTGCTGGGTCACAACAGGAGGGAACCCAGCCCCACCCATCAGCAGACAAGCGGATTAAAGTTTTAATGAGCTCTGCCCACCAGAGCAACACCCAGGTCTACCCACCACCAGTCCCTCCCATCAGGAACCTGGCACAAACCTCTTAGATAGCCTCATCCACCAGAGGGCAGACAGCAGAAGCAAGAAGAACTACAATTCTGCAGCCTGTGGAAGGAAAACCACATTCACAGAAAGATAGACAAAATGAAAAGGCAGAGGACTTTGCAACTGATAAAGGAACAAGATAAAACCCCAGAAAAACAACTAAATGAAGTGGAGATAGGCAACCTTCCAGAAAAAGAATTCAGAATAATGATAGTGAAGATGATCCAGGACCTCAGAAAAAGAATGGAGGCAAAGATCGAGAAGATGCAAGAAATGTTTAACAAAGACCTAGAAGAATTAAAGAACAAACACCTAGAAGAATTAAAGAACAAACAAACAAAGATGAGCAATACAATAACTGAAATGAAAAATGCACTAGAAGGAATCAATAGCAGAATAAATGAGGCAGAAGAACGGATAAGTGACCTAGAAGGCAGAATGGTGAAATTCACTGCCATGGAACAGAATAAAGAAAAAAGAAAGAAAAGAAATGAAGACAGCCTAAGAGACCTCTGGGACAACATTAAACACAACAACATTCACATTATAGGGGTCCCAGAAGGAGAGGAGAGAGAGAAAGGACCTGAGAAAATATTTGAAGAGATTATAGTTGAAAATTTCCCTAACATGGGAAACGAAATAGCCACCCAAGTCCTGGGAGTCCAGAGAGTCCCAGGCAGGATAAACCCAAAGAGAAACATGCCGAGACACATAGTAATCTAATTGACAAAAATTAAAGACAAAGAAAAATTATTGAAAGCAACAAGGGAAAAACGACAAATAACATACAAGGGAACTCCCATAAGGTTAACAGCTGATCTCTCAGCAGAAACTCTACAAGCCAGAAGGGAGTGGCACAATATATTTAAAGTGATGAAAGGGAAGAAGCTACAACCAAGATTACTCAACCCGACAAGGATCTCATTCAGATTCGACAGAGAAATCAAAAGCTTTACAGACAAGTAAAAACTAAGAGAATCCAGCACCACCAAACCAGCTCTACAACAAATGCTAAAGGAAATTCTCTAAGTGGGAAACAAAAGAGAAGAAAAGGACCTACAAAAACAAATCCATAACAATTAAGAAAATGGTAATAGGAATATACATATTGATAATTACCTTAAACGTGAATGGATTAAATGCTCCAACCAAAAGACACAGGCTTGCTGAATACATACAAAAACAAGACCCATATATATGCCATCTGCAAGAGACCCCCTTCAGACCTAAGGACATGTACAGATTGAAAGTGAGGGGATGGAAAAAGATATTCCATGCAAATGGAAATCAAAAGAAAGCTGGAGTAGCAATACTCATATCAGATAAAATAGACTTTAAAATAAAGAATGTTACAAGAGACAAGAAAGGACACTACATAATGATCAAGGGATCAAATCAAGAAGAAAATATAACAATTGTAAATATTTATGCACCCAACATAGGAGCACCTCAATACATAAGGCAACTGCTAACAGCTATAAAAGAGGAAATCGACACTAATACAATAATAGTGGGGGACTTTAACACCTCACTTACACCAATGGACAGATCATCCAGACAGAAAATTAATAAGGAAACACAAACTTTAAATGACACAATAAACCAGATAGATTTAATTGATATTTATAGGATGTTCCATCCAAAAGCAGCAGATTACACTTTCTTCTCAAGTGCGCATGGAACATTCTGCAGGATAGATCACATCTTGGGTCACAAGTCAAGCCTCGGTAAATTTAAGAAAATTGAAATCATATCAAGCATCTTTTCCGACCACAACAGTATGAGATTAGAAATCAATTACAGGAAAAAAAAGTAAAAAACACAAACACATGGAGCCTAAACAGTACGCTACTAAATAACCAAGAGATCACTGAAGAAATCAAAGAGGAAATCAAAAATTACCTAGAGACAAATTACAACGAAAACATGATGATCCAAAACCTATGGGATGCAGCAAAAGCAGTTCTAAGTTTATAGCAATACAAGCTTACCTCATGAAACAAGAAAAATCTCAAATAAACAATCTAACCTTACACCTAAAAGAACTAGAGAAAGAAGAACAAACAAAACCCAAAGTTAGTAGAAGGAAAGAAATCATAAAGATCAGAGTAGAAATAAATGAAATAGAAACAAAGAAAACAATAGCAAAGATCAATAAGACTAAAAGCTGGTTCTTTGAGAAGATAAACGAAATTGATAAAACTTTAGCCAGACTCATCAAGAAAAAGAATGCGAGGACTCAAATCAATAAAATTGAAAATAAAAAAGGAGAAGTTCCAACGGACACTGCAGAAATACAAAGCATCTTAAGAGACTACTACAAGCAACTCTATGCCAGTAAAATGGACAACATGGAAAAAATGGACAAATTTTTAGAAAGGTGTAATCTTCCAAGACTGAACCAGGAAGAAATAGAAAATATGAACAGATCAATCACAAGTAATGAAATAGAAACTGTGATTAAAAATCTTCCAACAAACAAAAGTCCAGGACCAGATGGCTTCACAGGTGAATTCTATCAAACGTTTAGAGAATAGCTAACACTCATCTTTCTCAAGCTCTTCCAAAAAATTGCACAGGAAGGAACACTCCCAAACTCATTCTACGAGGCCACCATCACCCTGATACCAAAACCAGACAAAGATACTACAAAAATAGAAAATTACAGACCAACATCACTGATGAATATAGATGCAAAAATCTTCAACAAAATACTAGCAAACAGAATCCAACAACACATTAAAAGGATCATACACCATGATCAAGTGGGATTTATCCCAAGGATACAAGGATTCTTCAATATATGCAAATCAATCAATGTGATACACAATATTAACAAACTGAAGAATAAAAACCACATGATCATCTCAATAGATGCAGAAAAAGCTTTTGACAAAATTCAACACCCATTTATGATAAAAGCTCTCCAGAAAGTGGGCATATAGGGAACCTACCTCGACATAATAAAGGCCATATATGACAAACCCACAGCAAACATCATTCTCAATGGTGAAAAACTGAAAGCATTTCCTCTAAGATCAGGAACAAGTCAAGGATGTCCACTCTCGCCACTATTATTCAACATAGTTTTGGAAGTCCTAGCCACGGCAATCAGAGAAGAAAAAGAAATAAAAGGAATACAATCTGGAAAAGAAGAAGTAAAACTGTCACAGTTTGTGGATGATATGATACTATACATAGAGAATCCTAAATATACCACCAGAAAACTACTAGAGCTGATCAATGAATTTGATAAAGTTGCAGGATACAAAATTAATGCACAGAAATCTCTTGCATTCCTATACACTAACAACAAAAGATCAGAAATAGAAATTAAGGATACAATCCTATTCACCATTGCAACAAGAAGAATAAAATACCTAGGAATAAACCTACCTAAGGAGGTAAAAGACCTGTACTCAGAAAACTATAAGACACTGATGAAAGAAATCAAAGATGACACAAACAGATGGAGAGATATACCATGCCCTTGGATTGGAAGAATCAACATTGTGAAAATGACTATATTACCCAAAGCAATCTACAGATTCAATGCAATCCCTATCAAAGTACCAATGGCATTTTTTTACAGAACTAGAACAAAAAAATCTTAAAATTTCTGTGGATACACAAAACACCCTGCATGGCCAAAGTAGTCTTGAGGGAAAAAAAACGGAGCTGGAGGAATCAGACTCCCCGACTTCAAACTATACTACAAAGCTACAGTAATCAGGACAATATGGTACTGGCACAAAAACAGAAATATAGATCATTGGAACAGGATAGAAAGCCCAGAGATAAACCCACGCACCTATGGACAACTAATCTATGACAAAGGAGGCAAGGATACACATGGAGAAAAGACAGTCTCTTCAATAAGTAGTGCTGGAAAAACTTGACAGCTACATGTAAAAGAATGAAGTTAGAACACTCCCTAACACCATACACAAAAATAAACTCAAAATGGATTAGACACCTATGTGTAAGTCTGGACACTATAAAACTCTTAGAGGAAAACATAGGAAGAACGCTCTGACATAAATCACAGCAAGATCTTTTTTGATCCACTTCCTAGAGTAATGGAAATAAAAACAAAAGTAAGCAAATGGGACCTAATGAAACTTAAAAAGCTTTTGCAAAGCAAAGGAAACTACAGACAAGATGAAAAGACAACCCTCAGTTGGGAGAAAATATTTGCAAATGAATCAACAGACAAAGGATTAATTTACAAAATATATAAGCAGCTCATGCAGCTCAGTATTAAAAAAACAAACAATCCAATCAAAAAATGGGCAGAAGACTTAAATAGATATTTCTCCAAAGAAGACATACAGATAGCCAAGAAGCACATGAAAAGCTGCTCAACATAACTAATTATTAGAGAAATGCAAATCAAAAGTACAATGAGGTATCACCTCACACCAGTTAGAATGGGCATCATCAGAAAATCTACAAACAACAAATGCTGGAGAGGGTGTGGAGAAAAGGGAACCTTCTCGCACTGTTGGTGGGAATGTAAATTGATACAGCCACTATGGAGAACAGTATGGAGGTTCCTTAAAAAACTAAAAATAGAATTACCATATGACCCTGCAATCCCACTACTGGGCATATACCCAGAGAAAACCATAATTCAAAAAGACACATGCACCCAATGTTCATTGCAGCACTATTTACAATAGCCAGGTCATGGAAGCAACCTAAATGCCCATCGACAGACGAATGGATAAAGAAGATGTGGTACATATATACAATGGAATATTACTCAGCCATAAAAAGGAACGAAATTGGGTCATTTGTAGAGACGTGGATGGATCTAGAGACTGTCATACAGAGTGAAGTAAGTCAGAAAGAGAAAAATAAGTATCCTATATTCATGCATATATATGGAACCTAGAAAAATGGTACAGATGAATGGTTTGCAGGGCAGAAATAGAGACACATATGTAGAGAACAAACGTATGGACACCAAGGGGGGAAAGTGGCGGGGGGGGGGGGGTGGTGGTCGGATGAATTATGAAGTTGGGATTGACACACATACACCAATATTTATAAAATAGATAACTAATAACAACCTGCTGTATTAAAAAATAAATAAAATAAAATTCAAAAATTCAAAAAAAAAAAAAAGAAACTCAGTTCCTTTAACCTTGCATTATTGGTGGTAACATCTTTCACTAAGAAACTCAACACAGGACCCTTGACTTCCACTCAACTTTAGAAAGTCTTACAGAATGTTCAGCCACTGCTGGACCTGCTTCCCCTCTACCTGATCATCTTCCAGGAGTACACTCCTCAGGACCCCTCAGCCACTGCCCCTCTGACATTGCCCTGGCTCCACACTTCCGCTTCCTGCCATTGACCCTCCCAGATCCTCTTCCTCTCTACCTCTGCCTTGCAGGAATTCACCTACCATTTACTACCTACCATTTTCCCCTCTTCAAATGTGACCCTGGAGAAACTCTCTCCTTCCTCAGTCAACAGGTGCACACATTTATTTATTGTGCAACAGGTTCACATATTTATTGTGCACTTATTATGTGGCAGACTCTGGGCCTGGTGCTAGAGATCCATTCTTGGACAAGGTAGAAATGGTCTCTACTTCACGAGAATTAGAGTCAACAGGAAAGAGAGTAATTACAATAAAGCCATAGACATCCTCCATTCGGGATAGTACAGAGGCCTGTAAGAATGGAGAAGGGCCTCTCCTCCCTCCTCAAGTTTCGTGTGTTCTCTCTGGAAGCTGCCTCTCTCTATCACACCTGCTTTTCTCCTGAAAGGGAGGGCGAGAAGGGCAGGACCTTGGTTTCCATTGGAAGGGAAAAAAGTGACAATGATATGCTCCTCACTCTGCAAGCCACCTCCTTCTGCCCTGGTGCCTTGAACACCTTGGAGGCGAGAGCTGACCAATTCCTTCTTTGCTCCTAAGCTATGGGTGTGGATTCAATGGCAGCTCTTCCTTGTACCATATGCTCAGGGTCCAAGCCCTTATACAGAAGGCTTTCAGTGATATATAAGCTGCCTATTCTATCCATCACCAAGTTCTCATTTATTTGCCCAGAGCCTCATTCATAATGGATGCCCAATAAATATTTCGTGAATAAGTATGTGTTAAATTAATGATGAAGTGTTTTTAGAATTACGGTATATTAGAGTATGATGGATGATGTTTGACTAGAAAGTTGTGACCACACAAAACTATTCTGCAGTGTATAAGAACATAAAAAAGTTCAAGACTATCACGAGTCTGTTTCAAGGCCCAAGGGGAACTCACTAACAGTTGTGAGCCAACTGACCATCACAAAGGGGCTTCAGGTCGCAAACACCTGACTAAAAACACCAGTTCCATGAGGCCACTGGGGTCTGTCTTATCCAATACTGAGTCCCTATTACTTAGCACACAGCTTAGCACAAAAAGGTGCTCATAATATTTGTTGAGTATATTAAACGAATGAGCTAAAACAAACTTTGGATTCACAGGACATTTTTGTATGTTAAGGGTTTCTGTACAAGAATTCATCAGCTAGTGGCCTGCAGAAGTGTTTTGTTGTATCTGCACATTGTTTTTCTAAATTTTGAATTGTTTACCAACATAGAGAATTTTAATATGAAAGCATCTGACATTTAAAAAAATTTGACCTTCATATTTTTTAGAAATAGTAGTGGATTTAGAAATAGTGTAAGTGGGAATAATGCCAGGAGGAATTTGTTTAGAGCTCTGAGGGGCTCTCTTGTTTGTATGGGGCATGAACTCTCCACCTCACCACTGTCTCCACCTGGCTAGTTTCATGTGTCCATACACCCCTGGAGATACTTGGTTTTGTGACCTTGATCTAAAGAAGCATATTAAGGGAGAAGCAAGACAGATCATTTGAGATTAGGAGCTCTAAGGCACTCTTAGATTCTTAATAATTTATAGTTTAAATCCTTTGCCTACTTTTCTTTAGAACAGAGAATTTAAAATGGAGAGTGAAGGGATGGGAAGAAAAACCACTTTAAAAAATATTTCTGCCTTTTTAAATAAAACTCATAATACTCCCAAACTAGCCAAGTGAGCCAAAAACAACAGGGTGGGGTTAGTTAATTTGTTCTGCACATGTTCTCTGCTGGCCTTTGAGGAAGAGAAGGGATGACCATGACCACATACAGTCTAGAAAATGCTAGAAGAATGCCTTGTTTGACAGTAAGATCAACGGACACCTCTAAAAAGTGGAGTGGTTTCATTCAGAGTCTGGCATCTGACAGTCAAATCATTCTTCCTTGGGTTAGCCTCATCAGTAACATAATGAAGTGAAAATTACTGAGAGTGTGTGGAGAATCCAGACTTCCTGAGAAATCTGGAGTCATTTATGTGTAGATAGAACCCTAGAAGGTGACATGAAAGAAAGATAATAGCTATCCAGATGGAAAAAAATAGACACCAAAAGTAGAAAGCAAACTTAGAAAGCTATTCCCTAATAGTTGACAGGAAAGTTTTCCTAAGGGCTTTTTTAAGAAAATAAGAAAAAAGAAATGTGTCTCCAAGGATATATATTGGATTTGTATTAGGACAAAAGGCTCAGCAACTTATCCTTAAGCATTATTCAAACTGAGCTTTATCGTTATGCCAAGAGTTGTTCTTGTTTAATTTTTTCCCTCTTCTTGTTTCTAACCCACTGTTTATTGGCCCAGAACCATCTCACAATAGTATGTGAGGGAAAGATGCTACAGAGAAAGGTGCAAAGCTGAGGGTGGGGAATGATGGGCTCAAGAATAGGCCAAAGGCAACTGACTCTGCCCTTATTGCCTAAGGCTGGGGAACAATTTCACTGCAAACAGCCATGGATCCAGACTCCAGGAATCTTACGAAGTATCCTTGGCTAAGTAGGCTCTTCCTGAAAAACTCTAAAAAATAAATTTCAGGGGCTTCCCTAGTGGCGCAGTGGTTGAGAATCTGCCTGCCAATGCCGGGGACATGGGTTCGAGCCCTGGTCTGGGAAGATCCCACATGCCACAGAGCGGCTGGGCCCGTGAGCCACAACTACTGAGCCTGCGCGTCTGGAGCCCGTGCTCCGCAATGGGAGAGGCCGCGGCAGTGAGAGGCCCGCGCACCGCGATGAAGAGTGGCCCCTGCTCGCCAGAACTGGAGAAAGCCCTCACACAGAAACGAAGACCCAACACAGCCAAAAATAAATAAATAAATAAATTAAAAAAAAAAAAATTTCAAAACGTACATTTACCTATCCATCCATTCGACAATGTTATTGGGTATCAGGCACCATGAAGACCAATACTGAAGGTCTTACAATCTAGGAGGGGGTATATACATGTAAACCAATAATTATAATGTAATATGGTAAAGGGTATGGTAAAAGTATTTCTAGGGTACCAAAAGTACATGGCAACAGAGGAGGATTTGGTCAGGGAAAACCTTCTGGGAACAGTTAACCAGTTAAAAAAGAAAGACAAAATGGTGGCCAGGCAATGACCAGCTGTATTCCTGGTTAGTTCATCTTATATAATGGATATCTACTTTTACCAGGCACTGTGCTTGCCAGTGTTAAAAGGTGTTAAAAGCATACGGCTTTGAATAGCCCAGTCATGCTGGAATGAATAAGCTTGAGTGAGGGTGTGAAGAGACAAAGATGAATGGATAGGCAGGGGCCACATTGCCTTAATAAATAACTTTTTATTAAGCCTGGGGCAAATGAAACCAGATCTGGATTTTAGAAAGATCTCTCTGAATGTTGTACAGAGAATGCAAAAGGCAAAGAGTCGGGGCAGGAGACCAATTAGGAGAATGGTCTAGTCATTCAGGTAAGAACAGAAAAGGACCTGATTTCAAAATGTACCTCGAAGCTACAGTAATAAAGACAGTATGGTCCTGATATAAGGATAGACATATAGATCAATGGACTAGAATTGAAAGTACAGAAATAAATCTTTACATTCACTGTCAATAGATTTTAAATGAAGATGTCAACACAATTCAATAGGAAAAGAAAGTCTTCAACAAATGGTGCTGGGATAACTGGATATTCTCACACAAAAGAATGAATATGAACCCTTCTATCATACCAAACATAATAATGAACTCAAAATGAATCATAGACCTAAATGTAAAAGCTAAAACAAGAAAACTTTTAGAAGATAACATAGACTTTGGGTTAAGCAAAGATTTCTTATATATGACACCAAAAGGACATCCCATAAAAAGAAAATCAATAATTTGCACCTCATCAGATTACAAATTTTTGTGCTTCAAAAGACATCATTTAAAAAGTGAAAAGACAACCCATAAACATGGAGAAAATATTTTAAAATCATATGTCCAATAAAAGACTTGTATCCCAAATATGTAAATAACTCTTACAACTCAACAATAAAAAGACTAATAACACATTTGAAAATGGGCAAAATACTGAGTACACACTTCTCCAAAGAAGATATGTGAACAGCCAATAAGCACATGAAAACAATGTTCAACATCATTAGTCACTAGGGAATTACAAATCATACCCACTAGGATGAGTATAGTCAAAAAGAAAATCACAAATGTTGGAGAGAATGTAGAGATATCAGAACCCTCATACTTTGCTAATGGAAATATAAAATGGTATAGCCACTTTGGAAAACAGTTTGGCAGTTTCTCAAAATGTTAAACATAAAATTACCGTATGACCCAGTAATTCTACTTATATGCATCTATTTGAAAATATATACATTTCTACACAAAGATTTATACACAAACGTTCAGAGCAGCATTATTTATAATAGCCAAAAAGTAGAAATGATCCAAATGTCTATAACTGGCAAATGAATCAACAAATCGCGGTATAGCCATAAAATGGATTCATACAATGGAATGCTATTTGGCAACAGAAAGGAATGAAGTACTGATACATACTACAACATGAATACTCTGTTAGGTGAAAGAAGCCAGATACAAAAGACCACATATTGTATGACTTCATTTATAGAAAATGTCCAGAAAAAAGTAAATTTCTAGAGACAGAAAGTAGATTAGTGGTTGCCTGGGGCTAGAAGCAGCAATTGCGAGTGTACAAATGGGTCTTATTTGGGGTGATGGAAATGTTCTAAAACTAGATTGTGGTGCTGGTTATACAACTCTGTAAGTATAATTTTAAAAATTTTGGGTTGTATACTTAAGATGGGTGAATTTTATGGTATGCATAAAATAGACAGTAAAGCCATTTAAAAAAAAAAACAGATCAAGAATGGAGGGATGTGGACTTCCCTTGTGGCACAGTGGTTAAGAATCCGCCTGCTAATGCAGGGGACATGGGTTGGATCCCTGGTCTGGAAAGATCCCACAAGCCACGGAGCAACTAAGCCCGTGTGCCACAACTACTGAGCCTGCACTCTAGAGCCCGCGAGCCACAACTACTGAGCCCGCAGGCCTCGAGCCTGTGCTCCGCAACAAGAGAAGCCACTGTAATGAGAAGCCCACGCACTGTAACGAAGAGTAGTCCCCACTCGCCCCAACTAGAGAAAACCTGCACACAGCAATGAATACCCAACGCAGCCAAAAATAAATAAAAAAGAAAGAAAGAAAGAAAGAAGGAAGGAAGGAAGGAAGGGAGGGAGGGAGGGAGGAAGGAAAGGAAGGAAGGAAGGAAGGAAGGAAGGAAGGAAGGAAGGAAGGAAGGAAGGAACAAAGAAAGGAGGGATGTGATGTGAACCAATAATAAAAAAAAATAGCATCAGCAGAACTTGAACTTGGGAACCAAAGGGATATGAGAGTGGGTGACAAAAAAAAATTCTAGGATTAAAAGCAAGGATGATACTGATGGATAATCTTAATTGAGCAACTGTTATGTGCCAGACACTGTTATGTGTCTAATATGAATCATTGTAAGGTTTTCCTAGAAACCTTATTAGGTTGGGACTATTATTATCCATGTTTTATATATGAGAAAACCCTGCCAAAGCACAGAGAGGTTAAGAAATTTTCTGAAGGTCACATAGTGACCTTCATCACAGTGGTGATCCGGCGCAGCTCTTTTTGGAGCTTATAGGACAAGAGAAGGGATCAATTTCACAGACTGCCCTGGGAATTCATTATAATGCTTGTGATCCTCTGCTTTCAGACATCCACACAGCGATCTTGACCCACGTGGCAGAGAACATTCACATCTCTTCTTTTCTGTCTGTAGATTCCGGCCAGAGCAATTCTATCCCAGCTTTGCAATCGCCTTCTGTAGGGATGTCCATTTATAGATTGATGATTTCTGCCTGAGATCATCAGAAATGCCAAATGGTAGGTCAAGGACAACAGCCAGAGAGAAATTAAGAGCAGTTAGGACTCACTCACTAGTGAGAAGATATTTAAAAGGCAATTAAAAGCTTCTTTCTGACAAGCAGCCAGAAATGGCCACGGAAAAGTCACAGGGTGGAAAACTGCTTCCTCTGGGCAGGAATCAGAAAGCCATCTAATATCCATTTCATGCTAAGAATTTTTGTCTGGAGAAACTGGTTTTTCTTTGATCACGATTCCAACCTGGGTACTATGTTGTTGTCAGATGACATTGGAAAGGGGTAAATACATGCTTGCCGTGTTTCTTCAGCGGGAATTTTACTTGTGTGTGGAATGAACAAGTGATGTATCCCTGCTCACCTCAGGCAGTTGTGAGACAGCTGTGTAGCTGGGCTCCGCCCCGCGGACCAGGCACATCTCTCCTAGGGAGAGCGGCATGGTGTGGGCAGCGCCCAGAAGGGACCAGCTGACTCCTCAGAGGCCTTTTATCCACTTTGGGCCCTTCAACTGCTGGGCCACCTCTCTGTGCGTCCCTGGGGGAGCCCCATTACCTTCCTGGGCAGAAAATGAGAAGACTGGAGCGGAGGGATACCAAGATCTCTTCTAGCTTGAAAGTTATTTTCCTACTTTAGACTGTGAAACAGCCCAGCCTATTAACTGGGGCATCTACTTGGTGCCGTAGTGAAGGCAAAAAAATAACAATGAAAGTATGATTCTTCCCCTTATGGTTAGAATAGTGTATTGGCTTCCTGTGGCTGCTGTAACATATTACCACAAGCAGGGTAAACAAATTTATTCACTCACAGTTGTAGAGGCCAGAAGTCCAAAATCACAATTTCGTCAGGGTTGGTTCCTTCTGGAGACTCTGGTGGAGAATCCGTTCCATGCCTTTCTCCAGCTTCTAGAGGCTGCTGGCGATCCTTGGTGCTCCTTGGTCTATAGACACATCCCTGGAACCTCTGCCTCTGTCTTCACATGGTTTTCCCGTGGTCTTCCCCTCTGTGTTTCACACCCCCTGCTCCTTTCTCTCACGGGAACACCAGTCATTGGATTTAAGACCTCCCCTAAATCCAGGAGTCCATCTTGAGATCTTTAACTACATCTGCAAAGATCTTATTTCCAAATAAGGTCACTTGCACAGGTATTAAGGGTTAGGCCTTGGGCATATCTTTTGGGGGGACAGAATCAGCCTGTTAACAAATAGCTAACACTTAATGAGATTTAATATGTACCCCATGTGTTTCTAAGTGATTCAGGTGTATTATCATGTTTAATCCATACAACAAAACTATATGGTAAAAACTTATACACATCTTATAAATGAGGAAACCAAGAGATTGACTAACTGGCCTCTGTTACTCAGTGAAGGGGAGCAGAGTAGCCACCCCAAAATGTGCCACATTTGCATGTGGATTGTTTTGACTTGGAGGCATTCAAGGCTTAGCAGACTCCAGAATAGTTTTTGTTTGTTTGTTTTTTAATTTTTTTAAAATTTAGTTTATTTTTGGCTGTGTTGGGTCTCCGTCGCTGCGCGCGGGCTTTTCTCTGGTTGCGGCGAGCGGGGGCTACTCTTCATTGTGGTGCGCGGGCTTCTCATTGCAGTGGCTTCTCTTGTTGTGGAGCACAGGCTCTAGGCACGCGGGCTTCAGTAGTTGTGGCACGCAGGCTCAATAGTTGTGGCTCACAGGCTCTAGAGCGCAGCCTCTGTAGTTGTGGCGCACAGGCTTAGTTGCTCCGCGGCATGTGGGATCTTCCTGGACCAGAGCTCGAACCCATGTCCCCTGCATTGGCAGGCAGATTCTTAACCACTGCACCACCAGTGAAGCCCTGTTTGTTTGTTAACCTCTTTCTTAACTGACTAAAAGAATTTAGATTGAGGGCCTATACCAGGAAGAGAGCTAATACCAAAGATAACTTTTTATATCAGAAAAGACTCATCTTCATGGCATGGAAAACATTGGTTCACCAAACATCGCATCGTCCTGTGATTTGTCTTCCTCCTCTTTGAGACCCCAGACCCCTGTCCTCCTCTCCTTAGCTCAGGATGGTATACAAGCCTCAATTACCTGACTGCTGGAAGCCTCTCATGTCTTTGTGGGGCTCCTGTAGGTGGCAAATTAAATTTGTTTGAGTTATTAGACCAGCCAGAGAAACTAGAAGGATAGAGGGAAAAGGTTTTCTTCTCCTACATCAGCTATTAAGCCAGGCATATAGAATGCTTCTGGAGACACATTCAAACAAGGCCTCTATGCTGCAACCCATATAGGCTTAACCAGACAAGGTGCCAACTTCAGATTATAGGTGATAACAGATTTCATTCATTCTTTCTTTCTTTCATTCATTCATTAACAAACAACACAGTAGGTGCTCAACACATGTTTATTGATTAAATAAATGCCCACAATGCCACAGGCTTTGTACTGGACACTGGGGTACAGATGTCAGCAAGATTGTAATAGGACCTGGCCAAAATCAGAAATGGCTCTCCAGCCATAAAAAAGAATGAAATTTTTGCCATTTGCAGCAACATGGATGGACTTGGAGGGCATTATGACAAGTGAAATAAGTCAGATAGAGAAAGACAAACACTGCATGATATCACTTATATGTGGAATCTAAAAAAATACAATGACTCAGTAAATACAACAATAAAGAAGCAGTGGGGAGAGGGAAGGGGGGAGGAGAAATATAGGGTTAGGGGAGTAAGAGGTACAAACTATTAGGTGTAAAATAAGCTACAAGGATATATTGTACAACATGGGGAATATAGCCAATATTTTACAATAACTATAAAAAGTATATCCTTTAAACATTGTGAATCACACTATATTGCACACCTGTAACTTATATAATATTGTACAGCAACTATACTTCAATAAAAATTTAAATAAAAAAAATAAAGAAGTGGCTCTCCTCTAGCTAGGCTTACTTCAGGGTTGGGTTAAAACTAGCAATAAGATAAAAATTTAAGACTCCAAGAGTCAGAGATGTGTGACCAGACAGAGGGTTATTCTCCTACCTATTTTTTCCTTTATTAATAAAATGATATCAAAAACAAAAACATCATCTGACTTTCACATATTACCACATGTGTGTGTGTGAAGTTTCTCTCTTTGATTCACACTCTCTCTCTCTCATATTAGGAGGACTTCCTCAACTTTATTTTCTTTGTGGGATGGGTGCAATGACTAAGTTTCTTCTACCCACAAGCAGGAGTCTGCCACAAAGAACATGGGTGCGTGGCAACGGGGTAGGGGTTGCTTGACACCTTTTTATAACCTCTTCTGGGAAGACAGATTGGCAGGTATGGCATCCAATCACAACTCCCTTAGTTCATGGAAGACAGAGTTAATGGCTGGGTCCCTTTAGTTTTTTGGGAGTTACCTCTGAAGGGTAACAGAATCTGCCACCCCCAAATATGACCCTTACACATAAGGATTATTTTGAGCTAAAGGCAAGGGAGAAGAAGCAGATCCAAGAAAAGCTCTCTGCCCTCCCCCTATTTGCCTACAAGTACATACTAGATGTTTCTTAATTATTCAAATTATTCAAAGTTATGGATGGTTACATTAGTGTGGAGAAAAGAAAGGCTAACGATAAGACCAAACCGTAGTTAATAACTTGAGTTGTTTCATTTTTTGCCAAAGCTGGTGGTAAATAATAATGATAACAATAGTTATAATGATGACCAGATTCACTTCTCTCTCTTTTCCAGTTTCCTTTCTACTGGGACTAGAAATAGGTGATCAGGAGATGACTCAGCACAAGAAACAATAGCTGTGGTTATTCTACAAGCCAGAAAATGCAGGCCTGGTTAACTGGATGTTGATGGAGAGAACTGGATTGTTACCTTGAACACAAAGCATACCCAGATCCCCGCCCCCTCCCCCGTGCATGTGAGATGCATTCTGGAGAAGTCATGGGTGATGCAAATAGCTGCATATTGAGTCATTATTCGCTGACTTGCTTACACTGGCAGGGAAGTTTTCCCAGAGGAAGAAAAATGATGCCAAACTATGATTAATACTCATATTTTAAGAATCTTAATAATCATATCAAAAAGCCTTCTGTATTTCTCAATGCCTGGGCATTTATCTACACCACAGCCCTGCAAGTGAACAATGAATCCATATGCTCATCTTGCATTCATTTCCTACTATGTTTCTATTATATCCAAATGTCTTATTTGATAAACACTTCCCTCCTTGGTGAACCGATTGTGTTTCTTGGTATTTTGCCCAAATTATCATATCAGTGACACCTCTTGTACTTTTGTCCCCTTTAAATATTCCTAAAAGTGGTAATGGGGGCCTCCAAGGCTCAAAGTTCCTAAAACATCATGTTTCCCCCAAAAATAGAGCTGCCAAGATTAACTAAAATATCAAGTTTCTTTGCTTTAAGCAGGAATTTACAAACAGTGTGATAGCAGTGCTTATCTCCTGCAATCAGAAGCTCTTATCTTTCAACAGCAAACAATGGGAAAACAAGTTCATTGTTATGTAATAAATGCAGTTTGGTAGACAAAAATCTTGTGAAATGCGGAACCCAGGGGGGGATTAATAAAGATATCCAGGTAAGTTTTAAAATGCAAGTAAGAAGCATTGTTCCCTCTGGAAAAAAACCAAAAAACTGATAAAGGTATTATCGGAGGGGGTGGGGGTGTGTGTGTGTTGGTACTGGTGCAATTCATCTTCCTACTGGAGAATTATTTATTCAGCTTCTTCTGGGTGCTGAGCGTTGTACCAGCTACCAGGGAAATAGAAGAAATGGAGGAAAATAGTACATGAATTCTGTCCTCAAGGAATCGCCAATCTAGAAGGGAAATTCTTTAATATGTAACTATGTATATGTAACAAATATGATTTTACATACATGTATGTATGTGTGTATATTCTTCAATCCATTTAATAAGCTGTCTAATTCAATGAAAGGGAAAAATGAAAAGAGTTTAAAAGAATTTTCAAAATAAGATTGAGTCTAAGAGTTTTAAATGGCTTTAAACCAAATGTTATTCTGACAACTTTCACTCTTGCTGTTATCTTTAGACATAAGACACATGGGCAAAAATTGAGATCTGCATATCTGAGGCAGCCAATATGGATATGTATAGTCATTGACCTAATGGCTGTACTATCATTTCTGCAAGTATATCCTGCAGATCATCATCCCTTGAGGGAAGAAAACAAACAAACAGAGGATGGGCATGATCAAGTTAATTGGGGAATCATTGAATACTTTCTCACCATCTTAGAGATTCATGACAAATCCACACATGAAAAGCTAGATGAGGTATTGCATAATTTATGAAAATCAGCCTTTCCCAAACTTACCTTATCATGGATAGAATTTTTTGTGTAGCACCTATTTATTGGAATCCCATGGAACTTGTGCTCCCCAGAACATTCTCTCAGAAATACGGCAGTAATGGATAACAAACATGTATCTACTGCTCTTAAAAGAATATCCGTAGACCACTTGTTGTGTTGATTCCAGTGACACTTTACAGAGATTAAACTGCCACATCCTGCCATGCACATTTCCAGAACATAATGTTTGTATATTGAAGAAAACTGTGCAAATTGAAACTGAAAATAAGTAGGTATGTAAGAGGGAATAACCTGTAATAAGAAAGGTTATGAGTAAATGCAAAAGAAAAAAAAGATTTTATACAGAGCAGCCAATCTGTTGTTAAACAGCCTTTATGAATTGTTTGGTTTTCCCCAATTTATTTTTTCTTGACATAAACATGATTCAACTGTTTTAGTCAATTGTTACATGATGGCTTTGTTAGTTTCAAGTTTGTGGATTACTCCTTTAGAGAAGGCAGAAGACATGGTCTTCAGCAGATGTGGTCAGCTAAAGGGAGCCCTGCTTTTCAATTACAAAGAAAATGCCTACAGAGAACCATGGGGAGTTTCTTAGCTTGAAAAAATATATTCATAAAGTCAATAAAGTAAGTCAAAATAATTTTATTTCCATTATGTTAGTTCCAGAGAGAATGAGTATCCCTTTAGCCCTTTGCTCTTCGATAAGGCCTTCTGTAGCATAAAAAATAACTTAAAAATAAACCTCATTCTCAAGGGGTCCTAGGTTTCAGCTATGCAACATGAATAAGCCCTAGAGATCAGCACAGTGCCTGTAATTAACAATACTGAATTGTATACTTAAAAGTTTGCTAAGAAGGTAGATCTTATGTTAAGTGTTCTTATCTCCCCAAACAAATAATAATAACAAAAAATAAAGAGGGCAGGAGAAAACTTTTGGAAGTGACAGACATGTTTATGGCATAGATTGTGGTGATGGTTTCATGGGTGTATCCTTTCCTCCAAACTCATCAAATCATATAAATTAATTATGTACAGCTTTTTGTATGTCAATTAACCTCAATAAAGTGGCTTAAAAAAGGGAATAGATTGATGTAAAAACTAAAGTATACACTAAATATATATATAGATAGATAAAGAGATAATAAATATAATTTATTATAAATTTATAATTATATATATAAATATATGTACTCCATCATCCATCCCATTGATCCCTTTGAAAATGCTGAAGTGTCTCAGAATCCCACCCTTCTTGCTCCTGGCCCATTGAGGTTTTAGTAAATTTTCTCCACTAAAATGATTATATTTATATTTATAGTTATTAATGTTACTATGAGTAATAGTTACTGTAGCTCTTAAATGAGGTAATACAGGTAATGCATTTAACAACATCTGCCCAGAGTAAAGGTTCCCTAAGTGTTGACTGTAATTATAATTTGCCAGTAATTTGAAATTCAATCTCCCTTTCACTCCTTACAACAATGCTAGTGGGTAGATAGTATTGTTCTCCCCATTTTATGGATGAGGAAACTGAAGTTCAGTGATACAAAACAACTTGAAGCAAAAAACCAACCAGATCCTAGGGACTATTTTAAGCATAATCAAAGGTCAATTTAAATAACTATCTTCTTATAATTCATTAAACTCCAACTGTTATGATGAGAAAAATTAAGCACAGAGGAGTTCAACAGCTCCCTCAAGGTCGTATGGAGTCAAAAGTGGAGCGTGGTGTGACGGTCAGTTTTCTGTATTCATTTGGTTAGACTCTAACCCCCAGTAATCCAATCAAACACTAATTTAGTTGGCCCTGGGAAGGTATTCTGCAGATGGGAGTAAAGGCCATAATCAGTTGACTTTAAAGGAGATTGCCCTAGATAGGCTTGGTAGGCCTGATTCTATCAGTTGAAAGGTCTGAAGAACAGAGCTCATACCCCCCCGAGGAAGAAGTTCCACCTGTGACTGCGGCATCAGCTCATGCCTGAGAGTGCCAGCCTGCCCTTCCCAGTGGGCCCACCCTGAAATTTTTGGATTTGCCTAGCCAGCCCCCCACAATCACGTAAGACAATTCCTTGCAATGAATTGCCTAATGTATATCTCCTCCTGGTTCTGTTTCTCTAGCTGAAACATCTGGATTAAAACTCACATCTCTGTGTGCAGAGACAGAGTTCAGCTCTGAACTATTAGCATCATGGTAACCACCAAAACTCAGCTCATCTAGGTCAAATAGGTCTCGGCTTTATCAGATCCGCACTGACTTAATTAGGCAGATTTAACCATACCTTCCGGGAATAAACAATACAAATTTTTAAAATTTACATAACACTACCTTTCTTGTACTAGTTGCAAGATGAAAATAGTAATGCTAATAATAATTAATATTTACTAAGGAATTACCACTTTCCAGCAAAGGACCAAGATCTTTGAATTCATAATCTTATTTAATGGGTATAAATTAGAAAGAGGTGAGATTCTTCTCAATACAAGGAAGAATTTCCTAAGCATAAAACCAACCCAAAGATCACCTGGGCTGATCCAAGAGATGGGAAGCTCTCCATCTGTCAAGGTCTGGAAGCCCCAATTCAAGGCACTTTGCAGGCAAGTTAGGGAGGGAATTTGGCACTGAATCGTAGCTAAAGATGACAAACCCTAAGTTCCCTTATTCCAAAACTCTGTCTTCTGGCCATTTACATACTTAGTCTGCATAATATCATTTTTAAACTGCTGATAAAACTGTCCTCAAATGACTAAGTACGTGCAGGCTTGGACTTTTTGCAAAATTAGAAGTAAATCAATGGACCTTATCTCTTGATTTGCGCCTCCCTCCCACAAGGGTGACTACAAAGATCCATAAACAGGCACTAAAAAAAATGCAAGTTAATCAGAGTCAATTCTCAATTATCCACATTGATATCTGGAGCAAATGGACAAATAATCCAAAACAGCAGATAAGGGCCCCAAAATTTTACATTTGGCTTTTAAATCCTGTACTCTACTTGCTCCATGATTAAGAGGTGACTTTTGCTGAAAAAATATCCACTTCCTTGATAGAATTCTGGTTCCCTTATTTTTTTAAATCTCTAGATTAACTCGATTAGAATTCTTGATTAAACTGTTGATAAGAATTAGCATCAATATATATTTTTAATTTTCCCCTGGACTCTCTAAAGTTCAGCCCACCCAAATGAAAATTTGAGGCTGAAAAGGGCAAAATTATTGCACACAAAAGTTTCCGTAATATATGGATTAGCAAACCTAAATTGTGAAGCTCACTACTCTGTCATAGATAAAAGTACCTTACATCATAAAGACAGCTCACACCAAACCCACCCACAGTGGAAGGCTTCTCTTCTTATTTTGTCCCTGAAACTCTGCATTTTCTCCCTTGATAGGGCTGGGCTGCAGGAGAGTCAGCTTCTACATGGTCTAAGCCAAAAGGTTAGAGAGTGAAGGCACCTTTGGAGGTAGCTTCAAAGAATTTTAGAGAACTGGAGATAAAGTAGGAATTAATCGCATTCATTTCCTAAGTTGTGAACCATGGCTCTGCGAAGTGAGAAAAAAGCTTACCTTCATTTCTGTTTTGTTTCGATAAAAAATTAAAACAACATAAACTAGTTCAAGATAGAATGAAATGTCATGTCCAGGAGAGACTCCTGGACTAGAAAGTGAAAGATTGGGGCTCTAATCCAAGTCTGTCAGTAATTACCCGTGAGATGGTAGGCAAATTAATTAACTTCTCTTTTTCTCAGTTTCTGTATCATAGCAATAGCTACTACTTGTTGAAAGCGTTCTTATTATGTCTCGGTTACTTTTCTAAAAGCACTTTTGCAATTTATCTCATAGAATCTTCTCAACAACCTTATAAACTAGGTATGATTAGCAACCCCATTTTACAGATGACAAAAGTAAGGTATAGAAAGTAATGTGCCCAAGGCAGGGTCCTATAGTGAGGTCAACTAAGATTCCAACCCACACTCTTAACCATCATGCTATACTGCCTCTCTGCTAGAATATGTGAGAGTCGAATTAGATGTTCTCTCAGCTCCTTTAGTTTTTTATTCTGTGATTCTACAATATAGCAAAATGTCTATTAAATAAACCTTTTTAAAGGGCTAGCCTCAGAAGGGATGTCCATTTCAAGAAATATTTATCCTTCAAGACCCAGATGGATACCATACGACCCAGCAATCCCACTACTGGGCATATACCCTGAGAAAACCATAATTCAAAAAGAGTCATGTACCAAAATGTTCACTGCAGCTCTATTTACAATAGCCAGGACATGGAAGCAACCTAAGTGTCCATCAACAGATGAATGGATAAATAAGATGTGGCACATATATACAATGGAATATTACTCAGCCATAAAAAGAAATGAAATTATTTGTAGTGAGGTGGATGGACCTAGAGTCTGTCATACAGAGTGAAGTAAGTCAGAAAGAGAAAAACAAATAACAAATACCGTATGCTAACACATATATATGGAATCTAAAAAAAAAAAAAAAAAAAAAGTGGTCATGAAGAACCTAGGGGAAAGATGGGAATAAAGATGCAGACCTACCAGAGAATGGACTTGAGGATACGGGGAGGGGAAAGGGTAAGCTGGGCCAAAGTGAGAGAGTGGCATGGACATATATACACTACCAAATGTAAAATAGATAGCTAGTGGGAAGCAGCCGCATAGCACAGGGAGATCAGTTCAGTGCTTTCTGACCACCTAGAGGGGTGGGATAGGGAGGGTGGGAGGGAGGGAGATGCAAGAGGGAGGAGATATGGGGACATATGCATATGTATAACTGATTTACTTTGTTATAAAGCAGAAACAACACACCACTGTAAAGCAATTACACTCCAATAAAGATGTTTAAAAAAAAAAAAAAGACCCAGATGGAATGTTATCTCCTCTACACCCTAAGCACGTGGCCCAGTATATCCTCTGTGAGATGAACAGTGTTTTCAATCCCAGCTTTGGCCCTCATCATACCATATGGTACTGACAAAATTTGGGGGAAAAGGATATCTGAGAATAAAGTATTATAATAACCTGGCCTTCTTTCCCTGCCACCCATGAAGCTGCCTCATCCTACACCTTCAAACGGTCTTCTTTTGGCCCTATCCTCAGGACCTTGAATTTCCTGTTGTCTTGCCTGAAAGGCTCTTTACTCAGGTCCCCATGACTCATTTTCTTTCTCTGCCAAAATGCCAGTGAGTCCAGGAGTCCTTCTCTGACCACCTGTAATAAGGAACAACACCGTCACACCCAGCTCCCTCCCTACTGGCTACCTCTTTTGTCCATGGCATTTTCTATGACTTGAAACAGGACTAAGATATTTTGAGATAGCCTGTTTTTCCCCCACTCAAATGAAAGTACTATAAAGTTAGAATCTTTCATGTATTCATCTACTGCTATATCCTCAATGCCTAGAATGGTGCCTAGCACAGTGTAGTCAAAGACTGTAGGTAAATAAATGAATGGATAAAATAATTCTCATCATGCAAATATTGAAAATGTTCTTTAAGGGGCTTGTTCTGACAGCAATAAATTTAAATGTGAAACATTAGGTTAATAACCCAAAGTCCATCTCTGGTCAGTTTTCTGGCCTATAGCTTGTTATAAAAGTTCTTAACAGATGTGAAGAAAATGACCAATAGGATGTGGAGTGCATTTTTTGCTGTGACATTTGGATATCTATGCTCCAACACTAAGTAGTGGTATGAGTAATAGGGCTGCATTGGAAGCAGGGGGATTTGTGGGCACAGGAGTGCAGGGGAAATCAACTTAGTGCTGGCAACTAGGTAGTTATTGAAGATTTGCCTCTCTGTGTACTCCTCAAGGTCGTGAATCCTATCTCATTCACCTCAGCCTTCAATGATGGGGTCTGGCAGGTAGAAGGGGCACTTTACATGCTTGTTGAGTAAATAAAGCCAGCACTAAATTCAGAGGCTTCTCTCTAGTCCTATTTCAAGTTTCCCCTGCCTGGGGTGCACCCTCAACTGGGCCATGGCAAAGTAATCAAGCTGAGTCAGCTCCCTTGGGAGACTCCCCTCCCAGAACTACATTTACAATTTACACCTTCTGTGTCATGTCAAGACTTTTTAACAAAGACCTACTGTATAGCACAGGGAACTATACTCAATGTCTTGTAATAACCTATAAGGGAAAAGAACCTGAAAAAGAATAGATATATATGTATGTATAGCTGAATCACTTCGCTGTACACTTGAAACTAACACAACATTTTAGATTCTCCCCATTCCAATATTTAGAAAACCCAAATTATGAAGAGGAGAGACTGAATACAAATCTGAGTCCACTCCCTCCCTCTACAAATTAGGCATCTGAGACTCAAAAATGTTGCATAATGAATAATTAAAGAAGTCATAGAGAATTTTCCCCAAGAGGTGGGTGAGCACTTAGGAGGTACTGCCCAATGCATGTACATGTTGCTCTTGTCACTTAGTGAACTGACAGGTATTAAGACTTTTATCTTAGAGACACAGGAAGGGAAACCCAGAGATATAAAGTGATTTGCAGATGGTGACACCAACATGTCATGGGTAGAATCAGGAGAAGCCTGAGGTCTGTTTACTCTACCTGAGAAATCAAAAACTCCGATTTCAATAAGGACTTGTCCTGTTCTGTCTTTTGCTACTGGCTGTCCACATGTAGGAGAAGCAGAACAGCTTCTTGGAGAATTCAAGGTTACTGCTACCTATTCACTGGCATGCACTTGAGTTATTAGTAATGGGGAGCAATTACTACATAAAATATCTAAATCTATCTATCTGGATGGAAGATAGAGAAGCGGGGGAGGGAGGGGAGCGAGAGAAAAACAATACATGAATAGACAATAGCCAGACTATTTATAAAAATAGAACTTTGACCCACAAACTGCAGCAACGTGCCTGGGAACCCAACCCTTATCTACAATGAACAACCCAGGAAGCCAGCCTGCTGTAAGCCAGACTTGCAGGAAGCCTGATGGCTCTCTCTAGTGACAATCCAGAAAGCTAAACAATAACTTCTGTAATAATTGGTTTAGATTGGCCAGGACTTGATTAATAACTAATTACTTGATTGCTGATTAGGTTTTGTCCCCCCTTCCAACTTAGGACCAACCAGAGAAAGCCACATATGCACCCCTAACCAATTATACGGGATGCCCCACTTCTAGTTAGCCTTCCTCCAGCTTCCCCAGGACAAGAGCCTCTAATCAGGGCAGACATGAAACTTTCTTGTTTTCCATTATAAAGCTTTCCCACTCCTCTGCCTGCCTTTGAGTCTCTGCCAAAACGCAGGTGATGGTGACTGCCTTACTGGAGCAGTCTTTGAATAAACAAACTTTGCTTTTCTCATTTGGCTGGTGTTGAGATATATATATATATAAAACACACACCCATATATACAGAGATATGTATCTGTATACACATATATACACATATATATATAATTGATATATATGGATATATATCCCAATAGCCAATGAATTATTGTTTAATATTTTTCTTTAAATATATTCTCTAGAAAATTTTTTAAATTTCATTTAAAAATGAATTTTCAAACTTCTATCTTAAAGAGTGATAAACTAGTAATTTTCCAATCTAAACTAAAATAAATGCCTGTTAAATTAAATCTGTTCATTCAATTACCATCTGAAAACATGTCACATACTATTATTTAGTGTATGTAGCTTAGTTAAGCAAACACTGAGTTTAGGAGTAAAAAACCTTGAGTTTGAACTCAGTCCTAGCACTCACCTGCTGTGTGGCCTAGGACAAGTGATCTAACCTCTTTGAGTTTTGGGTCCTCACCTGATGAATACCTGCAATTCCAAACTAGCAGGGTGATGGTGAAGATGACATTCCATGGTACCTATGAAAGCACCAAGTACAGGCAAGTGCTCAATGAATACATTAATATTTTAACAAATGCAAAATAACCGGAGGCAAGAAGGAAGAGAAAAAACTGCAGCACCAGAATGAAGTTCCTTGAGTTTGTTCAAATCCAAATTAGTATCTGGAGTCCACCATTGGTCAACTACACAGCAGCCAGGAAATGTTAGTTTGAATTAAGTAAAGTGCTAACAATGAAAAGCTATTTAAAGCACCTTAGAGGAATCACGTGGTACCATCTATAAGGAAGGCTTTAAGGGGAAGGAAGACCAGCCTGTGGGTCATTTACAACCAAACAGTCATTACTGATAACGTGTGTTCGATGGCTGTTTGGGGTGTCTTTGAATGTCGGTCAGGATTAAAGCAGAGAAAGAGAAAAATATTCAGCAGATGAAAACACAGTGCCAAATCCATCTTTGCACATTTTCCAGAAAAGACTGGATCTCTTTCAAAAGCTTTAAATAGCTCCTAACAGTAAGAAATCTGGAACACACAAATTGCATACGTACATTACAGGTGTATGTGTATAATTATTTTTTAACAATGTTCACAATAATGTGGTCATGTTGCTTTAGAAAAATGGCCTAATTATGCTAGTTTGATGGCAAGTTATTTCATAAGTAACTGCACAGATTGATAAATCAACCAAAACACATTTAAATGATGGGCGAGGGTGCTCAGTTTCCTCTTGGGGTAACTTAGAAGTAGAGCCAGTAAGATAGATGCTCCCAGAGGCACAGATTCCTAATTCATTGACTCAAAGACGATGCAGAACACCAGGCCACCAGAATTTGGAACAAAAAGGGCAGTGTTACAGACGGTGTCCCCAGGGGAAGAACAGCGGAGGCTCTATTCTGCAGAGAAATCACCTTGGCAATTTCCAAACCAAAAAGCTGGTGTACTGGGGTGATAGAGATAGAAAGCCAGGCCAGAGGTTGCCTCTGTCCATGGAGCCCGCGTGCAGGTCAGGGCAGAGTCCACATCACTCTCCGTGAACTCGGATGAGGCGTGGGAAAAGCAGTCAAAATGTGGCTCAGAACCCCTTTGTCTAAGGCATCCCTCACCGAACTTTTCCCCTCCTGTATTCTGAATTATTCTTCAAACACAAGAGATATCATTTTGCTTTTAAAGAGAGATAGCTTACGGCATCTTATGAAATATTTGTTTTGCCCTACTAATACCCAGGGTCTCTTTTCTTATATCTCCCACAAGCTAATGTTTATCTAGTAGCCCACTCTTCCTGTCCTAACATTAAATACCCTAATTTCCCAAGTTTGGGTCAGTTTTCATTTTTCATTTCTTTGTTTTGCTTTTCAAAGTGGAGGCAGATCCTATTTAGTAAAACGGATGAACGTATAATGATAGAATGTTACTGTGAGAAGGAGCCCTGATTATTACCTAGCCCAAGTTTTACAGAGAAGTAAATGGGAGCTCAGGAAGGTTTATTTCTTTTTTTTAAATCTTATTCAGGTGTAGTTGATTTACAATGTTGTGTTCAATTTCTGCTGTGCAGCAAAGTGACTCAGTTATACACATATGTATATTCTTTTTCATATTCTTTGCCATTATGGTTTATCACAGGATATTGAATACAGTTTCCTGTGCTATACAGTAGGACCTTCTTGTTTATCCATCCTATATATAATAGTTTGCATCTGCTAATCCCAAGCTCCCCGTCCAGGAAGACTTATTTCTAAACAGTCCCAAAGCTATAGGATGGGCCACTGACAGATGATACCCATCTTACGACATCCTGCTGGACAGTGAGCCAAGATTTCCCCTGCGGGGAATCGAGTGCTCTGTGGATTTCAGAATGTTGTGTTTGTTGCTTAATTCTGCACGTGAGGATGAGGGAGTTTAATTAAAGGAAAAACGAGACAGGATAAGGGTGGGAGAGGAGGAAAAGAAGCATGGCAAAATATGGGGAAAAAAGGAATAAACAATCAAATTTGTTTGAATAGAAGAGCAAGGGAAAACTTGGCAGCTGAGACAGGGCAAATTCGTCATGCAGGAAGGCATGTGAGAAGTGGCACCTTCCATCAACAGGCTTAAAGAAATCAGTTTACCCAAAAACTTTGCATTTTAGTACATGAAAGGAGAGCGAGAAGAAGAGAAAGAATTAAACAATTCAGTACAGTATCAGGCAAAGCATGAATATCCACACCAATTATGTACTCAAAAACCAGCAAGGTAAGAAGGGAAAAAACAATGTTGTTTTGCTAACATGGACATTTTCATGACAGTCAATGAGATATGTATATATATATATATATATATATATATATATATAAATTGTCTGCATAAACTATATGTACATTGACTACATAATTAATAGTTAATGATGTATTTACAATGTAAGCCTCATTGTCACATAGTACAGTAACTAATATAATGTGTCTATCCTTCATATTTCATACTGATGTAATTTCTAGCTGATGCAACATGAAAATATCCTGGTACCTCAATCTCCAAGGGGTACCACTAGAATGGCCTCCTTTGGAGGGCAGAGGTCATATCACATGATCACATACCTATCACATGATCACGTGCATCCCTGTATCCCTCAATGGGTACAGCCAAGGCTTCATGCAAGATGAGAGCACAATAAATATTTGTTACATGACTAAATGAGAGAAAGTGATGATCTCACTGACAAGTCAAGGAAAGGATTAAGAGTTCTCAAATGAGGCTCTGCAGGACTTTTTACCCCAGCAGCTTGCATGCAAATAAAGTGCTAAACCCCGTCAAGAAATTAAAACCACATTTAAAAATCAAATGAGATCCTTTTTTTATTGGAAGGACTTGGATTTGGACCTATGGTCTGCTAATGCGTGAGAGCTGGTCCATGTCATCATCAGCCAGATCCTAAAAATACAGAAAAGCCCCTGAATTACACAGAAAAGGAGAAAGTCATCGCCTCACTGAAAATTCAAGTGCTTCCCTTTTCTTACTGTATTTCAGATTATTTCAGATTTCAAAGCAAACTTCATCTTTCACATTAAAAACATAAACACAAACCCTCTAGCCCTCTCTGCTTATGCTACGAATTCTGTTTGTCATATTAAAAGAGGCTTTATAAGTTCAGCCTTTATTTATCTTATTATTTATTATAAGGCTACACTGTTTAAAGGTAACATGTATTTGTTTACAGAGGATGGGCAAAGGTAACAGAGCTGGGTTACATGGAATTCAGTCTGAAATTCAAGTTGAAAACTTAACCATTTTCTCTTTGAATGGCAACTGAAAGAAAAAATACAAAGCCACCAGCTCAGTCAGAGAGCAGGAGGGGGAGGAGGGGAATTAGCAAATCTCTGAAAAATAAAGCTGCATAATCTGCTATATTTCAGGCCGCCTTTATCCTCCAAATCCCCCATCTTTGTTTAAGCTACAAACGGACTCTATAAAAATCAGCTCACTGGCCTCCCCTATTATACACCTCCCTGCACAAATCAAATGAAGCTTTGGCTGAAAAGCTGATAAAAAAAAATACACTACCACTGACACATGAGCAAGCTGAGGTATTTAAAAAGTGGTTATCATTTCTAATTCTTTCCTTTCTCTGCAGGGAATAGATCGTCTTTCTAAGGAGCACACACAACTCTGGCACAGAGTACACTTTGCCCCTGCATTTGTTTTCAATAGGAATTTTCTAAAATCATCACCTCACAAAGTGTTTCATCATTAGCATCGATTTTTAACACCTTGGGAGGAAAGTGAACAGTGGTAGCCTAACTGTTTAATATCAGGGCATGACCAAGACCACCTCCTAATATTTGCTCTCATGATCAAATTTTTTCTGGAGAAACACATTCTTCTTGGGTTGAAAACAACGCTGGCACAGTATCATCCAGGTACCTGAGGTCTATGCTGTTTCATTTTGTTTTCGTTTTTGTTGTTTATAATGAAGTCTAGATTCTGTCCAGCAACATTGGAAAGAAACAGATCCTTCTTGGCTTTTTTTGTCCTGGCTTTTCCCTGATTGCTGGCAAATTGAGGGGATCCTAAGATATCCAGAGTCCATCTCTTTCACAGCTCTGCTTTAAGTCCAGGACCCCCCACCCAAATCTCAGTGCCCCCTTTACACAGCCCCCATACCACCAGAGATCTCTGCTTCATGGTCATTACCACAGTTACAAGTGTATAGTGCCTGTCTCATCTGTGACACTGAATTCCATGAGAGCAGAGACTGGTATTCATCTTTGAATACTTTGAGAAAGACTCAATAACTGCATCACTTACCACATTATGGATTTTTTCATAATAATAATATTAGGTAATATTTAGAGTATGTACTCCAAACCAAACACTCATTTACTCCTCTCTCAAACTCTATAAAGTGGCCACTAATATCATCTTATTTTTTAGATGAGAAGTGGAGGCTTAGAGGGGCTAAGTCATTTGCCCATGAAAGCCTGGGATAGAGTCAGCATTTAAATTCACACAGGCTGACTTCAGAGCACCAGGGCTGACCCAATAGAGTCATCTTCTCACATAGCTGCTTCCCACACTGGGCCAAGAAATCCTCAGGATAAGACGGTCATGTCTTGTTTATCGTGGTAATGCCTGATACCAGGTACTAAGCTCCTTGTTCTGAGACCTTCCTAATACACACAACAACCCTGTTCCATGAAGTATTATCATTGTTATCATCCCCACCGATTGTCAGGAGCACAGCAGCTTGGAGTTCAGGTGACTTCTCTGAGGCCGTATGGAATGTCAGAAGCAGAGTTTAGTTTGTTGGACAAAGCTTTCCCAGTGCTTCCCCAAGGGAGTAGGAGTTGGAGAGAGGGAGGGAAATTAGGGAGAAAACAAAGGAATTGCTCTTGGTCGTCAAAAGGAATCAGATAGGAAGGGAAAGGATAGAAGGAAAAACGAGGGAGTCAAATAAAACAGTTTGCTGGGTTCACAGGTGGGTCTCAAGGAGGCATTTGTTGAACTAGAGTGGAATGGAATGGAATGGGGTGGGCTGGAGTACGATAGAATGGGTTGAAATAGAATGAAATGGAACAGATTGGACTGAAATGAAAACACATGACCAACTTGGCACTTGGCACATAGGTTCACTCATGGCTGTGAACTGAATTGTGTCCCCACAAATTCCTATGTGGAAGTACTACCAGGGCTTCATCATCACTGATGTGATGATATTTGAAGGCCTTTGGGAGATAATTAAGATCAGAAGAGGTCATGAGGATGGAGTCCTCCTCAAAGGATTAGTGTCCTTATAAGAAGAGGCACTGGAAAGCTTGCTTGCCCCTCCCCTCCTACGGTGTCTGCACCAAGAAGAGGTCATGTGAGCACACAGCAAGATAGTAGCCAGGAAGAGAGCCCTCACCAGAAATCATATCTGCCAGAACCTTGATCCTGAACTTTCCAGCCTCTACAACTGTGAGAAAATTCATTTCTGTTGCTCAAGGCACACAGTTCACGGTGTTTTGTTATGGCAGCCCAGGTTGACTAACAAGCTCATACTTTCCTAAAGTCTTTGAGGGCCTCCTCAGCCTGTTTCAATTTCCAAATCCCTTGCTCTGGCCTAGGCTGTCTTCAGCTTATAACATTCTCTGAGAATTTTTCTTTTGCCCATCCGGGTCTGCCTGCTTCCATTCTAAAGCAGTCACTTCAGGAAAGCAAACCAATGCAAATCCAAAGCTATCTGAGGCAAAACCAAACTCCTTTTGCAAAACTCACCCAGGTGGCCTTTCAAGCTGTGGGTGAGATTTGGAGAATGTCCCAACAGGAATTCAGAGGTCTTGCCTTGAAAAGTAGATGTTTCCTCAAAGCAATTTACTATGAACTATTTACCCTATCAATCTTGAGTTGCTCAGATTCTAATCTGTCTTATTAGGGATACGAACCTGCTGCACAGAGAAAAAAAAGTCTCCTTCCCTAAAGAATGTTGTTTCAGGACACCCGGATTTATGATTTTCACCTCCCAGCCTTGTCTTTTCAAACGAGCTGGGACTTGGTTGGACCTTTTTTATATAAATGCAAATACGGTTATTACTTATGCATTTCAATACATCCTAAAATGGTAAAGAACAATACTATGGCACTCACAATAACAACACCTTCCTTTTTATCCCCTGCCAAGCTCCAGATGTTACTTCATTAGTTTGGATTTGATAACAATGCTCTTTGCCACCATGGCTTCTATTCCAGAACCCAAGGAGGCTGCAAATGTTATATAATGTATGATTATTAACTTATGTCAAGCAAATCACAGTGGCTCAGTATACTGTTTTTCTACTAATTCAGTCCCTCATTAATAACCTTAATTATGGTGCATGGATAGAATAGGATTTATAGAGTACAGAAGCCTGAAACTGCTATGGCAAACTCATTACCGTCTCCAGCTACAGATCTATACAGAAGTCAAATTGGAAAATGTGAGAAACTGCCTAATACAGAAAGTTGTATTTCGATAGAAGAAGGCTGGGATGGTTTCTCATCTGTTTGGATAAAGAAATACACACATCTGAAGTATCAGCTGTTAGGGACCAGGATGGAGGGGAAAGACATGGGATGTATTTTTCTCTGAAAAGGGGTTTGTCAACAAAGCAAAACCAATGTAAGTTAAAAATGAACACTCTGCACTTAGAAAACCAAATTATGCAAATCCATCCACTTTTACCTAGCTACTGTTTCTCTGCATTGGCGGACATTTTCAGGTTGGGGAGAATGGCATAGGAGGTGTTCGTAATCCTCTGGGTTAACTGCTGAGGTTACACAAATCATAGTCAGGGAAACTAGCTTTGACTGGACCTGGACACACATTTTTAAAAGCCACCAGAACAAAAAGAATGAAACTGTGAACTAGGACAAGCATCAAACTCAGGCCCCTTCTTAGATGAAGCATTCAGATGAAATGTAACAGCACAACAAAAGAGATGGTCCAAAAGCAAATGAGGCCGACTGTTACTGGAGGTACGTATTTCCCTACATTTAATAATAATGCAAGGTAGGAATAAAAAAGGGTCTAATCTAGTCCCTCAAGATTACAGGGTGCACTGGAGTGGCATAAAATTTAAACCTGGGGAAGATGCCATGAGCAGCATAATTCAGATGAAGTTTAACAAATATCCAATTATTGTACAGGAATACTTGGCATCTGATTCTTGAGCAGTTCTGGAACTTCTTGACAAATACAGGATGCATAAATGCCATCTAGGAATTGGTCTTGGAATCAGGAATCTGGCTGTTGACAGATCAGGCAATGACGTTGAGTTATTAAACCAAACACTGACAACTCGGGGGTTTAATACATCTGCCTCAAAGGGAAGTTTGGGGATATAATGAAATAGTGGAAGAGAAAGCCCTGTGGAAATAGCAGCACTGGGTAAAAATTATTTGTGCGGCACCAGTGAATCCAGAACTTGCTCGTTTTCCAGTGATACACTCATAGGATGAACGTTGCCTTGTGGCATGGCAGGCGTGCAGAAGTACTGCTTCCTGATATGACGCTTATGCTGTCCTAACTATTGTACACAAGCCACCCTAGTCATCAAGGCAATAATTAACTTCATTATGATGTTGCCTAATTACCATGTTTACTTTTCACACTCTCATCACATATTGACTTATTTTTTAAAAATATTGTTATTAGTGGTAACAGATAAAATAAATAAAAGCTCGACGCTTGGGAAAGCTGAAGCTGCAGAAGACAATTTATTATGTTAGGGAGGCAGCCTGGCACAGGGAAAGGAGAACAAAATTGGATTCAGGAGAAACAAACAAACAAACAAGCAATCTGAGTTGAAATGTTGACTTGGCCTTTGTTTTCTCATCTGATAAGTGAGACTAATAATACTGACTTTTTAGAGTTGTTGGATGGATTAGAGAGATGAGATGCTTTATGTGATACTCCTAACCTAGTCTCTGGCACAGAGGTTCTCCTTAAATGGCTGTAATGATAAAGATGATGACTAATAAAAACAACTAGAGAGACCTTCAAGATGGCAGAGGAGTAAGACGTGGAGATCACCTTCCTCTCCACAAATACATCAGAAATACATCTACATGTGGAACAACTTCTACAGAACACCTACTGAACACTGGCAGAAGACCTCAGACCTCCCAAAAGGCAAGAAACTCCCCACGTACCTGGGTAGGGCACAAGAAAAATGAAAAAACAGAGACAAAAGAATAGGGGCAGGACCTGCACCTCTGGGAGGGAGCTGTGAAGGAGGAGAGGTTTCCACACACTAAGAAGCCCCTTCACGGGCGGAGACTGCGGGTGGCGGAGGGGGGAAGCTTCGGAGCCACGGAGGAGAGCGCAGCAACAGGGGTGCGGCGGGCAAAGCGGAGAGATTCCCGCACAGAGGATCGGTGCCGACCAGCACTCACCAGCCCGAGAGGCTTGTCTGCTCACCCGCCGAGGTGGGTGGGGGCTGGGAGCTGAGGCTCAGGCTTTGGAGGTCAGATCCCAGGGAGAGGACTGGGGTTGGCGGCGTGAACACAGCCTGAAGGGGGCTAGTGCGCCACAGCTAGCCGGGAGGGAGTCCGGGAAAAAGTCTGGGCCTGCCTAAGAGGGAAGAGACAATTGTTTCGGGGTGCGTGAGGAGAGGGGATTCAGAGCACCGCCTAAACCAGCTCCAGAGATGGGAGCAAGCCGCGGCTATCAGCACGGACCCCAGAGATGGGCATGAGATGCTAAGGCTGCTGCTGCAGCCACCAAGAAGCCTGTGTGCGAGCACAAGTCACTATCCACACCGCCCCTCCCAGGAGCCTGTGCAGCCCGCCACTGCCAGGGTCCCGTGATCCAGGGACAACTTCCCCAGGAGAACGCACGGCGCACCTCGGGCTGTTGCAATGTCACGTCGGCCTCTGCCACCGCAGGCTCGCCCCCCATCCATACCCCTCCCTCCCCCTGGCCTGAGTGAGCCAGAGCCCCCAAATCAGCTGCTCCTTTAACCCCGTTCTGTCTGGCAGGAAGAGACACCCTCAGGCAACCTACACGCAGAGGCGGGGCCAAATCCAAAGGTGAACCCGGGGAGCTGTGTGAACAAAGAATAGAAAGGGAAATTTCTCCCAGCAGCCTCAGGAGCAGCGGATTAAAGCTCCACAATCAACATGATGTACCTGCATCTGTGGAATACCTGAATACACAACGAATCATCCAAAAATTGGGGCAGTGGACTTTGGGAGCAACTGTAGACTTGGGGTTTGCTTTCTGCATCTAATTTGCTTCTGGCTTTATGTTTATCTTAGTTTAGTATTTAGAGTTTATTATCATTCGTAGATTTGTTTATTGATTCGGTTGCTCTCTTCCCAATTTTTTTTTTTTAGTATAGTTTTTAATGCTTGTTATCATTGGTGGATTTGTTTTTTGGTTTGATTGCTCTCTTCTTTCTTTTTTTCTTTCTTTTTTATTACTTTTTAATTTTTTTATTTTTAATAATTTTTTATTTTTTTATTTTAATATCTTTATTTTATTTTATTTGCTTCTTTTTTTCTTTCTTTCTTTTTTTCTCCATTTTCTTCTGAGCTGTGTGGCTGACAGGGTCTTGTTGCTCCGGCCGGGTATCAGGCCTATGCCTCTGAGGTGGGAGAGCTTAGTTCAGGACATTGGACCACCAGAGACATCCTGGCTCCACATAATATCAAACAATGAAAGCTTGCCCACAGATCTCCATCTCAGTGCTAAGACCCAGCTCCACTCAACGACCAGCAAGTTACAGAGCTGGACAACCTATGGAAAACAACTAGTAAGACAGGAACACAACCCCACTCATTAGCAGAGAGGCTGCCTAAAATCATAAGGTCACACACACCTCAAAACACACGACTGGATGCAGTCCTGCCCACCAGAAAGACAAGAAACAGCCTCATCCACCAGAACACAGGCACCAGTCTCCTCCACCAGGAAGCCGACACAACCCACTGAAGCAAACTTACCCACTGGGGGCAGACACCAAAAACAACGGGAACTACAAACCTGCAGCCTGCAAAAAGGAGACCCCAAACACAGTAAGTTAAGCAAAATGAGAAGACAGAGAAATACACAGCAGATGAAGGAGCAAGGTAAAACCCACCAGACCAAAAAATAAAGAGGAAATAGGCAGTCTACCTGAAAAAGAATTCAGAGTAATGATAGTAAAGGTGATCCAAAATCTTGGAAATAGAATGGAGAAAATAAAAGAAACATTTAACAAGGACCTAGAAGAACCAAAGAGCAAACAAACAATGATGAACAACACAGTAAATGAAATTAAAAATTCTCTGGAAGGAATCAGTAGCAGAATAACTGAGGCAGAAGAATGGATAAGTGACTTGGAAGATAAAATAGTGGAAATAACTACCACAGAGCAGAATAAAGAAAAAAGAATGAAAAGAATTGAGGACAGTCTCAGAGACCTCTGGGACAACATTAAATGCACTAACATTTGAATTATAGGGGTCCCAGAAGAAGAAGAGAAAAAGAAAGGGACTGAGAAAATATTTGAAGAGATTATAGTTGAAAACTTCCCTAATATGAGAAAGGAAATAGTCAGTCAAGTCCAGGAAGTGCAGAGAGTCCCATACAGGATAAATCCAAGGAGAAACACGCCAAGACACGTATTAATCAAACTACCAAAAATTAAATACAAGGAAAAAATATTAAAAGCAGCAAGGGAAAAACAACAAATAATACACAAGGAAATCCCCATAATGTTAACAGCTGATCTTACAGCAGAAACTCTGCAAGCCAGAAAGCAGTGGCAGGACATATTTAAAGTGATGAAAGGGAAAAACCTACAACAAAGATTACTCTACCCAGCAAGGAACTCATTCAGATTCGATGGACAAATTAAAATCTTTACAGACGGGCTTCCCTGGTGGCGAAGAGGTTAAGAATCCGCCTGCCAATGCAGTGGACACAGGTTCGAGCCCTGGTCTGGGAAGATCCCACATGCTGCGGAGCAACTGGGCCCATGAGCCACAACTACTGAGCCTGCACGTCTGGAGCCTGTGCTCAACAACAAGAGAGGCCGCGACAGTGAGAGGCCCACGTACCGCAATGAAGAGTGGCCCCCGCTCGCCGCAACTAGAGAAAGCCTTTGCACAGAAATGAAGACCCAACACAGCCAAAAATAAATAAATTAATTAATTAATTAAAAAAAAATCTTTACAGACAAGCAAAAGCTAAGAGAATTCAGCATCACCAAACCAGCTTTACAACAAATGCTAAAGAAACTTCTCTAGGCAGGAAACACAAGAGAAAGAAAAGACCTACAATAACAAACCCAAAACAACTAAGAAAACGGTAATAGGAACATACATATCGATAGCTACCTTAAATGTAAATGGATTAAATGCTCCAATCAAAAGACATAGACTGGCTGAATGGATACAAAAACAAGACCCATATATATGCTGTCTACAAGAGACCCACTTCAGACCTAGGGACACATACAGACTGAAAGTGAGGAGATGGAAAATGATATTCCATGCAAATGGAAATCAAAAGAAAGCTGGAGTAGCAATTCTCATATCAGACAAAATAGACTTTGAGATAAAGACTATTACAAGAGACAAAGAAGGACACTACATAATGATCAAGAGCTCAATCCAAGAAGAAGATATAACAATTGTAAACATTTATGCACCTAACAGAGGAACACCTCAATACATAAGGCAAATGCTAACAGCCATAAAAGGGGAAATCGACAGTAACACAATCATAGTAGGGGACTTTAACACCCCACTTTCACCAATGGACAGATCATCCAAAATGAAAATAAATAAGGAAACACAAGCTTTACATGATACATTAAACAAGGTGGACTTAATTGATATTTATAGGACATTCCATCCAAAAAAAACAGAATACACTTTCTTCTCAAGTGCTCATGGAACATTCTCCAGGATAGATCATATCATGGGTCACAAATCAAGCCTTGGTAAATTAAGAAAACTGAAATCATATCAAGTATCTTTTCTGACCACAATGCTATGATACTAGATATTAATTACAGGAAAAAATCTGTAAAAAATACAAACACATGGAGGCTAAACAATACACTACTAAATAACTAAGCGATCACTGAAGAAATCCAAGAGGAAATCAAAAAATACCTAGAAACAAATGACAATGAAAACAGGACGACCCAAAACCAATGGGATGCAGCAAAAGCAGTTCTAAGAGAGAAGTTTATAGCAATACAATCCTACCTCAAGAAACAAGAAACATCTCAAATAAACAATCTAACCTTACACCTAAAGCAATTAGAGAAAGGCGAACAAAAAAACCCCCAAAGTCAGCAGAAGGAAAGAAATCATAAAGATCAGGTCAGAAATAAATGAAAAAGAAATGAAGGAAATGATAGCAAAGATCAGTAAGACTAAAAGCAGGTTCTTTGAGAAGATTAAAAAAATTGATAAACCATTAGCCAGACTCATCAAGAAAAAAAAGAGAGAAGAATCAAATCAATAGAATTAGAAACGAAAAAGGAGAAGTAACAACTGACACTGCAGAAATACAAAGGATCATGAGAGATTACTACAAGCAACTCTATGCCAATAAAATGGACAACCTGGAAGAAATGGACAAATTCTTAGAAAAGCACAACCTTCTGAGACTGAACCAGGAAGAAATAGAAAATATAAACAGACCAATCACAAGCACTGAAATTGAGACTGTGATTAAAAATCTTCCAACAAAAAAAAGCCCATGACCAGATGGCTTCACAGGTGAATTCTATCAAACATTTAGAGAAGAGCTAAAACCTATCCTTCTCAAACTCTTCCGAAATATAGCAGAGGGAGGAACACTCCCAAACTCATTCTAGGAGGCCACCATCACCCTGATACCAAAACCAGACAAAGATGTCACAAAGAAAGAAAATTACAAGCCAATATCACTGATGAGCATAGACGCAAAAATCCCCAACAAAATACTAGCAAACAGAATCCAACAGCACATCAAAGGGATCATACACCATGATCAAGTGGGGTTTATCCCAGGAATGCAAGGATTCTTCAATATACGCAAATCAATCAATGTTATACACCATATTAACAAACTGAAGAATAAAAACCATATGATCATCTCAATAGATGCAGAAAAAGCTTTTGACAAAATTCAACACCCATTTAGGATAAAAACCCTCCAGAAAGTAGGCATAGAGGGAACTTACCTCAACATAATAAAGGCCATATATGACAAATGCACAGCCAACATCGTTCTCGATGAGGAAAAACTGAAACCATTTCCTCTAAGATCAGGAGCAAGACAAGGTTGTCCACTCTCACCACTATTATTTAACACAATTTTGGAAGTTTTAGCCACAGCAATCAGAGAAGAAAAGAGAGAAAAAAGGAATCCAAATCGGAAAAGAAGAAGTAAAGCTGTCACTGTTTGCAGATGACATGATACTATACATAGAGAATCCTAAAGATGCTACCAGAAAACTACTCGAGCTAATCAGTGAATTTGGTAAAGTAGCAGGATACAAAAGTTAATGCGCAGAAATCTCTTGAATTCCTCTACACTAATGATGTAAAATCTGAAAGAGAAATTAAGGAAACACTCCCATTTACCATTGCAACAGAAAGAATAAAATACCTAGGAAGAAAACTACCTAAGGCGGTAAAAGACCTGTACTCAGAAAACTATAAGACACTGATGAAAGAAATTAAGGATGATACAAACAGATGGAGAGATATACCATGTTCTTGGATTGGGAGAATCAACATTGTGAAAATGACTATACTACTCAAAGCAATCCACAGATTCAATGCAATCCCTATCAAACTACCGATGGCATTTTTCACAGAACTAGAACAAAAAATTTCACAATTTGTATGGAAACACAAAAGTCCTCGAAGAGCCAAAGCAATCTTGAGAAAGAAAAATGGAGTTGGAGGAATCAGGCTCCTGGACTTCAGACTATACTACAAAGCTACAGTAGTCAAGACAGTATGGTACTGGCACAAAAACAGAAATATAGATCAATGGAAGAGGATAGAATGCCCAGAGATAAACCCATGCACATATGGTCACCTTATCTTTGATAAAGGAGGCAAGAATATACAATGGGGAAAAGACAGCCTCTTCAATAAGTGGTGCTGGCAAAACTGGACAGCTACATGTGAAAGAATGAAATTAGAATACTTCCTAACACCATACACAAAAATAAACTCAAAATGGATAAAAGACCTAAATGTAAGGCCAGACACTATAAAACTCTTAGAGGAAAACATAGGCAGAACACTCTAGGACATAAATCACAGCAAGATCCTTTTTTGACCCAGGTCCTAGAGAAATGGAAATAAAAACAAAAATAAACAAATGGGACCTAATGAAACTTAAACGCTTTTGCACAGCAAAGGAAACCCTAAACAAGACGAAAAGACAAACCTCAGAATGGGAGAAAATATTTGCAAATGAAGCAACTGACAAAGGATTAATTTCCAAAATATACAAGCAGCTCATGCAGCTCAATATCACAAAAACAACCAACCCAATCCAAAAATGGGCAGAAGACCTAAATAGACATTTCTACAAAGAAGATATACAGATTGCCAACAAACACACGAAAGAATGCTCAACATCACTAATCATTAGAGAAATGCAAATCAAAACTATAATGAGGTATCACCTCACACCAGTCAGATTGGCCATCATCAAAAAATCTACAAACAAAAAATGCTGGAGAGGGTGTGGAGAAAAGGGAACCCTCTTGCACTGTTGGTGGGAATATAAATTGGTACAGCCACTATGGAGAACAATATGGAGGTTCCTTAAAAAACTAAAAATAGCACTACGATATGACCCAACAATCCCACTACTGGGCATATACCCTGAGAAAACCATAATTCAAAAAGAGTCACGTACCACAATGTTCATTGCAGCACTATTTACAATAGCCAGGACATGGAAGCAACCTAAGTGTCCATTGACAGGTGAATGGATAAAGAAGATGTGGCACATATATACAATGGAATATTACTCAGCCATAAAAAGAAATGAAATTGAGTTATTTGTAGTGAGGTGCATGGACCTAGAGTCTGTCATACAGAGTGAAGTAAGTCAGAAAGAGAAAAACAAATACCTTATGCTAACACATATATATAGAATCTAAAGAAAAAAAAATGGTTCTGACTAACCTAGGGGCAGGAGAGGAGTAAAGATGCAGACGTAGAGAATGGATTTGAGGACATGGGGAAGGAGAAGGGTAAGCCTGGATGAAGTGAGAGTGGCATGGACATATATACACCACCAAATGTAAAATAGATAGCTAGTGGGAAGCAGCTGCATAGCACATGGAGATCAGCTCGGTGCTTTGTGACCACCTAGAGGGGTGGGATAAGGAGGGTGGGAGGGAGACGCAAGAGGGAGGAGATATGGGGTTATATGTATATGTATAGCTGATTCACTTTGTTATACATCCGAAACTAACACACCATTGTAAAGCAATTATACTCCAATAAAGATGTTAAAAAAAAAAAAAGAGCTAGTTAGGTCAGATCTTTGGAGCAAGATATCTGAAAACTCATACACTGAGGTACTTCATCCAACAACAATATATTTAATCAGGTTGATTAAGTAAGTCAATAAGTGAATGGATGAATGAATGCAAGAAGGAAGATGATTTAAGGAACATACCAACATTACTAATCTCTAAAAATTTCAGAAGTTGAACCTCTAGTCCCTAGGACAGTACCTGGTGCTCAGAATTTGTTGTAGGGAATGCAATAAACCTTATTTAAAAATATTCCCCAAGGAACATTGTTGCACAGATGGGCACCATTTCCTGGCCTTTCGCCCTCACCTCATCCTACGTGGAAATGTTCTTCTGCACACAGCCCTCTCCTGACCACCCACCTTCCCTCTGTCTGCCATCAGGGGTCTCCCCTTTGCTCCATGTCTCCCCTCTGGCTGTTGCCCACATGTAGATGCCCCATCTTCTCATTTTGCACCAAAGCTGAGGAAGAACTGGTTCCCATCTTCTAAGGACTCAGCTGTGAAAGTGAATTGCTGTAACTTGTGTATAAAAGAATGAGAAGAGTCATCATCTTCAAATTTAGGGGCTGGTCACGTACCCGGGGGGACAGCAAACTATGATGCTGCTTCACATCTAGGCCTCCTGTATTTTGTGCTCCAGGTCACCCTTCTCTCCTGTGATGTGGTGGAAGACGGAGACAGGGAGAGCTAAAGGGTCCTGGAGGAGCTGTGAGAAGACAATCTCAAACTGACTCCCCAGGTGAAGTGGTTTTTCTTGCTTCTGGGAGCCAGATGAGTTCCCCTCCCCTCCCCTGTATCTGCCTTCACTCCTTTTAAGAGACAGGCTGATGTCCATGGATCTGGACCTAAGCAGGTGCAGGCAAGGTACCAGAGGCTCTGGGCAACAGCCTGTATGTGGCCAGCAATACCAGCCTCAGCAGTGGGAGGCCAGCCCCAGCCTTCTGCTTCCCTCTCCCACTCTGTGCCCTGAACTTCGGTTCTGGGCAAGAAGGGTCCCCACTACCCACCTGCCCCCTTTTGCTCTCAGGCACACACCTCTCACAGACTCCAACTTACCGGCCTCCTTCACCTGCATGCATTGTCCTCCAGCCTTCCATTCCCCTCAGAGGACTACCAAAAACAAAGGCAATCAAATAAAATCTTTCCAAATAGAAAAATTAATAGTCCCCATACAATATCCTGAGTTTGTCCCCTCGAAAAGCAAAAGTCCAATCTTTACGTTGCTATTTGCCTACATTTTTTAAAGGCTCTCTCCAACCTCAGCTTTGATTTGACTCTTTTATCTACACTTGATCTGGTGTAATATTTCTGTAGTTCTTTGAATCGAATAAATAAGGCACTGAACAGGAAGGGATGTTAAATACCTTTAGTAGAAAATAAAAAAGGTAACATATTGAACTAAGTATAGGGGACACTGGGCAAGACACAGAATCTTCTTGAAGGCAAGATGTCAAATTGTGCATATTTGGGAATTTAATCTATACCTTCAAATTCTGAAGTGTTGGCAGTCTGTTCTTATTTATTTAAAAAAAAAAAAGACAAAGCCAACCAACGAACAAACAAACAAAAAAACCTCCAAACCTCTAGAATGTGCCTCCTTTTGTCTTTAGGAAGTAACATAAAATGGGGCAGAAACTCACATCAACAGAGACCTCTACACAAAAAGATTTGCTATCAAATATTTAAATTAAAAAAAACCCAAACCAAGAACACAAAAATTGCTGAGTGTTTCTATGAGGTTTTAATTTTGATTTAATCCCCTAAAACCAGAATAACAAAATATTTATGTTAACCAACTTATGCTTGCAGTTAATTTTAAATATAAATATTGGCAATATGGATATTTTATATATGTAAATAAAGTGAGTGAAAATAAAAATTTAGACTGTATTTTTTGTAATAATAACTAGTGCTGCTAAGGGTACAGAAAAATTGACTTCCTTAACTATTGCTGGTAGGAGTTTAAATTGATACAAATTTTAAGGATCAAAATTTGGCCATATCTATTAAAAGTCTTTAAATATAAGAATATTTTTAAAGTCTACATTACTTTTATCCAGCAATTTTTCTTTTGTGAATTTATTCTAAGGAAAAAACTAGGTTTATTCACAAAGATTTAATGATGAGATGTTCATTAAGACACAATGAACAACAGTACAAAAAATTAAAGCATGCTAAATATTTGATGATGGGAGATCAGTTAATTATATGAAGCTCATTTATAAAATAGAATATTACACAGGCATTAAAAGGGATATCATAAAAGAAAATTTTATGTTAAAAAGATGCTGATTACATATTGAGCCAAGGTAAAGACAACTTACAAAAAGTCCATATTGTATGGTTCCAAAGAAAAAACATTTGAACATAGAAAACAAAGATTGGAAATATATAAACCAAATATTAAGTGATTTGTCTCTGAGCTATAGATGATTTCTATTTTTCTTTCTTCTTCTTTTGTCTGTATTTTAAAAGTCTTCAATGAGCGTATATTGCTTGTGGTTATTTTTGGAACAATTTATACTACTCAAGGAAGGGATTTTAGAATAAGGATTTACTTCTTATGGTGATTCAATAACACTTATAGACAGCTAGTCCCTATAGTCATTTAAATGAATTTGTTTTCCTCCCAGATCACATTCAATTCAGTTTAATAGTTAAGATTAGTCGTTAAGGTGAGAGGTATAAAGTCAAAAGCAGAGGATTTAGGGGCTCCCTTTAGAATACCCAACCTGTGGTACCAATATCTGATGTGGTAAATTGTTTGGGAGGAACCTATAAATGGGACCTGTCACTCAGATAGAATATCAGGAAAACAAAGATTAGGGAGTTCACAAGCTCTGTCATTGGATACACCACTGCCCCTCACCTATCTGCCTACCACCAAAAGGGATGGTACAACTTTCATCATCCTGAGACCCAAATAATGACAATGCAGTTATATTTTTACAAATGAAGAAGAGGAGGAAAGAAGAAGTAGAAGAGAAGGAGGTGGAGGGGGAAGGAGAGGTGAGGGGGTAGCACTTGATGAAACATACAATGAACGTTGAACACTGGAAATGATTTTTCTTCAGCCTTCATAAGACACATTGCCCAAGTCTAGAAGCTCTCACCTAGTCTTTATGACTTTTGATGTTTATTCCTACAGGACATAAAATTAATTTGTATCTTGCTGTACAAAATCCACACTTACTCATGTCAAATGGAAAGGCACACTTTCGTTTTCACATTATCAATGAAAACATTTAAGGTTACTGGAGGTATCCTCAGAGGAAAGTGAAAATCTGGTTTGTATGTATTAAGTACAAGGAGACATAGAACATTCGGCAAATTAATGAACGAAAGTTAGGAGTGTTAAGTGTAGAATGAATGAATATGTGAAGAGATGAAATAACATTTGTTGTCCCATATTGAATAAATTTTTATCATGGACTGTTTACCCACAGAATATGCAAATCTTCTCAGTGCAGGCTGGGATAGTTCTAGTAATTTGGAGTTTTTGATGGAGGGGGGCAGTTAAATATTCTGGATCCAATTCTTCTAAATTGGAAAATCCCTATCATTTTGGAATATCTATCCCAAAATTTTGTGATAGAAGAAATTAAAAGTTAATTTTTAAAAAGAGAGAGAGAAAGAGAGAGAAATGGAGAGAGAAAGAGAGATTGAAAGAGACAGACTGTCTTCCAGTTTTTCCAGATGAAAATTCTACATGGGGTCTCTTTAATTAAACCAGTCTAAGGGACCGCCAAAATAATCTTCCTCCAGGATATTGAATCTTGACCCCTCTATCAGTTTCTGAAACTCCTTTGATGAAGCACAGCACTATTCACAACAGCCAAGATATGGAAGCTGCCTAAGTGTCCATCAGTGGATGAATGGGTAAAGAAAATGTAATATATATACGCACTGGAATATTATTCAGCCACAAAAAAGGAAATCTTACCATTTGCTACACCATGGATGAACATAGAGGGCATTGTGCTAAGTAAAATAAGCCAGATAGAGAAAGACAAATACTGTATGACTTCATTTATATGGAGAATCTAAAAGACAAAATAAATGAACAAACAAAACAAAAAGAAACAGACACATAGTTACAGAGAACAAACAGGTGGTCGCCAGAGGAGGGGGAAGGGGTGTTTGGGTGAAATAGGTGAAGGGGATTAAAAGGTACAAACCTCCAGTTACAAAATATACATAAAGAATATGGCTAATAATATTGCTATAACTTTGTATGGTGACAGATGGTTACTATACTTAGTGTGGTGATCAATTTGTAACATATATAAATGTCAAATCACTATGTTGTAGACCTGAAACTAATATAACATTGTATGCCAACAATTCTTCAACAAAAATAAGTAAATAAATAAATATATAAACAAACTATTTTTTAATGAAGTAGATTGCATTTTATATCTGCGTTCAAATTTTCCTACTTTTAATCATTTGAAACACACTGGAAAAGGATGTGTTCATTACTTGGATTAAATGAGGGAGGCTCCTTGAACATGAAATAAAGGAGTCATGCGATTACATGGTTCAATACGTATGATCAGTGGAAATAAAAAATTTAAAATGTTAAAGTTGGAATTGGAAACAGGAAAGAGCTACCAGAGATTTCATGGTGCGGCCTCAATAAATATTTCTTGGTTTTGTTTTATGAGCACTAAACCAGGACATCTCCCATTTGAAAGAAATTAGGTTTGTTTTTGAGCCTCTAAAAGGCAGTTTTCATCATTTCTTCTCCTGGCAGACTCCCAGCTATTTAAATTCTTCTTTTGTCTTGTTGCTTTTGCTTATATTCCTGCTTACACTGCCCTAAACAGGTCACTCGTGAGCCCTGGAGGCTTGGAGGTGTCTCAAACGATGCATACTCTGCTATCAGTCACTTAGTTACATCGCACATCTTTTGTTCTTTGCCCATGGATCAATCCCACCAGGCCTCCAATAGTGTGAGATGTTCTTTTGATTGTCCTTCCATATCCTTTGGCCTTCCGGCTGCTAAAATCAGCATGCCAGGGACTAACTCCTGAACTTTCTGCATCAGTTTGATTCTTGCTTCATGCTAATGTGGTACTTGCCTAATATAACTCAGGGACTTCTAGGGCATGCCCCCTCCTTAGGCTTGTCTCTACCATTGGAGAATTATGTTGTGGAGGACTTTTACTGATGTATACAAATAGGCATTTTTCTTCTATACAAAGTGATACAATTACTCTGTCCGTTTGTCCTATAGGCACATTTTCATTCATAGTTCAACAGGATTTTCTGTCCTAATGACAACTTGGAATATCTCCTTAATGTAATCTATGTATCATATTTATACTTAAAAAAATCTTATCCTCCCTATCCTAAATGTAACCTTCTGTAATGAGTCAAAAATGCATAGCACATCTCAGAAATACACGGCCAGGAAAGACTCTCCCAATCAGAAATGCTACCTGTGGACCTAAATTCAGCCCTTTTAAAAATGTATCAACTTTCTCAAGTAATCAGGATCAAAAACATAATTTGATAATTGATAATTGCTATAATCAAGTTTTTCAAATTCTGTTTTAGTTCTGATTCACACACCGAGATTTACAGGACTTTTGTCACCTCCAAGGATGGTGAGTTCTGCCTCTCATTCTGAGGCAGAACGTTTCACTTTGGAAAACTGATTTTCTGGAAAGATATTTCTTTTAAAGCATGGCAGTCTATCAACGTGTTACGTTCATCACTTCCAACTAGTTCTGGTTTATTCATTCAACAAATACTATTCTGTACCAACTGTGGTGTCAGGTGAAGTATTAGGTATAAGTGATGAAAAGATGAAGAGGCTGTAATTACTGTCTGAGGACATCGGCCGTGAGGTTCCAGCCAAGCATTGTGTGAGCAGACAACCATGAACTATGAGAGCCACGGCACGGTGGATGTGTCTGCCACATGTCACAGGCACAGAGAGAAGCGAGCAATCGATCCTCTGGAGGGAACTAGGGAGAGAGGTGGGCTCTGAAAAATGAGCACTGGTACCCCAGGTAGAAAAAGACAAGAAAAGCATCCAAGCTGATTCATTCTATCTCAAATCTAAAAACCTCTTTACCATGTTTGCCCAAGAGATACATGAGAACTCTGTGTTCACTTTAATTTGTCTCTTCTCCAAGGTACATTTATTTCTGAGATATTTTTCACCCTTTATAACTTCCTCAGAGAGGTTTATCTTGACACCCCCGCCCTGCTACCTCCACTGCCACCTCCGCAGAGATTGGTTTAAGCCCCTGATTCGCTCTCATGGCATCCCATATATTTTGCTCATAGCACTTATCACAACTGAAATTAATTCATAATGCGTGTGTCTTTATTAGCTCTCTATCCCTTGACAATCTAAAGCCTAAATCATCTAAGAATTGTCTGGAGTCTAGATTCTAAACCTCATGAGGGCAGGAGCCAAGGCTGTCTTATTTACTGCACCTCCTGAGCAAAAGCAGAGTGAAGGGCACAGAGGAACACGGTACATATTTGTTCAACAAACACATGAATGAGTGAGATCACTGTTTCTTATACGACATGGTCTTGGGTTCTTTAAGCTCCAGCCAGCTCCAGCTGGTTTCACCTAGAGCTTACAGCACTGAACCTGTAGAAACAACTTTTCTAAGGTCCTGAAGGGTCACCAGAGGGAGGATTCAGAGCCCTACAAACAAAGGACACATGGCCAGGCCAGAATCTTCCCTTCTTGATGAGTCAGTACATTAAGAAGCAAAGGACACTCATGGAATCAGACAGTACTCATCACATTTTCTATAAGTTTCATGTGCTCACATTTTCTATAAGTTTCATGTGTCTGACTCATGCAATCAGACAGTACTCATCACATTCTCTATAAGTTTCATGTCTGTTAAAAACCACGGAGCAGTTCCTTAGAACCAAGTTCCAGCCAAACCAAACAATGAACCTTTTTCCCCAAATACCTTCTTTGTCTCCCTTAGGATGTGCTTCTTCTACTCTCTTCCTTCCTCACTGCCCCTGCTCACCTCAACCTCCTCCTACCCAAACCCTACCCATTATCCCTGACATGCCTCTCAAGCCCCCTAGCAGTAAATCACCTGTCTTCTTGGGCTTCACAGGGCACTTTACCCTTATTTGATGACATTTGCCAGGAAGTCTTATATCATAACTATGTACTTGTCTCATTTCCCTGGTAGGCAGAATTCTAGGATGACCCCCTCCAAGATTCTCACCCCCTGGTATACACACTCTGCGTTATTATCTCCTTCCCTTGTGTGTGAGTATGACTTGTGACACTGATGGTATATAACTCCATGATTATGTTACATGAGCTGGCAGAGGGATTGTGCAGATGTAAATAAAGTCCTTAAACAGATTAAGTTCATTGAGAGACATGATCCTGGGTGGGCCTGACCTAATCAGGTGAGTCCTTAATGTCGGAGATTTGAAAGGAGAGATTCTCCCATTGGCCTTGAAAGACCAAGCTTCCATGTGTGCAGGGGACCATGTGCTGGGCAACAGTGGGAGGCCTCTAGGACTTGTAAACAGTCTCTAGATAACAGCAAGCAAGAAAGCGGGAACTTCAGTCCTACAACTGCAAGGAACTGAATTCTGCCAACAGCCCTGGGTCTTAGAAGGGGTCACAGTCCCAAGTGACACAGTGGTTTCAGCCCTGTGAGACCCTGGGCAGAGGATCCAGTTAGCTAGTGCCTGGACTCCTGACCCACAGAAAACGTGAACTAGCAAATATGTGTTTTTTTAAGCTGCTAAGTTTGTGGTCATTTGATATGCTGCAACAGAAAACTAAAACACCTAGTCAACAGACATCTCCAATATTTTGCACAGCATTGAATTCAAAGAATTTAGTGACATTTCCTATTGCACTTGACTCTGATTTTGAAGATGATCCAAAGAACAAAATTAAATCATATATGGTCCCTATAAACCATGTTACTTCTAGACTCTGTTCAATAAAAAAAGGAGTAAAGAACTGTTAGCTAGTCACTAAGTGGAGTCTTATGTTTTACAAAGAATCAAGAGACATGAATTCAATCCTGGCTCTATCACAATCTAGCCAATTGCCTTGAACAAGTCAAAGCCAACTCAACTTCTTGGTATGTTATCTATCAATAACTATTAAAATAGCTACTACTTGTTGATAAACTCTCATGTATCACGGACTGTATGTGTATTATTTATAAATACCATCCTACCGTGGCCAGATAGACTTTATGCTCATTTTATAGATGAAAACGGTGAGGCTCAGAGAGATTGGGTATAACAACCAAGGTCATGCAGTTACCGCAGGACAAGGTCATAATTTGAAGGTTGTCTGTCTCACAGTCCCGGGCTATTAAAGTGAGGGGTTACTGAAAGGTCTTCTCTGATTGGATCATCCTAGAGATATAGATGGAGTGTGATTTCCACAGCACGAGCCCAAGAGAAGACTCCTTCCCCACACCTCGAAGTGAGTCACATCTGAGTTCCTGGCAGTACAAACGTGTCCAGGTTTAGACGATGACAGAGACCCAGAGCCCAGGCAGGGAGACTGCACAGATTTAAGGACTTGTTTACTTAGAACAGCAGAAAGGAAGTCAAGCGTGAACTTTCTGAGCTTCAAAGATAGTCTCAGGACCCCCTTGGGAATAAGCATAAATCTTCAAATTTATCCAAAGTTTAGCAAATTCACAATGACAAATGTAACAGTTCCTCTAAATTGAAGTTCATCTCTTGGCAGTTTTGGAGGCTTGGAGAAAATGCCAGCAACAAGGACTTGGAAGGAAATAAATCTTTAGATTCCCTGAAAACATAGATAATTATTGTGGAAGACATATGGAGGATCCCATACTGCTTTGAAAAAGAAAATTTATAAATGTCAGCTTTGAGGCAGCAATGTTGGAAGGATTGAAGTGATCTGCACTTAACTTGATGAGAAAAATATGCTGGGGATACATATTCACCATTAAGAACTAATTCTCCTTAACTTGTGCTATTTCAGGGAGGAGTGGATGAGGAGAGAAGGGAGAAAGGCTCCAGAATTTAGAGCAAGAGGTTAGATTTTTTTTCGTATCCAAACAGGTAAAATTTAAAGATTCTCTACTGTTTAAAAAAGATGCTGGTAAATGGGATGATAAAGGGGCCACAATATGGGTATTGAAGGCAGAAGAGTTGAGTCCTGAGTCTCTGAGTTCTGAGACTCACTTTCTTCATCTCTACAGTACAAGTGGTCCATATAATACCTGCTCTGGGCTCATAGCAAGGATGGAATGAGATACTGCCATGCAATCCTGCTCAGCAAATATTAACCATGGGCCCCCTCTTCGTCCCTTACAGTGGCAAGCACTGAGGCTCCAGAGAAGAATAAGGCCCAGTTCTCTCCCTCCACGAGCTTACAGATGGTCCTGATTTGTGAAAGGATTTTATAAACTGCAAAGCATTATCAGAATGTTTGTCATTTAAACTCATTAACCAATCCAGGAGGTTACTGTTGGACACATTTGAAAAACACCAAGACAAGAATCCACTAAGAATCTGACTCTTTTTTTGCAAATTAGAAGATCATAGAAAGAATTACTTATTTTGGCCTAAAAATTGGAATCTGTAACTGTGTCTTTTTTTAGACAAAACCACAGCTAATAGTGGAGGATCTTGATTTTTTTTTTTTCCTTTCCAAAGGGAAAGAAGTAATAAATAAAACTGGAATTCAAAACCAGCAAAAGTAGGAAGAGAAACAGTCTCATAGGCCTTCCTCGTTTCCCTAAGGATGGGTCTTCTTCCCTTTGCTTCCTGGAGGCTCTGAGTGGAGATCATGCCAATTAAACAGTGCCCAGTTGGCAACAAAGCCCAGAGCTGAGAATGGGGACAATACAATGGAAGCACCAACTGTCAAGAGATGCATGGCACCTCAGGAAAGATATTACGAACATCTAATGGGAAATATGCCACTTCTTAGAACTTCCGTAACTAATGTCAGTGAGGCAATGCTGAAGAGGTGTCTGGATTTAATAAACCTTTTAATATTTTCACAGCTGGGCCTGCTTGCACGGGGCTCGTAGACCATTTTCTTAACTAAGGCATGGTGCTGATCTGACATTAGTTTAACAAGGTAATTATCAAGTGAAGAATAGCAGCCGCACTGCTGTGAACCTGAATAATAATGCTCATAATTACTGATTTTGGGCCCATCTTTAAAAAAAAATAATAGAGGACTAAGTACTAAAGCATTTTATAGGAAATACATTCAGGTACAGTGTCTAGAAGTGTGGAGAACTATAAAGGATATAATTAGCAGTTTATTTACATAATCAGTCAAACACCGTTTATCATTTCTCTTATGGTCCTATTGAAGAGAAGCAAATAAGCATGGGAACATTAAGTTATTTTAGGCAGGCAACCTTAAAAAAGTTGATTATTATTAACTTTTTTTAAAGCTTGAAAGTTGAACTGCCCTAAATGCCTCAGTTGAAAACTGAATAGTGTCGCTGACTTTATCAAATGCTAGCACTCCTTCACATATATGACATGACAAACATTTCCAGGGGAAATTTTATCTGGACAAATACACCTCTAAGTTAACTAACTTCAGTTTTTGGAATATATTCAAAGCTTGCATTAATTCTGAAACAACACACAAATTGTCTTTTACTGAGAACATCTTAAGTGGTTTTTTTTTTAATCTGGAATATGAGAGTAACATGGAGATACCATGTATGTCTATGAGGAAATACCTTCCCAAGCATTACTGACTAGGCTTACCTCATAATTAGATTCTGGAAGAACTCTTGCCTCTTCATTGTTCTCAGTGTAACTAACCCATTCTGGCATAGCAAATGATGTATTTTTTAAAGTAAAAAAAGACAAACAAATTGCAAATCAGATAATTCAAAGGCAGGACTAAGTAAGACACATGTATTTTTAGAAAAGTCTGTAAAAATAATGTAATGCTCTGCTTGCTCTAGATAATATGGAGAAATTGTCTCGTAAAAAGGGAATGGCTTTATTACCATGCTCCTAGGTGACCTTACTTCTTCCTTCAACAGATCTTCAGAATGATTATTAGTGTCAATTGTTGTCAATTTCAAGTCCTCCTGACTTATTGAAAAGCCAAAGATAATGTTGCATCAGGGAAGTTCTCATCAAAGAATGTGTTAAAGGTAGCATTAATTGGGATAGGACCAACCTCATAAAAGTAAATAAGCACATTACAATGGTTGGGTGAAGCTGATTCTCTTGGAATGAATAATAAAAGCAAAGTGTATGAAGGTACCAAGTTCTGCAAGCTCCTGCAAGTATTTGGAGTTCAAATACTCCAATACAACCACCTTGATTAAACAGTAAATAATGAAACACACCCTAACAGGTGATTTTGTCACCGAGCCTCTATATTCTTAATGAAATCCACATGAACATTGATTAATATAGTTGTAGAAGAAGGCTAATTTAACCTGATTTCAACAAATGCTTTATTTTACCCCATATGCATAAATAAGGTGCATTTACAACCTGAAAACATAAAGCAAAAGTGAAGATTAAACTAAACATAGGCGTGTGGGGAGGATGCTTCAATCAGCTAATGCCGCGAAACAAGAATTTCACAAACCAGTATTGTACAAAGGAAATACTGCATACATCTCAACTTAACCCTGATTTTTGAAAATGTTTTATGTTAAAAATGATATCAATCTTACATTTGGATATAGAATCTAAAAATGTGGTGGTGAGCATTATTAAGAACAGGTTTATAAACAGAGGCAGAGAGCATCAATAAGAAAAAATCTGGCTAAGATCTGCTAATAGTCAAGTCCTAGAAACAATAGCTCACTAGACCTTTAGCTCCTCCAAGGCAAGAGATTTTGCTCATTCATCTTCTTATCACCAGGGCACAGAAAGATGACACATGGAAAGTCCTTGAGAAAGGTTAAATAAATACATAGATGTTTCAACTGAAATTATGTCCAATAAGATCCGTTCAATAAGAAGATTTATGTATGGTTGCTGAAGACTGCTTATTCTATGAAATTTAATGACACAATTGTACTTACCAGGAAAATTGGCAGACTATGTAGTGAAATACTCTACTAACCCATGGCCCAAAGCATTAAGGAAAAAACAAAACAAAACAAAACAATCAGTCCTAGTACTGTAGGTTGGGTAGATGTGATTTTGATTTGGTATTTAAATTTAAGTCTCAGTCTTGGCTCTCTTTGTGGACAAATTTCCAAACTGCTCTGTGACATTTCTGTTACTCTATAACACAAAATGAGTTGCTACAACTGGAGATTGTGATGGTGGAAAATTACTAAAACATGGGAAAAACCGTATGTTCAGTAATGTCCCTGTGGGCTAAATAATCAGTTCCTTTGGGTCATATTTATACTATTTACCAGTGCTGTATCATTTATTCAGTCCACAGATATTTACTGAAAACCTTATATCTGCAAGGTACTGTGGTAGGGTGTTTCTGTCATGGCTTTAAGGAACAAAATGGTTTTAGGTTAGAAAGAAGTCTTCACCAGTCTAGTCTTTTTCTCCTGGAAGCAGATTTGATCACCTTCTTTATATCCCACAGTACTTTGTTTGCCCTACTCTTTCACTGTGGATGCTGTTGCATTAGAGTTAATTGTTTATGTCTATCTCCCTTGTTAAACTGTAAGTTCCTTTAAGGGAGATGATATTACACACTCATGTGTGCTCAGCACCTGCCCAAGTGTGGCATAGTCAACTATGGAGGGTCTGCAATATGAACTTTGGATTTAAATTCAGGCAGGCTTTAGCCTACACCTCCCCCCCGCCCCAATGAGGTATTTTATCCTTTAGGTGGGACTCATGAGTCCAGTTGCTGAATGTAAGCAGAGGCAAGACTTATGTGCAGAACAGGACCAGGTAAATCTCTTAGAGTTTTTTCCATATAATGTATCATGTTCACACTCCATTGTAGCTGCTCTGGAGTTATCAAGATTTCATATTTGAGTGTGAACTGGGGTCCTTCAAGTAGGGCTGCTAGCCTTAAGAAAGAAAGACACAAGATGTCCAGTTAACTTAGAATTTTAGATAAACAAATAATTTTGTAGTATATGTCCCAAGTATTGCATTTGTATACTTACATTTTATCTAGCAACGCCTACCTTCAAGATGATGAGTAAATTGGATGTAAAGAGGGTCAGGTAAGATGTTTCTCAATAATTTTTTGTTGAGCAGAACATTTATCTTCTCCAGCCCCCAGACAATAAATGCCAGTAGCATTACCTATCATTGTGATAATGAAAAGTTGGCCACATTTATCCTGTTACCCACTATGAGGTAGTGCCTTCTTGGTTTGAGAACCATAGGGAAGCTAATGAGAGTAGGAATATACCCCCATGAAACCAAGAGTCAGAAAATGTACGTTCCAGGACCCCACAGACATCATAGTCACACAGTCTCAAAAATGGACATGATGTCCATTTCCTGGCTAGTACCTCATTCAGACCTCCCAACCAAGCTCTTGAGAATAGGTCTGACTTGCTCAAGCCTGCATATTTGACAATGAATTTTATCCCCATGAGAAAAGATCCAACAATCCTCCCAGATTTCTTAACAGCTTGACATATAAAGGGAAAATAAAGTCACCAAATCCTAAAGATCAATTATAAATATGATGATAATTATACCTTCAACTTGTATAGCACTTTACATTTATTCAAAGCACTTTTCCGTCCATTATCTCATGTGATTATTAGTGTGGTATTTATTAGCAGATGAGTGAATGGGATGTCTGCTCAATCTATTGTTATGGCTAATTTGCAACACTTGATATCATCAATTTGAAACCACAAATGGGAAGAGATTCAGGCTCCTTTTTCCCTTCAGAAGTCTGTTAGTTCATCCATCAGCTGTAGGCTTTCTCTCAAGTCCTTTTTATAACTAATCCCAGATTTTGCATTAATATTACAAGAATATTTTCTTTTTGAGTTACTTAGTTGATCATGTTAATTTAAGGTAAGAGTTTGTATTAAAATGAAATTAAAAGTAAATGAAAAAATTGGTGATGAACTTCCTTCCTCTCAAGACTATCTATCCCTCTCAATGTCTGGCAAAAAGCAAGAATTCAGTGCATTCTGAATGCATGAATCAATGAATGACTGAAGGAAAAAATGAACTTCAAATGAATGTCTGCTTTAGTCCTAACTTAATTTACTCCAGATCTTGCCAGCCTAATGAAGAATTCTGTTGAGAAGGGTCACTCACTAAAATCACAATTTCAAAGTCTAGAGCTTTCTAGAAATCATTTAGTGCAGCTCATGCAAAGGAAAGCATTTTCCAGAGTCATCTGAGACAAAGACATCTATGTCATTATGTAACAAAAATGCCACAATCATCCAGTAACTAACCATCAAGGACTACTCTGAGGAGGTGCATTCTTTTCTCTGGGATTAATTTTGAATGCAACCATAGTTCATTTCCTTTCATCTGGTCCTCAGTAAACAAGACATAGAGCCCAATGGTGCCTAGCACAGTGCCTGGCACTTGAGAAGTATTCAGTAGCTCCTAGCTCTCTGAGCAAAATAGGGGATGGAAACGTCACCCTCTGTTAGACAGGTGTCACAATTGTAATAGTTTGGGACTTGTTTAAGTCATCATCTTCCATAATATCAGGTTTTCTTCCAGTTGGTCATTAAATTCTTAAGCTTTCCCTATAGAAGGAAGACAAGTCTGATCTGGCTTTGCCCAAAGCCAGAGATTTTCCTTCTATGAGCTAAATGATGGAACAAGTAATGGAAACTATCCACTATTTTAATTCCAAGTGACTGGAATATCATAGGTTTAACTCATTCTCTTACTCATTCATTCATCCATTCATTTATTCAAGCAATAAATATTTATTGTGTGTTTTTCCCAGACAGCACTAAGCTAAGGTACATGTTACTTAATCTTATTTAATCTTCACAAGTATCTTATGATGTTGGCATTATTATCACCTAGACATTATGTATAAAGAAACTGAGGTTAAGAAAGTCTAGGCAGAATGCCCAGCATCAAGTCATAGGCCTAACTTCGCACAGCTCTGGTGAAGCAGAGGCTCAAAGGGATCCAGAGTCCGTGATTTTGATCTCTACCTCCATAAATGAATAAAAGAAAAGGAATGAAAACTTTCCAGAGGAGCAAAGTTACTTTATAGCGGAAGAGCCCCTGGACTAATGGGCACGTGTCTCTTGAGGAAGCTAAGGGTTTTTAAACACTGGCCGCACAAACCCGTACATTTCCAGATCTCAGGTGGACTCTTTAGAGGTGTTACCCATAGAAAAGACACAGGCACAGATTCTGGCCTTGCAAATCCTTCTCCCCGTGTGCTGTAGTGCACGCTCTTCACATGTAGCTTTTAAAAATACCCAGGTTCACACCGTAATAGTTATTAAGCGCGGTGTCAAAATGCTGATTCAAGGAATGATTTTCCCAGGAATATATTTCTAATCATGTAATATGATATTAGAGAGAAAGAGAAAGTGGGGAGAAAATGCTTTCAGAATTCCTATATAGCAAGCACAATAAAAACACAGCTGGACGAGGTGAACCAATAAAAAAACAGGAAAAAAAATAATAGTAACCAGAGACAGTAAAGTTACTTGGGCCTTGTAGAATTTCTCTTCCTTAGGGGGACACATCCAAATACACCACACATAAAAACACATATTACAAGACAAAATTGAAGAACTTTGTCAATATTGCAGTGCTACCAGAGCTTTCAGAAAAAAGGGAAATAGGAAAGAAAATGTAAAAGAGAAGCATCTTGTGAAGAAATGGCTCCACAGAGGGGCCAATGTGCAGTCCTTCAAATATCTAATGGGACTTGATGACTAAGGAAAACAGAAGAAAACAGCGTGGAGAGTAATGACATATCCCAAAACAACTTTCTGCTTTTGGACAGTGAAATGAACCCCCAGCAGTCACAGAGGAAACAAGAATAGTCTTTGGCTCATGTGACTATAAAGGTGTGTAGTTCTGCCAGAAACCCTTACTCCAGAAAGAATGTGAAACTCAAGATGAAATAACAGTTGTCAGATGGAAAATTACTGGGACCCATCACCCTCAAATTACAAACAATATTTAAAGGATTAGTGATGATTGTATCTGAGTTGTCCTGGATCTCAATCTAGAGGCTGAGGTATGCTCATTGGAATTCAATTGAATAACAACAGCTATTTATGGAGCATTTTCCAGGCACTGGAAACTCTGCAAAGAAATTTACATGTCATCTCATCAAACCCTCACTTTGCAGATGAGGCCACTGATGCTTAGAATGTGACTTAGGCCAAATCACTCAGGCGGTAAAGACAAAGCTGGGTTTGAACCCAGGTTTCAGACCAGGAATCCCTGCCTGAACCACACACATTTCCCTTAAAAAAAGCCAATAGGAAGTGCCCCCAAATAAGATGGCATTTTAGTATTTATGTCAACTCCCCCCCACCCCAATTTCCAAAGCAAGACCAACCTGGACATAGTTTAGTGTTTGGAGTCTTTAGCCCCCAAAGCACAGAACCCACACATTCTCAACTGCCCTTCCCTTCCTTTCGCACATCACTTACCAGTGATGACAGTGGGTTTCTGCAGTTGAAAGCCTGGGAGAGGGTGATTTCTTCAATGTTGCAGTTCAGCAGGAATTGCCCATCAGAAGGGTCTGTAGGCTCTCCACTGCCCAGCAAGCTCTACGTACTTGATAAGCACTTGCCAACGGCAAGCTTCTCCAATGCACAGAAGCTGTAGTAATGCCAAGGTTGTGCATTGTTATCAATAATAATAGTCAAGGCTGACTACCATTCTTCAAATGCTCTGCGGTTCTTTGATTATATTATCTCATTTAATTTTCACTGCAAGCCAGTGACGGTAGTCTTATGGCCATTTTACAGATAAGGAAATGGAGGCTCTGTTTACCAATACAAGCACAGGTTAAGACCAAGAATGTTCACATTGAACTCTTGTGAGCTTTCTACTGTATTGATTAGCCTCCCAGCCTCTCCAACGCCATGGGACACAGGAGAACTTTCTCTTTTTCTTTTGGCTGCGTTGGGTTTTCATTGCTGCGCAAGGCCTTTCTCTAGTGGAGGAGAGCGGGGGCTACTCTTCATTGCAGTGTGCGGGCTTCTCATTGTGGTGGCTTCTCTTGTTGAGGAGCACGGGCTCTAGGTGCGCGGCTTTAGTAGTTGCAGCACGTGGGCTCAGTAGTTGCGGCACGTGGACCCTAGAGTGCGTGGGCTTCAGTAGTTGTGGCACATGGGCTCAGTAGTTGTGGCTTGCGGGCTCTAGAGCGCAGGCTCAGTAGTTGTGGCGCACAGGCTTAGTTGCTCCATGGCATCTGGGAATCTTCCCGGACCAGGGATTGAACCCATGTCGCCTGCATTGGCAGGCAGATTCTTAACCACTGCGCCACAAGGGAAGTCCCAGGAGGACTCTCTCTATGTATCTTTCCCAGCAAAGAAATATTTCCTGAATGAATTGGGAACCATGTATTTCCGACAGATGAAGAACATGGCCATTGTGGCCCTGGACATGGCCTAGGTTTCCTGAGGCGGTTACCAGTACCTTTACCCAAAAGGTTCTGTGCTAGTCATCAGGAGCAGGGAGACTGTGGGGCACGATTCCACTACACACCCAGAAAAGGAGCAGAGGAAAAATCAATCCTCGCTTGAAGCTAATGGTGAGCAAGCCACCTAAGAACGGTTGCTTCTGTATAAGGTGCGGAAGGAAAATCATACACCACGCTGGACTCAGAATTGCAAAATAAGCGTGCAGAGGGCTGAGACCCCATTCCTCTGCTTGCCTTGCCCTCTCTATCAAATAAGACACAGTAATTATTTGTGACTTACGTTCCTCGGAATGTGTGAATTGACGAATCTATTTCTTTCCTCTTAGCCGTGGGAGGTGTAGGGATAGGATGGCGTTGGGGGGGTCCCCCAACTCTGACTCTGGAGTCGGTCAACCTGAGGCCTAATAACTCACCAGCTGGGGCTCTGCGGACCAAGGAAGGATCCATTTCCAGAAAGACACTTTTCAGCTCTACTGGTCTTTAACCACAGACCAGCTGATCAAGAGGGACTCTCTTACCCCTGGCCCTCTTCCCCACTTGAGATTCCACCTAACCCAAGCAGAAACCTCCACCCTGGACTGTTGGCTTCTCCAGCTGCTGGGGGAACACTTCATGAAGCCCCACAAGGCAGGGGCAGGCACATGGCCTTAGGGATGCACATCCCAATTGCTACATGGTCCAGTAACCTTGTCGGTCTGGCCCCTCTCCACATCAACCTCACCCCCGTCTTCTAGGAAGACATCAGTAGTCTCCATCGGCAATCCCAATCACATCCCACCTGGGGAGGGGGCCCACTCCCATCAGGAGAGTAGAGACTGGGGTGGGTGGAGCAATGAGATTGATACAGAAGAGCTTTCTGAAAGGAAGAGTAATATATCTCCCCAACATAATTATCTCCTGAATTATTATACTGTTGAGTCCCCCCTACCCCTGCAGCTTAAAATAGATCCAACCATATCCTAGAGCTTATTTGAAAACACCAGTAGAGCACTTTGGACTGAGTTCTTCCCATTTAAATAAGTCCAAGGATGTCGGTATGGGGATTGTTTTGCCAGCATTCTGTTTGGGATATAAACTTTTCCCCAAATGTCCACTCATTCATTCAATCATTCATTCAATGAATATTTATTGGGTACCTATGTTGTGCAAGTTTCTGTATTAATCTGAGAATTCGGCAATAAATAAAACAAAGCCCCTGTGCACAGGGAGATAACATTCTAATAGGGGGTGACAGGTAACAAATAAACAAGTAAACACATATTACATGATTTACGGTAGCTTAGAGATAAGATCTCTTAGAGCCAGAGGAACCCTCTGAAAATGTAGACATGGGGAGGGAGAAGGAAAAGTTTTTTCTAGTTAAGTAAACCTCATCTAGAATATTTCCTGGTACCTATAATGAAAGCAATATGGGGAAATGTTTTACATACACAAATGTGATAGCCAAGTCCTATTTTCTTCCTGAGAAATGCAAAGCTCTCAGCTCCCTGCAAGGTCTCAAGGAAGTGCTGCAGCCCCAGCCCAGGGCCAGCGTGTGTTTTCCCTGCCCACCCGGCACAGTGTGCCTGGACCGTGAATGGGTTAAGGTGGCCGCGAGATGCTTGGAGCGCTGCATAAACAGCACGTGCGTCAGGCGTTCTAAGCATCCTTCATCTTCCCTATCTCCCGGTCCTAGGTTGTCAATCAGCTGTCACTTGCCGGCACATCAGCAGCGTGTGCACATCACCAGGCTGTCAGCAAAGCAGCTGATGAGACTGGGCTCCAGACTGTCGATCATCTTTGTTTCTCTTCGCTGCTCGGGAAATATTTTGGTTCAGAGAAACAAAGAAACCTGGGCAACAATGGCTCGTAGTCAGGCATTTACTCCTGTACATGAATATAAGATCTTAACAAGCACTGATCATGCCTCACCCCAAAATGATGTTGGGGTCAGGGGTGGACAGAAGGAAGATTGAGAATCTGTTTTATTAGTAATTCTAGTTCCCTGAGCAGACCCTGACGGATTCACACACACACACACACACACATACACACACACACAAAGCACAGGAACATAAAACAATGATAACTTGAAGTTATGTGAGCTTATGCCTCAGACAAAAATAAGAAGACTCAGAGGATGGATGACTGCTTGGTTCGAAATTATTCACCATTGATCCGGCAGGCTTTTGGGGAGAGAGTAATTGTTGGACTGCCGAGTTCATTTATCTCCCTGGGAATTCTGAAACGGCAGCTTCTGTACCCGACTCTCCCACTCTGTAGGGTGTGAGGCTGCTTGGGAGCACCCACACACGGAAAGCGAGTGAACTCATCAGGACCCCCGATGAAGTGGGTTTGCCCGTGCTTGCAACAGGTGTCATTATGTTGAATGTAAAGACATTCTGGAAAAGCCCCTTGTCTGGCACATTAGCTGCCCCTCTCACCCAAAATATTTATTAAAAATGTCCCAGCCTCTGAAAGCCCACGATATACAAATCTAAAGAGATGCTTCCGGCAATGAGTTTCAATTGAGCAAGTTGTCCTGCTTTCCACTGTTTGCCACTTTTGCAAAATCACCATCTATTTATTAGCATAATTAATCGACTCATCATACAACAGATCCAAATACTAAGTTGTCTAAAGTCCTGTAAAATTAAGAAAAAAAAAAAGCACTGGTTGTACTCTAGTGGCTTTGAAATACATTTAGCAACAATCAGATCTTTTCACTGTGTATATCAAGAGCGCTATTACCTATCATTTACTCAATGCTCTGGACCGACTCATTTGTACATACTGTGGTTGGTCCCATCATCAGCTCTGTGTTTGAGACATTTGGGATGTTTTACCCTCTGACAGACAGATCCCTTCACATGTGCAACGCTGATTTCTGAAAACGCATCTCTCTCTGATCTAACCAGACATTAATTGTCTTCGTGCTGACGTATTTATGCCTCTCGGTTTTACAGCACAACTAGCAAATCTGATCTCTGACAAGTTGGCTGAACCTAATCAGGACAGATCAGCTGTTACCCAAGGTGCCACAGGCTGTAATTTGAGGATCTTTACAGAGTTATCACTCGCCAGAAAGACAAGGAACTATAAATTCTGTCAACACGAATCCCAAACTGTGTGGTCAAAGCAGCTGTGGCCTCCCCCGCCCCCAAGAAAACATAGCACTTGTCAAATAAATACCTGAGATAATTGATAAGAGGGAATTAGAAGGATATAGCTGATACAGTGACTGTGAGGATATTTTTTTAAGGGGAACTTCAGAAGCAGGACGTTGGGTGTGAAGTGTTGTCAAGCATAAAGAAGGGTCGCAGGGAAGAGATGGATGGCAAGTCTCCACAATTCAGCTACCACTTATCATTGGGGAGCTTGGTTCACATTTGCCTCACTCTCTAAACTGGCAAATGCCCAAACATCCTAAGCCTCGAAGGAAATCTCTTGCTGCCGAGTTGGGCTGCCACCCGGTGACAGTGCCTTGATCAGAGGCAGGAGGCCGGGATTCTTGTCAGCCTGTCAGCACTGTATTATTCTCTGAAGACCCCTGTGGTTTTCTTACGGGCGCAAAAAGAGGAAATATTAGAGAAAATAAACTTCTTTCTTACTGTATCGCTTTGGTCCATCTTCCAAGCAAAAGGAAAGGGTTAATGTGGCGTCATCTTCAAAAAACTCGGTGGCAAACGCATCCCACCAGAGGTTGTCGCTATCCTGCAAAAAGACAGATCATTTATTTAACAGGCAAGGGTGGAAAAATATCTCAAAGGGGAAAAGAAAAGGGAAAAAGGCAGAAAAATCCAGTCATCGGTGGCTTGGGACTTAGCATATGTGTGTGGGTGTTCTGGAAGGGGTGTGGGCAGGCGTGTGGTCACTCTTCAAATTAATTGCCTCAAATGGGGACTGAATTCCAATTCAATAAACGAGTTAATGCAAAGCAAATGAAAATTAATTCTCGAGGACATATTTGGGGAGATTTAATAAACGTATTCTGGAGCACAATGTGACATTTTGTAAGAAAAAGGTTTGCTTTTAATGTAAAATGCATTCAGCTTTTTCTCTCTCTCTTTCTCTTTGCTCATTTAGGAGTCCGATTTTACAAACAGAAACCACAATATTACAACCAGGTTAAGGAGAGTACATTTTTTAACAATAATTTATCCAAAAAAAAAGTTGTGTGTGGCTTGTAGCCTTCCTCTATGCAAATATCCCTAGAAAAGATACAGGTATTGCTACATGGATTTATGTAGAAAGATGAGTTTGTGCACAAGCAACCATCACATGAATATGGATTGTTCTTGTGGATTGGTTTAAGATTATAGGCAATCACTTGCTCGTTATTAAATCAGTTATTAAAAACAGAATAGTTCAGCAGAATGCAAACCATCCACATGAACTCTGTTTGTTTGTCTTGGGTTGAAGGTTTCCCTTGCTCATCCAGAAAATAATTTGAAATTGGCCCAGTTGAAGGCCATTAAAATCATTGCTAAGCTTCAAGGGCAGGGGAAGGGCCTCCTCTAACAGGGAATTAGGAGGGTTATGCAAAGTGTTTTACATTTAAAAAGGGGAATCATACCTGGGCCTCATTCTCTGTATAGTGCTCGATTTACCCTCAAATTCTTAAGCACAATCTTTTTCCAGAGAATTGTTGGTTAGCGCCAGATTTCAGGGCAAGATGTTTCCCAGCTGCCTGTCAGATGGGGGAGGGACACAGAGGGGCCTGATGCTCCTCTCTTAAAGGCCCCCACCCTGGGGCCCTGGCCAAGATCTCACCAGCCTCTCTTCCTCCCATTAAGTTGTTCTGCTTATGACAACATTAAGTTGTTGTCACTGGCAGGCCTTGGGAACAAGCCTTCAGTCCCAACGGGAATAATTAAGGGGCCACTGAAGATTGATGCTGTTCCTCTTTTCAGAAAAGAAGAAGCTTAGACAAACGAATGTCCTTGTCTCTTTTTCTCTGGCCTCCTTCCAATCGCCACACCAAAAGCCAACACTTTTCTTAGTAGAATACAGTAAATATAAAACCATCCAGGGGTATATCATGACTCCACATACAAACTAGCCCCCCCATCTCCCTTCAGAAACAAATGTTTATTGAGCACTTATTACGTGCAGGCCCTCAGAATACACAGTAGGATAAGAGATTGGTCTCTACGCTCAAAGGACTCAAACCCACTGGCAGGACACAGCCGAGTGAGCATCAGACAGCCTCGCTCCACGCCTGAGACCACGGCACAGGGCCTGAATGCTGTGGAAACTGTCAGAGCTTCTAGAAAAATCAGTGGGCTTGGAAGTGAAGAAGCAGCTGGGGCAAGAAACCCTATTTGGGAGCCTGGATACACAGGGTTTTTTAATTTCAAATTGCTATACGGATGGAAAAAGAATAATGGTTAACATTTATTGAGCACTTACCACATGCCAAACACTGTTCTAAATACTTTATATACATTTTCTCACTTGTTCTTCATTACCACCCTGATTCTTGGTTTTGTTTTGCTTTTTTTCCCTTGTCAGTACAACATCAGTTTCTTGTGAGTAGAGGCTCTGTTTTGCCTGCTCCTCCATCTCCCAGGCCCCAGACGGTGACGAGGCCATGGTATTACTCAATGAAAGCTGTTCAGTGACTGGCTGGAACTACTCACGTTATCATCCCAGTTTTACAACTGCAGAAACGGATTAGGTGGTGAAGGTAACTTGCCCAAGTCCACTCAGCCAATAAACAGCAGAGCTGGGGTTCACATGTAGCTTTTTAAAATACTCAGGCTCATGCCATAATAGTTATTAAGTGTGGTGTCAAAATGCCGGTTCAAGGAATGATTGTCCCAGAACTATATTTTAATCATGTAATACGATATTAGAGAGAAAGTGAAAGTGGGGGGAAGGCTTTCAGAATTCCTATACAGGGGCTGGGACTTTCGGACATCTGAGATCTGCCCCCGGTCTCTGCCGACTCATTTCTCTGGCGTCTTTGGGAAGGCAAGGGCTAGGGTTCAGAAAGAAGGAAGGGAGATGGAAAAGGGCATATTTTGTCTCAGGCTGGTTTCTCCTCCAGCTCCTCGCTCTACTTACTGCCCCACTGCCAGGACTCACGCCCAGAAAGAGGCCGGCGCCATGCGGTAGGGCAGGTGGTATTACAACACTGGTGGAATTCGTCCTGTGGGCAGTCCTCAGAGGAGGCTCATCCCGACACTACCTCTTCCCAGCTATGTGAACTTGGACAGCTTATTTTACCTCCCTGACCCTGTTTCCTTACTTGGAAATTAAGGATAACAATAATGATAATAATAACAACAACAGTAATAACTATCTTGCACAGTAGATGCAACAACAGTTACATTAATAACTATCTTGCAAGGTAGATGTGAAAATCCAATAAGTTAATGGCTGTAACGTGCCCAGCAGAGTGCCTGGAACACAGTAAAGATCAATACAATGCCCCTTTCCTACCTTTATCTACCATCTTTAACACCATTCCTAAGGGATGAAGCATTCCATGCTCTAAAGAACTCTACATCAAAAATGTTTATATATCAAGCATGTCTCCAAATCACTTCAACTATTTGTAACCCATTTACTATTATTGTTACTATTTGCAACAATACCTGTGTACAACACAGTGAAAACTCTGAATGGAAATTGATCAACTCCTTTTGGCCTGCTAATTGTTCAAAGGCCCAGTGACTAGATCAGTTCCTCTACCTCCATTTTCCTGTCATCTAATTCCTGGTTTTTAGCACGTCTGCTAGAAAATGGACTAGTGGAAGGTAAAAGCCCAGGGAGAACCCAGGCTGATCTGAAGTCACTAGGAGAAAAGAAAGGATTCAAGCTGTAAGAAGGTGGGAGAATTGTCTATGAGCAGCCATACAGGTTCCACAGGGCCCAGACAAGTGAGTGTTGGCAGAAATCAAGGGGGAGGGGGAGTAATGACCCAAGAAGGGGGGATGACATTTGATTCAAACTAACTATAATGGAACATGAGATGAGTCAATGTCTCAGGAAATGTCAGGACAGTTTTGGTAGGAGAAGGTCATATCAGGTGACTATACACACATAAAAAAATCAATTGACTTTGGTCACAAATCTTGGAAGAACATTCCAAAACTAAAAATGTGATATGTACTTTCACAGGGCCAGACACATAATAGGTACATAATAGGATATATACACATTTTGGCTGATAGAATGAATGAGTGGATGAAAGACTGGAATTCCTTTTTGTTCCATCAAAAACCCAACTCAAGAAAATCGCTTACACGGTTTTTTGTGAGCTCTAGATGGTTGACCCTACTTTGTCTATTGGCCAATATTTTTAAACTGACACAAAAAAATTCTGGATATTATTTTTAAGCTATAGTTGTCAACTGCCTCCCAACACACATATATAAGGCTTTTGAATTAGTCCTTAGTTATGAGAGGAAAAATGCTGATGGAGAAAGGGAATTAAAAAGTAGTATTTTTAAGAAAATATTACGAAATGTCAAGTACAGGCCAGTCTTGACTTGGCTTTTTTCTGAAGGAAGGAGATCGTGGAAAGAGTACATGTTTGGGGGGCCCTGGGTTAACAGTAGTACCCATAACTCAATATTTTCTAAGTTTTTTCCATGAATTGAACCATGTTATATTCACAACTGCCCTAATTGCCCCCAGGGGCAGAGCAGGCATCCTTAGAAGAATTTATACCCTTAACCTCTATGTTACATTGGCTTCAACATATGAATTCTGCCTCTTATTCGCTGATGACCTAAGTCAAACCTCCTAACTTGTTTGCATCTATTTGCTCATTTGCAAAGTGGGAACAATCAGTTCAGTGGACTGTGAGGGCTAAGGAGAAACTGCCCAGCACATAATAGTTGCTCAATAAATGGCAGCTATTATTATTATTTCTTATGGTCTCCTTTGACCTTCAGATATTTATAAACAGAGAATCTGAATTTCAAAAAAGTTAAACTCCTTAGTAAAGATCAGACAGCTAGAAAGTGGCAAAGATAAAGTTCACATCCAAGTCTGCCTAATTCCAGTCTATTTTTTTAAATAGCAAAATTGAGAGGAAGGTACAGAGAATTTCCACACCCTCCCTGCCCGCACACATGCATAGCCTCCCCCGTTACCAACAGCCCTCACCACCCACAGCAGCAGATTTGTTACAATTGATGAACTGACCAGGCCAGGTTTTTTCCAAATAATTCTGCTTAAAAAGTGATTTTCCACCTTAGGTTGAAGACAAAAAGATTCACAACAGTAGAAGAGGCCAGCATTAATTAGCAAGAGGAAATTTTGCTTGAACAGATCTCCTCCTCCAGTTCTTTCAGATTTTGCCCCCTTTCCCCCACCTTCATGTTGTTTTTCTGAAAATAAACCTCCTCTTTGAACATCCCTTCCTTCCATTTTGCTGGCTGGTATAGTTCCTGGGATCAGTGAGGCAATTTTATGGAAGACATTTGCTTAATGACTAGGCCAGGAGTCCAGCCAGCCGCTGCAATGCAGCTACAAAGACCTGTGCTGAACCAAATACGAAACCTCTGGCAGAAGATCTTACAGTGTGACTGGTGGAATCTCAGTTCTCAGCCACAGAGCTGAGCTAACAACCTCATGAGTTGTGGACAATGATAAAAAATCAGTGCCACCATTATTCAACTTCTAGATGTTGGTCATCTAGATGGTCTGAGCCTTGCAGACAAAGGCAACATGTACAAGAGACCAAGGAACTATAACAGAAAATGACTGGTCACGATTCTGAAGTTCTGTCTATCCACAGGCTAACACTTCTGTCTCCTGATTGCATACTTGGCGCCTCCATCATTGGAGAAATGGAAGAACCGAGGAGTTCCCTTGGGAGCAGGTCACATGGCCAAGTCCAATAAGCTGACCAGTAGGAGGCTGTGTGAGGAAAGTTTCCAAGGCTGTTTCGCAGCAAGGATTCCAAAGAGGAGCTCACTAAGTCTGGTTTCCCCTAAGGTGTGAAGGGAAGGTAGGATGTTGCCGCCCACTCTCCATGCAGGCAATCCCCTCAAGTCAAACCAATGTGGAGAATAACTAGGAAGGGCCTTGAGACTGACCAGCAGGTCAAGAGCAACCTCTCAAGACTTGGAGGTAAAAGTTCTGACAAATGCCTTTAAAAACAAACCAATAGGGCTTCCCTGGTGGTGCAGTGGTTAAGAATCTGCTTGCCAATGCAGGGGACACGGGTTCGAGCCCTGGTCTGGGAAGATCCCACATGCCGCGGAGCGACTAAGCCCGTGAGCCACAACTACTGAGCCTACGCGTCTGGAGCCTGTGCTCTGCAACGCGAGAGGCCACGACGGTGAGAGGCCCGCGCACCGCGATGAAGAGTGGCCCCCGCTCGCCACAACTGGAGAAAGCCCTCACACAGAAACGAAGACCCAACACAGCCAAAAATAAATATAAATAAATAAATTAATTAAAAAACAACAACAACAACAAACCAATAGCGTGAGGTTTTTGGTAGGTGGGGTGGCCGTGCACACCAGTTACTGCCACATAGCATAGACACAACATTTGGTGGATATATGGGAAAAGACGTTCTATCCAGGGAAAAGCCACTCTTACCGCTCTGGGGACCAGCATGGTCAGGAGTTGGCCTGTGTGGAGCCAAAGGACCCAGCAACTTACCTTGTCAAACCAAGGGTCCCTCTTTAACCATTTCCTGCCTCCTTGTCTTTGCATATGTTGTTCTTTTGGCCTGGCATGTCCAGCAAATACCACTCCCAGTCCTTCGATTCCTTTTTTCCCTGTCTCCTGTGCTAGGAAAGCTTGATACCTCTACCCATGTTAGAGTGTGGATCATATTATAATTGAATCACTGCCTTGTAATATAAATGTATCTAAACTTGTGGCTGCTGTAGAGGACCATGAGATGCTTAAGGATACGGACCGGGCATTAGGCATCTCCCCTTCCTCAACAGATCTCCCACCTATAAATTATCCAGTAGGGAGTAGAACAGATGGTGAGGCCATAACCACACAGTGAGTAAGATTCTTCCTCTACGATTGCAGGAATCTTAAGTCTAAACTCAGTGGCCAGGGGACCAGGACAGTGTACAAGCAGAGGCTTCTCTCTGTCATATCACTGTTGCCTCACTTTTCATCAGTGGACGTACCAACCATGCATGTGACAAGTTCATATTGATGCAGAAATTACTTCCCACCTACACTGTCATTCCACTGAACCACCTTTGGGCATTTTTCTTGTTCTTTTCAGTGAAACATTGGTTAAGTGAATACACTTCATTGATTGTAACTGAAATAAGTGATGTTTAGAAATAAATAAATAAATAAATAAATAAGTGATGTTTTACTTTATTAATTTTTAAAAATAGAGAATAGAGGATAATATGGTGAAGGCCTGTGGCCCATTATCCAGAATTAACAATTATTAAAATAATATCTTCCTTTCCTTTTTAAAAGGAATTAAAAATTATAAATAAAAATAAACGTCCTGGGTCTCCATAGCTTGCTGTATTTTTCTCTCCCTTCCCCCAGGCTCCCATAAACAACCATTTCGTGAAAATCATATGGCCCTTCCTAGCCCATCTTTTATATTTATATACATACATGACTCCATTCATATATAGCCCTGTTTTATGTTTTTAATATTTTATTTAAATGATATCATACATTATGTTTCCTTCTTTAAACTTTTTTTTTTTTCATTCAACATTGTGTTTTGGAGACGTCTCCATTTTATATATTAGGGCCTCTTCTTTCCTTATATAAGCTACATGGTAGTACACTAGATGAAAACAATATATTTTATTTAAGCATTTTGCTACTAATGATCTCTAGACAGTTTCTCATTTTTTGCCATTACAACAATGCTGCGATAAGTATCTTTGCAGTGTCCCTTTGTGTTAATGTGTAAGAATTTCTCTGGGGCATATATCTAAAGCGGCCATGCCTGGGCATAGGGTGTGTACTTGTGTATATTTTGGCTCTTCCATTAGGAGGTCCCTATGCTTCCAGATTGAAGACTCCTGGTCTGAAGATGCACGGGTAGAGACGAAACTAAGAGCATTTCCAAGCGATATATTTCCAAGTGAGATCTAACAACAAGATCCACAGAATTCCAAAACAGAGTCCACTCTGCCAGGAGAAGGATGAGCATCTGAAAGTCCAAAGAATATGCAATGATGGAAATACCACTCCTAATAAAAGTTCTCCTATCATTCTTTTAAAGGCAGAGTGTATCCCAGGGACTTCATTAACCAAAAGGAGGATGAGTTCTTGACACAACACAAGAAAGGAAGCAGAGTTGCTTCATGGTCCTCCGAAATGGCTCATGAGACAGAATGATTGAGTACCAAACACCCCAATGTGTGGGCGCAGGGGTAGGGAGTGAGGGGCATCTAACTCCATACACTCTGCCACGAGGCAGGAGGTCATGCCTGCCTTTACCTTTCAATCCTGGCTGTTGTTTAGTACCTGAACAGTGCATATTTAGTGCTTAGTGAATATTAATAAGTAAAAAGTGGATTATTTTCCCAAAGCTGGAAAGTAACAATAGCAGAGAGCAGCCTCCAGGTAAACAAAGAGGAAATTAACTCTGCCTGAACCCAGACCCGGGTGGAGGGGTGCGGCCTACAATTCTCGTATATTTTAATTAGGTAAAAACACCATTAAAGCTCCTCCACTCTAAGTAATCCCTTCTATACATTTCTGTGATGAAAATCCTTGGTCCCTTTGTCCATCTCACAGGTGAGCCCAAGTAGCCCCAGCAGCCAAATCATATATCAGGATGAGAGATGCACTCAGGTCAAATAGCAGAAGAGAGTCTTAATTATATTTAAAACTCCACAAAAGCATTTTGCTTCCAACCCGGATTCTCTTCCATTCCTATCTCTGTCCCTCTCCACCAAAAACAGGATCCTGGTGCCAGGGTTGCCCCCCAGCATCTTTAACTTAAGCACTGACAGGTTATGTGGGATTTTTGCCAGAGTAATTATTTTTCAATTCAACAATAATGAGAAATTACCATGGCAACCACTTGTCACGTGGCACACATACACCCCCTCCAAAGAATGAACCATACATAAAGCGTCTATTTCTTGAAACTGTGTTTTTTCAATGAAAATAAACTTAAACAGGTCAAAGTGGAGAGAATGTATGAAGGGGTCTGGAAACAGGAAGATGAGGAGGGCATTGACTTTCTTCAGTATCTTGCGGTTCTAGAAAATAATGATATCTCATCACCCTACTGTCTTATACGCACGCACACATAGATAGCACACTATTCATTTGTATCTTACCATTGTGGTCACTCCCATCTTACACATGTCAGTTGACCTCTCTTAGAAAACACTGCAGAAAAAACATGTGTCTCCAGGACCAAGACTGATGCACACTTGGCTAGACTTGCTTTCCCTAAATTTCTTTGCCTGTCACTTGCATATGTTGAGACAGAAGACAATAATCTCCTGCCAAATCTCCTGGCTTTCCCTTTCTAGAGACTCTCACACACTGAAGGGGGTGCAGGTTTTTATTTTCTCTAACTACAGAGGTCTTTTTTCTTTCTTCATTTCTCCAAACCTAGGAGTCTTGTATCAAACCATGTTTTTTTCCAAATTAGCCACATTTAATAATAATAGTCAACAGTTACATAGCATTTCTGTGTGCCGGCCACCATTCTGAATCCGTTGAATAATATAAACTCCTTGAAACCTCACAATGACCCTAGGGGCTAAGTCCTATTATTCATGCCATTTTATAGATGAGAAAACTGAGGCACAGAGAAGTTAAATATCCGCTTAAGATTATGAAGCTAACAAGTAGCAGAGATATTTCAAACACAGGGACTCTGGCTCTTGAGTTTGGGCTCATATAAGCACTTTACTACGATGTTCTTTGTCTAGAGCAATGTTCTTCAAAATTTTCTACTGTCTTCTTAGTTGTTTCAATCTCCAATTAACGCACTGAATGTTTGGGGCTCTGTTTCCTGAACAGACAGCCCAAAGCAAGGCTTTCCATCACATCGATGGAATTCTACATCGAGACACAGAAATAAAAGTAATAGGGTAAGATCATTTGCTCTCACTAGCTGGTAATTTTGCACAAGCATGTAATGAACACAGGGAGAGAATTTTAAATCCCCCCTTTTTATTTAACGTTATGGAATTTTTTTTTAATCTCATGTCCCAGAGGTTGTCGTTTTTTTTTTTTATAAATTTATTTATTTATTCATTTATTCTTTGGCTGGGTTGGGTCTTCGTTGCTTTGCGCAGGCTTTCTCTAGTTGAGGCGAGCAGGGGCTACTCTTGACTTATTGCGGTGGCTTCTCTTTGTTGCGGAGCATGGGCTCTAGGCACACAGGCTGCAGTAGTTGTGGCACGCAGGCTCAGTAGTTGTGGCACGCAGGCTCAGTAGTTGTGGCTCGTGGGCTCTAGAGCGCAGGCTCAGTAGTTGTGGAACACGGACTTAGTTGCTCTGCGTCATGTGGGATCTTCCCAGACCAGGGCTTGAACCTGTGTCCCCTGCATTGGCAGGCGTATTCTTAACCACTACGCCACCAGGGAAGTCCCCCAGAGGTTGTAGTTTTATTTTGTTTTTTTTTCTCTCTCATTCTCAACTATGACTTTGTTTATTCTCAACTTAATTGCATTTGATTTAACAGTAAACGTTAGTTATCATTTTAACAGAGAAATTCTAAAACTGCTTGTTACTAAGAGAGTAAATTATGTGTCTTGATAGAACATCTCAGGGTTTCACTCACAATTCGAGGCTTCCCTTTTAGAAAGTGTCTACTACATTTCACTCCCTTGTGCTGCTGCCTTGGGAGAGACATTTCTTAAAACAGGCAGAGACAGGAATTGGCATCCAGCAGATATGCCTCTGTAGCTAAATCTACATCAAACACTCCAAACACCTGGAAAAATCATGTATTTCAACCTCTGTCCTTGACCTACTAAAGTATTAATTAATTGTGAGGATTCCAAAGAGAAATGCTATTTACAATAATCTAAAAATAATGACTAAAATGTATACAAGTTGAGGTGCCAAAAATAAGCTTTGGATTTATTGCAACTATTATGAAATAATAATTTTTTTAAAAGTTTGGATTGCTATCAGCTTTATGAGGGTCGGATCTCTACCCGTGCCTGTGCATTTGCTAACACCTGGCAGGCATGCAACAAATAAGTACTCAATTACTTGATTATTTAAATTATTTCATTTAACAAATAAATATTTGTTTAATTAAAACCAGCATATTCTCAAAACCCTGAAGAAACACAATAGTGTTTTCATGATGGTTGGACACTTCTATTCTCTTTTTTGTTCACGTGTCTGTTAAGCAGGGGTGTTAAATATTTAATGAGTGACTCAACGAAAGTGCTTAGGAGTTTCACAATGAATTACTTTCTAGTCATCACAGAATCCCTATCAAGTTGGTACTTTTATTATCCCAATTTAAATGGGGAAACGGAGGCCCCAGGAGGTCAAGATATATACCCAAGGTCACAGACCAAGTAAGGGGCAACATTGGGATTTGGTTCCTGAATATTGTGATTCCTGAATGTTTGTTTCTAGCTGCAAAGTTTCACTGCCTGTTCTCATCTATACTGTTCTGGTGTGAAGGAGGAGGAGTATTTTCTTCATAATTAAATTTCCTCTGTTAGACTCCAACCTGGAAACACGCACTCTGACATATCAAAAAATAATATACTAGGGACCCTGTGCAAACCCACTTTGAAAATGACCTAGCGAAGCATTACTCTAGAAGCATGGGTCTCGCTGGTGACAGTTCTGGGCGGCGAGCACCATACCTCATATTACATCATACCCTCTAGGTGTGAGAGGTCCTGAGAGGCAGGATAATGTGATGAGGCAGCAACTCATATATCTTGGGAAAAGTGCACCATAAAATCAGGCACAAATTTTCTGTTCCAACATACGCACAGCGGACAATGAGAGAACACTTCTGGAAAAGTTTGCAAGATGCAAAAGCTTGATTTTGTGACCTGCCCAATTGCATCGGAATCAAATGACAGGAATAATCCTTAGAGTTACCACTCAAAATTGGAAGGCCGTGCCAGGACTGAAGCAAGAAAAGAAAACTTGTGTTTTTCCCTCTTCTTCCTTGGGAAGAGGGAAAAGGTTTTTGTTCACAAAGATAAATAGAAGAAATCCAGCATAATCTCAAAACTCAGAAGGAAAGTAATAGGTTTCTCTTGATGATGGTCGAAGGCCTCCATGCTCTTTTCAGTTTACACATCTGTTTATTGGGGTCTTAGATTCCCTCTAAGTCTGTATCACAGCTCCCAGCTTCTCCCTGGGCTCCAGGATCCCTGGCTCTAGCTGCATCACCAACTTCCCCCCTTGTTAACCAAAGAGGCATCTCAGACTGAACATGGCCAAAGCCCTATTTTTACCACACCTCAAACCTATTCTCCCCACTCTTTTCTATGTCAATAATGTAATTCCAAGTTGTCATTCTCTTAGCCCAAACTTTTAGGACATATTCTTGACTTCGCTCTTTTCCTAAGTCCACACCCCTAATCCATCAGCAATCTATTTCCAACCTAGAATGGAGCCCACCCCCATTCCTCTCCCTGCACCCGCACTCCTTGTCTGGGCCTCCAGTACCTCCAGCCCGGACAGCAGTGATTGCTTCCTAATCTTTCTCTCTGCCAGCGCTCTGTTTCCCTGTACCTGTGCTCTGCTGAGAAGCCTGCATGATCTTTGAACAACGCCCACTAGATCGCATCACTCCCTGTCGAAACCATCCGGTGGATTCCCATTGCTGCTTTTAGCCGTGGAGCAAACTGCCTTGCGTGGTTGGGACTTGGTATTTTTCCTTGGCCTCAATTCCCTTCATTGAACACAGCTCACGAGCCTGGGCTCTTGCCACACAGACCTTCCTTCTAACCCGGGGCCACACTCTGGTCCACCACAGAGACATTTGCACTCGCTGTTCCATCCGTGAGTGGATGTCTTTCCTCTACTTGGCGTAGCTTTCTCTTCCTTGTCATTCAAATCTCAAGTTCTGTGTCACTTGTCACTAGTCTACAGGAGCCAACTTTCTGACCTAATCAGTCAATGTGTTTTCTCCAGGAGGCACTTATCAGTTGATTTGGTCTGTTTGTTGTCTTCCTACTAAAAAACATAAGCTCGTTGGGATCCTGCTGCCCACTTTGCTGTAGAACCTGGTACACAGTAGGTGCTTAATAAATGATGGCTTGAATAAATGAAAATACCAAAAAATGTGTTAAGAAAAAAGAAAAGAGAAATCTTATCAAAGAGACCACATTAATCTCTCTTTTGGACTTCTACAGGGCAACAATTCCCAGATCCAGACTTGTCACAGCGCATTTGGCTACAACTACATAATAGAGTACTAGGAATCTACCAGAATCTTTATTCCCTTTAATTTTTAAAATAAATATATATCATGAATTAAAAGCATTAAAAATATTCATGCCCTTTGACTTAGTAATTCTATTTCTGGGAATCCATCCAAAGGACATAATCCAAAACTATGTAAATGTTTTATATGCAAAAATATTCACCATAGGAGCCTTCATAATAGCAAAAAAAAAAAATACTAGAAATAATGTGCTGCCCTACAAGGGAGAAATGATTCCAGAAACCGTGATACGTCCACTAGAAAGAAAATAGGAATCTTTAAACATAATGTTTACCCATGGTTTATAATAACACAAAGGCATGCTTAGGTTATAATGTAAAATGAAGAAAGCAAGATGGATAAACAGAGCAGTAGGGCAGAATGGAGGGCTGAGAGACAGAAGCATGCATGGGACCTGGGTCTATGAAAGAGGTGGTCTTGTGGGGGAGTGGGAAGGGATAGACAAATGGGTAAGTAGTGTTGGCTTTTCACATGGAAAAAATAAATTTGATTCCACTTCACATAACCAAATATAAATTCCAGATGGATGAAACATATAAATGAAGAAAAACAAAGTTTTCAAACTATTTGAAGAAAAGAGAGCATATTTTGTGTGACCTCAGAACAGGGGGAAAATTTGTAAACAAACACAAGACAAATCATATGAGAAACAAGCGATCCATTTGAATCCATCAAAATATAAACATTTCATGCGACGAAAGACATTGTAAACATGCTACAGTATAAATGACGAGCTGGAAGAGGATTAGTAACTAGGATATATAACGAACTGTTCCAGATTAAAAATCAATAACATATAAAAGAGCAAAAAATGTGAAAGTACCATTCCCAGAAAGCGGTCAATAAAGCAATGAAGAGATATTCTATTTCACTTGTAGTCAAGAAAAGGTAGATTAAATCCAAGCCCTTGAACATCCATGTGATTGTCAAAAAAAAAAAACTGAACTATGCCACACGTTGCTGGAGAGCTGAGGAAACAGGAACTCTCACGCACTGCGGTCTCTTCTCATCGTAGTCTGAAAGCCCTGATGCACAAAGTAGGCAGATGCCAGCATTACCCACCCACTCAGCACCTACCACTCTCCTGGACGTCGTTGCAGCCTGACAAACTTTCCCTTTATCCCTTCCGCCTCTTCACCTGCAATACTCCTCTCACCACACATCCTTCCACTATTTCCCAACCATCCTTTGCTCATTCAAGACATCCATCCAAGTCTTGCCTCCATCCTGAAGCTTCCCAGGATTTCCAAACTACAGAAAAGTCTCCATTTTCTAGACTGAGAAACATTATCTTTTAAAAAATTTTCAATTACTATGAGCCTCATGCTGACTACTCCTGTAGTACTATATTTTAATTTTATTTTATTTCACATTACATCTAGTTATTACATTTTCATGTCTCAATGACTCTAAACTCCATAGGTAGAGACATTATATACTTTGGGTTGGTTTTTGCTTCCCACTGCTTATCTGGCACACATTTATTGTGTGTTTAATTATGAACCAAACACTGTGCATTATATATTTCAGGCTTTTGAGCATGATCAGGTAGCTACTATTATTATCCTCCTTTAACAAGTGATAAAAAAAAACCCAGAGCTCAGACAGGTTACTTAATTTTCCCATTCACACAGCTGGTACACGTTGGAATCAGTGTTCAAAGCCACGTCCTGGCTTCAGAACTCATCCCTTTTGACTGACATGAGACAGAAAATATTAGTAATAAGAGGTCACATATAAGACTTGTGCATTGCTTCATCATTCACAATAGCCCAGAAATGGAAACCATCCAAATGTCCATCAACTGATGAACAGATAAACAAAGTGGTATCTCTGTATAACGGAATACTCTTAGCAATGAAAGGAGTAAAATATTGATAAATGCTTTAACACGTATGGAAAAAACATTATACAAAGAGAAAAAAGCCAGACACAAAATGCCACATATTGAATGATTCCATTTGTATGAAATATCCTGAATCCTGGCTCTACCACTTACTAGCTGTGTGATCTCAGGCAAATTACGTAAGCTCTCTCTGCCTCCACTTCATTGGGTGTAAAATGGATATAATAATTCCTCACCTTTCGTTGTGAGGATTATACTAGATAATACATGGACCAGTGACTGGAATAGAGTAAACACCCAATAAAGGGCATTATTACTAAGTGGTGGAGAAAGTCTCAAGGGCAGGGTTGGGTGGATATTCAATAGTATATAGCAGTGATACATCTTATAGAACAGCCCACACACTTGACAACCTGACAGCCTGGGGCTAGATGTCAATAGCCAGCACGTCTTTGCTCTGTAACTCTGGGCAAGATATTCAATCTCAGTTGCCTTCGCTGTGAAAATGCGAACCATAATGGTCCCTGCACCTCGTAGTGCTGTTGTGAAGATTAAATGAACTGATACACTGAAGCGCTTAGTACCGTGTCTGGTACACAAGGAGTGCTTGTTAATTTTTACCCATCATTATTGTTCTGGCCATCAGTGTTAAGTGGCATTAAGGGCACCCAAGACAGAGATCTCTATCCTCAGAAAATGTATAATCCAATTACCCAGTTGTCCCACAATTGCCACTGACAGCAGATGCAAACAAGGACACCCTTCTCTGTCTGTCTCCCTCTCCAGGCTGCAAACTCCTCAAAGGCAGGATCAATGTTTTGTTTTTCACCATCTCCCTAGTGCCTTGCACAGTGCCTGCCTGGGAAAAAGCAAGGGTACACTATCCACCAAAGTGAGTTTACAATGCAGACCGAAGGAAGAGAAGCCTCTGTTTTGCACGCCAGCCTCAAATCCACAGTTGCCTGTGGTTCGGGCTAATTTGCATCTCAGCATCTCTGAAAGCTCTGCATTTAGCTATTCAATTTGCTTCCTTGTCAGCTAGATATCACAACTTGCAAGGCAAAAGAGAGCTTTAGAGAATTGTGGCTTGCCTGCCAGCAGCGTATTTGTTGATGTGGGATTTTTCACTTTCCCCCTTCCATCTCCACTGAAGGCAGAAAACTGAGTTCTAATTCTGATCCTGGTAATTCTTTGCTGGGTGACCTCACACAAGTACAAATCAAAGACTCTTAAGTGTTTTAAATGTCCTTAGAGGATGTGCTCAGGCCTTGATTTCTCCATCTGTCAAGTATAAGGATGATTCTAAGGGTCCTTCCAAAGGCATCCTGACAGAACACTCACTTCTTCAGGGATTATTGTTCAACAAAAGAACCTGTCCACCTTCCCTACTCTTGCTTTCAGGGAAAACATTTTTGGGAGATCTTGGTCAGGGCTAAAGTAAAGGCAACATCATCACCAAAGGATGTAAAAAGGAAGATTTCCATCACCTTCCAGGGTGCAAGAAGAGTCTCCATAGGGATGGCAAATGGATTTTAACCCAAGCGGCCTCTGTGATGAACTGGTGATTGTTACTTACCTGGACTCTGAATCCATTCTCACATGCAACTGATATTTATTGAGCACTTACTATGGGCTAGACAATATTCTGGGCATTAACGATAAAGCAGTGAACAAAAAGGACATAAACCTCTGTGCTTGTAGAGCATATACAGTAGTGGATGACAAACAAAAAACAAGATAAATAAGTGAAATATATCATTTATCAGAGAGTGACAGGTGCACAGAAGAAAAGTAATAAAGCAGGAAAGGGGGACACAAAGAATGGAGGGTAAGAAAGGAGAGGTGAGATTTTAGATGGGGCGACCACGGGTGGCCTTGCTGGAATGTCTCTTTAGATCGGTGTTTCTCAACCTCAGAACTACTGACATTGGGCTGGATAGTTCTTTGTTGGGGGAGGGGGCAGCTATCCTGTGCATTGTAGGATGTTTGACAGCATCCCTCGTCTCTACCCAAGAGATACCAGTAGCATCTCCCTCGGTTGTGACAACCAAAAAATGTCTCCAGACATTTCCAGATGTCCTTCAGGTTGACCACCACTGATTTAGAGTAAAAACCTGAAGAAAGAGAGAGAAGGAGCCACACAGAGATCTAGAAGGATCCTGGGCAGGCACCAGAGGCAGAGGGGTGAAGAAGTCTGGGGTTACCCCCCTTCCCCCGGTCACAGCCAACTTATATCAAACAAATATCTTCTTAAGTATATTTGTTCTCAAGAGAGGGCTTGGTCAGTAGAGGTGAGGATCCAGAAGTGCCCCAGCCTGGAGGTCAAAAGATCTTGATGCATTTAAGGAATGAAAAGGAGGGCATCTGAGCCAAGCATTGGGAGCCAGGAGTGAGACCAAAGATGAGCCTGGTGAGGGCCCATGATCTCTTCCTACCAGCGAGACCTCCTAGGAAGGTTTTAAGCAGGGAAGTGTCGTGATCAATTTAGGTTCCAAGGACCTTCTATGACAAGACCAAGTAACCACCACCCCTGAAGAGCTGTGTGGCCCTGGGTGAATTACTTCACTACACTGGCCCTTAGTTTTCTCATCTGTAAAATGGGGGATAGGGACAACATTAGTACCTGCTTCACGGGTTTGTTGTGAGATATTATCAAAGGAGAGGATCTATGCAAAGCATTTAGAACTGTGCCTGGACCACAGAGCACACCTGGTCATACACTTAGCCTTGATGAAGAGCACTCTCCTTAAACAAATGTTAGCTCTTCTTTGCTTCCCTTTCTCTTGGAAGCTTACCAAGGCCAAGCTTACCAAGTGAAACTTATTGAGGGTGTAGCTTTCATATCCACCCTCCCCGTCCCTGCCCTGCCCTGTCCCCACCCACACCCCCAGGCCAGCTCCGGCCTCTGCACCCAGAGCCCTGCATTTCTACTTCTAGAGCACCACCTGCTTGCCAGCTTCTCTGCACACCTGGACTGTATATTCTCTATCAGTAGTCCTTATTGGGAACAAATACTTCCACTTGAAAACCAATGTCGAAGAGGCCTTCTTCTTCCTTAAATACTTTAAGTCCCCATATATGTATAACTCTCAGTCCTGCCTTAAGAATGGGTTCTAAAGCAATCAACTGTCACCTCTGAGGGTCCTCAAACCACCCACCCACCTAATGACAATGTACTACTTTCTTATAAGACATATAATGCTTACACAATGCTTCTACCTGTAAAGCCTTTTTCCTCAATTCACGTTCCAACGAATTTCTGCCAGCTGACACTTGCACAAGCTTCCCTTCCCAGCCCTCCCTGCCCTCATCCCCATCCCCTCCCCCACTACCTTTAGCAGCAGTAATTCCATCCCGCTTAACTTGGATACGAGCACCTGCACAGGGCCTGATACCAAGCAGCACCCCTTCTCCACCCCAGTCAGCATCCTCTGGAGGGGCTGATGCAAGCTCAGTGACGTCACATACTGAATCTTATGTGATCCCCATACCAAGAGAGTAAGATTAACAACACAGGTGTTTTGTAAATGAGCAAGCAAACAATGTGCTCAAAGTTTACCAGGAAGCAAATATCAAAGTCATAAGCTACATATGAATCTTCTAACTTCCAGTGGCTAGACTTCTATTTTGAATAAAATTGCCATTTGCCAAAACTTAAAAAAAAAAAATGTTTAGACTCAAACTATGTAACATAAATATATGCACAAAAACATTGCTTGTGTGTTCCTGGACTTGTTATCATCAACAATAACATGGTAATAGTAACAAAATAAATCACTAGCAATCATTGAACATTTTCTCTGGGCCAGGCAGTGTGCTGAGCACTTCAGAAAACTATCTCATTGAATTCTTCCAACATCCCTATGAGACAGATATTATTGCTTCCAATTGACAGATGAAGAAAATAAGATTTTGACCAAGACCACTTCATTAGTAAATGATAAAGGCAAAATTCAAATCTAGGGAGTTGTGGTGGTTAATTTTCTGTGTCAATTTGGCCGGGCCACCGGGTGTCCAGATATTTGGGTAAACTTTATTCTGGGTGTTTCTGTAAAGGTGTTTCTGGATGAGACTGAGTAAAGCAGATTGCCCTCCTGATGGTGGGCCCCATCCAATCAGTTGAAGACCTAAATAGAACAGAAAGGCTAAGAGGAAACTCCACCGGCCTGAGCTGGGCCATCAGTCTTTTCCTGCCCTTGGATTGGCACTTAAATTGTCGGCTCTCCTGATTCTCAGGCTATTGGACTCAGTCAACTGTCCTCGGTCTCCAGCTTGCCAATTCACCATGCAGATCTTGGGGTTTGTCGGCCTCCATAACTGCATGAGCCAATTCCTTGTAATAAATCTCTTTCTATGTATACATATATCTTATTGGTTCTGTTTCTCTGGAGACCCCTGACTAATACAGTGGTATACACCTAAGCCCTAGTATGTTTCCATTCTCTGTATTAAGTAGAAATAGAATTCCTTTTATTCCAATGGAGAAGAAGCATTAATTATCAATAGTTTGCAGCAAGGGACTCACACATTGCATTAGATGTAATTTGTTTTGTTCCAACATCTCAGAAGCAGCTTTTTTTTCCCCTGCTCGCTTATGTTTTAGAAAATCACAGTGTAGAAGGGATCTGAGAGATGGCTTTGGATTTCCAGGAGCTTGGTTGGCATTGGAGCTCTGACACACTCTGCATGGATAACCTTGGACAAGTCATATTACTTCTCTAAGGAGGTAAAATGTAGATTACTTACACCTATGTCCCCCAGGGTGCCCTGAGGCTTAAAAGAGATCAGGTATTGATTATTTCTAATTTCATTCTTTCCAAAACCACAAAAAAGGTTAGCAAGCAAGGGGGGCTGCTGGCCTCAGGAGCAATGCACCATGAAAAATAGATACTAATTCCATTTAATCTGATTCTTGTCCAGTCATCTTAACTGAAGGCTAAAAATGATTCTGCAGTAATAAAGGGAATTATAATACACGATTGTAGAAGCTTGGAGAGCAATTCCAGCACAGAAGCAAGCGATTATACATTGCAACAAATTAAAAACTCAGAGAAAAACAGGGGAGGGAGAGGAAGGAAACCAAAGAGCACTCAAATCCCTCAAGAAATACTACTTAATAAAGCAAACTCTATTTTCCATAGCATTCCAATCAAGGAGCGTTTCGGCCACATGGAAGCAATTAAAGACTTCTATGATTTAATGAAAATGCAGAAACCAAGGACAAACAAAACAACTTGGTAACATGAGGCCACTTCTCAAATCCCTTCCACCTAACGGCAGGACACAGAATGGCTGAAAAACTGGTACCAGTGACACAGGGCTCAAATCAGCCAGAGGCATGATCTCCAAGAGTCCAGTCTTCCTTGCCTTTTGCTAGAGCACAAAGAACACAGCGCTGTAAACAAAACAAAGACAGGCATAACCAAGCCTCCATGGGTGGCCATTCAGACCAATGATCTCAGGAGGAGAAAATTCGAGGTCTGGCTTCTCCTCCCTTTGGCTTTGGTAAAAACCTAGCCCCATTCCTTAGCAGGATCTGATCATCCTTGGGGCTCCCCTTTGCCAGCCATAAACAACCAACGTAATTTTGATTTTAAGCAACTTCCCTCACTGCAGAAACATACATAAGTCACTCTCCTGTGAACTGAAACTCTGCCGGCTTCAGGAGAAGAAAAAGGAGACAAGTTTATCTCACTGACATCATTCCTTACCCTGGGGCCCCTGGACCTTGCTCAGCAGTTTTTTCTCTGTACTCCCAACACCGCATGCTAATTTCTGCTTCTGGGTCTTAGCACTTGCTGTTTCCTCTGCCTGTAGGGCTTGTCCTCCAGAGCGTCAAAGACTTGAATCCCCTTTATTATTTAGGTCTCAGCTCAAATGCCAGAGAGAGACCCTTCGTAGCACCATCGAACTGAGGAAACTCCAGTTACTCTACCCATTATCATGTTTGATTTTTTTTTTTTTTTGAGCACTTATCGCCATCCAAAGCTACCTATTAATAAATCAGTGTATCTACTGGTTTAACCTATGCCCTTGCCCAATCTCTTCTCTAGATAATAAGCCATGAGAAAGCAGAAATGTTGACCTTTTATTTGTTTACCACCATGTTCCCTGCTCCGAGCACAGTTCCTGGCACACAGTAGGCACTTAATAACATCCATACAATGAATGCATAAAATGGTAGGCTGCTTGGAGTTTCTGAAGTTTTGGAAAGACTGCTGTAGCCAAGAAGTGTCTATTTTATTCATTCATCCTTGCAATATTTGTTGAGTACCAAGTATATTCCAGGAGCTGGGGAAACAGCTAAGAATTAAATCTGGGTCTTTGCCCATAAGGAGTTCAGAATGGAGATGGAGAGAAAGAGAAAGCAGCCCCCTGCAGTAGGATGTGAGGTGAAGAACATGTCAGGGTACCAAGGAGTGGCTGGCACTTGACAGTTAGTAATGTTACCTGGCTTGAGGAATGGAATTTCAGAGGTCCTCACTGTTAAGTTGGTGGCTATATTAATTTCTTGTGACTGCTGTAACAAATGGCCACACATTGGTGGCTTAAAACCACAGAAACTTATGCTTCCACAGTTCTGGAGTCTAGAAGTCTTAAATCAAGGTGTCAGCAGACTTGGCTCCTTGTGAGGGCTATCAGAAAGAATCTGCTGCATGCTTCTTTCCTAGATTCTGGTGGTTGCAGGCAATCCTTGGCATCCCTTGGCTTGTAGCTGCATCACTCCAATCTCTGCCTCTGCTTTCACATGGCCTTCTCCCTGTGTGTGTCTCTCTCCGTGTCTCTATTTTCTCATAAAGACACCAAACATTGGATTTGAACCCACCCGAACCCAGTGTGACCTTATCTTAACTAGGTACATCTTCAGAGACCTTATTTCCAAATAAGGTCACATTCTGAGAGTCTAGGATTTGGGAGAGAGGGATACAAGGAAAATGTACTATTCAACCCAGGACAGTTGGCTACACCTTAGTCTTAGATTCTGGCAAATAGATTTACTTTCACGAGCACTGGTTGTCTGATGGATTCAGTATGACAGAATTTTACTCTCCGCTGAACACGTGGGTATGCCAAAGTGTGAGGGGCGACCCACATTCTTCTTCTCCCCCTGATGTATTCAATCTACCAGAGGGGAAGGGGAGCGAAGTAGGTCAGGGGCTGGCTGACGACTCCTCACTGCCCTGCCTTCTCCCTTTCAGCCTCCCTCAGCTCAGGGCTCTATCTCCTCTGCTTCTGCTTTATCTCTTCGTCTGTGTTCAGCCAAGGGGGAGGCACAAGCAAGTGAAGGGCTCCCTCTTGGAGATACCCTGTAGGAACACTCATTCTGAAGCACTCAGGGAAGCTAAAGAAACTGCCACAAATTATAGCTCCTTCTGCGTGGCCCTGAGATCTCAGCCTCGTGTCTCTGCTGCCCATTCTGGTTCTAAATTTAGCCTGGATCCTGAGCTGTTGCCCCCGTATTCCTAGTCCCTTCTCCTTACAAGTTAGAGTCTGAGCTCCTCTCAGTGATGGGAACAGAAGCCTCTGAAACCTAAACAGAAAGCCAGAGTATGGAGACAGCTAACTGGTTCCCTCAATGGAAAGGATCTCAGCCACCTCCGTGCACCCCAGAGCCCAGATATGCCCAGGACATCCCCAAAGATGTCCTGGGACTCAGTGGACAGATGACAGACACAGGAATCAACCAGCCCAGAGTCCAAATCTGAGCTCTAATGTTTATTAGGTATCTCACTGTAGACCAATAGCTTAACCTTCTTAGCGATCATTGCCTCATTGATGTCAATTCCTACTGTACAGGGTTAAAATATGCATTATATTTAAAAATAATAATGCATCTAGCACAGTTCAAGACACACAGGATGTGCTCAATAAATGTTTTTTTAATTGCATGAAGAAAATTGAAAGACCCTAGGGCTTCCCTGGTAGCGCAGTGGTTAAGAACATGGGTTCGAGCCCTGGTCCAGGAAGATCCCACATGCCGCGAAGCAACGAAGCCCGTGCGCCACAACTACTGAGCCTGCGCTCTAGAGCCCACGAGCCGCAACTACTGAAGCCTGCGTGCCTAAAGCTCGTGCTCCGCAACAAGAGAAGCCACCGCAATGAGAAGCCCGCGCGCCGCAACGAAGAGTAGTCCCCGCTCGCCACAACTAGAGAAAGCCTGTGAGCAGCAACAAAGACCCAACGCAGCCAAAAATAAATAAATAAAATAAATTAAAAAAAAAAGAAAATTGAAAGACCCGATATAGAGATAATAAGGTTATGAGAAAGAGAGAAAACATACGGGATTGAGCTCTGGAAAGAAAGACCTATATCTTCATTGATATAGAAATACAGTTTTTCCTCCATGGCTTCTACCTCCTGGTTCTTTAGGTACTTAAGGTAACTTAAATGTCACCTCCTCAGGGAGACCCTGTCAAACAAGCTTTAACTAAAAAAGGACATCTCTCCTCTATTTAGACTCAGTCTATTTTCCCCATACCACTTATACAAATAATGATATCTTTGTGTGTTTTATTTACTCCTGTGTTTATTGTCTGCCTCCTGTTCTAGACTTTTTGCTGCATGAGGGTACAGATTAAGTTCATCTTTCTCTAATCCCAGTGCCTGGCACAGGGCAATACACTCAATAACATTTGTCAAAAGAATGAACGAGGAAAAAAATAAATCCTGTGACAGAAAATGGAGATGGTGCCTTATTTTCATCATTTTAACAGTTTAAAAAAAAAATGGAAGAGGATTGTGCAATTTGGAGAAGAAAATGAAAGAAGTCAAAAGAATTTCACGTTTAATTTCTACTAGTGGGATTACCATAGCAAGTTAAGAATGGCAGGAACCTTGCATATAATCTAGAATAAGCATTCTTGGACATACCTGGCTATTGTGTTCAGTCAACTGCACTGAAGGGGGTGAGGTAAGGGGGTGAGTGGGAAATTAGCTTGCCCAGTCACACATTTTCCTCGGCTACTCAGCATCAGGGCTGGTTTACTACCCGAGGGTCCTAAATATTGGTGTCCTTCTTTTAAAAATGGCCTTCAAGCATTCGAGGACACAACCAGGGCCCCCAGGGCCCTTCCTCTTCTCCAGGCTAATCATCCCTGAGTCTTTCCTCTCTTTCTCAAAAGACAATTTCATTTCCTCTCATCATCCAAGATGATGGGGCCAAAGTCAAAGAGCTATTTAACTTGCCATCCAGTCGCCTTCCTATGTGGGTAACAGTGGGAGTGAAAAAGACAGGCAGGTAAACCCGGGCCATCTGTGCTTCGAAAGTGCAGTTAGATTTCCATAAAGTCATAAAAGGTTTCAGATGACGCATTTGCTTCAAAACAGACAGATTCTTAAATGAGAGCAATTTCAAGAAGACCAGGCATCCTGTGGTGCACTTGGGGAGGAAAGCAAATTGCATAACCATCCCTCGGCGGAGCAGCGGTGAGGAGTCCTGCCAGCAGCAGCCCAAGTTCAAGTCCCTGAGCCACCTAAACCAAGTTCGGCAAAGAGACTCCTCTCCAGCTCACTACCGCCCACAGCTAGATGGCCAGGCTAACTCATTCGTCCCACCGCATTTCCCTGAAAAAGCGAACACAAAGAAAGATATAAAATGAGCTTTGTGAAAACCACGCATTTGTCCTAAAAGTTCCCTCCCCTGAGTTACAGGGAGACAATGAGATGGGGATGAAAAAGCTTTATGCTGGGAGTCAGGTTCTTTAGGTCTAATTTTAGAACTGGAAAGACCCTCAGACATAAGCTAATTAGAGTCTCTAATTTTCTATCCAAGGTCATTGACACTGAGGCCACCTTCATTATGTATTTATTTGTGTGATCTTGAATGAGTTGCTAAGACTTCCTGGCCTCAATGTCTCTCATCTGTGAAATGGAGATGATGATAATATTATCCACCCTTAAATAGTTGTCATTATTCAATGACATGGAAAAATGTATGTACTGTGCCTGGTAGGGAGAAAGCGCTCCATAATAGCCAGCTATTATTAGTTTTCACTCAAATAGTAACTGGCCTTCTGCTATGTGTCAAACACTGCTCCAAGAAATGAGGATGCAGCAAGAAATGAGATAAATACTGACCTTATCCTCCTGAAGGCTTCTGGGAAGATAGACATTGAAACACAAATTCACAGGCACTCTTGAATACAGTTGGATAAGCACTGTGCTTAAGATCACACAACTAGTTGCCGGTACACCTGAAACTAGAATTCATGTCAACCAGCTCAGAGACTTCTGATTTTCATGAGTGTCACTGTCACCATCCCACCTTCCCCAGCTGTACCATGAGGGGGCTTGGTGAGATACAATGGCAGGTGACATTAAGAGAAATCCCCTCTCCTTGGTGTTGATAAGTCGGCAATGGAGCACTAACTCAGTTGCGGGGCCCTCCCTTGGGGGGACCATTTGGGACTAAGTCTGTGGACCGCAACAGAATAGCAGATAAGAAACTCTTTGGAGATATAGGAGAGAAAAAGAACACTGGTTTCAGAACCAAGCAGACTTTGTTTTAACCCAAACTGGATTATACTGTTTACAAGCTATGGGATCTTTGACCAAGTCCTGAGACTCTCTAAGCCTCAGTTTCCTCATCTGTAGATTGGGGCTGGTAATTCCCACCTTGCAAATTTGGCTTGAGAATTAAATAAGAAAGGGCACATAAAGCACTTAGCATAATAATGCATGCAGTCAGCACCCAGTAAATGCCAGCAATTATTAAGAAGAAGAGAGGGAATTAAAATACAGAGGTTCAAAACACAAATCATGTCTCATGTCTGCTCAAATGCCCCCAGTATTTCCCAATCCATGCAGAGGAAAAGGCAGTCTTTAGAATAGCCCACGGGGCCCACAGCTATCAGCTGGCTGCCTTCACCTCTCTGTCCTCACCTCCTTATATTCCCTCCTGCACTCACTCAACTCCAGCCAGACCTCATGACTTGAACACACTAATTACAGGACACCTCAGTACATTTGAACCAGCAGCCTTCCTGTAAAAGGCGGAACAGCGTAATGATTAAGAACATGGGATTTAAGATCAGACGCCTGGATTTGAATCCCAGCTGGGCCACTTACTTACTGTATGATGTTGGCTAGTGACTTAACATCTGTGTTTTAACTTCCTCGTCTGTCAAATGGAGATAATAACACTACCTATCTCATAGAACTTAAGTTCTCTATGTAGACAAGAAATAAGAACAAATGCAATTTATTGAATAATTACTAGCTGCTAGTCTGCCTAGCTGATATATGGTACCAGCACTCTGCATACTTCATATCGAATCCCCACAAAATGTCAAGATAAAGGATCACTTGTCCCATTTTACAGATAAGGAAACTGAGGCCGAGAACATTAAAGCACATCCAGGACTCAGATCCAAGCCTGGCTGTCTCCAGAGGTCTTTCTACTCACCATGTACCCCCAAATCTGTTCATGCTTTTCCAGTACGGGTTCAGATCTCAAAGTCACTAAAATATGAGGTCTCCAGGGACACACGTTTGTCTAGTGTCTCTCTGGGCCTGAGTTTCATAAAGGGGCCCTACATCTTTTACTTGTCCAGCAGGCACGTGTAAGCTAGACGCGCTCTCTCCTCTCCTGCACAACACAGGCCAGGCAGGCAGGCCCCACCCAGAGAGGAAGGAGCTCAGCCCCTGTGGAACCTGCATCACCTGGCAGCTGTCTCATAAACACATGGGGGTAGAGACCCCAAAACACTTCTTGCATGACTTAAACCCTGCAACTTTTATCAAGCACCAAACCTCACAATGAATGAGTGAATATCTGTAATGAGCATAGCATGTCTCTGACAGTGTTAAATCTTCTTATTTTTCCTTCTTCTCCTGACCAAGTGTCTGTCACCTCCTAGCCCTGTGATCCAGGCAGGACATGAGGGAGAGCCTTGTACCTGTGCATGTGTGTGAAAATCACAGACCCAGAAAGTACTCCTCTGGGAGGGCCAAGTTGCTGGCACCGGGGCCTAGCGTCTGGGTAAGCTCTGCATGGGAAGTGTTTTATCACCCACACTGGGACCAGCTGGAAGAACAAGAGAAGGTACAGATCTGCTCAGAGGCAGAGCTGGACAGGAAGCCTCTAAACAAACCCATGTCCTAATTCTGCTGAAACAGAGACACAGGTGAAGAGAGTCCTATGTATCTCTACCTGGGTCTGAAAGAAATCAATAGGTTAAATCCACTACAATACCAAAGAGGCCAGGATGGGAATGAATACATCTTCATCGGAACCCAATTACAGGATGCCCAATGGCCCTCACTATCATGGATATGAAACTGAATTATTTTTTTTAAAATGTATCTTCAAGGGCCTTGTGATTAAAAATGTTATATTAGGCAGATCATCAGCAGGCAGGGAAGTATTCTTAAGGCCTTGTTCCTGGGCCAGTGCTCATGGCAAAGATGCCTTAAGATCTGCCTTTTACTAGTCATTCGACATTAGGTTTTTTTTTTTTTTTTTCTGGGGTTGACATTATGTTTTATCAACCACTAATGCTACACTACCTGTACTACACAAATAATGAGGATGTTGATGACAATGACTGATGACAGTGAAAATAGTTACTGCTACCTGAATGTTACTGAGTTACTGTTACAGATGCCAAACATCAATGCTAAATACTTTACATGCTTTGTGTCTTTTAATCCCTTCAACAACATTGTGAGGCTCGTACTCTATCATCCCATTTTATAGATGAAGACACTGAGGCTTGGAGAGACAGGCAACTCACTCACAAAGACATGCTCTGATAACCATTGCCATGTCTCTCTAATTTGCTCCACTCCCTGGATCTCAGTTTTTGGACCTGCAAAATTATGGGGTTATGCAACAATGGAAGTGACTTCCAAAGGAACACATAAGGCCAGCACTCCAGACTTCCAGACCACGACCCAATCTTAGAGGCAGATAAGATACATATCTCTTTCTAGGGTCTCAGAGGCTGGTCCCAAGCCTTCAGGTCTCCAACAACAACTTCAGAACATTTCCTTCTTCCTGATCCTTCTCTCCACTTGTGAAAGTATTGAGCAAAATCCCCTACTCAGAAAATAAAGTTCAAATTCCTCAGTACACTATTTAAGGCTCTCTGGTGTCTCATCCCAACCTGCCACGGTAGCCCATCAATCTCTTTCCTTCCGATTTCTCCCAACAACTCTCTCCCTAGCCTGTTATATACCTCATGCATTTCTGTACCTGTTTTTATTCTCCCTAAAGTAATGACAGAAACATCCATTTTTTTCTTCACTACAATACTTTCTTTACTTCAGCAATAAAGTAGTGTTGAAGATCTGGCTCCTTGGGCATAGACTACCACATCTCTTTTCTCTGCCACACTTAGATACCCTCCAATCCTCCACAGTGTCTAATTTTCTGCAGTAAATGGGTCCTATGATCTGAATGTCCTCCCCAAATTCATGTTAAAACCTAATGCACAATGTGAAAGAATTGGGAGGTGGGGGCTTTGGGAGGTGCTTAGGTCGTGAGGGTGGAGCCTTCATGAATGGGATTAGTGCCCTTACACAAGAGACCCCAGAGGGAGCTAGCTAGCCCCTTCCTTCCTTATGCCATGTGGAGTTAAAATGAAAAGACAGTACTTTGCAACTGGGAGAAAGCCCTCACCTGGACCTGACCATGCCGGAACCTTGATCTTGAACATCTAGCCTCCAGAATTGTGAAAAGTAAACTTCTATTGTTTTTAAGCCACTCAGTTTACAGTATTTTGTTATAGCTGCCCAAGTAGATGAAGGCAATGGGTGTTGCTTTATAATTAAGGAAAAGAGTTATTTTCCAATTATTAATACCATAGAAAGAGATATGATCCAATAGTGAATGAAATAAGCACTATATAAAGTTATACATATACATGTATATATATAAAATTAATGACCTCAATTTTGCACAAATATGTTTATTTTTTAAAAGCCTGGAAGAAATTCTCTGGGTGGTTAAATTAAAGGTGACACAAAGAAAATGTCTGTTGGCATGAAAAACATGGCTCCATCCAAGAGTCCCGAGGACCCCAGGCCAGTTACCCCAGTGCTCAGAAGGAGCCCAGATCAAAGTGCAAACCAATTCCAACTTTTTCCCAGTCACTTCCTGGGTCTTAGTTCCACCACAGGCCAGGCCAGAACGGAAGAAGGCAGGGGCAGCTCACAGGAGAATCCCTTGTGCTCTGCTGAGACACAGAAGGGCTGTGTGATGAGGAAGGACACATCACCATAACACACAGTAGCAGGTGCCCATTCCGGCTCCACAGACAGGCCTAAATGCAATGTGCAAGCATTGCCTATTGTGGCTTCAATGGCAGGGCAGCCACTGGACCAGGCAAAAGAAAACAATGTTCTATAATGTTCCTGTGATGATAATAAGCTCTAGCCAAGCACGCAAAGTGGTTCCCAAGACATGTATGATGGATAAACAAGGCAGCGTGGAAAACACACTTGCTGGCTGGCTTTTTGCAGGCTCACACTTCCTCCCCCTCGCCTATGCCTTAGTTCTTTGTCGTTTCTCAAGGAATCCACATTTCAGGGTCTGTTCCTGGAATGACATTAGGTATTTTTGCTTATCCTGAAAGGTTAAAAACTCCTATGACCCCCAAACCAGCTTCATTTGTCTCCTCAAGTTTTGAAAACAAAACTCAAGAGATTTCCCCCAAAATGAATTATGCAGAAGCTATGATAAGATGAGATTCCACATGCTGCTAAGGGACTCGCCTTTGAAAAATGTAATCAGATATTCATTTCCTGATATTAACAACCACTAAAAGGGAGCTCTGATTTCTGGAACAAATACCTTAAGAAGAAAGTTTCAACATATACATTTTAATTGAATTTCTTCCCAGCCAGAATGTAATTGACAGAATTCTGCATGTATCATGATCCACAGGCTTCTGTAACTCATAAGTCGGCCAATCTACTAGTATGACTTTTCTAGGTTCTTAATACGCTTATCAACCACTCAGGTTTCCAGGGAGACTCATTAGCGGAGCTGGCGAATGCTGTAGTCGGCATCATTATCCACCACAAAAGTCTGGAGCATCTGCTCTCCTACATGTTTATTTGTTTATTGTCTGTCTTACCCCAACTAGAATGTGAGCTCAACAAAGCAGACATTTTTATCTGCCGTGCTCACTGCTGTAGCCCTGAGCTGCCTGGCAGTTGTGGGCTCCCAATATTGATACATATTTGCTGACTGGTGAAGGGGATCAGAATATGCCACCCCCAAATATGCCACTTTGGCATAAGCATTATTTAGAACTGAAGGCAATTGAGAAGAAGCAGATACAAGTTAGCCCTCTGCCTTCCCCCTATTTGCTTAAAAGCAGGACCTAAATTTGTAAAGATTTTCCCCCTCCCCTGTCTACTAGGAAGGATAGAAATGACCACCAGAGACAACTTTAGACCCTTATTAGCACTAGAGGAATCTACATAACAAACTTTGCTAACTAGCCCTTATCTTCCATGAGTTACCCATATATTTACCTTTCCACAATTTGCTGCTCCTAGAAATTCAAAGTCCTTTTCCTTTGTCTTGTCAACTCTCTACAAATGTTTTGTTCTTACAGCAAAAATGCTATATAAGTCCAAGTTCTAACCACCTCTTTGAGTTAGTCATCACTGAATGGTCCCATTTGTATATGTGATGCACATGTGAATAAACTCCTGTTTGTTTTTCTCTTGTAAATCAGTCTAATTTGCAGGGTCCTAGAGCTGGACAACCTAAGATGGGTAGAGGAAAAAGATATTTTTCCTCCCCTACATGATGACCCTCTCAAGTATGAGAAAATGGAGCCTGGGGATGCAAACAGGTCCCACCAGGAATGAATTTTTAGTCTCCCTGGCTGGGTGGTGAGCCACACACACATGAACACACACGCAAACACAGAAATCACGGTAGCATATTCTAAGAGCCAAATGGTTGGCACGGACATTAAGGGCTAAGAAAGGGGAAGAGCCATGCTATCAGGACATAAGTTCTCCTCTTGCACTCTCTCCTCCCTCTCAGTGTTGATGTAAGACTTAGAACAACTGCAGCTCCTCAAATGGCCAAGCCTTCCTGTCCTTGGGGAATACTCGTGCCTCACCAGAAACCACAGGCACCTGCCTCTCCTCCCCACACCAAACTGCAGCCCGAGTTCTGCAGGCTCCGGATCCCTCATGAACGAATCCCTGGCGCTTGCAGAGTGATGACCCAGCACACCCTCCTTCTCCCAGCTGTCTTGCCCCAGAAGCGGAGTCGTCTGACAGGGCCTGAAAGGGAGGTGACTCACTGATGATATTTAAATAAAGTAAGTCACAAAACAGAAATGAAAATCTTCTCTGTGAGAAAGCTTGATTTTTTTCAAGGCTGCTGCGGAGGACGGAAGACGTACCAGGTGCTGAAGTGGCATTGATTCATTTGTTCCCTCTTTTATTCCATACATGTGTATGGAACGGCCATGCGAAGTCAGGGATTGTGCTAAGGGCTGGGGACAGAGAGGGAACCTAAAGACACAGCCCTGCCTCAAAAAGCATATGGCCAACAGAGAACACACAAGAGCCAATAGGTAATAAACCTAGGGTGCAACAAGATTTATTATAAGCAAACAAGATGACGCCACCGTAGCGAAATAAGGGCTAACCTTCATTCAAACCGTAGTTCTGCCACTTAGAAGGCATATAGCCCTGGCAAGTCACCGCCTATTGTCGAGCCTTGATTTTGTTACTCAAAAGTGGGAATCCTTTCACAGCCTTGCAGGACAGTTGTAAGGGTTCTGCACACTTCCATGTATAAAGAGCTTAACAAAGTTCAAGACCTACTGCAAGCACTCACTACATTGTAAAAATTATTATCAGAAACGGGGAGGGGGGTGGGTATGTCAGGACCTGAATTCAGATTTGCTTCCCACCACTTAGGTTTGAATGTAACTAAGCTCAGATACGGATGTTTCATCATCTCTCTTTCCGGCTGCTAGGGTGCTTCCCTCCTCTGCTCCTGCTTGGTGTTACCTGTACAGTAGTGAAGTTTGGGCGTGGGAGTTAGGCAAGAAGACGCAGACAGATGTGTGACATCTGGCTTCAAGAAAGTCCCGAGAGCTTCTTCAATAGCCTTTCACCTACGGCAAGAGTGCCCAAGGAGCCATACACAGTTCTATTAACATGAGACTATACTGTCCATGGGGGCACGATCCAAGGAATGGCTGAAGAGGGACTTCAGAGGTGGTGATAGAAAGGGGGTGCTCTGTGAAGTCAGGTCCCCCCACCTCAAGCGACCCAAATAGATGTAAAACCAAAGTCAGAGGAAAGTGCTTGCTATGCTAGTTCTTCAAACGCTGAGGCTTCCTGTCGCTGTGAGATCTCTGGAATGAGCTCTATTCAGGTGTCTAAGCAGAAACCAAGAGAAACCAAGGGGCACCTCCCAGACTAGTCTTCCCCAAACTGCCAGCCCCCAAGCCATCCCACACCCACGCTCTGCACCAGCTTCCACCGTCTGCTGTAATTCAAACACTCAGCACAGTGCCTGGCACAATAGCAGCACCTGGATAAGCACTGGTAAGTGGACGGATAAGTGAACACATGAATGGATGCATGAACAGAGGAACTAAAGGAACACATGAACAAAGGAAAGCAGCAGCTGGGATTTGGCATGGTCTTGTGTCAGATATCAACAGTGAATCCTTAAGAACTAGCACATGCGTAGGGTGGACGTTATCTTGACACTACTGGCAGCCAAGGGGTGCCACTGTGCAATTAACTCTTCCCCTCCCAGCCTAGTGGGGTAGGGGACACCTAGGCACAGCCATTACACTAACAGTAGGGGGTCCAAAGAGGCCGCCAGACCGGATTTCATTTTGGAATGCACTGGAAGACTTTTTTTTTTTCTGCTGCTCCAGCAACGGCAGCAGCAGTAGCAGCAGATTTACTCTCCTAATTATGTTTGGCTTTGGTTAAATTAGTTTGCATTCCCTGAGCACGTGCTGGTTGGGGGAGGGGCAGCAGGCAGGGGAAGGAGGTGGCCTGAGAAGATGCCAAGAGGTGGAGAGAATCTTCTCAGAGGACGAGGCACACAGCGGAACAATCAACCAGGCATCAGGCAGACAGCACTACTGCACAGTGGCCCAGGGACCCCAAAGGGAGGGAGGAAGTGGTGTTCCACCTAAAGCCTCTTCATTCATTCATTCATTCATTTACCCTACAAATATTTATAAGTGCCCATGATGAGTCAGACATTGAAGTAGGAGCTGGAGGAAACTGCAGTGAAACAGAAAAATAAAGGCTCCCTGACCTCATAAACTTATATTCTGTAGAAACGGAGACAAGAAAGAAGCAAAGAGTTATGCAAAACTTTCCGACGCTAGGAAATCAATGTAACAGAGTACAGTGATAGGGAAGTTGATTATTTCCTTATTTATAGTAGTGGCCTCAACCAGCAATAACAAAAATAACACAACCACCATTAATCCTCTTACTCAATGCTTACTACATTCTAGACACTCACCAAACCTTTCATTAATCTTCACAAAAACCCAATGAGGTGGGTATAGTTATTTCTGTTTTACAGATGAGGAAACTGAAGCTCAGAGAGTTCTGAAACTTATCTGCTCGAAGACACACAGCAGGTGACCTCAAATGCAACGTTGTCCCTTTATGCCATTTTCAAAGGTCTACGATCAATAACAGCAAGCAGGGATGAATGCACCCACTAAATAGCAGACACAGAATCCTTGCCACACGCCTGCCATGTCAGCACTTCCTGGCCACATTCTACAAACTGAGATTCAGAGAGCCTGATTAGCTTGACCTACCTGCTACATGATAAAACTAGTATGGGGTGAAGGCAGCATTCAAACTTAGGTCTGTGTGACCCTTCAATCTTTTGGCCTCCCCAGAACATAATACAAAGCAGTCTAATGGAACGAATAAGTATTTTCCTTGACAACCAGGAGGAAAGTTTCAAGTGTTAAAACATCCTGGAGTCACCGTCCACAGACTCACTGGAGAAGAACGCAGATGTGGGCCCTCTGAGCTGTCTAGTTGTCCCAGTTAAGCCGGAGCTAAACTCAACACTCTTACAAAGTAAGAGTAAGTAACTTTTGGGAATGAACCAGAAGTGGAAAAATGCTTAGAACCCAAAGCAATGTGGTAACTATGAAAGGGCCTCTTGTTAAATTGCACATCCTCAGCAGAGACATAAACAGGCAACCCAGGACTTAGTACTGTGTGTAGATGAGAACTGTGTCTACCTGTACACCAGCCTTTTCTTAGCATACTTTCTCTGCTCAGTGTACTATTCTCTATGGAGACCCAACTGCCTGGCTCCCGAAATCTATCTATAAAACTACCTGTCATTATCAGCTCCTGGGTTAGCTTTCTCTGATGGATGGCCAAGCTGACACATCACACCACCACCACAGTTAAGGGCATTTTAGAATTTCCATGATGAAACCTGTCCTTTGTGCTTTAATACCTTGCCTATTTTTCACATTTGTAGTGAACTCAAACCTGAAAGGGGGATTGTCGAATCAAGATTTTTTTTTTTTTAAACAAAATGCCATGACAAATAGAAGCAGCTGCTTTTGATTTATAAACACTGTAATCTTCCCCAGGCCTTAGACTTTTTTTTTGACAACATCCAGATCAGAACCAATTTAATTTTGAAAGATAGCTAATCAAGTAATTTGTTGTAGCACCTTCTTCACTCTCGCTGTTGCAAAGGGGGTTGGGAGCTGCATACGGATAAGCCGACACTTTATTGAAGATTATGAATGGACCCTTTAGGTATCATGAAGTGCTTGCCTGTAATAACTTCTATGCATCCATTTCATCAACCAACTTGAGCATTTCAGAGAGCCACATGGAATGGTACCCACTTGCATGGTTAAAACTTGAAGCTCCAAACATTTTTATATGTAATAATTCTCTCTGAAACTTATTAATTTTTTACTGCAAAAGGCATTATTTTTATTATTATTTATTTATTTTTAAAATTTATTTATTTATTTTTGGCTGTGTTGGGTCTTCATTGCTGCGCGCAGGCTTTCCCTAGTTTTGGCGAGGGGGGCTACTCTTCATTGCCGTGCACGGGCTTCTCATTGTGGTGGCTTCTCTTGCTGCGGAGCATGGGCTCTAGGCGTGTGGGCTTCAGTAGTTGTGGCACGCGGGCTCAGTAGTCGTGGCTCGTGGCCTCTAGAGCACAGGCTCAGTAGTGTGTCCCCTGCATTGGCAGGTGGATTCTTAACCACTGTGCCACCAGGGAAGTCCCATTATTTTTATTTTTTAATTTATTTTTTATTGAAGTATAGTTGATTGACAATGTTGTGTTAGTTTCAGGTGTATAGCACAGTGATTTAGTTCTATTATATATATATATGTATTCTTTTTGCAGATTCTTTTCCCTTATAGTTTATTAAAAAATACTGAGTATAGCTCCCTGTGCTATACAGTAGGTCCTTGTTGTTTATCTATTTTACATATAGTAGTGTGTATATGTTAATCCCAAATCCCTAATTTATCCCTCCCCTTCTCTTCCCCCTTTGGTAACCATAAGTTTGTTTTGTATGTCTGTGGGTCTATTTCTGTTTTGTATATAAGTTCACCTGTATCTTTTTTTTTTAGATCCCACATATGAGCGATATCATATGATATTTATCTTTCTCTGTCTGGCTTACTTCACTTAGTATGATAATCTCTAGGTCCATCCATGTTGCTGCAAATGGTATTATTTTCATTCCTTTTTTATGGCTGAGTAATATTCCATTGTGTATATATCTACCTATATATCTATATCTATGTATCTATATATCTATATCTATATATCTATGTGTCTATGTATCTATCTATAGATATATATCTATAGATAGATATATAGATATCACATCTTCATTATCCATTCATCTGCCAATAGACATTTAGTTTGTTTCCATGTCTTGGCTATTATAAATAGTGCTGCGATGAACATTGGGGTGCACGTATCTTAAGAGACTTACATAGATGAATTCCCAGTTTTGGAGAAGAGAAGTTGAACAGGCTCAATATTGATTTTGTAATTTCTTACACTCCCATATACACTTAATGAGAAACATATACACACTCAATGAGAAACAAAATAGGTGTGGATTTTAGAATTTCACATATTTTTGAGACCATTATGGTCACCCTGGGTTTTTCAGCCATTAAACTTTAATGAGCCTTTATTGCCTGACAAGAATATACACTACCCTTGGAACGCATGTCTTAGTAAGGATAACAGGGCAACCCACTGACTTTTACTTAGCAAATACCTACATTCCTACTATGTGCCAGGGTCTGTTTTAAGTGCTTTATCAATATTTAATCCTCATAACAGCCCTATGAGATAGGTACTGATTTGCCCCTTATTTTTTTTTCTTAAACTCTGATCTGAGTCCCAGCCATGATATTCTGTTTCTATCATGTAGGAAAGAAATATTCATCGCATCACATAGGATGAATTTTTCAGAACTATTGCACATTCTAAAGCAGATGAAAAGTGTCATGGAGTTGAAAACTACTCCTGGTCTAGCAAGTCCCCTTCCCCAGAACCAATTATCTAATTACTCTTTCTGAGCAACTTCTCATTTCCTTTCAAAAGATGCATCCTGATTATGGGGAAAGTGCCAAGCCCCTAGACAATGCCCTGCCAATCTGGGCAGACAAATATGGAAACCTGGTATTCCTCCCAGTTATCACATCCCTGTTCCCTTCCCTTTACTCCGGCCATCTCTGCAATTAAAAGCTCTCTTCTCGGTGACCTGCAGGCAGGATTTACGAAAACTCTTGCAAGAAGCTTTACTAGGAGGAAAGAAAGAAAGAATGTTATGATACACTCTATGACTGCACTTGAAAAGTATTTTCCACATACTGTGGTAGAAATAAACATGGTTTTGGGGGTTTACATCTCAGCTCTGCCCCATACTTGCTGTGTGACTTTGAGTGAGTTACTTAACTTCTCTGAGCTGTCACCTCATCTATGGAAAACCTACTTCATAGATTTTTACAAAACTGAAGTAAAATTAAATTATGTGATTACAATATAAGTATCCATCATGGTCACTTTATAAATGTTGGGTGTCTCCTCACTTCCTCCTCCTTCTATGTGTATTAACCGATTTTGTCTTTCCAGGACAACTTGCTACTATAAGTGCCACATGATAAATAATGGGCAAATGTTAAAAAAATAAAAAAGGCCCTCTCCACCCTGAAGTCCTAGGAGGGATGTTTTGTTCCTATTTTATGGATTTGCCGGGCTGGGCTGATTCCTACCCAGGACACCCATTCTGTCCCATGTTGCTGCCTTTGAGGGGAGCTAACATTTATTTTCTCATATATTTGCGAGGGAGTAAAATAGTTTCCACAAGTGCAGGACAAAAGCGCCAGTCTGAGGGGTCTTGGTGGCAAGCCTTCCTCACCTCAAAGGGAAGGAGCTGGGTCCAGAAGGAACAGCGCCCCCCTTGGCTGAGGTACGTTGTAACAGGATTTCGGGTTATGTAAGTGGAGGGTTGAGGGGGCTATTTTCTTTGTACAGTTCAAGCATTTGATTTTCCAGATCAGGAAACTTCATTTCTAAATGTGCTCAATAGAATCTCTAGGTTTCCTTCGACTGACAAAAGGAAAGCGGTGAAAACTGGCATGCACTTTGCCTTTAATTCGAGCTTTTGTTCCCCTTTTCCTGGTCCTTTCTGTTTAGGCTATTACACACGCTGCTCCGGCTCCGCCTCCCCGGAGCGAAAACAGTATCAAAGCGCCCTCTAACCCGGGCAGGATGAGCCTGGTGGCTTCAGAGCCTCAGCTGAATCTTCTGGCTTCTGCAGGTTTACATCCAATCCTCAGTGTTCCTTCAGGTGGTGGTTTGCGCTTAATTATACTTAAAGGTTCAGTCAGTAGAATTCCATTTGAAGCCCAAGCCATCAAGCCATCAGCTTGTCATTTCAAGCTTCTTACTTCTAATCACTTGGGTCTTTACCTAAGATTTGTTTTTACTCAAGTTAAAGGGATTTTTGTCTTGTAAGCAGTCATTCGTTCATACAAACAGCAGAGTGTCTGTTCATGAAATAAAGACATCTGAATACATCTCAATCCTTCATGTAAATAATTCACAAATGATTCTGAAGGATTTTTAATGGTTCCTCTTTGTGACCTCTCTTTGCATTCTATATCGCTCTGCTGGGGCAGACAGGTTACAGAACATGTTTCTGGAGCAAAGCTGTGCGTAGCATCAGTCTGAACCATTGCGTGTTGAGAACCACCACGTAGACTGGGGATTCAGAGGGGCTGGAACTCAATGGAGCAGGCAGATCATGCTTCCACTTTACAGATGTGAAAGCTCACTGAGGCCTTTGAAAGCTCCGTAGGATCATTAGAGCAATTAAAGCACTTGTCTGGGACCTGAGGCTCCTTTCCTCACTCTCTCAATAAAATCTTAGATGGCAATAGCCAAACACCATAGCTGCCTCTTTCGGTAAATATGACCATATCCAAAATCCACTGGCAAACTTCCAGGAGAAGAGCCTTAGCAAAAGGGAGAAGCAGTCTTCTTTCTTGCCAGAAAAGGGCCCTTTTAGAACAACCCGCTAAAAACCATGAAGCCCACAGCAAGCAGCACAAGTATGTGGCCGCCAGAGGGTTCGGCGGGGCAGAGCTGATGCCTTGGGCAGAGCTGGCATGGTGTGGCTTTAAACCCCTTGAAATGCCAGGCTGGAGTCTGTACATGCTGAAGGTACCTTGGTTGGCAGAAAGAGGGGGTCAGGAAGTGCCCTGGTTAAAGGAAAAGGTGAAAAGAAACTGCTAATTTCAGGATGACCATCTCAAGATGGCTGCCACTCTTCCTAATCTTCAGTCTGCCCAACGGACTTTCTATTTTATGGAAAATGCACGTCTCATCTTCTCATACCCTCTTTAATGCCCTTCCATGTGCCCCACCCTCCTTGCTTTCAAGATATTGGCTAAGGGCTCAGGGTTCTGAAGCAGACATTCTGGGCTGGAGCCCTAGATTTCCTACTGGGCTGTGTGACCCTGGGTCCGTTACTTAACTTCTCTGTGCCTCAGTTGCTTCATTGGTCAAATGTAAATAACAGAAGTATTTACCTAATTGGATTGACAACATCAATAATGAGTCAATACATGCAAAGACCTTAAAGCACATACTAAATGTTCAATCATGTTAGCTATTATTAGGTTGACCCTTATGAATATTCAACCATTTTTGACTTAGAGAAACTACAATTTCATATGGTTCAACTTATGATCAACCATTTAACTTAACTATTAAGGTTCGTAGCCTTACTGAAACCTCATCTTTTCTTCTCTTGGTTTAACTCAAACATCACCAGCTCCTAGAAGCCTTCCATGATGCCTCATACATTCATCTGTTCACTCTCTTATCTGCAGAATATTGAACACCCTGGACTAGTGCCAGGCACTGAGAATAAACAGTGAGCAAGGCTGATATGGTCCTTCCCTCAAAGAGCTTAATCCAAACAGAAGGCAGCCAACCAAGTACAATCAATGGAGTAAGTGCCTCTTTAGGCAAGTAAAGGGCGCTATGGAAAGACGTGCTTGAAAACAGGATCTTGATGCAGAGCACAGGTTGAGGGCAGAGAAATCTTGAACAAGTAATCTTTTACTCAAGACCTGTAGAATGAGTTGGGATTGGTCAGATGAAAAGAAAGATTGTTCCAGAAACATCTAGACCTTTCTGTGAAGGTCTAGAAGTAAGAGAGAGCCTGGGGAAGAGGGATGTTGGGTGTGGTTGCAGAGAGAAAGAGAACTTGTGGTGAGAGAGTAGTTAGAGACCACAATTAGCGGAGACCCAGTCATCAAAGGCCTTGTAAGCCACCTACAGAAGTCCCTAAGAATAAGGACCTAGGAGTCTATTCCACTACCCTAAGTTCCAAGACCAGCACCATGCCTAGTACAGAATAGATAATCAATAATCATTAACTCTTACTATCATCATGACTATTGTTATTAATACTTGTTGTTGAAACCCAGATACACAAATGCCGTTGCTATAGTACCATGTAGTAAGTCACTTCTATGGAATACGAACATTCTGAGAAATATTAAGCAACGTTTTGAGCATTTGGGGGAAGGCCTGTATTCAAAGAAGCTTGGGAAACATTTGCTTAGAGACAGTAAATGGGTCAGTATACATACATATAGTTTCAAACTCCCTCCACTGAGAGGGCCCAGAAGCAATAACACCTCAGTAGCAATAAGCCCACCCAGCACCTAATTCTCCAATAAAAGGAAGAAAGGCTTCTTGAAAAAATGGTGAATTCTAGAGCTGGGGCAGTGAATATATAAGATGAGCCTGGAGTACCTAGTAGTGTCAGAAAGTAAGGAAGTGCTCAAACACACACACACACACACACACACACTGCTGATCGGGATATGGGACACAGGAGCCAACTTAAAGAGCTTCCAATGGCCAACAGTGGAACAATTTGAATAAAAGAGATACATAATATAGTATTGGATTATAACCCAAAGTATAAAACCAATATCCATGAATCCATACTGATATAAGTAAATGGTTGAATAAATAAATGGGGGGAAAGAGATGAATTTCATATGCGGAAGAATTACAAATAATTTCTGTAGACACTCCCCTTGCAAAGAGGTAGAGTATAACTTCCCACCCCTTAAGCATGGGCTGTGCCTAGTGACGTCTTTCCAAAGAGTGTGGTATAGAAAGAAGGGAAAACAATAATAATTTAACAGTGGAGAAACATGACAAACGCTTTAGCCAGAGGATCAAGCTTAACCTTTTCACTAATAAGGCAAATTGATGATATGTACCTTTGACATGAAGTGATGAGAATGGCACTATACATCATGGTATTTGTCCTCAAAACCAATAGCCCCTGTCTAACCATGAGAAAAACAACAGACATAGCCAAATTGAGGGGTATTCTGCCGAATACCTGGCCGGTACTCTTCGAAACGATCAAGATCCTCAAAAAACAAGAAAAGTCTGAGAAACGGTCCAAGCCAAGAGGAAACAAGGAGACATGATGACTCAATGGTATGTGGTATCTTGGGTGGAAGCCTGGGAACACTGCATAAAAGCTGAAGAAATCTGAACAAAGTATGCATTTTTTTGCTCATAATGATGCATTAACATTGATTCATTAGTTGTGACAAATGTATCACACTAACATCGGATCTTAACAACTGGGGAAATGGGTACAGGACACGTGGGAATTCTCGGGACTATCTGTGCAACTTTTATGTGTGTCCTAAAGTATTCCAAAATTTTTAAAGTCTATTTTAAAAATTTAAATGGTGTTTTTACTATCTGACTTTTCAGTTACTTTAATATATTGAGATACATTATGAATCTTCCCAAATGAGTATGACTAGGGAAATGAATAGCTGTTACACTCTCTTGGGTCCGAGTGTTCTCTAGAATAGTTAGGAATAATAACAACAACAGTAATGATAATAATAACTAACATTTTTAGAGAGGCTCTGAGCATCACGGTTAATACTGTAGTCCCATGTGCTAGGCTGCCTGTTCACATATTAGCATCAGCACTTAAAACCGTCCAATCTTAAGCGAATTGATTTAATTGTGCCTTAGTTTCCTTAGTTGCAAAAGAGGATTAATTATGCTACCCCTTTCACAGGGTTATTATGAGAATTCAATGTGTGTATATAGGTGACTCCATGGTCATCAGTATATAGTAGACTGCTCAACGTAATATCCTCATTGTGACTTCTTGTGGGCTTTCCATCTGTCGTTTCTCTACATAGCAAATATTATCACATGCGGTAGTAACCAGCTACCTTTTTTTAGAGAGTAACTTGCCCCAGATCTCACAGTTAGAGAACTATAGAGTCAGGCCCATCTGGCAGGAAGCCCAAGCCTGAAAGACAAGACTTAGGATCTTGGAAAGAAGCAATTCCTAGGACCCTGAGTAATGAGATTCCAGGAGCGGGAGGAAGTTCCAAGGGAAAAGAAAGAGAATCTAAAAACATGAGGACACAGCATCAGAACTAACCTTGGTCTACTCTGCAATTTTACAGACACCTTCCTGGTTACTAATTGCCAGGAAATCTTGGTAGACACACCACTTCTGATAAAGCCATAAATACCCCAATCTCTCTCTCCCCACATCTCCTAAGGACCAGTGGCCGGTTGACCTTTCTCTGTCTAGCATTCTCCGTAAGGACAGAATTTGCTCCTGAACGTCCAGTTTCCCCCTAAAACACATAAGAATTCCTGCATAAGAATTTTCGTCCTCTGCCTCTGTCCTGGGAAGCTGGACTCTGTAATTTGCAGTTATTTCAAATCCAGTGACAGAGATTCTGCCGCTTACTCGTGCTAAGATTAGAGTTTTCATCTGTCGGCCAACTGTACAATTAGGAAAAAAAAAAAAAAGAAAATGAATAGCTATCCAATGTGAATGATTAAATCCTATAAAAGTCTGGAAGAACCAGAAATGGGTCCCTCCCAACTCACAGTGTTCTGTGAACCCCCAAACACTCGACACGGCACCTGAAGCACCTGCTGGCGTCAAGCAGACGCACGGTAACCTAAGGCCCTAGGCTGAGCTAATTAGGGATGGAGATCTTCTCTAAGGCCAGCAGAGAACCACCCTGGTGACGGAACTTGCATGGCCAGTGTCCTCTCCTGTGACAAGCAAATACCTGTCAGACCCCAATGAATGGGAGGAAGAGAATAGAAGGAAAACAATCTCTCCACTGTCTGCTTCCCCTCTCTTTCCTTCTGGAACATAGGTTTCTGCCAATCTGTAGCCTATACCCCAGTTTTGTATTGAATGAGATCTCTCTCCTTAGGATTCATTATTAAACAAAACGAAATTAAAAACTTCGGATATGGAGTCTCGAGCTTTCCAAGTCTTTTTTTTTAATTTATTTTTAAAAAATTTTTATTGGAGTATAGTTGATTTACACTGTTGTGTTAGTTTCAGGTGTACAGCAAAGTGAATCATTTATACATATACATATATCCACTCTTGTTTAGATTCTATTCCCATATAGGTCATTACAGAGTATTGAATAGAGTTCCCTGTGCTATACAGTAGGTCCTTACTAGTTATCTATTTTATATATAGTAGTGTGTATAAGGCAATCTCAATCTCCCAATTTATCCCTCCCCTCACTTTTCCCCCCTGGTAACCATAAGATTGTTTTCTACATCTGTAACTCTATTCCTGTTTTGTAAATAAGTTCATTTGTACCATTTTTTTTAAGATTCCACATATAAGCGAAATCATACGATATTTGAATTGACCACCTTCTCCTGTGGACTCTGAATACTACAGTCTACATCCCTTGCTTAACCCTTTGCCTATTGGTAGGGTTAGATAAAACATGGGATACTTAGTTAAACTGGAATTTCAGACAAATTAAGAATATTTTTTTAGTCCAAGTATGTGCCATGCAACATTTGAGATATGCATACACTAAAAAAGTATTTGATGTTTATCTGAAATTCAATTTTAACTGGCATCCTGTGTTTTTATTTGTGAAATCTGGCAACCCTACACAGAGTATAAATTATTGTTTCAGTGGCTTGCTTTGTTTAAATAGTATCACACACAGAGGCCTAGTAAATGAATAAATTAAAATGGAAAGACTGAGGTCCAGAAGGAGAAGTGTCTGGACTTTCAGGGTTCAAATTAGAAGGGCAAAGCTCAGAAATGAATGCAGGCTTCTAGAACCTGTCAGGAAAAATTATGAAAAACTTTGAAATGGACCAAAAAGATGCAGAAGTTTCCTGTCCATCTGGGTTATCTCCACTTTTGAGTTATTCTCCAGCTCTGTAAGTAACAGAAAATGGATAACAATGTAAATTATTTTATCCATAGATGTGTGTTAGTTGCATGAGGTTGATTATTGCACTATGGACAGACCCATTTCTGTATCCATTTATAAACTTATTTTAGCTTTCCTTTAGGGCACATAAACATGTGGTTCTTTGAATTCTTTGAACTGGTGGTAACATCTTACCAGTTCCCTCATTAACTAATGAGTTAAATTAATTTTTGACGTTAATATTTGACATACAAGTTTTATATATTAAGATTCATTATTTTACCTTTTATACAAAATTACTCTTTGGCAGTTTGTCATTCTTCTCTGGACCGTGAGTCTGGAAGGAAGTCTAAATGGAGGCTGGGCCTAAGTAATTGTAGGACTGCTAGAGAGTCGTGAAATGAAATAGACTGGCTGGAGAGGCACAGAAGAGGACGCATTTCTAAACGTAAATCTGATGGTGTCATTCCCCATGGAAAACCTTCTCCTGACTTCGGAGACATGGCCCTGAGGGTGAAGTCAAAATTCCCTGGGGGCAGTTCTCCTTGTCACCCTTACCGCCCTGCCCTTGTGAGTTGAAGGGCTCTCTCCCTGCCCCTGCCCCACCCCCATTATGGGGCTCCCTCCAGCTTCCCCGACCCCTCTCAGTCTGGTTTAGATGGATGCCCATCCTGTGGGCTCCCATGAGCCCCTTGGGCTTCACAACCATCGCACTTCTCTCATTGCATTGCAATTACTGCTTAATTGTCTATAGCCTGCATTCCATTGCACTTCGTGAGGGCAGGGACCAAAACTTGCTTTGGTTTGTTTACTTGTGCATTCCCAACTCCAAGCAGAAGGGCTTGGCTCACAGAGAGACTCAAAAAAATGTTGAATGAATAATGGCAGTAGAAGAATAATAGGATCACTTACACACATAGGAGAGGGAAGCTCAGGGAATGAGAAATACAGGATGAAGGCAAGCAGACCATCCTAGCTATATTTTCCTAGAAAAACACTTTAGGGGACAAGTCACTAAGCCACCTTCCTCCCCCAGGTACTACTTCACTCTTACCCGGTCTAACTGCACAGCACTAATTATTATATTATTCAACATCACAGCACAGTAATTTTTATTACTCTTCCTATGAAATTGAATTATAAAATTGGACACCTAAAATCTCAGTGTTTCATATTCTTTCTCAAAAAAAAGAAGTTCCCTATTTGAAAGAAAGAAAGAAAAAATATATTTTTGAACCTCAACTGTCCACAATCTGGAAAAAAGCCAATCCATTTAGACAAGGTGCTTCCAGGAAAAGTGCAAACTCCCAAATCCTTTCTAATGTGTTGTCCCATCTCTGCCTTCAATTACCGATGAAGGGCTTCCCCGGTGGCGCAGTGGTTGAGAGTCTGCCTGCCAGTGCAGGGGACACGGGTTCGAGCCCTGGTCTGGGAAGATCCCACATGCCACGGAGCAACTGGGCCCGTGAGCCACAACTACTGAGCCTGCGCGTCTGGAGCCTGTGCTCCGCAACAGGAGAGGCCGCGATAGTGAGAGGCCCGCGCACCGCGATGAGGAGTGGCCCCCGCTCGCCGCAACTAGAGAAAGCCCTCGCACATAAACGAAGACCCAACGCAGCCAAGGATAAATAAATAAATAAATAAATAAATAAATAAATTTATTAAAAAAAAAAAAAAATTACCGATGAAAAGCTCCCATAGAATTTCAGGATCCTGTAACTTCTCATAATTCCCCAGGACAACCTGAGTTCTAGTCCTCAAGTGTGCCCACTCTGGTGGCTATGGTTTCCATTTGTAAAAATCCTTCCCTTGATGGCCTTGCACAGGTGAATTAGCTAAATGGTGTTTACTGCCGAGATCTGACTCTCAGTGAGCGTTAAGGGTAATGCTTCCCTACCGCCTGCTGGCTCCCACTGCAAACTATACTGTCTCTACTGCGGGGACAAGCTGATTCCTTCTTGTGGAGAAAGTGAGCTGAGACCAGGGGCTACAGGCTCCATCACACCTATATTTCTCTTCTGACACGTCCTAGCTGGCCTCAGGGGACAGCAGCCGCTACTGAATGCCTAGTGGTCAGTGGTCATTCAACAGCTACTATTTCCTGTCCCTCATATCAATGAACAAAACCTGCTGCCAAAAGAAATCTGCCCCTCCCACCACAAATAGGCAAAGGCCAGGCTGGAGTCAGGATGTGGGTCTGACCCTTCTGGAGGGAGAACTTGTGGTGGTGCCCCGCTGTGGGTAGCTCTAGGCAGGAGGGGGGGTGCTGGGGATAGAGCTGGGTGTGCGCCCCATGGACTCATCTTGCTGGAGAGCTGCATCCCCCTGTGACTCTAATGTCCACCTTTCAGAACACAAGTTAGCTCTGTTTGAAGAGACACAGTCAAGTATAAAAAACATTCTAGAAAAGAACAAGAACTAAAAGATACTGAGTGTTTGCCACGTGCCAAGCACTGTGCTAAGTGCTTTCTATGCATTCTCTTAACCTGTTCCTCGCCAGGCTTATGTGACAGTAACCATTTCCATCCTCATTTGAGACGTGAAGAAAACGATGCAAAGAGGTTTTGAAACCTCCCCAGGGTTTTTTTTTTTTTTAATTTTTAAAAAATCTTTCTTGGAGTATAATTGCTTTACAATGGTGTGTTAGTTTCTGCTTTATAACAAAGTAAATCAGTTATACATATACATATGTTCCCACATCTCTTCCCTCTTGCATCTCCCTCCCTCCCACCCTCCCTATCCCACCCCTCTAGGTGGTCACAAAGCACCGAGCTGATCTCCCTGTGCTATGCGGCTGCTTCCCACTAGCTATCTATTTTACGTTTGGTAGTGTATATATGTCCATGCCACTCTCTCACTTTGTCACAGCTTACCCTTCCCCCTCCCCATATCCTCAAGTCCATTCTCTAGTAGGTCTGTGTCTTTATTCCCATCTTGCCCCTAGGTTCTTCATGACCTTTTTTTTTTCTTCCCCCCCAAGGTTTTATAACAAGATGCTGGCAGCAATACTATCAAATCAAGCCAAATGACTGGACCAAACTCCTAACAATTAGGATGTAGTATTTGTTTGGAAATTTGGTGCTAGGGTTTTTATTTCTGCCATCTCATTTATCTCCCAGTGATACTCTCAAGTATTTGATTCCCTCACAAAGCATAAGGAATGTAAGGAACTTGTCCCAGGCCACATGGCTAGAAAATGATGGGGCAGCTGTGAAGAGAGATTTGCGCTTGGCCAGCTGCCAATGGAACTGCAGTGGGCATGGCTGGGGAGGGTGGGATGGGGAGCTCCGGAATTCATGCAAGAGGCTCCAAGTGCTGGTGTGAGCTCCTGACCACCAGGAGCATTCATCTCAGGCCAAGCTTTTAAGGGAAAAATCCTTTGAACTGAAGAAATCTGAAATAGAACTGATCATTGTATGCTTTCCTGAGATTGGAGCTGAGTCATAGGACATTCAGGGGGCAATCTTTGGGCCCAGAGGTCCCTCTGCCACTGGCCTTGAAAAAAATACATTTTGCATCTCACTGCTTAAAAGAAAGACTGTATAAGGCTGGCATCCTAGAGAGATGATTTGAAGCAGTTACATCTCAGGGAATTCTCAGGCAGTCCAGTGGTTAGGACTCTGCACTTCCACTGCCAGGGCCCCAGGTTCCATCCCTGGCTGGAGAACTAAGATCCTGCAAGCCGTGCAAGAGCGCAGCCAAAAAAAAAAATCAGCTTTGAAGCAGTTATATCTCACTCTAAGGACCCTCCCTGTTGGACTACACCAGGAATAACAGGAGTTACTGTGCCCTAAGGAATATCACTTAGTTTTGATTCAAATATCACTGACTCCAGTTTGTTAGTCGCTGTTACTCATAACTCATCTCCAATCCCCTTTTCAGTTTAAAAGTCCCCAAGCCTATATCAAGTCATTGACTCAAATGACTGAATTCATCAATTTCTTGGGAATCAGAAAAATAACACTGCTCTTGAAAACTTAGAAGAATGCTGACTTCCCAAGAAAGGATTTTTTGGGGAGTCAGATCATGTGTAAATTTATACCATTTAAGAAAAGTGGTTCAGAGTTCAAATTATAAAGGAGGACTTGACCTCAGGGCAAAGTTCCTTTTTATTTTAAACTTAAATCAAAGCAGCACACACTTCATTAGGCATGTAAACCTATCAAATTGCTATGGGCTGTGAAGCTCTCACATATAACCAATAATTTTTCAACCACAGAATCATGAAAAATAGGGCAAAAATGGAAGAAGAATTGGACTGCAGTAAGAACATTTGGGTTACGACTCTATGCTTATGTCTTATTGTTGCTTAACTTAGCTGTATCGTGAGTTCCTCATCTGTAAGACGGAAATAATCCTGCTTATTTTAGGTTTGTTCATGTCCTAAATGAGATGAAGAGAGCAGTTAATGTAGCGCAGTGCTGGGCACAGGGCAGTTGCTTAAGTAACACTTAGTTGCTAAGTAACAATGCTTGTTATTATTTTAATTTTTCTTATTAAGTATTACGGGTCTGAAATAGTTTCCATATCAGTCAGGTGTTGGGAATAAAGAATTGACAATCTTCTACTTTTAAGAACTGTTAAGGTTACTGCAGGAAGCAAACAGATTCCTGAAGACTGAACTGATTTCATCACTTGATTGAGTACACTTAGAATATAATTATAAATTGCCTTTTGGAGAAAGTTGGCAATTTTTTTATCGATCTATGTAAATGTGTAAATTGGGAGAGAAGATACATATTTTTACACAATCAGATTTGACGTATTTTATATAATGTATACCAAACCTACATAAATACATACGCGTAGATATGTATGTGTATACATATACACACACACACAAACACACACACACACACACACAGAAAGAGAGGGTGAAACAAAGGAAAAGAGACAGAGATAAAGAGACATTTGGAAAGGCCCCACCCAGAGGTGAACAGGATGAAAAATAACAAGTACAAAAGAATGAAGTCCCCTGAATTGCCCTCTGCACCTCACTGTTGACACAGATTTATTGAGGTTGCTTACGAATACACATATGCTACTTTACTGTTTCATTTATGCAATAAAAGCAGTGATTGGTCTTCAAGGAAGTGTGTTCCTAACAAGAAAGGATGATTCTAAAGCAGGAAGAGAAAGCTCAAATGACTACACTTGTCTTGCAGGTAATGTACAGGCACAAGGCAAGGACAGCAGAGGGAGGCAATAGGAATCACTGAGGACTGTGGCAAACTGGAGGTTCCCGTGGAAGGAGGGCAGCCTCTATCAGCTCCAGGCAATTGTTGCCATGTGGGAGGAGAGCCAGGTCTTTCCTGAGTCTTTTTGTTTGTTTTATTTTGTTTGGTTTGTTTGTTTACTTTTTTTTTGTTCTGTTTACTCTTTGTTTAGAAGCTATAAAACTAGATGTATTAGTCAGTTTGGGCTACCATAACAAAATACCGTAGGTGAGGAGGCTTAATAGAAATTTATTTTCTCATAGTTCTGGAGGCTGGAAGTCCAAGATCAGGGTATGAGCTTGGTCCAGTTCTGGCAAGGGCTCTTTTCCTGGCTTGTAGATGGCCGCCTGCTCACTGCATCCTCACATGGTGGAGAGAGAGGAGGGAAGATCTCTGGTGACCCTTCTAGAAGAACACTAATCCCATCATGAGCATCCCACCTTCTTGACCTCATCTAAATCTAATTACCACCCCAAGGCCCCATCTCTGAATACCATCACATTGGGGTTAAGACTTCAACATATCAAATGTAGGGGGAAAAATACAAACATTTAGTTCATAACACTGTACTTGAATATTTCTAAACACTGCGTAGGCCAACAAAGTTCACTCTACATCAGTGAATGCTTATCTGGATCAAAGCCATTGGTTTGTGACCAGATAAATTCTACCCACCATGATTCTCCATGTTTTATCACTTTAAAATCACAACACACACACAAACACACTCTCACACACTCATACACACACTTACTTTAGAAATTCTGTCTAATGCATATGAAGGGGGTCACCTTCTCCTGGAGAGGGAAGGATGGAAAATAATGTAGAGACTTAGGAAAAGCTAGCTTCCTTGACTGGAGTGGAGAGAAAATCCAGGGTATGGCAAGAGGTGAGATGAGGGATGGGTATGAGGCCTGGGAGTCCATGATCACTTTGATTCAAGCTGATTCAAGAGGCAATTGGGAACAATTGCCTAGTTCTCAGGAGGGAAAATGCTATGATAGCAATTATGGCAATGGACAATGATTCCTCCGACTATATGTAGAATCAACTAGAATAGGCAAAGTCTGCGGAGAGAAAAGGCAGGTGGAGCCTTATGCCAGACAGCATTCTTAGGACTGTACTATGGGGAGAAATTATTCTGTGGCTTCGTTCGCATGCGCTGATTTCTGGTGCAGGAACTGTCCTCCCTCAGCTCAGACTCCCTCCCTTCTCTGCCTGACAACCTCCTTCACATCAACCACAATGCCATCACTAAGTGTCACAATGTCCGTGAAGCTTTCAAGATGGTTATTATTGTTATCATCACCTTTCCCAAACACTTACTATGGGATCGGTTTTCTATAGCTCTCTCCATAATCCTCATGTAACCCTCCGAGGGAGATGGCATTATCATCTTGATTTGTCAGGATAAGAAACTGAGTCATAGTGAAGAAAAAGAACTTTCCTAATATTTTCCAAGTACAAATCGACCCAGCCATGACTTGAACACAGAGCTGTCTGATTTTAGTCCCTGAGCAGCAAGTTAATCCCTACTGCCTTGACCTCCTATTTCTTTAGCCCAAATTAGTCCCATCTCTAGTTCAAGGAGAACATTGCCCCTACCTCCATGGTAGCACTTACTGCATATAATAACCATCTGATTCCACATCTCTGTCTCCCCTTGAGACTGTGATCTCCTTAAGGACAAAGACCAGAGCTTCTCCATCTTTATTTCTTCCATAGCTCACAGCAGGCACTAGTACATGGCAGATGAAGGTATAAATAAATGGCCATCAGGCTGGTCTAGTTCTGTGCAGCAAGAGGGACCACAGGATACAGGTCATCTGTGAAGCTCCCCCTGCCTTTAAGGGAGGGGACTGTGGCAGAGGAACTACTTTATGGGTGATTTTGCTTCCAATTATACAAAAACTCTTTCTGCAGGAGTTCATCAGGACTCAGGAGAGAAGACTGATAAGTCTTGAATCTGAACTCTGGATCCTCAAGGACATGGGACACCTTCAAGAATCTTGCACAAATTTTGAAACTTATGGCTGTTTGGTGTCGAGAGGAGGCGTTACATGGAGGTTCGGCGTTACATGGAGGTTCTGAACATGGGGTTGGCAGACAAACTGCCTGGATTGTACTCCCAGCCCCTTCCCCTACCAGTTGAGTCACTAAGGATAAGCTACTTCACTTCTCCTGGTCCCCAGTTTCTTATCTATAAAAGAGTGCCAATAATAGAACTTATACCATAGCACTGCTCTGAAGAGTAAACGAGTTAATTTATGAAAAGCACTTAACAAAATGCTCCATACATGTTAGCTATCATTAGTATATTTCTATTTCAAATCTCCTTGGTAGAAAGAGCCACAGACTGGGAGTTAAAAAAACTGTTTTTTGGCCTGAATCTATCCCATCCTGGGACTACACTGACAAGTCCCTCTTTCATGTGGGTGTGGCCCTGTTTTAAGTTTTCACCCCTGAAATGTGAGCCTAAGATATGTGTGTCATTTCATCATCCCCTCTGTAGAACAGGAGTAAATTCCTGCCTGTGTACTTTATAGGGTTAAAATGTACTGTGACCATACCTTGAAAAAATGTAAGCAGTTATGGTCTTAATATTATATTCACAAGTAAAATATTTCAAGAGCCATATGGCCTTAATTAATCATGGATAATACCCAAAGTCATCCTCCTAACCAGGAATAATGCTGGATGCTAAAAATAGTCTACATACAAAGATGAAGTACAGCAAAAAATCTCTCAGTATGTCAGAAACAGAACAGAAACATCCTTCTGAAAGAATGGGGAGCATGCTTTCACCCATTCTTTCCTTGCTTTACCCGCGCCCTTTCTTCTTGCTTTCTTACTATTCCTGCCTTGCCTAGCATAAATTTCCCTGAGGAATAGTAGCTATTGGTGAATGCCGAAAGAGTATTGGCTGCTTACAGCTAATGAGCTATTTCATTTGCTACACTGTAGAAAACCCACCAGATCTTTCATTCTGATTCTCATGGCCACCTGAGCTATAGGGAAACAGAATATCCCCACCTCACCCACTTCTGTACTCTTTAAATATTGTATTTAGAGAAACTAAGATGGCTAAGAAAACAAGACACAAAGATCAGCTTTCTCTTCCCCCACATCCAGTCTTGTTTTACCCGTGTCTTTCCAAATATTCACTTATCTGTCACCCCAGCACACAAGAAATTGCCAAAGACTTCAATACACAGCAAAAAACTGAAGACTACTTAGAAAGTGTATGCCTCACCAATGGGGAATTTTCCTCCAGAATTTAAATTTTTAAGTTAACCTACATAAAGGGAAGGTAGGCTTTCTCCCAAGCATTTTTTCTTCTCCCAATTCCATATGTCAGTTTTATGCTTAAAAAAAGTATGAGAGAACAGATAACTTTAAACACTGAATGCAGTTGGTATTGTCATTTAAAAAGAAAAATGAAGAGGAAGAAAGGAGGTCGAGGAGGAGGAGGAGGAGGAGGAGGAGGAAGAGATATAAAAGGAAGGAAGGGAGAAAAGAAAAGAAAAAACCCTCAAAATCCTCAAGTTAGTGGACATCTCTTGCTTTAGATACGCCCCTCTGGAAAACTGCTGGGTTTTTCATTACAGCAAAATGCCAGCAGAAACTTCTCTTTGTCTTTGGATCTCAAAGGTGACTCTGGATAGAGCTCCCCAAGAGAGTGAAAGATATCATTTTATTAGTTTCAGCAAGACACAGACATGGCTCTTCAGCAAAGACTTTTATAAGAGGCAGAGAGAAGGCAGATAGCAAGAAAGCCCTGAGACAAATAGAGCTGGGGGCAGATTTTATGAATGACCAGGGGACCTGGCAGCCTGAAAGTTTAGTGCAGTTGCCTCTTTTGAGATTATATTCCAGAGACAGAGAGAGAGTGAGAGAGGAGAGAGAACATGAGATGATTATGAACACTTTATCTTTCAGTGTCTTTTAACTGCTGCTAACAGAACTTTCAAAGAAGAGACTTAAGATTCCGTTTTGATGTAGCAGTTTTTATGCCAAGAGCAGAGGTCCATGGAAGCCCAGAGAAATAAAGGTTATCAGCATTTAGGGGGTTTGATCATGGAGATTAGTGAGGAGGAAAAGAACATTTGCATAAATTCTGCTAGTTTCTGGCAGACAGACTGTCTCCCCCAATTGCTAGCAAACTTTGTGAAGTATCTGAACGGTGTATTTCCATGTCTGTAGCCCAGGTACTTTATGCCACAGATGTAGCCAGTCCTAGTCTACATTTCTGGCCAGCTCTCCCTGGAAAATCTGTGCTCTTTTTGCAGAATGGGATTATCCCTGGGAGGTGACTGTCCATCTAGGGCTAAACAGACAAATCCCTTTTTGCATCGTGTGGCCCCCTTTTTAAGTTCCTACCTATGGAACATAAGCCCACAAAATGTGTCATTTCCAGGTCAGGATTTTTTTTTTAAGTGGGTGGGTTTCTCTTTCTTCTGTTGCCACTTCCTCAGGCTGAAATCGCTCAGATACTAGAGGATAACAGAGCCACATATGGAAGGAGCTGGGGTCCCTGAATCATGATGTGGAGGAAAGTCATTCCCTGTCCAGAAACAGCTACAAGAACCGCATGTAATACAGATATTGACATTTTGAGGTAGGTTTGTTACAGCAGCTATTCTTATCCTAACTAACACACTGTTTATGTTCATGAACTTGAACTGTATTTTTGTTTGTCGTGAAGGTTTAATTCAGCTCATATAATAAAAAATGAAAAGCAAATCTATTCAACAAGCAGATATTATTGAGCACCAGTGCTAAAGGCTGTCAAAGAATAAGGGTGAGTAACGGCTGGGAAGCTTTTTTTGAGACAGAGAGGAACTGAAGATTGGTCAGGCACAGCCGCAGATTACTATGCACTGAGACCTTTAACTCCCCACTTCTGAAAGAGGCTGAAGTCATCACCACTCTCAGTGAGTGGGTCTCTCTCTCTCCTACGGGATTTACAAAGATTCTTTGAGCAAAGAATAGTGATCAAGGTCAGTGCCTGCAAGCACAGTGACAACAAGCCTTGTACCTCAACCATGTAAGTTCTCCAGCTTTGGGAAATGATCTTAAACCTCTACTGGCCTATCCAAAAAAAAAAAAAAAACTACATGGGAATTGCGGATAAACTGGTATTGATGTTCACAGATCACCCTTGTCAAAAGGATTTATTGATGTGTCAATGCATGTTGTCCAGAGGATCACAGCAGGATGGCTTTGAAGGATTTATAGGAAATCTACAGGCTTTAATACACTTGGCGGTAAATAACTAACAAGTATTGTTCATATTGATTCTTGTCATGTGGTCAATGCAATCTTTAGCCACTAATTGTCAGTATTGACAAACAGTTCATGATCTAAACAAGCAGCTGGACATCTGCTCTGAGCAGAACTTTTCCAAATGGCATTTTCCTTGCTATTCTCAGCCTAATGTTCATGGAGCAGCCTGCAGGTAATAGGCTCTAGGCAGAGGGAAATGTGTGGTAATTAATTCTTCCTTGCTGACAAATGTCCCTATAAAGGGAGAGGGGAGGGAGGGAGAGTCCACTGGCAGCGCACAAGGCTGGAATCCAGTTCCATAAGGCATGCACAGCAATATTCTTCAAGGCCCACCTCAAACGTCTCTCCCTAGGAAAAACTTTCCCAAATCACACCACGCACGGGGGTTTCTACCACTTCAACCCTACAACATTCCCAGGCAATTAATCACACATTATTTATGTTGAACCGTATCTATTTATCTATGTGTGTTGAATCTTTCTATTGTGTTATAACTAAATCTTAGTTTTTCAATTATTGTACGAGCTTTTTAAATTTGGGAGGAAGATATGGGATCTCATTATAGATCTCACTGAGGCGATGAAAGCTATTAACTGTCTCCCTGGAAAAATTTACAGTCAAATTTGAAAAACGTTCCCAGGGAATTCACAGAAGGTCATGGGAATCCATGAACCCCCGAAACAGATGCAATCAAACCCAGGTTCAAATCCCAGTTTTACTACCTGCCCCCAGAAGTCTGGCCTCAAATAAGTTTCTCAATCTGTCATTCTACCCATCCGTAATACAAGAATAATCAATTACAGCACAGGTTTGTTGTAAGGATTAAGTGGACTGATCCATGGGATGCGCTTTGCATGTGGTATCTACTCCAAAAAATCCCCAGGGTTATTCAAGGTTTCTGAGTTCATTTCTTCCTTCATACTGCAAACATTTATTGAGCACTTATCAGGAGTCAGGGATGGACCCTTTACTACGTCCCGAGGTTGATCCATCCAAACCAAGCAGAGGCCCTTGCTTACAATAGTTGCTCGGTTAATGTTTTTAATAGATTGATGAGGATTCTTACCACTCGATAGAACAACCTTTAAATCATTCTAACATATTTTTAATCAAGCATTCAAATACTGCTATTGACTGTACTTTTTCATACTGTAAGACTCTATTATACACTCATCAAACTTAAAAAAAAACAATAAATGCTGGAGAGGGTGTGGAGAAAAGGGAACCCTCCTACACTGTTGGTGGGAATGTAAATTGGTACAGCCACTATGGAGAACAGTATGGAGGTTCCTTAAAAAACTAAAAATAGAACTACCATACGACCCAGCAATCCCACTACTGGGCATATACCCAGAGAAAACCATAATTCAAAAAGATACATGCACCCCAATGTTCATTGCAGCACTATTTACAATAGCCAGGACAAGGAAGCAACCTAAATGTCCATCAACAGAGGAATGGATAAAGATGTAGTACATATATACAATGGAATATTACTCAGCCATAAAAAAGAACAAAATAATTCCATTTGCATCAACATCGATGGACCTAGAGATTGTCATACTGAGTGAAGTAAGTCAGACACAGAAAGACTAAGATATGATATTGCTTATATGTGGAATCTGAAAAAAATTGGTACAAACAAACTTATTTACAAAACAGAAGTAGAGTCGCTGATGTAGAAAATAAACTTATAGTAACCAGGGGATAAGGGGGGAGAGTGATAAATTGGGAGATTGAAATTGATATATACACACTACTATATATAAAACAGATAACAAATAAGAACCTGCTGTATAGCACAGGAAACTCTGTTCAATACTCTGTAATGGCCTATATGGGAAAAGAATCTAAAAATAGTGAATATATGTATATGGATAACTGATTCACTTTGCTGTACACCTGAAACTAACACAACATTGTAAATCAACTACACTCCAATAAAAATTAAAAAAAAAAAACTTTGAAAAAATCTTTTAGAGAAAGGACATTTATCAGACCAAATTTTCTACACTCACCCAATGATCATCCAATCTGTTATTTTAGTAAAATTATATCATGTTTTAAATACAGTTACTCCATCCCTAAATGTACACTTGCTTTCCCTTAGACATATAAGTTAAATTTAACAGAGCAGCCATTTCATTTATATTACAATACAGACACATGTATCAACTTATATCTAGGTCTGCTGTAAAACATTTTGCTTTCCATTGAGGAAGAGTGCTATAAAAATGCAGTTAGGAAGAGCAGGTAAAAAGAGTGAAGCTATAGGGTGGGAGGGAGATCCAAGAGGGTGGGGATATAGGTATGCATATAGCTGATTCACTTCATTGTACAGCAGAAACTAACACAACACTGTAAAGCAATTACGCTCCAAATAAATAAATAAATAAAGAGTGAAGCTATATATGCACACGTATATTTGCTCTGTAAAGGTGCTTTTTTAAACTTGGAAGATTGACTAATGAACACAAAAAAGTATATTTTTCTAGTTAACAAAATTATCAGAACTCATTCATAGGCTTATAGAAATCTTTCCAATTATTTTTGTCAACTATTTTTCTTCCAGGCCCCCAATCCTGCCACAGTATGTCTGTATCTTTATTTTCCTCATGGGGAAATTTGGGATTATCCCAGATAGTCTTAAACTCTGTCACCTGGATGAAGTCTTCTGTTCCATCTTTTATAATTTCTCATCATATTTTCTGATAATTGAGGTTTAGCACATTGACATTAGCAAGGCATAGAGCCCCTGTGACTGACATTCCAGTGTCAAGAGATGTAGCTTCTTAAGGATGTGGTACCCTGTTTGATCTTACAAATGTCTCCGCTGCCCAATTATCACCAGTCATTTGGGTGTGTGACAAGATATCAGGGGAAATTTTTTCCAGACCACATTCTCTCCCTCTCTCCTTTCCCTTTTCTCTTAACACAGGAAAGGGCTCCTTATTATGATCTAAGAAGCATGGGCATTAACTCTGCAGTTGCAGTTAAAGTTTTAACATAGGGTTGCTTGTTTCGTTCCCCCAAATCTAAATTTGATCATCTCCTCACCAGAGGAGCTACAACACTTTTTGGACCCAGAGTTTAAACTCTTGCAGCCCTGCAGCTCTGTCCCTCAAGGGAAAAACAATAAATATGTGAGACTAGAACCAATGAATTTTACATATATATATATATATTCAGAGGAAAAAACTTAAGAAAGAGTAACTATTCTGAAGTCTTTGGCTTTGGAAATTTAGTTGATGGTGAGCTAGGATTGGAAGATTAATTAAAGAGAAGAAGAGCATAAAATGCTACAATATTTCACATTTAATTATTATGAAAATGTACCTCAATAACTGCATTCACCAGAAGCTTTCTTCCAAGGTACACTAAATGTTATGCCAACATTTCCTCATTAATCTTCTTTATAACCTTGCAAGATGGTTAAGAAGCAAAAAATTAATATTCAAACTTTATCAGTGGGATATAGAGTGTAGAGGGGGATGCTGATGAGATACTTCTGATGTTTCAATGTGCCTCAGTTTACTCATTTGTAAAATAATAATATTTATAGTATTTAACACATAGGGTAATTGTAAGGATTAAAGGAATTAGGACACAGAAAGAGGCTTAGATGAGATCCCATCCCATAGTGAACATTCAGTAAATATGAGTGATATTTTTATTGCTATTAGAATGCATGATGTAGGTAAGAGAAAGTCACCTGCACATTTCCTCTGGAGCCCCCACATTCAAGAGAGGAATAAGCCTCTCAATTCTGCTCAACCAGCTCCTACTGGATAATGGCGCTGCAGAATACACCAAAAAACTATAAAAAGAGTGTTCTGCATTTATATAGCACTTTTCATTTACATAACACTTTTAGATATGTTATTGTCTATAATCCTTACAACCATCCAGGGAGGCAGAGAAGCCAACGTTATTACATATAATAAGTAAGAAAGCAAAGGACCAGAGAGGATAAATGACACACCCAACGTCACCAGCCAGTGAGAAGTCAAGACAAATTCAAAACCAATTTCATGACTGTGGAGTTCTTTCCACCTGCAATGGATATCTCTGTGGCCTTTTTAATTTTTTGTCTTACCCATACTAATCTTCCTAACAGCACTTTGATTTTCTTGTGGAAGATGAGCTTTTGCAGTGTGCGTAGACCTGGTTGGATAGTAAACATACCATCTATGGAAGGTGAGCGGGTCCTAAGGCTGTTCTTCCAGGTCTTTCTCTGCCTGACCCAGTGCAGCCACGTGTCAACAGGGAAACCTAGATTCAGACAGTTGGATTCTCTCTCCTATGACTTAGGATCTTGAAAAGCAGGACACACGGTTGGAAGAAAGGATGATTTCAATCCAGTGATTATAAATGGCTATGACCATGAAGTTATTTTTGCTGCTCATATCCTATGGTGTCTACTGGTTCCCAACTCTCCCAAGCCTGGTTCCTCAGCCTCCCTGCTCATCCTCTGAGAAACCCCTGTAATACTCCAATACACTGTCTTCTTACTTAAGTTAATAAAAATCGCTTTCTGTTTTTTGCAACTTAAGGGCCTGAGCTAATGCAACACTATCGCCCCTTTCTTTCTCTCATCCATTCCATCAACAGACACACACATTGAGAATTTATCAATTGCTAGCTGCCATGCTAGGAATTATGGTTTGGAAGATAATCAGGATGAGAAAAAAATACAAGCACCTAAGAGAGTTAAATTAAAAAAAATAAGATATAATGAAGTGCCACAATCAGGGGTACAAAGTGATGGGCGTCAGAAAATAACGCAGATCAGGCTAAGCAGAGAGATAACAAAGGCTTTCTGTAGAAGCAGGAGCTTCCACTGGGTCCTGAAAAATGAACAGGATTTGCAACCCATTCAAATATGTAGAGTCTAATACTAGGAAGAAAAAAACATTGGTGCTCCATTCAAAAGCAAATTTATTTTCCTTCTAAGAAGCAGTGACTGATTTATGGAAAAGCAGAGCGTTTGTGGAAATATGATTTTATATATTCAGATCATTCAAATGTGTTATTTAGCATTTGTTCACATCGAGCCTGAAAATTATCACACAGCAGGAGAACATGAACTTTAATAAACATTTTTAATTGTAAGTCCAAAGCAAAGTATTGTGTTTCTCATTGCATTCATCATATTTACCACTTGATGACAGTGTAAAATCCTGCTGGGTTTAGAAGCAGGTTTCCAACTGAAAGCTATAGTAATACTATAATTGGTCAGTATCCTAAGTACAGCAAATACTTCAGATTAAAAAAATCATGTCTAGATTCCATATATATGTGTTAGCATATGATATTTGCTTTTCTCTTTCTGACTTACTTCACTCTGTATGACAGACTCTAGGTCCATCCACTTCACTACAAATAACTCAATTTCATTTCTTTTTATGGCTGAGTAATATTCCATTGTATATACGTGCCACATCTTTATCCATTCACCTGTCGATGGACACTTAGGTTGCTAGGGGCAGGACGGGAATAAAGATGCAGACCTACTGGAGAACGGACTTGAGGACACAGGGAGGGGGAAGAGGGTATGCTGGGACAAAGTGAGAGAGTGGCATGGACACATATACACTACCAAATGTAAAATAGATACCTAGTGGGAAGCAGCCGCATAGCACAGGAAGATCAGCTCGGTGCTTTGTGACCACCTAGAGGGGTGGGATAGGGAGGGTGGGAGGGAAGGAGACGCAAGAGGGAAGAGATATGGGGATATATGTATATGTATAGCTGATTCACTTTGTTATAAAGCAGAAACTAACACACCATTGTAAAGCAATTATACTCCAATAAAGATGTTAAAAAAAAAATGTCTAAACTATCCCTGACACTAGTGACATTATTGAGAGTGAAAAGGCATATAATAGCCTCCTTTAGATGTTTCTCCCAGTTTAAAAGGGTTTATACTGTCCAAAATATTTCACTGGGGTCTTAAGTAACCCTGAATTTTTACTGAGGTTAAATAAAATAAATCCAAAACTTTTCTACTGAAGGTCATATGGTACTTATTGAAATCTAGTACCTTCCAGCAAATCCTCTGTTTTCTCCAAAGCCTATTTTGTAAGATCCTCCTACCACAGGGCCTTTGTAAAGGCTGTAGTTTCTGTCTAAACTGCCCTGACCCTCCCCTTACTCTTCCTACCTATGTAACCCATTCTTCAAGTCTCAAGTCAAGCATCATCCTTTAAAGAAGAACCCCTTTAAGCAGTCCCTTAATATTAGATCCCAGCTGCCCCTCTCATGGCTCACTCTGCTTTTCCCTTATAAGGTGAGAACGTTATGATTATGTACGGCCATAATTATTTGATTAATGATTCTCCCCATTTGGACTGTGACTGTGTGTTATGTCCATTGTGTCAGCTCTGATGAATGAACGGATAAATGAACATACAGCTCTAATATACTTGTCTTAAAATCTTATTACTTCCAAAGACAAGGCAAATGTCCTATGTGTGGATATCAGTGAAGTCCATTTTCCCTTACTCAGTGATTTTCCCAAATTCAGTAATTTTTTTTTCGTGGATCACTTTTCTTCAATTATATCTTGACTTTAGCTCTCATTCTCTCTGATGACAGCTTGTAACTCATCCTGTTTTCTTTTTATGTCATTCACAGAAAAGACACAGACACATCTGATTCTCAAACTTACAAGGTCTTGTGGCCTTCTGTTTTCTTTCTCTCTCTATATACAGACTCAATTTCCTATTTCTATCTCTAGTTTTTAAATCTTTTGTTTACATGTCAATTGTTGTATACATCATCCCAAGTAGAAACATTCACTCCCTCGTCTGTATGATATCTGCACCCTGTACATACATTTTTTTATTGATGTATAGTTGATTTACAATGTTGTGATAGTTTCAGCAAAGTGATTCAGTTATATGTGTGTATATATATATATATATATATATATATATATATGTATATATATATATATACATGTATATATATTCTTTTTCAGATTCTTTTCCACTATAAGTTATTACAAGATATTGAATATAGTTCCCTGTGCTATACAGTAGGTCCTTGTTGTTTATCTATTTTACATATAGTAATGTGTATCTGTTAATCCCAAACTCCTAATTTATCCTCCCCCTTTCCCCTTTGGTAACCATAAGTTTGTTTTCAAAGTCTGTGAGTCTATTTCTGTTTGTTAAAAAAGTTCATTTGTATCATTTTTTTAGATTCCACATATAAATGATATCATATAGCATTTGTCTTTCTCTTTCTGACTTACTTCACTTAGTATGATAATCTCTAGGTCCATCTATGTTGCTACAAATGGCATTATTTAACTCTTTTTTATGGCTGAGTAGTATTCCATTGTATAAATGTACCACATCTTCTTTATCCATTTGTCTATTGATGGACATTTAGATTGCTTCCATATCTTGGCTATTTGTCAATAATGCTGCTATGAACATTGGGGGTGTGTGTGTCTTTTCAAATTAGAGTCCTTTCTGTATATATGCCCAGGATTGGGATTGCTAGATCATATGGTAACTCTATTTCTAATTTTTAAAGGAGCTTCCTGTATGTACATTTTTTTTCTGGCACCTATCACCCTGTATAATTTTTACTGGTTTCTATCTACATTGCCTACAAGACTGCTTCTTACAGGAAGGGACAGGCCTTATCTACCTAGGAGCTTCCATTTTTGAGAACAGTGCCTGGCATACCGTTTGTAAATACTTGTTCAACTGAAATGCTTCAAATAATCCTTTGGGGAAAGGATTGGCATATCGACAGATTCAATTCAAAATCTTGAACTTGACTGCATTTAATCTTACTGTTTCATTTTCTCCCCAGTGCACCTTCCTACTCTCTCCTGATACAGAGATGTAATCCCTGTTTTCTCATGTCTTCTACATGATTTGATGTCACAGATGTGATTAATGTGCTATTCAACCTCTTGTTCACATTGCTAATAACAACATTTAAGAACAGTGGACCTGTCACTAAATGCCACTCCAGCAAATATCATGTCTCTCTTCCCCTTGTTTACAATTCTTTATCTCTTTTAGGTGCCATGGTGATATTCATTCCTAAGCCCAATCTGAATTGTTTATGCAAGTCAGATTTCAAGAGACCTGAAAACCCAGAACCAAGACCTGGTCACAATCTAAAAGCAGTAAAGCCTGATCCTCTGAGTTGTATTCTAAATCAGCGTTCAAAAGTGTAATTTCTTGCTCTAGAATAATAACGCATATTTACAAAGCACGCTCTGTGTGCAAGACCCTGTTCTAAGAACTTTATTAACTTTTTTTAATCCTCAGAGTAATCCTTATATGAGGTGGTAGTATTATTATTCCCATTTTACAGATGAGGAAACTGAGGTACATAGAAATTCAATGGAGGTATTCTTGTTCCAGAATTTGTACCGTGCTATGTTGCCTCTAGGAGACTGCTTACTTAAACTATCTGCAGCAATGCAAGAGTTCTGGTTATTCATTGTTGTATTAAAAAGTTACCCCAAAATTTGGTGGCTTAAAACAAAAACCACTTTATGAAATTTCATGATTTTATAGGTCAGTGGCTTAGCTGGGTGATTCTGTACTCCACGTAGGATCAAACCGGTTCAAACAGGGTAGTGTTCAGCTGGTGTCAGGCTGTTCTGGAGGGTCCTTTGAGACTTTGCCACCTGTCTGGCCCCTGGATGGGGACAGCTGGAAGGCTGGTCTCTGCTGAGCCCAGCTCCTTCTCTATGTAGTGTCCGGGCCTCTCCCCATGGTCCCTTAGCTGTGTAGTCACATGTCCACAGGGTGGCTCGTCCCTCGAGGGACCAAGGTAAAAACTATCATTCACTTAAAGACCAGCTCTAGAACTGGCACCACTTCTGCAGTGGCCTGGTCAAGGCAGGCACAGGCCAGCTGGATACAAGAAGAGGGGGAATGGACCCTGCCTCTTGATAGGAGAACCATCAGCAAAACCGTGGCCATCTTAGCCTACAGAGCAAGTATCATACAGAGGGTTGACTTCTGGGTAGTTAAACCAAAATATAATATTGTGTATTTTGTTCTTTACTTTTTGTTCCTTTTTAAAAGTTATTATTATTGTGGGGGGGAGGGGGAGTAAGGCAGAAGAACAGGAGCCAGGAGTTTTATCAGGCATTTCCATCCACATTGTCTCAATACTCATCCGACAGAGTGATGTTGGCTTGTTATGGGGAGGGTTTAAGTTCTTGTATAAAGAACGAGTACACCATGGCTCAGAGAGGTTAGCAAACTTGCCACTGAGGACTTGGGCTTAAACCCAAGAAGTGTGTCGTGTGTTTTCTTTCTTTTTAACTAAACTGTAGCTTCTTCTTATGGTTTTATAGGTTCACTGATTGGAACGAAAGAGAAGACACAGTATGTTGACTAATACACAATTTAGCGACAGGGTTACTTGAATTTGGTATGAACTTGGGGATGTAGCTTCCCCTCTCTGCGCCTTTGTCTTCCCATTTGTAAAGTGAAGGGTTTGGGCCAGATTAGTGTTCTCCAAACTAATGTGCTCTTGAACTCAGTTTATAAAAACACAACCAACATTTTTTTAAATGGCAGAGTATAAAAATAGAAAACAGGGGAGGGGGAGCACTGTTTGTGAATCTCTTGTTTCAGTTGTGGTTGTCTATTTGCATGTGCCTGTGTGTGTGTGTATGTGTCTGTGTGTCTGTGTATCAGATCATGCCCCCCAAATGTATTTCTTCCTGTAGATGATAGAGAAAAATTTGAAAGCCACTGGGCTAGGTGACCTTTTTTGATTCCTTCCAGATCAAAAAGGATTCTGGGAATGATCATTTCAACCATAACCCTGCATAAAACAGAGGCTGTATCTAACTTGCTTTGAACAAGACCCTGAAAAAAATGACTATTTGTTCTAATACACTTGCCATATTTATCAGCTCATATATTATTATTTGAACCAAAAAACCATTCTCTACCTTAGGTCAAATTGTGGTCAAAAAAACCCTTCCCTGCACCCAAACTTCCTGCCCTTAGGACAAAAATCTGCACAGCAAATATTCCCAAGCCCCAGCTCATACGTCCTGTATTCATTTCAAGCAGTATTTTTTAAATGAAATTTTACTACCTCAAAAGCATCAGGACCATCCTTCCAATTGGGGATGTAGCATGAACAATTCAATTTTTATTCAATGTAATGATGTCTAGAAATTAAACCTCAAGAGAATATTTTAAAATACAAGTGTGAGCAATATCGTATTGATGCTAAATTAATTCAGAAGATACAATCTGCAAAATTAAAGAAGTGATTTAGGGATACAAATGTCAGGTTTGGGGACTGGATGAAGTGAATGAACCATAAGTTTCCTTTTATGCTGAAATTCCATGACTCAACAGTTCTGCAAATGTTGACAGGAATATACTCTGAAGTATTAAGAGTTGATATGAATTGTGGATGACCTTGTTTCTCTGATCTGTTGGATTCTGTTGGCTGGAATGTAGGACCTAGTAATTTTTTTTCCTCTCAAATATAAAACAATGCAGACTCTTCCCTGTATATTCAGCCAACAAGCAAGATATATTTTTACTCTAAATGCAAAGCCACTTTATTTTAGAAAATATTCGTTTCCTAAACTTCTAGAAATTGGCACTCAGGTAAATAGTCCATGAGGAATAAAGTTAAAATGGGCTTTAAGGGAAATATACGATACTGTTGGCTCAAAAAAATCTAGAAGTGATGTGACAAATATTTTAAATTTTTTAAAATTTTCTGATTTCAATTTTCACATAATAACATATTTATGGGGCACTTTACTTTTTTAAAAGCACTTATTTTCATTCACTTACTCAAAAATATTTGGGTGCCTGCTTTGTGCCAGGCATTGCTCTGGGCAGTGGCGAACCAGACAAGGTCCCCTGAAGTTTACAGCTTAACTGAGGGAGGTGACAAGAAGACAAATAAAGGAACCAGATCATTGCAGATTGTGATATATTATGAAGGGGGGAAAAAAAAGCAGTTTGTGAAGATCAGTGATGACTTCAGATGTACAGGTCGAGGGAACCTCTCAGGAAGTGACATTTGATCTGAGACTTGAATGGCAGGAAGGAGTCAGGCCCCTGCAAACCCAAGAGCAGAGTTTTCCTGGCAGTGAACTTGCCGGGACAAAGATCCCCAAGAGGAAATAGGCCTAGAGCGTTCTCCAGGAGAAATGGGGAGGCGCAGAATAGAGAATCTCACATACCCAGCACTTTCTTTGCATGTGAATATACTGCATTTAAAGGCCTCATTCTTAATGCTTCTAACTCCAACCCCTATTTGTTCCATATTTTGAGGAGGGGGGCGGAGAGAGAAAAACCCAGTAAAATTTTTCTGCACAGTACATACTCAAAATAGCCTGATAGGTTTGAAATCTGATTTTTAAAGTCCCTTTAGGACAAAGATCAGACTGATAATGTTTGATTGTATAAAGGATTTTTTTTCTTTCCCTTGAGCCTGATTTCGCCAAAGTTTCCATTAGCAATGGTCTTGTCGTGTTCTAAATATTTACAGGTTTTTTTTAACTTCTTAATCATTATTTGATAATTTAAAAATGGGTCGACTAATTACAAAATGCTTTACAGCTGCAAAAGAAAAAAAATACTATTTTTGTCAACAGAGGATGTGCGAGGCTGGAGTTGATTTTCTCCAAAATATTTTACCATTTGGCACCTTTGCCCCTTCTCCTTCGTCACCCCTCCCACTCACTGGGGGTGCAGCAAGGGGTTGGAAGCAGGTAAAGAGGTATTCACAGTGTTGTCCCTCAAGAAGGCATTGATTTGGCTATCCTGAGGGTTTTAGTGCAGTGTTTAAATATCAGGAGTGCTGTTTCGGTTTTGGATTCTCAGAAAGTCTGAAAACAGACCACAGCCTTTGAAACCACTGCTCTTTTACATGGTATATTTGAAACAATTTTATCTTTGGTACCTGAGAATGGAAACCATTCCAATGTAAAAAACAAACAAAAAATCATGACAAGGAAATTCTATGTAAAAATCACAGGGCAAATCCCCTGAGTTCTCTGAGCCTCATTTTCTACAGTGAAACTCATGGCCAGTTATTAAATAATGAAATGTTAGTGCTGGAAGGAAAGCATCCTAGAACTTGTCTCTGTTCTGAGGCTTTGGACATGCCGTTCTCTCTCCCTGGAATGTTCTGGATCACTTTTTCCACCTGACAAACCTCTAAAGAGCTTTTAGATGAGGTAGCTTTGGCCCCAAAGAGACCTAGATTGAAATCTCAGCTCCCCTACTTATCACTTTATGGGTTCATTTGTCAGATGGGCATATAAAGAAGCCTTATTAGGATTGTAAAAAAAAAAAGTTAAATGAGATCATCTGGGCATACCCGTTCATGTACACCTGAATTGCTATCTGTGCCTAGGATCTGCCCCATGAATATTAACATTATTTTTACAGTAGGTGCTCTTTTAAAAACTTTTTTTATCGAGGTATAGTTGATGTACAATATTATATAATTTTCAGGTGTACAACATACTGATTCACAATTTTTAAAGGTTATACTCCATTTAAAGTTACTATAAAATACTGGCTGTATTCCCTGGCCGTAGATGCTCTTTTATCTGGCATAAGAGGACCTGGTAGTTGGTAGGTTAATGGAACATTGGTTGAAGCCGAGGTAGCATGACCTACTGACCATGAGCTTGGGCATCAACCATATGTTTTACAGAGGGAAGGAAGTTGTCAGCCAACCTTGTTAAGTGGGAGATGCCTTAAAATCGCCCACTGGATTTTTTTTCAGGTCTCAGTTTAATATTTCCTCTCAGAGGTCTGGTCTCCCCATACCCTCTACATAATCGTGGTTCTCTGTTCTGCACTCCCATACTAACAGCTAGAATTACTGGGCACGTACTATGTGTCAGGCAATATTCTCCATGTTTCACAACAGCTCGATGCAACAGGTATTGGTGTTTTCATCAGGATCACACAGTTAGTAACCTCAGAGATGGCTGTGACATTGGCCAGTCTAGCTCCAGACAACACGTGGTCCTGCTAACGCATGGACACTGCATTCTCTCCATCAGGATCCTTCGCCCAGCTGGTCTGTCTTCCCAGGCAGCTGAGCCCCACGGGGTGAGAACCACCTCAGAGTCTGATACGTAATAGGCACTCAATTCATTTGGGGACTATTTCCAAACCCTCATTTTTACAGATCAGAGAATGAGGTCAAGAGAGGGTTAATGAGCTGCCCAGTGGGCACACCTGACATTAGAATGTGGGTCTCCTCATTCTGCAACCACTTTCTATCCATTTCATCAAAGCTACGATGGTTTCCCTGCTTAACATCTTCCTACTCATTTAACAACATCTTGTCTCTGAGGTCACAGCCCCCAGTCCCATCCCCAGCCAGGTCTTCAATTCAGCTTCCCTAAATCTGCTTTAAATCTATGATGCAATGAGAATTTTAAGAAAATTTTTTAAAAATTAAATACTAAAAAATCCTAACAGAAGATGAAACACAGAATCCTAGACCCAGCTGAGCTGCTATCCGCACCCCCCGAGTACCAGGCTTCGTAATTACCTCTCTGGCTGAGGTTCTGTAAAGCTGCACCTTTGAACTCAAAAAGAAAAACAAATAAATAAATAACTAGCTCTGCTGATTAGCAAGGTATTGAAGCTGCTGGAAAAATCTCCCACATCTAACTTACCGTCACATCATCATCCCTGATGTTTGTTTCTTCTTCTAGCCGAGATGAAAACAGAATTGTGCTTCTCATGTACAATCTTACCTAATTATGCCAGCTGATCACTTAAAAGTAATGTTTGCACACAGATCGGGAAGAAGCTTATAAGAACCAGCTGGTTGATAAAGGCTATAAGTGTGGATTTGATTCCTTTTCAAAGAAGTGTTAACTATTTACATTTATTTTTAAACACCGCATCACAACACCAGTTACTGGGTGGCACCGTGAAGGGATGCTATACTCAAGTTCCACAGGGGCGGGCAAACTTCGGGATGAAAGTACTGCTCACCATGTAGAAAGTATGATGCTATCATTCGCTGCTTTACGACATCCATTTGAAGGAGGACTGACCACTATCTTTTGGTTTTTAGACACAAATGAAAGATTAATGAGAATTAACCTCATCTCGCGAGCACATGTGCTTGTTTACAAAGCAGAATGATACAAGTTAATCACCACTAGCTTTTGGACATAGAAGACTAGAGTTAGAATACTGACTATGCCACAAGCTACTCACACGTCATGACCAAGTTACTTATGGGAAGTTGGAATGAGTTCACGTCCTAGAAACTGTCTTAATTAATCCACATAATATTGTTTTCTTTCATCTACATAACAACCACATGTGGTAAGTATTGTCATCATCATTTTGTTTTAACTTGAAGAATATTTAGTGCCTCTCTGTTCAAGAGGCAACATAGAATGTGAACTCAAACCTGTGTGATCTCAACTTTGCCTGAACCCCAAAGTCTGTTAAGTCCCTTCTTTGACTCTGCCCATAACCTCACAGCCCAAAGTTTTGGCATCTTTAATCCATCCAATTTCTGATGCATTCCAGAGCATGCTTTTAAGACTGAAGGTGGATTTCCTTAACTCAGCACATGGTTGAGTGCCAACCATGTCCCAGTATGATTCTGGGTGCTAGGGATATGAGAGTGAATAAGATAGTGGACATCTCAGTCTTAAAGCCATGTGAGGGAGACAGAAAAGAAAGCATTACACTACAGAGTAACTCATGCTAATGGAACCTCCATGGTACCTAACATACTAGGTGCTGAGTAAATATATGTGGGATACCAGAGAAGTATTTGCAATGCAATAGGAGCTGAGATACTGACTATGTCTGGGAATTTCAGAGAAGGCAGGCTTCCTGGAGGAGGTGGCTGTAGAGAGAGTCCTTGAAGGATGATTAGTTCACCAGGCAGATAATGTGGGAAGGACACCCCAGGCAGAAAGAAAAGACTTGCTTTGTGGCATAATAAGAAGTAAGGACTTGGAGTATGGAGCTCAGTTATTTTTCTGAAATATGAATCCTAGATGTGGTCATTCATTGAGTGAAGAGATAAACCAGAAAAAAGTAGTGAAAATGATAACTCTGAGACAGGAGCTAGGGTTCTCCAGATTAGAGATCCAAAGTGTGAGAACACTCCGAGACCCTGATCTTTCCTGAGACTTTAAATCCCCAAAGCAAGTGTGGTACCTTGAACATCTACTGGATGCATCCAGTCTGTGATCCATGTAGATCTTTGGGTGACCACATGATATCCAAAATAAGACCAATGCAAGACTTTGAGGGTGATGCAGTGTTATCCAATGCAAGACCTTGAGATAAAAAAGAGAAGTGTTCCTTTCTAAAGGAGATGAGGATGGCACACAGTTTAGCTCTAATTCTGTTCTTATAGTGAGATGGAGGGACCACATTTCTCTAGTAAAACAGAAAAACACCCTGAGCCCAGCTCAGCAATTTTGGGCAATGACCTTCACCCTCTGTGATTTGGTTTTCTCATATCTGCATCACGGAGTTTTTATGAGAATTACATGATATATGAGATGTGTTATATAGTCAAATTCTTTCCCACAGAGATGAATAAATAGCAATTTTCTTTTCATTTTCTCTAGAAAGCCTTAATATAATTAAAGCACTCCAAATTTAGTTTACTTATTAATCACCCATAAAACTGATTTTAGACATGTGTATGTATGAAACACACACATATATTCATTATATATTATAATAATTATGTATATATATATCATTAGCATCAGTAATATTGGTTTAGCTCTAATGTTCTATCTAATCTATTTATGGATTACTGATTAATAGAGAAATATGCAGATAGAACATAGATAGATAGAGCTAGCTATAACATTAAGACAAAAACAATACTTAGATCATAATTGAGCAAACTGACTTTAAATCATATTTACCACAAAATGAAAGTCATCAGAGCATATCTGTTACCAATAGTTCAGTATCTATAACCTTCCAGCCTTAATTTCAGTGTAAACAAAAGCAAAAGGAGAAAAATGAAACTCAGTTTCGGTGATCCTGGCCATTTAAAACAGAGAAGTAACTATTACATTTACCTGATGATGATCTACATTTCCTACTTCCACAAATTTGTAAATTCTGAAACTTCTACCCCTAGGATATGAATATTCACCAGCAAGTGGATGGATTAAATTGTTATGCAAAAGACATCTTCTCTCTGGTGCACAGCAATTCCCTTTGCCTCCCTCTGGTGAGCAGGGCTCCTCCCACAGACGGTTCCAGAGACAGACAGAGTTCTTCACCAAGCACTTCCAGCAACAGCCAAACCTGAGCTCTAATGCCTGCAGTGAAAGGGGGAAATCCAAGCCTGTTTCTGATTCATTAGCTTATTTATATGACTGCAAATGCTTGACAAAATATGCTTTTTTTCAACAAGCTTAAACATTTTGGGAAGAGTCTGGACAATAAGAAAAAAAGAGGAAAAGAAAAAAAAAACAGAAAAGGTATGTTAAATGTCAATGGAAAGAGTTAGGGAGGCTTCAAGACTGACATTTGAACTGCAACGACTTGGCGGGTAATTTGAGATTGATTAAATACTGAACGAGGCTTGATTGGTGGAGTGGTTCAATCATAATCACGACTCAGAGAGGGGACCTACAGGAAGATTCCCCGTGAGGACCCAAGAAAGCACAAACCCGTCCACAGAAAAGGCATTTAAGAATCTCCACGGAGGCACTGCCCATCCCCCTGGTGGGCAGAGAGGGCAGCTCCACTCCAGGCAGCATTACCCAGACAGCTGGAGGGCAGCTTCGGAATGGCCAATGTGGAGAGGCTGGGTGCAGGCTGACATTTTCAAAGGGAATTTGAAAAGTGAAAAAAATAAGTACTAAGATGCATCTAAAAAAATGCCATTCATTTCTTGCTCTTCAACATAGTCAGAAGTTTCCTACCTACGTAGGAAAAAAAAAAAAGGATGAACACCAGGATAACAGGTTAAAAAAAGTCTACAGTTTTCACATGCTTGGCAATAGGTTTGCAAGGCTTTCAATTTAGTTAATAAGATTTGCTAAGCAGATTAATGTTGAAGAGTCTTCATTTTTGAAAACAGCAAAAAAAAAAAAAGTAATCTGGAATGTGAATAGATCATGAAAATTCTCTTGTCTGCATACAGTTCAATATTCACATTTTGCCTGAACTGCAAAATCAACAACATTATCTTGTTCTTATTCTAAAATTTTGCACATATGTTTGCACTTTGATAACTGGAGGGGCAGGGGACAAAAATCGGAGCAGAAATCACAAAGATTCATGGAAAAGCCCAGATTTACCAGCATCTGGGATATAACCCTGTTCATGTGACATGTCCTGGTTGGTCCAGACCTCAAGACCCTTAAGTGATTTTTCCAGCCTATTAAGTCCTAAGTGATACCCTCTCCTCCCATCCGGCAGTCAGGCACACCTGGTTTTCTCCTCTTTGACTCTGACTTCCAGTCTTTTCCTGGAATCTTTCCTTTGCCTCACCCGCCCCCCCCGACTTCTGCCAAACCATTTCCTTTCCTTCCCATTTCAAAGTTTTATTTTCTCCTCTTTCCCAGAATGTTTCCATCTCTCTCTCTGGTCTCCAATCCTTCCCTTCTAGGAATCCCCCCATACCCTTCATAAGAGTTCTTATAGACACTCTTTATACCATCTGTTTGTAGGATGTCAGTGACGAGCCATCATCTTAGGACAAAATCATACCCAAACTTCTAATCAAACATTCAGGACCTGACTCCACCTGGCGCCTAGCGGGATCGGGATCTGCATATTAATACTTCCTTTCGTACATTCCTTTCCTCAAGCCAGCTGATAGACACACTGTTTTTTTCTCCCTGAATTTGTCTGCCTTTAGGATTTTGCTCATATTTTTTCCCCTAGTTTTAGATACACCACTCTCCACCTCGCTAAGTGTACCTTTCTGGATCCCTCTGCATAGGAAAAGTCTAAACTTCCAGCCCTCACTCTGTAATCTCCCTCTTGGATGTGCAATCGCGTGGTCGTATCCGAGGTGCATAGTCTATGGCATGATTTCGTCAGGCGATAGACTATAAGACACTTAAGGGCAGAATCGCTTGAAGGTTTTTCTTGCATCCCTCTCAGAGTCTGGATGGAATGTGATAGATATCAAGAGGTAGTAGAATGAGAGTGGGAAGAACAAACCTAGAAACTTCCATTTTAGAATTGTGGCAGGACCACATCCATTGTTTAAAAAGTCCATCTGAAGAGACAAAGAAGGAATAGAAAATGTGCAACTCCAGGGGTTAAAGGAAATGGAAGAGGTGAAATAGATGAGATAGTTTAATCGATTTTGGAAGACGGAAATTGAATGGAGAAGTAGTAATATCGTCACTAAAAGTGGAGACACCTAGGATATGGCAGCCTGCAGAGAGGGGTATCAAAGAAAGGTGAGCTAGTTTATCCCACAGATCCCCAGAAAGGCTCAGAAGCTGGATGTGTGCCTGAAGAAGGTATGTGAAGCATAGAATTGGAAACAAGGGCTCTGTTTATAATAGAGTACTTACAGAATCAGGTCCCCTTCCCCACCCTCCTCCCACCTACCCAGAACTGCTACCCGCCTCCTACCAACAGCAGGTCTCATACACCCTAAGCAGGGAGTTGGAAAGTTCTCGCCTGGAGAAATTTGAAGGATCTGGAAAACAAACTCTAGAAACTCATGTGGGTCATTCCAGTGAAAATGCCAGCTGACTACCCAATCTCCCAGTGGTGAGACCCATGAGGCAAAAAGCTTTACCTGTCCTCAGAGCTTGTAATGATGTTTTTGGGCAGCACACCTTTAATATCAAAGGGTAACCAAGGATTCACGGATTTAAGCAAAGTTTCCAACATAAAACAGAGAAATGAACACAAAGAATGAGGGGAAAATCCAAAGGAAAGAGACAATGCAGGAAGCAGAAGAAAACATTTTTACAAAGTACTATTTAATTTTTAAAACCATGTGTCTATAGGCTGCTTTAGTAAAATATATGTCAAGATGAAAACGGAGTCCATTCTTGGCAGTATAACAGATTTGGGTTTGAAATGTGATTCCCAGGCTTAAAATCTATGTGTGATATTAAAAAATAATTGATTCTCTCTGACCTCAGTTTTTGCACCTATGAAATTACTATGATAATATACTAACTCACGGGGTTGTTTCGAGGATTAAAAGGAGTGATATAACATAGAGTGTATACTCTGTGCTAAATAAATAATAAGCATCTAGGGAAGTTTTTATTTCCAGGAGTTCTCACCATTTTCGGAGTGCTAAACCCCTCGGAGAACTTGATAAAAGCTCTGTTTCCTCTCACTAGAAAAATAAATACATGTATCTAGACACACAAAAGTTTACACATAATTTCAAAGGAATCTCAGATTCTCTGAAGCTCAAAAGAACCACCTTCTCCCCAGGTTAAGCAACTGATCTAAATGAAGTCCTTAAGGGCAAGCATGTTCCTTTTCATTTCTTTTAAATCAATTTCAATGCTCAGCAAAAGAGGCAACTCCGTGAATGGGATAAGAACTGTATCTAATTTTGCTTGCCCCAAATGGAAACGATTCAGCACAAAGAACAGCAGAAGAGTCCACTGACCTGAGGAGGTCCAACCTTAACTCCCAGAGAGCATCTTTCCATTTGGTCCATGAAAGGAAGATGGCTGATCTAATTTGCTTCTGCTGACCTCAGGCCTGATGATGCTTATTATTTTCTATGGCTACGGGGCCTGGAGTAAGGGCTCCTAATGGTTCTGGCAGAGAGAGATCCTAGAAGACCTTGTTTTCTCCCACAAAAGAACCTGTGGCTCTCATAGAAATGCTGAGCAGTCTTTTCTCAGAACAGATTGATGGCCTCCAGAGAATCTATTACTGAGCAATCAGGCAGTCATTAAGCATTTATGCAATGCGGTTGAATAAAAAGATACAGAACGTGTAGGCAGACTGACCTGGTTTTGGATCCTGGCTCCATTACTTCTAAGCAGCATGGCCTTGGGCAACTTAGCCTCACTGAGCTTGTCTTTCTGTTTTGAGTGCAAAGACCTTAAGGAAAGATTGTACCTTCCTTTGGAGTAGAAAAAGCAGCCAGGAGGCTGGTGCGGCTGGAGTATATATAGTGAGGGGGAGGGAAACAAAGTCACAGTAAGAGAGGAGCCGGGTCCTATAGATCTCAGATGGCAGGGCAAAGATTTGAGATTTTCTTCGCAGTAATATGAGAAGCCATTGGAAGGTCTTGAAGAGAAAAGAGACATGATCTGACCTACATTTTCAAAAGCTTACTCTGCCTATTGTGTGGAAAAAATGGTGGCAGCAGAAGTTCCATTGGTGGCTGCTACAATAATCCTGGGCCAGAGGATGGTGGCTTGGACAAAGGCAGTGATAGTAGTGGTGTTGGTGATAAGAAAAGGCAGACTCAGGATGGTGTATTCCTGAGTGTTCTAAGAGGAAAGAAACAACTAAGGAATCCAAGTAGCTGAGGACAACTTCATAAAAGAACGTGGTTTATGCTATAAAGAATGTGACAGAGCAAAGGTGCTAGTTGTCACCTTCTTTCTCAGTAATTGGACCCCTGATATTATCTAAGTGCTTGACTGCCCAGAGAAAACAACAGTCTATATATTCTGGTCTCACCAGCAACAAGTGTGACCATGTGGCCAGTGGGGTGTCGGTTAAAGTACTGTATGCATCTACTGGGAGATGTCCTTAAAGGAAGGGGGCATACCCTTCCCTTTTCCCTTCCTTTCTGTGTGCTGATACAGGATGGCCTGACCTGGAACAGCCATCTTGGACGGAGTAGGACCTGCGTGTTGAAGTTGGCAGCACTCAGGAAAGAAGTCTTGGTCCTCATTGATCCTGGTGCATCTATACCAGCCCTGGATTGCCTACGTTCATGTGAACAATAACTAAACTTCCAGCTTGTTTAAAACACTATGATTTGGGATATTATTCTGTCACTCACAGTTGCCCTAATCCTAACTGAATCAAAGGATAATAAAAATAATAACAGCTATTAATATATTTATTAAATGCTTGCTGTGTTCCAGGTAATGTGGAAAGTATCAATACTTTACACCACATATTATGTTCTTTCGTCTTCACAATCCCAAGGCAGAAGTACTGTTATTGTCACCATTTTATGGAAAGAAAGCTAGTACAGTGAGAAGTTAAATAACCTATGATCCCTGCCCAGCTTATAATTAGGAGAGCCAGGTTAGCTAGAATTTGACTAATAGGGGAAAAGGGGGAAGATAATACTGATGAAATTACAGGGAAAGGAGAATATCTTAGTTATTCTTATCTAACAACATTGCATTTCGACATCTTATATGACACTGAAATGTAAAGGAATTCAGGTTATATTCCTTAAACTAGATCAAAAACTAGTTTTTAAGCTATAACATTCTTTAAAGAAAATGATTATGATTTTGGTTTTTGCTAAGCATATTGCACTAACTCTACTTTTACAGTGTAACATCAAAATTCATAGTGAAACAAAATACCCTAAGTCTTGAAATTGATTAAAATAGAAATAAGTAGGTGGTTTTGAATTTTGAGCAGCATTTTAACAATCTACCCACAATGCTTTGAGAAAGGCTATTGCTCAGATTAGGACAGTCAGAATTGAGGGACCTCTGTAAGTGCCACGAACACTGCTGACAAATGGGGACATAAATGATACAGGAGTTGGGTGGGGTGAAGTTGAGAACCTCTCACCTTCCTATAAAGCGAAATTGCAAGACCATGGGAAAAATTTAGAAAAATCCTGTAAGTTGAGGGTCTCAGGAAAACTTACTTAACTGAGCACCTACTATACGATTCCACAACTTGAATATTTCTGTTTTACTGATACAAAAATTGAAATAGTGATGAAAAATCAGATAGGATAAACCTCAGATTGGGGTTTATAAATAAATGTTGCAAGAATAAGTAAACTTTGCAAAAGTTCACAAACCTAAGTGTTTACCTGTAATGTGTTTTGGAAAAAAAGTGAACGAAATGTCAAACTTTTGCCACCAGGATTTCCAGATGTTGTCTTAACCCCTATAGGCACCAGCCTTAGAAGGTAGGATCCATTAGGGAAGGGAAGGGTCTCTCTTGTCCACTATCCCATTCCCAGCATCTACGCAGTAAGTGGCACATGGGATTATTGATTGAAAGAATAAATGAATATATTCTCCCTATATTTCAGAAGAGGAAGCTGAAATTTAGAGAGGCTAAGTAACTCGCCCAAAAGCATGGAGACAGTATACAGTACAGATGGAATTTAAACCTTGAGCTCAATGGGTTGGTCTCTATACCACAAAGACAATGAAGGAAGATCTCCTTTCAAGTGTCTCCTACATTTAAGAATATGGGCTTTGATTTTTAAAATCAAGGTCATATTTATGTAACCATGAAATATCAATACATCAATCTCAAGTTTACAGTTTGAGATTTGAAAAATATATGTACTTATGTAGCCACCATCCTTATCAAAATGTGAACCTTTATATCACCCTAAAAAATTCTCCTAGACTCCTTATCAGTCAATTCTATCCCCACCCCAAAGGCAGCCAATGTTCTGGTCAATTGTCATAGACATACTCCCCTGTTCTTGAAGTTCATATAAATGGAATTATCACTTCATACTCTTTTGTTCTGGTTTCTTTCATGTAACATAACTTTTTAAGATTCTTCAATGCCACTATATGTATCGTGGTTCATTCCCTTTTATTGCTGAGTACTGTTCCATTATAAGGACAAACCCAAATTGTTCAACCCTTTTTCTGCCATGATTTCTGGCCATTATTTATTTTAAGCTGCTATAAATATTCTTGTACAAGTCTTTCTGTGGATATAAGTTTTTATTTCTCTTGGGTAAATACCTAAGAGTGAAATTGTTGGGTCATAGGGGTAGGTGTAAGTTTCATTTCATGAAGAACTGCCAAAGAGTTTTCCAAAGTGGTTGTACCATTTTATACCACCATCACCAATATATAATAGTTCTAATTGCTCTACATTCTCACCAACATTTGATGTTAGCAGTCTCTATCATTTCAGCCATCTGTAGGTGTGGTATTTTGTTTTCAAGGTGACTCAAAGATATACCCATTTTTTCAGAGGTAGGATTGTCCTCTGAGCTACACCAGATATCTGTCCTTAGAATGGGAAGAAATGTGCACACCGGGCTCTTCTGTTCTGCTCCAAGGCATTGCTGTCTGGTACTTCACAGCGAGATTCAATCAATAAAAGAAACCTGAATTTTGTACTGACAATGACCATATGAATCGTCGTGCCCATGGTGTGAGCCAACGTCATTAACAAAGAAAGAAGCGGATTGCCGTTCTGCTATTAGCCTCACTCCCAATGTTTGAAGAAACTCAAATTATTGTGTTTATGGGACTCAAAGCAAAAACTCATTTGGACTGATTAAAAAGCTTGGCTAGGGGGATGAACTTGTACAGTGGGAAACCCACTGGGCTCTGAGGATGCCTGAGTTTGCAATCACACGCACATCTTAGTTACTCCCAGGTGCCAAGGCTGTCCATAGGATCCCTGTTTTCCAACTTGGCAAATTTACCTCCTCTGCCTGGACATCAAGGCCCTCCAAACTTGAGCTTTATCTTATGTAACCTTTGCTACTTTCTATTGATCACTGCTGTAAACTGGCAGTTCTCACCACTCAGACAGAGCCCAAGGTCATCCCTGCTATCAGATCTCCTCTCGCTTCCCAGCATGGCTCTCTTTGCCTACAATACCCTCTCCTTTTTCCTCTGCCATTTTCCTACTCAAATCATTCATGCCTGCCACTTACTGAGTTCCATCGAGGTACAAATGCTGTGTTCAGAATTTTACAGACATGCAATCATTAAATCCTTAGAACAAAATTTTAAAAAGAAGATGACTGAGGCTCATAAAATTTAAATAATCACATACTAGAAGTAGCATTACCAGATTTTGAACTTAGCTCTTTTCATAACCAAAGCCTGATGCTTCCCATTTGTAGGAAGATCTAATTAAAATCTCTAGAACTCACTGAAGACATTCCTGAATTATTAGCCCTTATGGTTGATCAACCTTTAACACACACTAAGCTGCTAAACAACCATCACCTGCCTGATACAATTCTTTATCTCATCTTTTGTTCCTGAAATCGTTGCTGGTCCATGCCTGTGTCCATCATAGTTCCATGGAACTATACAGTTCAGTGTTAAAATCCTGGCCATTTACATTCTGTATGAACTTAGGTAACTCAACTAACCTCAGAAAACTTGGAATAATAATATCTACCTCCAAGAACTATCATATAAATTTAATAAAATAGCATACGTGAAGCATCAAGCCCCACACCGGCATGGGCAAACAGGGGGTCAGAGCCTGTGGTTGATGGTTACAATGGTGGCCCCCAGTGAATGATACCTCCTGGATCCATGTCTTGGCATAGTCTCTTCCTCTGTTGACTCTGGGCCTGACTGCATGACTTGCTTTGGTCCACAGAACATTAGTAAACAGGATGAAAGCACAGATTTAACAGTCGCTTGTACACTGGGATTGCTTTCTTGAAATGCTGTCTCCCCATGAAAAAGCATGAGCTAGCCTACTGGAGACACGTGGTCCCATTGACACCCAACACCAACTGCCAGACATGTACATGAGGCCACCTGTGACCAACCAGCCCCAAAGGAGCTGCCAGAAGACTACAGTCACATCAGTGGTCCCAGGAGAGAACAGCAGAAGGGCCACCAAACTCAGTGCAGCCAAAGTTGTCAGGGCACAGGATTCAGAGCAAATAAAACAGTGGTTGTTTCAAGGCACTAAACTTTGGAGTGGTGTGTTAAGCAGGAATGAGTCCTTCATATTCAAGCTTCCCAGCACTCAGCACTCTAGCTCATATGTGGAAGGTATGTGATGCACATTCAGTGAGTCCTATAAAGCAGAAAGCTTTTGTCTGAGACTGAGTGATCTCTGAAGGCAGAGACAAGGCTCTGTACTTCAATGGCATCTCACAGAACTGGGACACAGAGAAGGTGCAAAATAAGGCTTTTTGCAGTAAAGGAAACTTGACTCCATTTGAATTTAAAGAAAATCAAAGCCTTGTTAATAGAAACAATCCAGATTTGTAGGCAACTTCATGAGCAATGTGACCTCTCTCACTACGTGGACTTTTTCTGACATAGAATCCAGGACTTCCACTTTTCATCAAAAGGCTCATCCCAGGACTACAATCTCTTCAAATATTTTCTTGGGTCCTTTCTCTCTCTCTTCTCCTTCTGAGACCCCTATAATGCGAATGTTGGTGTGTTTAATGTTGCCCCAGAGGTTGCTTAGGCTGTCTTCATTTCTTTTCATTCTTTTTTCTTTATTCTGTTCTGCGGCAGTGAATTCCACCATTCTGTCTTCCAGGTCACTTATCCATTCTTCTGCCTCAGTCATTCTGCTATGGATGCCTTCTAGTGTATTTTTCATTTCAGTTATTGTATTGTTCATCTCTGTTTGTTTGTTCTTTAATTCTTCTAAGTGTTTGTTCTTTAATTCTTCCAGGTCTTTGTTAAACATTTCTTGCATCTTCTCGATCTTTGCCTCCATTCTTTTTCTGAGGTCCTGGCTCATCTTCACTATCATTATTCTGAATTCTTTTTCTAGAAGGTTTCCTATCTCCACTTCATTTAGTTGTTTTTCTGGGGTTTTATCTTGTTCCTTCATCTGGTACATAGCCCTCTGACTTTTCATCTTGTCTATCTTTCTGTGAATGTGGTTTTTGTTCCACAAGGTGCAGGATTGTAGTTCTTCTTGCTTCTGCTGTCTGCCCTCTGGTGGATGAGGCTATCTAAGAGGCTTGTGCAAGCTTCCTGATGGGAAGGACTGGTGGTGGGTAGAGCTGGGTGTTGCTCTGGTGGGCAGAGCTCAGTAAAACTTTATCCGCTTGTCTGCTGATGGGTGGGGCTGGATTCCCTCCCTGTTGGTTGTTTGGCCTGAGGCGACCCAACACTGGAGCCTACCCGGCTATTTGGTGGGGCTAATGGCAGACTCTGGGAGGGCTCATGCCAAGGAGTACTTCCCAGAACTTCTGCTGCCAGCGTCCCCCTCCCCACAGTGAGCCACAGCCACCCCTTGCCTCCACAGGAGACCCTCCAACACTAGCAGTGCCCATCCTAACGGGTGTGAAGTGGTATCTCATACTCTCTCCATGCCTCAACCAGCAGCTTGCCTTATAGCACAGCAGAGTGGCTTATTGAGGATCCAGGTGAACCTCCAACTGAGACAACACCTATGAGGTGTTGGATGCTGGCCTACAGGATGTACTATATGTTTGAAATCATGAACCAATGTATCTGCACACATTGCTTCTCCTAATTGCAGATTGGTAGTTTATTAAAAACACTGAACGGACTTCCCTGCTGGGGCAGTGGTTAAGAATCTGCCTGCTAATGCAGGGGACACGAGTTCAAGCCCTGGTCTTGGAAGATCCCACATGCCGTGAAGCAAGTAAGCCCATGCGCCACAACTACTGAGCCTGCGCTCTAGAGCCCACGAGCCACAACTACTGAGCCTGCGCTCTAGAGCCCGCAAGCCACAACTACTGAGCCTGCGTGCCACAACTACTGAAGCCTGCGCACCTAGAGCCCGTGCTCCGCAGCAAGAGAAGCCACGGCAATGAGAAGCCCACGCACCGCAACGAAGACCCAACACAGCTAAAAATAAATAAATAAATTTAAATAAATAAATAAATAAAATAAAAACACTGAACATGCAAAAAAAAAGGAAAGGCTCATCCCAGCTCCTATGCTGAAAGAGGCTACCCTCCTCCAATGAGGGGGAATGAGGAGTGGAGATCAGCTTGCAACAGAAACAGAGAATCAAACTCAGCTGCCTTTCCTTTACCCAGGCCCCAACCTCAAATCCCTTGCTGCGTGACCACAAGGGCATTTTCCCCACCTGTATTGACATTTCTGTGGCTCTACATCTGGAAAAGCAGCTCCTAAACTTGATTTCATGAGCACACTGGTGGCTCCCTTTTGGCCTTTAAAGACACAAGATCCACGTCTGTGAAATCTGCAGCTCGAGCTGTGCGCCGTGATTTAGGAGGCACCCTTGGGATGTGAATGCACTTCTTGGTGAGTATTTACAGAAGGACACCCAGAGTGGAATGTCACCCTTCAGGGGACACACTGGGGGGCACATCTCACTGCAAAACCCCCGACACACACTGAAGTCACACACTCACCTCAACCATTTCCCTGCCTGCCAAGCAGGTGACTTCCAGTGGGAGGACCGTAATCTGTTCTCCATTCATGCTAATAAAGGATTCAGCCATCTGAGCACTGAGTGAAGAATAAAAAGCAAAAACATAGTTCATGCATTTTGGAAGAACATAGCCTAAAGGTCTGACAGGAATGGCCGTATCGGTGACTTGGCCCCAGAAGGCTCCATTTGCCTTTGCGGGTTGTTTTTGTTTTCGTTTTGTTTTTAATTTTTATTGAAATATAGTTGATTTACAATGTTGTGTTAGTTTCAGAGGTACAGCAAGGTGATTCAGATATATATATATATATATATATATATATATATATATTCTTTTTTTACATTCTCTTCCATTATAGGCTACTTCAAGATATTGAGTATAGTTGGAATTGTGCTGTGAGTGAGAAAGTCCCACAAGAGAGTCAAGTAACTTTCCCAAGTGTGTCCTGCAGGCAAATCTCAAAAACGCCATACCCGACAATGGGAGTGGAAGGAAGGCAAAGAGAACTCCAAGCTTTTTGAGCTTCTTACTTTCCGGATGCGTACTACACATGCTTATATGGAAGTGTGGCTACGCCTCCACGTGCTGGGAATGACCTTCATGACATAAGGGGAAACTGAGGCTGAGAAGATTAAGTCATCTTCCCCAGTTAAGGAATGTGTCACAATTTATTTGTCCAAGTTAAGGAATTTGTCATGATTAGCTGGGGGTGGGCAGCTAATTAATGGTAAAACAGATACTCAAAACGAAATTTTCAACTGAAAAATACTGTTTTTGAGAGTTACTTATGTGCCAGGGTTTGTGCTATGAGCCTCATGTCCATTTTCTTATTTAAATGTGAAGAAATTATTATCCTTGATTTGTAGATGAGGAAACCCCTCTGTCTGAATCTAGCTCCTTATCAACAGGTCCACTAATAGTAGACAAATACACACACACATGCACACACACACTTCTCTGAAAGTGGCCAACATTTTCATGAAGCTCACTAATTCTTTGGACTGAAAGGGACTTCAAAGGTCTTCCAAATCCTTGTGTATTTAATACCTTCTGTGTCTATAACCTCTTCAGCTTACAAAGCACTTGCAAAATCATCAGTCTCCTTTATCCTTGCAACAATCCTATCAGAAAGGAAATATTATAGATCCAGCAATCCCATTCCTGGGCATATATCAAGTCAAAACTATAATTCAGACATGCACCCCTATGTTCATAGCAGCAGTATTTACAATAGCCAAGACATGGAAACAACCTAAAAGTCCATCGACAGATGAAAGGATAAAAAAAAGATGTGGTACATGTATACAATGGAATATTACTCAGCCATAACAATTAATGAAATGATGCCATTTGCAGTAACATGGATGGGCCTAGAGATTATCATACTAAATGAAGTAAGTCAGAAAGACTAATGCCATATGATATCACTTATCTGTGGAATCTAAAATACAACACAAATGAACTTATCTACAAAACAGAAACAGACTCACAGCCATAGGGGACAGACTTGTGGTTGCCAAGTTGGGGGCGTGGAGGAGGGAAGGATTGAGAGTGTGGGATTAGCAGATGCAAACTACTGTATATAGGATGGACAAACAACAAGGTCCTACCGTGTAGCACAGGGAACTGTATTCAATATCCTGTGACAGGGCTTCCCTGGTGGCGCAGTGGTTGAGAATCTGCCTGCTAATGCAGGGGACACGGGTTCGAGCCCTGGTCTGGGAAGATCCCACATGCCGCGGAGCAACTAGGCACGTGAGCCACAACTACTGAGCCTGCGCGTCTGGAGCCTGTGCTCCCCAACAAGAGAGACCGCGATGAAGAGTGGCCCCCACTTGCCGCAACTAAAGAAAGCCCTCGCACAGAAACGAAGACCCAACACAGCCATAAATAATAAATAAATAAATAAATTAATTAATTTAAAAAAATATCCTGTGACAAATCACAGTGGAAAAGAATATGAGAAAGAATATATAGATGTATAACTGAGTCACTTTGCTTTAAAGCAGAAATTAATGTAACATTATAAATCAACTACACTTCAATAAAATTTTTTTAAAAAGAAAGGAAATATTATACTCACTTCAAAGTTGAGGAGTTAAAGATTTAAGAAGTTGAGTAACTTGCTCCAAACTCATCAGCCAATAATGGTGAAGTCAGGTACTGGACCCAATGGCTCCTCAGCACCAGTGGTAAACTTCACAGGGACATGACTTTAAGTGACAAAGTGTAACCTAAGTTTATGTATGTACTATAATCACAGTGATGTAAATAGATACACACCACACATTCTTTTATGAATGAGCCTGATAAAAATTGATGCAAAAATGCATACCGATGTTTTCTATCTCATCTTTCCCAGTCATGTATCTGGGAAGGTATAAGAGAGGAAAACTCACAGAAGGTCAACACTGGGGAGAAGAAAGTGTCAAAGAGGGAAGGCCCTGTTGACTTTGTGGCTTGAGTAGCACGTCTACTGATCCCGCATGGAGGTTTCAGATTATGTGAGTGATAGGACAGAACAGAGGTTAGACCATGAACTCTGACCTCAGTCTCAGACGAAGATACCCAACTCACAAAGACTATCAAATGGATTATAGCACTTGGTGCAGTATACATAATACACACAAAAGAAAACAAGAGCTCTTAATATGTCCATTCTTCTCATCTAAGAATGGACAAAGAGATCTCCTTCTCTTCTTCCTGAAGCAAGTGGGGCGATGTCCCATTTTCAGCTCACAGCTCCCTGATTAACCCCTAGAAGACCCTACCAGGAAGGAACTGGTGCCAGTTATACAGCCTCAATGAACAGGATCCAAGGGTATTTGTTCGGTTGCATCAGTGTCCCCCGTTTCTGCATGCACACTCAAACCCAGATGAGATAGACTGCATCTCATGCAAACTCATAACCTGTGAAATTGTGTTTTGATTGGGTACACCACATATGCCTGGTCTTATCTACCCAAGTCCCTAAGGAAAATTATAGAATACCATTTTTTCTTAGTCCCTGTAGAAAACGATTCCATTATTACATTTTTTAAAATTCAGGGCAGGCATAACCATAGCTAGCCTTGACATTTCTGAACAGCCCTGAATTCCCAGGGAAAGCATAGCTAACACACCCAGTATACTAAGGTCCATTCTAGAACATAGAAAATGTGAGTGGCATCCCAGAAAAAAATCAATATTTTCCCTTCAATATCTGAAGCAGACGAACCAAATATTTAAATTAGATGATGACATGATTTATTCAAATTCTCCCACCTGCTGAAACTCCTTTCTCGATGGCATTATCCATCATGTGTGCACCTACTTCACAGGTTTTGATAATCCTTTAGAACACGTTGCTCGTGAGTAAGATTCTAATTCACACGTAGTTACCTTTGAACGAGAGGTATTATTTTCCATACTGACTACAAACAACACCCAGAAATATACCGTCCGTGTTGTATACTATGTGTTCTAACCTAGATTGAACAAGGGCTTTGTTTCTCCCTTTACCCTCCTTGAAGACAGGATGATGGAGTGTGTGAAAAATGTTTTGTCAATTCTGAAGCCCTACACAAATATCGGTTGTTGGGCTGGAAAATCAACTTTACACTTATCTTAGAATCAAACAACCTCAAAAACTTCAGAGTTGGGAGGAAACCAGGAGGTCACAGAGTCCAACTTCCCATTTTCAAGTGGGCCCCTACAAATGAAAACCAGATGACATTTTCAACAGACCACTTCCAAATTAAATGTCAGCTGCATACCCAAAACATCATAAACTCTTAGAACACAAAACTCTTCCCCATTTTCTCCAAGAGTCCATCAAGGCCCACGCGGAATTCATATATGCAATCTAGAAGTCTATAAAGGCGTATTGCTGGGTACCTCTTGGGAACTCATCTATTTTCATGGCTTTGGTGAGCACGTTTTAAGGTTATAATCCTTCCACATGCTTTTTAAGAGTCACCTTTGTAATTCTACTCCACATATTATTTTTTACTTATAGTCAACAGTTATAAAGCATAATAAAGCAATCTAAGCCCAGCACCCCAACTGCTGGTTGAGAATTTAAACCTTTGGCTGCCAAATACCTCCAAAGTGCAAATTAGAGCAGTTTCTTGACCTTGAAGGGGCTTGTTCAATGAAAGGAAAAAGTCAAGAAAATCACACAATGGGTGGGACTGCAAAGGTCAGAGAGATAAAGGGAGAAAGAGCCAAGAGGAGCTGACCCAACAGGAAAAAACTAATTTCCAAAATAGACCTTATCCAGTACAGTTTCTCATCAATTAAAAAAATTATGTTCTTAACAGTTATTTAAAATATATAAACTAGCTGACTTACATTTGTACACTCAACAGAAACATGTTTAAAATTATTTAATATACACGTTGACTAAGGCACTCAAAATATTTTGAATATGCACTATCACTGACTTTTGAGTGGAAATTTAAAATTTACAAAAAACGTTCACAAACATCATCGTGTTCGATACTTTCCACAGCAACCTTCGGGCAGTGGATATGATTAAGATCTCCATCTTACCAACAAGACATGGAGCTTGAACTCTGGAGACCATTGGTTGGATTTGTATTTTTAAAACCAGACCAGTTTCTCTCTCTGAAGGAACAACTGGGCATAGAGTTAGATACCCAGGTTGGAATCTAAGCTCTCAACTCTCAGTGCCTCAGTTTCCTTACCTGTTATATAGCTATTGTGAGGATTAAGTGAACGAATGTGTATCAAACTCATGAAGTCTAGCAGAGTATGTTTACTACAAAGGGAAATTGTTATCATTACACTTCAACAAAAAGGACATATTGCAAAGAGAAGAAGAAAGTCCACCATAATTTCATCCCACAATCATTATTATTTTTTTCCTTGTTGTACTTTTCCCTTTCCTCATTGTTAGCATATTTGCAGCCATTCAGTATATACAAATCTGTACACTGCAGTGTTTACTTAATATAGCATAAACACTTTTCTCACAAACACCATATTCAATATCTACACTCAGTAAATTTATTATAAGTAATCATTTCCTTTCCTTAGTTTTTAAACAGTGAGGTTGTTTCCAATTTTAGCATTAAAAATAATGTTGTAGTAAGTGTCTTCCTGAATTTAGCATTTTCCACACACTGGACTATTTCCCAAGAATGAATGTTTTATATGTATATTCTTTCCGGACAGGAACCATGTCTTTCTTCTTTATTGTTAAGTCCCCAGAGACTAGCAGAGAGCCTGGTTCAAGAAATAGTTGACAAATGAATGAATGAATGAATGAGTTCAACATGTTATATGTTAAACATTGGGTCTAAGTGTATATATCATTCATTAAAATGTAAATGCCAAGTACTAAAAACTATAGAATACTCTCATTGCATACATTACTGAAGGCATTATCAAATGGCATAAACTTTTTGTCAAAAACTTAAAATTTTCTTTTTTTTTTTTTTTTGGACATACTGCAAGGCCTGTGGGATCTTAATTCCCTGACAAGGGATAGAACCTGAGACCCAGAAGTGAAAGCACCGTGTCCTAACCACTGGACCTCCAGGGAATTCCCCCCAAATTTTTTATTTCTTCAAAAACCAAGGTGTTTTCCTCCCCTGTTAGGAGCAATTAATAGTGGGTCAACTAGCGACAGGTATAGAGGTTAAAACTAAATCCCTCCCTCCCCTACATTTCAAATTCCTTGGCCAATGATATCCTTTCACTAAAAGGACATCCTTTCACTCAAGCTCTATTTACACGTCTGCAGTTCCACATCTGGAAAAGGAACTTTAAAACTTGACTTCACAAGCACTTGTGCGGCTCCCTCATGGCCCTTTATACAGTAGAGATATTAAGAATTTGTCTTTTACTTTTCTCATAAGGATTTTTTTTTTCTAATTTTCCTTTTTTTTTTTATGGTGTAATTGGGATATGTCTTTGAGGCACAGACGTTCTTAATTTGTAAGTAATCAAACTGATTGACTCTTTGCACTCCAGAAAATATTCCTCCCACCTTTCCCCACCTTGAATCTTGTTGGCAATGACTTCTTAAGACAGTGGTTCAAAGGGCTCCTTCCCCGATCTTATTGCCAAGAGTTTCTTCACATCCTTCAGAACCCCTGGAAACATCGTTTTTCCGTGACCTCTACAGCCTAATGTTTTCTCCACCTTCATTCCTTTAATTTCAGACTTGATACTGTATTAAACGTTCAAAGCAAATGGAATGTGGCCTGTTGTTAACAGGTACAAGGGGGAAAACTACATCATGTCCTGTTTCTGCTAATGGTGGGTCAGAGTAAACATCTATAAGCAGATGCAGTGGAATCCACTGGCCACTGGGGGCCAGTTCACTCTGGCTCTTTAAGAGTGTGTAGAGTAGACACATTGAATGAATGTTTCAGCCCAACCCCAGCTTGGAGGGGTCTTCCTCAGACTTGGGGCCTCAATTGCACCATGCTAAAACTGGGGTGTGGGGTTGTACCTGTTCAGTGGTCTTTGTTCTTTGGTTTCTGAAGATCTAGAGGGCCTCATGGGAGGGAAGTGGGGTGCATGGGTGTGAGCAGATCCCCTACTCCCAAGTTCACACATTGAGCCTCCATATGAAACAGCAGCTTTGGTAACCACAACCACAACTGTACGGGGGGCCCCTGAGGTCCCTTCTAACTCTGCATGTGAAGATTTTATGGCCATGCCTGTTTCTTTTGAGCATCAGTGGGTGTGTAAGCCCTGTCAGTAACAGCTCTCCCGATTAAAGGAACACAGACAAAAGTGAGTAGGGGTCACTTTGTTCTCTCGCCTTCCTTTAGCACAAGGCACAAGGACATGGCACATGTCAGGTGCTCAATAAATATTTGTTATGGTTGCTAATATTCAATATCATATAGGCTATTTACAAAATACAATGTTACCAATTATTACACACTCACTGTTTCTTCTTCCAGCAACATTCTATGATAGCAACAGTTATAGGTAATAATAAGCCCACCAATAATAACAGCATAAGGACTTATGGAAACCTACCATGGGCCAGGTGCTCTCCTAGGTGGTTTATATATACTATCTCTTTCAGTCCTCAACTTTCAGGCCAGGTATGTATTATTCATTCTAGTTTAGGAGGTCACTTATGAGGCAACTGAGTGCCAGAGGAGTCAGTTTGCCCTGGAAGAGATGAGGTAGTACTAAGCAGCAAGGCTGGCTTCTAAGGCCAAGTCTTTCTGATCTTGGCTCTCATACTTTTTCTACACATCACACTGTCTGTAAGATTTTGGCCCATTCCTGACATCCTGCCTATTGCCTAATACACACAATTTGCCAAGCAGTTGGTAGTTAGATGAGACACTTCCCTTGTAATAGGTAAGCCCATCAGGATGACTAATCAGTTTTAATAATTTCAAACAACTAATAACTCAGTGGTTGCAGGTTTTGAAAACAGAAGCAAAGTATGTTCTTCCTTGCACTGTTGATAAACAAAAGATCAAACTCTAATGGAACTGGTTGCATTTTAACTTATTGGAAGTAGGGCTAAAGATTCTATCTATATATTTTTATGGCCTACATGCATAGAAATCAGACTTTTGAAGGATGTTTTGTTACCTTCTGCGGTAGTTTGAGAAAGTCTTTCTAGAGCTATAAAAGCACTGAATATGTAAATTTTGGAAACACTTATATGTTAAAAATACTGAAGAGCAACCATGTGTAAGCATTGCTCAAGGCAGGTAGAAGGAGATCCTACTTTTGCAGTTGGTAGACTTCCCAGAGCTCTTTATTAATTCCATCATGTCATTCACATGAAAATGGAGCCCTCCTTCATATTAAGATGCTAAAGCCACATCACATGGACAATGCAAACGAGTCAGCAAAGAGCGCTTTGTCATAAAAATATATAATTTATTTCAGTAGTTTCTGTGGATTTTTTATATCAAAGTCTCTTTATGACACTGACAGTCATCAAGCGGCTGTTTGTCAAAGTACATTTCCCAGATGTCTAAATAAAACAGTTTTTGCTTTGATGAATTTTATACTGAGAGCTGGAGAAAGACTGCACTCTATTTGAATTTTTCTACTTGTGGAGAATGCGTCATATCTTTCTTTTTTCAATTTGCCTGTCACCTAAAATTTGAATAGTTAACATTCTAGTTAGTTGGACTCCAGTTCACAAAAAAATCTCTTATGAATGTTTTTGTAACAAGATAAGGGAGGGAATAATGATATGGTGGTCAGGGAAGTGTCTTAAAAATAACAGAGATTCAACTGTTAAATGGGCAAAAGCAAAATCAGAAAATTCAGAAGCAAGAAAGTGTAATGACTAACAAACATATAGAAAAAAATTCATCCTCACTAGTAAGTCACAGAATGCAAATGAGACTATTAACGCCAAATAGGTTTTGTCTATTAAAGCAGCAAATGTTTCTTTTAATGATATTTAACAGAGGCCCGGGTGTGGTCAAATCACCAAGCACATCCATGAAAGGAGAGTTAATGGCATCACCTTACTGGAAACTCAGTTTTGTCACACTGTATGAAGAGTTTCAGGAATGTCCAAAAAAAAAGAAAGAAGAGTTTCAGGAAAGTCCACACTCTCTGACTTTGTAACCCCCTTGAGGATGTGATCCAAATTATGGAAAAATCCTTTTAACCAAAGCTGTTCACTACAGTGGCATTAAACTAATAACAATTATTAAAACTCTAAAAATAAATTAAATCATCTTACTGACTGAAAAAATATTCAGCAAGTGTGAGAAATATTCTCTGAGAAATCCTTTAAAAGTAATATTTTTAAACATTTGTTATAATGCAAATGAAAAAAGCAAAATATAAACGTATAGTACAAATATCATCCCCTTGTGAAAAAGTAAAAGAAAAACACTTAAAATACTACATGAAAACTAAGTACAAAGTAAATTATAGAAAGCAAAAAAGATGAAAAAGAATTATGTAAAGGGCCTTAGTGACAAGTCACCACTAAAAGATTAGTATTTCATTCAAAACTAAGGCTACATAACATGGTTCCACAGAGAGATTATACAGTCAGTTTGGAGAAGCCCACATATACACACTACAATCAAATTAATGGCTTTTTTACCCAAACTAATTTGAAATTTTAATATGTTAAAACAATGTCAAGAATCTTGGTATTCAAATATTTGGCAAAACTTTCTGAGAAGACAGCAGATGTATTCCATGTGTTTCCAGAGAAACAAAAATATACACATGGATGAAAGTTTCAAGAAGGCAGAGTCTAGATTAGCATGTTAAAGAATTTTTCACCTTTAGAGACATCCCACAAAGGAGTGGGCAGCCTAACCCTCCTCAACTTGGACAGGATTTTAGCAGAGACTGCAGGGCCATGTGCTAGAATGTAGGAGAAATCCTTTCCTTCCTAAACCGTCTCCCACCACCATCTGTGTAATCCCCATCTCAGTAAATGGCACCAATACCCACATAGTTGCTGAAGACAAATACTGTAATCTTCTCTTTCCTTTACCAACCACATCCAGTCCATCAGCAAATACATCTCAAATCCATCCACTTCTCCCCAACCCCAATGCTGCCATTCCGGTCCAAACTGTTTCCAGTAGAGCACTGGAGGGGCCCCCTAATTGTCCGCACTCTTTCCGCATTCCCCGAAATTCACTCTCTGTACAGTTGCCAGAATGATATATCTACACCATAAATCAGATACCACTCTCCTACCTGTAGCTTTCCAAAGGCTTCCCAAAGCACCACAATTAAACCCCAAGGTTCTTGTAGATCCTTTCCCTGATCTACAAGAACCAGTAAAATCTGGTCCCCAACTATCTCTTCAGTACAACCTCAGGTCATTTGCTTCAGCTGTATTATCTGGCTGTCTCTCGCTCTCACTCTCTCTTTCCTTCTGTATTTGCCATTGGCTCCCACCTAGAATGTTCCCTCCAGATGTTCATAGGGCTGGCTTACTCTTTTTTTTTTTTAAATATATATTTTTTTAAATTTTATTTTTATTTATTTATTTTTGGCTGCGTTGGGTCTCCGCCGCCATGTGCGGGCTTTCCCTAGTTGCAGCGAGTGGGGGCCACTCCTCGCCGCAGCGCGGGGGCCTCTCACCGCGGTGGCCTCTCTTGTGGAGCACGGGCTCTAGGCACGTGGGCTCTAGAGTGCAGGCTCAGTAGTTGTGGCACACGGGCCCAGCCGCTCCGCGACATGTGGGATCATCCCGGACCAGGGCTCGAACCCGCGCCCCCTGAATTGGCAGGCGGACTCTCAACCACTGCGCCACCAGGGAAGCCCAGGGCTGGCTTACTCTTGCGTACACATCTTTGTTTAAATATCGGCATCAGCTCCTCAGCAAGGACTTCCCTGACCACCCTATCTAAAGTTGCACCCAATATATTCTCTCCCATCACCCTCTTTTCTTTCTTCTTATTACTTAGATCACTACTTGATATGTTCTTTTTTTTTTTAATAGATTTCACCTAATGCAAGCTACTTGAGAGAGGGACCTTGTCAATCTTGTTCATTGCTTCATTCAAAATGCTTGGTATAAAGCAGCTGTTTAACTAACACAGATGGAATGAGTGTTAGATACACTTGACCAGGACCAAATTCCACACAGGGAGAACACAAAGACACTATTTAAGGAGCCTAGTGACTCATTGAGAAGCTTTTTCAGAGAGTTGTGTGACTTCCTTCAAACCCTCTGGCCCAATTGATGTATTAGCTCCTTAACTCCATTAAATGGAGCCATTTAACAATATAGTGACTAGTGGAGTCTTAAGTGACATTTGATGACACGACTCTTTCCTGATTATCAAAAGTAACACATTCTTTGAAGTGTAGCTATTGAAACATAGCCATCAAGAACACAAGGATGCTTGCCCCTACTTTCCTTCCTATCATTCTTTGACTATTTCATGGGTAGAGGTCCTGTCTCCTACTGGAAAGTCAGCATCCTGAAGGTAGGCACCAGCTCTTAGCCTTACATCTGGTCCCTGTTACCTTTGCTCCTGCCTAATGCACAAGCTAGTAGGCATGTGCATACTGCCGAGTGACTTTAAAAAAGTGTGAAAACCATGCTTTTAACAATGTTCTCCAAGAAAGTGGGGCCCTTTTAGCCTAAAAACTCCAACAAATGTTAATGAACTTTGACTCCATCCATCCGGGTGTTTCAATAGACACAAAGCTACATAGATCCTTGGAGGGCAGGCAAGGTTTTGGATGTGGAGGAACATGGAGGCTGCACTACAAAGAATGAGGGCCTTTGGAGCTCTGCATGGGGTGAGGGCAAGAGAGCCTTTCAGTTGCCAGTGACCAGTTTTGTGCACACAAAAACACCTGGCCAGAGGCACCGGGAAGGGTAATGAAAAGATCACAAGCTCTGAAGTCCCATTGGCCTGTCCAAGTCTTGGCTCTGCCACCTACTCGCTGTGGTCCATGGACAAGCTATTTATTTTAGCTGAGGCTCAATTTCTCTTGTGTGCAAAAATATTATAGTAATATCTATGTCATAGAAATATCCAGAAGACTAAGTCAACTTATGTAAGGAAAAGCTTCTAAAAGTCTTGGCATCTAGTACATGCTTAATTTACATGAGCTTACTTCCTCCCTTGCCTGAGCACAGAGGAGGATGCTGCTTTCACTGCAGAAATTTCAGATGTCAGATTTCCCACACTGCAGAAACTTGAACAGTCTGAGAATCAAAACGAAAACCACAGTGTCACCCAAAATCACCATTTTCCTCATGTTATCACCCCAAAAACTAGCTCCTAGAATGAGAATCCCTTTCGACAATGTCATCTTGGGCTCAGCATGACTGAAAAGAGGAGAGAGAGATCACAGCAAAGTTTTGGAATAGATGGAAGCAGGATGGTGGAGCCATTCACTGAAGTAAGGGACATAGGAAAAGAGCCAGATGGTGGTAAGTTCACCATCTGGTAAGTTGGTAAGTTCTTCTGGGATGCGGTGAACTTAGGATGTCTGTTAAACCAAATAGACATTTTCAGGAAGTGGTTGGATATACAGCTCTCAAACTCTGGAGTGACTTCAGGTCTGCCGATAGGTGCTTAGGTGTAATAGTACAGATGACAGTTAAAACCGTGTGTGTGTGTGTTGGAAAGAGATACATCAAGTGAGGGGAAAAGTTCAGAGTGGCTACCCTAAGAAATACCCACATTATGTGGGAGTAGAAGCAGTGGGGGGCTGGTGAATGTTTAATGCTCTTGGGGTTAGAGAGGGGCTGATTTTTAACAGCTGCCAATCTCCATGGTGTAAATACTCCAGCATAACAAATTTCAAGCTACCAACATGACATTTACAGCTCACAAGTTCCTGAAAAATTAACAACTGGCTTTCACAAGCAAGTGTGAGCCACACATGGCAGGAGAGGGAGGATAAAAAGGACTGAACACTAAAATGGTCAGGGAAGCAGAAGAAAAAACAGCACCGTGATAGTCAAGGGTTTTGAGTTTCTCAGTAGGGGTTGTGGCAATCACAAGAGAAAGATCCAGTAAATAAACACAAAACACACCATTCAGTTTTCCAATATGTACGTGAGGGATACCCTTGAGAGGCAGATTCAGCAAAGGGAGGGAAGGGGGAGTCAACCTTCATTGCCTTGACAGGGAACAAATGGAAAGGATCTGCAGACAAATCTACGAAAGCCTTTCAAAACCCTGGCTTACGAAGGGCAGGGCAGAAATAAAGCAATGTCTACAGCAGGATGAAGAGTCAAGGTGGGGTCTGAGCGTAACCTGAGAGGCATGAGCCACTAGATAGAAAGCGAGCAGCAGCCAAAAACTGGTTGAGGACAACAGCTACTCAACAGGACGAGAAGCAGTTCAGGTGGTAAAGAGCACCCCCATATGCTAGAGAGAGAAAGAAACATCTGGGGAATGTTCTTCTGTCTGCTCTGTTGTTACCATCTCGAAATGGAAAGAAATTGTGATGCCCAGGCCTGATTTCTGAAATCAAAGACAGTTGGGAGCAATCCTGACCCTATCACGTTCTAGCTTTGTGATCTCAGGCAAGACTCATTTCCACAGCTGTAAAATGCAGATGGTAATAACCTCACTTCACTTTTATGAAGATGCAATTATCTAAAATCTGTAAACGACCTATCAAAGTACCTGGAACAGGGTAGATCCCAGGTACTTTTTAGTTTCTTTACTTCATCCCTTATCAAGGGCATTAAGGCATTTAAACTGATATTACAAAGTATCCTGTGCTCTATCCATGATCTGGGAGGAAGGAAATGCTCCTTCTGCTGGGTAAATCATGCAGCTCCCGGGACATGAGGGATAAACAGGATGGACCTTTCCTCCCCCTCACATAAAACTACAGCACAGTGAAGTGAGGAACTTTCATACGCATGGGCTGAGCTAAGTACGGTCACATAGAGGGAAATCTATTCATAAAGCACTTGGAGGATCATCTGGATAAAAGACATTACATGAATATCTGTGGTCATTACCAGTTACATGTTCGTTCTTTCTTTCTTTCTTTCTTTCTTTCTTTCTTTCTTTCTTTCTTTCTTTCTTTCTTTCTTTCTTTCTTTCTTTCTTTCTCTCTCTCTCTGTCTCTCTTTCTTTCTCTTTCTTTCTTTCTTTCTTTCTTTCTTTCTTTCTTTCTTTCTTTCTTTCTTTCTTTCTTTCTTTCTTTCTTTCTTTCTTTCTTTCTTTCTTTCTTTCTTTCTTTCTTTCTTTATTTTTGGCTGCATTGGGTCTTTGTTGCTGCATGCGGGCTTTCTCCAGTTGCAGCGAGCGGGGGCTACTCTTGGTTGGGGTGCGTGGGTCCCTCATTGCGGTGGCTTCTCTTGTTGCGGAGCACGGGCTCTAGGCGCGCGGGCTTCAGTAGTTGTGGCTCACGGGCTCTAGAGTGCAGGCTCAGTAGTTGTGACGCATGGGCTTAGTTGCTCTGCGGCATGTGGGATCTCCCTGGACCAGGGCTCGAACCTGTGTCCCCTGCATTGGCATGAGGATTCTTAACCACTGCGCCACCAGGGAAGCCCCTACATGTTCTACTGGTATGAATCATGGGAAGCTATGAAGTCTGTATAACTTCAGAAGATCATACCTGGGAAATTAACTTGCTCCAGCTTTTCCTACATTGACATTAGCTATTTTGGGGTTTTTATGATCTCATTTCTTATATGAACTCAATACAAGAGTAATATTTGTTTTAAATCCCTTAAATGGTTTCTTGGGGGCTGAAAACTTAACTTTATTTATTTTCCTATGGTAAATATAAGAAAGTTAGGCAGTTACGAAAGTGTAAAAGTCAGTCACTAATATTTAAATCAAACAAACTGATCCAAATATTTTAAGTAACAGTGGTTACTGTACCCTGGATTTCATCTAAATATTGAATTAGGCTTATTTATATTAGTTAGTCAGAATTTGGAAAATGGAAAAAAAGTAAAGGTCACTTTAAGTTTAATGAAAACTTTGGCCCACAATTCCATAACAGAATAGGTAGGCATCACTTCTCAGTAGGGAGCAACCAAAAGAAAGCACTGGAGCTTCCAGAAAACATTATTATTTTTTCAAGTATGCATGCACTGTTATTCTTCCTGTTGCATATGGAATATGAATATTTCCTTGTGTGAATTATGCTATAAGGTTTAAGAAGCCATGTTTCTATAATTTTTAAAAGTTATCAATGCTGTTAATAAATTCATAAATATATCCTCCTTGTAAAAAAAATTAAAATACCAAATAAATCAAAAGTCACAAAATTGATACAACTTCCTGTTGTGGGTCCTCTCCATCCATCTAAAATAATGGTTATTATCATTTTGTGATATAATTTGGCTGTTTATCCTTCGAGATAAACACACAAATTATTTGTTTATTTTCCTGCACATTTAAATATATTTTACATCTACATATATGTTTTATATCCATAACAGTTATGTATATGTAAGTATATGTATACATATACAATATAACTGTTATACAATTATATATATGTTTATATAAAAACTGTTTTGGGTAGGAGAGAGTAATTTATAAGTAATATGCTCTACACTTTCTGAAACTTGCCATTTTTTACAATAAACTATATCTTTTAAGATTTTCTGTCAGTACATTCTATATCATGCCATGCAATGTTGTGTTTTACTATGTACAGAGGCACATAATTATTTAGGCTTTGCCATATTGCTGAAGAAATATTTGCAATATATATATAAAAGATCACTATTCCATATATATATCACTTCTAAAAATCAATAAGAAAAAGGCAACCCACTAGACAAATTGGCAAAGGAAATAGCCAGTTAGCAGAAGAAAATACAGATAAAAATATTCTCAATCTCAGTATTATCTAGGGTAGCAGTCCTAAAAGTGTCCCCAAGATCATTTCAGGGGATACATGAGATCAGAACTGTTTCATCATACTTTACCTTATTTGCCTTTTTCTTTGTGTTGACATTTGCAATGATAGTGCACAGCAGTGGTGGAAAAAACTGGGAGGTTTCACACAAAATCAAGGCAGTGGTACCAAACTATATAGGAGTAATTGTATTCTTCACCACCATGCCCTTGGAGTTAAAAAAATATTTCTTGATGAAGGAATAAAAACTGTAAATTGTATTATATCTCTACCATTGAGTACTAGCCGTTTTATTTTTCTGTGTGACAAAATGAGACATATGAATGCTATTTCTAGGAAAAACACTTGTGTAATTGTTGTAAGCTCAGCTAGTGGCTTATTTCATTCAATAATATTTTAGGTGAAAGAACAACTGAAAGCTATAGTTATTCAGAATTCCATTTGGCAGACATTTTCTCAAAAATTAGCAAAGTGAGCCAATCACTTTAAAGAAAACAACTGATGGTATTTGTTGCCAATGACAAATTTTGAACTTTCGAGCAAAAATTAAATTATGGTAAACTTATATCTACCACTGTGAGCTTGACAGCTCCCCAATACTTAAAGACTTTTCTGATGAGATTGATGGTGATATTAACAAATGTGATTTTTTTGCTCTTGCATAACGAAAAGTGTCAAATTTGGAAGATTTGCAAAATTCAGTGAACCAATATTTTCCAAATAACGAATGCATGACATTACAAATTCATGAGCACGTACACCACTCATAGTGCAAGTTAGACTAATGAATTTTTAATATTACAAATCATGAAAAGTTCAATGATATGGTTTCAGATTCTACACTGAAACCTATCTTTAAGAAACTACCACTTGTAGAGTTTTGGTATAGGAACAAAGAATTATTTCAAAAGGCTATTAGAATATTCCTCCCTTTTCCAACCACAAGTCTATGTGACGCTGATTTTCTCCATATTTTCTTCAACTAAAACAACCTATCAGCAGATAGAATGCAGAAGTTAATGTGAGAATCCATCTCTCTTCTATTAGGCAAACATTAAAGAGATTTGCAAACATGCAAAACAATGCCAGTCTTCTCACTTCTAATTTGTTTGAGAAAATGTAATTTTTCTAATTAAAAAAATGTCATCCATGTTAACATGGGGTTTACTATTGCCATTTTTAAATGACTAATTATTTTTAAAATTTCTCAGCTTTAATTTCTCACATGGTAAATCTTGATAGCTATCACCCACAGAAACAAAAGCTCCTAGGGGCCCTCAAAAATTTTTAAGAGTGCCAGGAGGTCCTAAGAACAAAATCTTTGAGAACCTCTGGTCAAGGAAATGAAGGTTAAATTTTGATACCATTTTTTGATCCATCAGTAAGCTAAAATTGTCAAAATTAATAGTATTAAGCATCAGTAAGAGTACAGGAAGTGAATATTCTCATATTCTGATTGCTTAAGGGATTATAAATTGGTACAGTTACTTTGAAGGTCACTTAGGCCATGTCTATTATAGGGGTTGGCATACTTTTTCAATGAAGACCAAAGAAAGGGGAAAAAAAGCCTTATTTATATTTATATTTTTAAAATTTATTTTATTGAAGTGTAGTTGATTTACAATGTTGTATTCATTTCTACTGTACAGCAATGTGAATCAGTTATACATATATACATTCTTTTTTCATATTCTTTTCCATTATGGTTTATCATAGGATATTGAATAGAGTTCACTGTGCTACACAGTAGGACCTTGTTGCTTATCCATTCTATATATAATAGTTTGCATCTGCTAATTCCAACCTCTAACTCCATCCCTCCCCCAACCCCTTTTCCCCTTGGCAACCACAACTCTGTTCTCTATGGCTGTGAGTCTATTTCATAGACATGTTCATTTGTGTCATATTTTAGATTCCACATAAGTTGATATCATACGTTGTCTGTCTTTCTCTTTCAGACTTACTTCACTTAGTATGATAATCTCTAGGTTCATCCACGTAGCTGCAAAATGGCATTATTTTGTTCTTTTTTGTGGCTGAGTAATATTCCATTGTGAGTAATATTCCAATGGATATCTTCTTTATCCATTCACCTGTTGATGGACATTTAGGTTGTTTCCATGTCTTGGTTATCGTGAATAGTGCTGCTATGAACATAGGGGTGCATGTATCTTTTTAAATTAGAGTTTTCTCCAGATACATGCCCAGGAGTGGGATTGCAGGACCACATAGCAACTCTATTTTTAGTGTTTTAAGGAACCTCTATACTGTTTTTCATAGTGGCTGCACCAATTTACATTCTCACCAAGAGTATAGGAAGGTTCCTTTTTCTCCACAGCCTCTCTAGCATTTGCTATTTGTAGACTCTTTAAAGGCTTATTTATACTTAAAAGGTATATACTAATGCTTCGGTCACTCTGCTCTTCAGTACCTATAAAGAAAGGCTCACACCTATATACTGGTTAATATGTTCTGGGCAGGGGCCTAATCACTTTACGTATATTAACCCATTTAATTCTCACAACAGTTCTATGAAGTAAATACTGTTAGTTTCCCCATTTTCTAGATGAGGAAATTGAGGCGCATCATGGTTTAGTAATACCTAAGGCCACACAGCTAATAAGTGGATGTTGGCTGCAACATTATTTTGCATAGCAAAAAGCTAGAAATGACCTAAATATTTAGAGACTTTAAAGATTATGTCTGTTCTGGTTGGTGTCTTCCCTTAACAGATCTTCCAAAATTAAGTGGTTTTCTGACTTCATTTCTTGCTTTATTCAAATTTTCTGAGTTACATCTGAAGTCCCACGTTCTCCTTAAAGCTATTGTTAACTGTGCAGGTCTATGATAATCCCTGTTCTTCTTCAACCACAAGAAATAGTATCTCTGGAGTTTATGGAGTTTAATATGCCCTTAGCCTATCTTCTACGTCCTGGTCGACCAACAGTTCTTTAAGGATTAAGAATGCATGACTCTTGAGGGGTGCCTTCAAGATGGCAGAGGAGTAAGACGTGGATATCACCTTCCTCCCCACAAATACATCAAAACTACATCTACATGTGGAACAACTCCTACAGAACACCTACCGAATGCTGACAGAAGACCTCAGACTTTACAAAAGATGCCCACAGGCGACCTACACGCAGAGGCAGGGCCAAATCCAAAGCTGAACCCCAGGAGCTGTGCGAACAAAGAAGAGAAAGGGAAATCTCTCCCAGCAGCCTCAGGAGCAGTGGATTAAATCTCCACAATCAACTTGATGTACCCTGCATCTGTGGAATACCGGAATAGACAAGGAATCATCCCAAAATTGAGGCCGTGGAATTTGCGAGCAACTGTAGACTTGGGGTTTGCTTTCTGCATCTAATTTGTTTCCAGTCTTATGCTTATCTCAGTTTAGTATTTAGAGCTTGTTATCATTGATAGATTTGTTTATTGATTTGGTTGCTCTCTTCCTTTTTTTTTTTTTTAATTCTTGTTTTACCCTGTACAATCCCTATTTTTAATATTTACCTATGTTACACCTTAAGGCATGTGGTCAGTCTTTTTTTTTTTTTTAATTAATTTATTTATTTTTGGCTGTGTTGGGTCTTCATTTCTGTGCGAGGGCTTTCTCTAGTTGTGGTGAGCGGGGGCCACTCTTCATCGCGGTGCGTGGACCTCTCACTGTCGCGGCCTCTCTTGTTGCAGAGCACAAGCTCCAGACGCGCAGGCTCAGTAATTGTGGCTCACGGGCCTAGTTGCTCCGCGGCATGTGGGATCTTCCCAGACCAGGGCTCGAACCCATGTCCCCTGCATCGGCAGGCAGATTCTCAACCACTGCGCCACCAGGGAAGCCCACTCTTCCTTTTTTTATTTTTTATATATACGTGTATTTTTTTTTCCTTTTTCTCCTTTTGTGAGTGTGTATGTATATGCTTCTTTCTGTGATTTTGTCTGTATAGCTTTGTTTTGAGATCTGTCCTAGGGTTCTGACTGTCCGTTTTTTGTTTTTGTTTTTGTTTTAGTATAGTTTTTAGCACTTGTTATCATTGCTGGATTTGTTCTCTGGTTTGGTTGCTCTCTTTTTTCTTTCTCTTTTTCTTTTTTTTATTACATTTTTATTTTTTTATTTTAATATTTTAAAAATTGTCTCAGACAATTGATGCATTTAATGTTGTCTCAGAGACCTCATTAAACACATCAACATTCGAATTATAGGGGTCCCAGAAGAAGAGGAAAAAAAAGGGACTGAGAAAATATTTCAAGAGATTATAGTTGGAAACTTTCCTAATATGGGGAAGGAAATAATCAATCAAGTCCAAGAAGCACAGAGAGTCCAAGGAGAAACACGAAAAGACACATATTAATCAAACTATCAAAAATTAAATACAAAGAAAAAATATTAAAAGTAGCAAGGGAAAAACAACAAATAACATAAAAGGGAATCTCAGTAAGGTTAACAGCTGATCTTTCAGCAGAAACTCTGCAAGCCAGAAGGGAGTAGCAGGACATATTTAAAGCGATCAAGGTAAAAACCTACAACTAAGATTACTCTACCCAGCAAGGATCTCATTCAGATTCAACAGAGAAATTAAAACCCTTACAGACAAGCCAAAGCTAAGAGAATTCAGCACCACAAAACCAGCTTTACAACAAATGTTAAAGGAACTTCTCTAGGCAGGAAACACAAGAGAAGGAAAAGACCTACAATAACAAGCATAAAACAATTAAGAAAATGGTAATAGGAACATACATATCGATAATTACCTTAAATGTAAATGGATTAAATGCTCCAACCGAAACACATAGACTGGCTGAATGGATACAAAAACAAGATCCGTACATATGCTGTCTACAAGAGACCCACTTCAGACCTAGGGACACATACAGACTGAAAGTGAGGAGATGGAAAATGATATTCCATGGAAATGGAAATCAAAAGAAAGCTGGAGTAGCAGTTCTCATATCAGACAAAATAAATTTTAAAATAAAGACTGTTACAAGAGACAAAGAAGGACACTACATAATGATCAAGGAATCAATCCAAGAAGAAGATATAACAATTGTAAATATTTATGCACCCAACATAGGAGCACCTCAATACATAAGGCAAATGCTAACAGCCATAAAAGGGGAAATCGACAGTAACAAAATAATAGTAGGAGACTTTAACACCCAACTTTCACCAATGGACAGATCATCCAAAGTGAATATAAATAAGGAAACACAAGCTTTAAATGATACATTAAACAAGATGGACTTAATCGATATTTATAAGACATTCCATCCAAAAACAGCAGATTACACTTTCTTCTCAAGTGCTTCTCAAGTGCTCATGGAACATTCTCCAGGATAGATCATAACTTGGGTCACAAATCAAGCCTTGGTAAATGTAAGAAAACTGAAATTGTATCAAGTATCTTTTCCAACCACAACACTGTGAGACTAGCTATCAATTACAGGAAAAAAATCTGTAAAAACTACAAACACATGGAGGCTACACAATACGCTAATAAATAACCAGGAGATCACGGAAGAAATCAAAGAGGAAATCAAAAAATACCTAGAAACAAATGCCAATGAAAACATGACGACCCAAAACCTATGGGATGCAGCAAAACCAGTTCTAAGACGGAAGTTTATAGCAACACAATCCTACATCAAGAAACAAAAAAAAATCTCAAATAAACAACGTAACCTTACACAAAAAGCAATTAGAGAAAGAAGAACAAAAAAACCCCAAGTTAGCAGATGGAAAGAAATCATAAATATCAGATCAGAAATAAATGAAAAAGATGCAGAAAACAATAGGAAAGATCAATAAAACTAAAAGCTGGTTCTTTGAGAAGATAAACAAAATTGATAAACCATTAGCCAGACTCATCAACAAAAAAAAAAGGGAGAAGACTCAAATCAATAGCATTAGAAATGAAAAAGGAGAAGTGACAACTGACACTGCAGAAATACAAAGGATCATGAGAGATTACTACGAGCAACTATATGCCAATAAAATGGACAACCTGGAAGAAATGGACAAATTCTTAGAAAAAGCACAACCTTCCGAGACTGAACCAGGAAGAAACAGAAAATATAAACAGACCAATCACAAGTACTGAAATTGAAACTGTCATTAAAAGTCTTCCAACAAACAAAATCCCAGGACCAGATGGCTTCACAGGTGAATTCTATCAAATATTTAGAGAAGAGCTAACAGCTGTCCTTCTCAAACTCTTCCAAAATATAGCACAGGGAGGAACGCTCCCAAACTCATTCTCTGAGGTCACCATCACCCTGATACCAAAGCCAGACAAAGATGTCACAAAAAATGAAAACTACAGGCCAATATCACTGATGAACATAGATGTAAAAATCCTAAACAGAATACTAGCAAACAGAATCCAACAGCACATTAAAAGGATCATACACCATGATCAAGGTGGGTTTATCCCAGGAATGCAAGGATTCTTCAGTATACGCAAATCAATCAGTGTGATAAAGCATATTAACAAATTGAAGAAGAAAAACCATATGATCATCTCAATAGATGCAGAAAAAGCTTTCAACAAAATTCAACACCCATTCATGATAAAAACCCTCCAGAAAATAGGCATAGAGGGAGCTTACCTCAACATAATAAAGTCCATATATGACAAACTCACAGCCAACATCATTCTCAATGGTGAAAACCTGAAACCATTTCCACTAAGATCAGGAACAAGACAAGGTTGCGCACTCTCACCACTATTATTCAACATAGTTTGGAAGTTTTAGCCACAGCAATTAGAGAAGAAAAAGAAATAAAAGGAATCCAAATCGGAAAAGAAGTAAAATTGTCACTGTTTACAGATGACAAGATACTATACATAGAGAATCCTAAAGATGCTACCAGAAAACTACTAGAGCTAACCAATGAATTTGGTAAAGTAGCAGGATACAATACTAATGCACAGAAATCTCTTGCATTCCTATACACTAATGATGAAAAATCTGAAAGAGAAATTAAGGCAACACTCTCATTTACCACTGCAACAAAAAGAAAATAATACCTAGGAATAAACTTTCCTAAGGAGACAATACACCTGTATGCAGAAAACTATAAGACACTGATGAAAGAAATTAAAGATGATACAAACAGATGGAGAGATATACCATGTTCTTGGACTGGGAGAATCAACATTGTGAAAATGACAATACTACCCAAAGCAATCTACAGATTCAATGCAATCTCTGTCAAACTACCAATGGCATTTTTCACAGAACTAGAACAAAAAATTTTACAATTTGTATGGAAACACAAAAGATTGCGAATAGCCATAGAAATCTTGAGAAAGAAAAACAGAGCTGGAGGAATCAGGCTCCCGGACATCAGACTATACTACAAAGCTACACTAATCAAGACTGTATGGTACTGGCACAAAAACAGAACTATAGATCAATGGAACAGGATAAAAAGCCCAGAGATAAACCCACGCACATATGGTCACCTTATTTTTGATAAAGGAGGCAAGAATGTACAGTGGAGAAAAGACAGCCTCTTCAATAAGTGGTGCTGGGAAAACTGGACAGCTACATGTAAAAGAATGAAATTAGAACACTCCCTAACACCATACACAACAATAAACTCAAAATGGATTAAAGACCTAAATGTAAGGCCAGACACTATAAATAGAGGAAAACATAGGCAGAACACTCCATGACATAAATCACAGCAAGATCCTTTTTGACCCCCCTCCTACAGAAATGGAAATAAAAACAAAAATAAACAAATGGGACCTAATGCAACCTAAAAGCTTTTGCACAGCAGAGGAAACCATAAACAAGATGAAAAGACAACCCTCAGAATGGGAGAAAATATTTGCAAACGATTCACCTGACAAAGGATTAATCTCCAAAATTTACAAGCAGCTCATGCAGCTCAATATCAAAAAAACAAACAACCCAATCCAAAAATGAGTAGAAGACCTAAATAGACATTTCTCCAAAGAAGATATACAGAATGCCTACAAACACATAAAAGGACACTCAACATCACTAATCATTAGAAAAATGCAAATCAATTCTACAATGAGGTATCACCTCACACCTGTCAGAATGGCCGTCATCAAAAAATCTACAAACAATAAATGCTGGAGAGGGTGTGAAGAAAAGGGAACACTCTTGCACTGTTGGTGGGAATGTAAATTGATATAGCCACTATGGAGAACAGTATGGAGGTTCCTCAGAAAACTAAAAATAGAACTACCATAAGACCCAGCCATCCCACTACTGGGCGTATACCCTGAGAAAACCATAATTCAAAAAGAGTCATGTACCACAATATTCATTGCAGCTCTATTTACAATAGCCAGAACATGGAAGCAACCTAGAGTGTCCATTGACAGATGAATGGATAAAGAAGATATGGCACATATATATGATGGAATATTACTCAGCCTTAAAAAGAAACGAAATTGAGCTATTTGTAGTGAGGTGGATGGGCCTAGAGACTGTCATACAGAGTGAAGTAAGTCAGAAAGAGAAAAACAAATACCGTATGCTAACACATATATATGGAATCTAAAAAATAAAAATTCTTTTTCTGAAGAACCTAGGGGCAAGACAGGAATAAAGAATAAAGACACAGACATAGAGAACGGACTTGAGGACACAGGGAGGGGGAAGGGTAAGCTGGGCCGAATTGAGAGAGTGGCATGGATATATATACACTACCAAGTGTAAAACAGATAGCTAGTGGGAAGCAGCTGCATAGCAGAGGGAGATCAGCTTGGTGCTTTGTGACCACCTAGAGGGGTGGGATAGGGAGGGTGGGAGGGAGAGGCAAGAGGGAGGAGATATGGGGATATATGTATATGTATTGCTGATTCACTTTGTTATACAGCAGAAACTAACACACTATTGTAAAGCAATTATACTCCAATAAAGATGTTAAAAAAAAAATAAAGTTAAATTTTTTTAAAAAAAGGAAAAAAGAAAAAGAATGAATAGCTCTCATTCTCCCTTTTTATTCCTTACCATCCGTCACCAACTCAAAAGACTCCACTGCTACTATTTTTTTTAATTTTATTGAAGTATAGTTGATTTACATTGTTGTAACTGCTACCGTTCTTGTCCAAGAAGCCATCGTTGCTTGTCAGAATTGAAAAAGTCTTCAGATTGATGTACCTGCTCCCATCTTATCCACCTGCAACCCGTTCCCTCCATGGGATCCAGGGTGAGCTTTATACAAAGTTCAATTCAGATCAAGACTTCTGCTCAGAAGCTTCCAGTGGCCTGCCACTGGACAGAACTGCAAATCTTCACCAGGGCCTTCAAAGCCTGATTTGATTTGACCTGACCTTGTCTCCTAATGAGGTCCTGGCTCACTCTGCAGCCAGGGGTCCTTGCCAGTCCCCTGACAGATGAAGACACTCCTGCTGCAGAGCCTTTGCACAGGCCGTTCCCTCTGCCTGCATGCTCTTCCCTGAGATGTTGGCAAGGCCCATTCTTCCGTTTCATGGAGGTCTCTGCTAAAATGTCCCCTCCTCAGAGAGACTATCCCTGATCATCCTATCTAATCAAGAAGACCACCGCCACCATCTCCCTCATCCTCTCTTCCCATCCTCAGATTTACCTTCTTCATATCACTTATCAGAACCCAGTACGTCTTGTTTTTATATGTTTACTTGTTTACAACCTCTCTCACCTCAGCCCAACCTAAAATAGTGCGTGGAACACGGCTACTCAAAAAATATATTAATGGAAGGAACCTCAGTTTTCTCACTTCTAAAATGGAGAAAATACTGCCCCTTACAGGATTGTTATTAATGATAATTACTGTTTATTTCATTATTAGACTATAGCAAGAAATGCCAGGCATGCTGCTACACACTCTGCCTGTATTATCTCACATAATCTCAACAACAACCCAATGAGATTGATATGATTGTTATCTCCCACTTTGCAGATGAGGAAACTGAGCCTCAGAGGGCATGAGTCTTTGCCCAGGTTCCCAGCTCTACATAAATCATGGTGGTAATAGTCAAAGCCAGGAATTGCCTACAGAGCTAAAAGGAATAAGGGATGGGCAAGCACGCTGAAAGCTCGGTGCTCTCTATAAATGAGAGAAATTACTATCGACATCATCGCAGACAACAGAGGCTCTGTGTAGGATGCAATAAAGGGTCGCGGAGACGGTGGTGCGCCTCTTCCTAGTGAGCTGAGTCTCAGTGCGTCACCGTGACTCAGAGGGACCTCTCAGGTGAAAAAAAGGACTTTTCCCCCCACGAGGGACTTTCTTAAACACAGCTTGGGAAGGGTCTTTGCTAAGTCCATTTTCTGATCAGATAACAATTTGACACTCATTCTTCCATTCTCCTCTGGCACCAAACCCAGTCCGCAACTTTATCACCCATCGGTTATCTGTGTCGCCTGGAAGGAACTCCGGGTAAGGTACAGGAAAAAGGTGGGGTATTGTTGGGGCTTCCTGCTGGCCAGCACACTGGCCTATTGTTGGGTTTATTTTTTTAGACTATCACATCACAATGATTTCGGCAACATCCTTTTTCCATCCTGGACCTGATACAATATTTATTGAATTCTACAAACTGCGTCAATAGACAATCCTTTCTGTATCGTTGCCCATGTTTTTGAAGGGTGTCTTTTTTTTTAATCCATTAAAAGATTTTGCTAACTGCCCTGTGATCAACCAACCCTCTAAACTTGAAATCATAAATTTTTTAAACAAAAAGAGGCCTCAGATAGAACCCTGCTAAATCACTACATTTTTTAAAAACAAATAATAAGAAAATAGCATTTCTGGCGATTCCTATGTGTCAGGCACTATACTATACATCAGTAGAGCATAGACAGTACTGTCACACCCCAAGACTGTGACCATTTCCCATTTTACAGATGAGGAAACTGAGCTAAGAAAAGTGGTGTGATGACACTCTGAGTAAGTCACAGGTGTGTCCTCTGATCCCTGGAAGTCTGACTACTGATCTCTACGCTGCAAATAAGAGAAATGACTTGTCCTTGAAACATTTTGCTACTTTAACTTGAGATCAACAGACTTCCCTGAGTAAGGGCTACACAGAGCAAGGATCCCATTCTTGTTGCCCAGACTGGTTGTGTGTGTGGGTGATTCACCCTGGTACCAGAGCCAGTTAACCACATATTAAACTGCATTATGAAAGTCATAAGCAGTATGGCAATGCTGAAGCTGCCACAATGCCTCATTTCTTTTTTCCCCTCCTGATTATTCTTATTTGATTACGGGGTGAGCCTTCACAGCCAAATCAACATCATGAGAAGTGTTCTTTGCATCCTCAATACTTTCACATCCATTTTCCCTGCTGCTGTCACTTTGGATTCTTGAACTGTGGTGTGACCAGAATCACAGACTCAGAGACTCATTACAGAGAATGTGCAGAGTTGGGAGGTGCCGTCTTCATTTCATTCAAAATAGGAAGTTGAGGTCTAGAGCGGAGGGTGCCTTTTTCTGGGCCATGTGTCACTTAGTAGCAGAGGAGTTATTTGAAAAGAAAAAGAGAAGTAACCTTTGTTGAAAACCTGCTTTGTGTCAGATACATTTCATAATGAAATAATAATAATAGCAATATTAAAATTAATAATCATAGCTAATATATATCAAGCTCTTAAAATTTTTCAGGCACTGTGCAAAATGCTTAATGCAAATTTTAAAAAATTTAATCATCTCCAACTTGGAGACAGGTACTATAATTATCCCCATTTGATGGATGAGAAAACCTCTCAGAGAAGCCACTCAGTCATAGAGACAGGATTCAAAGGCCCAGGCCTGTCTGGCAGCACGGCCCTTGCTGTACTGTAAACATGGGGAAAATGCACACAGAGTGAAATTCTCCAAAGCCCTAACTTAGCCACAAAGGATCTTCCTAACTACAGATTTCTGCTGAGACAAACACTGAGAAAGACAGATGGGTTTTGGTAGCGTGCAAAGTAAAATTATCTGCCAGCCCCACAGGGGCTGCGGATCCTTTACCTGTTCTTTCCTATACCATTGAAATACGAATGGGACTTATTTAAAAAGGGCCATGAAAGCCTTTCCAGACCAATTTGGAGCCTTGATCCTTTAGGCACAAGGAGACCCACTGTCACAAAGAAAACAAAGTATTCCTCTCATATGAGCAGATACGCAATTCTTCCAGTTCCATGAGTATCTCTATGTTAGATAGAGACCCCAAATCTCAATCAAAATGATCCACCTCTGCTCAACCTAGAAGGAAAGGACACCTGCTCATCTCTGAATACAGAGAATGCCGGCATGGTGCAAGTGGTTTTAAAATGCCTACATCCTCAGAAACAGGACCTAAGGGCTGCCGCCCATCAGGTATGTGACCTCAGGCAAATCATTCAACGTCTCTGGTCCCCAGTTTGTTCATCTGTAAAAGTACAGGTAGACTGAACAAAATCAGTGGTCCCGTCCATCCAAATGCTCTATGGTTCCTTGACAGAGTGTTCTAAAATGATCTCATTCAAAGAGCACTAGTTTCATGACCAGCCTATCCAATGAGAGACTCTATAATGCTGAAGCAATATTGGCAGTGATCCCACATTTGTGGACTAAGTCACGCTTGGTGAATTTATTTCATATCCAGAAATATACTGACCTTGGCAACACAGTTGTTCTTTACCACATGGATCCATATCTTCCCAGTGGAAAATACTAGATACCCCAGGGGTATAACTACAGCTACAAAAAAAATCAATCTAAAGTAATTTGCCAAAAAAGCAGGCATTAGTCCTGAAACAAGGAACTTTAACTTGTTTCAATGTAATAGGCATGTTAACTTAGAAGAACCACCTTTCCCCCCCACCCCATGCAATTACCTTCATTAGGGTAAGGAGGGTTTCTCCCTTGCTTGACTATGAGTCTATAAAGAACATATATATTAAAAAATAATCACTGGACAGTTGATAAAATTGTCGTACAACTGGATTCTTTCTATTATCTTATATCTACTTTACAGATAAGAAAACTCAAGCACAGACTCACTAAGTTGATCAAAAGAGATGAGAAAAAATGTGGGGATTGTGAATTTCAGTCAACACTCAGCCAGTTTTACCCTGAATCACTGTCAGTCAGAGTTTCTCAGCTTTGGCACCACTGATATTTGGGGCTGGTTAATTCTCTGCTTTGGGGGACTGTCCTGTACGTTGTCTGATGTTTAGCAGCATCCCTGGTCTCTACCTGTTAGATGTCAGTAGCTCTCCCCTCTAGTTGTGACAACTGAAATGTCTCCAGACATTGACAAGTGTTCTTGGTGAGGCAAACTCACCCCCGAGTGAAAGCCGGAGCTACAGATGTTCAAAGAATACAGGGTGGGTGATAACTCTTCTGTTCCCCTGAGGACTGAGGTCGTGCTCAGGCCCAGATGACTCCATTCACTTCTAACTTTCTCGGTAATACCAGCCCTCCTACTAATCACAGGTATTATGCTGAACCCCAGCTTTTTTTTAAATACTCTTTTATTACCTTTTTAATAACTTTACTTTTATAAATTTATTTATTTATTTATTTATTTTTGGCTGCGTTGGTTCTTCGTTGCTGCGCACAGGCTTTCTCTAGTTGTGGCGAGCGGGGGCTACTGTTTGTTGCGGTGCGCGGGCTTCTCACTGCGGTGGCTTCTCTTGTTGTGGAGCACGGGCTATAGGTGCACGGGCTTCAGTAGGTGTGGCACGCAGGCTCAGTAGTTGTGGCGCACGGGCTCTAGAGCACAGGCTCAGTAGTTGTGGTGCACAGGCTTAGTTACTCTGTGGCATGTGAGATGTTACCGGACCACGGCTCGAACCCGTGTCCCCTGCGCCACCAGGAGGATTCTTAACCACTGCGCCACCGGGGAAGCCTCTGAAGCCCAGCTTTAAAACTCTCAAGTCTTTTTCTCATTGGCTATAAAATCACAGACAGCTTTGTGTGGCCTCCAGACATGATATCAGTCCCAACCCTGATACTCCTGCCACATGGTAGCAGTGGACACTTCGCAGACACACTCTGCATCGCTACTCCTCCTTTGCACATACTGTTCCCTCTGCCTGCAATGCTGTTCCTGTCTTCACAGACAAAGACTACATGAATTCACCTTCCTAAACCCATACATCAGCTGTGAACACTCCACAGGTGCTCAATAACTATTAGAATTGAATTGAATTGATTCCTTGCTCAGTTGCCCCAGAATCAGACTCCATCAAGCTACCTAACTACCTGAGACCTCAGTTTCCTCCTCTGTAGGATGGGCACATTGAAGCCTTCCTCACATGGGTATTATGAGAAGTAAAGGACTTCAGGTGGCTGCCACCTAACAAGTTCTTAATGAAAAGTTCCTCTATCTTGCTGTTCTTACCAATCTATGAAAATTATTTGACAAGAATGGGCTCACTTTCTGGGCTATACGATCTTCACACATTTAATATACAGAATTAGACCTAAAAACCTTAAAATCTCTTTCTTTTGAGGAACTTTCCATTTTTCCCATTTTGGGTTATTATAGATTCTTCCCTTAAGTGCTTGGAGTTGGGAATACAAGTTTGATACCAGTGTAACTATAGAAACAGCCCTATCTTGTGTGAATCAAAGAGCCTCCAGCTCTGGCCATGGGGGATTTCTCTCCAAACAGTGCTATCTGCAACCCACACTGTTTGCCACCGACAGTAGTCTTTTAAAAGGCTTCCCGTTTCCCACGGGAATATAAGGAAATTGGAATTATTAAAGCAAACGATAACAGGAGAAATAGGAACAATGCCACAGTTCTCCGCCCCTGAAGTCCAGCAAATTTGAAGTTCTTTGTGTAACGCTTATAAGGATGCCAAGCCCTGCAGAGATTGGTCACCAGGAAAAGGAAGAGGATGAGGAAAGGGAAGAGGATACCGAGGGTCACAGGCAGCTAAGCAGAGAGGCCATCCATCACCAGCCCTTCCCGGGCAGCATGCATGCTTCCAGTCACAGAGGGCACCAGTCCCGGCCAGCCAAGGACAGCGAAAAATCAACCTTGGCATTGCTTCATTCGTTAATTGAGTAGACTCCTTAAGAGTATTGATGTACTGACTAATGATTCTGACATCCAGCGTGCTGAGAGCTTACATGCTTAAAAGGCAAGAGTTACAAATCAACAAGTTATTAATTTAATTCCTCTTTGAAAAGGTGCCAGAGGTAGAGAAGACGCGACGAGGGGAGCATTTGTCATGTTTACTTCTATATAACTTCAGCCCCTGCTTTCTCAGCCAGTGAATCTGAAACATCAGGGTGTTGAAAGCATAGGCTGGGTGGCCTATTACAATGCAGATCGCTTGGCCTCATATTCAGCTCTTCTGCCTCATGAGGTCTTGGTTTGGGCCAGAGAAGATTTATTCTTACTTATCACCTGCCACATCCAGCCATGTGACCGTGTTCTGTCCAATGAGGGGATAGATGTGACGTGTACCACTTCTAGGCCTGGCTCTCAGACCCCCTGCACCATCCTCACTCTCTTTGGTTGTTGGCTGGTTGGATGCAGAGGACCCAAGGGAAGCCCTGGGCAAGAGAGGCAGCAGAGCTGCTCAATGAAGAGGTCCCAGAACCCAGAACCATCAAGTGGATCAGAGTCCCAACCCTCCTCCCACGAACCCACGGGGATTGTCACAGGAGTGAGAGAGAGGAAGAGGGGTTAAAAAAAAGCAAATTTACTTTATGAAGGCACTGAAATTCTGAAGTTTTTCTTACAGTAGCTAGTCTAACCTGATGAATCTACACTACTCTTTTCTATTCTACAATTTTATTAGATCTTCATTCTAAAGATCCAATGCACATGTTTTAAGGGCAAAACTGGTAAACAAACCCAGAAGAGAGTCAAAGAGTGATTCATCACATCAAAATCCAATCTGACTTTCAGATATAAGAATGGAAACTCCTTCAAATATTATCTGTCTCTTGGACTTTCTTTGCACATCCAAGATTATGCCTTAAACCTCTACTCACTTTGGTGCCAAATTAATACAGCAAATGTTAGACTCAAGTAAAATGTAAAGACTAAAGATTAGGGTAGGTAATTATCCACAGATTATGAAAGACCCCTCTCAGGCAATACAAAGAATACAAAGAAAACAGAAATATAAAGAAAACTGCCACAAAGACAGAAACTGAGGAACCATAACCATCTCTTTAAAAATGGTCCATGCCTAGAGTTCACTTGGCCATCTTGAGATCCCCTTGGGCCCCACTGAGCAGTATTCAGAAACTGCTGCCCTCAGCCCTGTTGCAGGAAGCCTCTGTATTCTGCACAGGTAGGAACTCTCTGTGACTCGGCTAATGTTTCTGATATTTAGGGACTCGGGACTGGCCCAGCAGCAAGCTCAGCTCCACATGCCCTGCTGGACATGCATCCAGGGAGTCTCCACAGCCAGCCCCAGGGATGGTGGGGAGACTGCAGCCTCCAAAAATGTGTCCTCGTCTGTGAAGCCAACCCTTCAGATGGAGGGAAAGCATCTCCAACTCCCCTCTTTCCCTTTCAGCCAAATCAGCCTCACACCAAAAGAGCAGTTGACTAAGAATATATGAGTCAGCATTCCACCACGTGGCTGTCTCCAGTCACTCTGGGAACGATCCAATTTGACTTTGGAAAAAGGAAGGGTAGGGGCATGTGTCCCAGAGAGCTCAAGGATGGAATCTTCCACTCATGCTTCCAGCCATGCTGGCCTTCTCACTGCCCCATGAACACGCCAAACTCATTCTCACATTTTTGCTTGTTGCTGCCTCTGCCTAGAATATTCTTGCCCCAGACCTTTACATGATCCATGCCTCCACTTCCTGCAGGTGGCCTCTGCTCAGAGATTTCCCCTCATCACCCTTCCTAAATCAGCTACCCGCATCCCAGTCACTCCTCAACCCCTTATCCCATTTTATTTTCCTTCAAAGGCCTTATCACCACATGGAAGTATAATAACTGTTGTTCTAGCCAAACAGGATATCTACAGAGGACTGGGTGATAAGAGCTGGAGAAAAAGGAAGGTGATTGTGCAGAATTTTTTCCCTAACTGCCATTTAAAAACAACCAATACACAAAAAGGCATCAATATGGAAAATACACTTGATGCAAGGTTAATGAAAATGTAGGTTACAAAGTAACACACTTTACAACCACACCAGAAAGGACTGGGGTAAAATAGACAAATACGAAACTTAGGTGATGCAATAATAAGTGATAGTTTTCCTTTACTTTTTGAAATTCTGTACACTACTTTATATTACTTTATTAACCTTAAGAGTACATTTAATAAATAAAATAAATACATAAGTATATAAATCAACTAAATCTAATAAATAAAAGACCATTGTAACATTTGGAGAGTCTACAGAGGCTGTCGAGACTAACACCCTCATTTGCCAGATGAAGAAACTGAGCCTCAAAGGGAAGTGAATTGCCCAAGGTCATTCTCAAGGTTAATCAATGAAGAGACAGAATTAAAAGCAGAACTTGGACTCTAGGCTCAATGCCTTCTTCACTGCGTTGTTTCATAGTCAGTCAAACAAAGGAGTCTTTTGAGAAGGGCCAGATCCTCTCAAAGGATGAAGACCAATGTGGTCATAATCATGGAGAGTGTAACACAGAAGCATTTCTTGGTCACATGGGGCACTGCCTGCCCAGGACCTTCACCTTGATGCTTTTCTTTAGCCCAGTCCCTTCACCTCCTTGAAGCCCTGTTTCCTCTCATGGGATGATAATGGTCGTGATGGTGACAAGGATGATATTGATGAAGAGGAGGATGATAATGTTGGTGATGATGACTGGTACTACCATTGGTCAGGCATCATGCTAAGTGCCTCATTGCTTCATTTAATTCTCAACCACACTATGAGGTGGGCATGGTTATCATTGTTATATTATTATTATTGTCGTTGTTGTTATTACCCCCTTTCATCAGGTGAGGAAACCAAAGCCTGGAGAGGTGAATTGACTTCCCCAAAGACACTCATAAGTAGTAAAATGATTTAAATTGGAAATTAAACTCAGGCAGGTCAGCTCCAGAGGTAGAATTCTAGTACACAAATGGCAAAAATCCTAAAAAATAGTTCGCAAATTACTGAAGTTTGGGGAAAAGTAGACCATGCTATGCTGACCCCTTTGAAATGGAGGTGGTGATACTAACCAACCTTCTTTCGGGAGGGGGGCTGTTGTGGACTTCATGTTGTATCCCCTCAAAACTCATATGTTGAAATCTTAATCTCACAATGTGATGGTATTTGGAGATGAAGCCTTTGGGAAGGTGATAAGAGGGTGGAGCCCTCTTGATAGGATTAGTGTCCTCACCAGAAGAAAGAGACTAAACTAGAGCCTGCTCTCTCAGCCATGTGAAGGGACAACTAGAAGGCAGCTATCCACAAGCCAGGAGGTGCATCTCCTCAGACACCAGATCTGCCAGTGTCTTGATCCTGGACTTCCCAGCCTCCAGCTCTGTGAGAAATAAATATTTGTTGTTTAGGCCACACACTCTTGTTTAGCAGCCCAAACTAAGACAGGGGTTGTTCTAAAGAGAAAGTGAACTCATAGGTATGATGAGGCTTCTAAAACTACCATGTTATATGACCACTATGTAACAGTATTAGTTCACCTAGTTCTAATAACCGCCTGATAAGGTGGCTATTGTCACTATCACCTGGCATTTCAAAATGACGAAATGGACTCAGACAGTTGGGTAACTTGTCCAAGGAATGATTGGCCTGGAATCCAAATGTAGACAGTCTGGTCCTACGGCCTGAAATCTTAACCACTACACTATGGGTGTTTCTAAAAATGATAATTCTTATTGAGGCCAGACATTCCTAAGTCACAAGGGTACAGTTCACGTGCTTCCTCCCTTGAGTTCGGAGCTGGTCATAACTGATACACAGATGTTCACTTTCCCCGGCGGTACCTTCAATCATCCTACATCTTAACAATCTGAAGAATACCCAGCTTTTTGGTTCCAAATTTGGAAGTGGTCTAGAAGATTAATGTGGAGATTCAAGAACGGCGCTCAGAAAGTTCTTTGATCTGTTTCCCTACCTGCAACCTTTTCTTAACTAGGCATCTCAGTCTTTGGGAACTTGTTCGTTCAGAGTGACAGTGACATGAGCTGATGTGAGCTGGTGCCCAAGCTGGAATGCCAGCCAACAACAACACCGGGAATGAATGGGGCTGCTCCCCACCGTCCCCAGATGCTTAACTGGAAAAAACAAGTCACTGGGTTTTTTACAAGATAGCTACTGGGGCAGGCCCCCCAGTTCAGAGGCAAGTAGAAGATGCAGTGGGTTTACGGTGTTTGGAAAACGAACCATACCCATATCAATATGGCAGACATGCTGAGAAAGCCCAGGGATCTCCACACAGACAGTCAAGATGCAGCAGGACCCCTGCATTCAACATAAGAAAAGGATTGTAAGTCTTATCCAGATTCAGAGATTGTTAGAACTGGAAGGAAGCCTGAATGTCACATTAGTCCAACTTCTTAATCTTGGATAAGAAAAGTGACAGCCAGGAGATAAGTGGCTCCTCCAAAGTCACGTAGGGGCTTGTCATCTCCACTAAGGATGGTGTGTGCCAATGGAGGGTAGTTTCACCTGGAGAGCATGGTTCTCAGTGGTCAATCCCACTCCCCTTAAAATGACCCATCCACCAGGCTCAAAGACCCCTTCTACCTCTGCTGCCCACCTCCCTCCTCATGTCTACTCTGTATCCACAACACTGACGCCCTGGCTTTCCCACCTGAGGGCCTTCCCACACCCCACTTGCCTGCCTTCCCTCAAATGTCCACATACCTCGCTCTGCAGTGTGCTACAACCAGCTCAGATCAGCTCTCCTAGTGCTACATCTTCAGGAATTTTGTGAGACAGTTGTTAATTTCCAGTTCAATAAGTTATATTAAAAACAACTGTGATAAATGCTCAAAACTTCCCAATTATTTTGCTCCATCTTGCTATTACTGAGCTCTTGAGGTTATTCATGTCTATTGTACCTACATGATGGATCCTTCCCCTGTCATGTGGGCAGCTCTTCCCAATGCCATGTTTAGTAACTTCATGTTGGTAGCTTGAAATTGGCCATAGTGGGAGTATTTACACCACAGAAACTGGCCAGTGCTACACATCAGGGCTTGATATTTTTGTTTTGCCGATTGTCTAGACTTACAACAGTGATGGACAAAAACACTGATAATGCAGACTAAGCATAAAAGTGTGCCTTGTCGGTAGCCATTACACTGTGAATAGCACACTTGAGGAAATATTCTTCCAGTATTTAAAAACCACTATCTCATTCAAAAGAGAAGTAACTCATGCCATTGATGAAGGAGAGAAACTTAGATATTCATCTCTGTTGTTTCACTTCCTTTTTATTCATTAATGTGAAAGAAAGTTCATATTAGAACTACTCTTGTCAATTAAAATTATAGTTTGCCTATGAATACAAGAGTTCAGCACAAATCAATGAAAGCATTTGGGGAGAATTAATTGGCTCTATGGAATTTATAATAAAGAGCATTGTATATTTTATTATTATTCATAAACTGTAAACTATAAGTATTTCTATCAGTTAAAATCATAATAAATATATATACATGCTTCCTTAATTTTTTAATTTTTCTTTTTTAGAAAACCAGTCATTAAACAGTTACCCACACAACAATGGTGTCACTCTTACACTTAATCTGGGTCTCTGCTCAAATGCTATCTTCTCGAAGAAGTCTTCAGTGATCACATTAGTGGTGCCTATCATAGCTCTCTATCCTCAATTCCACTTTATTTGTCTTCATAGTATTTTATCACTACTTATTACTATATCATACATGTATCTGTTTACTTGCTTGCCATCTGGTTCCTCCACTGAATTGTGAGTTCTAAATTGGCAAACAAAGCAAAACAAAACATACTTTGCTCTGGGGGCATTGTTTCTTTTTCCCCTGCACTGAGAATAGATGCCTGGTATATAGCAGGTACTTAACAAATATTTTTGAAAAAATGAATGAGTGCAAAAGGTCTTCTCAAATTAATGGCATCTTTTGTTACAAGTAAATGCAGGCAGCACTCCAGACCCCTCTCATAGTGTTACAATCAAGAGGAACATTTGCCAGTAGTCTAGAAATCAGTGCAAGGAAAGAAAAAAAAAAGATTTTACAGCTTCTGATCAGTGTTGTGTAACTAGCCTCTGACTATTACTTTACTTTCAATATTGTTCAGCAAAAGATGACAAGATCTACAATTATGTTTCTTATGACTTTTATAAATGAAGAAGGGAAAGCAGAAGACCCATCGTCTTCAAACCAAGACTGCCCAGATCACCTGTGGGGTAATTTTCCTGCTTCTAAGGCCACATTCTAAGAGTCCCTTTAACAACCCAATGGCCACGGAAAGCAATCAGGCCAGGGAGATGCTCACTGTCCGATGGGGGAGCCAGATGAGTCAAGAGGTAGGTTGGTAAAAATGCCGTGATGCAGATTGGCACATATGTCTATGGGGCACTTGAAGAACAGCTGAATCCCCTAGGAATATTTAGTCCAACGATGAGAAGACCTAGAGGTGTGGTCTAATTAACTCCCAATATTTGGAGAGTGGAGGATTGTCTTATAAAATACTGAACTTGGTCTGTACAAGCTTAGAAAATGACTGGTGACTGAAAGTGCCTAAAAAACTTCAGTTTAATCTTTTCTATTCCTTTTAACAATTGGAACCTCAGACAATAGGATGAATTGCCTCAAAAGGAGGTGGGCTGCTCAACATCGAAAGTGCTAGAGCAGAGGACAGGGATGGGTGAGGGATGACTGAAAAGAGAATCTGACATCCAGCCTGTGGTTAACCTTGGTGATGTCAATAGTCTCTATTCACCTGGAGATTTTGTCACTAAACCCAGTCTTTGTCCTTTTGCTTTCAGCAATCTACCTCATGCCTTAAAAAAAAAAAAAAATCTTTTGTTCTAAAACAGTTTTCTAAAACAAATTGTTTAATATTATTTTATATCATATTATTTAGCCTATGTTTAGTCTTAAAACTTAATATTCTGGGAAAACAGCAGCGGTGGCAGAATAGGTTTTTTAAATGATTTTATTAAGGTATAATCTACAAGCCACAAAATGCACATGTTTTCACAGTCATCACCACAACCCTTTTCAGCTTATTTCCCTCCTGCCCATTGCAGGGACTCCTGTTCCCACCCCATCACACCCACATAATCATATAATACATGGTCTTTGGTGACAGACTTCTTTTATTCAGCATAATATTTTTGAGGTTCATCCTTGCTGTAGCACGTATTAGATTTCATTCCTTTTTATGGCTTCAAACTATCCCATTGTATGGATATACCACATTTTGTTTATCCATTCACCAGTTAACAGACATTTGGGTTATTTCTATTTTTTGACTATTATAAACAATGATAGCATCACTGTAAAATATCTCCAACTCCCCACATAAACCAGACAGAGTTGTGCAATATCAAAAACCCATGGGAAACACAACAAAATTAGATGACAAGACCAAAAGCGCTTTGATTATATATAACATGGTAATGCATAGGTTGGAAAATATACATATCTCAAAGTCCAGCTTTATATCCTATTTAATGGAAAAAATGTTTAGAATATATATTTTAAGGTGAAAAATCAGGTTACAAAGTAATTCATGCAGTAAGATCCCAAATATTTATATTTCTGTATGTAATTATATTAATTCTAAGGTGCACATTTTTTTCCAATATCAATGGCTCTGGGCTCTGAAGTCTCAATGCGTGTTTTACAATGTTTTTAATTTACCCTCTCTGTCAAGCAGTCACTGTCATTGCATGTGTGCAAATATCAAAAACAGAAGCATTGTAATTTGCAGATTAGGTGTGAATGATTTGGGAGAAAATGAAAGACAAAATGGATCGCTCTTGAACCTCTCAGAATCAAATGGTTCAAGGTCAGGGTCAGGGAGATTGTGCATCCAATAAGATAAGCTACATTCCTGAGCACGGAATTCAAAATTAGTCAAGGTCTATATAATGAAAGTCTGCTCAGAGCCTAGCACCAATGGCTTTTTTTGTTTTTAATGGGTGATTTTGCAGTGTGCTGTCTCACCAATGTTCTTGATGGCCCAGAGATGATACTACATGGAAAATCATGGACAGCTATGAGTCAAAAGAACAAAAAGTCAGACTCTGAATATGAACAGTCTTAGGATACCTAACCAACGTACTTCATTTATATTCCTGTTTATATATGCACAAGAGTGAGATTGGATTAAACAAGGCAAAGTCTGAAAGAACTTTTTAAGTAAGTATATAATAAAAATTCTATGTGATAAGAAAAAGTGACATGAACTCTAAGACACAGGCAGGTGGAAGAGACCACTGACAGCCACAGGACACGCATGCTATCAGAGTCTGGGTAGGGAGAAGCAGAAAGAAGCCATGGCTCATCTGACGACCCAGAAAATAAGTGAACCAAAAATAGCCAACAGGTATTCACTGGAAAATGAGGCAGACCAGTTTGAAAATAGCTGCTGAAACTGATAGGGAAAACAGAACGTTAAAAGCAAAAATGTCCCTTAATACTATACAAGGAAAAATGTCCCTTAATACTCTACAAGGAAGAGGGTTGTGACTAGGACAGAGCTTCTGGGATGGTGGCAAAATTCTGATCTTGTAGCCAGATAACCGCATTCTAACATCTTACACTATACGAAATTAACGGATTGATTTTAAAAGAAATTTTTAGAAGTTACCATGGTTACTTGATAAAAAGCAGATTCTGTGCCCTACTCAGGATCTACCGTGTCAAAGAGGTGGAGATCAAAGCCAAGAAATACTAAAGACCGTTAAAGTTTATGGGGAAAAATCTTACGATTAATTTTACTTAAAGTTATTTTTGAAAATCAACTGCATTTTAGAGTGAATCATACGTTTAGTCAGTACCAACGTCTCTTCTAATTTTATATAAGAAAATTTTGTTCAATAAAAGAGTCTCTATCTAGAGCCATCTCCTGATCTAGACTGAGATGGAGGAGGCTTGTTTCTCAGCAGTGACACAGAGCTATCTACCAGAAGGGCTGGGAAGGCCTCAGAACAAGAAGATATCCTGTTATGCAAGCCACAGCCAAGGACAGGCCGTCTCCAGGGAAGAAAGTCAAAGGCAGAGCCTAATTTTTGGACTGCTGATTCCTTATGAAAGCAGCTCACACTGTAGCCAAACCATCATCCAAACAAAGAGATCTAGAGTCTATGAAGTACCCCCCATCTCTTCCTCCCATTCCAGTTGGAGACACTGAGAACACTTAGTAGTAGATAAGGGCTGCACAGTAGCAGGACAATGAAGTTCAGTGAGGGAGGCCAGATGCACAGAAGTAGTGGGCTGGAGCTATGACCCATGTTTTTGCCACCAGTCCTGCCACCCTCCTATGGGCCTTTCCACAACCAATTAATAGCCACAAAATCACCTTGCATTACCGTGTTTTAGAGGCACTGAACATTTGGATAAACTAACTACGGAGACAGAAATTCTTAAGTATGCTTCGTGCAACAATTTCATAAACATTTAGTATTCTGAATCTATTTCTTTCTCTGAAACACCTACTGAGTTGATTGATAATTTATGCAAGGATGATGTTCTGCTACATTTAAATCTAGGGATGCATACTTCTGCCCTAACGTCGCCTCTAATTTTCCGTACCTCATTTTCCTTAAAGGAGTCAAAATTTGGTAGATACAAAAGAGTTACAGTAGCTAAAGCCTGAAGTTTAAAAGATAAAGAGCTGCTAGGGTCACCCGAACGTAACCATATTGCACCTGCTCTGTATAGTATTTTTATCTACTAATAGACGATTAAATGTAAATCCTAATGTACATTCCATTTTACAGGCAATATGGGTTAGTTACTGTTGCTATGGAAACCTTCACTTTTGCATTTACTGATTTTAATTCTGTGACATTTGCTGACTTTAGTACAATGTAAAGTTTATAAATATAACATACAGGTTTGCAGAGGGTTTTTTTAAGTATTCAATTTGCATAGATAATCCCATCACAAATCTCTAAACACTTTAAGGGAAAAAGCATTAAACTGAGGCTAATTAGCAGTAATCAGCAAACAACAAGCTATTTCCAGAAATAACTATTTCCATTGGTCCTCAAAAATCTCCTTTCACTCACCAAATGCCCCATCCATTGTATAAATCTTCTAACCTCTGATTTAATGATAATTTCCCAGCGTGGAATTTATAAAGTAATTATATTTATTGAAAACACTTTCAAATGTTACCTCATCTTACCTTTAACATTAACCTAGAGAGAGACAGGCCAGATGTGGTTTAAAGAAAGAAATGACCTCACTTTAGGGTCCACTCCCGATCCAGGGCAAACAGTTCTTCAAATTTCAACTAGATCTTCAAAGGGTCATTACAACAAACCATCTTATTTTCCTTCTTATTCCTAGTCTTAGCCATCTTTGCTTCTTTGGAGTCTAGCATAGTTTCCATATGTGGAATATATGCATACTCTGCAAATGTCCCTAAATTTTTTTGATTCCCTGATTACCGCCACTTAACAGATATAGAAACTGAGACCCATAATCATTATGCAAAAACATCAAAAGTCACCTAGCAACTAATTTGAAAAGTAAATTCACTCATAAGAATTGATTGAACATTTATGATGAGCACCCAATACTTTTGAGGTATTCCCACAGACATGGGTGAAAATCCACCTCACTGTTACAGAGTCACAGAGAATTAAATTATTTTGTGAGTCTCCCCAGGGAAAGCCTGGATTCAGGTAGCCATACACATATGTATACAAATATAAAAGAGAGTGTGTACCAGAGCATTTTAAGTGGTTCCATCAAAGTCTGCACATTCAAGAAAAGGAACAAACTTAACCAATATTTATTGAGCTTCTATGTTGAGTCAGACACTGCTTAGCAAACTTAGAGCAGTCAAGTGTCTATTGTTGTACCTGGAGAAGGGAAGAAGGGATGAAAGAAAACTCTAATGCCGTACTTAAGGTTGATAGGGAAAAGGATGATAGGCCAGGAAAACGGCAAATGGGCTTAAGAGAATCACAAGAGCTTTTCAAAGACAAAAGGCACTTGAGAGAAAACAAGACCACTAATAACCAAGAAGAAACAGGGAAATAATGAGACTCAGAAATGGGGAAGAGAATAAACTCTTAATCAATCTTTGCTTTAAAAATAAAAAAAAGAATGTTGAACAAACTGGTAAGTGATGAAGATGCTGTGAAAGTAGAAGCTAATCAAAAGTAGATAAAGGGAAGGGGCTTGGGAAATGCAGAGCTCAAGGGAGGCAGAGAAGGCTACAGAGGAATTTAACGGAACGGATGGACACGGAGATTGCGGTTACTGTTATTTCCAGTGGATTCTGGGAAGCAGGTAGAGTGAACATCATTGAACTGCACACTGATTTGGGGCTTGAGGACACAGATACATGCTGTTGGCAAGAATGGGTAGAGATAAAGTCTGGAAAGAGTCCCTACACTTATTCCAGTAACCTTAGAGTTAGGCTGGAGACCTCCCCTACCCAATGCCCTCCACTGCCAATCCGTCACCAAGCACTGCCCCATCCACACTCATCTGCCCCCCTGACGGGCTTCAAGTTGATCCAATTCATTATTATCTTTTACCTGGAAAACTGTAATATCTTTCTCTAATGTGTCTTCTTGCATCTGCTATTAAATCCTCCCAAATCATTCTCCTTTCAGCAACCTGAGTGATGTTTTCAAAATACCATTAAAATGACTGTATTCTGTGGATTGTGGGCCCCAAGAATGGAACACAGTGAGAATAGAATGGTGCCTACTCCAATTATGCAACTCTCTTCCCACCTGCAGAGACTTTCCTGAGCAGAGGGCAGCCAGCCACATCCTATTCCTGCCCCAGACCAGCATCTCAGGTCTTTGTTCCCTCCAGCTGGGTTGCCCTTTTTCTTCCTCAACAAATCCAAAGCCTATAATCCCTTATAAGACCAATTCAAATCCAACCTCTTCCATGACACATGGCCTAAACATTCTACGGTATTCACTATATTCTAATGACAGTAGACCATTTAGCACTGCCTTTAAAATTCTTCATGTGTTCAATTGATATGTAGTGAGTATCCATCAGATTCCAGGTCCTAGGTTAGACACTGGGTGACTGAATTAAATAAAAATAGTCCTATTTGTACATTTGGGCAGTTTCTGCACTGCAAAAAAGGCAGTTGGCCAAGGAAATAAGAAGAGGGGACTGAAATCCCAAGCACTTTGCCAAGCCCTTTGGGGCTAGTGTCTGCCAGCAAGACCAGAAAGCTTTCCCTTTGCACAAAAAAGCTCACCCAGAGGGAAGACCTTTTACTAATTCACATAAACATGACCTATAGGCTGCTGTTCCTGGAAGGACAGACCTCGTGCTTGTCTGTGTGGAGCTTAGTTAGTTGTGTTTAAACTTCTGGGCCTGCTTCTTTTCTCATAGTCTTTATTGAGTCAAGAAAGGTCTAGAGCATCTCTTCTGCACCTGTGTTCTGTGTTGTTGATACAAAGATGAGCCAGATGTGGTCCCACACCTCAAGAAGGCCAGGGTGATGTGAACTCATGGTGGATTCTCTTTGTGCACGTGCTGGTTCCCACTAAGGAACCAAAGCCATCACCAATGATAAGGCTTCAGTTGTGCCTCGTGTTATGACCCAAGGCCTGCTTGAACTTCCCTGGGCCTCAGTTTCTTCACCTGTAAAGTGGGGCACCATCTGGAGAGTTAGTGGAATTGCGGGGTGAAGATCAGTTCTTGCCTTGGGTGCACCCAGGATCAAGCCATAGTGTGACTCTTGCCTGCTGTGAAACTCTGGGCTAATTACTAAGCCTCTCTCAGCCTCAGTTGCCTCATCTGTAAAATAGAGGTAATAATCCTACTTATTGCACTGCTGTGCAACTTAACTGAGACAATAAGGTTAAAGTACTCAGCTGGGAGATTGACATGCAGCAGACACTTAATAAATACACAGTATGATTACATTGTTCCTCATCTTGAATTTTTGAGATACTGCTTTTTTTCTCATCCAGTCCCCTGCCTTCAGTTTTATGGATTCCTAACCACTCAAGGCTTTGCATGATCTGTTTCCTTCCCTAAACTCCTCTCAATATTGTCTAGCTATATACCATAGTTGGAGGAGGGGGATTTTTTTTCAATTTAGATTCATTAAATGAGAACCTGGAAGTTTCACAAAAATTACTATGATTAACTCTTTGGTAAGGATGACATTTTCTACCCTACACAAAGACAATTTCTCATGGCCTAAGGCAAACAAAAGAGATTATTTTTGCCATATCTTGGCTTTTAAGTAGGCTTAGAGGAGTCCCCTTTTCTTCTTCCTCACCCACAGTTTAGGTTATAGTAGTTTAAGGGACCTGGCTGCAGCCATCATGGGGGCATGAATGCTGCATGACTTTATCTCCCTGTTTTGGGATATTTAAGCAGCTTAATTTCTCTAAAGATCATCAGATACATAGTGTTGTCAAAAAGCTAGCAGTGCTCTAAATTAAAAATACGAATATTTAGATCACAATTTACTCCATAATGTAAGCAACTTAGAGCATAAGCGGGCACGGGAGTGTGTGTGTCCTGATACCACAGTCCCTGCTGGGATACCTTCCATCCTCGCTGCTCTCAACGGCCCAGTCTTGCCCATCATAAGCAGACGTTCAGCTGGCTGTCTTCCCCACTAGGCTTTGAGCATGAGGGCAGGGCTTCCTGGTAGACCTCCATCACTGAGCACATAATAAAAAAAACTCAATAGGTGATAGAGGGATGAAGGAGCCAAGGCAATCCCATCCTAGACACCCCAGGGTGCCACCATGAATGTTCCTTTTTAAATGGTTTTAAAGTCAAAGCCATACTAAAAGTAACAGCAGAGTTCGTTCTTCTCTCCTTTTCCCCTGCCTCCATTAAAAAAAAAAAATCACAGGAAATATAGAATTAGGACTGGAAGCCATTCCCTGGCCGTTCTCTCCCCACCTCCCCCAATCTCTTGTTATACCAAGAGTATCTGGTATCCCTTCAAGGAGGCCTCAGGAGACCCAGTAATATTATATATGGCTGGGCTCCTTGGAAATACAATGGAGTGAATTAGGGCGGAGTTTTCAGTTTCTAACTATAAATGTCTTGCCATATTTTCCTTTCAGATGAATGGCTGGAAATATAATAAACTATATTTTAATGTTTATTTGTTTCAAATATAGTATTTTTTTCAATGGACAAATGTGAAGTTTTGAGTCCGGAAAAAAACAGGTTTAAATAACTCTCCTAGCAAGCAGCTTTTAAAATAGTACACACAAGTGATCATTTCAAAGCAGTTTAATGCACTCAGCCAACAGGCATTAACAGTCTTTTCGGAATAACCTAACAACACCTTAAGCTTATTTTCTAGTCTTGGTTCGGATGAATTTTAACCTTTCTTTAAAAAAAAGAAAGAAACTAACGGTACCAGGACCCCTCTGAACTCTGTGATTTTAGGACATCCTGCATTTGCATTTTGAGGTTTTTTATAAAGACCGGAAAAAACAATCCCCGGACCTTCTTTAATGTGCAGGTTTTAAGACAATGGTGCCCGGAGGGTGAGGAGGCCAGAGTGGTGGTCCAGCTCCAGCCAGTATGTGAGGAAAAGCAAGAAAAATCTTTCTGTGACTCAGCAAGATCCCCTCAGCAAGCGAGGTGGGAGAAAAGGGGCAGGAGTCTCAATGTCAGGAGCACATTATTTACCTTGATTGTATGCTTCATTGGGGAGACTAAAAACAGAAGCAGACAGTCCACCTAATGGGAATCAGAATAAAAATAGTGATGGAAAGGATACCTTGCAGTTCATATCTCTTCGAATCCAGAGCTGTCAGAAGAGGAAATAGGCTCAGGAAAGGGAAAGATTTACCTAAGGTCACAGGCTCAAGTTTAGGGAGGAAAGAAAACGTGAGAAGAGTCTAAGAAACACTCTTGAACAAAATTCTTTGGCCCTCGATACGACATGAAATTCCAGGTAGGGAAGGGCAGAGCCACCCTCCAATACCTCCTGGTATTGGCAGTGTCCCTCCACCGTCTCACTGAGTGTCCAAGATTTTCCTCGGATGCTGACCTATTGTTCTGCCCATTCTACACCAAGGAAACTGAGGCACAGAGACCCATGTTACGTGGCCTGGGTGGGAAAGGATTTCAACCCGTCTTCTCACTCCCCATCCAGCCTCTTCACTTGACTCACTGCCATCTCCCTCTGGGGTCCTGGTTCCAGGCTGGCTGCCAGGTAAGGGGGGGATCTTCCCAGAAGCCCCAGCTCATCAATTCGAGTTTCCCAATTCTGTCAAGGCAGGAGGAAAAGTCAGGGTTGGCGACCCTGGGGAGCCACCCTCTAAAGTGGCTGCTAAAAGTTTTGTGGACCCCACAGTGGCCTCATTGGTGGACAAATAAAGTGTCCCTAGGCAAGTTACATAACTTTGGCTTACAGTAATTTTGCATTTAAAAAAAAAATGCCATGAAAATCCATCCTTTGCTTCAGACAGGCTAGGCTAAAAATAGCTCAGACAGCCAGTAAATGTGTGTCATTTTTCCTTTGTGCATCTCCCCATCCACTGACCCCCTCCTCTCAGCAGACAAATATGTTCCTAGACAGACTGCCAGTCTGCCCTCCACAAAGTGACCAGAGTGTCCTTGCTCGAAGGCACATCATTGGTTTCACTGCCCGGGCCCAAAAGTACCTTTATCAGTTCCCTTTGCCTGAGAGTAGAAACCAATGTTGATGGAATCCTTATTACATAGTAGTGAGGTGGTGGACCAGCAGGTCTAAAAGCTTAAAGGCCTCATCCCATGAAATTCCCTAAAACAAAACCTACGAGGTGAGGACTACTCTTGTGTCATTTTCCAGATAAGGAAACCAAAGCACTGAGAAATTAAATAATCATGCCAGGGCCCTGTTCATACTCACTATACTGAAGTCCATCAGATAGTCTCTAATGGATAGAGACCAACGGCCTCACTGGACATAACGAAGCCTTCACAGCCCTCACTTTCTCTCCAGGTTTATTTCCTACCACATTCCAACCCCACCCTACACACATATATACACACTTATACAACCACCCTAGACCTTAAGCCCCAGCTATGCCAAAACCCTCAACATTCCTCAAACACAGCATCACCTTTTGAGATTCACTTTCTTTGCCTATGCCTTTCCTTCAGCCAAAAGCATCCTTTCCACCACTATTCTTAAATTGGCAAATTCCCATTCATCCCCCCTTCTCTGCAAATCCTTACTGTGGTCTCACTAAGCCCTTTCAAGTTAGGCATTCTGCCCTCTTCACCTCCAGACCAGTAATATCACATATGGTAGACTTCAACATCCTCCAAGCAAATCAGCGTCATCGCCATCATAGTAATGAACACTCAGAGGGCACAGGCACTGTGCTCATCACTTTATAAGAATTATCTCACCTGATCCTCATAAAAATCCAAGGACGTAGATTCTATTATCATCCCCACATTATCCAGAGCACAGAAGGGTGAGTTAACTCACTCAAGGTCACACAAATAGTAAGGAGAGAAACAAGTCTGCTGGACTCCAGAAGTTAATCATTCAATGCTCATGCTATGTAGGGGACACAGTCTGATTGCATGCTATGACTGCTCTTTCCTAGAACATGTGTGTGAGGCTTATCTATAAAATGCATATCACCCATATAAAAACAGTGATAACTCAGAATCTAGTTACAAAATGTGAAATGTACCTTTAAAAAAAAGACTGCAATTGGCCACCAAGACTGTCAATTGTCATGATGGATAAAACATGAATAAGATAGTACCTGACCCCAAGGAGCTCTTCGATCCAGTGAGGAAAATAAGATAATACTGCGTACAACTCATGACATAGCCCACTTTATGAGATATCACTTTTCTCCTTGAATTGAAGACATGTCCTTCAAACGGTATCATAAATTAACTGGCTGTATCCCAACTACTGGTTCTAGATCAACACTAACTCTTAACATGAATTCAACCTCCCTCTTTGCAGTAGGAATTGTGCAAAAATCTTTTGATTTACAGACATTGCACAAGGTTGTGTGCTGGTTGCCTCCCGACTCAGAAATAAAACAAAGGAAAGATAAACGGGGGGAAAATGATCTGCCCTCAAATGGGAGGGAAAAATTTTCTTAAAAGTAGGCAGAGAGCCCTGGGTGCAAGATTTTTGACTAGTATTAAATGTTAATGGTAATCACAATAGGCACCATAGCTAACTCCTTATATCAGCAGCCCTCCAACTCACTTGGGACAAGATTGATTACTAAGAATGCTATTTCCTTGAGATCAAATCATGGTGCAAAGAAGCTGGATAATTTTTAAAATATATATATCATGTTAAAAAATATATATATATATATCATGTTAAAAACATAAACATTTGTGTAAATAATTCAGGCAACTCAAAATTTTAAGAAGATTTAAGAACATGGTGAAATACTCATAATTTTAGTTAAAAGAGCTGGATTCAAACGGGTGTTCAGTATGTCCCTAAGCATGTAAAGGCTGATGTCTGTCTTAGATTGATATGCTAAAATGTTAACAGCAATTTTTTGCATAGTAGAACTAAAGATAATTTGTATTTACCTATTTGTACATTGTTGTACTTTACAAATATTCTATTACTGATAATGAACCAAGTCCTTAAAATCAGAAAAAGTAGACCTATATCTTAAAACATATGCAACTTTATTTTAAATAAATTGGCAAGGAAAACAGTCATAAATTCTAAGCAATAAAGCTTAGTGATGTGTTTTTCAACATCAGTAGCATGATGCTAAAGATCGATACCATTTTAGGGCAAATTGGAAAACTGGAAAGAAGAAAGGGGTTTGAAAAGGAAAAGTGTTTGTAGGGTTGAAGTACAAATTAGTGATAGGTAGGAGTGTTTGAGGCGGCCGCTTCCTGGGTATTACCTGGGCAGCTAGTGTTATGATTTAGAAAACCTGAGACCACTTCTGTATCCACAACAGGCTGTAGTCCAGGTAAGCGTTACCTGTGTCTGGTTTCGGCACTTCCACAATCTCCACAATCAGAAGTTTGGACTAGATGATCACTCACATCTATTCCAGCCCTGAAGTTCTAGGATTCAGCCAACTGGGGAGTCATAGGCTCCATCAAAGTTTCTGTATCAGAACCTTTCAAAGGCACGTGATACACACCAACTGCTTAATTTCAATTTCAAGGAAGAAATTTCAGCCAACTGCAGGGTAATCATGGCTAACATTATAAGGCATAAGAAGGGTTTTGTGTGTGTGCGTACTGCCAAACGGTTAGCCTTGTATAAATTATTAGTGTAACTTTTGATTGTCTACACAGCTTTTCAGTCTCAAGATCAAATTTTCATGAATCCTAAGAAATGACCCATAATGGGAGGCCAAATTTAAAGCACTACCCTCTCAAAAAAAATAACATATATTAAAACAAATGTAAATTTAAATTATATTTCATTTAATATGTATTAAATTTAAATTTAAAACAATGTAATGTTTGAGTTATGTAAGCTATTTCTCTAGAAAGGTTGATTAAAAATTATTATTAATGTGGAATTCTACATAAAAATCACAGGTGACCTAGTCAATGAAATGAAGTGTAGGAAGGTATGTGTAATTTAAGGAATTCAATATGAAAAATCAGGGAGGCTGTACACTGAAGTCGGTGGGACAAAGCAGCCCATCGTAACACTCGGTTGCATCCATAAAGAAAGTAGAGGCGGGTAGCTTTACTACCTGTCAACCTGATCCCCCTGGCCAGATAGATGCCACATGGTGCTGTTCAGAGCATCACCAGTTCCACCCGTGTACATTGCACTGTGTTAAGGAGTAAGCCACAAGGTGTCACAGTGGATCCGTTTGGCAGGGCTGTTATCATTCCAGACACGCAGGTGGGGCTCTGGGCTTCACCCAGTATGGACACAGCTCCCTTGGAGGAGTCCGTGCCAGGCACCATTTTGAGAAGTGCGCCTCTTTAGACAAAATGGCCCATCAAGGCCAGTGGGTGTGTGCTCTCCAGCCCTCCCCAGGGTCCCTGTTTAGATGGCCCTGCAAAGGCACTGGTGAAGGGGAACATTTCAATGTTCTGTTGTCTCCACTGAGCTCTTAGCTAGAGCAAACCCTGAACACAGATTTTCCCCAACAGAATGGTGTGCGTGTGTCCCATACATTGATCAGTTCTTAGTCTTTAACCTTGGTATGTCTAAGAGTTAATTATAACCTGGACTTTGGGGGAGATCACAGCCACAAGAAGGTGTATGATTATTGTGTCATCACTATTATATGATGGTGGAACGCCCTGATGGTTCTGTCACGTATTATAAGAACCCCAAACCCACAAATCCTACATGTCACTGCAAGTTTCATTCATTAAATTGAAATATGCTTGTGCAAGCCTTGTAAGATATATTTTTAAAGATACTTTTATGGTTATTAAAGGGGAAGAGAGGAGGGGTAAGGACTATGGGATTAGCAGATACACAGCACTATATATAAAATAAACAACAAGGATTTACCATATAGCACAGGGAACTATATTCAATATCTTGTAATAACCTATAATGGAATAGAATCTGAAAAAAGAACATATATATATATATATATATACACACACACACACGTATATCACTTTGTTGTACACCTTAAACTAGCACAATATTGTAAATCAACTATACTTCAATAAAAAATAAGCAAATAAAGATACTTTTAAGAAATCAAGCAATGTTTTGCATGACTTACACAACTTAATTTTCTGATGATGGGGCAGAGAAAAGGGCAGCATAATCATCATCATCATCATAGTTCCCATTTATTGAGCCCTTACTATATACCAGGCATTTTTACATGCATTAGCCATTCACCTCCCAACATAAAGTTCAGGCTAAGAAAATGAAGGTTCAGAAAAGTTAAATGACTGCCCTAAGATCACACAGCAAGCAAGAGGTAGAGCCAGGGTTTGGATCCAAATCTGATTTGTTATAAGTCATACTTCAGTTCAGATCTTTACATTCCAGGCACGCTACTCTTTTCATTCCAAAGAAAAAAACACTAGTGGAAAAAAAGTTGTTCATGTTTCCTAACCAGAAGGTTCACACATACACGAACAAAATCTGATTGGGGCGAGCAAATATCTCTCTCTTGTCTCTCTGTCTCTGTCTCTCTCTCTCTCATACATATGCACATACATTCACACACACACACAACACAAACCACACAATTCATAAACACAAAGACATTATAAACCACATCATATACTAACATAACTTCCCACATTTTCTGTTGTATAAATCACTTCAAATAAGCTAATTAATGGCCCTGAAAGCACTTTCCCAAAATGCAAAGTGCTCCAGGAAACGTAAGGTATTATTGTGATTCATATCATAATTCATGGCTGTGGGCCCTCAGGGAGGGGCCCAAAGAGAGAAGTAGTAGAAATAGCAAACGAGAAAGGTGTAAATATTCTTCAGCAGAAGTCAGGAGATTCCCAACAGATTCATACTACCCAGAGGGCAAAGTTCTCAGCTCAACACTTCTTTCACAGAAGAAATTCCTCTCTCCAGGCTTCTTTTCTCTGCAGGTCTGGCTGAACATTCTATCTGTAAACGCTCACCCGACTATTAGGCTTACAGATTCTTTTCCAACTGTAGTTGTCAGTGATTGTTGGGAAGATTCAAGGTAAATTCCAGTGTCAGTCTGGATAGTGCTGGTACAACGTAATTTCCTTTATTCAACAGATATATTTTGCGTATCAACTATGTGCTATGGGGCACTGGGCAGACAATTGTAAAGGAGACAGACGAGGCCCTGTTCCCACGCGGCTTATATTCTATTGACACTTGAGAAATAAACTAGAAGCAAAAAAATACCAGCTTGCTATAATTCCTACGAAGAAAATGATCAGGGCATGTGATAGAAAGTGAAGTGAGATTGTGTGTGGGAGGGGTAATGAGCTGATCAAGGAAGGCCTCTCTGTGAAGGGGGCATCTAAGTTGATCAGTAGAGGGCCTACTAAGTGCTAGGACTCATCCTTCATGGTCGTTATTTTCTTTGAGACATTGAATCAATTACCTGCAAATCAAGCCAACACCATGCCAAATTCTAATTCAAATTAGATTTCCTAATACTTATAAGTGTTACTATGGAGGAATCCGTATATGCATTCTACCACTGAGGGCAAGGGTGTTGAGGTATGCACAAGCTTGGCAAGTTAATGGATCCAAAGAAGTCCCCTGTGGCTGGAGTCTGCTGAACACGTGGTAAGACTGGGCCATCAGGAAACAACAGATCAATAGAGCCTTAAAAGCCAGAGCAAGGAGTTTGGAGCTTATTCTAGGTGTGAGGGGGAGCTGGAGAGTGACGTGCTCTGATTTCTGCTTCAAAAATATCACCTCGGCTGCTTGTGGGAAAACAGATTATATAGTGGAAAGAGGGAGCAGAGAGTATAGTTAGGAGACCATCCAAATCTTGAAAAGAGAGGATGGGGGCTTGTGATGTCCCCAGAACAGGGGTGGTTCCTCTTCTTCAGAGGGATCTACCACATCTTTAACGCTCAGCACTCTGTTTTTAATTGGAAGACTATAACTTCAAACTAGGCTGGTCAAAAGCGGTAGTAAATTGAGGGCAAGGGGTGGCTGTCAGGGCTTCCAACAGGGAGCAGGTAGGCTTTACCAGCAAGCTTCTGGGCAGAGCACTGAACAGGGGAGTCAAAAGATCCAGCCCCCGGGGATGCCCACGTATGGACTTGTTCTTCACCTCTCTGAGCCTCCGTTTCCTTATCTGTTAAAGGAGAACCAGAACACATGCATCTTGGGCTTGGGAGTGGATCACATGAAGAGATCCATCTTGTCTCTAATAAGTGGCAGGCATTTACTACAAACACAGCGGCGTCACAGTTAGCTAAAGTAGGCTACAGGATTAGGAAGGAAACCTCATTTCCCACGAGGAAATCCAAAGACACACGATGTGGACAGACTGCCTCTTAGGGTCAAACTAGGATAGTAAGAAACCAACGCATGTTGGGAGCTCTTTTCCCTCTATGCCTTTATTTTTTCTACGATTCCTAATTGATTACCTGCAAAGAAAGCCAACATCATGCCAAATTCTAATTTACTCTCCTAATCTTATATTTGGAGAGGGGTGGCACCACCAAAAATGGGATAGCTTTTCTACTCATCCCATTGTTGTTTAAAATAATTAAACCACCATCTTCCACAGAACACACCTGAGAAGAGTCAAGCACTGAATGGAAATTTAAAAATTTTTAAGTTTAAAAAATTAAACTCTTAGATAACTATGCATAGTGTTCCACAACAAGTCCAGTGCATCTTCAGATAAGGCCACTTCAATGAATACTGAAAATATTCATTCTTTAATAGGGAGTGTGAATTTGGTTCTTTTTTTTTCAATAACCAGGGTATATTTTCCACCTCTGATTCCATCCTTTGGAATTTCATATGGTCCCTTTTGAAATGAGTCAGACATCTGAGAGGCAAATAGTCCAACCAGGTTAGGTGGATGGGGTCATCTTTCCAGCCACTGCCTTAGTCAACCTATCCAAGGAAAAAATGAATGCATTCACCTAATAAATTTCCACAGGTGAAACGAAAATCCTTGCTAGTATTTCTTATCTCAGAGAAGTGCTATATAGCAAAGCAGTTAACAGCATAACTTTTAAAATTAAACTACCATCTGTGTGACCTTAGACAATTTACTTAACCCTTTGTTTCCTCATCAGTAAGACTGCAGATGTTAGGAGTACCCATCTCAGGAGGTGATTATGAGGGTTACATGAGCTGATGTACAGAAAGCACTTAGCACCTTGGCCCTACAGATAGTGACCCCTCCATAGATGCTAGTTACTATCATCACGACTACTTTTCAGGAAGGTGTATATCTTTCAATATACAAAGGCACAGTGTATTAACCTAACAGGGCACTACATTGTAAGAACTGGTTTGTATGTCACCCTTTGTTACCAAATGGTCTTAATCGTCTCTGTATTTCCAGACACAGATATTGTCATTGCCTGAAGTATAGAAATTCTTGAAGGAAGGGCTGAAGTTTGTCTCGAGTATTAATAGTTGCCTATGTTCAGACGCATGCTGCCAGAATTTAAATGTAAAAAAAAAGTCTAAGCTCAGATTGATAAGAAAGATGGAAAGAAAGAAAAAGAAAAAAAGGAAGGAAGGAAAGGAGGGAGGAAGGGAGGGAAGGAAGGGAGGGAGGGAGGAAGGAAGGGAGGAAGGAAGGAAGGGAGGAAGGGAGGAAGGGAAAGGAAGGAGGAAGGAAAGAAAGGAGGAAAATATTTTGGTCAGAAAATGACAAAGGTATATGTCATATCTACATCAGCTGAACACATTTTTAAAGGTCTGTCTTCTGCTACTTTCAAAAAGAGATTTGTTTTTCCAGATCAATTATATTCCAAGACCCACCAACCAAATCCAAATAAGTAAGTTTATGAATCTTGTTCCTGACGATATTTGGGGTTGTTTGTTTTCTGTTTCGTTTGCTTGTTTGGAAAGGGGGTTTTCTGTGGTCCTCATGAAAATGGGTTAATGTGGACAAATGTAATAAAAGGAGATTTATAGCCCTGTCTCCATATATTTTAAATTAATTTCTTTCTGAAACCCAAACAAAAAGCTAAATGCTTAAAAAATGAATACTGTTTAAATCCTATATCATAATTTACACACCAAAAGGGGAGAGATTTAAGTGTGCATTGATTTTAGGCTGATAAGAATCTGTGTTGAATGTGAGCTGAGAGATTTTTTTTTTCTTCTTGGCCTCCTACGAATAGTTAGTTTGCAGCAATTTTTAATTAAAAACAGTTCCCATAGAAGGAAAATGGGGGAAAAAAAGACCTCAGGAAAATAAAATCCTTACAAGAGTCCTGCAATTTGTTTTCTGAGGCCATGTAGAGATCTTGAAAAATAAGAGAGGTTGGAAGTTCTTATTTTTTAAAACTTCACTTTTGGTTTCATTTAACATTTTCAAAATAGCTTTCCTTACCACTGCTAATCCCCCCTCCCCCTACTCCTCACCAACCCCCTTCGAAAAACTTGGAAAGTTCTGTGTTTAACACTGAAAATCATTCATATGCCTCAGAGTAACAGCACCATTTTTCTTTCTAAATTTCTAGGAAAAAAAAAAAAAATCCAAGTTTATCACAAAGCAGTTTTCATTTTTTTTCCACCTATCCAAAATACCTAATCTCATTTTAACTAGGTTCCATCTGAACATCAATGATACTAAGCTACCCCATGAATAAACATGATGCTACAACGGGAAACCCTGTGACTAAAGTATATAAAAATGTAGCTGAAAGAAAAGACTGAGAGCCCTCCACCCCCTCCCACCCCCTCCCCGGGGAGTTGGAGAGTTGAGCTGAAGCGGGGTGAAAGCAGCAGATTTAAATTTCAAGGTCTTCAAATATTTTCAACGTTCATATTAAATCCCGTAAAACTAAAAACCGTAATTCTAATAAAATCCTTGTGTACATGGCAGCTTCCCATTGTAATCACAGTTTTCTCTTTGGGAGTGGGATGTGTAATATTGATAAAAGAATAAAAAACCTCAAAACAGAAGAAATACATCATAGTACCCACACTTTCCTGGTGTTTGTGGTATTTTATTAAAATTAGCATACTGCCAACCTGAAAAAAATCTATGTACTTAAAAACATCTTCATTGGAATGGAGACATTTTTGGTCATTTGAATGAGGAAATAAGGTAAAAAAAGTTGTCTACAATATCCAAAATTTTTATAACTTGATAAACTTTCTTAAATTCTATAAAAATCCAACATTATTAAAATCCTTTCACTAAAAATGAAGGTCACTATGATGATCTCATATTTTACCTATACATATTTTTAATCTCATAGCACAGACTTCAGGAAATGAAAAAAATACTGTTATTTTTGTTAGGACACATTTTTAAGTCCTATCTGACGGTACTCTGTGTGCAGTGTTAAACTAAAAATTGTGCAGTTTCGCTCTTTCAAAATACATTTGAGACAGCAAGACCATTCAAATGGTAAATGAATTTTGGAAGATCTCAGGTCAATTCATGGTAACATACACAATGGAAAACATAGCCCTCTTCCTACTGCCTGGGAATTACAGTGACCAAAACTGACACAAAGCTCCAAGAGTTTCTCTTAATTTCAATTAAAAAGAGGGGGAAACATCTATGTACTTCTTTATGAAATTCCACTGAGATTCTGGTGTTGCAAAAAAATTTTATTTCCCACAATAGCCAACAGCATTTAAAACATATTTGTGTTGTTTTTGTTTGCTTCGTAATGCATTCATATTCCTTTAAAAAGAAATGAGGTCCCGTAATTTCTTAGACACTTGCTTTCCTTTGCCACAAAGATTAGGGATCTAAATTGCCTCATGATGCAATAAGTGTGGAGAATGTGGAGATGAGCACTTTTAGGAGAATTGGAAGCAGGTCCCTAAAGCAGCTTCAGGAGGTACCAGGACCCCCAAAGGCATCAGAATTGTGCTTCTCAGGAAAGGTGCCAATTTCAGTGATATAGTTAAATTCTCTCTCCTCTGTCATCTACTGATTCATGATCGGCTTGTTCACAAATGTTTATTGAGCACCTACTTTGTCCCAGGAACTGCTTGCTTCCAGCACTGGCCTTAAACAAGACTGGCAGGGTCGCTCCCTGCAATGTTTTCTCCACTATGACCCTATTTTTTTAGTACCATTTGTGATTTTGAACTAAATACCGTGAGCCAAGAAGTAATGTCTGTGCTCATTATTCAAGTTCACAATGCTTTCTCATACTAAAGAAAACCAAACCCTGGACTTTGGTAAAATCTGAATTTTTAAATTAAAGAGGCCTTTGCAGATAATTTGCTTATGAGGAACCAAGATCCATATAAGCGAAAGAAACAAGTTCGAAAAAGGATTAACTCCCAATCCAGTGTTTTTTAAAACTACCCAGCTTCTGAAGGGATTTGATTGTATTTAATTGGAAGAAATGCATCAATCCCCAGGAGAGAATGCTCTGGGGGAGTCATCTATGGAAGGAGTGTAGGTGAGCACCATGCTTCTTTACTACTTTTTTTCCTTTCCATAAAGAAGGAGGTTTCTAGGAAATTTCTGCAAACTTGATTATAATTTTTTCATTGAAACTGATTTGCTGCAATTTCTTTCTAGGCAAGTCTACGTTCGAAAAAGAATGGAGAATCGAGAGTATTACATAGGTGTGTATGTGTGTGTGAGAGCGCGATATTAGGAGTCGATGAAATAATACCATGTAATATAGAAGCAGGAACCAGAAGAGAGAGAGAAGAGAGTGAGTCTCTCTTGTCCAAAATGGTTGGATGCATCAGTTAAATTCTAAAAGTAATCACTCAACAATCTATTTGATTTTGTGTGTGAATAAACTGATAACTCTTGCTGGGTATTACTGCACTTTATTCCAACCAATCCCTCTCTAGGGCTCAGAACAACTTTACCATAAATAGTCACCATTAATATTGATAAGTGCACAATGTAACTTTTTCAAGAAGTTATTTTTTTCTAAATATTTTTTCCATTACAAACTGATCAAAATCTAATATCGAATGTTAATATTTATATATCTTAGGAGCAATTATTTGATTCTCTCCTTTTTTTCATATGAAATGAAAACAAACTTATGGCCTTGGGTTCGTGACATCCTTTACTGCTTGGCAAAGAAAAAAGGAAGTGTCAGAGCAATTATTTGGATAATTATAAAAAAGATCTAATTAAGGGAAGAAATGTTCAGGGTTGGCTCTAGAACATACCAGAAAACAGTTCTCAGTGCTTTTCTGTCAGTCAGCGAGGTTTAAAAAAATATTTAAGATTTGTCATAGCAAGCTTTCCTCTCCAGTATCTTGAGCTGTGAAGCAGGTTTTCTACTTAAAAGTAATACCCCAGAATCCAAAAGTTAGGAATTCCTGAGTTTAGCTCTCACAAAAGATAATGTGCCAGTTTTAAGAAACAATACTATGAATGGGGGACTTTCAAAGGTTTTCTCTCAAATGTGAAACAAATGCGGGGGACCTTATTGCATCCTGCAGATTTTTATGAGGACCAGGATAGAGAAGTCTTCCAGATAAGTATTCTAGCTCAGAACTGGCCAGGTGATAACTAAGGGGCAGAGGAGAACACAGGTATCAGAGAAATCTGCCTGCTCTCTTAACTGAGAAGGATGGAGGAAAACCTCCTTCTACAACTCCTCAAAAACTTTCTAAAATGTAACATGGACACGGGTTCTTTTTAAATCCTGCCGCTGTTCAAGAATTGATCCATAAAGGCCCCTGGTCTCTTTTTTAAAACTAATCATATTTTTAAGACTTTTTTTTAACTCCAAATCTGTGTTGCAATTATGTGTGCCTGAACTGTATGACATTTTCTGTCCTCCTAATTCTGAAAGCAGGCTGCGACAATCAATAGTTTGTGCAAGAGTTTAAGATTCCAATACACAGTTGCAAAGATCTGAATGCAATATACAAATTGTAACATACATACACAACTACACACACACAACAACACACAAATATCATTTTCTGTCAACAGCTCACCACCCTTAGCACGACAGAGTTTACACTTGTATAAAAGCTACTGGCTTCTGGGGAGAGCAAGGGTATCATCAAGTACACTTAACATCTATGATGTATTAACATATAAAGAAAATAGCAGTGATAAAGACAGCTCAGCTTTTTTTTTTTAAAATCAGTCCTTGTCCAGCAGTTAGCCAATCAGAAAGCAGGTCACATCTTGTTAGCTATATTAAATACATTAAACATCATGAATTCTCCGTGGCTCTGTTAACAATTCAAGCAAGTGTGTTTTATTTTATCGTACAACCTTGAGTCCCTTTCCAGAATTGAGAGTCAAGCTTCTACCTAAAATTCTACCAAAGCTATTCCCTGAAAGCTCTTTGCCATCAACCCTCCGGGTATCTGTACTCTGCAGAGAAGACAGAATTCCCAGCGATTTCTACTTCCTAAAGTGACTTTGGTGCCCCTATAACAAACTCCTTCTCAGAACACTTCAACACAAAGCCCCAACTTAAAGGCAAATGGACAGCCCAGCAGTAGGACCTACCAGCCCAGCCAGCACAGAGGAAAAGTCAACTGGCATTAAATATTTAAATTGCAGGAGGCGGTCTGGAGTTTTGCATTTACAAAGTTCTGAAAGTCCTGTCTCCTCTCTGCTCCCAGAGTTGCTTGCGAGTAGGTGAGGCTTCTCTCTGGGGCACAAGATCACAATATGCAAAAACTCAAGCTGACTTGAATTCTGAGCCAGCTCCCGTGGAAGTGAGAGCTCCTGGGAGACACTCCCACCGGTGAGGAAAGAAAGTCAAGAACCCCTTGCCCCAAGCAACTGGTTTCTGAATTTAACACGGAAATAGACAAACATGCCCCTCCAGGGCTAGTTCTGAAAAGTACGAAGGGTGGTTCTTCTGCCCTTTTCACCTCGATTTTGATGACTTTGAAAAGCAAATGCCGGTCAAGCAGACTTCCTCTGGGATTTGTTTAAAAAAAATTATTTTGCTGGGTGCAAATGATCACCAAATCCCTCGGAATTCTATCTCAAGAAACACTAAGGGGACCGACTGAGAGCCTGAAAATGCCAGAGTTCTGGTAGAGCAGCACTTCTGGACACCCGGCAGGCGAATCAAGTGCTGGGTTGTCTATTTCAAGATTCCGGCAGAAACTGTCCCCAGCTCCAAGAGTTGCTGTGCCTGGAAACCCAGCGTTCAAACTAGTGGATTCATGCTGGCGCTCATTTCCACGTACGTGGTAGTATCTAGTGGGACACTTCCCGCAGAATGCAGCCAGCCACCCAGGAAAAGCTCAGGCACAGTTTGAAAAAAAAAAAAAACACACACACACACACACACACAAACACACACCCAAGGTTGAAGTACTTACCTCTGTGCGCGACTGCAGTCTCTTGTTCATCTCATAGATTCGGTACTCTGGTTGTACCATGTAGGGTGTATGTCTCCTATAAAATGGGCCAAAAGGAGAAGAATAGAAGGGGTCATGTGGTGTGCTGGACATCTTGCCTGCTTGTCGAAAATCAAGCTAAACAGAGTAGCAGTAACGTCCATGCAGAGCACATGGGCTGTGTTCTTCACAGTACAAAGTAGCCGCACGCACACGCTCGCACACGCGCGCGCACACACACACAGAGGCAGGCAGGCAGGCAGGCTGAACACACTGGCTGGGAACTGCTGTGGGAGCCCTCGGTAGCGAGAGAGAGACGGAGAGCAAGCGGGAGGGAGGGAGGAGGGAGGGAGGAGGGAGGGAGAGCTCTCGGGAGGGGAGGGAGAGAGCAGGAGCTTCAGAGAGGGAGGGAGGCTGGGAGGGAGGAAGGGAGGGAAGGAGGGAGGGAGAGAGAGAGGGGGAGAAAGGGGAGCTGGATAGCTTTAGGCACCACTGCTTGTTTTTAAAGAAGCAGTTTGTGGAGAGGTCATTTCCTGTCCACACTGTAGACTAGTTCAAAAATATAATTCTCCTCACAGCCTGACAGAGGTCTAAGGTTTGGTTGGATTATTTTCCCCTAGCCAGGACCCTTCATAATCTGATTGCTGAGCTTGTTAGCATATAGGTGGTTTAACCGCTGCCAGAGCCACTCACCCCTGACAGCCACACCGTTGTAATGGTTCAGAAATGTGATGACTACAAAATACAGAAACGGGGGCATCGTGGTCCCCGGTAACTGAGCTGGTGATTCACTCCCATGCAGATTTCCCTCTGCACTAATCTTCCTCTATAGTTTTGATTTTGCTTACTGTTGTTCCAAGCAAGAGCTTGTTAGAGTCTTTGCATTTCAACCCCTCCTTACCCCTTGCCCTCCCCAATCACCCCTCTTCCCAGCCCCCTCCCTCTCCTTCTCCCAAAGCTTCATTCAAGCTGGTTTAAGGGGGCCAGGATTCAGGTCACTGAAGCATTTTCAGGTAAAAAACGATTATTTGGAATGTGGAATGCCTAAGATACACCCATGGTGCAGTGGTCTTCTTTCCCTAGGAGAGAGAAAAAAGAAAAAAGAAAAAAAAAACCCTGCCAAAGCAGACCTCCGAGTAAGAGAGGAAAAGCAAGAAAGAGAAAACTCCCACAAAAATGACCATGGAAAATTCAGTTGAGTAGGAAATTACAAATAATTGAATGGCTCATCCCCAAATAACATGTCCAACTCTAATGGAGACAAGGTCTTTATTTTCTAAGATTGGTCAAGTACATGAATCTTTTCTCAATTGCGGTATGTGATAACTGGGAGAAAATTCGCACAGCCCATGGGAGGGGAAAGGATGTCTATAGAGATTAAATGATCTGTATGACAATCAAGTTCTGCTGGAACCAATGATAACCAGACATCTACCCCTTAAACAAAGCCCAGATGCAGAAAATGTAAATGTTTTGAGCTAATATCTAGCTGGGTCAGTGGTATTGAGGAAAGAAAGCAAAGACCACCAAAAAGCTTGATGCATGCAAGACTTAAATGTAAATGCATGCAAATGAGACATTTCTTCTTTTTAATAAGCAGATTAATTAACTTTCTGCCCCAGTCATGTCTTGGGGTATCTCTAAGTCACTAGCCAACAGGGGATAAGGTATTGCTAATTCTGCAATTTACACTCTTAAGAATACTCAGGCATAGAAATGCCCCCAAATTGTGGTCTTGATTAGTCCTTTTCCATAAGTGCATGAAATGTTTGCAGAGTCCACCCCAAAACCAGTGCAGCCCAATACAGTAACATCTCTTGCCAGGATGAGATTAGGGAAGGCATTACAGTAAGGCTGCTTGGAACTCTTTCCTTCAAGAGGACCCCAAGGCAGGCCAGCACATTTGGTTTCAGGTTTCATTACAAATCCAAAAGCTGGACCAAATTTGCTGCAAGGTTTGTCAAAACACACAACCTTCTAAAGACAGGAATTCAAACAAATTTGGCGTGATTTATGTTTTGGAATGATGGCCACTGCAAAACCTAACCGTTCCTTGTATTTAAATTCCCAAACTAAAGATGGTCCAAGAGTTTAGTGCCTGCCCACGTTTGTGTTTACGTGGCTATTTCAGCCCAAGAATTAAAGTAACACCTAGCAGGACTGTGCAGTCCAATATTGGATCAAAAACGGGAAAAGCTCAAAAATCCATTTAGGGAACCCCTTTCTGAATAAGGTTGAGTCTTGCTCTCATTAATTCTTGTGGACTGTTCCAAACTATAATTGGAAATGTTTCTTCCTGTTAATACCTAAACATTCCAAATTCAGAAATATCTGAAACTGCTCACAGAGCCACAATTCTCTTCTAACTTGTGATTCATCCTTATTACAACCAGAAGGTTGATTATAGAAAGGGAAGTTAACTGTGCCCCATGTTTTCCCTTCAGTGTTTTCTCCGCTGCTTGTAGGAAAATGCCCAAATTCATTAAGACCTGTTCTCTGTCTCTCTGTCTCTTTCTGTCTATCTCTGTCTCTCTCTGTCTCTATCAAACACACACACACACTATTTATTTGTTTGTTTGTTTGCTATACTAGATCTTCCTGTAGTTACTATCTCATTTCATGCATGCACACATTTGTACTCTTTGTCCCTTGTTTACCTGCAGACTCCTACTCATCCTCCTATCCAATTAAATTGTCCCTTCCCCTGTGAGCCTTTTTTCCATTGCCCATTCATTAATGCATTTATTCTACAGATACTACATTGGCATTGGATGGGGGCACGGGCTATAGCATTGGCCAGAACACATTTCAACCCTGGTTCTACCACTTACCTGCCTTGTGAACCTGAGCAAGTGACTCGATCTCTGTATGTCTCAGTCACCTCATTTTTAAATTGGAGAGAATAATAGCAACAATCCTTTAGATTGCTGCAATGGATTAGATGAGATAATGCACTAGAATGGATTAGAATCCACACATATGAGTGTTCAAAAATGTTATTATTAGTAGGTACCTAACATATGCTTAGGTGCTAGGAAACATTGGGAGGCCAAGGTGGATATAGCAGATGGACTCCCTGCTTTCCTGCCCCTTGCAATGGGGGGTTGGGGGTACAGGTAGCACAGAAGAACTAATAAGCCTTTGGGAACATAATTTCAAATTGTAGTGCATGCTATGAAGGAAACAAATAAAAGGAAGAGATAGAAAATAATTTCCCCCTTTGGGTCAACACTATATCTTTTATATTCTTCTATTGGAGAATTTACATGTAAATGTAGTAATTGCTATTGTTTATTAAGTCCTTACTATGTGGCAGGCACTGTGCTGACTGGTTTACACAAATATTCTTTGTTAATCTCACAATAAACCTATGTGATTGATGGAACTACTCTCCCCATTTTACAGATACAGAGACTAGGACTTGGAGTTGCTAAGAAATTCCTTTAAGATCAAACAATTAATTAGTGACAGGGACAAGATTCATACCAGTCTGCCTAGGTCTTAAGCATTTTGCTGCTTTGAACCCAGGTCCATCCTCCTCATTTTTAGGGCATCTCTGTTCTTTGTCCCCAGTGACCAGCGTAGTGCTAAGCCCACGGTAGGTACTCAAGCCATACGCACGGAATTAATTGGAAGAAAGGGCAAGAGGATGAAGTGGCTCTTATCACCTTGATTTTATTATTTCTTCTGCTCAATTTCAGACGTCCATTGTCTCCACGGCCCCACTTCTACCCATTCTCCCTGAGGCCTCGCCAAACTATTCCCACTTTTCTCATTGTCCAAATCTTCCAGCACATACTCCCAAAGTTGCACCGTTAGATGTTTAATCCTTTGCATTATCAGGTTACCTGGTTGGTTTTGTCACTTCCCTGCTACTTTTTTTTTTTTTTCTGGATTTTCTTATTCTTTTTTTTTAATTTTTATTTTATATTGGAGTATATTTGATTTACAATGTTGTGTTAGTTTCAGGTGTACAGCAAAGTGATTTAGTTATACATATACATGTATCTCTTCTTTTTCAGATTCTTTTCCCATATAGGTTATTACAGAGTACTGAGTAGAGTTCCCTGTGCTATACAGTAGGTATATATGTATATGTGTACACATATACATGTGTATATGTTAATCCCAACCTCCTTATTTATCCCTCCCCCGCACTGAGGGACCAGCTATGACTCATCTTATTCTGGCCCAGGGCTGAGCCTGAGAAGTGAAAGAAATGTCCTCATTTGAAGCCTGCAAATCAACTCCTTTAGGAAACCATAAAGAAATTCAAAAAGCAATGTTTGTATACCATAAAAGAATGAACAAGTCTAACCCCAGTGCAACAGTTCTATTACCCCCCAAATTGAACCATGCTAGTTTAAATATAATTTTGCATGTTGAGTATTGAATAAGCCCCAAAAGTCCTCTCACAGACATTCAGGATGCTCTAAAATCTGGCCCGACCTTTAAGCTTGGGGCTTCATCTTGATATATTCACCCTAGGTTTAACCCATAGAGTGCTTATTTTTCCTTTAATTTGAACTACTTGACAACAGTTTACAAAAATAAAGAATTTCACGGAAAATCCAGATTTTCATCTTCTCTTGAAAAATCCTAAGCTCTGGCAAGACTTGGCCCCATCCTTGCCTGCGTGGCAATGTGCAGTGGGACCGATTAGTGCTTGTCCATCCACCACGGTTTCCATCACTCCATGGCGTTCACCAGCCATGGTCCCTAATTTCCATTTACCTGCCTCATCCCTCTAGGTGTTGAAGTCATTGTCCCTTTCCTTAATCTATCTGATTGCACCATCTCCAGTTCCTTCCTCGAAACTGTGTTTGTTTTAGAAAGCTAGTTTTCTTACCACTCTTTGGTTGTCCCTCTCTGCCTTTTCTTACCTATTTCTGTGTCTTTTATTTTTCTTTCTGCCTCTTCATCCTATAAGCATTTAGCTAACATATGCGTGCAAGATACGGCTGAGATGTGATAGGGGGATAAAGATAAAAAAAGACATGAATATTCTTTTAGAGGATGGGCTTTGGAACTTCACGGACTTGGCTTGAATCTTGAATCCTGCATTTAGCTGTGTGATCCTGAACACTTAATTTCTCTGTGCCTCAGTTTTCTAACCCGTAAAATGGGCTAATAACAATCTTATGGCCTTTATGAGAATTAAATAAGTTAATACATGTAAATCGACATTGGCATTTAGTAAGTGTTCATAGTTGTTACTGTTATTATTAGAAAAAGTAACAGGCATTACCCAATCTCAGAAATAAACGTAAAATGACACTGTGAGGTGTGGAGGACAGGCTCAGAGAGGGAGTAGGCATTAGCAATAGAGATAAGGCAGAACAAATCTAAGGCATCCTATGGTAGGCATCTTTAAACTTTATAAATGAAATGCTAATTTACAAAGAGCCTTCAAGGAAGGAGGTATCTGTTCAAACTAGTTAAGTCAAAGAAAGCTTCACAGAGGAGTTGGCATCTGTGTTTATCCTCGAAGGATCTGTCAGAGAGATAAAGATGAGCGTCTGTGGAAGGTCATGCCAAGCAGCAGGGACACTACAGAAATGAACATGCTTGACATCAAGCAAAATCAAGAAACTTTGCAAAAGTAGAGACAGTAAAAAGATGTTGAAGCCCAATTTTAGAAGGTCTTAAGTACCATTTTAAGGAATTTGCAGTTTATGGCATGGGCCCTGAGGAACCAGTAAATGACAAGATAAGTGCTTAGTTTGAGCAAGACAACTTGCGGATACGAGGTGGGTGGATTTGACTCAGACAGACCCAAACACTGAAGGATGCTCTGGGAGGCTGATTTCAGCCCAAGGAATCCCTAACACACGGTTACTCAGTAACTTCTCTCTGGACTAGGTGAAACAAGGCCCAGAACAGAGGCTGAAAGACTTCTCTCATTGCTCTTGGCTATTACCTGGAATTCACATGATTAATGACTTTGTGGAATTCCCAAAGGCCATCTTCTCATCAGTATTAGTTGTTGTGGTTCAGGCATTTCAAATTTGCAAATGGAGTTAGTCCGCGGCTGAGGAGAGCATTGCTGACTATCCTGAAGAGCTTCAAAATCTGTCTCAACCCTGCAATTTTGGAGACGTCTTGGATTTCCTTTTCTTGTGGTGTTTCCTGTCATTCTCTACTGTCCTCTTGACTAAACCAAATCTAATAAGTAATTGTAATGACCAAGAAGGCCATAGCCACTGAGAGCAGCTCATTTCTTGAGGAGCAACAGTAAAATCCAACCCCACAGCATGGACCATCCAACATTCATTTCATCATTCCACAGGTGTTCACCGAGTGCCCACCATGTGTGGGACCCTCCTCCCTCAGACTCTGTGTGATCTGGGCCCCTTCTAGCCCCTCCAACCACAACTGTGCCTCTCTTTCGTCCCAGGACACTCCACCCCCTTCATTCTCAGGATACACTAAATGCTTTCCTCTAGATTCTAGAACCCTCCTCTCTTTGCCCCTGGCATGGCTCCTCCTTAGCCTTCAGTCTCAGCTCAAGATGTTACCTCTTCAGAGAGGGCCATTCATGACCAAATATCTAAATTCCCTATGCATGAGCCATCACTTTCTATCATTGAATTCCTTTTGGTAGGTCTCTGGTCATTATTTGTAATCATGTCTGTATTTGCTATTTACTTTTCTATTGCTTGTGTCCACCATGAGATTGTAAATTCCACGAGTGCTGATGATGTGTTGGTTTTATCCACCCATGTACACTCAGAATTTAACATGCTGCCTGGTACATGTGGGTGCTCAGAATATTTCTGGAAAATAAATGGATAAAAATTTATCAGAATGAATCCCAGGAGTTGTCCTAGCAATTTACATCCTCTAGTTCTAGGCCAGTCTATCCATAATATATAGATAAAAAGCTAATGTATAGGGATGGATAAAAGCTATTATTCATTCATTCATTTACTCACTCAGAAAGCATCTATTGGTTATTTAGTACAAGTCAGGTATTATGCTAGATCCTGGCCCAACAAAAATGGGCAAATGTGATAACTTAAGAAACTCCATTTTCAGAAGTCATTACCCTATAAAGCCCTTTGTCATCATGAATTGTTCAATATCCAAAAGATCTCAGAGCTGCCGTTTAGAGTTCTGTAATCTACTTCTGACCCATGCCTGCCCATGTGGCCAAATGTCAAAGACACTGCACTCTGGATTCAGTTTTGTCACTTCCTCATTGTGTGAACTAGATTTCACATAATTATTGATTCACCAAAGTTAGCTTTAGTTTCTTTATTTGTAAAGTAGAAATAATAGTACTAATTTCATAGGGCCATTATGGGAATTTAGGAAGAATACTTTCTACTCAATAACAATAACTAACCCTTACATAGCTGTTAAAAAGCATCAGGCATTGTTCCATGCACTTTTTATATATTAATTCACTTAATCCTTGCAACAATCTCATAATATAAGGACTATTATTATTCTTATTTTATAGATCAGGAAGCATAGACACAGAGAGGCTGAGTAACTTGTCCAAGGTAACCCAGGTGGTGATGGGTGTTGGGTGAGATGGTAACTGCACCCAGGCATTTGGGTCCTCTCTGTTGAGGCTCTCAACCAATATCGTCCACAGCCCCTTGTCCATCTGCACACTAGGTTGTGAGCTGTTTGAAAGCAGAGAACAAGCCTTTTCTAGTATATGGTGGCACAGACATGCAACAAACTTTGTCACGAAAACAGAAAAACATAAATGTGAAGATGAATACAGTGTATCATTTGGGACTTTTAATTGCAAGTACAAGAAAAACTTACTATTACAAATGTCATAATCAAAAAAGAAAAGAAGTAAATTTATTGGCTTATGTCATTGGAAAAATCAGAAGTATCTGAATTCAGGTACAGTAGGATCCAGGGGCCCAAATGACATCCTCAGGACTTGGACCCTGTTGCTGCTCCTATAGGCTTTCCTTATTCCCAGGCAGGCTTGTCCGTGTGGTGACCGCAGGCAGAGCTGGGTTTATATCTGCCCAACTTAGTCCAGCAGAAAGAGAGGTTTCCTCTGCAGGAGTTTCCAAAAAATGCTGGCATTGAATCTCATTGCCTGGTTTGGACATAAATGCACACATCTACACTAATCAATATGGCCAAGAGGGTGGCCAGTCTTGGGTCACATGTCCACCTTTCCAGCCTGGGTCAGAGTTGGCCCTTCTAAATCCAGAGACCAGATGAAACCACAGTGTCCCGTTACCAGAAGGTGGGTGTGGTGGGTTGAACTGTGTCCCTGCAAAATACATGTTCAGGTCCTAACTCTCAGTACCTGTGACTATGATGTTATTGTAAACAGATGGATGCAGTCAAGTTAAAATGAGGTCTTATTGGATTAGGGTGGGCCTAAATCCAATGACGGGTATCCTTATCAGGAGAGACACAGAGACACAAACACAGACAGAGAGAGAAACTGAAGTGATGCTGCTACATGACGAGGAACACCAAGGACAGCCAGAAACCACCAGAAGCTGGAAAGAGGCAAGGAAGGATTCTTGGCTAGAGCCTTCAGAGGGAGCATGGCCCTGCCTGTACCTTGATCTCAGACTTAGAGCCTCTAGAACCTTGAGAGAATACATTTCTGTGGTTTAAGCCACTCAGTTTGTGGTGCTTTGTTACAGCAGCCCTCGCACTCTAACAGAGAAGGGAAATGGACCCGGTGTGCCCAGCCTCCCAGATCCAACCACGAAGAGGCCAGCTTAGCTCAACACAATGGGTTAGAAGTGGAGGCCAGGAGACCTTGCGTGTGTCTCTTCCTGTACTAATAAGTGTCATCATAATAACAACAATAGCATCATTTACCGATTGCCTACTAACTGCCATGCAAATGTAGAGTCTGGTGCTTTATATAAAATTATATTTTTCACAATGTCCCTGATAAGTTGGACACCTTTCCCTCTAGGCATGATGGAGGTACCATACACAGAATGTGGTCCTCCTTGTTAAATGATGGATAAGATCCCTGAAGGCAGGTTTTGCATTTTACATGACACCCTCCCAAATCTCTCTCTCTCTCTCTCTCTCTCACACACACACACACACACACACACTGTGCCACACCTCTAAACTGTGCTTGCATCAAATAAAGTGGGTGACAAATATTTCACAAGTTCATGAATGACAGTCCGTGCTAGCGAAATCTGTTACACAGACTCTTTTCTAACATATTAGGAATTATTATCCATTATATCAAGTCTGTCCTCTGTTCTCCCAGACCTTGCTTTCAGTGCTGCCTCCCTAGCTCCCCGACCATATCCCTCCCTCCCCCCGCCCCCCAATCTGCCAGAAATCCCTTTGCTCCTCCAGATCTCAGCCACAGACCTCCTGCCTCCTTCTCTCTCCCTTGGGCTTCACAGAGAGACTTGCAGGTTGGCTGCCACCATCCAGAAGACAACCTGGCTGTCCAGTGCCCCAAAGCCTGCCAAGGACAAACTTCTACCTGCAACTTGGACCCAGAGAATCATTCTCAAACAAAAGAACCCCCTGATGCCCAAACTTGCTTGGAATTGACTTCTGAGTCCCTCTATTATTAGGACTGACATCTGAAGTGTGACTGTGTTTTTCTTTCATAAAAGCCCTACCCTAATCCAAGACCAAACAATTTATTTTGGAAAGTAACAGTACATAATGGTACATTTTCCAGCACCGGCCAGGTCTCCCCCTGTCATTTGCCATAGCCTTTGAAGTATTTAATAGCCGAGGTAACTTGGGGAAGCAACTGGGCTCCTGAAAGGGGCACTTAGTGTCTCTGCAGTTTGCTAGGGACTTATCATTTACCACTGCTTTTATCAGCCCACTTTTTGCTTTTATCTGCTTTGTTTCCCAAGCGAATTGTTGTTATCTAGTTTTCTACACATCTTTTCTGAGGGCTGGGGAGGATTTCCTTAAGTGAATGGTCCTTAACTGATTCCACTGTCTCCCTAGAGTTGATATTTGCATTATTCCTCATTTTTCTCTAATACAACAATCCTTGCACAAATAGTCTCATCTTTTTCCCCCAGCTTTATTGAGATATAATTGACAAATAGTAAGGGGTACAATGTGATGATTTGACATGTGTATACATTGTGAAATGATTCCCACAGTCAAGTTAATTAACACGTTTATCACTTCACACCTTTTTGTGGGTGTGGTGATGGCAGATGTTTTTGTACACCCACATTTATCCACAACAAAATGCTAAAAGTAAAATCATCTTAAGGCAAAGGGTATGTACTTTATAAATCTTTAATTACATGTTACCAAATTGCCCTATAAATGAATTAGATGGATATAGTCCCACCAGCAGTTTCTAATTTTGACTTAGTTGTTATGTAGGTAAGCATGATACAAACTTGTGAAGGAAATTCACACAATACTTCAAAGTATGAAGGAAAATGTGAAATGCACCTGATTTTCTCCATTGCATACACTCTGCAGAAGGACCCAGCAAGTCACCTCTGTGTCAGCCCTGCATCTGCCACCCCCACTGGATGCTGGTAACAGAGCATCCACTGTACAGGACTGTGGCTGACAAATCCCTGATTCTTTTCTCATTTCCCACAATCATAAGAAAACAGAACAATGACTATCTGGCATTCATCCTTCAGGTCTGGATGTAAATGCCACTTCCTTAGAGGGCCTTCCTCAACTCCTCAATCTATATTTCAACTTCTTCTTTGACTCATTAACAAGACTAAGAGGCCCTGAGCCTTCTGCGTAGAAACTAGCACCCACACACTATCTGGGTACTTAACACATCATGACAAACTAGATCTGGATGCAATGACTGATGATTGGTATGTAGTGAACATTTCAGAACATATGATATATTGTGAGATGTATTATCGGTTACAACCTAATTTCAAAATGAATCAATCTTTCATATACACAATGACGTGTATGCTAAGGTCAATCGAACAAACATTTGTTGGCACCACAATGAATCATGTATTAGTTAAGCATTGGAGAGTGGGATGGTTAATTTTATGTGTCAACTTAACTGGACCAGGAGGTGCCCAGATAGTTGGTCAAATATTATTTTGGGTGTGTAGGTAAAGGTATATCAGGATGAGATTAACATTTGAATTGGTAGATTGAGTGAAGCAGACTGCCCTCTCTAATGTGGGTGGGCCTCATCCAATCAGTTGAAGGCCGGGGGAAAAAAAAAAAAAAGCTGACCTTCCCACACTAACGGAGAATTTTTCCTGCCTTCATTTTGGAACTGAATTGGCTCTTCCTAGGTCTCAAGCCTGCCAGTCTTCAGACTGGAACTAAAACGTTGACTCTCCTGGGTCTCCAGCTTGCTGACTCACCCTGAAGATCTTGGGACTTGTCAGCCTCATAATCATGTGAGCCAATTTCTTATAATAAATCTCTTTAGATAGAAATAGAGAGAGGTATACATCCCATTAGCTGTTTCTCTGAAGAACACTGACTAATACATGTTTTGGTATTGAGAGAGGTTCTAGAGAAATGGAGGTGTAAGGATGAGTTTTCTGAATTGGTTCTGTAGTTTCTGGAATTCACTCTCTGATTAGATTTAAATATATATATTTTTTAATTTCTATTTTTTATTGAAGTATAGTTGATTTACAATGTTTCAGGGGTACAGTAAAGTGGTTTAGTTATACATGTATATCTATCCTTTTTCAGATTCTTTTCCATTATAGGTTATTATAAGATACTACAGTATATTATAGTATAGTTCCTGTGCTATACAGTAGGTCCCTGTTTGTTATATATTTTATATATAGTAATATTTTATATATTGTGTATATTTTAATTCCAATCTCTTAATTTATCCCTCTACTCTCTCCCCCTTTGGTAACTGTAAGTTTGCTTTCTATGTCTGTGAGTCTATTTCTGTTTTGTAAATAAGTTCATTTGTATCAGTTTTTTAGATTTCACATATAAGTGATATCATATGGTATTTGTCTTTCTCTGTCTGACTTACTTTTCTTGGTATGATAATCTCTGGGTCCATCCATGTTGCTGCAAATGGCATTATTTCATTCTTTTTTATGGCTGAGTAATATTCCATCATATATATACCATATATATATATATAATATATGAGATATATATATATATACCACATCCTCTTTATCTATTCATCTGTTGATGGACATTTAGGTTGCTTTATCTCTTGGCTATCGTAAATAGTGCTGCAAAGAACATTGGGGGTGTATGTATCTTTATGAGTTAGAGTTTCCTCTGGATGTATGCCCAGGAGTGGGATTGCTGGATTGTATGGTAACTCTATTTTTAGTTTTTTAAAGAACCTCCATACTGTTCTCCAGAATGGCTGCATCAATTTACATTCCCACCAACAGTGCAGGAGGGTTCCCTTTCCTCAACACCCTCTCCAGCATTTATTATTTGTAGACTTTTTGATGATGGCCATTCTGACCAGTGTGAGGTGAAAACTTATTGTACTTTTGATTTGCATTTCTCTAATAATTAGTGATGCTGAGCATCTTTTCATGTGCCTGTTGGCCATCTGTATGTCTTCTTTGGAGAAATGTCTATTTAGGTCTTCTGCCCATTTTTTGATTGGGTTGTGTATTTTGCTTTGTTTTGTTTTGTTTTTTTACTATTGAGCTGTATGAGCTGTTTGTATATTTTGGAAATTAATCCCTTGTCAGTCACATTACTTGCAAATATTTTCTCCCATTCTGTAGGTTGTTTTTTTGTTTTGTTTATGTTTTCCTTTGCTGTGCAAAAGCTTTTAAGTTTAATTACATCCCATTTGTTTATTTTTGTTTTTGAATCCATTACTCTAGAAGGATCAAAAAATATATTGCTGCAATTTATGTCAAAGGGTGTTCTGCCTATGTTTTCCTCTATGAGTTTTATAGTATCCGGTCTTACATTTAGGTCTTCAATCCACTTTGAGTTTATTTTTGTATATGGTGTTAGAGAATGTTCTAATTTCATTCTTTTACATGTAGCTGTCCAGTTTTCCCAGCACCACTTATTGAAAAGACTGTCTTTTATACATTGTATATTCTTGCCTCCTTTGTCATAGATTGATTGACCATAAGTGCATAGGTTTATTTCTGGGATTTCTATCCTGTTCCTTTGATCTACGTGTCTCTTTTTGTACTAGTACCATACTGCTTTGATTACTGTAACTTTGTAGTATAGTCTGAAGTTAGGGAGTGTGATTCCTCCAGCTATCTTAACTACTGGAAATAGAGTTGTTATACTTGAATATATTAATGACTATTTCCAGTAGTTAAGAGAGCAATGATGGTCCATGGCATAATCTGGCAATAGGGATCTGGCAACATCACTTTGGATGCTCCTAACTACCCACTTATAAGAAGCAAGGATCTGGGTGATTATTTACATTATACTTTTAAACATTTTTTTCAAACTAACAAATAGAATGAGATTGGCTGGTTGCTCCCAATGTTACTGGACAAAGTGAAGAAAAAAAGGATGAGCTCAGGGCTTCAGATTCTCAGCTCAGCTCAAGTGCCATGTAAATGACCTGAAATCTTCTTTGTGTGTCATGAAGGAGAGGTTTATCTCCTGTAGTCGCAGGGCTGAGATTGTTGAAAACCAAACTCAGAAACTCATCCTGTGACCAGTGAATTACAACCTGAGGTGAGGTTCAATCTTGTAGACTGTTTCCTGTTAAAGTGAGGACACTGATTGGGAAGGAATGGAATCCTGAATGTTGGAATGAGGATGAGTGGGAAGACCCTGATGAAAGTGGGAACATTGAGCCCCTAAATTCTAATGAGTCTTCTTTACCAGTGAAAGAGGTTTATTTACCCCCAGAGAGGGCTGTTTCTCCATCTCTGGCTGAGGAGGTTAAACGTACCTTGTCTGGGGAAACAGTAGTGAACAGCCCTGAGGCAGTTGTTTTCCAAGACAATGCTGATTCTCCTCAGGATCCACCCCCACCACTCTATGTGTCTAGACCCCTAACTGGACTCAAGTGCCAGCAGGCCTCTCAAGGTGAGGCCCAAAGCGTGACCCATGAGGAGGTGCACTAGCCTGCGAAAGAACTACTTGGGTTTTATAACTTATACAGACACAAATCTGAGGGATAAGGGTGGGGATGAACATTAAAGGTGTGGGGTAATGGTGGAAGGATCATAAAGTTAGATCAGGCCAAACTTATTGATATGGGCTCCCTAAGCCGAGATTCTGCACTTAATGTTGTGGCTCATTAATTCTAGGGAGTTAGAAAGGGCTCTAAGAGCTTGGCTGGTTGGTTGACTGAAACATGGACATGGAAAATGTGGCCCATGGTGGGCAAATTAGAAATGCTGGAACTTCCTTGGTTTAATGTAGATGAAGAGATACAAAGGCTTAGGGAGATTGGCATGTTAGAGTGGATTTGTCACTTAAGACCTACCCACTCACCCTGGGAATGACCAGAAGAGACACAGTTCACAATTACTGTGAGAAATACATTTTTGAGGGGGGCCCTAGCATCCCTGAATAGCTCTGTGATTGCTCTTCTATGTAGACCAGACCTCGCAGTGGGAATCACAGTCGCTGAATTGGGAAATCTAAATGCATTGGAAGTAACTAGACCCCAGGACGTTAGGGGCCAAATGGAAGCACTCAAATGCCAAAGATGAGGTGGGTCTGGTTATCCTAATGGGCAGAGGAGTCAAAGCAGCAATCAGAAGAGTTTAACTCACCCAGACCTGTGGCGTTGGCTAGTTGATCAGGGCATTCCTAGAAGTGAAACAGATAGGAAACCTACTAAATTCTTACTTCACCTGAATAAACAGAAAAGTTCAAGGTTAAGTGAACAAAAGTATCACTTGAATCTTAAAAACAAAGAGTCATGGCCCCTTTATCAATTCCCAGACTTGAGCTAGTTTATAGACCCAGAACCCTATGAATGAAGGGGAGGCGGGGTCCCTTTGAGGAAGGATCCCAGTACACTGTCAAAATTTATATTGTTGGGCTTCCCTGGTGGCGCAGTGGTTGAGAATCTGCCTGCCAATGCAGGGAACACAGGTTCGAGCCCTGGTCTGGGAAGATCCCACATGCCGCGGAGCAACTAGGCCCGTGAGCCACAATTACTGAGCCTGCGCGTCTGGAGCCTGTGCTCCGCAACAAGAGAGGCCGCGATAATGAGAGGCCCGTGCACCGCGATGAAGAGTGGCTCCCACTTGCCGCAACTAGAGAAAGCCCTCGCACAGAAACGAAGACCCAACACAGCCATAAATAAATAAATTAAAAAAAAAAATTTATATTGTTAATCTTTCCCCCAGCCTTCCCCAAAGGGATATATGACTTTTTATCACGGTGACTGTGCAATGGGGAAAAGGAAATAATACAAACCTTTCAGGGACTACTGAACTGACACTGATTTCAAGGAACCCAAAACATCACTGGGGTCTACCAGTCAGAGTAGGGGCTTATGGAGGTCACGTGATCAATGAAATTTTAGCTCAGGTCCATCTCACAGTGGAGCCAGTGGGTCCTCGGACCCATACTGTGGTTATTTCCTCAGTTTTGGAATGCATAATTGGAATAGACTTAGCTACCTGCAAAATTCCCACATTGTTTCCCTGTCCTATGGACGGAGGGCTTTTATGATGGAAAAGACCGAGTGGAAATCACTAGAACAGCCTTCACCTAGGAAAGTAGTAAAAACAAAAGAAATACCACATTCTCGGAGGGATTGCAGAGATTAGTGCCACCATCAAGGACCTGAAAGACGCAGGAGCTGTGGTTCCCACCACTTCCCCATTTAACTTGCTTATATGGCCTGTGCAGAAGACAGATGTATCTTGGAGAATAACAGTGGATTATTGTAAGATTAATCGAGTGGTGACTCCAATTGCAGCTGTTGTACCAGATGTAGTTTCATTGCTTGGGCAAATTAACACATCCCCTGGTATCTGGTTTGCACTATTGATCTGGCAAATGTTTTTTTCTCTATACCTGTCAATAAAGGCCACCAGAACCAGCTTACTTTCAGTTGGGAAGGCCAGCAATGCACCTTCACTGTCCTACCATAGGAGTATATAAACTCTCCAGCCCTATGTCATAATTCAGTTCACAGGGATTTCCATCATCTTCCCCTACAAGATATTACCCATGTCCATTATATTGGTGACATTATCATGATTGATTCCAGTGAACAAGGTGTAGCAACTCCTCTAAACTTATTGTTAATATATTCGCATGTGAGAGGGTAGGATATAAATGCAAGGCAAATTCAGGGGTCTTCTATCTCAGTGAGATTTCTAGGGTCCCAGTGAGATGGGACATGTGGAGGTATCCCTTCCAAGGTGAAGACTGAGTTGTTGCATCTGCTACAACCAAAAAGAGACAGTGCCTAGTGGGGTCTTTGGATTTTGGAGACAACATATTCTTCATCTGAGTGTGTTACTCTGGTCCATGTACCAAGTGACTCAAACAGCTGCTAGTTTTGAGCGAGACCCGGAACCAAAGAAGGCTCTGCAACAGGTCCAGGCTACCATTCAATCTGCTCTGCCACTTGGACCATATGATCCAGCAGAGCTAATGATGCTTGAAGGGTCAGCTGCAGATAGGGATGTAGTTTGAAGCATTTGGCAGGCCTCAATGGGTGAACTGGAGCACAAGCCCTTAGGATTTGGGAGCAAAGCCTTGCCATCCTTTGTGAATAATTCTTTTGCTTTTGAGGAACAGCTCTTGGCCTGTTACTGGGCCTTAGTAGAAACTGAATGCTTAGCCATGGCCACCAAGTTACCATGTGATCAAGGCCGCCAGTCATCAACTGGGTGTCATTTAATTCACCATGCCATGAAGTTGGGCGTGCATAGCAGCACTCCATCATCCAATGGAAGCTGAAAGTTGTATAACACTCAAGCCTAAGAGAAGGGCATGTGTAAAGGCAGAGAAGAGAAAAATAAGCATTGTGCAGGTAGAAACTCCAAATGCCTGAAGAATGATGAAAGCAAAGCAAAACCAAACCAAACAAACAACAAACAAAAAATAAGGGAGTCAGAGGAGACAAGGTTATTCACATAGAGTTTCTGGCATGAAATAACAGAAATGGTATGAAAATAATATTATTTTAAATTATATACTATTTTTTGGTTCGATTGACTAAAAAAAAATTAGGATGCCTTGTTGGTGATAGACGATTCAATTCAATGATCCAAGCTATAGTCAGATCCCTGCTATGATTAGAGCTGAGCACTAAGTATTGAGAGGGACACAAAGTGAATGCCCTCAAGGAACTTGCAAGGCAGTCTGTGTGATTCACAATGAGAATTGCTGCATGGTCAGGATAACAGTTGAGAGCACTGGGAGTACAGAGTAATTCATTCCAATCCCTGGGAACTAGAAAGTTTTCCCGTAACAGTGAGTGCCACTCCGTGGGTCATTTCATATTGGGACCATCATACCACACTCCTACTGACTAGTTTCTTCTAGTGAAATGCCAGCTCCCTTTCCCTGGAAGAGTTGCACAAGCACTAATCAAGAGTTGCAAAAAGGAATCAAGTGAGACATCACCTGAAAATGTAGGCAAAAATCTCATAGATATATCTTATATTATATGTAATATATTTAAAGAAGACTGAAGGATCAATCTGTTTTTTAAGTTGTTTAGTAGTTTTCCAATTATATTTGTAGTCATGATCATTATAGAACTTTTTTTGTTTTTACTTAAAAGGCTGTATATTCTTCTCTGTATTATACTCTTTGTTTTTGTTTTGAAGTATAGTTGATTTACTATATTGTGTTAGTTTCAGGTGTACAGCAAAGTGATTCAGTTATACGTACATACAGAATACATATATTCTTTTTCAGATTTTTTCCTTTACAGATTATTACAAGGTATTGAATATAGTTCCCTGTTCTATATAGTAGGTCCTTGTTGTTTACCTATTTTATATAGAACATTTTAAATATTAGGAAAAAGACAATAAAGAGGAAATTGAAAACCAGTAATTCTACTACCCAGAGAAATAATCACTAGCACTTTGACGTATTTTTTCCTAGGGATTGTTTATGCACACATAGATTATTTTTATATATGATTGCCATAAGATTATATATAAAAGTGTACATCTTTTTCACTTATATATGACCATTTTCTTTTATCATTAATATTAAAAACATAATTTTAAATAACTATAATATTCTAGTTTATGGGGGTATCATAATTGATCGAAACATTTCCATATTATTGTATTTTTAGGAAATTTCTAATTTTTTGCTCTTTTTGAATAATACTGAGATGAATATTCATTGTAAATCTTTAGCCTTATTTCTTATTGTTTCCTTTAGTGCAGATCCTCTGAGATGCAGACACAAGACAGGATTAGAAATGCAGGAGGTTTACTAGGGGAAGTGCCTAAGGGAAAATGAGGAGAGAGCTGGGGGGAGGCGGGAAGAGCTGCTCCATCAAGATGCAGGTCTAACCCCTGCAGAGGAGAGAGGAAGGGAGGAAGGTTGAGTGGAAGAGTCTCAGTCTGAAGTGCAGTTCTAAGAAAATTCCAGAAGTTCAATGGACCTTACTCAAGCCAAAGTTGCCCAGCAGAGAAGTCCTGCATCTCCTTGTGGGAGCATCCTGCCTAAGTATCTTTGCTGCATTCAGCCATTGGCTGGAGCAGCTCATGGCAACTGTGGCCTCAGCTGGGCAGCAATGGTGGATTTCAGAGCACTGCAGCTGGGGCTGCCAATCAGTTCTGCTCCCGGCATTCAGAGAACTGAGAGGCTGAGAGGCACATTTCCATGACCACTGTGGGAGACAGTCCCATGAATGGGATTCTACATGCTAAAGGCAGACCCAACTTTAAGCTTTTTGCATAATATTAAAAATTCCTTTCCTATTTGATAAACATTCTGACAATTATGAGCACAAAAATATTTTTAATTAAAAAAAATCTCCACAACCTCTCTAATTTTAGGACCATGTTTTCCTTCTCAGAGACCCCCTTCATGGCTGGGTTCTTGATATCTGTTAGGAAAATCCTTGCCATCATCTTCCGGCCATTCTCTCCACTTCTAGACACTTTGTTTACTAATCTATTCTATACTCCACTGCCAGAATAATTTTACTAAAGCTCAATTCTGCCTTGCTACATCTCTGCTCAGATGTATTCCAAGGGTCAAAGAAATATAAATTCAATATGGAATTTCCACAACCTAGTATTAACCCAGATTCCCCAAAACATTGCTAATTATTGAATTTGGATGCACTGGTTTCCTAGGGATGTGTAGTGTGTGTGTGTGTGTGTGTGTGTGTGTGTGTGTGTGTGTGTGTGTGTGTATAGATATATATATAGATACAGTACAGTATTATTTATGTATATTTATTTTCTAGTAATATTATAATAATTATTTATGTGTATTAATTATTTATATATATGTATATTTTATATTATGATGTTTGACATTAAGAAACATTTCAGGCTAGGGAGAGACTGCCTCTCCCTGGGCTAGCCAGTTTTTAGAGATAGCAAAGGACTCAGCCTGGAGTATGACTTTGATATGTACAGTATCCTATCCGGAGCCCTACCTCCTCTGTCTGGCCAGTACAACCCTGGGAAGCAAGATTCCTCTGCCTGGATCATCCCAGGGCCAGGTACCAGGCAACTAGAGACCACCCTTATAGCTTAGAGCCCCCCAGAACCACTCGAACCAGCCAACCCTAAACTGCTTACCCTGCCCTGCCTTGTCTTTCCCTCAGAAATCCCAAGAAAGGCTGTGACTTAAGCTCTCAGCCCCTCCTGTCTTCTGCTCCTGACCACCTCGGTCTTTCCATGTGCCCTGCGTGGCATGCCTTGCCCCCTGGCTCCAGAACCTGAGAGTTTATAATCAGCTTTGTTTCCTGAACCTCTCCTCTGTCTCCTCTTGTGGCCCTCATCTTGGGTGCCCACCTTAATCTAGTACAACCTCATCTTAATTTAGCTCATTACATCTGCAATCATATATTTCCAAGTTCACTTTCAGAGGTACTGGGGGTCAGGACTTCAACTATCTTTTTTTTGGGGGGGGGGATGCAATTCAACCTATAATATTGGGATATTATAGAAAGTTCCCCAGTGAACAGTAAGATAAGAAGATAATAACATAGGTTTTAAGTAAAGCTAAATGTATTCCATTTACAGTATTGTTCTTAGAGAAGGGATACATGTACCTGTTTAGCTGATTCACTTTGCTGTACAGTAGAAACTAACATAACATTGTAAATCAACTACCCTCCAATAAAAATTAATAAAAAAATATTGTTCTTTATTCTAAGATTATGTCTCCCTATCCTTTTAGTATTGAAACATTCTTTGTTTTAGTAAATGACAGTGAGAATGAATAATATAGGTTTTGTTTTTCAAAGGAAAAAATGGCAAATTTTGGAAACATTTTTGAAATTCTACGTATTCAAAAAGAGTGAACTCCAAAATCTTTTGCTTATACGTCCTTATTAGGAAAACAAATTGCATCAGTGCCTACAAAAAAAAAAGTATTTTATGGTTTAATTTATACCTGAACAGTAACTATTCCCAAAATAGGAGTTTTAAAGGATTAAAGATAAAACAATGTTATTTTGCTAATTTCTTAATAATATAATTTTGGAGAAACTTTTCTAAAATTATTATAGATAATCATTTAGTGATAATAATGGGTTTGATCATTCTTTACTATTTTGGTGAATCATAGATTTTTTTTTAAACATCTTTATTGGAGTATAATTGCTCTACAATGGCGTGTTAGTTTCTGCTTTATAACAAAGTGAATTAGCTATATATATACATATATCCCCATATCTCCTCCCTCTTGCGTCTCCCTCCCTGGTGAATCATAGTTTAACACATAGATATAGTATTTGAAAACCAGGTTCTAAATTCAATTTATTTCAAGACTTGATTATCATAGCTGTCAGGACTGAAAAATTACTTTGGAAAAGCACACATCATGCAATATGTATTTGGGAAGATACTTATGGTTATTGATAATGGATATACACATTCATATTTTAAATAGCATTCTTGATAATGTCAAATTTGAAGTTGGGCAGATCAGCAGTTTTGTTATTTTTAAACCCTATATATCTATGTTGATTTGTAGATCCAATGAATGCAACACTGTAAATCCAATGAAATATTACTAAAGCTAAACTTCTTTCCTATTTTTGGATAAAATTCGAAAATTACCATTAGGCAGATACCACAGCAAATATCACTGCAGGAAGGGGCAAGTGGTAGAAGATAAACTTAGTGGTAAGTGTGGAATGAGAACAGGCCATATGTATAGTCTCAAAATCTCTCTCCACCAAAAACTTTTTTTTTTTACTTTGTTTTTTTTTACACTGCAGCAAGCTTTTTTTTTTTTTTAATTTACCTCATTTATCTATTTCTGGCTGCTTTGGTTCCTCGTTGCTGTGGGCGGCCCCCTCCAGCTGCAGCGAGCGGGGGCCACTCCCCTGCTGTGGTGCACAGGCTTCCCACTGCGGCGGCCCCTCCCGTTTCAGAGCTCGGGCTCTAGGCACGAGGGCCTCAGCAGTTGTGGCACGCAGGCCCAGCAGCCGTGCCTCACGGGCCCTAGAGCACAGGCTCAGCAGCCGTGGCGGACGGGCCCAGCCGCTCCACGGCATGTGGGATCCCCCCGGACCAGGGCCCGAACCCGCGTCCGCTGCACCGGCAGGCGGACTCTTAACCACTGCGCCACCAGGGAGGCCTTCCACCATAAACTTTTTAATTGCTGAAGAAAAAAGAGTAACTTTACAATGGACCTGGCAGGTGCCATCTTAACCAAGGGATCAAAGTTAGCATTAACAGTAATAAGACACATTGACATCATGTACCACTTGGTACGATATACTGGAAAGGACTCATCACTTCTGTGAAGTTCTTGCCAAAAAAAGTATGACCGCAGACAAATCATGAGAAGACATCAGACAAACTCAAACTCAGAGACATTCTACAAAATGTGACCACTAGTCTTCAAAGATGAAAAACAAAGACTGGGAACCATTACAGGTTGGAGGAGACTAAGGAAATATAACAACTAAATTAATGTGGGATCCTTAATTGGATACAAGACCAGAAAAAAAAATATTAGTAGGGAAACTGGCAAAATTCAGATTAGGTCTGTAAAATAGTTGATGGTATTTTATCGGTGTCATTTCCTGGTTTAGATCACTGCAATATGATTATGTAAGATGTTAACATTAGGTGAAGCTAAGTGAAGGGTATATGAGAACTCTCTGTACTATTTTTGCAACTTTTCTGTAAGTGTAATTTTTTTCAAAATTATCTATATACTAAAAATTATATATATACACACACACACATATATATACACACACACACACACTAATAGAATTTGAACCATTACCTTCCAGTGTCTAGTGGATTTTTTTGTCTCATCCATGTTAGAAGACTCTGTAGAGTCCTCAAACTGTACCTTCTGCTGCAAACTGTGCTTCCGTGTTCCTATGCTCTCGCATAAACTATTCTCACCATCAGAAATTCACTCCAAGTTATTTGGGGGCCTCCTATCTGTAAAGGCAACTGATGCCCACAATTGTTGAACTGAATGCGATCATTATCAACCTACTTCTCATTATAGGTAGTTGAACATCCTTCTAAAATGCTCTTTCAGATGTATGATGAGCCCTAATTGATCTTGCCAAAAACCCATAGATGAAGAACAGGTCCTATATTCTGACATTTCTTTTGCAGTTGAAGAAATACATTCCAAGATGTCAAATAATTTGTATCCTTTTGAGTAAGCTGACTCAGGCATGTCTGCTGCAGACTAAAGGAACATTTGCTCTGGCTCTCCTCCTTAGCCACAACCCTAAATTTAGTAGATGCAAAAGCATCTTTCTTTGATGAATTCATCATGGTGCCCGAGCTGAGTTGTCTAAATTGGCATCAGTGCTGAAGTCTGTGGAGAAGATTGGGCTGCCTGTGTTCTTACTCAAGGCTTTTCTCTATAAGTAGATTGTTGTGATGGTTAATTTTATGTTTCAACTTGCCTAGGCCACAGGATACCCAGATATTTGATCAAACATTATTCTCTGTTTCTGTAAGTGTATTTTTGGTTGAGATTAACGTTTAAGTTGGTGGACTTCTGAGTAAGGCAGATTGCCCTCCATAATGTGGGTGGGCCCCATCCAATCAGTTGAAGGCTTCAATAGAACAAAAGATTGGCTTCCCCCAAGTAAGAGAGAATTCTCCAGCAGACTGCTGTTCTTGGACTACATCTGCAACACCATCTCTTCCTGCCTGAGAGGGATCTATAGCTCTATCTTTATCTCTATCTATAGCCATATATCTCTATCTCTATCTCTGTCTCTATCTCTATCTCTCACTGGTACTCTGGAGAACCTTGACTAATAATGTTGTCCTATGTGTTCTTGATATAAGTAGATTCCCTTGTCATTTGCCTCTTGCTCACTACAGTCACTTGGTGGAGCGGCCAGAGGGCAGCATAGTTGGGGTATTTGCAAGTCTAATTATAATTACCTCACAATACGGGTACACAGTCTATTGATTAACTTTGAAGCTTCTACTTGAATATGTAAAATACATTTCAGCCTGCAAGGAAATGGCTAGAATATTGACTAAAGTGCTTTAAATGCAGACTCCTCCTGGTCTACTGGTCATGTATCAGCTATATATCCACTTATTGCAAGAAATGTTTAACAGAAATGTAAAAGAAACTGTGGGTTGTCACTTACTTTTCCACTTCCAGGATGCGTATGGGTTACTTCTTCTCTCCCAGTCATTGAGTTATTTTAATTTTGCCTTTGGTGTATTTATTACAGCAGTGTATTTCCTAAGACTATTTAAAATTTTCGACATCCCTTTTAGTCTCCCTGTAAATGGCAACAGTGCTGTCTTAGAGTTCCCCATTGTGTCAAGATTCAACAGTCAATGTGGTCAGTGACCCAGATCTTAGATCACATTCCCTTGAGAGAAATATATTCTTCTGTGCTTAAAATCTTGAAGACATTTCTCTTTTTCCTTTAAGGTCTTCATACCAGCTCCTTTGTTTCAGCTTCTGCTATGTTAAAACCCTAGACAGAATCCCAATTATTTTGTTCTATGGGAATTTTGATGCATCAGTTTCAGTAGTTTTAAAAATAAGCTCGTTGTCTACTGGAACCTAATTTGATTACACATTATTCTTTCCAACATGGTTCTTATAAGGAGATTGGAGCCATAAACTTTTGCTGTTTATAAGATTCTGCTTAAGGTAATGGTCAAGTTGAATAATTACCCAAGATCAAAGGGTTTGGAAAGGTGGTGGTGGTAGTGGCCTGGGGGGTCCTCCTTGGGGAGCTAAATAGCCACTCAAGGGGGGTAGGGGAGGGGATAATGGCCCTGCAGGTGGTTATGGTCAGTATGTAGTAAACAGGAAGTGACCCACCCACCCTTATATCCGGAATAAGATGGCCCATTTAGAATTAAATAATGAAAATACACAAACACAATCCAACAGATCCGTTGAATATATATAAGGAAAGACCCTGTGGATCAAAAAGGGAAATTAACCGCAGAATGCAAGCTCCCATTCGACAGTGTTTTTCATGTGCTGGTGCTGTGTCAATCACTGCATGTGTCATTTCATCCAGTCCAACAACAATCTTAGGAAGCAGACACATTACCCCATCATCCCCTTTTAGAGATGAGGGATGTAAGACTCAGTTAGGTTGAGTCACTTGCTCAAGATCATAGAGTGAATGGGTGACGAAGCCACAGTTGGAACTCATTGGTGTCCTTCCAGCACCTACCCTCTTAAGCAGCACAATAAGTGCCACTTGCAGTCAAGAGAGTCACTAAGGCAAACACTGGTTGTGCCTTCTCAAGAGCTGTCAGCAGAGAAGGCCCCCAAAAGTCACATTGACCTGGCAGCGATCTCAGCTATGAAAATCAGAGCCTGATACAGAGCCACATGAAACTTTTTCTATTTTCTTCACTCACCGCCCTTTCTGGCCAACCCAACGCTCATGCTCTGCTCACAGCATGTGGCTGGCAAAGACTTGATTTCCAGTATTGTTTCATTAAGGGAAGGGTGTGCTAAGGAAAGCCTGCCTGGCAGACGGGGTTCTGACTGTAATCTGGTATGTGGCTCCCCTTAGATGCCAGCCTCTCCTGAGGTGGCTGAAGTCGGTCAGCCTCTCTCATTCCATTGCCTTGGGAGTGCTGTAAAACACCAAAAGCCCAAACTTGCTGGGCTATGGGCCAGACTCTTGGAGAAGTCACCAGAAGCCCCTGCCTGCAGAGATCCTGCCACCTTGTGAGGGTTGCAGGGCCACCCAGCCCTGAGGAGACACCCTTTTTCAGTTGCTACTGGAAATAATCTCCAAAAGTTATCTATAAAAATCCATTTAAGACCCATCTTTTTAAAATTAGACATTTCTGGCCTCCTTTTTTAACTGGATGCAGTCTGTTCTCTTTCTGGATATTTGCTCCTCTGTAAGCAGCTCACATTTTAATTGAAGGTGATTTTTCATGGGAAAGGATGTGAACTGGGCAGCTTGTGGTATGACTGCCCCAGCTCTGCCTACCTCCCTCTACTGGCAGCTTCAGGGATGGCAGGTACACAACTGTAAATTGTAATTCATACCACATGGTGCCCTTGTTTAAAATCTTTAGTCTCCCCATCACTTAGAATAAAACCCAGCTATTTACCAGGCTCTGCGAGGCTAAGCAGTATCTGGACCTTGTTTCCCTCAATGACCACTCTTTTGTACTCTCAATACTTCCACCTTCATTCTGACTTCAAATATTCCAAACTAGGACCACACTTAGAATCTCTGTGCTACTTGCTTTTTACTCTCTGGGAGTCTCTTACTCAGATTCTTTAAGACTAGCTTCTGCTCATCCTTCAGATCTCAGCTTAGATACAACATCTTCAGAGAAGTCTTCCCTAACCAGTTAGTTACCCAGTCTACAGAAGCTTTCTTTCTTCATCACATGGCCATAGTTTCTTAAGCTCTTCATGGTACTCATTGCCACTTGATATCTTCTTGTTCATCTTTGTGTTTACTTCTTTTGCAACTTAAACGGAAGCTTCATACAAGAACAGTGATTTTTCTTCAGCTCTCTATTCCCAGCATTTATAGTAGTGTCTGGCACAGAGTAGAGAGGGGCTCAGTATGCATTTATTAATGAGTTGATCCGCCACTCTCCCAGCCAACATCCACACATGGCAAAGAATTAATCAATTGTGGTGTTTTTTTCCACTGCATATTACCGCATCGAGATGACAATTTGCTAGAGATCCTGAGTTCACCCCACATGCAAAGGTAAATTCCAGATAGAGTAAAGAGCTGCATGTAAAGAAATATAGAGATGATATTTAAAGGCAAATATTCTTATAACATTGCAATAGGAAAAAAAAATCTCAATGGAAAAAGTTATTCCAAAGTCAAGTGGAAGACTCAGAGCCAATACAGAAGGGATTGGCAAATCTGGCAATAAAATGTTAAAAGTTTGCATGGCATAGTAAACCAAGGTAAACAATAAGTGAAACATTTGATGAAAATATTTTCAAAATAAATAACCAAGGATTAATAACCTTAATTTTTAAATTTTACAAATCAATAAGAAAAAGAAAACAGTATAGACATTAGACATTCACAAACAATTCACATGGTACAGATGGCCAGTAACAATGGGGAGAGGCATTTAACTTCACTTATAATCAAGAAAATGAAAATCAGCATAGAATTTTTTTTTCCTATCAATCAGATTAATGAAACAAAAAAGGTTGAAAGCTGTTGTGGATGTGGAGAAACGGCCACTGTTATCATGGGAAAGAGTATAAATGTGTACTGCCTTTTGAAGATCAATTTGTCAGTACCTACCAAAATTTATAGTGCACATGACAATAATTTCATACTTACGTATTTATGATAATTGACATTTCTTTGAATACAACTGAGATTAAGTACTTTTTATGTTAATTGCTCATCTCTGTATTTTTCTGTTCTGAACTTGCCAGTTTATGGCTGTTGCCTGCTTTGCTACCATTAGATTGTTAGCTGAGTAAGATTGGAGATGCAGAAAAACACAAAAAGGGCATGAAAATGTATTTCTTCTCACAAGGACTATTGAACTCCTTTATCTTTTCACTTTCAATAGTGGAGCCAGTAGTATTGAAACAATAATATAAATACAATTGTTTCTCAGCAGTGGCCCCATCCCAGGAACTTGCATCCCTCATAACTTGCTAAAAAGGATGGAATGACTGCATTCACATTTTTAAGAAATGTAATTCATCATGCATTTTTAAATTCAATTAGTAAACATTTGTTGACTACCTACATTTGCCAGGTACTGCTTTAGCCATCCTTCCTCAACCTTTTTGCTCTTACTTATAAAATATGTACAAAATAAGTCCTTCAGAAGCAATGGCAGAGGAATCGAGGCCAGCCATCAGGGTCCACACAGTCACATCTGAGCCAGAAGAAAAATTCTGTTATTAAAATTTTAAAAACAGAATCTTGAAAACTTTAAAATTCTCCATGTATTGTTAAGTTAAAAAAATAAAAGCTAAGAAGATGTTATGTGTATAATGTTCCCACTTCTGCTAAAAAGTATATATATGTATTTTATATACATATTTATATATGCTTATTTATATGAATGAATTTGCACAGAAAATGTTATGGAAGAATATACCCCAAGTTTATTTTCTTAAATGGTGGCATTTCAGATTACTTTCATTTCTTTTTCTCTTATTTTTGTTTTCTAAATTTTCTGCTACTAATATAGACTCTCCCAATAATCTCAGAAATGAAAAAAATCCCTTATTTAGTTAAAAGTAGGCTCTATAAACAAATGTTCAGTTTTCTTTCAATTCTTTCTCTGTCACCTCCTAAAATTATAAATTATATGTTTTTAAAGTTTCTTAGCTACTCTAAGTCTTAGTTTCTTCACCTGAAAATAACGATAATAAGTAATAAATACCCCCATGTGTTCTTGGTTTGAATTCAATAATATCAAGTAAGAAAAGCCCTTAGCACAGAGCTTCATGTTTAGTAAATACTCTGTGTTAGTCCATTTACTTTTTTTCTTCTCTTCTTATACAGCAAATGTTAAAGTCAATTAAACATTAGAGAGTCTCTAAAAGCCATAACTATACACCCAGGAGTTTCCAAAATAGTCCCAGTTTCAAATATTTCATCCTGTTGAAAGACAATGTGTACTGATTTTGATTTCAGATTCATGATTTTCATTAGGCTCCTGTTCCCTTGGTCATCTTATCTCAATACCTAACAGTTTTGAGCACTTACTCTGTCTATCCAATCTTCTGGAATGAGAAAAAGTAGCTCTGAGAGTGTGACATATAGCTGTCTGAAGCTTTAAGCCTCATTCACAGCCAAAGCCTCTTATACAGTTAACTGGGATGTTATCTGTCTCCCTTAATGGATAGGCAACCTTAGTTAATTGGAATGGTAAAAGTGCTTCTCAATGAAAATGTATTTTTCAATCCCAGTGACATTAGGAATTAAATATAAAAAAAAAAAGAAAAAGTCCTAAATACATCTTATAAAGTGAATATGACATTGATACTGAAAGTTCAAAAAATTGCACCAAAAAAGAAAACTAAGAACAATTCACACTAAAAATATTCAATAAAATATTAGCAAACAGCCCACTAAAAAATATACATTAATAGCATGTGTCCATTTTTTGACGAATATAAAAGTGATTCAATATTGAGTTGTCTTTATATAATTCATCAAATTAATACACCTAAGAGAAAAATCGTGATTATTCCCAGACATGCAGAAAGAATATTACCAAAATCCATTTACAGATTTTACACACTTATGCAAAAAAAAAAAAACAATATAATAAGAATTGTTGGATATTTCCTTGTCATATATAAAAATTGCATATATAACCTTAATAACAAAGCCAGAGACTTTCCACAAAAATTAGTCATAGAAAGAGTGATATCCATTATCTTCATACAAAGATGTTCATGAAATTCATTGCTGTGTAACATTTGCAATGACTAATACTTCCAACAAAATGTTACATAGCAATGAATTTCACTCTTCTTATTCCTGATTTGAGTGGGAAAGTCTCTGACTTTGTTGCTAAGGTTGTATATGCAATTTTTACATTAATTACATAATAAAATAGAATATTAATATAATATATTAATTAACATAATATAATTTTATACAAGTAATATTCATTAATATTTTAAATAAAACTCTTGCAAGACTCAACTTACAAAGGTAATACAATCCCAATAGAAATATCAGCTGATGTTTTTTTCTCAAGCTAGACAAGTGGATTACAAAATCCATTTGGAAGTATAAACAAGCAAGAATAGCCAGAAAAATCCTGGAAGAGAGGAACTAGAGCGTTGCTACCCTATTAGATACTGAAACATACTACCAAGCGTTTGTATATCTAAAATGATGTATTGGCATGAAATACACATGCAAACCAATGAAATGAAAGAGCAAACAAAGAAATAGACACAATTACAACTGCAAATTTAGTATATGATAAAGATGTCTTCTCAAATCAGTGGAGAAAAGATCGACTTTTTGATAAGTAACATTGGGATAATTGGATAGTCACATGAAAAAGATAAAAATGTATCTATTTCTTCCACCATACACCAGGATAGATTCCAAATGCATAAGACATTTAAGTGTGAAAAAATTAAAACACAAGTATTAGATAAAAACATGAGTCAATTCCACTATAACTTAGCATTAGAAAAAAATTTTCCTATTATCCAAAAGAACTATAAGGAAATACTAAATTATAAAAAACAAAAACAAAAACAAAAACAAAAAACCTTTGCATGGAAAAAGATACCAAAAGCAAAGGGGAAAAAAGTCAAATTGGGAAAAGATAAGCTCTTTATATAACAACAAATAAATATTTGTAAATATTGCTAACACATAAAGAGCTTTTAATTTTTAAAAAATACCTGTAATTTTATAGAAAACAAACTAAAGAATAAACAAATGATTCACAGAAGAATAAATTTTTTAAAAATAATTTTTAAATTAAATTTTTTAAATTTAAAAAAATTATTTATTTATTTATTTATTTTTTCTGCCTACTGCAGCCTCCATCTTTATATTTTAGCCTATTTTTCAAGTTGTCAAAAAGTGATGTAAGAGAGATAGGTTTTGTTTATCAGAAACCCTTCAACATCTCCAGTATTTTCTTCCTTGTCTTTTCTCAAGTGTGTGTGTGTGTGTGTGTGTGTATGTGTGTGTCTGTGTGTGTGTGTGTATGTGTTTGTCTGTGTGTTTGTGTGTGTGTGCTTAATAGGTTCCTTACCACAAAGTTTACTGTGACTCTCTCTCTTTACTCAGACTCTGCTTTCCTGCCTTCAAGAAATTATTCAAAGAGTTTTCTTAGAAGTACGTTCACAGAAAAATAACTTTAAATGACTCAATCATATGAATGTTTGCTTACTTTCACTCATAGTAAAAGAAATCTGCTTCAGATTGATTGAGATGTCTTTTCTTAACTATTAGGCAGCAAATCCAAACTTTCTTCTGAGTTTGGTAAAAATCCTGTAGACAAGGCTTTTTAGGTGAATAGGCAATTTCATATATTGCTTATGAAAATGCAAAATGGTAATCTTATAGAAGGGAATTTGGCAATATCTAACAAAATTATATGTGCATTTAAACTTTGACTTAACAATCCCATTTCTAGGAATGCACCCCAAAGGTACACCGGCAAAATAAAGAAAGGAAGGAAAGACAAGACTAATTTCAAGGTTATTTATTGCAGAATTAATTATAATAGTAAAAACAGGAAAAAAGACCCAAATGTCCATCAACAGGGAATTGGTCAAATAAATTTTGATATATTCATACAAGGCAGTAATATGCAGCTTCATAGACTAATAAGGAATAATCTATCTATATACTATTACAGAGTGATTCCAAGGGTATATTATGTGATAAAAGCAAGGTAAGCGAAGTGTGAATAGTGTTCTATTTCTGAGTAAAGAGAGTATGAAGAGATATATATATCTCCTTATATTAATAAAAATCAAATGATGGACGGAGAAACCATAAAATTAAAAGAAAATGGGTGGAGGCATGAAGATTTGGAGGCACCTCCAGTGCAAGGGCTTTTAAATTGCCACACCCGTCCTGCTCCCTCTGGAAGGAAAAGGTGGCCCAGCTGAGGCGGGGGAGTCGAGGAAAAGCCTCTGCACTTGTGTGCATTGCATCCTAGGCTTTGGATTTTAAGGACATGAGAGAGAATTAACAGTGTCTCAAGAGAATCCATTGGAGAATGTTTCAAGATGTATATGTGAAGTATTCCAAATGAAGCTGGAGCATCCACATTGAAATTGCTTCATGTTGTGTGGGCATCCATTGAACTAGAAAATGTTTTCACTTTCTTAAAGAACTTCACTAAATCTCGCCATCTAAAAGTCTGAATGTCCCGTTGCCTCATTCATAAAATAAATTCAACCCTTTGTGGAGAAGTCAGGCTTCTGAATTTATCAATGAGTGAAGAAACAGTGGTGTTTTCATCTGTTAAGATTCTTTCTCTTGTTTCAAGTGACAGAAAACAGTTTGTACTACTTTGAACAAAACAAAATAAGGGGAGTCCTTCAAGATGGCAGAAGAATAAGACGTGGAGATCACCCTCCTCCCCACAAATACATCAAAAATACATCTAGGGCATCCCTGGTGGTGCAGTGGTTAAGAATCTGCCTGCCACTGCAGGGGACCTGGATTCGAGCCCCGGTCCAGGAAGACCCCACATGCTGCAGAGCAACTAAGCCCGTGTGCCACAACTACTGAGCCTGCGCTCTAGAACTCATGAGCCACAACTACTGAGCTCACGCACCACAACTACCGAAGCCCGCACGCCCAGAGCCTGTGCTCCGCAACAAGAGAAGCCACCGCAATGAGAAGCCCACGCACCGCAAAGAAGAGTAGCCCCCACTCAACGCAGATAGAGGAAGCCCACGTGCAGCAATGAAGACCCAACGCAGCCAAAAAGAATAAACAAATAAAATAAATTAAATAAATAAATAAATAAAAATAAAACTTAAAAAAAAAAAATACATCTACATGTGGAACAACTCCTACAGAACACCTACTGAATGCTAGCAGAGGACCTCAGACTTCCCAAAAGGCAAGCAACTCCCCACGTACCTGGGTAGGGCAAAAGAAAAAAGAAAAAACAGAGACAAAAGAATAGGGACGGGACCTGCATCAGTGGGAGGGAGCTGTGAAGGAGGAAATGTTTCCACACACTAGGAAGCCCCTTCACTGGCGGGGACGGGGGGCGGGCTGGGGGAAACTTCAGAGCCACGGAGGAAAGCACAGCAACAGGGGTTCAGAGAGCAAAGCGGAGATATTCCCGCACAGAGGATTCGTGCCTACCAGCACTCGCCAGCCTGAGACACTTGTCTGCTCACCCACTGGGGCAGGTGGGGTCTGAGAGCTGAGGCTTGGGCTTTAGAGGTCAGACTTCAGGGAGAGGACTGGGGTTGGCTACATGAAGACAGCCTGAAAGGGACTAGTGCGCCACAGCTAGCTGGCAGGGAGTCTGCGAAAATGTTTGGACCTGCCAGAGAGGCAGGAGACCATTGTTTGGGGTGCACAAGGAGATGGGATTCCTGCTTCGTGTGCCCACAGACGGCAGAGCACTGCCTAAGTGAGCTCCAGAGATGGGCGCGATCTGCGGCTATCTGCTTAGACCACAGAGATGGGCATGGAATGCTAACGCTGCTGCTGCTGTCACCAAGAATCCAGTGTGCAAGCGCAGGTCACTACCCACACCTCCTGGGGAGCCAGAAGAGCACGCCACTGCCTGGGTCCCATGATCCAGGAACAACTTCCCTGGGAGAACACACAGCACATCTCAGGCTGTTGCAATGTTGTGCTGGCCTCTGCTGTTGGAGGCTTGCCCCGCATTCCAATTATGACTACCATACGCCTCCCTCTCCCTGGCCTGAGTGAGCAAGAGAGCCCTAATCAGCCACTGCTTTAACCCACTCCTGTCTGGGCAGGGAACAGGTACCTGAGGGTGGCCTACAAGCAGAGGCAGGGCCAAAACCAAAGTTGAACTCCAGGAGCTGTGCAAACAAAAAAGAGAAAGGGAAATATCTCTGTGCAGCCTCAGGAGCAGCAGATTAAATCCCCACAATCAACTTGATAAACCTTGCATCTGTGGAATACTGGAATAGACAACAAATGTTCCCAAAATTGAGGTGGTGGACTTTGGGAGCAACTGTAGACTTGGGGTTTGCTTTCTGCATCTGATTTGTTTTTGGTTTTATGTTTCTCTTAGTTCAGTTTTTAGTGCTTGTTATCATTGGTGGATTTGTTTATTGGTTTGTTTGCTCTCTTCCTTTTTAATTTTTCTTTTTATTTAAATTTTTTTTCCTTTTCTCTTTTTCTGAGTGTGTGGGTGTATGTTTCTTTGTGTGATTTTGTCTGTTTAGTTTTGCTTTTACCATTTGGTTTGGGGTTCTATCTGTTCCTTTTTTTTTTTTTCTTCCATTTCTTCTGAGCCATGTGGCTGGCAGGGTCTTGGTGCTCTGGTCAGGTGTTGGGCCTGAGCCTCTGAAGTGGGAGAGCAGAGTCCAGGATTATGGACCACCGGAGACCACCCAGACCCACATAATATCAATTGGTGAGAACTCTCTGAGAGATCTCTGTCTCAACGCTAAGACCCAGCTCCACCCAATGGCCAGCAAGCTCCACTGCTGGACGCCCCATGCCAAACAATTAGCAAGACAGGAACACAACCACACCCATTAGCAGAGAGGCTGCCTAAACTCATACTAAGTTCACAGATGCTCAAAAACACAACACAGGATGCAGCCCTTCCCACCAGAAGGACAAGAGCGAGACTCACCAACCAGAACACAGGTACCAGTCCCCTCCACCAGGAAGCTTACACAAGCCACTGAACCAACCTCACCCACTGGGGGCAGACACCAAAAATAACGGGAACTATGAACCTACAGCCTGTGAAAAGGAGAACCCCAAACACAGTAATTTAAACAAAATGAGAAGACAGAGAAATATGCAGCAGATAAAAGAGCAAGGTAAAAACTCACCAGACCAAACAAATAAAGAGGAAACAGGCAGTCCACCTGAAAAAGAATTCAGAGTAATGATAGAAAAGATGATCCAAAATCCTGGAAATAGAATGGAGAAAGTACAAGAAACATTTAACAAGGACCTAGAAAAACTAAAGAGCAAACAAACAATGATGAACAACACAATAAATGAAATTCAAAATACTCTAGAAAAATCAATAGCAAAAAAACTGAGGCAGAAGAACGGATAAGTGACCTGGAAGATAGAATAGTGGAAATAACTGTCACAGAGCAGAATAAAGAAAAAAGAATGGAAAGAATTGAGGACAGTCTCAGAGACCTCTGGGACAACATTAAGCACAACAACATTCAAATTATAGGGATCTCAGAAAAAGAAGAGAAAACGAAAGGGTCTGAGAATATATTTGAGAGATCAGAGTTGAAAACTTCCCTAACAAGGGAAAGAAATAGTCAGTCAATTCCAGCAAGCGCAGAGAGTCCCATACAGGATAAACCCAAGGAGAAACATGCCAAGACACATATTAATCAAACTATCAAAAATTAAATACAAAGAAAAAATATTAAAAGCAGCAAGGGAAAAACAACAAATAACATAAAAGGGAATCCCCATAAGGTTAACAGCTGATCTTTCAACAGAAACTCTGCAAGCCAGAAGGGAGTAGCAGGACATATTTAAAGTGATGAAAGTGAAAAACCTACAACCAAGATTACTCTACCTAGCAAGGACCTCATTCAGATTCAACAGAGAAATTGAAACCCTTACAGACAAGCAAAAGCTAAGAGAATTCAGCACCACCAAACCAACTTTACAACAAATGATAAAGGAACTTCTCTAGGCAGGAAACACGAGAGAAGGAAAAGACCTACAATAACAAACATAAAACAATTATGAAAATGGTAATAGGAACATACATACCGATAATTACCTTAAATGTAAATGGATTAAATGCTCCAACCGAAACACATAGACTGGCTGAATGGATACAAAAACAAGACCCGTATATATGCTGTCTACAAGAGACCCACTTCAGACCTAGGGACGCATACAGACTGAAAGTGAGGGGATGGAAAAAGATATTCCATGCAAATGGAAATCAAAAGAAAGCTGGAGTAGCAATTCTCACATCAGACAAAACAAACTTTAAAATAAAGACTATTACAAGAGACAAAGAAAGACATTACATAATGATCAAGGAATCAATCCAAGAAGAAGATATAACATTTGTAAATATTTATGCACCAAACATAGGGGCACCTAAATATATAAGACAAATACTGACAGCCATAACAGGGGAAATCGACAGTAACACAATCACAGTAGGGGACTTTAACACCCCACTTTCATCAATGGACAGATCATCCAAAATGAAAGTAAATAAGGAAACACAAGCTTTAAATGACACATTAGGCCAGATGGACTTAATTGATATTTATAGGACATTCCATCCAAAAACAACAGAATACACTTTCTTCTCAGGTGCTCATGGAATATTCAACAGGATAGATCATTCCTTGGGTCACAAATCAAACCTTGGTAAATTTAAGAAAATTGAAATTGTATCAACTATCTTTTCCAACCAAAATGCTATCAGACTAGATATCAGTTACAGGAAAAAAACTGTAAAAAATACAAACACATGGAGGCTCAACAATATAACAATATCAAATAAACAAGAGATCACTGAGGAAATCAAAGAGGAAATTAAAAAAATACCTAGAAACAAATGACAATGAAAACAAAACCCAAAACCTATGGGATGCAGCAAAAGCAGTTCTAAGAGGGAAGTTTAGAGCAATACAATCCTACCTCAAGAAACAAGAAACATCTCAAATAAACAACCTAACCTTATACCTAAAACAATTAGAAAAAGAACAAAAAAACCCTAAAGTTAGCAGAAGGAAAGAAATCATAAAGATCAGATCAGAAAAAAAAGAAAAACAAACAAAGGAAACGATAGCAAACATCAATAAAACTAAAAGCTGGTTCTTTGAGAAGATAAACAAAATTGATAAACTATTAGCCAGACTCATCAAGAAAAAAAGGGAGAAGACTCAAATCAACAGAATTAGAAATGAAAAAGGAGGTGTAACAACTGACGCTGTAGAAATATAAAGGATCATGAGAGACTACTACAAGCAACCATATGCCAAAAAATGTACAACCTGGAAGAAATGGACAAATTCTTAGAAAAGTACAACCTTTCGAGACTGAACCAGGAAGAAATAGAAAATATGAACAGACCAATCACAAGCATTGAAATTGAAACTGTGATTAAAAATCTTCTAACAAACAAAAGCCCAGGACCAGATGGCTTCATAGGTGAATTCTATCAAACATTTAGAGAAGAGCTAATACCTATCCTTCTCAAACTCTTCTAAAATAGAGCAGAGAGAGGAACACTCCCAAACTCATTCTACGAGCCCACCATCACCCTGATACCAAAACCAGACAAAGATGTCACAAGAAAGAAAACTACAGGCCAATATGCATCTTTGTATACTGATGCAAAAATCCTCAATAAAATACTAGCAAACAGAATCCAACAGCACATGAAAAGGATCATACACCATGATCAAGTGGGATTTATCCCAGGGATGCAAGGATTCTTCAATATACACAAATCAATCAATGTGATACACAATATTAATAAGTTGAAGGATACAAACCCTATGATAATCTCAATAGATGCAGAAAAACTTTTGACAAAATGCAACACCCATTTATGATAAAAACTCTCCAGAAAGTGGGCATAGAGGGAACCTACCTCAACATAATAAAGGCCATATATGACAAATCCACAGCCCACATTGTTCTCAATGGTGAAAAACTGAAACCATTTCCTCTAAGATCAGGAACAAGACAAGGTTGCCCACTCTCACCACTATTAGTCAACATAGTTTTGGAAGTTTTAGCCACAGCAATCAGAGAAGAAAAAGAAATAAAAGGAATCCAAATCGGAAGAGAAGAAGTAAAACTATCACTGTTTGCAGATGACATGATACTATACATAGAGAATCCTAAAGATGCTACCAGAAAACTACTAGAGTTAATCAATGAATTTGGTAAAGTATCAGGATACAAAATTAATGCACAGAAATCTCTTGCATTCCTATACACTAACGATGAAAATCTGAAAGAGAAATTAAGGAAACAGTCTCATTTACCACGGCAACAAAAATAATAAAATACTCAGGAGTAAATTCACCCATGGAGACAAATGACCTGTATGCAAAAAACTATAAGGCACTGATGAACGAAATTAAAGATGATACAAACAGATGGAGAGATATATCATGTTCTTGGATTGGAAGAATCAATATTGTGCTAATGACTCTACTACACAAAGCAATCTACAGATTCAATGCAATCCCCATCAAACTACCAATGGCATTTTTCACAGAACTAGAACAAAAAATTTTACAGTTCGTATGGACACACAAAAGACTCCGAATAGCCAAAGCAATATTGAGAAAGCAAAACGAAGCTGGAGGAATCTGGCTCCCTGACTTCAGACTATACTACAAAGCTACAGTAATCAAGACAATGTGGTACTGGCACAAAAACAGAAATATAGATCAGTGGAACAGAATAGAAAGCCCAGAGATAAACCCATGTACATATGGTCACCTTATCTTTGATAAAGGAGGCAAGAATATACAATGGAGAAAAGACAGCCTCTTCAATAAGTGGTACTGGGAAAACTGGACAGCTACATGTAAAAGAATGAAATGAGAACACTCCCTAACACCATACACAAAAATAAACTCAAAATGGATTAAAGACCTAAAGGTAAGGCCAGACACTATAAAACTCTTAAAGGAAAACACAGGCAGAACACTCTATGACATAAATTACAGCAAGATCCTTTTTGACCCACCTCCTAGAGAAATGGAAATGAAAACAAAAATAAACAAATGGGACCTAATGAAACTTAAAAGCTTTTGCACAGCAAAGGAAACCATAAACAAGATGAAAAGACAACCCTCAGAACTGGGAGAAAATATTTGCAAGCGAAGCAAGTGACAGAGGATTAATCTCCAAAATATGCAAGTAGCTCATGCAGTTCAATATCACAAAAACAAACAACCCAATCCAAAAATGGGCAGAAGACCTAAATAGACATTTCTCCAAAGAAGATATAGAGATTGCCAACAAACACATGAAAGGATGCTCAACATCACTAATCATTAGAGAAATACAAATCAAAACTACAATGAGGTATCACCTCACACCGGTCAGAATGGCCATCGTCAAAAATCTACAAACAATAAATGCTGGAGAGGTTGTGGAGAAAAGCGAACCCTCTTGGACTGTTGGTGGGAATGTAAATTGATACAGCCACTGTGGAGAACAGTATGGAGGTCCCTAACAAACTAAAAATAGAACTACCATATGACCCAGCAGTATCACTACTGGGCATATACCCTGAGAAAACCGTACTTTAAAAAGAGTCATGTACCACAATATTCATTGCAGCACTATTTACAATAGCCAGGACATGGAAGTAACCTAAGTGTCCATTGACAGATGAATGGATAAAGAAGATATCACACATATATATGATGGAATATTACTCAGCCATAAAAAGAAATGAAATTGAGTTATTTGTAGTGAGGTGGATGGACCTAGAGTCTGTCATACAGAGTGAAGTAAGTCAGAAAGAGAAAAACAAATATCATATACTAACACACATATATGGAATCTAAAAAAAAAAATGTTTTTGATGACCCTAAGGGCAGGACAGGAATAAAGACACAGACAGAGAATGGACTTGAGGACACGGGGAGGGGGAAGGGTAAGCTGGGACAAAGTGAGAGAGTAGCATTGACATATATACACTACCAAATGTAAAATAGATAGCTAGTGGGAAGCAGCTGCATAGCACAGGGAGTTCGGCTCGGTGCTTTGTGACCACCTAGAGTGGCGGGGTATGGAGGGTGGGAGGGAAGCACAAGAGCGAGGGGATATGGGGATGTATGTATATGTATAGCTGATTCCCTTTTTATACAGCAGAAACTAAAACAACATTGTAAAGCAATTATACTCCAATAAAGATGTTTTAAAAAAAAAAGGGTGCCTATGAGGGATTGGTTTTATAGATTTGACTTTCAAATCATGCAAATGATTTACATAATTTAAAATAAAATTTAACTTAAAAAAATCAATATATAATAACAGGAAGTAAAATGAAATAGGTGAACTTTACTGTGCATCCAGTTTGTATCAAATCCACAGGAGAAAAAGAATTCCAAGTGATTGTACAACACAGTAATTTGACTTTTTATCCCTAGTGGAATAAACCTTAATGACAAAAAGAACTGCCCCCCTAAAAATATATGTAAACTTTTAAAAGTAATGGTATTGCTTACTGCAATGTTATTTTGTCACTGTTGTATTTGCTTTGAGAAATAATGCAATTGAGTAATTATGTGAAAGGTAAATTTTATCATAACTGTGAAGAAAGGACTATGAGACAAATGACCCATTTTCTTCAAAATAAACCAAAGAGAAAGAGAAATAACCTATAGATTAAAATAAACTTATCACACTTAAACTATGGCAATATATAGACCTTATTAAATTCTGATTCAGACAAACAAAATGTTTTTTAAAAGATGATATTTATGGGACATTGGAAATCTTAATGACTGGATAATTGGCATTGGTAATTTATTGCTATTTTGTTTATGTATAGTAATGAAATGGGTTTATGTTTTTTAAAGAGTTTTTACCTTTTTATTTTGAGTTTTAGATGGTTTATTATAGAGCAAAAGAAACTGAAACATTCACAAAACTTAGAAAGAACTTCTAAATCAATACAAATACTAATAGTGATGCCAAAAGCTCGGCTTCTGTGCACCGGTGCCAAATCAAATCTGAGACAGAGTTCTGCGTGAAGTAGAAAGGAATAGCTTTATTGCTTTTTCAGGCAAAGGGGGACACAGTGGACTCATGCCTCTCAAAATGGTGTGTCCCCATCCATTAGGATTTGATGAGTTTCATAACAAGTGTTCAAGGGTAGGGTTGCTGATAAGATTAGGGTTTGTGCAGGGCTTGCACTCCTTTAGTCTGGACTCAGGTGGTCTCCTGATGAACTTCTCTGGTTCTCAAGGCTATCATACCACGACCTTCTCTCTGGAGTGAGGATTGCTTCATCTTCCATTTATTAGTGTTTTTAGTTCTATATAGAGCTAGAAAGATATTGTTATGTGTATCACTTGAGGCGAACCGGGACTCTGCCCCAAGGTGGCGCTATTGTTTCTTGGTGGCTCCTCCCTGTCTCTGCATCTCCTCCCTTTCCTGATTAGCAACTGTTCGAATCTGCCCTTTGGAACCCAGGGAAGGTCATGGAGGCTGGAGTCTGTTCCCTACAAACAAGAAACAGGGTACAGAAAGTCTTCCATGCCCAGGAACCCCACAAGGTCCTGCTCGATTTTAATAGCAGTTTATAAGTAAGAGACATGAACAAATTATTCATACGAGAGCATTCCTACTGGTGGATAAAATATGCCTAAATTTATGACTAATTAGAGGTTAGAAGTGAAACTAATGAAGTATGACTTCTTACCCATAAAGTTTACAATATTTAATACATTTCAAATTCTAAGTGCTTATGAGTATGAATTTTTACCTTTTTAACATATATATTAACATAATTATTGACAAAATGATACGAGAATTAGCTCATAATAATAAGAGAGGGCGAAGTGGGTAGAAGTATAGATGAAATAAATTGACCGGTAGTTGATGATCATTGAAATTGAGTGATGTGTACCTGTGAATTTAATATTTTATCCATTCAATTTTTGTGTATATTTAAAATTTTCCAAAAAAAATAAAATTTAAAAAGTCAACACTACTTAGTAGAAATAAATAAAAGGATTGCTAGAATTTCCTAGATTTATAAAGGAAGCATTAATTTACTAGATGAAACTAAAATCCTAAGGAAGAACTAGTTTCTGTGACTCTGTAACATTAATAAATTGAATATGAATTAGTTAAGGCAAAAAACAACTCCTGTGTAGTGTTTTCTATGCACAAAAGTCAATTTAAGGAACATGAAAACCCATAGATAAGCTTTGCCCTGGAGGGAGGCAGCTTTGACTTCAATTCCTTCTCTCCAGGAACTTGAATTATAAAATACAAAGTATTTAGAACAGTGCCTGGCACATAGATAACACTCAGAAAATTTTAAGAATCAAGATTATCATCAGCCTGGGCCGTGGAAAGAGAATGGACCTAGTTCACATCTTGACCTTTCCATTTATGAACTGGGGACAAGTTATTTGGTTCCACTTAAAAAATATTTCATATATATATGAAAGCATCTTCTCTGTGCTAGCCCCAAAAAACTAGGACACTGCTCTTAAGGAGTTAAAAATCTAGAGCCTAAGGTAACTCTGTTTCTTCAATTCTAAAATTGCTATTCCAATAATCACAGATCATAATACTTTCACTGAGTTAGTTTGCAAATGAAGTAAAATAGGTTCCAATGGTCTTTTTTTCCCAAAGTGGAAAAAAAAAATCTGTTTGCAGAACCCAGTTAGATGAAACTAGCTTTAAAGGACATTGGAGTATTGTGTTTTCTTCTTGGCTCACCATGCTGACTGCCAATGTTGATCTGCTCTCTAAATGGACCTACATTAGACAAACTTATGCTGTTTCCTATTACTTCAAAAGGGGTTGCATTAATTCATAAACTGCAATTTGGATTTGTAAATTAGGCCCTAGCCCATTTTGTTAATGTGAAGTGATCTCCAGGAACCCAGTACCATTCACCTTTCATTCATGCATTTCATTCAATAATGAGTTCTGAATGCTTACTAGGTACGAGGCACTGAGCAAAGACTTAGGACAATCACATAACACAGACACAAAGAAGTTTATATTCTAACAAGAGCAGACAGACAGGAAAAAGTATGCTTAATAAATGAATGAATTTTGTTAGATGGTGAAATGTGCCCTGGAAAAAAATCAAAGAGCAAAGAAGTATAAACAAGGTGTTTAGTAATATTTACTGATTGATTTCTTTATCTGTGACTTTTACTGGCCTCTGTAAATAGTTGTCTATACCTCCTGGTACTTCCCAAACAATTGTTTCTGTTGACACCTACTTATTTTATCAATAAGCAAAGAATCATGGACCCAAATGTATGCTAGGAGTTCTAGAAAAAGAAACTGGTTGTGTTAGTGGGGGAGTGGAGAAGAAACTAAATTTCTATTATGGTTGGATCTTCACTTTGAGTCCCTTCTTTAGAGCACTAAGTGATAAAGAGTAGGTAAGAGTTTCTTTTCTTTTTTTTTTTTTAAGTTTATAAAGAATTTATTTTTATAATTCTTACATTTGTTTTCCATGGAAAACTTTATATTGACTTCTTTATTGGTTAAAAAAATCAAATATTATTCACCATGATTTTTTCTTTTTTTTATGTACTTTTTTTTAACATCTTTATTGGAGTATAATTCCTTTACATTGTTGTGTTAGTTGCTGCTGTATAACAAAGTGAATCAGCTATACGTATACATATGTCCCCATATCCCCTCCCTCTCGTGCCTCCCTCTCACCCTCCCTATCCCACCCTTCTAGGTGGACACAAGAGAATAGGTAAGAGTTTATGTTCTGGGAAAACAGCCCAAAGTTGGAGTTCATAATGCTAACATGTGGTATCCTTAGTCTTTTGGCAAAACAACATACCTGTTCCTTCAGTGAAGTCCAACAGAACTCCACACTCCCTTATTACACTTGGTAAATGTTTCCTCACTGGGTGCCCTAAACCCCTGGTGGATTGCAGCTTGGGTTGTTTTTGTTATTTAATGATTTGCTTTCATACGAGCACATGCTCTTTATTTCCTGCTAAAAATTCCAAACAAGCTCTGAATGTCTGGCCAGATGTCTCCACTAAGGGGTACCAGGATTGGTGATGCCGAGGGCTCAGAGAGATGGATTCCATGCCTCCCCTCTATAGGTAGGTGCTAGCGGATGCTTACTTTGCTACCTGATGCAGTCTGTTGACCAATGCTGGGCAACACGGTGAAGTAAGGCTCATTCTCTCCCAGTGGCCCTCACTATGTATTGTAGGAACTCTTTACTGTTATAGCAGTTGCATCTCTCTAATTAAATATGACCCATTTAGGGGACTGTGTTCAAAAGTAGCAAGACCTCTTCTCCCAACTCTTACTAGGCTGCTGTGAAGTTTAATGCCTGGTCTTACATTTAGCCCATCCCTTCTCTGCCTGGCCATCTAAGTCTCCTTTGCTCAGTTGTTTGTGAAGTGGATCAGAATATGCCATCTTAGAATTTGCCACTTTGGCATTAGGATTATTTTGAGCTGAAGGTCAATTAAGAAACAGTGAACACAGGAGAAGCTCTCTGGCCTTGCTCTTTCTGCCTAAAAGCATGGCATAAAATTCCCTTTTGTGAAGAAAATTTACGTTTGTAAAGTTGTCCTCTATTATCCAGGAAGAGGAAACAGACTCAGGAGACAACTCTTATCACCTAAGAGGACTTGAGTCTACATAACAAAACTTACCAAACAACTCTTATTTACTCTTCCCACAATTTACCCTCTCTCCAGAAGCTCCCTTTTCCATTGTCTAGTCTCTTCTTCACTCTTTATTACTTTTTGTTAAAATGGTATATATGCCCCTGGGTCCAACCACATCTTTGGGGTTTTCACTTCTCTTCTTTGAAGCCTAAAACATATACACCTAAAATTAACTTTTTCTCCTGTTAATCTGTTTTTTGTCAGTTTAATTCACAGACCCCAGACACTGAACCTGATATGGTAAAGGAAAGTTGTTTGTTTTTTTTTTCCCCCTCTCCTATACTTGCAAACTCAGTTGCATTAGAATCTCCTGTGAATTTTGAAAAATTAGTGCCTAAGTCCCACCTTGATGGAAATGTATATGGGTAGGGGCTGGAAAGCAGTATTTTGTAAAGTTCTTCCATCTGGGTTCTGGCCTCTGTGTGCAGCCAAGAAGAGTGAATTGGGAGCCACAACTTTGTAGTGAAGCAACAGATGATTGTCTTGTCTCTGTTCTAGCACTTCCATTCAGTTTCTTTCTCTGAGCCACTTTCACAGTTTTCCAGAGGTGTGGGTGCGGGCCTGCCTTTTATTTATTGGTTCCTCTGAGCATGTACCACAATTACTCTTGCAATCATTAATAAGCAAAAAGTGCCTGAAGAAGAGGCAGCTGGGACTATTTGCTGCCACTACAACTTGATTAGCATCACTGAGCAGTGCAGGAAAAGGAAGGTACTATTATCTGCATAGTCCACAGAACAATATATCTGTTCTTTCTATGCTGCTGGATGGAGAAACCTAAACTGTTGCCATGGTTACAAAGGTCACTTAATGGGGCAAAGGGTAGAGTAAACATGGCATCAGAACTTCTAAAACACCAAATGTTAAGCTTTTGTCTGGGGCCACATGCTGAGGAATCAGAACAGGACTTATGGATTCCACTTTAGGCTGGGAGGGCGATTTTTGGAATAACTCTTCATGCTAAGGTGCTAAAGACTACACACAGGGCTGAAAATCTCCCTCAATTAAAATCTTTCCCAGGCTTGCCATTGCTCAAAAGACAAAGTCCAAATTCCTTGATTTAGCATCAAAGGCCCTGCACAACCTGTTTCAGTATATTTATGTGTCTCTGCCTTTAGAGGTGCAGGTCCTTGGCTCAGCATGCCCATCTCCACTCTTCCTCCTTTGTTTGGTAGACCCTACTTGTCCTCCAGAGCCAGCTCATTTATCACTTCCTCATGTAGCCTTGATGCCCCTTCAGAATTTATAACCCCACCCAAATCCTCCATGGCCCTTATACTGTTATATTGATTGGTTTACATGCCTTTCTCTCCTATGAGGCTGTAAGATCTTCAATGGCAAAACTATGACATATGGTATTTACTTTTGCAACTCCCAGAGCTGAAAACATGGTAGACAGTAAAAAAAAAAAAAAAAAAGAAACACGCACAACAGCTTTTCAAAATAAATGACACCACCTATGAAGTGCTGAACATGAACCTAAGCCTTTTAGATCTAAATTCTTGTTGAAAAAAGACAGCACTGGAGGATCAAGGAAAATGATACTATCAGGAAACAATCATAATGTGGATTCTTTTGGGTTTCTGATATGGTTTCTTTTTTTTTTTTTTCATTGAAGTATAGTTGATTTACAATATTGTGCTAATTTCAGGTGTACATCAAAGTGATTCAGTTATCCACATATATATTCTTTTTCAGATTCTTTTCCATTATAGGTTATTACAAGATACTGAATATAGTTCCCTGTGCTATAAGTAGGTCCTTATTGCTTATCTGTTTATATATAGTAGTGTCTATCTGTTAATCCCCAAAACTCCTAACTTATGTCTCCTTCCCCGCCCCTCCACTTTCCCCTTTGGTTATCATAAGTTTGTTTTCTATGTCTGTGAGTCTATTTCTGTTTCATAAATAAGTTCATTTGTATCATTTTTTTAGATTCTACATATAAGTGATATCATATGATATTTGTCTTTCTCTGATCTGGTTTCTTTAATAAGTCAATGACATGGGAAAGAAAGGAGAGCATGGGACTCTTCTAGAATAAAAAAAGACTTAAAAATATATTACAACCAAATGAAATGTATAAACCTAATGTAAAGATATTTTTGAGATGATTAGGGAAATCTGAGTATGGAGAGAGTATTAGAAAATATGAAGTTATTGTTTGTTAGGTATGAAAATAGTATTTTGGTTATGTGTGAAATGTCCTTATTTAAGGGTAGAATAATGTGATGTAAAGGATTTTCTTTACTTCTGATAACTTTGGGGATTTTTGTTCTTCTTTCTCTAATTGCTTTAGGTGTAAGTTTAGGTTGTTTATTTGAGATTTTTCTTGATTCTTGAGGTAGGATTGTATTGCTATAAACTTCCCTCTTAGAACTGCTTTTGCTGCATCCCATAGGTTTTGGGCCACTGTGTTTTCATTGTCATTTGTTTCTAGGTATTTTTTGATTTCCTCTTTGATTTCTTCAGTGATCTCTTGGTTAGTTAGTAGCATATTGTTTAGCCTCCATGTGTTTGTATTTTTTACAGTTTTTTTCCTGTAATTGATATCTAGTCTCATAGCATTGTGGTCAGAAAAGATACTTGATATGATTTCAATTTTCATAAATTTACCAAGGCTTGATTTGTGACCCAAGATATGATCTATTCTGGAGAATGTTCCATGAACACTTGAGAAGAAAGTGTATTCTGTTGTTTTGGGATGGAATGTCTTATAAATATCAATTAAGTCCATGTGGCCTAATGTGTCATTTAAAGCTTGTGTTTCCTTATGTTCATTTTGGTTGATCTGTCCATTGGTGAAAGTGGGGTGTTAAAGTCCCCTACTATGATTGTGTTACTGTCGATTTCCCTTTTTATGGCTGTTAGCATTTGCCTTATGTATTGAGGTGCTCCTATGTTACGTGCATAAATATTTACAATTGTTATATTTTCTTCTTGGATTGATCCCTTGATCATTATGTAGTGTCCTTCTTTGTCTCTTGTAATAGTCTTTATTTTAAAGTCTATTTTGTCTGATAGGAGAATTGCTACTCCAGCTTTCTTTTGATTTTCATTTGCATGGAATACCTTTTTCCATCCCCTCACTTTCAGCCTGTATGCGTCCCTAGGTCTGAAATGGGTCTCTTGTAGACAGCATATATACGGGTCTTGTTTTTGTATCCATTCAGCTGGTCTATGTCTTTTGGTTGGAGCATTTAATCCATTTACATTTAAGGTAATTATTGATAAGTATGTTCCTATTACCATTTTCTTAATTGTTTTGGGTTTGTTACTGTAGGTCTTTTCCTTCTCTTGTGTTTCCTGCCTAGAGAAGTTCCTTTAACATTTGTTGTAAAGCTGGTTTGGTGGCACTGAATTCTCTTAGCTTTTGCTTGTCTGTAAGGGTTTTAATTTCTCCATTGAATCTGAATAAGATCCTTGCTGGGTAGAGTAATCTAGGTTGTAGGCTTTTCCCTTTCATCACTTTAAATATGTCTGCCACTCCCTTCTGGCTTGCAGAGTTTAAATCTCTTGCATTCCTATACACTAATGATGAAAAATCTGAAAGAGAAATGAAGGAAACACTCCCATTTACCATTGCAACAAAAAGAATAAAATACCTAGGAATAAACCTACCTAAGGAGACAAAAGACCTGTATGCAGATAACTATGACACTGATGAAAGAAATTAAAGATGATACAAACAGATGGAGAGATATACCGTTTTCTTGGATTGGAAGAATCAACACTGTGAAAATGGTTATACTATCCAAAGCAATCTACAGATTCAGTGTAGTCCCCATCAAGCTACCAATGACATTTTTCACAGAACTAGAACAAAAAATTTCACAATTTGTTTGGAAACACAAAAGACCCCAAATAGCCAAAGCAATCTTGAGAAAGAAAAACGGAGCTGGAGGAATCAGGCTCCCTGACTTCAGACTATACTACAAAGCTACAGTAATCGAGACAGTATGGTACTGGCACAAAAACAGAAATATAGATCAGTGGAACAGGATAGAAAGCCCAGAGATAAACCCATGTACATATGGTCACCTTATCTTTGATAAAGGAAACAAGAATGTACAATGGAGAAAAGACAGCCTCTTCAATAAGTGGTGCTGGGAAAACTGGACAGCTACATGTAAAAGAATGAATTTAGAATACTCCCTAACACCATACACAAAAATAAACTCAAAATGGATTAAAGACCTAAATGTAAGGACAGACACTATAAAACTCTTAGAGGAAAACAGGCAGAACACTTTATGACATAAATCACAGCAAGATCCTTTTTTGACCCACCTCCTAGAGAAATGGAAATAAAAACAAAAATAAACAAATGGAACCTAATGAAACTTAAAAGCTTTTGCACAGCAAAGGAAACCATAAATAAGACGAAAAGACAACCCTCAGAATTGGAGAAAATATTTGCAAATGAAGCAACTGACAAAGATTAATCTCTAAAATATACAAGCAGCTCATGCAGCTCAATATTAAGAAAAAAAAACCCAATCCAAAAATGGGCAGAAGACCTAAATAGACATTTCTCCAAAGAAGATATACAGATTGCCAACAAACACATGAAAGAATGTTCAACATCACTAATCGTTAGATAAATGCAAATCAAAACTACAATCAGGTATCACCTCATACCAGTCAGAATGGCCATCATCAAAAAATCTACAAACAATAAATTCTGGAGAAGGTGTGGAGAAAAGCCAACCCTCTTGCACTGTTGGTGGGAATGTAAATTGATACAACCACTATGGAGAACAGTATGGAGGTTCCTTAAAAAACTAAAATTAGAACTACCACATGACCCAGCAATCCCACTACTTGGCATATACCTTGAGAAAACCATAATTCAAAAAGAGTCATGTACTACAATGTTCATTGCAGCTCTATTTACAATAGCCAGGACATGGAAGCAACCTAAGTGTCCGTCAACAGATGAATGGATAAAGAAGATGTGGCACATATATACAATGGAATATTACTCAGCCATAAAAAGAAATGAAATTGAGTTATTTGTAGTGAGGTGGATGGACCTAGAGTCTGTCATACAGAGTGAAGTAAGTCAGAAAGAGAAAAACAAATATTGTATGCTAACACATATATATAGAATCTAAAAAAAAATTTTAAAGTTTCTGAAGAACCTAAGGGCAGGACAGGAATAAAGACGCAGACATAGAGTATGGGCTTGAGGATGGGGCGGGGGAAGGGTAAGCTGAGACTAAGTGAGAGAGTGGCATTGACATATATACACTACCAAATGTAAAATAGATAGCTAGTGGGAAGCAGCCACATAGCATAGGGAGAGCAGGTTGGTGCTTTGTTACCACCTAGAGGGGTGGGATAAGGAGGATGAGAGGGAGACGCAAGAGGGAGGGGATATGCGGATATATGTATACATACAGCAGCAACTAACACAACAATGGAAAGCAATTATACTGCAATAAAGATGTTAAAAAGATTAAAAAAAATTTAAAAAGGCTTTTCTTTAAAATACTACAGCAAAAGAAATAAGTAGAAAAATTGATAGACATACAATAAGGCACAGTTGGGTTGTGTGGTATAATAAAAATATATCTAGAGTCTTTGTTCCCTGTTACTGGCACTGAGCTCCTAAACTCTTGGAATTTCCTGAGTGATGGGACTGTTTTTTGTTTTCATAAAGAGCTCCTTTCAACCACACCTGAGCTTATGCTAATGAGGTGATTCATTGTGATGCCCTAGATAGCTTCAGGATGGGGGTGAGTCACCTGAAGAACCAATCCTCTGATTAGCGAGTTAGAACTTTTGGCTCCACCCTCAAACTTTGGGGAGGGGAAAGGGTTGGAAATTGAGTTCAATTACCAATGGCCAATGATTTGGTCAATCATGTTTATATAATGAAATCCCATGTGAAAACCCAAAACATCAGGGTTTAGGGAAGCTTCCAGGTTGGTGAACATGACGATATGCTAGGAGGGTGGCACACCTGGAGCAGACAGGGAAGCTCTGTGCCACCCCTCTCCCATACAATTCATCCCATATCTCTCTTCCATTTGGTTGTTACTGGGCTGTATTCATTATAATAAAATGGTAATTGTAAGTAAGGCACTTTCCTGAGTTCTGTTTGTCATTTTGGCGAATTATCAAACCTGATGGGGGCTAGCATGTGAAGCCCTGAACATGCAGTCAGCTAGGCAGAAGTTCACGTAACCTGGGACCCCATTTGCAGCTGGCATGTGACGTGAGGGCAGTCCCAAGGGACTGAGCCCTAGACTTGTGAGGTCTGTGCTAACTCCCAGGAGTTAGTTTCAGAATTGAATTATAGGTCACCCAGTAGTGTTGGAGAATTGGTTGTTGTTGAAAAATGACACAGGGTAATTACGGCAAAATGTTGATCATTGTTGAATTTGTGAGATGGTACGTGGTAGTTCATTACACTTTTCTTGCTCCCTTTGTATGTTTCAAAACTTTCTTAACAAAAGCATTAAAAAATTTAAAAATGCTCTTTCCAGATTCATTTGCCTGTTCAAAGAGAGTATTTGTAAAATGTAGACATCCTAGTAAGATGTAGTGGTATCTCATAATGATTTTAATTTGCATCTCTTTTATGAATAATGATGTTGAATATCTTTATATGTGCTTATTGGGCATTTTCTTTTGTAAAGTGACATTCCAAGGCATTTTCCCGAAGGAAATGAAAACATTTCTCCACAAAAGGACTTGTGAAAGAAGGTTTATGGCAGCTTCATTCACAATAGCAAAAAATAAATAAAATAAGGTAAAGTAAAATAAAATAGACAACCCAACATCTACCAACAGGAAAACAGATAAATGGTGGCATATTATGTAATGAAATATTACACAGCATTAAAAAAGAACAAGCTGCTGTTAAATGCAACATAAATGAATCTTAAAAACACTGTGTTTATTGAAAGAAGCCAGATACAAACGAATGCATATTGTATGATTTCATTATGAATTTCTAGATCAGGCAAAATTAATCTGTAGGAATAGGATTGAAAACAATGGTTGTCAGAGGAATGGAAAAAGGGTAGGAGGGAACTTTCTAGGGTGACAGCAATGTTCTATTATCTTCAGTGGGCTGTTGGTTACACAGGTGTATACATTGTCAAAACTCATCAAATTCTACATTAAGATCTGTGCATTTTACCCTACGTAATTATACTTCAATTTAAAGAAAGTGAGAGAGAAAAACACCTAACACAAAGGAATGTGTTGCTAGTAGTAGAATTTCAGACATTAGCAAGAGAGGTATTTTATGGTGGAAGGCCACATCTTCCGGGTCTTTCTGCCAGCTGTGCACCTGGGATGGAGGACTCTGGGATCCCCTCGAGAAATTCGAGTTCCCCTTTGCTTAGGCATCAGTGCTGAGCAGCCAGACATCTCTGAGATCTGAACTCCTTTTGCTGCAGTCACGATTCAGAATTCTTAGTGTGACACCATGGAAACCACACAAACTTTCTCTATAGGCCACACAAGTGACCTCGCCACTGACATCCTCTTTGGGTGAAGAAGCAGAAATATTATTAGTTATACGTGGGCTGTTTTTGACTGCAAGGAACACAGTGGATAGGCATATGTTACTTCTCAATTCTAAGAGCTTATCCCACTAAGTTCAAGGTTTGTGGGACTTCTCTGGGAATAGGAATGAAAGGTCAGTAACAAGAAGGGCTATGTGAAAAGTGAGATTGTTTCTTAAATTTTGATATGGCTATTTATTTGGGGGTTTATGCACTAGAAGTATATACTACATTAGTAATATTTGTTTAGAGCACAGTAAAATGTGTTAATCCTCCCCAGATATAATAATTTCTTAGGGCTGCCGTAACAAGGTACCTCAGGTTGGGGGGCTTAAACAACAGAAACTTATTTTCTCACAATTCTGGAGCCTAGAAATCCAAACTCAAAGTGTTAGCAGGTTTGATTTCTTCTAAGGCCTATCTCCTTGGCTTGTAGATGGCTGTCTTCTCCCTGTGTGCTCACGTGGTCTTCCCTCTATGTCCTAATCTCCTCTTCTTATAAGGACACTATTCACATTGGATTAAAGGCCACCCATATTACCTAATTTTAACTTAATTAGCTCTTTAAAGACTCTATTTCTGCATATAGTCACATTGTGAGGTACTGAGGGTTGGGAATTCAACATACGAATTTGGGGGGACACAATTCAGCCTATAAAACCAGCCGAAGTAAGTATTTTCATTTTGCTCATAAGAAAAATAAGCCTCAAGAAATGAAGGGACTAGGTCAAGGCTGGTAAGTAATAAAGATGGGTGTGGTGGCCTATGTGCCTTGGGCCTTACTATTTGAATGCCACCTGCCTGACTTCAAACTGCTAGTATCTGAACCTCATCCATAGGGGCTTTTCTCTGAAGCTTGGAAGGTTACTTTACCTGCCTCTCAGCAAGAGGTGCCCCAAATTAGCAACCCCAAGGAGCAGCCCTCAACCAACTATTGATGGGAGCAAGTGTATAAATACCCCAGATCCCTCGCCTTTGGTAGGAAACCTCTAAGATGAGCACCTACAGTGACATTCTCATTTGCCAGAGATATTAAGCTTTTGCTGCCCTCTGTAGTGGCTGGCTTGATAATGTATCCTTTGTTGATGCCTTCCCTTCTCTGTGTCACTTCCCCAACTAGTGTGTCCTTCACCTGCCAAGTAAACTCCTTGACAGTAAGTCCTTGTGACAGAGTCTGGTCCTAGGGAACTCAAACTAAGGTAATGAGTTTCAAACCTAAGATTTTCTATTTCAAAATCTGTTCTACCACACTGTAAATTATAGGTCAAACTATTTGAAATTGTGATATTTGACCATTTTTGACCTATAAAAATGGCAATATCATACAGTTCAACTGAATAGTAGTAGAGGTATATGTATAGTGCATACATATAAATAACCACATGAAAATGCATGCACATAAAAAATAGACATACGTATGTGTAATAGAAACATAACACACTTTTTATAATGTAAGGAGGCCACCCACTTGCTCTTTTTAAAACAAACGTCTTTATGTCTCTCCTCTTCTTTAAATCCTTCGGTAATTATATCACCGCCATGGCAAAATCCAAGTTCCATAGGATGAAATTGATATCCCATTATTTTCTGGCTCCAGCCTTTTTCCCTGTCTGATCTCTGCCTTCTTTGTTTTGTCTTGATATTACTAAACTGCTTAGAATTAAAAAACAAAAGAAAGAGAAAACAGTGTACTATCTTGCAAGCCCTTGCCCTTCCCCACTGGTAAATGCTCTTTCATCTTTCACAACTCAACAGCCAGAAGCTTTTTTCCTGGCTTCCTTTTCACACATTGAATGAGTCCAGCCCTCTCAGGACCACCTCTTTACCTTGGAGATGAATCCACAATTGTATTAATCACACTGAACTACAGTATTTTTGTTTGCTTGACAGTCTCCCCTCTCAGGACGCAAGCTCCTGAGGCCAATGCCTGGTTTTGACCATCTCTGTACATCCAGCATCTGTCATAGCACCTGGTGAATAGTAGGTGTTCATTAAATGATGTTGAATGAAGAGAAGTCAGAACTTGAACTTTGTTATCTAGGCTTCAATAAAGCATTGTGCAGAAGGTATATGAACAATGCCCGTTTCTTTACATTGCATAGCAACTCCCTACTCAAAAAACAAAATTAAAGACATGAACTTCTGGATAAATTAGGAGTATGGGTTTAATATTTACAAACTGCTATATATAAAATAGATAAGCAACAAGGATTTACTGTAAAGCACATGGAACTCTATTCAATGTCTTGTAATAACCTATAATGGAAAAGAATCTGAAAATATATATATATAACTGAATCGCTTTGCTGTATACCTGAAACTAACTCAATGTTGTAAATCAACTATACTTCAATAACAAAATGTAACTGTCAAAAAAAGAAAAAAGACGTGACCTTCTGATAAATGGTCCAAAACCAGATCTGAATACTTAAACCAAAGTATCCTGGGAAAATGGAGCTATACTAAAATTGTGAAATCTGAAGTCAGATTACCTGGGTTCAAACTCTGGCTCCACCACTAACTAGTGGTATGACCTTAGTCAAATCTCTTTAAAGCTCCTGTGACTTAGTTGTTCCTTCTGCAAATGTAGATAAGAAAAGAACCCACCTCAAAGAATTGTTGCAAAGATACCTCATTAAATAAATTTAGGCTGTGAATAGCTATGAGGCTAGCAGTTCCACAGCATATCATCTGGGATTTCATGCAAACACTGAGCCTCAGTCTCCACATCTGTACTCAGGGAATAATGCATTCATTAACATAACAAGTGTTTATATGTTTGTGTGCCAAGCACAGTGCTGTGACCCAGGGCTTCTCTTCATGGAGTTTCTTGTTTAATGAAGAAAAACAAACTGGCAATTTCAATATCATGTGAACTGTTTGGGCCAGTAAAGAGTCTTCCAGAAATCCAGAGAGATGATAACTGCCCTCAACTAGGAGAGTGGAAATGTAAACTGAGAAGGGAGGGTGAGCTGAGTTGGAGGAAAGAGGCAGAGAGCTGAGAAACTATGTAAAAAAACAAAACGAAACAAAACAAAAACAAAAACAAAAAACCCCCAAAAAACTATGTAAAAATGCTTGGAAGCTTTATCTTAATAGCAATGAGTTTTAATCCGAAAAAAGACATAATCTTCGTGCATCCTAGTGGGATTATTCAGGTGGCCATGTGCAAAATGGAATTTGATGGAAAGCAGAGAGGCAAGGCAGGAGCAGGTAGATCTCACAGGCAGTGTTGGTAGCCAGCCATTCAGGCAAGAGTTGATGGAAGTCTGAACTAGGAAGACGATAGTGGACGAGAGTGTTAGTTTCCTAGGGCTGTCATACAAAGCATCACAAACTGGGTGGTTTAAAAGAGCAGAAATATATTCTAACACAGTTCTGGAGGCTAGGAGTCCTAAATCAAGGGATTGGCAGAGCCATTCTCCCTCTGAAGGCTCTAGGGGAGAATCTTTCTTTACCTTTTCCTAGCTTCTGGTGGATGGCCACAATCCTTGGTATTCCTTGGCTTGTAGATGCCAATCTCTGCCTCCATAGTGACATGGCATTCTCCCTGTGTGTCTCTGTCTCTGTGTCCAAAGTTCTCTCTTGTTATAAGGCCACCATTCATTGGATTAGGGTCCACCCTAATCCAATATAACCTCATCTTAATTTGATTACACATGCAAAGACCCTATTTCTAAATAAGGTCACATTCTCAGGTACTGGGGTTTAAGACTTAAATGCATATTTATAGGGAGACAAGATTCCATCCACTAAAACATGGAACAAAATAAATGAATTTGTGAGATGTTACCAGGGGATTGATTCATTGGGGAAGGCGAGGAATCAAAGCTATTGTTCAGAAGGCTGACATGGGCAAATAGTGGGTGAAAAGTGAATACCTGGTGAATAGTGGTACAACTCAAAAAGGATCTTGGGACAAGAGCAAATTTCAAGGGACAAATGATGTGCTCAATTTTAGATGGGCTGTTGGAGATACCACCTTTAGCCTCAAAACCCTTTAGGGTCAACTCTCTGGGTAGAATTTGAGATTTGGCGTAGACAGGATTTCTAGATGGTAGGGTTTCAGCAGTAAACACAGAAGCAAAATTTAGATGATGAAGAGGTGAAATGTTTTGGTAGATTTGAAAGAGCATGAAATTTAGAATCATAAGCTTTGTATTCTGAGTGCTTAGAAATTATATACATGAAAGAAGCTTACCTTGTACACATCGAGGATCACCCACTTTCTAGATTAATACAATGGTGACTTATCTTAATATTTGGGTAATACTTTAGTTTCTAGAATATTACCATATACACCCATTTTCCTCCGCTCAAAGATCACCCTCCTTAGAAAGCAGAAGTCTGTGAGAATATGGGGATTTAAGTCTTCTTTCTTTAGAATTGTCTAATATTATTTTTCCAGAGAAAGAGAACAATATATATTTGAAAACAACTTGTTTTTAGATGTTTTTTAGATTATAAAGTGCTATATGAAAGCAGGAAAATAATTGCAAAAGAGCATTAAACAAATTTTTGAACCTAAAAATAAAATTTCAAATACTGCTTTACAAATTTTGACTGCATAAAAATCAAGTAAAATAACAGACTTATCTCCAAATATTTAAGGAGGAGGTATAAATTTACATTTATAATACCTAAATGTTATTATAACGTTAAAGAGGACTTCGGGGAATTACTTAATCCATTTTTCTTTTTCCTGGATTAACTATGTTTAATTCAGTGCTTCACAAAGTTTACTCTATATATGTAAATAAATATATTTTTAGAAAAGAGGAGGTGATGATGGGAAATCTTAGATGAAGTTAAATGTATTTTCTTATTGTGGAACTTCTCAGGACCTTTGCTATGCTAACATATATACAGAATGTCTAAGAGGAGGTATGAATGTATATCTGCTAAACTTATTTGATCATAAAACCCATTAATCACATAAAATCCTGAAGACAAGCATATTGTAAAATATACTTTGGGAAAAGATAGTTTTGTATTCAAAATGGATGAACATTTGCCTAATTTTGAGAATCAATAGACTTAGAGATTCTTGAGTTTCTTTCATTATCTCCTTTTTATATTTGACTTTAATATCAACCACACTTTTTTTTAAAAAGTGACTTAAATTTCAGCTCCTACAATGTAAACTGTATCAGTCAATAAGTATTTCTTGAGAACTTACTTTGCACTGGGCAATTCTAGGTACCAAGCTTCTGAAGATCCACGTCAGCATATATGTACAAATAAATGTGTCCTTTCTAACATTGATGTCTTATGTTCACTCATCCTTCTGAATTTTACATTCAAGAATTGCAATTCTTCTTTCTTCTCATATAATTTGAATGCGCCTTCCACCAGGCAGAGATCTAAGAGTCTGTCGGTTCAGTGTCCTCATTGTAAGTGAGAAGAGTGAGACAGAGTGGAAAATAACCAATCCAAAGTTACAGATAGTTACAGATGGAGGTGAGATCAAATTCAAGTCCAATCAACCACCGTATTTCCATGACTCCAGCCTGGCCTTCCTTTTGCTCAATTCTGAGCCCTCAATGAGTTACTCCAATCCTTAGGTTATAGAGTCCACAGCCTTAGAATAATAGCTTGACAGATTCTTGTTAGAATGCAAAAATTACTTGCAGTCCCAACATCCAAAACTTTAATCTATGGAAACTGGCTGGAATGGAGAGAAGCATGGATTTAAATCTCATCTCTGCCACTAATTTAGCAGTGAGAATTGGGACAAGTTTCTTAAACCCTGTGCCTCAGTTTACACAGTTTACATCTCTTGAATGGGGCAAAGCTAATGACAACTACTACAATAATAATGAGGTTACAAGAATGAAATACCTGACTGTAAGTGCGGCTCAGTAAATGCTGTTGAAACTAAATATTCGTCAGATTACTTAACGAGTTCACTAGGTTTAGTCTCATCCCCTATGACACATATGATCTAACGCAAGGTTGGCTAGTACCTAGCCGGCAGGTTACTTCTCTCTTCTCTACAGAACCCTTCCCTGGGGCAAGAGACAATAGAAGTTTCCAGCAACTCTGGGATGAGGGTGAAAACAAGATACAAATTAACATCTCAACAAGCTGTCCTATTACACTTGGTGTATCACACATTGTTTCACTTTATAACTGTATACATGTTTTATTTTTAAGCCCTTTGAGAACAGGGAATATGTTGTGTTCCTTTTTGTATCATCCAAGCACATTACATAAAGCAGTTCTTAATACAGAGCCTCCCATATGCTAAGCACCTATTGCCTGCAGGCTAGAAGAAGGAATAAATAAACGAATGAATGAGTCTTACAGCATTTCCACTCCTGTGGCCCTGCTCCATCCACATCTCCTTTGTGTCTGCCTGTGGTCTCTTACACACCAGACCTCCCCGCTCCCTGTCTTTCCATAACCATCTGCTTCCATCTTCTACTGGGCAGTTTTTTTTTTTTTCTTCCTATATCAAATCACCAGCAATGAATCAAGACTTGCTACAAAACAATCCAGCCAAGCGACACTTGGGCAAAGAATTATCTCCAGCATCTTAGCAGATCCCAGCTAAATAAAGCACATCATACATTTGACAAAAATGCAAGATTGTGTCTATAGCTCAAGTCAGAGTGAATAGCAGGGCTTTGAGATATAAAGAAGAAGAGGAAAAAACTACTTACACACTGCAGACCATTAGGCCAGAAACTAGAAAATGAGAGTGATCTGTTAGTGTGGGATGTGACACAACAGAAGTGCCTGCTGTCAATGAAACATCCATCTTCAGATCAAACTAGTAGTGTATGAGGAAGACTGCCAACCCTTTCCATCTGAGTTTCATTGCTGACACCTGGGTGCTGCTTTTTCTACTTTATAGTTTATGACAAAGTCTCCAATAAAAAGCCGCCAGGACTTGGGCTCTGAGGACACATGTCTGTAATTTCTCTTGTCATTTCCTGGGAAGTGAAGATAAGGCGTGGTCACTGTCAGTTGAACTGAAGCAGGGCAGTCCTTTAGAAAGATGCTCCAAGGACAAACGCTGCTGTTTACAGGCTGGCTGGCAGCACACAGAACAAGTCCCTCTTTACAGAATCTTGCCTACCTAACTCTGCCCCCCTGGGATTGTTCACCTGCCATGGTCTATGCCAGACCATCACATACTTGGGAAATTTTCTAGTTGTTCTGACTCTATAGTTAAGACCCACCAAGTCCCACCTCTTCCACCTAGCCTTTCGCATAGCTGCTTACAGGATTGGCCTGGGAGACCTCTGAATTGCCTTGTAGCTGTGGGATTTCAGATTTTGGAGAACTTGAATTCAAAGTGCAGGTCCAACTCTAACCATTGATCCTGGATAACATGTGGAGACTTGCTGAGCATCCCTTTCTGTGCCTGGAGGGGGACAATAATCATGTCCAGACAAAATAATTTGTGATACAATGGAATCATTGGAAACAAGCCAAATGTCCCACAAGGGCTGTATAAATTATGATGCATCCGTACCTGGGGAGCTTCTTCTCCATTTCTCATGTTTCCTTTGATGTGGAGGGAGCTCTACCAGGATAATCTCTATCCTTCTTGATCCCCTTTTCACTCTTCCATGGGAAAGGAGGGGTGATTTCTCTAATTGGTGAGTTTGGGAAGAATAAACAGGGCAGGCTGAGCTAGCCCCTCCCTCCTCTCTCTTAGGAATGAGATGTTCTCAGGAATCCATCTCTATAGGGCAGGACCTGCCTGTCTAGCACTGCCTGGGTAGGAGATTCTGTATTATTCTGGGGTTCAATGTTAGGAAGGCTGCCATTCTTCAACTGTTGGCTGCCATGTCCAATATCAGCCTCATCAGGGATAAAGGTGATACTTATGTCTCAAATAGCTTACAACTCAGATAGGAAAGATGGTGGCTCTTTTGCTGGTGTTCTCAAAGCTCCAACATAATACCATGGAATACAATAAGTTTAAAATAATTTAATAGATACATGTTTATTGATATAGAATGATAGAATAACATTCATTATATGCTGTTAGGAAAAAACTTATGAAATAGAATGTATGCTGAGATTCTTGTTTTGTTTAAAATATATACATTTACTTGTAGGTAGCATTTAACAATAGAACAAAAGTCTCAAATGGCAGCATGAATAGTTAACAGCAGTTATCCTGGAGTGGTAGAATAATGGGTTTTTTTGGTTTTTGTTTTTAAACATATTTGTGTGTTGTTGTTGTTGTTGTTTTTTAAATTAATTAATTTATTTTTATTTTTGGCTGTGTTGGGTCTTCGTTTCTGTGCGAGGGCTTTCTCTAGTTGCGGCAAGCGGGGGCCACTCTTCATGGCGGTGCGCGGGCCTCTCATTATCGTGGCCTCTCTTGCTGCGGAGCACAGGCTCCAGACGCGCAGGCTCAGTAGTTGTGGCTCACGGGCCCAGTTGCTCCGTGGCATGTGGGATCTTCCCAGACCAGGGCTCAAACCCATCTCCCCTGCATTAGCAGGCAGATTCCCAACCACCGCACCACCAGGGAAGCCCAATGGGTTTTTTTTAATATTCTTTTAGATTACATGTACTTTTAAAAAGTCTACAATAAAAGTATATTCCTATTTCATTGATTAAAAATGCCAGAGTTATTTATTTCCTAAAAAATAAAAGTCATTCTCAAAATTATCAAAACACAAATGTTTCACAATTACCTTTTCATGAGTTCATTGCCTGGTTTGTTAGCTCAAGTCAGAAGTAATTATATATTTGGTTGGGGGACCATCTGGTGTCACTGACTTTAAATGGGCAAGTTTCCACAGGCTGTAAATCCCTTTGAGTTTCAGAATAGTATGAAGGAAAAAAAGCTACTTCAAAATTTGAATAATGTTACTTGCTCAGTATGTGTCAAATAAAAGGGAAGGGATAGAGTGATTAATAAACAGATCACATGGAAATGTAGAATTGTCTAGCTAGAAAGAAACTTAGAGCTGCTCTAGCTGACTGGAGGGAAAACATGGCCCATTCCTTCCCTCTGCTTTCCCAAGGCAGATGTCAATAACTGATAACGGCCTCCTTCTCTCAATGCCAATGCCGGTCTCAGTCACATCCTCCACTCCAAGAAGACACGACACATCCATCAGCTTTGGCAGGACAAATGATGCTATTGGCCCATCTCTCTAGTAACTGAACCATTGAGTTCACAGATGAGGAAACTGAGACATGAGTTAGTTAAGTGACTTAGGTAGAGTCACACTGCTAATGACAGAACCTGAAACCAGTGCTTTTAGTGAGCCCTTTGCATGAGCAAATCACTGTCCTAGGCCTTGTGGAGCTACCTCGATGAATAGGGTATTTATCCTCCCTGGAGAAGTTAACAGTATACCTGGAGTGAGTCTTTGATGCATGGCAGAAGGTAATAAAATCATGTAGTACTGGGAAAAAAATTGGCATACAATGAGAGAACAGAGGAAAAGAAGCTAATTGTGATTGGAAAGATTCAGAAGCCCAGTGACCAATCCACAACACTGTGAAAAATATATACTACAGATATGAGTCTAGCTCATTATAGATGTTCAATGAACACCAGTTAAGTTAGTAAATGAATATTAAAAAGGATATAAGCTATAAGAATATATATATTATATATGTAAACTCCAAGATAAATATCCACAATAAAAATACTCCAATAAGCACATATATCCATGAATAAGAGTAACCATCAAACTAAGCATGACTGTTTCTAAATTTTCTCTTTAGTATGTGTTTGCTATTCTTCATTTGTTTTGTTGTTTGCTAGTTCTCACTAGGCAACAAGTTAGTGAGCTAAAGAAAAATAATTAAAAATTAAGAAAATCTATCCACTAACTTATTTCTTATCCTTTACAAATGAGAAAAGACTGTATTCATTCACTTTTGGAGGTATAATAACTCAACATTTACTTGAAATACTTATTAGTTGTTAAAATATTATTTAGAATATTCTTATTACTATAGAATTTCTAAGGATATGCCATTATAAAGTTTTGAAGCCTTAGAGGTGTTGAAAATACAATATAAATAATGTTTGATGACTAAAGAAAAATGCGAGAAAGTATTTATAAAATGGATGAACTACAAAGATAAGAAATTTTAGTATATAAAGAGCTTCTATAAATAGATAAGAAAAAAGAAACTTTTTTTTCTAAAAAGCATGAAAATCATAAATGAAGAAATAAAAAAGGCCATGGTCATAAAAGGAATGTCATTTCAGTATTAATCTACTAAAGGGAAAATAAAACAATGAGATATATTTTCTATTGAATCAGATTTTCAAAGATTGAAAATTGTCCCATATTGATAAAGGAGCATGGAAACACAATCTCACATACCTGAGGGGTTTGGCAATATGTACCAAATTTTTAAATGTACAAACTCTTTGATCCAATAACTTTACTTCTAAGCAGTATCCAAAGGAATCAATAACAATTATGTGAAAAGATGCTTAGTAGTAATAGTGAAAATAATAATGAAACAATAACTAATATTTATTGAACTATCTACCAGTCGCTATGATATTCAGTTTCCATTCATTAACTGTTTTAGTTCCTAAAAAAAATCTTTGAGATAGATACTGCTGTTATCACCATTTTACAGTTGAGAAAATTGTTTCTTAGAGAAGTTAAGAAATTTAACAAATTTCCTTGGGGACTGTGAACAAAAACTCATTGTACTATTTTTTATAATAGCAGAAACTTGAGCACAACCTAAGAGATTAGGTGGTTAGTTTAATAAATAAAGGTATGTTTACACAATGGGATGGCACTATTGAAAACAATGAAATAGATCTATATATATTGACATGAAGAGATAACCATGATATATTATTGAGTGAAAAAAGGAGGATACAGATCCTATATATATATTTGTTTAAATATATATAAAGCGTTTCACGGTATTCACAGCAATTATCTCTAAGTGGAAAGATTATGAAGTCTACTTTATGAAATGTGTATTATTTTAATTTAAATGATTAGCATGTAATACTACAGAGGTTCTCCTGGAAGAGCACCTCTTTTCTCTGAGTCTTATACCAACTGTGAAATATGACAAAAAGTCATGAACACATGGCCCAAAATAACATCATCGTTGCTATGAAGTTCATATCAGATGTTCCAGGCTCCCCCACCCTCCAACCTTGGGACATAGTCTTTAAGGCTAAGATTATTGCATGGGAGGGGCTGAGACAAGGATGCCTCTTTCTCCTTTCATACCAATCGGATTAAATCACTTTTCCTCCTCAGCTGGGATAGAAAGAGTGAAGGGGCAAAGTGAGATCAAGGTGATAATGGGGAAGTAAGATCAGGTGGGGAAGAAATGTTCCCTCTACCAACGATCACTTACTTATGATCTATGGTGGGCTGAATAAGTGTCCCCAGATGTATCTAAATCTCAATCCCTGGAACTTGTGAATGTTACCTTACATGGCAGAGGGACTTTTCAGATGTAATTAAGTTAAGAATCTCAAGATGGGGAGATTATTCTGGAATATCCTAAATGTGCCCTAAATGTAATCACAAGGGTCCTTATAAAAAGGAGGCAGAGGGAGATTTGACACAGAAGAGAAAAACTACCCAATAATAGACACAGGAAGAGATGGAGAGAGATTTGAAGATGCAGTGCTGCTGGCTTTAAGGATCGAGGAAGAGTCCAGGAACCAAGGAATGCAGAGACCACTAGAAGCTAGGAAAGCCAAGGAAACAGATTCTCCCCTCAGAGCCTTCAGAAGGAACCAGCCCTGCCAGCATCTTGATTTTTCTGGGCAGACTTCTGACTTCCAGAACTGTAAGGCAATAATTTTGTGTTGCTTTAAGTCACTAAGTTTATGTTCATTTGTTACAGCAGCAAGAGGAGACTAATACATGCTTCTAAAAAATTCAATAACCATGTTTACATAATTACAGAAAGTATTTACAGGGTTCTGTTAACTGTAATTTAGTATAAAATAACCCATATCCTTCCTCTTTCTTACAAATATGCCTATGCTTAAAGCAGGGATCTACTTCCATCTCAATAACAGTGAGATCTTATTTAACTACAGTGAGGTCTTATTTGACCTAGTGGATAATGGGAAAAGCATATCAGTAAATTGTACAGATACTGAGATTTCCCTTTAAAGTCTCCAAAGTTTAACATACCGTTTTGCTCTAAGTTTCTCTTAAAAGATTCGTATATTCCCAGTCTTCTTCAATATACCACACTGAACAGATTTGAGTCTTCATTTTGTTTGTAATTGAGGGTCACAGATGCGATTGTAAAAAGTAAGATCTGTGTCCTCAAATGTCCTTAATGTATTGAGATGTAATATCGGGCTATTAACTTTTATTTCAAATTCCCCCAGAACTTCTATGGTGTGTGAATTCTTCAGCCAGATCATTCTCATTGTTCTGCCTTCCATGCTCTGGAGACGCCTGGTCTATCTCCATATACTGCTGCTTCTACACTGCTTTTAGCAAGCTCTAGCCTTTCTTAGTTGCTATTTCTAATGTACAGCGAAATAGGAAATCAGAAAACTAAGCTTGTAACCATATTTTCCTAAATAAATAAGAGCTCAGTTTTCAAAGAGGCTAGCTCGTGAGTAAAGTGCATAAGTGCTTCTATCTGAGTTGGAGACATATGTGTTTGGGTATGCAAACACATATGGTCCAGTGGGATGATTACCAGTATCTGAAATGAACTGTTTGTCTGTCTGTTAGGTTATGAGCTCTCTGAAGGGGAGAGTTGTATCAGGCACTGTGTAAAATACATGGAAATCTCATTTAAAGCACACACACACAATTGTTATTCCATTCCTCATTTGACAGAAATGGAGACTGAGATCGAGAGATGAAGTGACCTGTCCAGAACTGATAAGGAAATGATACCTTGCTGTAGGCACTAGGCCATCCTGTATTCCCTGCGAATAATACAGCTCCTGGCACTTAGTAGGTGCTCAGCAAAAGATGAACACCCCTCATGACTCCGTCTCTTCGTAGAGCGCGGGGCAGGTAGAGCACATTCAGGAGAGTGCACGGCCCGTAATATCCAACTCAAATGTTTGCGAAATGAAAAACTTGAATCATGCCTGTCACTGCACGCCTCTCCCTGAAACGGTGCAATAAAAGGGCAGAGCGTTCACCGCGGATTCCCGGGAACAGAAACCACTAACAAATGTATCTTGTTAGTCTGCTGTCAGGAGCAAGATTTTTATCAGGAAAGTTGTATTTCTGAAGACACCAGAATAATTTCCTCCTAATAAATTTCCATCTTATTCAGAGAAGCTGAGATTCTGCCAGGAGCTCAGAGCCTCCTGGGGGTAGGGCTCGGGCAGCTCCGTACCGGCGGATTAGATGTGCGTGCACGGGTCTGAAAGGCAAGCAGGAACCCAGCCATCAAGGCACATGGGGTCATTGAAAACAGCAGCTCAGAAGCACACACAGCATTGGTCTGGGTTCCCAGCATCCCCTTGAAAGGACCTAAAATGTGGTGGTAATGGACTTTTTTCCCTTCCAGCAGTGGAGGAACTGGGTTTGTCTGCCAGATCATTCTTGCAAAAAGGAAATGAAATATTTTCCTATATCTTTTTGAGATTTGATTCATGGAAGTTTGAAACCCTGTTAATGCTGCATGTTTAAAAAAATTTTCCATTTGGGGTTTTTTTCATAAATTCCCCATTTGCACTAGCACTTACTCCAAATGTGTCAAGAAAACACACCCAAGAAGGGAATTTCTGAAGGTCCTAATGGATTAATTCTTGCAGAGTAGAAGACAGGTTTAATTGTTTAAATGCGGATGGCATTTCTTTAAATAGATAAGCTCAGACTCTCCCTTTCCCCATCTGTTTTCAGATTGCCCCCAATTCTTTATAAACAGGAGTAGAGTCTTAGATTCCTTTTCCTCTTTTTACTGATTCCAAACTATATTTAAACTCTACATTCTTCTCTCTATTCCCCAGGGATCACCAAGCAGCCTCCTCTGAACAACACGAAGGCAATGAAGAGAAATGGGGTGGAATTTTTTTCTTTCAAAAATACCAATCCAGCCCTCAAACTAATTCCATTGGTGATTTAGAGGGACTTAGCGTCTTCCCGCCAGAAGCCCCCTGGGTAAAAGGATGAATGGCCATCTCAGTGTTGCATAAAAATTAGTATCAGACCACATATTATTGGACCCTAGTAAGGTTTTCTTTTAAGTAAATTAAGATTATATATCATGGTTTTCCAAGAGGTTTGGGTGCTTTGAATCCTCCAAATTAAGAGAATCTTGAAGATGTCCTGAAATCTAATAGTAAATATGATTCAAAGACAAGGCTGGCTGTTACGTTACAAACATGGCTTCCCTTTTGTGGCAGCCTCACTTAAAAAAAAAAAAAAAGAAATGAGATGATAGATCTTATAACTGGGGAATTTTCAGCAAAGAAAAGGGATCATATGGTCAGCAAATCATACATCAAGAGCCCACCACCAATTCCCTAATCCATCATGTCACCAGGAAATTTAGGAGAATATACGTGTATGTGCAAGCATATGCACATGTGCACAGGTGTGTTGTTTGTGTGTGCACGTGTTTGTGTGTGTGCTTGAGTGCGTGTGTGCACGGATGTTTCAAGCCACCCAAAGGCAGTTCATATTTCCTCCAGCCAGATGCATTCGTATTCATGTTATATGTCTATTTCTTCAGTAATCGGGTTTAAGCCAAATTTTATTGTGTTTTCTACATCTCTCGTAGCAAGTTGGTATTAAACTCCAGGGTTCAGGCGCTACTGAGGAATCTGTACATTACTGCCCAGCACGGTGACTACACCTTTTACATTTCATCTTAATTTCAGAAAAATTTTAGCCACGTTTAGGTGGAAAACTGTTTTCTCAGGGCAAGTGCCTACTTCATGGATATTCCCCCACCCTCTGCAATGGTTCCCTTCCAGGATCATGTTTACTCCAGTCCCCTGCATCCCACCCCTCCCCATTCTTCTGTTGAAAGGGTCATCAAGGAACGGGACCTTCTGCTGGCAGTTCAAGCTTCACTTACAAAAGGAAGATGGTCCCTACAGCTGCTCACCCTCGACAATGATTATTTTAAAGGAAGAGAGAGGGTGAGAATAATCAAGCGGCTCTTGCCTTGTCTTTACTCCTCTCCCACCACATCACCTTTCCGGAAGCCCATCCATTCACAGACTGCTGCCCCCAATCCTCCCTGGATGATGTCAGGGCAAAAGCCCTGTACAGGGAGTAAAGAGGTCTGTCACCAACAGGCAGAGCTAAACCTCCTGGAATCTCACTAGCAACTGTGCACAGGGCTTAGCCCTCAAGTATGTCAGTTCGTTTCATCCCTAGGATGCCTGATGAAGTGGGTACTGGTACTAACTCCATACCGGACCAGGAAAATGAGGCTCAGAGAAGTTAAATGATTTTCCCAGTGAAGTAGCAGGGACTTAAATCCAGGCATTGGGGCCCAATGTTGCTGCCTTGGAGTGGATCTCACCAGCCCCAGTGTCTGTCTGTGAAATGAGAGGCTTGACCATTCAACCTCATTTCTACATTTCCTTCCAGCTCTAACAGTTTATGAATTTCTCTGTCATTCTAGTTTTAAGTCAAATTTTAAAGAGGAAGCCAAAGATCTCGTCGTGCTCTGGGGAAAGCAGCTTCATGCTGAGGGTCTGCAGTGGGGTTCTCAGAGGTTTAATATATATATTCTCAAGCACAAGAAGTTAACAGAAATCTCAAACAAAATGTAGGATTAAAAAAAATGCCCAACCCCCAACTGAAAATACACATGGTGGGATTACAGATGTTTTTGTTCTTAATTTCTGCCTGCTGAAAATACATATACCATATTTGTAAAATCTTACTTTTTCTAAATGTCTTCCATTAGAGAATTTTGTGTAGCATTTGTTCATTTTGCTAAAAAAAAATTGTTTCAACACTTAGAAAAATAAAACTCCGGAAAGATATATAGCAAGTTGTTGACATTTTCTTTGGGTGGTCAGCAGCTTGAAACTCTTTTTGTTTGTTTTGTTGTCATATCCAGTTTTTCCATGAATTCGTAAGGCTTTCATAAAAAGAAGAATAAAGAACAATAAACTAAAAAATAAAACAAAAACAAAGAAATCTGCTCCTTTTCCCCTCTTCCTAAATTCCTATAATTTCAATTTGAGGAAGGAAACACAGAATGGGGAGTGGGGGATGAGGGAGAGATTTCCCTGAGATTTAATCTAAATTGCACAGATTCCTAATGTATTAAATTGAGCAGTGTTTTGATGGGGAGAGAAAGTTTTGGAGTTTTTTTTTTTTTTTTTTTTACGGCATGAGTTCTTTATTTGCCATTAAGATTGGAGGTGTTCACATTAAAGAAACACACTACACCAGAATAAGATGTACTGATACTATACCCATTTTATAGACGAGGAAACTAAGGTTTAGACTAGAGACTAAATTACCTGCCCAAGATTACCTAATGACAGAGCTGGGATTCAAAGGCAAGCTGTGTAATTCCAGATTTGTGCATTTAAGGAAAGAGAGAAGGAAAGAAGAAGGAAGGAAGGAAGGGAGGAAGGAAAGAAAGGAAGGAGGGAAGGAGGAAGGGAGGGAAGAAAGCAGAAAGCAAAGCAGGGAAGGAGACAGGGAGGGAGATTAACATCTACAAAGGTGTACTCCAAGGCGGGAAAAAAGGAAAAACTGAAGAAAAAGGAAAGCCTTTGAGAGAAAACACGTCAGTTCTCTCTCTCTCTCATTAAAATGAGTATTAGTATGTAAACTAAAGGAAAATTAACAAAAAATATATAGAAGTGAGTCATGTGCTCCTGCCTTCACACTCACTCATCAGATTTTGGTTTTTTTCCCCAGGATTTTTCTCCAAGGCAGCTGATGGCCTGAAAATGAGATCACAGAGTCTACCTTCCTTTAATTATGTACCACGACTTCACAACCCCTTCTTTGGAACTCTGAAATCCAAAGTACTCTGAAAATTTGGAAGCTTTCTTCAAAACTCATTTGGCTGAAAATCTAACCATTACTGATGGTCTCTATCCCACTTAGTGTAATTATTAGTGTATTTTCCTGCAGAAATAGTAAGGTTAGGATACTGGGTAACTCCTCACAGCTTCTGCTGTGAGTATCATGTAATGTACCCAACGTGTACACTGAGCTACCTTCTAAAATTTCTGTAATTCTGAATTCTAGAACACATCTGATCCTCGAGTCCTGGTCGAGGGCTTGCAGACCTATACCTAACTCAAAATTCAATGCTGTTTAAACCTTACAAGGGGAAGTAGCTCCATCGTGTACCTGCAATTCCCTCTCTGAATTTCTCAGCTAAGGTTATCCCTCATAACACACATCATATTGGACTTATTGAAGGAAAGTGATATACAATCTTGGGAGGATGGGACTAGGGGGAGAACTTTTGTGAACAAAGCAAAATTTTAAGACCAGTGAAAAATAATCGTCAAATGAACAAACTACTTATTTTTCTACCTTTGCTCAGAAAATAGTCCTGCATTTCAAATCAGAACTGCCCTTGCATGTTCTTATTTTAAATATGTTTTTCTTTGATTGGTAATGTTGCACACATAGAGAATTCACATATAGGATGACAGAGTTGGGCATATTTTTATAAATAGGTGTCTAACCTTCATAAACATTCCAGGTGATTATATTCACTAGGATGCCAGAACACATATCAAAAAGAGAATTCACTTTAGGCCTCCTAACTTGGGTAAATGAGTCTCTTTTATCAAATATTTATTTTTTCACCCTGCAACACAAATAATGTAGTAGAAGAAAGATGTTTCTGGGGTGGTATCAATATAGGACAGGCTGTTCAAGGAGAAGTAGGCATTCACCTTGTAGTTGAAATTTTAATGAAATTGAGCTACCAAATTCTTGGGCATTTTGTCCTATCAGATCACAAACCCATCAAAATAATACTCAGGCACAGATCCAGCCAGGACTGGCCTCCTGCTTACCTCAATGAGCTTTCTGTGGGTCAGGATAGATTTCTTTTGCAGTAAGTAAAGAACCAGTTTAAATTATTAAAAATCAGCCAAGGGGACCATTATGGACTGAATGTTCATATCTCCCCCAAATTCTTATGTTGCAATTCTAACCCCCATTGTGATGTTATATGGAGGCAGGGCCTCTGTGGGTTAATTAGGTTTAGATGAGGTCATGAGGGTGGGGCTCCCATAATGGCATTAGTGCCCTGATAAGAAGAGGAAGAGAGAACAGAGCTCTCTTTTTCCATCATGTGAGGATACAGCAAAAAGGCAGTCTTTGGCAAGAGAGCTCTCACTAGGAACGAAGTCAGTCAGTCCCTTGATCTTGGACTTCCCAGACTCCAGAATTATGAGAAAGAATCATCCACTGTTTAAGCCACTCAGTCTATGGCATTTTGTTAGAACAGTCCAACCTGACTCAGACAGGGTCTGTACCTTCAGAAAAAGATTCAAACATTGATTTTTCACAGAGCAAAGTTTGGTGAAATGATTTCTTGAGAGTTAGCTGCCTTGGCTTTTACTCTGATACTGCATACTAAGCTCTGCAAACTAAAAACTGGAAAACAAACAAACAACTGAAAATTACCTCTTAGCTCCACCAATGGGTCTCCAGATTGGTTAGTTTTCTTTTGACTCAGAATCTGTGAGCCCTGGAGCTTGGTTTAAATGCAAAGTCTCAGTGCACAGCTCATGTGCCATTATGCAGGAGCAGAATTGTGGTGAGGAAAGAATTCGAGGGACCTCTCGGAGAAGGTAACTGAGACATCTTAAGAGAAAGAGTTTCTCAGAAGAGAAGGCAATGTTACTGAACCCAGGTCTGGCTGCTCACTGCTCAAAAGCCAATAAAGAGGCCAGGTTAGTGGAAAGGAAAGTTTGTTTTATTTTGGATGCCAGCAACTGGGCTGCAGGGAGGGTGGACGGCTGTCCAAAGGCCAACTCCCCCCATCCCCGACAATCAGTGGGCAAGAGCTTTTATAGACAGAGGGAGGGGGCTACATGCAGAAACAATGCAGTCAGCTCTGACAGTCATCTTGAAATTGGTCATCGGTTGTCTGACCAGTGTCATCTCGATTGTTTTAGGTACAGTTAATGTTCAGTTCCCATTTCTTTGAGGCCAGAGTTCTCGGAATTGTGGCAGCTTTTGTCATGGCTTCAATTTGGTCATCATGTAGTCATCCTCCTCCACCTGGTGGGGGCTTCAGTGTCTGCAAAACAGCTCGCAAGATATGGCTCAGAATATTATCTATAGGCCTTAAGGAGGAACTAAAGGTCCTTGACTATGCTTAATGATTATTATTATTTGGTCTCCTTTGACTGTTTTCCTTTGTTTCTGCATTTTCTCACTTCTCTGATTAAACTTATTCTTTGGTTAAAGTGTTTCCACAGACAAAAGGCAGGCTGAGGACATAGTGGGGGCCAGGACCATAGGGTCCTGCTCCATTTCAGTAAGAGCAGGGACGTTGGTGTCAAGATGGTCTGGGATGAATCTCGGCTCTGGGACCTGAAGGCCGTGTGTCCTGGAGCTGGTTATTCACACCCTCTGAGCAGTTTTCTCATGTTCGAAATGAGAGCATTCATTGCCTGTTGATGCGAGGATTAAATAGGATCATGTGTGTAACAAGTTAAGCAATGTGCCAGGCATGTAAGTAAGAACTCAATAAATTGTAGTTTTATTATTTCCCCTAATATCCCAATCTTATCTCCCCCCCACACATCCTGCCTTGCACTTTTAAGATGAAAGAACTACAAATCATAGTCTTAGGCTTACATTTGTGGGTGAGCAGAGCTATCGTTCTACGATTCTCTTGCAGAAAGCCTCACAATTAAAAACTAAAATAAAATGTTCACACTTCGGATTTTATTTTAACCAGCCCACAAAATTTTTTATCCATCTTTGCCTTTCAGAAACCCTGCAGCTGATGGCAGGGAAGTCAGCAGAGCTGCCTTTAGATGTCTCGGGTTCTTGAATTTTCTGCTGCTGATTAAAATTCTGTCTCACTCATCGCCTGATCCCACAGGCCCCTGACTGCAAAGCCTGCAGAGCAGAGCCCGCTCTGGTTTTATTCATTTATTCATCAAACATTTACTGAGCATCTTCTACATACCAGGCACCATGTTAGGCTCTGGACCAGCAGGGGATAAGACAACATTTCTATTCTCACAGTAGAGAGGGGAGTCAGACATATAAAAAAACACAATGAAGAAAATGCAATGATAGAAGTTTGTCAGGAAGCAGAAAGGAGAGGGCTACAGACGATGCTCATCAAAAGGGTGGGGGACAGAACTTATCATGTGGCTCAGAGGAGCAAGACTTGCTGGAAACCTCTCCCCTCAGTCAAGGAGCCTCCCAAGAATGCCACCTTTATTCTCTCTCCTTTATTCTCATCAATAATCACTTCTCCCCACTTTTTTCATTCACTGCCATATCTTTAGCATCTTAGAACAGTGTCTGGCACATAGTGGATGCTTGTTATGGGCTGAATTGTGTCTCTCCCTGCCCCACCCCAAAATCACATGTTGAAGTCCTAACCCCCCAGTATTGCAGAAAGTATTTGGAGATAGGATCTTTAAAGAGATAATTAAGGACAAGTAAGCTCATCTAGATAGACCCTAAAGCAATCAGACTGGTGTCCTTATAAGAAGAGATTAGTACACAGACATGCACAGAGGGAAGACCACACAGGGACACAGGGAGAAGACAGCTGTCTACAAGCCAAAAAGAGAGGTCTCAGAAGGAAACAACCCTTCCCACACCTTGATCTTGGACTTCTAGCCTCCAGAACTGCGAGGAAATAAATTTCTGTTGGTCTGTGGTACCTTGTTATAGCAGCCCTAGCAACTTTATACAATGCTCAAACCATATTTGTTGAATAGATCAATGAATAATGTTTGCATTATTGTAACTGAGATATATCTATTATAGATAGATGATTAAATAGATAGATAGATAGATAGATAGATAGAGGTGGATGGATATAGATATATACCCTTTCCCTACAACTACCACGGAGTCTTGAAAGGCTGCTAACTTATGAAGTGACACACAGGAAGTGCTCAATAAATGTATTTGAGTCTGTTGATTAACATTAACTCATTGCCAAGGGTCAGATTGGATGTTTTCTTTTTAAAAGGAGGAGAAGTTTTGTCCAATTTGAACCCTGTGATTTAATTGCAGGTGACAATAAAGGAGAAAAGGCGGGGATGGAAGCTGACATTTACTAATCACCCTCCTTGTGCCGCTCACTGGCTTAGCCACTTTCCCACAACTATTTTGTTTCATCCTCACGACAATCTGTGAGACAGGTATGAATAGCCACATTTCCCAGGTGGTGAAACTGGGGCTCAGAGAGTTTTAGTGAATTGTCTGATGTCCCAAATCGTGTCCAGTGTGGCATGTCTAAAAGTCAGTGTCTGTGCATCACTTTCCTCTCTGTATACTTCTTTGTCTATCTCACTCAGCAATTCTGTGATTCTGTGATCAATTCTGTGATTCAGAAAACTAAGTGGCTTTCTCATTGTAAACTATGTTTGCTTAATTTATTTTAAAAAAATCAACTCTGCTATAGAAAATAGAAACCAAGTATAGAAGCATATAGCTCATGAGACATATCATACACAGATAGAGTAAGTAGAATGTATGTGTATTAAATATAAATAAAATGAATGGAACAAACAAGAGTGTTTCTGGATGGAAAGTGATGGAATGATGGTCAGTGGGGAAAGAGAGAACATATGAAAATTGACTAACCCAGAATCTGGGCATGTGGCCCTTCTACCCCACTTGCACCCTATCCTAAGTGTGCTAACCTGTACCATCTCTTTTCCATTACACCTGAGTTTTTTAAATTGATCAAATAAATGAATTCAAGCACAGGTTTCTACCGCTATCCAAAAGCAGAGCGTTCCTATGAAGGCTTTTCGAAGCTGGGAGAAGAAATTACCTTAAGACGCATCTTGCTAATGGCTGCACAAAATACATGGTGGTGGAGCACAGATGCTCACAGACACAGTTCAAAGCATGGTGGCTTGAAGTTGAGATGCTGAGTGTACTTCCCGGGGAAGGAGCTTGACTGTGCCACCCTTGCTGCTTGGGGTGCATGCTGCCTCTATAATGCCTCGCTGCAAAACAAACGCTGAACCCTATTTTTGCTTTTTGCATTTTTTCAAAAAAGGGAAATCCACTTTGGATTTCTTCGGGTTAGTGAAAACAGATACTAATGCAGGTTTTTCATAAAAGCCAAGTGGCATAAAGTAAACTTTCAAAAGGTGGGGCGGGGGGAATACCTTATCTTAGTTTGGCCTCTGAGCCTCCTTGTTCAGCGACCTCTGGGATAACATTGCCCTTGAGGCCACCACTGCATCAAGTTCATTTCCTACACAACACCTACAATGTATCTGTCCAACTGTACTTTCTTTTTCGTCATTACCCAAGGCTCTATCCCTGTGGGTGCCTACTAGAAACGTGTAACTTTCTGAAAGAGGAGACTCCCCCTCAAAAAAACCCCTCCTGGAACTTTTGGTTCTATACACAGTCTGATTATGGATCTTCATTTACATCCAAGATACATAAACTTGAGTCAGCATTTAAGTCACAAGTATAGAGTGAACTACGTGGAAAAGCTGTCAGAATTCTGATGTGGGTCCTTGTTTCACCTGTATAGCCCCAGAGCCCTGCATTTGGATCAGCACCTTCCCTGGAAGCCTCAGTTCCCACATCTGAGAACTGGGGATGTTTTTATGACTTCTGGCTTTCCTGTGTGGGGTGGGTGAGGAAGAAATGAAACAACAGCTAACTCATCTGCTGCATGAACGCTGCACCTGGGGCTGCTCTCATTCTTGCAGTAGCCCTGGGAGGCAGCTCTTCAAATTATAAAGGAAAACGGAGTCTCGGAGAGGTGAAATGGCTTGCCCTAGGTCACACAGCAGGATATGGGGAGAGCTGGGATTTGAACTCAGGCCAACGGGCCCGTAAGCACAGCCTGCAGGACAGAGCTCTGTGCAGTGCGACGTGGTGTCCGTGCTGGCAGCTCACCGTCCTTCCTGACCCTTTCCCTGCCATTGTCTCTCCACCGTAAGGTGGCAGGAAAGTGCCAAATGAAAGGTGTAACAGAGGGCAGAGAGCAGGGCCTAAAAGAAGCTTTTCTGAATGAACAATAAACAAATGAAAGAGCTAGCAAACAACAAACTGGGCATCACGCAATAGCGAGGAGAGTAGCTGCCTCTGCTGGGAGGTGACAACTGAGTATGGTCCTCAAATATGAGCCAAGAGAAGGAAGAGAGAACTCTGACTTCCACAGGAGAGGGAGCCCACTGATCACAAGCTCCTCAGGAGACGTGAGCTACAGCTGTCACTGCAGTTAAGTGTTAGAAATGTCCCCCAACCAGCTTAACTTGGCTCCCAAACTCCCACCCTATTAATTTTTCCATCTATTTACCACCTCCCAAAGTCTCCTTCCAGTTTTAAAGGCAGACCATTCCTTCCCCTCTTTCCCTGACTCGTGTTTTCTGCTAATCCATGCCCTCGGGGTTTCACCCCCAAGAGGTTAATCAAAGGATTTTCCTAAATAAATCAAGTCTTTCCTAAGACAAATGCCAGCTGTTCTAATGCCAGCTGTTTATACTGCGTGTGTCCACCCTGCTCCACAAGTATTTTTATAACTGCTATTGTTTTGGTATGAAGGTATCTGTTTTTTTACTTAAGGTGTGGATTCAATTTTACCTCTCAGAAGAAAGATAAAACATTTTCATCTTGGGGATCTGATCTGCATCACTACCTCCTTTTCTGGAAATGCAGAGAAGCTCAGGCTTTGGCTGAATCTGGAAGCCCAGCCAGCACTTCTCGTAGAAGCCAAGTTGCCGCCTGCCAGGCATGGTGACAAAGAAAGAAGAAGGGGGGCGGGCAGCAGCAGTGTTCAGGGAGGAGGTGACAAAGCAAGAGTTGTCCCTGGGGAAGATGTCAGCTGGAGGTTTGCATTTACTAGGGGCTTCCAAGGGAAGCTTCCTTCCCACCGAACAATAGACAGTGAAGACGAAAGGCAGTATCTTCAGCAGAGGTCTTTAGCAGAAGGGCTCAGTCAGGACTCTTAAAACCACACCACCTATATGTATATACAATGGAGTATTACTCAGCCACAAAAAAGAATTAAATAATGCCATTTGCAGCAATATGGATGGACCTAGAGATTATCATACTAAGTGAAGTAAGTCAAAGATAAATATATTACATCACTTGTACATGGAATCTAAAAAAATTATACAAATGAACTTATTTACAAAACAGAAATAGACTCACAGACATGGAAAACAAACTTATGGTTACCAAAGGGGAAAGGGGGGAAGGGATAAATTAGGAAATTGGGATTAAGAGATACACATGGCTATATGTATAAATAGACAACAAGGATTTACTGTATAGCACAGGGAACTATATTCAATATCCTGTAATAACCTATAATTGAAAAAAACCTGAGAAAGAATAGATATATATACGTATATGTATAAATGAATCACTTTGCTGTACACCTGAAACATTGCAAATCAACTATACTTCAATTTAAAAATCATTAACAAAGAAAGAAAGAAAGAAAGAAAGAAAGAAAGAAAGAAAACCACACCACCACGCCCCTTAGACTCAGCCTGGTTTCTTACAGTGGCACACAATCAAGATTGGAGAAGACAAGGATACATCTATGGCCAACAAGGAAAACTCCTCTTGTACCATACAGTGTGATAAGCTCAGACTAGGAGGTTCTTTTTAATTTTCAGTCTTTTAGTCTAGTCTCATTTTTTCCTCTGTGTTCATGGAATCACAGATATATTTATTGCTTTTTTCTTTTCGAGTTGGAAAGAATCTTAGAACTTTAAACCAATCATTGGATTTTGCAGAAGGAAATAAACCCAGAGAGGTAAAGTGACAGCCAGGAAAGGGCCAGGTCAGGACCTGGTGTCCTGACTCAGTCTAGGTCTCTCAGCATTTGGGAATCTCCAGACTCAGCTTTCTAGAAAGAGTAACCCCTCCCCCAATAAGGAGGGATAAATACCCCCTCTCTCCAGATTACCAGATCCTATTTCCTTTGATGACCGTACTAACTTCAGAGCAAATGCTCATCTTTGTTTACAGAAGAGATCGGAGTCCAGAGAGTTCAAGAGCCCTGCTCCAGGACTCTGGGAGGGTGTGTGAAGGGGTCAGGTGTCAACTGCAGAGAAACTCACTCCAAACCCCAGGCTGAAGTCACTGTGTGATCTGAGGCCAGGAATGTCCCCATTTCTGAATATTAGCCCCCATCCTCTCCTGCCCTGAGAGCCCATAGTCCTGCTGTAGCCTTTTGGATCCTTTCTTGTAGCTGCTTTAAGTCTTTCGCTATTGGCTCTTGCACCATCCTGAAAGGGAACACCTCCTTAAATTTTTTGTCCTAGGCACCTCACTAGCGTCCCCAAGTCCCAGCCTTGTTGTCACAGCTTCTTGCCTTTTACACCCATTCTCCATTCCACAGTTGGAATGATCTTTCCAGAATTTAGATCACTGCCCTGCCTAAACCCCATCACTTCTCCTCTTGGCCCTGGGATAGAGTCCCAATTCCTTCACTCAGTGTACAAGCTCATCCAGGAGCCAGTGCAAAGATCTCAGACTGTGGGCTCTGCGGAATCCAGCTCAGAGATAAATTCGTTCAGCCCAAAATGCCCTAATAATTCCAGTATTGCAATTTAAAGGAGCACATTTCTAGCTTCTCTTAAGGGAAGTTACTCTTCATACCTTAGTTTTTTCCTCAGTGAAGTTTATTTCTTCAATAATAACACAAAAGAAATGAAAGTGCTTGACCAGTGTGTGTCATCGTTAGTGTTATGACCATAGATGCCAGCATGGCCCTCACTGGCATGACCCTTGGCGGCTGGTGCTGGGCAGCCGTGCTCCCCCAGGAGGCGCAGGAGTGCTCCACAGTCTGCACCCCTCCCCGTGCACCCATCATTCCAGCTACCTGTCTGGTGTTTCAGTCTGTGACTCAAAATGGAGTCCACATCTATCCCCAGCCTCCATGCTCTCCACTTCCTGTCTCACATTTTTCAGCAACACTAAACAGCTTGGGTTTCCTTTTTCAGCCTGAATCTAGGCTTTGCCATTCATAACACTTGGAACATGTACTTTGCCTGCTGACCTCATTGGAGAATAATGCCACGCCCCACCCCAGGCAGGGACACCACATGTGGTCCAGTGCTGAGCATGGAATAAAACTCAAGTGTTTTTAGAAATAGACTAAACTGAGAAGGCCAACATGGTTAGCACATTGACATGGATTTACATCCTCTCTTGGTTTCTAAAGAGCCTGCACATTCAACCAGTAAAGATATCCAATGTTTAATCCCAGAAAAGAGCTTGAGTTTATAGTTAAATCAAGTTGACTTCAAATCCCAGCCCTGTCACTTACTGGTGACCATGTGCTAGTTATGTAATCTCTCTGAGCCACAGTTGTCTCAACTTCCAAAAGGACATAACAGCTATTCTTCTCCTAAGTATTATGAAAACATATGTCCACACAATAACTTGTATGTAAATATTTATAGCAGCTTCCTTCACAACAGCCAAAAACTTCAAAAAAAAAGTGTGCATTAACAGATGAATGGCTAAACCAGCTGCAGTGCAACCCATGCAATGGAATGGTACTCAGTGATAAAAAGGAATGTGCTACTGACACACACAATGATGTGAGTGAATCTCAAAGGCATTGTTCTGAGTGAGAGAAGCTAGATGCTTGTACGATTCCATTTATATATGTAAACCAATGCATTATGACAAAAAGCAGTTCTGTGGTTTTCCTGGGGCAGGGGATAGAGGGAAAGAAGAATTCTAAAAGGGCTTGAGGAGTCCTTCTGGAATGATGGACATGGTCTGAGTCAGGATTGTGGTGGTGGTTTCATGGGTATATGCCACTTTCAAAACTGATCAAATTGTACACTTTAGATGCAAGTAGTTTATTGTGCAAAAATTATTCCCCAGGTCCGCTCCTCTGGTGAGACGGGGCTGGGAGATGCTCTCCTCAGCTCCTTGCCTGGGTGGGCGACTCAGTCTCTAGAGCTAGCAGAAATCCTCATTTGAGGGTCTCACCAAGTTCCCTGGTCAGAGTGCTGCAGCTGAGCACAGCAGCTGCGTGGGACTACTGCTTGGGAGCTGCAGAAAGCCTTCTTGGAATCTGACATGTTATCACTTTGGGACCATTGGCCAGCTGCTCCTGACTTGACCACATGAAGGCTCAGACTGCCCCAGTCTCTGAAATGAAGAGAACCAACACTATTAGCATTCACCACCATGAATGCAAGGTATTTCAATGAAGAGTATCAGGAGGACATCTACAAATCCCAGACTGGCATGTGCAAGTTCTGAGGAATGGTGGAATAACCCACTGTATCTGGGTGACCTTTGGAGACAGCTGAGACAAAGCTATAACAGTGCAGTGGCTGACACCCAACTCATAGCCCGTCTTCTCCAACCGTGTGGCTGACAGAGTCTTGGTGCTCTGGCCAGCTGTCAGGCCTGAGCCTCTGAGGTGGGAAAGCCAAATTCAGGACATTGGTACATCAGAGACCTCCCTGCCCCACGTAATATTAATCAGCGAGAGCTCTCCCAGAGATCTCCATCTCAACACTAAGACCCAGATCCACTCAACGACCAGCAAGCTCCAGTGCTGGACACCCTATGCCAAACAACTAGCAAGACAGGAACACAACCCCACCCATTAGCAGAGAGGCTGCCTAAAATTATACTAAGTTCACAGACATCCCCAAAACACACCACCAGACGTGGTACTGCCCACCAGAAAGACAAGATCCAGCCTCATCCACCAGAACACAGACACCAGTCCCCTCCACCAGGAAGCCTACACAACCCACTGAACCAACCTTAGCCACTGGGGGCAGACACCAAAAACAACAGGAGCTACAAACCTGCAGCCTACGAAAAGGAGACCCCAAACACAGTAAGTTAAGCAAAATGAAAAGACAGAGCAATACAGGGCAGATGAAGGAGCAAGGTAAAAACCCACCAGACCAAAAAATAAAGAGGAAATAGGCAGTCTAACTGAAAAAGAATTCAGAGTAATGATAGTAAAGATGATCCAAAATCTTGGAAATAGAATGGAGAAAATAAAAGAAACATTTAACAAGGACCTAGAAGAACTAAAGAGCAAACAAACAATGATGAACAACACAATAAATGAAACTAAAAATTCTCTAGAAGGAATCAATAGTAGAAGAAGTGAGGCAGAAGAATGGATAAGTGATCTGGAAGATAAAATACTGGAAATAACTATTGCAGAGCAGAGTAAAGAAAAAAGAATGAAAAGAATTGAGGACAGTCTCAGAGACCTCTGGGACAACATTAAATGCACTAACATTCGAATTACAGGGGTCCCAGAAGAAGAAGAGAAAAACAGAGGGACTAAGAAAATATTTGAAGAGATTATAGTTGAAAACTTCCCTAATATGGGAAAGGAAAAAGTCAATCAACTCCAGGAAGCAAAAAGAGTCCCATACAGGATAAATCCAAGGAGAAACACACCAAGACACATATTAATCAAACTATCAAAAATTAAATACAAAGAAAAAATATTAAAAACAGCAAGGGAAAAGCAACAAATAACATACAAGAGAATCCCCATAAGGTTAACAGCTGATCTTTCAGCAGAAACTTTGCAAGCCAGAAGGGTGTGACAGGACATATTTAAAGTGATGAAAGGGAAAAAACTACAACCAAGATTACTCTACACAGCAAGGATCTCATACAGATTCGACGGAGAAATTAAAACCTTTACAGATAAGCAAAAGCTAAGAGAATTTAGCACCACCAAACCAGCTTTATGACAAATGCTAAAGGAACTTCTCTGGCAGGAAACTCAAGAGAAGGAAAAGACCTACAATAACAAACCCAAAACAATTAAGAAAATGGTAATAGAAACATACATATCGATAAATACCTAAATGTAAATGGATTAAATGTTCTAACCAAAAGACATAGACTGGTTGAATGGATACAAAAACAAGACCCATATGTATACTGTCTACAAGAGACCTACTTCAGACCTAGAGACACATACAGACTGAAAGTGAGGGCATGGATAAAGATATTCCAAGCAAATGGAAACCAAAAGAAAGCTGGAGTAGCAATTCTCATATCAGACAAAATAGACTTTAAAATGAAGGCTATTACAAGAGACAAAGAAGGACACTACATATTGATCAAGGGTTCAATCCAAGAAGAAGATAATAACAATTGTAAATATATATGCACCCAACATAGGAGCACCTCAGTACATAAGACAAATGCTAACAGCCATAAAAGGGGAAATCGACCATAACACAATCATGGTAGGAGATTTTCACACCCCACTTTCACCAATGGACAGACCACCCAAATGAAAATAAATAAGGAAACACAAGCTTTAAATGATACATTAAACAAGATGGACTTAATTGATATTTATAGGACATTCCATCCAAAAAAACCAGAACACACTTTCTTCTCAAGTGCTCATGGAACATTCTCCAGGATAGATCATAACTTGGGTCACAAATCAAGCCTTGGTAAATTTAAGAAAATTGAAATTGTATCAAGTATCTTTTCCGACCACAGCACTATGAGACTAGATATCAATAACAGGAAAAAAACTGTAAAAAATAAAAACACATGGAGGCTGAACAGTACACTACTAAATAACCAAGAGATCACTGAAGAAATCAAAGAGGAAATCAAAAAATACCCAGAAACAAATGATAATGAAAACATGACGACTCAAAACCTATGGGATGCAGCAAAAGCAGTCCTAAGAGGGAAGTTTATAGCAATACAATCTTACCTCAAGAAACAAGAAACATCTCAAATAAACAACCTAACCTTACACCTAAAACAATTAGAGAAAGAAGAACAGAAAACCCCCCAAAGTTAGCAGAAGGAAAGAAATCATCAACATCAGATCAGAAATAAATGAAAAGGAAATGAAGGAAATGCTAGCAAAGATCAATAAAACTAAAAGCTGGTTCTTTGAGAAGATAAAAATATTAATAAACCATTAGCCAGACTCATCAAGAAAAAAAGGGAGAAGACTCAAATCAATAGAATTAGAAATGAAAAAGGAGAAGTAACAACTGACACTGCAGTAATACAAAGGATCATGAGAGATTACTACAAGCAACCATATGCCAATAAAATGGACAACCTGGAAGAAATGGACAAATTCTTAGAAAAGCACAACCTTCCGAGACTGAACCATGAAGAAATAGAAAATATAAACAGACCAATCACAAACACTGAAATTGAAACTGTGTTTAAAAATCTTCAAACAAACAAAAGCCCAGGACCAGATGGCTTCACAGGCGAATTCTATCAAACATTTAGAGAAGAGCTAACACCTATCCTTCTCAAACTCTTCCAAAATATAGCAGAGGGAGGAACACTCCCAAATTACTGTATGAGGCCACCATCACACTGATACCAAAACCAGACAAAGATGTCACAAAAAAGAGAAAATACAGGCCAATATCAGTGATGAACATAGATGCAAAAAACCTCAAAAAAATACTAGCAAACAAATTCCAACAGCACATTAAAAGGATCATACATCATGATCAAGTGGGGTTTATCCCAGGAATGCCAGGATTCTTCAATATATGCAAATCAATCAATTTATGCAATATAATATATATATATTATTTTGTATATAATATATATTACACAATAATATATTCTTCAATATATGCAAATCAATCATATTAAAATATTGAAGGAGAAAAACCATATGATCATCTCAATAGATGCAGAAAAAGCTTTTGACAAAATTCAACACCCCTTTATGATAAAAGCTCTCCAGAAAGTAGGCATAGAGGGAACTTACCTCAACATAAGAAAGGCCATATGTGACAAACTCACAGCTAACATCGTTCTCAATGGTGAAAAACTGAAACAATTTCCACTAAGATCAGGAAGAAGACAAGGTTGCCCACTCTCACCACTATTATTCAACATAATTTTGGAAGTTTTAGCCACAGCAATCAGAGAAGAAAAAGAAATAAAAGGAATCCAAATTGGAAAAGAAGAAATAAAACTGTCACGGTTTGCAGATGACATGATACTATACATAGAGAATCCTAAAGATGCTACCAGAAAACTACTAGAGCTAACCAATGAATTTGGTAAAATAGCAGGATACAAAATTAATGCACAGAAATCTCTTAAATTCTTATACAGTAATGATGAAAATTCTGAAAGAGAAATTAAGGAAACACTCCCATTTACCATTTCAACAAAAAAAATAAAATACCTAGGAATAAACCTACCCAAGGAGACAAAAGACCTGTATGCAGAAAACTATAAGACACTGATGAAAAAAATTAAAGATGACACAAATAGATGGAGAGATATACCATGTCCTTGGATTGGAAGAATCAACATTGTGAAAATGACTATACTACCCAAAGCAATCTACAGATTCAATGCAATCCATATCAAACCACCAATGGCATTTTTCACAGAACTAGAACAAAAAATTTCACATTTTGTATGGAAACACAAAAGACCCCGAATAGCCAAAGCAATCTTGAGAAAGAAAAATGGAGCTGGAGGAATCAGGCTCCCTGGCTTCAGAATATACTACAAAGCTACAGTAATCAAGACTGTATGGTACTGGCACAAAAACAGAAATATAGATCAATGGAACAGGATAGAAAGCCCAGAGATAAACCCACGCACGTATGGTCACCTTATCTTTGATAAAGGAGGCAAGAATATACAATGGAGAAAAGACAGCCTCTTCAATAAGTGGTGCTGGGAAAACTGGACAGCTACATGTAAAAGAATGAAATTAGAACACTCCCTAACACCATACACAACAATAAACTCAAAATGGATTAAAGACCTAAATGTAAGGCCAGACACTATAAAACTCTTAGAGGAAAACATAGGCAAAACACTATGACATAAATCACAGCAATATCCTTTTTGATCCACCTCCTAGAGAAAGGGAAATAAAAACAAAAATAAACAACTGGGACCTAATGAAACTTAAAAGCTTTTGCACAGCAAAGGAAACCATAAACAAGATGAAAAGACTACCCTCAGAATGGGGGAAAATATTTGCAAATGAAGCAACTGACAAAGGATTAATCTCCAAAATTTACACGTAGCTCATGCAGCTCAATATCAAAAAAAACAAAAAACCCAATCCAAAAATGGGCATAAGACCTAAATAGACATTTCTCCAGAGAAGATCTACAGATTGCCAACAAACACATGAAAGGATGCTCATCACTAATCATTAGAGAAATGCGAATCAAAACTACAATGAGGTATCACCTCACACTGGTCAGAATGGCCATCATCAAAAAATCTACAAACAATAAATGCTGGAGAGGGTGTGGAGAAAAGGGAGCCCTCTTGTACTGTTTGTGGGAATGTAAACTGATACAGCCACTATGGAGAACAGTATGGTGGTTCCTTAAAAAACTAAAAATAGAACTACCACATGACCCAGCAATCCCACTACTGGGCATATACTCTGAGAAAACCATAATTCAAAAAGAGACATGCACCACAATGTTCATTGCAGCACTATTTACAATAGCCAGGACATGGAAGCAACCTAAGTGTCCATCAACAGATGAATGGATAAAGAAGGTTTGGCAAATATATACAATGGAATATTACTCAGCCATAAATAGAAACGAAATTGAACTATTTATAGTGAGGTGGATGAACCTAGAGTCTGTCATACAGAGTGAAGTAAGTCAGAAAGAGAAAAACAATTACCATATGCTAACACATATATATGGATCTTAAAAAGAAAATAAAAGGTTCTGATGAACTTAGGGGCAGAACAGGATTAAAGACGCAGACATAGAGAATGGACTCGAGGACACAGGGATTGGGAAGTGTAAGCTGAGACAAAGTGAGAGTAGTATTGATATGTATACACTACTAAATGTAAAATAGCTAGTGGGAAGCAGTTGCATAGCACAGGGAGATCAGGTCCGTGCTTTGTGACCACCTAGATGGGTGGGATAAGGAGGGTAGGAGGGAGACGTAAGAGGGAGGGGATATGGGGATATGTGTATATGTGTGACTGATTCACTTTGTTATATAGCAGAAGCTAACGCACCAGTGTAGAGCAATTATACTCTAATAAAGATATTGAAAAAAAGACATTATTCCTCAATAAATTTGAGAAGAAAAAATTATTAAAAACATAACCCCTACAATGTTCATTTAACAGTAATGCATGAGCAATTTAATGGTAATTGTAGAGGATGATTTTTTTTCTTTTTTTTGCAGTGGTGGTTATTTTAAATGTGTAAAAGAATTAATATTAAGACCTGTTGCAGGACTTCCCTGGTGGTCCAGTGGTTAAGACTCCATGCTTCTACTTCAGGGTGCGTGGGTTTGATCACTGGGGTTGGGGAACTAAGATCCTGCATGCTGAGGCGAGGGAAAAAAAAAACATATAAATAAACAAATAAATTGAAAAGACCTGTTGCATTAAGGAAGAACTATATAACTTTATTTTTCATAGCAGTTATTTGACATTTTTCAGTGCCACCTTGACAAAGTCCATTGTAACTTTAAAATTAGTACAACAGTGTTATACACAGGCACTTAAACTATGCATGCGGAGGCACGTTGTGAAAATATTTAATAGACGCCTTAGTTGATGATGAAAGAAAGTCTGGGCCAGCACCTGCCTTGTTTGGTGGTTGTGTGGGACAAGAGAGCCCTTGAAGAGGACCGGAGGCCACCACCATAGTGGCCCATCTTTACCAACCTGCAGCTCCAGGGACAGGCCTAGCTCCCAAGAAGTCTCATCACCAGCTCATCTCTCATTTTCTGTTCCTCACACTTCTGTGGACCTGAAGTGGGCCTTTCCTTCTGGTGTGCCTGGCAAAAACTAGCAGCATCACTTTTCCCTGAGGTTTCAACTTTCTTCCAAGTGCCTAGTATATATGGGTTCCCTAACAAGGACAACAAGAAAAGACCTCATCCTAAGAGATAAATGGGGAAAGTGGAGGGAAGAGGGGAGTGGGTGTCATCCTTTATCTCACCAAATATCAAATGCCTGTCTCCCACAGTTTGCTCTTGACCTCTGTCTGCAATTTCATTCAGCTTTTCGATCATTATCTTAATAGGCATCTACCCATCATTTACCAAAATGCAGTAAGTGGGGTGATAATTTTTCTAAAGATAAAAATGACATGTTTATTTTCTTTCTCTCTCTCTCAAAGGTGATGCTTGTCCGTTATTTTAACTCTAGCTCTTTAAGGCTCTCTAGGATGTCTCACAGCTTCAGCTTCGTCTGTAAAACTTGGGGAGACAGAGAGTTAAACCATCAACTAGAAAATCTGATCACTGCAGACGTAGACTCCCGGTAGTTCAGTGCAAATGAAAACAGCAAGTTTCTTTTAGCCTTAATTATCTGTGTAATTACCTTAGCCCAGAGAGACGCAGGCTCAGAATCTCAAGAAAGGTAGATTTCTTTCTCTCAATCCATCAGTGCATAGTCAGCAACATTTATTATGTGCCAACTGTATGAAGCAACTCTACATTAAGTCTTAAGAGGTACCCAAGAGGCGTATTATGGATGCTGTTAATGAACCTTGAAATAACCTAACTACAGAATCAAGTTCATTGGAATACCTGATATGTACACCAGCTGCAAGGATTCAATATGGGGACTTAAAGAGGTAGTAGGTAAGAATAAGCAAGCCAAAAATGTGTGTATAGTGGGGCAGCATCATTTTTGTGATAGTGACTCATAAGGGAGACAGGAGTTTAGGGGAGGAACAGTCAAAATGCAGGAGCTGTCAGCCAACATTTAATGGACACTTACTCTATGCCAAGTATTACCTCTTAGACTTTTGCCCACCAATCATCACAGACTTTTACAGCTCAAATGCCACCTCTTCCATGAAGCATTCCCAGCCCCTTAAACAAAAGGAATCACCCCCTGCTCTGTGCTCTCAGAATATATAGCTATTCAGCATTGATATCATTCTGTTATTTCATTAAATAACTCAAATAAATGAGTTATTTGCAAGTCTGTTTCAGCCACTAGATCCTTGAGGTTTGAAAAGCTTGTCTTACTCATGTCTTTATCCTTGAGAACATTCATTCCCATGAATTGCACAGAATAGTTTTAATAGCTCCCTATGAGGAAAGAGTGTGATCAACCGTGATTACTGAAAGGGCACCTTGACTCCCTTCCAAGGACCCTCACCAGAAGGCTTTGTCCTGATGAATTTATGTTGGCACTTTGGGTTCAAAATCTTGATTTTGATATTGTAGAAAGAATAGTTCTATATCACAAGGGCAGACTCCTACTAGCCCAGTTCAAGTGACTGAGCCATAAACCCTTTTAGAGTTCTCAAAAATTATGGAGCATTCTTCTCTCATTTCTTTTTGATCTTAAAGAGATGGAAATTTGGGAGAAATAAAGAACAAACAAAAGGATAAAAAAGGTTATGATTTATCTAGTTGCATTGTTTATTCTTGGACAAAAGCAATGCCATGCTGAATGGAGATGTCATTGGCCCAGCTTCCAGCCCTCTGCCCAAGTGGGATTCTTTAATTGTGCAAATGACACCACCTCCTGAGCTGACAGGTAATCCCTTAATGATCTGACCATATATGAGAAAAGGGGTATCCATGTGTTGTAGCCAAATCTCTCAGGCCGGGTAGGCAATCCTTCAACACATGTTTGTTCCTCTGAGCAGTCCTCCTTCAGAGAAGCAACTGATGATGGGTCTGTGTTGACCTTCAATCACAATTCTCTACTTCCTTGGACACAGAAGGCCAAGCTTCTTGCATTTCTATAATTAAGGCATAGAAAGCAAGCCAGCAGAAATTGTAAACAAAGAGGTTTTGGACAAAAGACTTTTCTGGGGTTGTATTTTTCCCCATCTTTGATGTGGTCTATGCATGGAAAGGAGAACATCCTTTCTTTTAACAATGTCAGTTTGCTAATTCCACTTCCCACTTATGGGCAGAAAGGGTCATCCCCTGGTAATGTTTTAGGGTTTTGGACCTATAGGAAAATTTCCTCCCAAGTCATCTCTAGTACAGACATCAGTGTATTAATTCATACCGAGGGTGTTGTCCATTGGGTCACAGTTCTCTCTGCAATGGCCAAGGCCTTCCCTTGCTGCAGGCCAACCTGCTCAGGGAGCCATCTCCCAATTAGAAGGCACTGAGTGAGCATGGACTGGAACAAAATGAGTTTGTTAAAATAGTGTTTACCTGATTGATTCCAGTGAAGACACTTTACCATAAAGATCATCTTCCCATACGAGATGTGAAGACACAGATATGGGCTTCTTGGACTCTTCTGAGACAAGCCCCATGCAGTTTACCCTGGGACTCCTCCATGCTTCATTGTGGATCCTCTCATTTGCCTGTTGATTCATTCAAGTCACAGATGTGGCTTATGACTTAGACTTCCTTCTCTTTCCTCAAAGAAACTTGTGACATCTCTGCTGTGCTTTTTTTAGCTGTTAATTTTGTATTTGAGCCCTAAGGGCAATTTTATTTCCCCTCTTTCCAAATTTGTGATATATCACATCACAGATCACAAACATGATAAAAACAAGGAATCAAAAATATTTGTTGAGTGTAGAAATGTGTTATTGGGGCAGGAACCTCAACATGGTGCTTGGAATGTGTAGAGCTGGAATGGAAGGACATTCTAGTAGAGTACGAAGAATTGTAAGAAAATGAATATGAACTTGAAAATTTCTGTTATCTCTGGGTTGTTTCCTGAATAAATTATGACACCTCTGGACCTTTCATCCATATTGGCTTTTGGGGAATGGGGGTGGGAACTGAGATGCCCTTGGCCGGCTTTTCCAGCTGCCTATTTTCTATCCTTCTTTCAGCATTTTAACATCCAATATGAAGTGGTGGGAAGGACACTGGGAGGAAAAAATGGTAAAAAGGAAGCAAAGAAGGAAGGGAGAGAGGAAGGAAAGAAGAAAGAAAGGCTGCATTTGCAATCAAAATCCTGCATTCAAATCCTGGCTCTGCCACTGACCACCTATGTTACTTAGACAAAATATTTTTCTTACCTTTCTGAATCTCAGGTTTCTCCTTCAGGAGAATATTACTACTTCCCAAGACAGTAACTTACGTGATTGACCAAGAGAATATGTATACAAATCCTAGAACAGAGACTACATGAAATGTCAGTCAAATCAGACTCTGAAAACCTAGCTGAAATTGAACCACCAGAGTAAACTCTTCCCTGACTTCCCAGCCATTAGCGGTCCTCTACCTGCACACTCCCATTACACATAGCACACATCATCCTTACAGCACCAACCACGTCCTACTACTACTCTTTTTTAGTCCCTGTCCCTTACTAGATTAGAAATTCCTCCATGGCATTTACCAATCCATATTCACTCATGAATCCCCAGACCTGAGATGGTCTCTTACACAAAGGAGGTCTTTCCAAATATTTGTAAAATGAATGAATGAATGTCATCAAAATCTCCGGACCTAACTAACTCAGAAAATGAAGGTGTCATTATCATTTCTATTATAAAACATCTCTCTCACACTGTGCAATCCTTTTACTTTCCAAAGCACCAGCACATATGGCACTTTGTATTTGCACTCTTCAATTTCCAGGTGCATTTTTAACTTACCTCATCAGGGCAGGTCTTTGCCAGCTCTCAATGATGTAAAATTACCCAAGAAGAGTCTCATGCATATAGGAACTGCAATATCTATTATTTTCTTCATGTCTTTCTTTTACAGAAAGGAATGGTGGAGCCCTGACTCCTAATTGATGTCAAAAAACACATTTCCTCTCCACAGTTTTTGGGGTTTTTTTTTTTTATTGCTTTCTATCATCAATTATAATTTTACAGCAGAAATTATTTAATTTTCCATGTATTTGTGAAGATTTTAAGAGTTATAAGCTGGCTTCTCTTATGTGTGCACAGGGAAAAAAAGGTAAGAGAATTTAAGGGAAGAGAATGAGTGTAAGAAAAGAATAAGAAAGGTCTCTAAAAGGAATTCAGAGTTTAAACTGGCTCTAAATGCTTCACACTGAATGCCAGAGCAGATTTAGGATTTAAAATTAATGTATAATTTGTTCAGAGTATTTTTCTTTGTTTTAGCTTGAAAAAGAATGTGATGGGGCTTCCCTGGTGGCGCAGTGGTTGAGAATCTGCCTGCCAATGCAGGGCACACGGGTTCGAGCCCTGGTCTGGGAAGATCCCACATGCCGCGGAGCGACTGGGCCCGTGAGCCACAATTACTGAGTCTGCGCGTCTGGAGCCTGTGCTCCGCAACGGGAGAGGCCGCGATGGTGAGAGGCCCGCGCACCGCGATGAAGAGTGGCCCCCACTTGCCACAACTAGAGAAAGCCCTCGCACAGAAACGAAGACCCAACACAGCCATAAAATAAATAAATAATTAAAAAAAAAAAAAAAAGAGTAAAAGCCCTCATAACAATGTGTTTGAAAAAATTAAAAAAAAAAAAAAAATGTGATGAAGCAAGTTCAATGGATTTTCCCATTTACATTATTAATGTTAATTTAATAAAATGCACAGATTTTTAAGTGCAGTTTTATGAGTTTTACAAATGTCTATGTATACCCTTGTAATTCCATCCCGATCAAGATATAGAACATCTTCATTTCCTCAGAATTTTCCTTTCTGTCATTTTTTGGATCCCCTTTTACATCTTATTCCCCAAATCAGTGGATCTTAATATTTTGTCTCCATGGATTATTTCTTAGAATCTGATGAAAGTTACAGAACTTTCTGCACTGGGTCAGGGAAGTGGGGGTATGTGAATGAATCCCATGTTAAGGATCCCAAGAAAGTTTTATTAATTATTTTATTTATTCATTCAAAAGTCTTTATTGAGCACTGACTGGGTGCTTGGGATAGGTATTGGGCAGACAGTGGGAAAGAAAAATGGCATCGTTCTTCCCTCCTTGAGTCACAGCAAGGAGAAAAGCAAGAAATAAGAAAGCAAACCAATAAAGATAGAATTTCATATTATGATAAATGCAATGAGGGCAATTGTCAATCCAGGCGTAGTGATAAAGGACAGCATGAAGAGGCTATTTTATAGATTCAAGGAATGCCTCTCTGAGAAGTTGACCTTTTGGTGGAGACATTGACATGAAAGGAAGCTAGCTGTGTGAAGAGGTAGAAAAGAGCTTTCCAGCAGAGACTGCAGTTTGATTGCTGCCCTATCTGAATTATCCTTTCCCTCCCCTCTATCCACTCAAATTTTGTCCTAAAATACAGAATGTTAATTTCACCCATTTACAAAGCATTCCAAATATTAAAAGAAAATTTGTATTTTCACATGACATTACTTTGAATTACTATGAAGGTAGTTTTATTGGTTATCTATTGTCTGTGCAATGTCACCCCAAAATCTAGTGGTTTAAACAGTAATAACTTTATTATCTCTCCTGATTTTTGTGGGTCAGGAATTCAGGAAAGACTGGCTGGGTAGTTCTGGCCCAGGGTCTCTCATGAAGCTGTAGGTAGGTTTGGCTAGATCTGGAAGAGCAGGAAATGACCATAGGTGCTCTTTCGCAGTAAGGTCTCAGGGATTCTTCATGTGGTATTCCTGGAAGAACTACTTTAGGTTTCCTTGCAGCATGACAGTGTCAGGACAGTTGGACTTCTCCCAGTGGTTGAAGGCTTCAGGAGTGAATAAGCTGAATTGCCTTCTATGACCTAATTTTAGAAGTCACATGGTGTTACTTTCATCATTCTCTATTCACCCATCAGTCAAAAGATTTTAAGAAGAGATATACATTTGATGGGAGAGTAGCAAGATTCTAGAAGAGTATATGGGATAAGAATATCATTACAATCATCTTTGGAAAGTACAATCAACCATGGGCAGGTAGGGAAGATGGGGAAGAGGAGGAGAAGAGAGTGGATTCCAAGGAGGGTGGTGGTAGAGAATGGCTCTAATAAAGACATGGAGGCAAGTAAGGGATGGATACATGGGCATATTCAGAAGGTTTGTGAAGAAGGAGAGAGTATCAGTTTGGATATGTTCAGTCACACACACACACACACACACATACACACACACACACACAGAAAGTGTGAAAGAGAAAATTTTGACTCGATTGAATTAAACAATAGGAAGTATTTTCTTATGTCACATGAGGTTCAAAGGTAGAACAGGGATGAAGCGTTGATTTAGCAGTGGCTTAAAAGTACCATCTAGGAGTGAAGTTCTTTCATAACTCAGCTCTTCCATCTTTAACATGTCAGATTCCTACAAGATGGCTCCTTTAATGGTCTCAAAGTGACTACCACAGATCCAGGTACTATAAGTATGTATAATATATCCTGTATGGTATGCATATATAGAGACAAATAGAAACCATTATTTTCTTCCCAAGATCTCTTAAGTGTGAAAAAATGCCAAGCAGACCTTCCATGATGTCTCATGGATCAACTCTGGATTACATGCCTATCTCTCAACCAATCAGTGGTGGAGGGAATAAATAGATTGTCATGATTGACTTAAGATGTCCTGAATCATGTGGGAGATGGATAGAAACAGGAAAAGAGGTCATTGATAGTGAGAATGGACTTGGGGTCTTAATGAAATCATATAATTGCTAAATTGAGAGTATGGAAGTAAGTATGCTGGAAAAATAGGAGACAGTTAAAGACAGGTATTTGGAGTCAAGGCTATGACAATGTCTAGGGTGTGACTATGACAGTATTAGAATAAGATAAACAGAAAGGATCATGGAGTTACAAAGTTTGAGAAAACAAGAGACCAAGAAAAACAAGATCCATGGGGATATTAAAGTCACTCAATATGGGACAGGAATAATGATAGAAAAGAAGTTGGTAGATATCAGCAACTAAATGCTTTGCTATGAGATCTATAATTTCATATGTAATATGTGAACACTGATATGGCCTACACTAGTATAAACTTCTGAGGAAAAGTTAATGGACTCAGAACTGCACCAGCCTCCAAATGGTCTCCTTGACTCCAGTCTTCCACTCTGTAGCAAGAGTAACCTATCTAAATAATCAATGTCACTTTAGCATCCTATTTAAGGTCTTCTAATACTCCCCAATACCACTAGGATAAAATTTAAACTCTTTAACATGACTAACAAGGTTCCTTAATGTATGGTCTCACCACTATTTCTGGATTCAGGTGGTTTCTCCAAACTCTTGATCGTACATCCTTATCAGAAAAATATATTTGAACATGCACTCCTAACATATATCTATCTGTATACTACTATATCAATATATTATTATAAAAGATATACTAAGATAGAAATAAAAGTAAAATATGTAAGTTATGTGAATGGCTCCAATATAGAAAGTCAAACTGTTTTTGAAATAGACAAATCCACAGTTATGGTTGGAGACTTCAGCATCCATCTCTCCCTAACTGACAGAACAACTTGACAGAAAATCAGCAAAGATAGAGAAGAACTAAACAACACTATCAAACAATAAGACCTAATCAACATTTATAGGACAATAGCAGAATACTCATTCTGTTCAAGTGCCCAAAGGACATATACCAAGATAGACCATATCCTAGGCCATGAAAGAAACCTCAATAAACTTAAAAGAATTGAAATCATACAATGTGCCCTCCAATCAAAATGTAATATAACTAGAAATCAGTAAGAGGAAGAAAAGAGAAAAACAGTTGGAAGATAAAAAACACATCCCTGGTGGCGCAGTGGTTAAGAATCTGCCTGCCAATGCAGGGGACATGGGTTCAAAGACCCCACATGCTGCGGAGCAACAAAGCCCCTGTGCCACAACTACTGAGCCTGCACTCTAGAGCCCGCATGCCACAACTACTGAAGCCTGCAGGCCTAGAGCCTGTGCTCCGCAACAAGAGAAGCCACCACAATGAGAAGCCCATGCACCACAACAAAGAGTAGCCCCCACTCACTGCAACTAGAGAAAGCCAGCACACAGCAGCGAGGACCCAAAGCAGCCAAAAATAAATAAATAAATAAATTTATTAAAAAATAATATATGGGTCAATCCAACTCTCAACAGAAATTATTTTAATATATAAAAGTGAATAAAAATGAAAATAGAATATATCAAACTTTGTGAGACATGGCTAAAGCAGTGCTGAGAGGGAAATTTATAGAATTAAATGTAGACAACAGAAAAGATAAAAAGTCTCAAAGCAATAATCTAAACTCCAGCCTCAAGAAACTAGAAAGAGAAGGGCATAATAAACTTAAAAGCAAGTAGAAGGAAAGAAATAATAAAGATACGAGCAGAAATCATTGAAATTAAAAACAGAAAAAGAATAGACAAAATCAATAAAACAAAGAAATAGTTCTTTGAAAAGATTAATAAAATCAACAAAACTCCAGAAAGACTGACAAAGAAAAAGAGAGAAGACACAAATTACTAATATCAGGAATGAAACAAGAGATATTATAGACTTTGCATACAACAAAAGGATAATAAGGAACTATTACAAATAATTCTACACACATATATACATATTGGGCAGAAAAAATGAACCAGGTCCTTGAAAATATGCAAATTATCACAACTCATTCAATATGAAACAGATAATTTGAATATTCCTATAACTATTAAGAAAATTGAATTTTTTTTAATTTTATTTTTATTTTTATACGATTTTTAAATGTTACTTTCCATTTACAGTTATTACAAAGTATTGGCTATATTCCCAGTGTTGTACAATACAATCTTGAGCCTGTCTTACACCCAATAATTTGTGTCTCCCACTCCCTCATCTTTATTATTGTCCCCCCCCTCCACACTGGTAATAACTAGTTTGTTCTCTGTGTCTGTGAGACTGCTTCTTTTTTGTTATATTCACTACAGTAATTTGTTGTGTCTTTTAGATTCGACATATAAGTGGTATCATACAGTATTTGTCTTTCTCAGACTTATTTCACTTATCATCATGTCCTTCAAGTTCATCCATGTTGCTACAAATGCCAAAATTTTTATTCCTTTTTATGGTTGGGTAGTATTCCATTGTATATATATACCACTTCTTTATCCATCCATCTGTTGATGGACACTTAGGTTGCTTCCATATCTTGGCAATTGTAAATAATGCTGCTAAGAACATTGGGGTGCATGTATCTTTTTGAATTAGTGTTTTTTTTAGGTATAGACCCAGGAGTAGAATTGCTGGGTCATATGATGGTTCTATATTTAGTTTTTTGAGAAACCTCCATACTGTTTCCACAGTGGCTGTACCAATGTATATTCCTACCAACAGTACAAGGGTTCCCTTTTCTCCACAACCTCACCAACATTTCTTATTTGTGTTCCTTTTTATGATAGCCATTCTGACAGGTGTGAGGTGATGTCTCACCGTGGTTTTAATTTGCATTTCCCTGATGATTAGTGATGTTGAGTATCTTTTCATGTGCCTGTTGGCCATCTGCACTTCCTTTTTGGAAAATGTTTACTCAGTTCTTCTGCCAATTTTTTAATTGGGCTGTTTCTTTTTTTAATGTTGAGTTGTACAAGTTTTTTATATATTGTTGGATATTAATATATGTTGGATATTAATCCCTTATCGGTAATATAATTTGAAAATATTTTCTCCCATTCAGTAGGTTGTCTTTCTGTTTTGTCAATGGTTTCCTTTGCTGTGCAAAAGTTTTTAAGTTTAATTAGGTCCCCTTTGTTTATTTTTGCTTTTATTTCCTTTACTTAGGAGATGGGTCCAAGAAAATGTTGCTGCAATTTATGTCAGTGTGTTCTGCCTATGCTTTCCTCTAGGAGTTTTATAGTATCTGGTCTTACATTTAAGTCTTTAATCCATTTTGAGTTTATTTTTGTATATAGTGTTGGAGAATGTTCTAATTTCATTCTTTTGCAGGTAGCTGTCCAGTTTTCCAAGCAACATTTATTGAAGACACTGTCTTTTCTCCATTGTATATTCCTGCCTCCTTTGTAGTAGATTAGTTGACCATAAGTACATGAGTTTACTTCAATAAAATTGAATTTTTAATTTAAAAACTATCAAAAAGGTATCTCCAAGCTCAGATAGTTTTACTGTAAACTTCTTCCAAATGTTTAAAGAAGAATGAACAACAATTTTACACAATTTCTTTCAGACATAAAAAAGGGACAAATAATTCTCAATTTATTTTATAAAGCTAGTATACCAAAACCAGACAAAGACAGTACAAAACAGAAAACTGAAGATCAATATTCCTTATTAATACAAGCACAAAAATTCTCAACAAAGTATTAGCAAAGAGAGTTCATCAATATATAAAAATAATTATACACCATGACAAATGGGGTTTATTCCAGTGATACAAGGTTGGCTCAATATTTGGAAATCAATCAGTGTAATCTACCAGACTAACGAGCTAAAGAAGAAAAACATCACATGATCCTATCAGTTGATGCAGAAAAGTATTCAACAAAGTTCAACATCTTTTCATGATAATATGCTCAGAAAGTTAGCATAGAAGGGAACTTCCTCAACCTGATAAAGAGAATCTTAGGAAAAAAATAACTGTTAACATTATACGTAAAGCTGAAAGACTGAATGCTTTCCCCTTAAGATCGGGAAGGCAAGGATCTCTGCTCTCATTACTCTTATTCAACAGAGTGTTAGAAGTTAGCCACCGTCACAAGACAAATGAAATAAAAGGAACACAGATTATAAAAGAAGTAATAAAACTGTTCCTATTTGAAAATGACATGATTTTCTAAATAGAAAATCCCCAGGAATCTATCAAAAAAATTCCTGGAACAAATAAGTGAGTTCTGCCAGATCACAGGATAAAAAATAAACATACAAAACCAGTTGTGTATCTATATAATACCAATGAATATTTTTATGCTAAAATAAAAAATCCAATTCCATTTATATTAAAGAAAAGAATAAGGGAATACTTAGATGTAAATCTAACAAAGCATGGGCAAGATTTGTATTATAAAAATTACATTGTGCTGATGAAAGAAATCAAAGAACTAAATAAATGGAGAGACATACCGTGTTCATGGATTGGAAGACTCAACATAGTAAAGATGTCAATTCTTCCCAAATTCATATACAGGTTTAACAGAATTCCTGTCAAGATCTCAGCAAGATATTTTGTAGATATAGATATAGATTATTCTAAAATATACATGGAAAAGTAAAGGAACTACAATATGTAAAACAATTTTGAAAAATAGAAGGAATCAGTCTGCTTGATTTCAAGACAACTATATAGCTACAGTAACCAAGACTGTGTGATAAGGATGGACATGAGAATAGACATATAGATCAATAGAACAGAATAGAAAACCCAGAAATAGACCTACACAAATATGTTCAACTGATTTTTGGAAAAAAGTAAATCAATAGAGGAAAGATAGCCTTTCCAACAAATGATGCTGCAGCAGTTGGAAATGTATAGGCATAAAAATTAACCTCTACCTAAATTTCAGATCTTATACAAAAAATTAACTCAAAGATGATAGTGGAATTACATGTAAAACCATAAAACTTTAAGAGAAAAAATTAGGAGAAAATCTTTGGAAATCTAAGGACAGAAAAAACGTTCTTAGATTTGATGGCAAAAGCACAATTCATAAAAGGAAAAATTGATTAATTGGACTTCATCAAAATTGAAAACTTTTGCTGTGTGAAAGACCCTGCTTAAATAATAAAAAGTCCACATACATGTGGGAGAAAGTATTTGCAAACCACATATCTGAAGAGGGACTAGCATTTGGAATATATAAAGAACTCTCAAATTCAACACTAAAAAAAAAAAAACAAAATATACAACCCAATTTTAAATGGGCAAAATACATGAAGGAACATTTACTAAAGGAGATACACAGATGGTAAATAAGCACATAAATAGGGCAATGAAAACTAAAACTACAATAAGATATCTCAAGTTAAAGTTTAAATTAGTGACAACACCATACGTGAGGGAGGATGCATAGAAACAGGATTACTGATATTTTCCTGGTGTAAATGTAAAACTATACAATCACTCATAAAAACCATCAATTTCTTAAAAAGTTAACTACCAAACAACCCAGCAATTGCACTCCTGGACATTTGTCTCAGAGAAATGAAAACTTAAGTTCACACAAAAATATGCACATGAATGTTTATAGCAGCTTTATTTGTAATATCCCCAGAATGGAAACAAGCCAGATAGCTTCAATTGGTGAATGGTTAAACATAGCTGCTTAGGTACATTCATATGATGAGATACTACTCAGCAATGAAAAGGCACAAACTATTGATACACACAGAGAATTATGACAAGTGAAAAAGCCAATCCCAAAAGTTTGCATACTTTATGCTTCCCTGTATAATATATATTCTGAAATGACTAAATTATACAAATGGTGAACAGATTAATGGTTGTCAGATGTTAAGGAGAGAGTGGGTTGGGAGGGAAGTGGATATGGCTATAAACGTGAAACATGAGGAATCTTTGTGATGATGGAAATAATTTGTACCTTAACTGTGTCAATGTCAAGATCCTAGTTGTGATAGAGTACTAGAGTTTTACAATAGTCTACCACTGGGGAAAACTAGTTAAAGAGTAAACAAGACCTCTCTGTATTATTTCTTGGAACTGCATGCTAATCTAAAATTACCTCAAAATAAAAATTTAATTAAAAAATCGCCAAACTCCAATTTCTAGATCTAAAAACTGAGTGAGCTCAAAACAGAATAAATACAAAGAAAATCATGCAGGCTCATCATTGTCAGCTGTTTGGCTGAAAATTAAGAGATTAAGATTGAATCTTAAAAGCAGCCAGAGGAAAAAAGACCCATTAAAAATATGCTACCACAATGTGAATTATAACTAACTTTTCACCAGAAATATGGAAGCTTGAAAATAATGGAATGATATCTTCTATGTGTTGAAAGACAAAAAAAAATCCATCAATGTAGAATTCTGTATCTAGTAAAAATATCTTTACAAAAAGAAAGCAGAGTTCTGCCTTCTAGTAATAGTGGTTAGTATGGGAAGTAGAATTCTAGGATGGGCCCCATGATCTCTGTCCCCTGGTGTTACATCCTATAGAATCCTCTACCCTTGAGTGTGTTGTCTGGGAGAGACTGGTAAGCTGCTTCTAATCAATAAGTATGGCAAAGCTAATGGGATGTCATTCCTGGAATTATATATATATAACATACACATACATATATATTACATGTATATACATATATACATTCACATACACACACACACATACACACATGTTTTCTTATGCATGAGAGAAATAAAGTATACCCCTCTTGCTGGCTTCAAAGAAGCTAACTTCCATGTTGTACCCTCCCTATGGAGAGTTCTGGATGGAAGGAAACTGCCGGTGGCCACTGGAATATGGAGACCTCAGTCCAACAACCTCAAGGAACTGAATTCTGCCGCAATTATGTGAACTTGGAAGAGAATTTTGAGTTCCAGGAAGGAAGGTAGATCAGCCAACACCTCAATTACAACTTTGTGAGACTCTGAGCAGGGAACCCAGCTAAGCCATGCCTAGATTCCTGACACACAGAAACTGTGAGATAGTAAATGTGTGTTGTTTTAAAGTACTAAGTTCTGGTAATTTGTTACACAACAATAGCTAACTAATGTAGATAGAGAAACTTGATTGGAATAACCTTCCTTCAGATAACAAGTATAAAACCTAGACAAAATATTCTTTAAAATCACCATAAAACAAGTTAAATATATTTTAAAACATTGATATCTACAAAGTATGTTTTCTATCCACAAAAATATCTAATTGAAATTAATACCAATAAGACATTAAGAAAGACTCCCTCGTACTTGGAATTTAAACAATATATTTCTAAATGATCTATGAGTCAAAGAATATATATTTTGACTCAGATGAGGTTAAGAATATATCAAAAGTTATGAGATGCAATTTGTAGTGAAATTATTTCTGAAATTATTATATAAGAAAGAGAAAACTTAAATCAATTATCTAGTTTCCAATCTTAAAATGCTAAAAATAAACAAACAAATAAAGATAAAATTAAACCCTAAAAATGTAAGAGAATGGAAAGATCATAGCAGAAATCAATGAAATAGAAAACAAACGAGGAATAGAGAACATTAAAAAAATTAACAAAATAAAAAAATAGTTTCTTAAAAAGATCAATAAAATTGATAAACCCCTAGGGACATTGATCAGTGACAAAGAAAAAATATAAATAACCAATATGTTATGAAAGAGAAAATACCTTTGAAAATCCTATACACATGAAAAGGATAATAGAACATTTTAAATAGCATAATGCCAATAAATGCAGCAACATAGATGAAATAGATGAATATCTTAAAAAATACAACTTAACAAAACTGACAAAAGATGAACTACAAAATCTAAATAGATTTATGTTTATTAAAATAATTGAATTTGTTGTGAAAAACCTTTTCACACAAAAATATCTAGGGGCAGGTGATTTTTATCAAACAAGAAAAGTACTATTCTTTAAAGAAGAAATAATAACAATTCTACAGAAATTCATTCAAGCAAGAAGAAGAGGACAGGACACTTACCTACTTATTTTATGATGACTGCATTATTCTGATACCAAAACCTGCACAAAACTTGACAAGAAAAAAATATATACACCAATATCTCTCACAAACATAGATGCACACATATTGATATTTACAAAATATAAATAATATAAAAATATAAATTCATTAAAAGGATAATATATTATGACTAAGTGGGTTTTAAGCAAGTTTGGTTTAACGTTTGAAAATCAAAGTAATTCACCATATCTACAGAATAAAGAAGAGTGGTTATATGGTAAATTCAATAAATGCATAAAAGTCTATATTCATTCATAATAATAACTCATAGAAAATTAAAATTAGAAGAAAAATTCCTCAATATGATAAAAGGCAACTATGAAAAATCTAGAGCTAACATCATACTTAAGAGTGAAATAGTAAACTATTTAACCATAAGTTCAAGAGCAAAGTAAGGTTTCTCATTCTCACCACTTCCATTCAACATTGTATTGGAGGCACTAGCCAATTCAATATAGCCATAGAAAAATGCACAAAGATTGGAAATTAAGAAGTAAAACTACCTTTTTGCAAGCAATGTAATTGTTTACATAGAAAATCGTAAGTAATCAACCACTCTTCCTCTCAAAAAACTGTAACAACTAATAAGTGAGTTTAGCAAGGTCTTACAATACAAGCCAGGTCAACATCCGACCATTAATTTTTTTTCTATGTACTATCAGCAAACATTGGAAAGCAAAAAATATTTAATTCCAGTTACAATAGTGTCATAAACACTTCAGATGTTTAAGAGTGAATTTAACCAAAGATTGACAAGAATTATTTTCTCAAAACTATAAGTCTACAGAGAGAAATTTTAAATGACCTAAATGATTGAGAAGATATGTCCTGTTTACAGTTAAAAATACTTAATACTCTTAAGATATTAACAATAATTCCCCAGTAATTCAACACAACCCAACTCATGATCCCAGCAGATTTTTTAAATAGAAATTTGCAAACTGTATATAAAATTTACATAGAAATGTAAAAGACCTAGAATAACCAAATCAATCTTCAAGAAGAATACAACTAGAGGACTTACACTATGCAATTTAAGCTCTACTGTAATGCTAAAGTCATCAAGAGTGTGGTATTTGCAAAAGGATAGACAAATCAATCAATGGAACAGAATGAAATTCAGAAATAGATTCTTTCATATGGTCAATTGATTTTCATCAAAGGTGCAAAGCAATTCGATAGAGAAAGGAAAGTTCATTCAACAAATGGCACTGGAACTAATAGATATCCATACAGGAAAAAAATACGCCTACATTCTTACCTCATACTGGTACACACAAAGTTAATTTGAGATAGATTGTAGATCTAAACACAAAAGCCAGAAAGGTAAGTCTTCTAGAAGAAAACATAAGAGAAGATCTTCACAACCTTTCGATAAGTGAAGATTTCCTTGAGGGGATACAGAAATCACGAATCATCAAAGAGAGAAAAAAAGATAAATTGTGCTTGGTCAAATAAAAATCTTCTTTCTATTCACCAGAAGATATTATTAAGAAAACAGTCAAGACACAGCTGTGGCAAAATATTTGCATGTGTATATCTGATCAAGGAGTCCTTTCAGAATACAAAAACTCAATGATAAAAAAAATTTCAAATGGACAAAAGACATGAACAAACACTTGACTAAAAAAGATATAGGAATGACCAATCAGCTTGTGAAAAAATGCTCAACTGGGAACTTCCCTGGTGGTCCAGTGGTTAAGACTCCGTGCTTCCACTGCAGAGGGCTTGGGTTCATCTCTGGAACTAAGATACCCCATGCCACATGGCACGGCCAAAAAAAAAAGTGCTCAGCTGATACTGGGAAACACATAAATGAAAATGAAAATTATAATGAGATACCACCATACAAGAATGACCAAAATTTGATAGATGATAACATGAAATGTTGGCGAGGATGAAAATAACAACACTCAGCATTCCTGGTGTCAACACAAAATGCTACCAACATTTACAAAGTTAAAAATTCACCTATTCATTGATCCAGCAATTTCTCTCCTGAGTGTTAGTACAAAAGAAATATTTAAAATCAAATGTCCACTGAAACTTGTACAAGAATATTCATAGCAACCTTATTCATAACTGCTAGAAACTTGAAACAACTCAAATGTCCATCAATAAGAAAATGAATTTTAAATTTGTCGTAAATGTATACAATGAAATACTATTTAACAAGAAAAAAAAAAGAACAAACTACTGATAGAAATAACAAAGATGAACTTTATAAACATTATATCAAGCATAAAAAGCCTTACACACAACTACATTTATATAAAGTTCAGGAAGGCAAAATTAATCTATGGCGACAGACGTTAGAAAATCACTGACACAAACTGGAGCATAAGGAACATTTCTGGGTTGATCAAAAGATCCCATATTTAGTTTGGGGTGGTTATTATATGATTGTACAAAATTATTCAAAACTAATTGAATCAAATACTTAAGATGTGTGCAATTTATTGTCTGCAAATAAAACCTCAATACGAAAGAAGCTAAAATAAGATTAAAATTTCAATGAACAATATTTCATATCTTCTTCAACATGATGTTTTATACCACTGGTTTGCTAATAGCTTAAGCATAATCTGTTCAGAATTATTAACAATAATGGATGAAAATTTATGTCTCAAATTGTCTTGACAATTGCAGTTTTATCTCCCCTTCTTATCTGATCTGGTTAGACTGTCATTGTTTTAGGAGAAGATGAAATATCATCTCTGCCTTCTCAGTCTTCTTTTATGCTTGATTGTATAGTATTATCTTTAATACAAGTTGGTTTCTTTGCAGGAATCTTTCCAAGTGGCTTGTCCATTTTGTGAAGGTTAGTTTAGTTATAAAACTGCCATGATACAACAGGAAATGCTCAGTGAGTCACAACATGGTTAAAACAAACAAATAAAGAGGAACTTGTCAAGTTCTGCATGCTGTGGAGCCCTGGATCTCCCCATAGGGATGCCTCTCCACATGTTAGTAACAGTTAGAGCCCTTGCCTGTCTCTCTTAGGGACTTAAGAAGGACCACAGTACTAATCAGTATATTAAAAATGAGTAAAGCTTATTTTATTGTTAAAAAGAATAAACACAAATGGGGGTGGTGCTTATCCATACCCTCTGGGGAACCTATGTGCCCACCCCATTACCTTACACTGTTTCTTACCTAGCCTGTTTTTTTATTACTACTTATTATTTAGGTCTTAGATATTACTGCCCTGGTGAGTTTCTCTGACTCTTTAGGACTGAGTTAGGTGCCTCAGGGCCTTTGCACAAGAAAACAGACCATCATATTTCAAGGTGAGCCTACCTGTCATTATACTGATCTAGATAACAGGGTTAAACACATTAAAAGTTTCCTTCATTATTTATTCAAGAAATTGATAGCTAATCATGTTCCCTCCGCTTTTATAGGCATGGGGGATTCAATGGTGAACCAAATGACCGGATATCCCCATACCATCTAGGCACTGAAATTCTGGTAGGGCAGACAGACAATTAAAAAATAAAGAGTGATAAGTATACGGGAAAAAATAAGGCAAGAGAGGATGTGAAATATGAAGAGAATGGGGTTGACAATAACATCTAGTGGTCAAGGAGGACCTCACTCAGAATGTGACCTTGAGTCAAGACCAGAAGGAACCATGTGAATATATGCAGGAAAATTGTTACAAGAAAAGGAAAGATCATACTTGCTGAGGGAGCAAGGGCAGAAGCAGGGAGAGAAGTGGATGGTTCAAGATGACTTTCAGAGTTAGAGTCTAGAGGTCTTTCTTAAACGGGAAGGACAGCAGGGATACGGAAAGGATGAATAAAGGATGACTCTCAGGTTTCTGCTTTCAGCTAATTGGTGAACGATGATGGCGCTTAGAGAGATGGGAAAGAGTGAGCACGTGGGGAGCACATTGGGAGAGCATGTGGGGTGGAGTGCACAGCGGGTCAACAGTTCATGTTTGACATGGTAAATTTGAGCTGTTAGGTACATAGTGGTTACCCATTTTAACTTCGAGGACATTCAGGCTCCCAGAGCATAATTTACTTGCTGCAGTAGATTGTCTATGCCTCCCCACTTGCAATGTGACCTTGAGACACTTCCCATCAAGGGGGGGAGTCTATTTCTCCACTCTTTGGATGTGGGCTTAGATATGTGACTTGCTTTGTCCAAGTCAGATATCAGCAAATATGACAACAGTGGAGACATAGAAAGTCATGTTGCCAAGACCATGACCGCCACCATGGGGACAATGTGGGGTAGCCTGCTGGAAGGTGAGAGACACATCACCCTGTCACCCCAGCTGACATCACTCCAACCACCAGACACACGAGTGAGGTCACCTTAGACCAGCCCTATCAGAGCCAGCCCAGACCAAGATGTGAGAAAGAAAAAAAAAGATGTGTTTGAATCACTAAATCATTTCAGCAAAACTTAATTAATACCCTTGTTTCAGATCCAGAGCTGGTGAGTGGCCAAGTTAAGAATTGTAGCTTCCTTCTCCTAAATTCACTGTTTCTCCATCATTCCTAGACTAGTCTGTTTGAATATTAGCTCACACAGCCAGAACCAGGAACATTCTGGGGCCATGTCCTCCAAGCTGCCGTCCTAAAGCACGTGTGCATTAAAATCCACGCCATTTGTTAATGTACAATCTCTCTCTCTCCCCTTGCTGAGACCATGTTGCTGTAAAAGCAACCAACAGAAATCCAATTCAATCTCTGGGGAAATTTATAGAAAAAAAAAATCTTGCTATGCCAGTGCTTTTTCCATGGCAATATGAAGCATATGGGATCTCAGAAGAAGCATCTATCACAATATGTTGCATTGCAGTGCAGGAATTGGCATTTTTTCCAATTCCTCAAAGCATAGCTAAGAGCAAAAAAAAGTTATGAGGTCTAGGCTACTGCTGACATGCTGTCCCTTTCAAAGCATTCTATTCATTTAAGGAAAAGGGAAAAAAAGTAAAAAACAAACCAAAAAACTCCCGAGGCCCCCAGATGTCGTCCACTACCGATCCCAGAAGTCTCTGAGCTGAAACCCAAACACAGAACATATTAAAAACTGTAAATAGTGTCAAGGGGTCCTGCCACTGTGGGTGTCCCCAACAAAATACAGAGGCTGAAGGACAGCATCCTGGGGCCCCCCATGGAATCGGAAGGAGGGTATAGAACTACTCATTCTCACTTTAGAAATGAAGAGTCCTGAGCACTAGCCCTTGCTTTGTTACTGTGTGACTGCATGACTCTGGACAGGTCTGTAACCACAGAGATGATCAATGAAGTCATCATTAACCATGAACACTGTAGCACAGGACTCTTTGCTCAGAGCTAGGGGTGAACAGAGGTCTGTGTCCCAAGGGAAGGGAACAGGAGACTAGTACATTTCGATGTGATGGGGTGAGAGATGTGGGAGGGTCTCCTGGCCACTGAGAACAGAAGGAACCGGGGTATCTCTAATTAGCCAGAGACCACGGGGAGAATGTTGGGTGCTTGGAGTTTAGATGCAGAAAGGGAAGAGAAGGAATGTGGGGCATAGGGGGAGCCTTACCGCTGATTGCCATGTAGAGGTAGGGGACCCATTAGATCCCCATCCAGTGCTGTCGGCCCTGCTTTGCCATTGAGGAAACTGAGTCAGAAGGAGAAATGGGACTCAATCCCACTCCATAGCCAGTAAGTGATGGAGCTTAGATCTAAACTCAGGCCTGCCGATCTCTAAACCCCATGCTTTTAGCATTTTAATCTTCTTGGAATATAAGACAAAAAAGTGATGCTTATGTATATCTTCTGAAATATTATGGAAAGGATACCATGGCACTCTCAGGCAGAAAAAAATGCTTGTTTGTTATAAAACATCATTTTAAGTAATGAGATGGATTCTTTCTCTTCTTGCTCCCTTCAGCTGAGTCTCTCACAACTCCTCTTTCCTCCCTTGTTCCTGTGATCGAGTGTGGGGAGATAAAGCAGTGCTTGGGAGTGTAAAGGCCCAGAATGTTAGATCCTGCTTGATCATTTCAGTGATAAACATCTCAACAATGCAGCCAGCACAGTGCCTTTCTGCTTCCCAGTGACCTGCAAGATCAATCCTGAGTCTTCTACAGCAGAAGGGAGAAAACAGCCAGAAATGGCTCAGAGGTTGGGAATCATTTTGGAGAGAAACCTGCTTCTGGCTTTTAAAAAAATTGTATTGAAATATAATTGATCTACAATGCTGTGTTAGTTTCAGGTGTACAGCAAAGTGATTCAGTTATATACATGTATATATATATATATATATATATATATATATATATATATATATATATATATATATATATTCCTTTTTAGATTATTTTCCATTATAGGTTATTACAAGATATTGAGTATATACTTCCTGTGCTATACAGTAGGTCCTTGCTGTTTATCTATTTTGTATATAGTAATATTTTTTATATTGTGTATATTTTCATCCCAAACTCCTAATTTATCTCTCCTCCCCCTTTCCCCTTTGGTAACCATAAGTTTGTTTTCTATTTCTGTGGGTCTATTTCTGTTTTGTAAATAAGTTCATTTGTATCATTTTCTTAGATTCCACGTATAAGCAATATCACATGATATTTGTCCCTCTCTGTCAGACTTACTTCACTTAGTATGATCATCTCTAGGTCCATCCACGTTGCTGCAAATGGCATTATTTCATTCTCTAAATCACTTAAAAGTTGTATTCCTAACCTTTTCGTTAATATTTGACATTAGATGAAATGGTTTAATTCCACCTATGTGTGTGTGTGTGTTTTACATACCTCAAATTAAATGAAAAATAACAGAAACATTACTCAAAATCAAAAGTTATAAATCCAAGAGTTTTCCCAGTCAAAATAGTTATTCAGTTTGTATCCAGTACGTGGGACACACATACAGAACGACCAAATGAGATTCAAAAACCACTTGATGGTAACCAGAGGCCAATGGGGTTATAAGGAGCAGCCCAGGTGTGTGTGAGGATGGAGTTTGGGGCTGGAAAGATGGGGAGGAGCAAGATCGGGGCGGGGTGGGGGTGAGGATGGAGTGCCTGCCAGGAGTTTCCGAAACGGCAATGAGAGTTCTAAGAAAAGCTTCACTAGAGAGTTCAAAAGGGGGAGAAACTGTGAATTCCAGCTTTACCACTTCCCAGACCTGTGATTCAGGTAATGTAACCTCCCTGAACCTCAGTTTACCTGCCCTCCTGACAACTGGGAAAACTGCTTCTCACTTGCCAGGGGAATTAGAGAAACAAATGAGATAATGCTGTTTCCCAAACTCCCCTCTTCAGAAGGACCATGTGGAGGACTCTGTCCAAATATAGATTCTCAGGGCCCTTTTTCCTGAAGCTTCTGGGGCCTGGGAATGTGCTTTCAGCCAGTGTTCCAGCAGCGACAGAGCCCAAAGAATGGACTGGGGCTTTGTGTCAGTTTCCCCTCCCATCACCAACACGCTTCCACCCTAGTCACTTTGAATCCACATAAATATTTTCATTGATTCTTATTCTTAACTTTTCACTTTGAAATAATTTCAGACTCATAAAACTGTTGCAAAAAAAAACAGTAGGAGTTGTCTTATGCTCTTCATCCAGCGTCCCCAATTATTAATGTCTTATATAACCCTAATACCATAATGAAAATCAAGACATCAACATGAATCCAATCCTCTTCACTAATGCACAGCCCTTATTTAAATTTTACCAGTTGTTCCATTAATGTCCTTTTTCTGGTCTGGGATCTAACCATGGCAAATTCAAATAAATTAAATATGGTGTGATGCTAGGAAAACCCTCTTCTACACAAGTCCCCAACAGCCCTGTAAACAGATGGGTGCTTCAATCCCATTTCACACAGACACTCTAGAGCTGCCATTATACCCCACGTGGTCCTTATAATCAAGAAATATGGGTAAACATTGAGATAATGATTTTGATGATCTTGGCACAGGTTAGTAGGATAAGTAGAAGCTCACTTAAGACACACACAAAATCATTATTCGTTTGTAAGAAATCAAGGAAAAAGTGATGAAAGGCAGGCAGAAGCTTTCGTAGAGAAAAGTTTGAGATGCTATGGCCCTGTCCTTGCTTCTGCCTTGAGCAATGCCACTCCAAGCCCTGACCACCCCCGGGTACAGCGCTGCTGGTCAATCAAGGTCCATTCAATGAGATGAGGTGTGGGAAGGATTTAGCTCAATGAGCACATAAGGAGGGCTCAATAAATGTCGTTCCTAATTTGTTACTCTTTCCAAAGCCACTCTACTTGAAATTTCTCAATTCTATCCATGAAGGGTGATAGTCCCAACTTCCAACCCCCCTTCCTGTTCTTTGCGTCTTTCATGTAGCGTGGAACACATTCTGATTTATATTGTAGTTATCTGTGTACTTCTTTATCTTATCGCCCCAACTAGATTGTAAATTCTGATGCTTTTATCCCCTGTGGAAGCTTCCTGGGCTTCGTGCAGATCACACTGGAGGTAGCTGGCGTCCTAAATGGCACTGGGGCACACAGCCTGCAGATCCTCTGATTTAATTTATTACCGACGCTCTAGGCTTTAACTTGTTTTAAGCATCTTCCTATAAAGCTGCCATTGTTCTCAACATGGGGAGGCACCTCTTCTGGGAGGCAAGTCCTCCCCTCTTCAGGAAAAAGGAACACCCCTATTCAGGTGGCCCACTTATTGATAATGAGGACTTTGGGGCAAGGTCTGTATTTTGGGTACTGTCCATTGCCTTTAGGTAAAAGAGGGACAAAGAAAGCTTAAGGAGGTTGATGATACCTCCTAGCCCTTTGTTGCTTCACCTCTTCAAAGAGCTTTATACAAATCAACTAATGAACACTTTATCACACAGCATTTAGTCTCCTCCAGGGATTTGGAAGGCTTTAGGCTTCAATGCTGCAGCCAGAGACTTGAAAGGGGTGGGCAATTTGCAGTTAACAATTGCATTTATGACTGCGTTTCCTGAAAGGCAATCACACACATCTCATGCCTTTTACTGAGCAAGTCCTGGCTGGATGTTTGTTGACTGACTGACTGAGTCCAACTGACGGGCAGATCGCTAAATGAGGCCCTTCCTTTGCCCTCCCCCTTCCCCAGGTCTCATCAAAAGGCACAGGCCAACTTCACTTTAGAAAGTTCTTTTCAATGCCACATTAGGTCATTTAATGTAAAACGTCTAGGGCCATAAGTCCCTTATAAAAATCAGATGCAAAGTCTGCAACTTGTTCCTAGGAAAATGCTAAGTGCACACAGCATACGCTGCAAATGTTTGGGTGATTTTTCAGAGCGCTGCCTAAAATGCAAATTAAGACTCTGCTTCAGGTATTGTTTGGAAGCAGCCAGTTTAAAAAGGATCACCTATGTCCAGTTCGGGAAGAAATAATTTACTCTGCCAAGAATACTTTGGTTCCACTGGTTTAAAAGCATAATTTATAAGTGCAGTTGCCCTTTTCAGATTAGGCATTAAGAATATTTTGAAATGTTCTATGAATATGTTTCACTTAAAAATCATTAAGTGAAATAGTGTGCTTTCTGGTCACAGCCATCTGCAGTGACCTTAGGGACTTGCTTTTCTTAGCCTCATCTAATGGCAGATTCTCATATTTGGGAAAATAGGAGATGTTCAGCCTGCCTTCTTAGTTTGTGGATGTGTAGTGACTAAGGGAGACTTTTCTGAAAACGTCTTGGCAGTGCCGACAGTAATGTTAACTAAAAGCTCCGTAAATACCCCCCAACAGAGCTAAACAAATGATGTTAGGAAACCCTGACAACCCAATACCTAATTCCCAGCCTTATTGAAAATCAGGAAGGAAAATAATTTGTAGGCATTTGGATGGAAAATAGCCTCACTTTCTAGGAAAAGTGAGCATTTTAAGTGAGCATTTTGAGAAGGAGGCTGGGAGAGAGGGAGGCAAAGAAAGATCAAAAGGAAATTTGAAGCCCTTTGGGAGTGGCCCTCCAAAAACAATAGCTTGCACTTCAATAGACAGCCTTGAAATGCAGAAATCTACGATTCCTTCTAAAAAAAACCCAAAGAAGCCTAGGTAGAGTTTACGCTGATCACAATATCACTAATACCTGCACCAGGGGCGGGTCATTTCTTCCTGGTGTTTTGGGGAGAAAGGAAGGAATTAGCAAATTAGGGACCAAGAGAGTGAATTCTATGAATTAAAGCCAAGGATAAAAGAAAGGGTTTTCCATCTCTCCAACTGATGTGCAAATTTGCCCTTCTGCTGGTCCAGATGTCCTTAAAGGACTGAGGGGTCCAGATGTTTTCAGAGAGAACAGGAACTTAGAAGTTCAAGTCCATGATTCTTAGCTAGAAATAAGAGTTAACCAGCCAGGTAGGCTTGTCTCCTTCCAGAATTTCTTGTCAAGCATCCTAGATTCCTTTCCTTGACCCATCACTTTCTTTCCTCGTTGAAAGTTACCTGAATCCAATCACTCTATCCAGCTCTAGCTGCTCTTTTCACAACTAAAAGGGACAAGTGGCAAATATGTCAGACTCATCTGCCTACCTAGCTCAACCTGGAGGCGCAGTGAGATTGTAGGAAAAGGCTGCTCTAATTCCTGCCCCATTCTGAACTTGAGAGCCATGGAGTTAGATCTGGCTTGGATCCTGGCTTTGAGAGGCAGGCAGCTCAATTAAACTCTTTGAATCTATAAAAAAGGCTACTGTACACATTTAGTAAATTTGTGGTGAGGATTAAATAAAGTATTTAAGTATATGTAAATATATCCTGCCTCATTCTATAAAAAATTTGCGGTGGTACACCTATGTCCCCACCAGAAGCACACACTAAACTTTTTTAAAGAAGAAAGAAATTAAAATGAAGAATACTAAAGATTTAGTTAAATATGCTTTTCAGTTAAAATTAGATATGCAATAATATATACTCATTTTTAAACTTGAGGTTTGGGGAATATGTTTATATTTTAGAAACAAGGTTTTTTTAAAAGTCAGAGTAAATGTACAGAGACTGAAGAAAACCCAAGATACTAGTTTTACAATTTACTTTTCAATCAGTGACTTCCTGTGCCCGGACAGGAAGCTGAGATATCATCTGTCCCGTTCTACGTAACACTCAGGTCAAGATTTCAGAAAGGGGCAGAGAGGGGTTGGTTGTGAGACAGGCTGGGACCTGGGACCTGGGACCCTTTGCTGCAGTGCTGCCACACTTGCACCTGGACAAACATCTCCTCCAGCAACAAAATACAAAGAAACTATATGGGACTAAAAATAACTGTGTGCGTGCCCAATTGGGGCAAATTCTGGACCAAAGGATACAAAAAGACCAAAAAAGAAAAAAAAAAAACAACCCAACTGCCACTTCTGAACAGCCAGGAGCAAAAACAGGCTGTTGGGAGCAAAAGCAGGGTACTGTGCATGCCCCCTGCCCTCAAGACCACCAAAGGGGGGGGGCAAACCACCTAAGCCACCCGTTCAGCCTGACCCATGAACGCACCCCTACCCTCACCCCAAATAAGGAACCAGCTCACCCCTCCTCAGGGAGCGAGCAAGGGAACATGTTACTTGTTTTTGCTTCCTCCTGTGGCCTCAGGAGTCCCAATAAAGCCGTGTCTGAATTTCTTGTCTGGACTCTTATCAATTTCTATTGATTGGGAAACGCCAAGAACCATGATGGGTATCAGTTGATGCCCCTTATCCTCACTAATATCAGCTTCCTTGCATCTGAGTGGTTCTTTGTAAACCCCTCTGAGATGCAAGACATAGGAATTTTTATGCCTATTCTGTAGATGAGGGAAATGGGCTTGGAAGGGAAAAATGGCTTCCCTAAAGTCACACAGCTAGTTAGTGGGGTTGCCACTCTATCCCACGTCCCTGGCTCAGAGCCCATATAATGCCATTAAACTTTTGAATCTCTACTTGGCAAATTTTCTCTACTTTTCAAAGTTTCCTTCCATGTTCCCTCTCCAGCTGTGGTTTCATCTGTGGTCCTGTTTCTTATGAATTGTCTTTATTTTATCCAAAGATCAAGATATTAACCTCTTAGAACGATTCTCCCTAGCAACAAGCTGCTGCAGAGATAAGGAAAAACAAGGGCACCCGTGTTTCTCTGCTTAGCTCTCTTTCATACGGATGGATGGTGGTTGGTGCCCCTCGGAAAGGTTATTTCTAATGATTACTCCAAACATATGAGCAATACATTTCACTCATTAAGCAAAATTCTCAAATTCTGGTATTTTAAGATAATTGAAAATCTGAAGGCAATCCTAATACTTTTTTTTTTTTTTTCTGGGGAAGAAGTGTGAAAATGCTCTGTTCAAAACTTAGATACTGTTAATTTTCCTCTCCTTCTGTTTCTGCTATTACTACCAGATGACACTGAATGCCAAGCACTGTGCTGGTGCTTTATGTGCATTATCTCATTACGCTGCACTATAGCCTATGAGATAAGCACCTTTCTCATCCCCATTTTACCAACGAAGAAATGAGGGCTAAAGGAGATTAAGTCATTCAAAGTTGTGAAAGTAGCAAATGGTAGAGGCCATTCAAATCCAGTAGTTTCTCATTCCAAAGCCTGTTCTCTAACCCTCTACTCTGCCCTGCTTTCTCTACTCCATGCAAAGAAACTACTTATGATTCTACAATAGTTGACAGTATATTGGTTTTCATAATATAAGGTTTTGGCTACAGCAGAGGAAATGGATAACACAGAGAACTTTACCATTTTAGTCTTCTATTTGGGAAAACAAACAAGCAATCACACACATATATTTATACACACGCACACACACACACACACACACACACACTCTAAATTTATGTATTATATGCCAGACATCAAGGATGCCAAAAATGATGAAGATATAATTTTTAAGAATTCACAGGTTAAAGGGGACAAGAAAAGCAAAAGTTTATACCTTTATTTAGAAGTTAGGACAGAGATACAATTACAAGGAAGTAAAAAACAATTTCTGAGGATGTCAGGAAAGGCTCGCCTGAAGAAGTATTTTCTTGAGCTGGCTTCAAAGCATGTCATCCTTCAGGAAAAATGCATTTTACATAGAAGTCAGGGCAAGGGCAAAAGCCTGCAGCACTGGCAGAAAGTATGTGGCAAGTAGGGGCCTGGGGCTGGTAGCAGAGCCGAGGCTGTGGAGAGGGTGGTTGGCATCAGATAAAGAAGAATGTCTCTTACCCTGTATTTTTATGTCAATTTCCAATTCACCTCTGCCAGACTGTGTGTTATTAAATGGTGGTTGTATTAATATGGGTTGTCCAGAGAAACAGAACCAATAGGGTTTATATCATAATATTATAATAATATGTATTATATATTATATATATCATTATAGTATAAATGTCATTATATATAATTATATTATGTGTATAATTATATTACATATGTTTATCTTATATTATATTACATTATATTTATAAAGAAATTTATTATAAGGAATTGGCTCACACATTCATGGAGGCTGAGAAGTCCCAGGAGCTAGTCAGCAAGCTGGTGACCCAGGAGAACGATGGTATAGCTCCAGTCCAAGACTAAAGGTCAGAGAAGCCAATAGTGTAAATTACAGTCCAAGTCTGAGTCTGAAGGCAAAAAAAGACTGACCATGTACCCCCAGCTCAAAGAAAGTCATTTAGGGAGAATGTGATTTCTTGTTTCTCAGCCTTTATGTTCTATTCAGGCCTTCCTTACAAGGATCAGATGAGGCCCACCAACATAGAGGAGGGCAATCTGTTTTACTCAGTCTACTGACTCAGGTGCTAATCTAATCCAGAAACACCCTCACAGACACCCCCAGCATAATGTTTACTCAAATATCTGGGCACCCTGTGGTCCAGCCATCAGAATATCCTAATTTTGTTCCCAGAAAATATGGTCACCAATGCTAAGATATGTGTCTTAATGTGTTTTAAAAACAGGGCCTTTATTAAACTGCACCATGCTACATAAGCATTCTAGTATTAGTATTCAATTCAGCAGAAAGGCAGTGGGCATGGTGGAAAAAAATAGCCTTTGGAGCCATACACAAATTGTGGTTAGTTTCCACCCCTCTCCTTTGGGAAAATGTCCTGCTGTTTTAGAGGCTCAGTTTTCTTATCTATAAAACAGGGATGATCAGAAATGATATTCAAAATATTTAACAGCTGGTTCATACAGGCACCCAGAAATTAAAAGAGAAGTCAGCTATTTTGGGGGGGGCAGGGAGGGTGCATCATTGTGTACCACCCACATATCCACCCTAGAGATGATGACACCCACTTCATGGGAGAGAAGTGAAGATTAATTGGTGGAGAAACTGGCCCACAGAGACACTCAGCAATGGCCAAACAGGTCAAGAGCTCATCTTCTGTCTCTTCTCATGTCTTTGAAAGAGATGCTGTCTTTGTCTTCTAATCAGGCAGATAAGGTTTCTCTCAACCTTGCCTCTTTGTGGCAGGTGGAGATCAGCTCATCTCTCATAACCTCTGCAGGCTCTGAAGGATTGCTTTTGGTCTACCCAGTCACAGTGAATTGGGGGCAGAGGTCATTGTGGCCATAGAGATCTTAGTTTTACAAAGGCAGCAAATAGAATTTCTCCTTTTGGGCATTTTGGCAGGATCTAGGATAATGAAAAATGCAAACTCCCTTATATGTGAGAGACTGGAATGTGTTTCTTTCTCCTTCCAGTGTGCCTTCTTGACAGCAGAGGCTAGAAAGCTAGGCATTGCCCACACTCCCTTGAAGATAGGGTTTTGAATGTAAATTAGATTCCATCAATCTGAAGTACCATATGAGTTTTAATTGGCAAAAATGAGGCAGACAGTTTGTTCTACTCTATCTGGGGTCTTTAGATTTTTGGGCATTGAATCCAGGGCATAGGGCATCATTTACCAGTGCAGGGCAATTCTGAAACAGCAGCAGCAGCAGTGTCATTTCCTGATCCTTTCTGATTCCTGATCTTGGTGCTTTGATCATGGCTCCATAGTGGTGTTGTTCTAGGAATTGAGAGTTGTGTGGCAACTTCTCAATTAGGCAGCAGCTCCTTTGGTGGGTCAGTCCAACAATGTAATTTTGAGAATTATTCCTGAGATTTCCAACTGGAGTCTCCACCTCCTGGAGTGGACTTGATGTTCTGCAACTAAATGTAGGTGGGTTACATTCTTGAACTCTTCTTCTGAGAATTTAGCCATAGATATACCTGTGATCTATGTGTGTGCAAAATGCATGCAGAGCATTCACCAAAGATTGCTTCACACTAGGAAAAAGCTGAAAATAACCTCAATGCCCATTAACAGGGATTGATTAAATAAATGATATTGTATCCATACAATTGAGACTTATACTGACAATTTAATTTGTTTAAAGGAAATAGATCTAGCTATATGGTTGTAGAAATAAATGTATAACAATGTTGGTAATGTTGCTAAATATTTTAATTTTTTGCATGGATAGCCACACCTACCACTCACAGACCATATACTTACAATAACTCCACCTCTGGCTCTGGGGTGGGTTCTTACTCATGTAGCCCCATCCCATCCTAAGGTAATTGCTTCTGATAAAGGCACATGACCCAATTTATGCCAATGAGATGTGAAAAGAAGTTGGCTTGAGCCTCAAGGGAAAAAATAATAAAATTAAAGCTATCTGGCTCTTCTGAGAGAACTTCAAGAAATAACTTCTCTCTCTGCCTACATATGGACATGTAACTATGTAGTCCTGGGAATGTTAGCAAGTCATCTTGCAGCCAAAATGGGAAGCCAGCCTTAGCAATCACACCATGAATTGCAGAGCAAAAAGAGGGACATTTGGTAACATAATGAAGCCACTGAGTCAAATCAATCTTGAACCAATCTCTTTCTCTGAACTTCCAGTTATATAAGTCACCAAATCCTTTATTACTCAGGACAATATGAGTTTGGTTTTTGGTTACTTGCAATGGAACATGATCTATAAGTTAAATGGGGAAAAAAGTAAGGAGCAAAAAAAGGATGTGTAATATAAGTACCCATTTGTGTTAAAAAAAAAATTTAAAAAATTCATATATATAAATGCACTTGACTATACATAGAAAATTTTTAGAAAGAAACACAACTGTTCACTGTGATTATTTCTTAGGAGTAAGTTTGGGAGTTCCAGAGTAAGAGGAAAGCTTTTCATTATTTTTTTAAATTCAAACTTGTTTACTCAATTGCATACATTGCTTTAATAATTATTTTAAAATATTCAATAAAATCATTAGTTCTGTTCATACAGAAATATCTCCACAAAGGATTGGGTTGGGATCTATTTAATAACTGTGTAAGCAAAAGAAAAGGCAGAGAGGGGAGGAGGAGAAGCCCTTCTTTGAGTCACGTGGTCTCCAACGGAATGGGAGGCAGGGAGCAAGCAGACTCTATACCTCTCTTAGTTGAGTGTCCCTCAGGAAAAGGCAGCTGGCTTCAGGTTTTAGATGTAGAGAACGCTGAGGATCGTCTATAGACAACTTGCCCTGAGGTTTGGTTGACCTCATGCAGTTAAGCTGTCTCTGTTAGGAATCTGGAGGATACTGAAGGAGGAGATATGTTCTTGAGTTCCCCTTTCTTTATGCAGCTGAAGAACCTTGGCATTCTGTGTTTGAGGCTTCAGCAGAGGAGCCAGTGGAGAACCAGGCACCATTTGTTTTTTTGCATGAGCTTCCTCAGTGGCCACAACTTCAGAGCAGACAACGAAAGCCAACCTCTTACAACCTTCTTCCTCATACCAAACATCATTAGCCATCACTAGAGACCTTGCCTGGCTTTTTCATCCTGCCCTGTCTGTGTTCTTGCTGCTCCCTGTGACTTGAATGCTATCGCAAGTTGGGTTTCCCGGCAAGCACGCTCTGAAAAGATGATTAGTGAGCCGGAAGTTCACAGGGGAGAACTCTTGTAGAAGTGGGCAGAGGGAAGTTTGGACTGTGGTGTTGAAATGAAAAGCTCTTCTTTCTCTCCGTATTCTCCACACTCTGAGGAAAAAACTCTTTTTCTTCTATTTCACGACTCATACTACTTCACCTCTGGTCACCAAATGTGTGAAATTTTGGCACAAAACAATTCTCTGACACCAGCTGGAGGTCTTACAATTTAATTCAATTCTAACACTATCTACCTGGCGGTAGCACAGACCCTGCAAGGTTGAGGGCTCCGTCCTACAAGACTGTCCCTCCCACTCCACTTCAGATGCCAACTACAAGTCCAGGTTGTCTCCTGTGCTTCTAATCAATGGGCTATAAATTGAAGGTTCCCAGGACCTCCTCCTCAGGTTCAATAATTTGCTAAAATGGTTCACAGAACTTAGGAAAACAGTTTACTTATTAGATTACTGGTTTGTTATAAAAGGATACAACTCAGGAGCAACCAGATGGAATGGATGCACAGGGCTAGGTACGTGGGAAGGGGCACAGAGCTTTCAATGCCGTCTCCAGACACGCCACCCTCCCAGCACCTCCATATGTTCACCAACCCAGAAGCTCTCTAAACCCCATCATTAAGGATTTTTATGGAGGCTTCATTACATAGGCACAATTGATTAAATCATTGGCCATTGGTAGTTAATTTAACTTCTGGTCCCTTTTCTCTCCTGGAGGTCAAGGGGTGAGGCTGAGATTTCCAACCCTCTATTCACATGCTTTGTTCCCCTGGCCACCAACACCCATCCTGAGACTATGCAGGAGCCCCAGCCACCAGGCATCTCCTTAGCATACAGAAGAACAGTTATCACTTCAAAAATTCCAAGGGTTTCAAGAGCTATGTGCCAGGAGCAGGGGAAGGAGGGCAGAGACCAAATATGTAGTTCTTATTATGCCACAGGTTCAGTGTAACAAGGCCTTGGCTAACACATCAGGAGCCTGAGGCTGGGATGGCCCTTCAGCGTTGACCCAAACTGGGGTAAGGAGATGAGCCTCCATATCCCTGCATCAGTCAGTCATAGGATACAGGTACGCCAGGGAAGAGGGGCCACCTTTGGTGAGTGGGCTCTTGGCTGCTGCAGGCTGACAGCCGAGAGCTAAGACAACCTTCCCACAGCTGAAGCATAAGTCTTTCAGGCTTGACGGGGACCGGGAGTGGGGCACAGCACTGTGTTCCTCACAAATGTTCCCCATTCTCATATGCTCATCAAACCCCCCTGCTCTCCTCCATACCTGCTCATGTAAACTCCGTTCAAATAGGATCATCCATGTCCTGCTGATTTCAGTGTCCTGCCCTGAACTTTTACCTGCAGTTTTTCTCATGATTTCTCAATGAAAAACCACGTGAGTCCACCTCAGTGCTAAGCATATCTCAGTCATCATCTCATTTAATAGTCCAAACAACCTATGAGGTTAGGACTACCATGCCCCCATTTAACAGGGGAGGAAGCTGAGTCCCAATCAGGTTAGATAACTTACCCAAGGTTACAACTGCTAATAACTGTATTCCCGCTTACCAGTCACGTTGCTTATCACAGATGGATCTCAAAGGGCAGCCTCGAAGGGAAAAGAAGTCCTAACAGCGCAGTTTGAGGGAGTCTGCGGAAGGAGAGAGCCGCAGATTAAAATGGCGGCTTCTGAAAAAAAAAAGGCAACTTCAGGGAGTGGTGAGGATCTGAGTTACTTTCATCCATGGCCATCAGCCCGCCCCCCACAAACCAATCTAAATCACATAGGTTAAAATGAAAAGACACAACACTTGGTCAGATATCCCTTTCACCATTTCCACGACCCTCAAATTTAGAAATTCTCCACCACCACTGGTCAGACTCATCTCCGCCTCTTCCCTCCATGGCTCTGGAAGTCCCATTACACAGAGTGGAAACTATAAATCAAACGTACTAAAACACTGGCTATATGTACCCCAGATAGTTTCTTTGGGGGGGGGCTGCCCTACGCAGCTTGTGGGATCTTAGTTCCGTTCCCCACCCAGGGACTGAACTTGGGCCACCACAGTGAAAGCACAGAGTCCTAACCACTGGACTGCCAGGCAATTCCCCCCAGATAGTTATCAGGACCCAAACTCCTGTAGGTCTACACTATTTCACTGTGTCTTGACAACTCTTCTCTCTCTGCCCAAGGGGCCATTTAAAAAAATGTATTACTATTATTACCATTAAAAAATCATATGAGCCTATTTATAAAATTAGAATGTAGAGAATAGACTCATCCTCCCCTCTCCACACACCCCAACTCTGTCCCAGGCATTGGGCTAAAGGGACTAAGGCGGTGGTGCCCACAATTTCTAGTCACAGCACTTATTTTTAAAAGAAAGAAAAGAAAAAAGAAGGCTAAATGATGCTATTATGGTGACTAATTAAATGTCTTCTTTGCTGTTACAATGCATTCATTTTTGAGGATCATTACTTTTTGCGTAGCTTCATTCAAGAGCTCAGTTTAAGGTTTTACTTTAAGGAAACCACAAGGCAAGGCTTAAAGCCACAGGCCATGCTGCCACCAATGACAATGTGTGGGTTGCCAGGAAAACTTCAGGAAGAGAACATGATTATAGAGCTGCCACTTCTTCTGAAGTACATGAACCCCGGAGAGAGGAGAGCAGCTCACTCTCTAGGAGATCCAGTGAGTTTATAGATAAGGGTGTGTTTGCATATAGCCTTTAGCTAATGTTCAAAATTCAGGGTGTTCATTTCCTACTTAACATTCATTTATTCCACAAAAAGACATGAGTTGCCCTAGGGGCCCCAGGTACTCTGATGTATGTGGGGGGAAGAAGGCAGAGAGTCGGGGAGGCTCAGAGATGGCTCTGTAGAGAAGGCAGCACGTGAGCTGGACCCAGTGGGTTGGGGCCCTGGAGGTAGCGCAGATTGCTGCTGGGGGACCGTGCACATCTCTTTCCAGCCCATGCTGTCTTGTTTTGTTTCACAAGGCTGGCCACAGTGGGATTCTTTACACCGTGGGTATGGCAAACACCACAATCAGGGCTTTTTCCCCAACCCCTTTGGAGAGCCAGTGTACCAGCACCACGCTGGCTGGACCTCATTTTCCAGAGAGAACCTGAGGCAGAGAGAGGAAGGATGTTTATGTTTAGTCTTCTTTAGTGCCAGCACGCTGTTTGGCACACCGTAGGTACTCAGTAAATATCAAGTAACTAAAACTGGGACCCTCAAATTTCTTACCTCCTCCTCCCTAAGTTATTGATAAAATGTCTGTGAAAGTGTAGAAGATAATGCAGTTATTCTAAACTAAAATGGAGCTGCAGAAACATGTACCAAACCTTAGAAAATGTTAACACTCCATGTTACAGAGAAAATAAATGGCTAACATATTCCACTCTAGCAAAGCGCTGAGTACCCTTTTTTTCTAATCAGATTAGATACTTGACATGAGCCCTTCCAGATCTCCAAAGTGTGGCCCAGATCAGCAAGGCGATTTTGGACTAAGGCTCCCCATTTTGAACAGTAATATTTCATTCACTACACAAGATTTTTCAGGCACTGAACAAAACATTAATCCAAAGTGAAACTCTGTACGGAAAATATTTAGGTAAAGGCCAAGTCCAATTTCAACAGATGATACCTACAAGTTAAAAAAAATCTGCTGACATTTGGAAATGTGTTGGCTAAAGTGAATAAGAACGAAAGTATATGTTTTCCATTAGAAAAAGATAGGAGTTAGATATGAGAGATGAATGATAAGGGGTACCCACCTGTAATAGCTTATTTTTAGTCTTACCTTTTTCAAAGTACTCAGAAAAAAAACTTGTTAGCGAGATAAAGAAACAGCACAACAAAAACCACTCACTGATACTGTATTGCAAATGTCCAATTGGAATCAAGTTACAAACAAAACCCAGTTCTGAACCCTCAATGTATAACTTACATTCTTCCTTCTGCCACCCCATCCCCCAATTTCCTCCCACCCTCCACTCTGGTAATGATGTGAATGCTCAAAAGTCAAGACTGGGTTAAGAGGGGACCAAAAAGAATGTTTTAGATGAAATCAGATGTGACCCCTGGAATCAAAAGCATTTGCTGAGCATGGTTTTAATTACGGGGACTCAGTCAGCTTCCCAATACCACTCTTTGCTGCAGCTTGGTGCACCTCTAAAAATGTGCATGGCCTGCCAGCCTGCCAGCAGGAAGGGTTTATGGCCTCACACTCCATTAAAAAAAATAAATAAATCAGAAGCCCCTGAGGCAGTCACATGTTTAGAAGCAATGAAATTGCAACCTGTCTGCCTCTTCTTAGACATTTAAATTCCCAGCCCAGGCATAGCCTTACAAGCTAAGACTAAACTTTATTGTGAAGGAATTAAAATTCTTTAGCTCTGATGCAGTCTGGCTTATGGCATATGGCCCATAGCTGAAGTCCAAGGGCTCATCCTGTGTTTTCTGACCTCTCATAAAATTGTCGAGGCCTAATGGAAGGAAAGAGTTTTGCATCTTAAAATAATGCCAGTACTTCATTACAAACTCAAGTTCTTTAAACAAGGCAGTCGGTTGAACTCTAAGAGTGAGGCCACTTCAAGATGCAAAGGAAATGAAGTCCATAAATGCAGGAGTTTGTATCTAATATCACTGGGTGGCGGGGGGGAGTGGGGGTGTGAATTTCTAAGTCTCTAGAAAGACATGAGAGAGCTTAGGAATGAAAGCAAAGAAGGTCACTACCCATGGAGTGGGAAAGAGAATCTAAAAATATTTAGCTTTGGGAGAGAACAGTGCCAACCATCAAAACTGTCCTCTTCAAATAGTTGAAGTGACGGTGTGATCATTAATTTTACGAGTCAACTTGGCTAGGAGATGGTGCCCAGTTATTTGATCAAACACCAATCTAGCTGTTGCTGTGAGGTACATTTTAGATGTGATTACCATTTAAATCAGGAGACTGAGAAAAGCAGATTACTCTTCATAATGTGGGTGGGCCTCACCCAATCAGTTGAAGTCCTTAAGAGAAAAGACCGAGTTTCCCTGAGGAAAAAGGAAATCTGTCAGCAGATGGCCTTCAGACTCAAGGTTGCAACATCAATTCTTCCCTGGGTCTCCAGCCCATGGCCTGCCTTGAAGATATCGGACTTACCAACCTCCATGAGCTAGTTTCTTAAAATAAATCTCTCTATACAAAAGGTGCCTGATTGATTCTGTTTCTCTGGAGAACCCTGACATATAGGGTTGGTATATGAAGAAGAAAGAGAGCTAGTGTTTGGTGGGTACACCAAGCACTTCTTTTGATTTCCCACTCATCTCTTTAATCCTTATAACAACCTTGCAAAGTAAGCAATTCTCCCATTTTCCTGATTAGAAAACAGATTTTGATCTTTTCCAGAATCACAAAGCAAGCAAGTAGGAGATCTTATATTCACTCAGGTCTGTCTTTCTCCTTCGCCCATGTCCTTTGCAGGACATCATTTGGCTGCCCTCCAAGGCTTGTTCTGTGTTATTCCAGAAAGTAGAGCAAGGCCTTGTGCCTCCACAGGGACAGAGAGAGAAGATGATCTGTAGAGAGAAGTCAGGTGAGAGAAAGTAAGTGCTAATGGCATCAAGGTCTCAGCTTCCATGCTTTCTGAGGCCAGTTCCACCCTGCCTCTCCATGCCAGGTGTATGTTTTGTTTTTTACCACCTTTATGGAGGTATAGTTGACACACAACAAACTGAGCATATTTAAAGTGTACAGTTTGACAAGTTTGACATATGTGTACATCCATGAAACCGACATCACAATCCAGATAATGGATATACCATCACTCTCAAAAGCTTCCTTGTGCCCTTTTACAATACTTTTCTCCAACCCTCCTTTCATTCCTTTTTGCCAGCCACCACTGGTCTGTTTTTAGTCACTATAGATTACTTGGTATCTTCTGAAATATTGCGTACTAATGGAATCATACCATATGTACTCTTCTTAGGAAGAAGAATTCCCCTTCTTAAGGGAAGGGAGTTCTGGCTTTCATACAGCATAATTGTTTGGAGATTCATCATATTGTGTTTATCAATAATTCATTATTATTTTAGTGACTCTGCTCTATATCCTTGCCAAAACTTAAAATGCTTATTCTTTTTAATTTTAGCCATTGTAATATATGTGTAGTGGTATTTCATTGTGATTTAAATTTGTATTTCTCTGATAACTAATGGTATTGAACCTCTTTTCATGTGTTTGTTTTTTGTCTCTGTATCTTTTTTGGTGAAGTGTCTATTTCAAATATTTTTCCTATTTGGGAGAAGGAGGATTTGTTTCTTATTATTCAGTTTTGAGAGTTCTTTATATATTCTGGGATACAAGTGCTTAATCAGATATGTGATTTGCTAATATTTTCTCCCATTCTGTAGCTTGTTTTTTCATTTTAGTAGCAGGATATTTTACAGAGCAAAAGTTTTTAACATTGATGAAACATTTATAATTTTTATTTTATGTATCATGTTTTAGATATTATGTTTAAGAAATCTTTGCCTTACCCAAGATCATAAGACTTCCTTCTATGAGTTTTATACAGTATGTCCCCTACATACGAACCAGTTCTGTTCCTAGAGTGCATTTGTAAGTCCAATTTGTTTGTGAGTCCAACAAAGTTAGCCTAGGTACCCAACTAACATAATTGGCTGTATAGTACTGTACTGTAATAGGTTTATAATACTTTTCACACAAATAATGTATTAAAAAAACAAAAACAAAAAATAAACATTTTAAATCTTACAGTACAGTACCTTGAAAAGTACAGTAGTACAGTACAACAGCTGGCATACAGGGCTGGCATCGAGTGAACAGGCAAGAAGAGTTACTGACTGGAGGAGGGAGAAGAGGTGGGAGGTGATAGAGCTGAAGGATCATCAGCAATAGGAGACGGAGGGCAAGCGGCAATTTCACTCATGCCTGACATTGATGACACAGGTTCTGGTTCCTTGCTGGATTCAATTCTATCTACCTTCTTGAAAAAAGGATCTAGTGATGTCTGGATGGTAGCTTTTTTTTTCTGATCATAGATGACACTGTAGCACTGGATTGTATTCTGAACGGCTGCTGCAACCTTCGTGTACCATTCTACATTCGGATACTGTGCCTCAAAAACTAAAAATGCCTCCTCAAGTAAAGAAATTTCCCTTGCTATTTCCTGCGTTGTGAATCTCTTTGGTTCTTCAGTTACTTATTCTTTCTCTTGTCTCTCTTCATCCTTTCTCTGGGCCTCCAATTCCATCACTTCATTAATAAGCTCCTCATGTTGCACAGCAAGGAGCTCAGTGAAGTCGTCCTCTTGCAGATCTATTTTGAAATAAGGATACTGTACTACTGTATTCTATACAGTACTGTACAGTAAAGTACACAAAAGCACAACCACTTGTAGAGGATGCAGGCATGTGACAATGTACGCCAGACACATGAACTAACTTACGTGACTGGACATGTGAACGCACATTCGCATCTTTGAAAGTTCACGACTTGAAGGTTCGTATGTAGGGGACTTACTGTAGATTGGCGTTTTACTCAAAACTATTTGAGAACCATTAAGAAATGATTGAAATTTAAAAAAAAACAATTTTGGGGGCATATGGATAGCTAATCATTTGTTAAAAACACTATCTTTTCTCCACTGAGCTGTCTTTGCACCTTTGTTGAAAAGTAATTGATCATATATGTGTAGGTCAATTTCTGGATTCTCTACTCTATTTCATTACTCTGTCTATCTTGATGTCACTACCACACTGTCTTTATATTGTGGTGGATTCATATGGTGGATTTTCTACATATTTGATCATGTTGCCAGTTTTCTGAAAGAGACTGAATAGAATTGTTATTATTTTTCCCTTAAATCTTTAGTAGGATTTATTATGGAAGTCATCTGGGCCTGGGTTTTTCTTTGTGGGAAGGTTTTTAACTACAAATTCAATTTCTTTAACAAATGTAAAGCTGCTTTGTCTTTTTGTTTCTTGAGTCAGCTTTGGTAGGTAGTTTATGTCTTTCAAAGAATTTGTCAAGGAAGTTATTGGATTAATTGGCATAAAGTTTTCATAATATTCTCTTATTATCAGGTTAATAGAATCTGTTTGTATGTCATGTTTCACATTCCAAATATTGGTAACTGATTATTTGTTTCTTTCTCTTTTTTTCCTGGTCAGTCACCTCTCTTCTAGGAAAAAAAAAAAAAAGCTTTGAATGCATTGATTTTTAAATAATTTTTTTTTTTAATTTCATTGATTTTCACTTCAATTTTTACTATTTCATTTCTTTTTACTTTGAGTTTCATTTGCTCTTTTTAGTTTCTTAAGAGAGCTTAAGACTTTAGTTTCTGAGACTATTTTCTTTTCTAACATAGGTGTTTAGTGCTGTAATTTTTATTTAACTACTGCTTTAGCTGTATCCCACAAATTGTGATACGTGGTGTTTGCATTTTCATTCAGTTAAAAATACTATCTAATTTCCCTTTTGATTTCTCCTCTGACACTTGAATGTGTTACTTACTATCCAATTATTTAGGGTTTTTTCAGATATATTTCTTTTTTTAAAAATTTATTTATTTATTTATTTTTGGCTGCATTGGGTCTTCATTGCTGCACATGGGCTTTCTCTAGTTGCGGTGAGTGGGGGCTACTCTTCGTTGCAGTGCGCGGGCTTCTCATTGCAGTGGCTTCTCTTGTTGCGGAGCACGGGCTCTAGGTGCACGGGCTTCAGTAGTTGTGGCTTGAGGGCTTCAGTAGTTGTGGCTCGTGGGCTCTAGAGCACAAGCTCAGTAGTTGTGGCGCTTGGGCTTAGTTGCTCCCCAGCATGTGGGATCTTCCCGGACCAGGGCTCGAACCCGTGTCCCCTGCGTTGGCAGGAGGATTCTTAACCGCTGCGCCACCAGGGAAACCCCTCAGATATATTTCTATTACTGTTTTCTAATCTGTTACTGAACTCAGGTTCAGCTGCTCACCACTCAAAAGCCAATAATCAAGAGGCAAGTGTCAGTAGAAAAGAAAGCTGCTTTAATCAGAAAAGCCAGCAATCTGGGGAGAAGGTGGACTCATGTCCCAAGACCAACTCCAAAGATTCTGCTCAGCCATGACAGTTTTTAAAGGGGAAAAGGGGAAAGAATCTCAGTGAATCATCAAGGCAGGAGGTTGGATTCTGCATCATTCTTTGTTGAATGCAGACTGGCTGACTCTTTCTTCAGATGTTATCTTGTCCTTGTGATCTGCCTGCAGGACTGACAAGGGGGCTGTTGGGGGTAGAGAGCTAGTCATTCTTTAATTACTTCATTCTTATTTCTTTTAATCTAGAAAAAGAATCAACAGGTTAGGCAAGGCATGGTGTGTGTTCAGGAGAACATAAGTCAGGAATTAGATTAAATTGCCTAGTGATCTCATTCCTATAATTATGTTCTTTTACAGTTAGAGGGGAACAAAAGTGGGCAAACAGGAAAGGGGCAAAAAAAGCTGCTTTCAGTCTAAAACCAATATGCTCAGAGATTATATTTTATATGAATTTAATCAAATTATAGAGATTTTTGTGAGCCAGCATATAGTCTATTTTGATAAATAGTGCTTGTGCACTTGAAAAGAATGTTAATTCTACCATTATTGTGTGGAGTGTTCTATAAAGGTCAATTAGGTCAAGTCACCATAAGTGTTGTTCACGTTTCCTATATCTGTCTTAATTTGTTGTCTAGTTGTTCTATCAACTATTGAAAGAGGAGTATTGAAATCTCCTAATCTATCTGTGGATTTATCTAGTTCATCTTGCAGTTTATCAATGTTTGCCTCATGTATTTGAAGCACTGCTCTTATGCACGTACACTCAAGATGCTCTGGTATGTTTGTAAATTTAAAAAGCCCAGTAGACCATCTTGTGGCCCAACCTTGCACCATCACACTTTGTTGACAATCCTGAGGTCTCACCCTGTTCCTACATGACTAGGAATAAACAATATGCCTCCCAAACTAAATTGCTTCAGAAAAGAAGAATCCAAGCACATATTTTTAAAGAAGATGTTTTCACCTTTTTATGGTACTTGAAATCTCATTGGAGAAGAAAGACCACGACACTAGAGAGAAAAATGCAAGGCCATTTCTTAATAGCCAGATATGGCTCAGAAATATCCCACAGGATTCCAAAGGGACTGGAGTTAAGTCAGCATCAAGACTTGTACATCCTTTTATTCTTTCGTTCTTCCTTCCTCCCTACCTCTCCTTCCCTCCCCTGTTTCCTTCCTTCCTTTCCTTCATTTCACATTTCTTTGTTCCTAATCAGAGTTGGTGTCTTTGTCAAAAGAGGATGCAGAGTTGATTCAAACAAGATCCCTGACCTCAGAGTATGTAAGACGTTGGCTTGAAAGAAGTGGGACTTGAGTTGGGCCTTGAAAGACAATAGCTGAAGGACATATTCTGTAGGATGAAGAATAAATTTGGTACATTCATTATAAAATGAATTCTGTGTTTGTTTGTAAGACGACATTTTCATGTCTTCTATTTGATCCTTGTTGATCAAAAAATAAGGTGTTTGGGTTTTTTCCCCCCTTACTATTAAATCACATGTACTTAATAAATGGGGGTTGGAAAGGAGAGACTGACAGGGAAATAACCATTTCTAATCACATCACCTATATATAACCACTGTAGACATTTTGGTATTTTTCTAATTTTTTTTCCTGTTTATTAAATAGAATCATTAAATTTTATTTAATTTATTTATTTTTTATTGGGGTACAGTTGTTTTACAATGTTGTGTTAGCTTCTACTGTACAGCAAAGTGAAGTAGAGTTCCCTGTGTTATACAGCAGGTTTTCATTAGTTATCTGTTTTATATATATTAGTGCATATATGTCAATCCCAATCTCCCAATTCATCTCCCCCTTTTCCCCCTTGGTGTCCATACATTTGTTCTCTATATCTGTGTCTCTATTTCTGCCTTGCAAACTGGTTCATCTGTACCAGTTTTCTAGATTAGAATCATTAAATTTTAGATCCTAATCTTTTCTTGACATTCTCTCCAGAATTTTCTATTTGGTTGTAATTTTTCAATAGTGGCTAAATAATAGTTTACTTTAAAATTTCCCTATGTTTTCTATCCAGATTGTCAACAGATTTCCCTTATTAAAAATATTCTGCCGATAGATTTTTATGAATTCTGAATTTATTATTTTAATGTTTTGTAGGTGAAGGGAACTCTTTGAGATTATCAAGTCCAACCATCTCAATTTTCAGACAAGAAACTGAGCGTGTGGGTAAGTAACTGAGTTCTTCGAGCTACACTTCTCAAACTTTAATGTGTGTGTGGATCACCTGGGGATCATATTAAAATAACAATTATGATTCAGTAAGTCTGAGGTGGAGCCCAAAATTCTGCATTTCTGACAACCTCCCAGGTTATACAGACTGTGCTCAAAATATGATTCATGCATCAGGGGAAGGATTTGAACCCTAATGTGTCTGTCTGCAAAGCCCAACCTGACCAACTACTCAATACTGACTCTAACCTAGGATAAGGCTACAGTGGTAACTAGGACCAATGGGGGGAAGCTTTTATATGTAATTGAAATTTAATTTGATTATCTTAGTTTAAGGATACTATTGAAGATACGTTAGCTCTCGCTGCATACTCAGTGTGTGGAGAGGCTTAATAGAAATTCAGCAATGGAGGGGAGTAGCTATCATCTGGTGACCTTGAAGGTCCTTCCAACCCCAAGGTTAATGTTTCATATGTTAATATTGAATACTTTGAATGTTTATCTGAACAGCTAGCTCCTTAGCCACTTAAGAAGCAAGGAGCCAATTTCTGATAGAAGTTGTATTGCCAGGCAGAAAAACCAGATGAAACTAGTACCTTTTTTTTTTTAACCAGGCTGGGTGGGAGTTAGAGACCCAGGAGATGGTCAGAGTTGTCACATAGTTGTCACATGAAAAAACTAACTCTCCCTCTCTCTCCCCACCATTATTTTTTTTTAGAAAAATAAAAGCTCACATTTGAGAAATTTTCAGAAATGTAATTTGCATTTGAAGAAAATGTCAGAATTATTTAACACATGACGGGAAGCAAAAGTGAAAATGTAAATGATTGGGGTCTCTTTACAAAAGGAAGATAGTGTCGCTTCTTGGTACAGACATATTTCTCTTTACAAAAGGAAGATAGTGTCGCTTCTTGGTACAGACACATTTCTCTTTACAAGGTTTTCAAATGATAATGTTCTCCTTGAAACATGTTAAATGTCTGAGTCATAAATTTCAAATTGTCACTGCCTGATGAGCTCCAGCCTGAGAGAGGAAGAAAGCCCTGCTTGCTTTTCATGTAAGCTACATTAAAACTCCTGAAAATTCCCATTTGATTTTACTTAAGTTTTCCAAACTCTGGAGCACGTGCTTGGTGATATGTAGGCGCATAGGTGAGAGGCAAAGCCTTAGAGACACCCACCTGGTGCAGCCCATCACATAACCTGCTTCCAGAGTTCTGGACACCCATTTCCAGTGACCTGTTAGACTTCCCTCCATGGGCTGGACACCTGCTGCTCAGTCTGTCAAAATCCAAGCTCATTATCCATGTTCCATGCCAAACCCAGTCCTCCTCCTGATTCTGAATAAAGTCCTTTCATGTCACTTTTCCTCTTCTCAAAAACACAAATCAGATTCTCAAACATCTGACCACTACCCTCAAATTAAGTACTGTTGATTCTCCTGTCCCAAACAGTTCAAAAATTTAATTCCCCTGCCTCCATCCACATTCCTGCCCTCTTGGCCATTCTGATGCATCCTCCATACTGATGCCGGATTATTCTTTTCAAAGGACAAAATGTCATTTTTCCTAAGGGCTAAGACACGTTGGTCTGAAATCTTTGACTCACTACAGCCTAATGGTCACACCTCCACACCTGGTATTCAAAACCTTCTATGAACTGCCCCCAACTTTTTTGTTCAGCCTCATCTGCACATAAGCTACAGTCTAGACACACTGAAGAATGTGCTATTCCTGAAAGACAGGTTTAGGAAGTAAGTCTGTGGAGTGGTTACAAAGCTTTGGGTTCAAGACCCAGCTCCACACTTTCCAAGCTATGTGGGTCTTTGAAGTTAACTCTGAGCCAGCCTCTCAGTTTTGAAATAGTGCCTACCTTCTCTAATCAGCACAAGGATTCAAGTTAAAACTTATAGCAGAACTTTCTGTTTCTATTCAGACATATAGAACGTTAGAAGGAGCGTTGTTCCTGATCTTACAGCAAAGGAGCAGAGCAAACTTCAAGTTCATGAAAGTCCTCTCGTCATTCAAAGACATGAGGTTACAGGGCAATGGGACAGCCCAAAACCTAAGGAGAGACAGTCACCTGCAAAGAGAGACAGGACACAAGCACTTGTTTACCTGGGGAAGATGCTTACGTGGGACAGATGCAGCAGGACACTGGGAAGAAGAATTCAGTTAGAATAGTTCATGCGTGGAAGCTGGAGAGAGCGTAGAGCCCTTGGGGGCCACAGATATAAGTGAGTTAACACATTTTTGCAGTCTCTTTCTCCATGGTCAGCACTTGGTGAGAATCTTAAGAAAGTGTTCCTCATGGTTCAGGTCTGGGATTGGGAACCAGCAGCCACCACAAAATGGACATAAAATATCACCAAGACCCTTCAAATAAATGAGGACCTCACTCATCGGGTGGCTTAATTTACCTTTTGCTCATCCAGGAATTTATTCTTTATATTGAAATTATGTATTTGAAGGCAGGAATTCCTAGCTTAATTTTTTTATAGAGGGAGAAAATAGTTATCAATTAATTAAGTTCCTATTAAGGGTACACAGTACATTTCTTTAGATGTAATCAAAAAATCACGGTCAAGTGCTTTTGCTGAGTCCACTTCCTGAAGTTGGTAGGAAACATCTATTCAAATATGAGATGTTAAATATTTTATCATACATGGGCTTACTTAGTATGATTTACTGCTATTCTGTCAGATTAACATGGGTATTAACCCATTTTACAGATGAGAGAATTGAGACACAGAGAGATTAAGGTTTGTGCCACCTCAAAGAACAGTATTGTTAAGGTGAAGCTCGGAAAAAAAAAGGTGGGGGAGGGAAGGAGGGGTAGTCCTCCTTGAAGATTTTATCCAATGAACAATTTTAAATGGTAAATGTGTTTTTTTTTTAACATCTTTATTGGAATATAATAGCTTTACAATGTTGTGTTACTTTCTGCTGTATAACAAAGTGAATCAGCTATATGTATACATATATCCCCATATCTCCTCCCTCTTGCATTTCCCTCCCACGCTCCCTCTCCCACCCCTCTAGGTGGTCACAAAGCACTGAGCTGTTATCTCTGTGCTATGCAGCTGCTTCCCACTAGCTATCTATTTTACATTTGGTAGTGTATATATGTCCATGCAACTCTCTCACTTGGTCCCAGCTTATGCTTCCCCCTCCCCGTGTCCTCAAGTCCATTCTCTATGGCTGCATCTTTATTCCTGTCCTGCCCCTAGGTTCTTCAGAAACTTTTTTTTTTCTTTTTTTATATTCCATATAGGTGTTAGCATACAGTATTTGTTTTTCTCATTCTGACTTACTTCACTCTGCATGACAGACTCTAGGTCCATCCACCTCACTACAGATAATTCAATTTCATTTCTCTATTAGGCTGAGTAATATTCCATTGTATATATGTGCCACATCTTCTTTATCCATCCATCTGTTGATGGACACTTAGGTTGCTTCCATGTCCTGGCTATTGTAAATAGAGCTGCCATGAACATTGTGGTACATGATTCTTTATGAATTATGGTTTTCTCAGGGTATATGCCCAGTAGTGGGATTGCTGGGTCATATGGTAGTTCTATATTTAATTTTTTAAGGAACCGTCATACTGTCCTCCATAGTGGCTGTATCAATTTACATTCCCACCAACAGTGCAAGAGGGTTCCCTTTTCTCCACACCCTGTCCAGCATTTAATGTTTCTAGATTTTTTGATGATGGCCATTCTGACCGGTGTGTGGTGATACCTCACTGTAGTTTGATTCGCTTTTTTCTAATGATTAGTGATGCTGAGCATCCTTTCATGTGTTTGTTGGCAACCTGTATTTCTTCTTTGGAGAACTGTCTATTTAGGTCATCTGCCCATTTTTGGATTGGGTTTTTTGTTTTTTGATATTGAACTGCATGAGCTGCTTGTAAATTTTGGAGGTTAATCCTTTGTCAGTTGCTTCATTTGCAAATATTTTCTCCCATTCTGAGGGTTGTCTTTTCATCTTGTTTATGGTTTCCTTTGCTGTGCAAAAGCTTTTAAGTTTCATTAGGTCCCAGTTGTTTATTTTTGTTTTTATTTCCATTTCTCTAGGAGGTGGGTCAAAAAGGATCTTGCTGTGATTTATGTCATAATATGTTCTGCCTATGTTTTCCTCTAAGAGTTTTAGAGTGTCTGGCCTTACATTTAGGTCTTTAATTCATTTTGAGTTTATTGTTGTGTATGGTGTTAGGGAGTGTTCTAATTTCATTCTTTTACATGTAGCTGTCCAGTTTTCCCAGCACCACTTATTGAAGAGGCTGTCTTTTCTTCATTGTATATTCTTGCCTCCTTTATCAAAAATAAGGTGACCATATGTGCATGGGTTTATCTCTGAGCTTTCTATCCTGTTCCATTGATCTCTATTTCTGTTTTTGTGCCTGTACCATACTGTCTTGATTACTGTAGCTTTGTAGTATAGTCTGAATTCAGGGAGCCTGATTCCTCCAGCTCCGTTTTTCTGTCTCAAGATTGCTTTGGCTATTCTGGGTCTTTTGTGTTTCCATACAAATTGTGAATTTTTTTGTTCTACTTCTGTGAAAAATGCCATTGGTAGTTTGATAGGGATGGCACTGAATCTGTAGATTGCTTTGGGTAATATATTCATTTTCACAATGTTGATTCTTCCAATCCAAGAACACGGTATATCTCTCCACCTGTTGGTATCATCTTTAATTTCTTTCATCAGTGTCTTGTAGTTTTCTGCATACAGGTCTTTTGTCTCCTTAGGTAGGTTTATTCCTAGGTATTTTATTCTTTTTGTTGCAATGGTAAATGGGAGTGTTTCCTTAACTTCTCTTTCAGATTTTTCATCATTAGTGTAGAGAAATGCAAGAGATTTCTGTGCATTAATTTTGTATCCTGCTACTTTACCAAATTCGTTGATTAGCCCTAGTAGTTTCCAGGTAGCATCCTTCGGATTCTCTATGTACAGTATCATGTCATCTGCAAACAGTGACAGTTTTACATCTTCTTTTTCTGATTTGGATTCCTTTTATTTCTTTTTCTTTTCTGATTCCTGTGGCTAAACCTTCCCAAACTATGTTGAATAATAGTGGTGAGAGTGGACAACCTTGTCTTGTTTCTGATCTTAGAGGAAATGGTTTCAGTTTTTCATCACTGAGAACGATGTTGGCTGTGCGTCTCTCATACATGGCCTTTATTATGTTGAGTTAAGTTCCCTCTAAGCTTACGTTCTGGAGTATTTTTTATCATAAATGGGTGTTGAATTTTGTCGAAAGCTATCTCTGCATCTATTCAGATGATCATATGGATTTTCTCCTTCAGTTTGTTAATATGGTGTATCACATAGATTGATTTGCATATATTGAAGAATCCTTGCATTCCTGGGATAAACCCCACTTGATCATGGTGTATGGTCCTTTTAACGTGCTGTTGGATTCTGTTTGGTAGTATTTTGTTGAGGATTTTTGCATCTGTGTCCATCAGTGATATTGGGCTGTAGTTTTTTTGTGACATTTTGTCTGCTTTTGGTATCAGGGTGATGGTGGCCTCATAGAATGAGTTTGGGAATGTTCCTCCCTCTGCTATATTTTGAGAGTTTGAGAAAGATAGGTGTTAGCTCTTCTCTAAACGTTTGATAGAATTCGCCTGTGAAGCCATCTGGTCCTGGGCTTTTGTTTGTTGGAAGATTTTTAATCACAGTCTCAATTTCAGTGCTTGTGATTGGTCTGTTCATATTTTCTATTTCTTCCTGGTTCAGTCTCAGAAGGTTGTGCTTTTCTTAGAATTTGTCCATTTCTTCCAGGTTGTCCATTTTATTGGTATAGAGTTTCTTGTACTAATCTCTCATGATACTTTGTATTTCTGCAGTGTCAGTTGTTACTTCTCCTTTTTCATTTCTAATTCTATTGATTTGAGTCATCTCCCTTTTTTTCTTGATGAGTCTGGCTAATGGTTTATTAATATTGTTTATCTTTTCAAAGAACCAGCTTTTAGTTTTATTGATCTTTGCTATCGTTTCCTTCATTTCCTTTTCATTTATTTCTGATCTGATCTTGATGATTTCTTTCCTTCTGCTAACTTTGGGGTTTTTTGTTCTTCTTTCTCTAATTGCTTTAGGTGTAAGGTTAGGTTGTTTATTTGAGATGTTTCTTGTTCTTGAGGTAGGATTGTATTGCTATAAACTTTCTTCTTAGAACTGCTTTTGCTGCATCCCATAGGTTTTTGGTCGCCGTGTTTTCATTGTCATTTGTCTCTAGGTATTTTTTGGTTTCCTCTTTGATTTCTTCAGTGATCTCTTGATTTTTTAGTAGTGTATGGTTTAGCCTCAATATGTTTGTATTTTTTACAGATTTTTTCTGTAATTGATATCTAGTCTCATACCGTTGTGGTCAGAAAAGATACTTGATACAATTTCAATTTTCTTAAATTTACTAAGGCTTGATTTGTGACCCAAGATATGATCTATCCTGGAGAATGTTTGATGAGCACTTGAGAAGAAAGTGTATTCTCTTGTTTTCAGATGGAATGTCCAATAAATATCAATTAAGTCCATCTAGTCTAATGTGTCATTTAAAGCTTGTGTTTCCTTATTTGTTTTCATTTTGGATGATCTGTCCATTGGTGAAAGTGGGGTGTTAAAGTCCCCTATGATGATTGTGTTACTGTCGATTTCCCCTGTTATGGCTGTCAGTATTTGTCTTATATATTTAGGTGCCCCTATGTTTGGTGCATAAATATTTACAAATGTTATATCTTCTTCTTGGATTGATCCCTTGATCATTATGTAGTGTCCTTCTTTGTTTCTTGTAATAATCTTTATTTTGAAGTCTATTTTGTCTGATATGAGAATTGCTACTCCAGTACTCTTTTGATTTCCATTTGCATGGAATATCTTTAACCATCCCCTCACTTTCAGTCTGTATGTGTCTCTAGGTCTGAAGTAGGTGTCTTGTAGACAGCATATATACAGATCTTGTTTTTGTATCCATTCAGCCAGTCTATGTCTTTTGGTTGGAGCATTTTAATCCATTTACATTTAAGGTAGTTATCAATATGTATGTTCCTATTACCATTTTCTTAATTGTTTTGGGTTTGTTATTGTCAGTCTTTTCCTTCTCTTGTGTTTCCTGCCTAGAGAAATTCCTTTAGCATTTGTTGTAAAGCTGGTGTGGTGGTGTTGAATTCTCTTAGCTTTTGCTTGTCTGCAAAGGTTTTAATTTCTCCGTCGAATCTGTATGAGATCCTTGCTGTGTAGAGTAATCTTGGTTGTAGGTTTTTCCCTTTCATCACTTTAAATATGTCCTGCCATTCCCTTCTGGCTTGCAGAGTTCCTGCTGAAAGCTCAGCTGTTAACCTTATGGGAATGCCCTTGTTATGTTATTTATTGTTTTTCCCCTGCTGCTTTTAATATTTTTTCTTTGTATTTAATTTTTGATAGTTTGATTAATATGTGTCTTGGCATGTTTCTCCTTGGATTTATCCTGTATGGGACTCTCTGTGCTTCCTGGACTTGACTGACTATTTCCTTTCCCATATTAGGGAAGCTTTCAACTATAATCTCTTCAAATATTTTCTCAGTCCCTTTCATTTTCTCTTCTTCTGGGACCCCTATAATTCGAATGTTGTTGCATTTAATGTTGTCCCAGAGGTCTCTGAGACTTCCCTCAATTCTTTTCATTCTTTTTTTGTATTCTGCTCTGTAGTAGCTATTTCCACTATTTTATCTTCCAGGTCACTTATCTGTTTTTCTGCCTCAGTTATTCTGCTATTGACTCCTTCTAGAGAATTTTTAATTTTATTTATTGTGTTGTTCATCATTGTTTGTTTGCTCTTTAGTTCTTCTAGGTCCTTGTTAAAGGGGTTTCTTATATTTTCTCCATTCTATTTCCAAGATTTTTGATCATCTTTACTATCATTACTCTGAATTCTTTTTCAGGTAGACTGTCTATTTCTTTTTCATTTGTTTGGCCTGGCTGGTTTTACCTTGCTCCTTCATCTGCTGTGTGTTTTTATTCTCATTTTGCTTAACTTACTGTGTTTGAGGTCTCCTTTTTTCAGCCTGCAGTTTCATAATTCCTATTGTTTTTGGTGTCTGCCCCCAGTTGCTAAGGTTGGTTTTGTGGGTTGTGTAGGCTTCCTGGTGGAGAGGACTGATGCCTGTGTTCTGGTGGATGAGGCTGCATCTTGTCTTTCTGGTGGGCAGGAGCGCGTCCAGTGGTGTGTTTTGGGGTGTCTGTGACTTTATTATGATTTTAGGCAGCCTCTCTGCTAATGGGTGGCGTTGTGTTCCTGTCTTGCTAGTTGTTTGGCTTAGGGTTTCCAGCACTGTAGCTTGCTGGTCGTTGAGTGGAGCTGGGTCTTAGCATTGAGATGGGGATCTCTGGGAGAGCTTTCCCCATTTGATACTATGTGGAGCTGGGAGGTCTCTGGTGGTCCAATGTCCTGAACTCAGCTCTCCCACCTCAGAGGCGCAGGCCTGACACCTGGCCAGAGCACCAAACCCTGTCAGCCACATGGCTCAGAAGAAAAGGGGGAAAAAAAGCAAGAAAGAAAGAAAGAAAGAAGGAAAGAAAAATAAAATAAAGTTATTAAAATTAAAAAATTATTAAAAATAAAAAAATTAAAAAGTAATAAAAAATGGACAGACAGAACCCTTGGACAAATGGTAAAAGCAAAGCTATATAGACATAATCATAAAAAGAAGCCTACACATACACACTCACAAAAAGAGAAAAAGGAATAAAATATATATATATCTATATATTAAAAAAAAAGGAAGAGAGTAACCAAATCAATAAACAAATCTACCAATGATAATAAACTGTAAATACTAAACTAAGATAAACATAAAACCAGTAAAAATTAGATGCAGTAAGCACATTCCAAGTCTACAGTTGCTCCCAACGTCACCACCTCAATTTGGGATGATTCGTTGTCTATTCAGGTATTCCACAGATGCAGGGTACATCAAGTTGGTTGTGGAGATTTAATCCGCTGCTCCTGAGGCTGCTGGGAGAAATTTCCCTTTCTCTTCTTTGTTCTCACAGCTCCTGGGGTTCAGATTTGGATTTGGCCCTGCCTCTGCATGTAGGTTTCCTTCAGGCTTCTGTTCCAGGCCAGACAAGACGGGGTTAAAGCATCAGCTGATTAGGGGGCTCTGGCTCACTCAGGCCGGGGGGAGGGAGGGGAACGGATGCGGGGCGAGCCTGCGGCGGCAGAGGCCAACATGAAGTTGCACCAGCCTGAGGCGCGCTGTGCTTTCTCCCGGGGAAGTTGTCTCTGGATCACGGGACCCTGGCAGTGGCGGGCTGCACCGGCTCCCAGGACGGACGGTGTGGAGAGTGACCTGTGCTCGCACACAGGCTTCTTGGTGGCAGCAGCGGCAGCCTTAGCGTCTCATGCCCGTCTCTGGGGTCCGCGCTGATAGCCGCGGCTCACGCCCGTCTCTGGAGCTCGTTTAGGCGGTGCTCTGAATCCCCTCTCCTCTTGCACCCCAAAACAATGGTCTCTTCCCTCTTCGGCAGCTCCAGACTCTTTCCCGGACTCCCTCCCGGCTAGCTGTGGCGCACTAACCCCTTCAGGCTGTGTTCACGCCGCCAACCCCAGTCCTCTCCCTGCGATCCGACCTCCGAAGCCGGAGCCTCAGCTCCCAGCCCCCGCCCGCCCCGGCGGGTGAGCAGACAAGCCCCTTGGGCTGGTGAGTGCTGGTCGGCCCTGATCCTCTGTGCGGGAATCTCTCTGCTTTTCCCTCTGCACCCCTGTTGCTGCTCTCTCCTCCGTGGCTCCGAAGCTTCCCCCCTCCGCCACCCGCAGTCTCTGCCCACGAAGGGTCTTCCTAGTGTGTGGAAACCTTTCCTCCTTCACAGCTCCCTCCCACTGGTGCGGGTCCCATCCCTATTCTTTTATCTCTACTTTTTCTTTTTTCTTTTGCACTACCCAGGTACGTGGGGAGTTGATGGCCTTTTGGGAGGTCTGAGGTCTTCTGCCAGCGTTCAGTAGGTGTTCTGTAGGAGTTGTTCCACATGTAGATGTATTTCTGATGTATTTGTGGGGAGGAAGGTGATCTCCACATCTTACTCCTCTGCCATCTTGAAGGTCTCTTGAAGGTAAATGTGTTTTAAAAACATACAGATAAGATCTGATGTGGCCTTGATGTTCCGTTTTCAGATGATCAATCTGCTTTTTACTATAATTTACATTTAGGCCAGCATCCACTCTTCCTCTTGCTGAACCATACCCTGGTTTGGCTTTGAGGAAAATACTCCTTGCCTATTTGTAACCCAGAGGATTCTGGGAAGGAGTACATGCCAGAGTCCAGGTCCCGCCTCTGGCTGGTTCTCTGTGGGCAATGTGTTCTGTGGAGGCCCATCCAGGGCCAGCAAGACTCGACTCCCAGGTTTCATTAGGCCACCATTTTTATTGGACTCTCCCTTTCTCCTGCATAGATGTTCCGATGACACTACACAGAGAGCAGAAGAAGCCAAGTCCAGAAATGAGGCTTATCAGTCTTTTTGAACTTAAATGAAACTTTACTTAAAGCAACATCTACTCCTGGTACTTTGCAGTTACCTGAGGTATCACTCTCTCCCTTCCCTATCTTCTGCCTTTTTTTTCTTAAGCTTTTTGAGTTGGGTTTTTTAAAATGGCAATGGAGAGACACCTAAATAGCATGCCCTTTCATGTCTACTAAATGAGCAAAGTTGTAAAAATAATAACAATCAAAATTTCGTAAGACTGTGGGAAATAAGATCTCTCCTACACAACTTACATAAATATAAACTGGCATATATATACATATATATACACACACACATTATATATATAAATGTAAAAATGCGTATATGTTAACACTCAAAAATCCCACTTAAAATTTTTTATTGTAAGTAAATAATCAAGAATGTGTGACACAAAGTGGTTAGAAAGAATGTCCATGATTGTAATTTATAACATCAAAAAATTGGAAGTAATCTAAACATCCAACAATAGGAGATAAATTAGATAGTGAAACACCCATATACCACAAACTAAGCAGAATTTAAAATAATATTGTCGAAGTATTGACATGTTAAGATGTTCATAAAATATCACTGAGTAAAATGTAGGCTATAAATTATAGGCACAGTATGATTTTACTTTTGCTTATAAAAATGTAGACTTATATGAATGTAGAGATTACAGGGAGGCTATCCCTCAATATATTATCAGTCGTGGGAATACCAGTACATTAAAAAATTTTTCCTTTGTGATTATATTTATTTTAAAAAATGTGTTCAGTTATCATTAATCCCAAAAATAACATTTAAAGCTTTTTAAGGAAAAATAAATATTGAATTACAGAAAAATTAGAATAACCAAAGGAAAGACCCCATTCATAATCATATCAAGGGCATACAGTCACTCTTATTCTCCTACAACTTTGCAGCCTTTCTCTAGCTATTGTTTTTCTTTTAGCATAGCTGTTAGATTATATGCAGGATACAATTTTGTATCCTGTTTTTGTCAGGATAATTTTTGGTATTATTTGATATTTTTGTTGGTATTTAGTGTTTTCCTAGATCATTATCAGATATTTCTACCAAACATTCATAGTGGTTATGTAAGAGCCCACGCTGGGTTACATCCCATGAATCTATTGTACTTTTATTTAACAATTCCTGTATTGTTGGACAGTGAGGCTGTCTAATTCTTCAAAAACAAACTCTGCATAGGTGTGCACTTTGGATGGTTTCCTTATGAGAAATCCCCAGAGCAAAACCCATTTCATCATGTAAGGAAGGGCTCTTCCAAAGGCACTGTGTAAATGACACAGTTGCAAAAGACTAATTGCATGAAAGCCATCACCTGTGCCCCTTGACTGCCTCTCACCTGAACTGCCTCTTACTGTAGGATCTGTGGGAGCATCTCCCTCTGCCCGAGACACTGCTCAGACCATTCCTTCAAGTGCAATGGAAGCAGAGAGCTTCCAAAGCCCAGAAGGAGGCTGTGACCATGCCAAGGGCCTGCTGGAGAGAAGCTGAGAGACAGGAGCGGATAAGATCTTTCCAGTTACTCCTAAGTGCAACTTAAGGCTTAGTGGCCATCAATTGAATCAATGTCTGACCTGGAGTCTGGTTGGCCGAGATGTTGCATCATTTCCTCATGTCCAAGGCTAGAAAATGGATACTCTGTAATGGATGGGAGGGCCCTTACCCTGTGAAGGAGGGAGTGTAATGGAGGGAGGCTGGCCTTAGGTCAGGAGGCCTTGGTTCCACCGGCCAGATATGTGGCTCTGAGAAGGTCTTCCCAACAAAATGTGGGCAATAATACCTCCCCTGCCTGGAAGGCTGAGAGCCTTCGATGAGAAAATGGATAGGAAAGTCCTTTGTAAAGTTTAGAGTACTGTGTCCCAGTGAGGGATTAAGACCTTCCATGCTTGATAAAGGTAAGAAAATGATAGGGAGCTTGCTCATTATGCCTGATGGTAAAGGGGGTTATTTATTTATTCCACATTTATTAAGTGCCTACTGTGTGCCAGGTCCTATTTTAGGCGCTTGGGATACAACAGTGAAAAAGACAGAGAAGGCCTTTCATGGAACTTTACATCTGAGCAGGTGGAGACAAACAACTTAGTAAACAATTATGTAAAAAAGAGACCTTTAGAAAATGGTACCAAGAAAAGAAATTAAATGGGGTGATATGATAGAGAGTGCAGGAGCAAGGGATATGGCTTTTTTCTGGAATGTGAACAGAGGGTCTCTAAAAGGTGACAGTGTGCTGAGTCCTGAAAGATGGAAAACAGCAAACCAGTTGAAGATCTAGGGGAAGATGTTCTGGACAGAAGGAACAGCAAAGACAAGAGCTTGGAAGTGGGAACAACCTTGGATGATGCTTTACACTGAGTGTGTGTGCCTCCCCAAATTTACATGTTGAAACCTAATCCCCATTGTGTTGGTATTTGGAGGTGGGACCTTTGGGATGTAATTAGGTCATGAGGGTGGTGCTCTTATGGGATTTATGTCCTTATAAGAAGAGACACCATTAACTAGATTTATTGTGGTGGTCATTTTGTAATATATGTATATTGAATCATTATGCTGTATACCTGAATCTAATATAATGAAAGAAAAAGAGTTTCCATGAGTTGATAATTGGTGAAGATGGGTGATAGGTAATGTAACAGTCTATACATGCTATTCTCTCTACTTTGGTATATGTTTGAGATTGTCCAAAATTCAAAGTTTAAAATAAAAAGTTTATAATAATGAAAAAAAAAGGAGACCCCAGAGCTTCCTCTCTCTGCCATGTGAGGCCGCCTGCAAGCCAAGAAGAGAGTCCTCACTAGATCCCAGCCATGCTGGCACCTTGATCTTGGACTTCTAGCCTCCAGAACTAAGAGAAAATAAATTTCTGCTATTTAAGCCACCCAGTCTGTGGTATTTTGTTACAGGAGCCTGAGAGACTACGACAAACATAATTCGTCCATAAGTCTGTACAGGTTGGTTTAAAAATGTCTCCTTGCTCCTTGGTCAGCAGAACATCTGTAGTTAGGCCATGCATCCTCAACAGGGGTGAAATTGTCCTCAAGGAAACAAAAATAGGTTCTCTTAGGGGACATAAAACATTTTACACTTTTTATGTATAACACACAATTATATATACAGTACATAAACAAATATACAGCATATCTGTGCTATTAAAATTTCATGGGAGGAGTTGATTAGGAAACAAATATCTTTAAAAGGTCCTTAAAGGGTCAATAGTGAGAAATAGGTTGAGGAATAATGAGTTAGAGCCAGTTGGGGCCTAGCATGGGGTTGTTAAAAGGCAAGTGAAAAACTTTCCTTTTACAGCAGGAACCTGGAATTCCAAATCCTCGGATGCTGTCCTTCCACCATCACCTACCATGAGCCCCCAAGAGAGACACACAGAGAGAACCAGTCTTAGGGAAGGAGTCTTGTTACTAGCTGAGACTTAGGTCATCCCAGCTCAGCTGTGAGAGTCAGATAACTCCCCCCAGAAAGACTTTCAGTAAAAGAGAACTTGCTTTTCCTCTCACATACATGAATCCCAGAAGCAAGGAGGCCAAGTCTGATAAGGCAGCTGCACAATGACCTTGAGCACTGTTTACATCCTCATTGTCTAAAAATGGTTGCTTGAGCTCAGCCATCATGTCTGAAGCCCAGGAAGCTGTAAGGAGGAGGAGCAGAAGAAGACATGTTGCTTTCCTTTGCGGACACTTCCAAGAGTTGGTACATATCACTTCTGCTTACATCCTATTGCCAGAACTCACTCACATGACCACACCCAGCTGCATGGGAGGTTGGATATAAGCTCTTTAGTCAGAGTAACAACGAGCTCAGCTCAGAGTTGGAAGCTCTCTTATTAAGGAAGAGGAGAGAACAGATGCTGAGAGACCACCAGCAGCCTCTGCCACAGTGCATGAATCCCACGTGGACCCTTTGTCGCAGGTGATCTGACTTATATGGCACAGAATCAGGAAGATTCCTTGGCCTAGGCAAACAGGGCTTCCTGCCCCTGGGGCCTCCCTCTGGTTGCTGATGAATTTTCTTAGGTGGCAATGACACAGTGAGATGTGGATGGTGCATTTTCACTAGAGGAAGGAGGCTCCAGGCACCATTTTATTTCAAACATTGGAGAGAAAGAGAGAGAGAAAGAAAGGCACCATTGCTTTTTCAGGTTTCTCTATGTTCTTTTACAACATTATACCCCCCAGTAATATGGTTTGATTAACATTCTAGAACCTGACTCATCCACCACACTCACTGTTTTTTCTTGCCAGGTGGGGCAGGAGGAGCTTGGACCTCCCTTTACCCTACAGGCTATCTTCTTTCAAGAGTCAACTGAAGCAGAAGGAAGATGAGGGAAGAAGAGGGTCACAAAACCTGTCGTGGTGGTGGGATGTCTCCAGGGAGAAGGTCTGTAGGACAGGTCTGGGAGAACCAATGCATGGAGAGCCCTGCTAATTAAGGAGCAGCATCCTGAAGGAATCACTTGGGCACAGCGTGCTGAGTGCTGTCATCAAAGTGTGAGCAACATGCGGATGGAAGGAAGGGAGGACAGGGAGTTTCCATTACTCCCCACCTTGATGTCAGAGGTGCCGGAAATGCAAAAGAGGCATTCAAAGCAGAGGAAAGGCCCTGAGTGGTGAGGGTGGGAAACACATTTTGGGGGATGCTGCTTGTTTGAGCAGAAGGTTGTATGATGCAGGGAGTGGTGAAGGTGGAGGGCGGAGGAGGACCATATGTTGGAGATGGATTTATTTGATGGGAAGGAGGGGCAGACATGATTTCAGTTACTCAGCTCTACATGTCCTTTGTGAACTTAACAGATTTTCGTCATTAAGAAACAAAGAGCCTGAACTTAGAGGTGATGGATAAGAACTGAGCCTGGGGAGACTTTGAGGCTAAACTCCACTAATCCTGGAAAAGAACAAATCTGAGAGGTATAAGACAGCGGGGGCTAGATGCCTGCCTGTAGAACCCACTCCACAGCATTGTTGAAACCCCAGCAGTACTGGGTTGAATCATGTCCCCCCAGAACCTGAGAATGTGACCTTATTTGGAAACAGAGCCTTTGTAGGTGTAATTAATTCAGTGAAGATGGACTAGGGTGGGCCCTAAAGTCAATATGACTGGTGTCTTTATAAGAAGAGGAAAAGGTGTACAGAGATGCGCAGGGAAGGTCATGTGATGATGAAGGCAGAGATCGGAGGAAAGGTCCACAGGTGAGGGAAGAGTGAGGGCGGCCAGCAACCATTAGAAGCTGGAAGAGGTGAGGAAGAATCCTCCACTAGAGCCCTCAGAGGGAGCGTGGTCCTACCGACACCCTGATTTCGACTTCTGATCTCCAGAACCATGAGGGGATAAATTGCTGCTGCTTAGGCCACTCCATTTATGGTACTTTGTTACGCAGCCCAGGACACTAACATGCCAGCCCTGAACGAGCCCCAGCAGCTCACCAGCACATCAGCAAAGGAGAGAGTTCTCCTCGGGTCTGTGGGCCCTCCATGCAGGGATGGGGGTAAAAGGAAAGTGACCTGACAGACCAAAGATGGAAGATGCGGAGGAGAGGAAAGAGCCAAATTTGCAAGTGGTAGGACACACCTTCAAGTTCTGAGAGGCCACCGGCTGGAGTGCTCCAGTAACTCAGAAACAAAAGGAAGCAAGGCACACGCTGGCTTCGGTTACCATGGCAAATCCACTCTCCCCTGCTTCATGACAGTCCCCCCAAACCCTGCCACTCTTGACTGTAAGCACTTCCATAAATGTCGAGCACATAAAAAGCACGAATACCCCTAGTCATTCTTATTTACCACTCCTATTTTAGAAACAAAATTAATTTGTACAATGTGTCAAAGTGAATATGGCCTGAAGTCTAGGAAGCCAGCAAGCCAGAGCGTTAGTGGCTTGTTCTGTTGGCTGAGACACAAACAACAGCTCATGGGCTCAGGATTGGTAATTCCAGCTCTTGTGGTTTGGAGTCAGGTTGACCTGTACCGTGGGATCCTCACCTGCAAATGAGGGGGTCGAATTGCCTAAGTCAAGATCTTTTCCAGTTTGAAAATTATCCAACAGAAAGGCTGGGCCTGAGCAGGCAGTAGCTGAGAATGATCTCCAGATGGTCCTCTGTCTTGGATGGGGAAACTTGGGGTTCTGCTTTGCACCTGACCATACAGGAGGAGAAAGGGTGTACAAAGAAAGTAAATTCCAGAGGATCTTACAGCACCATCACAAGAACTCCTCATGTGATCCAAATACCTAATTCTACTTTTTGTCTATCTTTTGGACAAAATAGCATTTATAACAGTGTTAGCTAATGTTTTTAAGCACTTATTCTGTGTGAGGCACCATTCTGAGCACCTTTGATATTTTAAATGCTACCCCTCACCTCCTATCTATCAGGTGAGTGCTGGGGTCTCCTCCATTTTATAGCAGAGGACATTCAGGTACAGTGAAGTTCAGGAGTTGACCCTAAATGCTCTTAGCCACCGTGCTCTGCTGTCTTTCTAAAAATGACTGGAGCAAAGAGACTTCACTTAGCATCAAGAGATGATTAACCGGGTCGCACAGACCCGGACCACGTCTGCAGGACTTCAGAGGGAGAAGCCCTCCGTCTCTGTTTCTCTCTCTTTCCCCATCCAGCCTGTCATGGCTAAAGCAGCCACCATACAAGGAACCCCTGAGGTAGCCAATTGAAAATTCACACTTGTGGGGTACAACTTTCTTTCATTCAACATCACAGAGCTTCCACTTCCTCCTCCCACATGATCAACCTCCCAGGGTTGTTGCACTGAGTCACGGGAACACTTCAGGACTTGTGGTTACGTGTTCGTGTTGGTGTAGTCAACCAGGAGGGTCTCCAGGAGCTGTGGCCAATCCTGTGTCCAACCTCATGCAGGAAAGGAACTGAGGCCCAGGGGCAGGGGGAGGGGGTACCGGGAGGCAGAGGGTGATGGAATTGACCCAATGTCTCAAGCCCCACGCAGCAGAACCAGGACCCAAGGCAGCCAGACAAGCACACCTGGGGTCCATTGCAGCTGCATCTGGTACCACACAGCCTCTGCCCTGTGTTGCCCTGACTTGTCAGCTCCAGAAAGCATCTTCCTCAGCCCTTGTAAAAACATAGAACAGAGGAAGCTTGTCTTGTGTGCAGCTTCTTTTCCTCCCCCTCCCAGGGAGATTGCTCCTCCATCTCTGCTGCTCTAGAATGGGTCTGTCACCTTGACACCTGCGCAGCCCCCAGACATGCCTCTCACATTGAGAATGACCCCTGCCACATGTCCACCCCAAGTTCATCTGATCAATGCATCCATTCAAACATTTCTTGAGAATGAACTGTGTTTGGAGAATCAAGTTTTGGCATTTTTCAAAGAAGAGTTAGGACAGTCCCTTGCTCCTGGGGGCTGCTGGGTAATCACAGATTTCTGGTTAGATGGAAGCTTCTTGGAGATCTTGTCAAAATAAATAGCTTCTTGGATCCCCTTGGGGAGAGTGGATTTCTGCAGGTCTGAGGTGGAAGCTAGTTTTAATGCACTCCTAGGTGACATGGTGTGACCACTCTTTGGGTCCCACTGCTTGGGACCTCCTAGATCAGCAAGTGGTCTCTTTGGGTAGCTGACTACCCAAGGTCATACCCAGGCCATGTGATAACTTACTCTTGTCCAAAGAGACTTTTTGTCTTCAGCAGGCTTCGATTTTCTTCTCTCCCTTCATTCCTGGTGCGTGTGAGCTTTATTTTATCAGAAATAAAATGACTCAACACGGACTCATGTTCTCTTCCCAGTCCATCTCTTCATTCCTAAACTAATTGGGGCTCTTTTCATCTCTTCAACCTGCTCTAAAAGGTGTGTGTGTGGTGGAGGGAGAACAGAGGATTTCTTACTGGTGCCTTGTTCCCACTCTTTTTTCCGCTTCAGGTACCTAAGTATACAACTCTTATCCAAGCTTCATACATATTAATCCACAAAGTGGTCTTCTACAAACTGTAGGAATCTTCACCAGAGAGGGTCATATTTCTGCCCCAAAGTAACTATGATGGAAAAGACCTCCTTATTCCAGGTTGAAATGTTTCCAACTTCTTTAATCATCAAAGCTTTTTGGGGTGAAGAGCAGGATTGCTCCTTCACTATGTGGACATGTTACTAAACCAGACTTGGGTCCACTCGCCCGCGCGCAGTAAAACCAATCTATTGACACCGGGTTGTGGTGAAGGAAAATGCGGCATTTACTGTAAAGGCACCAATACAAGGAGGATGGGTGACTTGTGCTCTAAAACCCCGAAATCCCCGAAGAGTTTCAGCAAAGCATTTTTAAAGGCAAGGGGAGGGACGGGCATCCTAGGGTATGTGATCAGCCTGTGCACAATTATCTGATTGGTTGATGGTGATCAATCCTTAGGTGCCAGAAGATCTGGGGGCTACATCTCATGATCATCAAGTAGCTAATTTCTTAACCACTTCTTGGTGGTTTTCTTTTCAGCATCTGAAAAACTCAGCAAATACGCACCAGATACTATTATTTAGGTACTTGAGAGAGGAGCCAAAGCAGAGGATATGGGGGAGGGGTCTATCCTGAGAAGGCCCCATAGGGTCCTGCTCGGTTAACAGACACTCTGTCCATGATCATAACAGGAAAACTTTAGCTTTCTTCTCTACCTTCCGTCTCTCTCACTTGCATTCCTGCCCTTCATTTCAAATCCAGAGGTGCTGTTGCTTTGGTTCCAGGCTTTAGTTGTTTTGGTGAACATTTAAGCTTCAATGGAATAGACTAAAGCTTCAGTGGCACGTCACTTACAACTCACCCTTTTCTGCAGCAAAAAACATTCAGAGAAGAGACATCATAGCCCAGCAAATTCAGACATAGTTTTCTGGAACACATTCTGCATTTCTCCGTCACTAGAACCCACATTTCCACATACCCAGTGCTGTGTCAAATTCAGAGAATTGTTCTTTCTTTTGGGGATGACACCACCTCATCTTTCTTCCAGTGGACCTCTCTGCCCCAGCTCCAATGCCCTCTCAGTAACCATGTCCTGAGTGTTTCCTTCCAATGGACACTGGACACCTCCAATTCCCCATGTCCCAAAGGGAACCAACCAGCTTCTCTGAGAAACCTGTTCCCCTTCCTTGCCTACTTGCTTCTTTATAAGATATTTTTCCCCAAGTCCTCCTCTTTAACCATGGATGTTAATCTCAAATTCATTCTCAAGCACAAACGAACTGGGATAATTTATTAGGTCCTTTTTTTCTAAATCCTCCCAGGTACAAAGAAGGGCACACCAAGAACCAATTCAGTAAATACTGGATTGGAAGGAATGCACTTAAGCATGAAGTTGTTTGAAAGTGTAAAAAAGGCAAGGGATTATATTCTTTCAATCTTCACTACAATAATTTTACCAAAAACATGCTTTAATGATGACAATATCTGATCCTTATATATAACTTTCCAAAGTGCTTTCACAAATATGATCTCATTAAATTTTCATCCCAATAATAGTTTAGGAAAAGTTCTGCAATCAAAAATATCTGAATCTGAGCCCTACCATTACCTCTTACTAGCTTACTGAGCTTTTTTTGCAGACTGCGGGCACTTTGTTGCAGCGTGTGGGCTTCTCTCTAGTTGTGGCGCGTGGGCTCTGTAGTTTTTGAGGCATGAAGGCTCTCTAGTTGAGGTACACAGGCTCAGTAGTTGTGGTGCACGGGCTTGGTTGCCCCATGGCATGTGGGATCTTAGTTCTGTGACCAGGGATCGAACCCATGTCCTCTGCATTGGAAGGTGGATTCTTTACCACTGCACGACCAGGGAAGTCCCTAGCTTACTGAACTTGAACATAAGGCATAAGCTCTCTGAATCTAATCAAGTACATAATAATAACTCAAGGGTATTTAAGATTCTAAAAATGTGTGGAAGTGCATTGTAAGCCAATGGCCTCCTCTAAGACTCTACCTTCCACGAAGTCACCTGGTAGAGGTGACAACTTTCTCCTGTGGTCCTGCTGCGCATGATCTTATTTCCCAAGCAGGCAGCATTGAAACAACCCCATCTAACCTATAGGCTCCTTAGTCATTTCTGTGGTCTCTGAGTCTAGCACCGTGAAGTTGTTCAATAATTATTTATTTAATAAAAGGATGAACTTATCGTAAATGTGGTCATTAGGATCATGTTAGCATCTTTATTTTTAGTTAAAATCCTTCATTTGAATTGGGGTCTCCTTCCCTAATTGTGTTCTGATCTGATCAAAATGGAAGAGTGAGCTTAATTTTTTCAGGATACTCAATAAAACATCCCTACACATCTGTTTAGACTTTTTCCCTTAAAAACAACAACCATGTAAATGTATGTATGTATATGGAATAATTATTCTGAGAAAAATAGGGTGGGGAACTGAGTCAGGCTAAGAAATAATGATCCCTTGTTACTGAACTAAGGAAGAGCAGATAGCTAATCAATTTGCCAAGAAGTTATCCATTTTTGGAAATTAACCTGCAATTTGATCTCTAGTTACAATACATGTGCAGTAAGATGAAGCATGAGGTTTTGCTTTTCTTTAGGTCTCGCTGCTGTTCTGCTCCTCCTCCCAAAAAGTCCCCTAATTCATATACAAGTCCAACTTCTCTCACTCATTGAAATTCAGTAGTTGAGGCCCGCCTCCAACCCATGAAACCAACCTCTCACTTGGGTGAAATAACTCCCCTGCTGGGGGGCAGGGGAGAAATCAACTGAGAAGAAGCCGGATGAGAAATGTAACTGGGGCACCATCTGACCCATCATTTGCAAAGTCGTCACCATCCACAGGATGCGAGGATGTCTGATCGCTTGGCTCCTTCTAGCTCTGTGGAGCCAAAAGCTTCACTCGTAGCTGCTCACGCCAGTTGCCTGCTGACCTTTTATGGGTTGCAACCCGCATGTCTGAGCAACTGATGTGTTCCAGCTGCAGCTATATTTTCTACCTTCCTTGTTACTTAATTGATCCTGACTGTGCCTGGTCCTACAAAGAAGCCCTCCTGGACCTTGCAACATATGCTATATATCCTGCATGTACTCCTGTGTCCTGACAAGGAACATAAAAATCAGAAATGGCAGGAGACAAGGGGAGCGGGGAGTCAAACAAAACAGTATGAATGCAAATGGCTTGGCTTGTCTCTTTGGGTCTCTCAACCACTGTTTGCTGCTCCCTGGACCAACTGACTTTCTACAGACAGCACATCTCTAGAGACTCAAATTTTCTCTTCAAATTTCAAAAACTGTAATCACCTACAGACCTTGAAAGACAGAAGAAAAAACAGAACAACAAATGGTTTCCTTCTCTCATTCTTTGTTCTTTTTGCCATATGCACTAAGTTCTTACTAAGAACTTGACTTAGTGTTAGCCTCTAGGGAAAGAGAAGTGAATTAGACAGAATTCTGGCCCTGCTGGAGCTCACAGGCATACAAGGGACAAAGATACAAAAACAGATGGCTAAAATATCATGGGACATGCCTTAACCTAGATCACCAATTCCCAGTGTATGGTGAGGGACCTCTGGGTATTCCCAAGACCGTTTCATTGGGTCTGTGAGGTCCAAACACTTTTTATAATGAAACTAACATGGTATTTGCCTTTTTCACCCTCCTTCTCTCATGAGTGTGCAGTGGAGTTTTCCAGAGATGATGTGACATGTAAAGTCACAACAGATCGCAGAAGTAGATAGAACAATCCAGCTGTCTTCAATTAAACCATGCATTAAAGAGATGTTCGAAATGTAAAATAACACCAACTTTCCTCATGATCGTTTTATTTTCCAAAATATAGCTATCGTTCATAAAAATGTTTTTGTCTGTCATCATATAAATGGTTTACTATGATTTTTAAGTGAATAAATAAATAAATATGTAAAGAATTCTCAGAATCAACTGCTTATATAGTAAATGTTGGTAGATATAGCACACAAAAACAAAAGCTCTTAGGGGACCTCAATAATTTTGATATGGTATAAGATTGTCAGGAAACTGCAAAAATAATACTGAGAGATCTTCTATATCCTTTGCCCAGCTTCCCCCAATGACAACATCGTATATAACTATAGTACATTGTCAAAACTGGAGAAGTGACACTTCTTCAGTACTATTAACTACAGATCTTTATGTGTATTTTGCCAGCTTTTATATGAACTTGTGTGTTTGTGTATGTGTGCAAAGTTCTCTGAAATATTATCACACATACAGATTCATGTGACCGTAACCTTGACCAGCATACAGAACTGCTCCATCACCACAGAGAAACTTCCTTATGATCCTCCTTCATTGTCATACCCTCCTCCCAACCCTAATTTCTGGCAGCTGCTGATCTGCTCTCTATCACTATAATTTTGTCATTTTGAGAACATTATGTAAGTGGAATCATACAGCATGTAACTCTTTGAGACTGGCTTTTTTTGCTTTAGTATAACGCTTTTGACATCCAGCCCAGTAGCTGTGTGTATCAATAGTTTGTTCCTTTTCGTTGCTAAGTAATATTCCATTGGATGCTTGTATCACAGTTTGTTTATTCAATCATTCACTGAAGGAAATCTGCATAGTTTTCAGTGTTTGACTATTACAAATAAAGCTATAAATAAAGAGTCTGTGTACAGGTATTTGTGTGTACGTGAGTTTTTATTTCTCTAGACTCAATACTAAGGACTGTGTTTGCTTGGTCATTTGGGGAATATGTTTAACTGTATAAGTAACCAACCAATGTTTCCAGTGTGGCTGTATTATTTTTCATTCCCGTCAGTAATATATAAGAAATCTGGTTGCTTCACATCCTCACCGGTACATTTTATTGTCAGTATCTTTATTTTGGCCATTCTAATAGGTGTGTAGTACTATCTCTCTTTAGTTCAAATTTCCTTAAGAGCTAATGATATTGAACATCTTTCTATGTACTTATCCATATATCTTCTTTGGTAAAGTGTTTGTTCAAGTCTTTTGCCCATGTTCACATTGGATTATTTGTTTTCTTACTGTTATATTCAGGGAGTTCTTTATATATTCTGGATTCAAGTTCTTTGTCAGATATATGATTTGCAAATATTTTTCTCCCAGTCTGTGTTTTTTTTTTTTTCACTCTCTTAATAAAGATCTTTTGCAGAGAGAAGATTTTAAATGCTGATGAAGTTCAATTTGTTGATTTTTTTTTAATAGATCGTGCCTTTAGGGTCAAGTCTAAGAACACTTTGCCTAGCCCTAGGTCATGAAGATCTTCTCATAAATAATTTTTAAGGATGTGAAGTGTCCTGAGATTAAGAAGTTTGAGAACCACTGGCCTAGATGTGTGTGCTATGTCTTCAGGGTATACGAAAAGAATCTTTTATTAGAACTTGTGTGCAAAGAAGAGGGAAAAGGTAGTAGGAAGAAGTAGAACTGCACCTTATAGATAAGATGAGTCCCGGCCAGGACGTGCAGTGTATGGATAGGAACTAGGTCTTGGGTCTTTCTCTCTCTCTTTCTCCCTTTCTTGCTCTCTTTTTCCATATCCCTAGTACCTGGCATAAAGACTGGTGCATAGATGGATGGGACAAAGGTATTTCAGAGAGTGCAAGCAACAAAGCAATGTAGAGGACGGTGGCAATTGTGCGTTTGAGAACAGGGAGACTTCCGGTGTGGCAGAGGTTGCAGGTGTGTGTGGAGAGGCACGGGTAGAGATGTGGGACAGGGTAGGTGAGGTGGGGGTCTGAGGAAGGCTGTGCACAGGCCTTGTGTGCGCTGCTTAAGGATATTCTCTAGCAGCTTCTATATTCTTCCTGTAAGACTTTTCCATTCCAGATTACAGTTTCTTGCAATAAGTGAGTTACAACACAACACTTTGCCAGATAACAAAGCTTTCCTGATACTAGCTATGGAGACAAGATCCCATTTATTTTATTTAAATGAACAGGGAGTGGGAAGGAGGGTAAGGAGCAAATTTACTTGTTTGCTTACTTTGTGCCGGGCACTATGATCAATACTTCCTAGTTCACCCTGAGAAGCAGAGCTTGGCTAGTTTTACATCAAAACTCTTTCCTTTTTTGGACATACAGGTGACCTCCTTCCCAGCCTCCCTTGCAGTTAGGATTCAATGGAATCTGAGCAAAAGTGGAGTCAGGCCTTCCACATAGAGACCTCCACCACCTTCTGCCCTGGGCTTTCCTCTTCCTCTGACAGAAGCAGATGGGGACGGTGACCCTCACTGTCACAAGATGGGAGCAAAGCAAGTCCCAGACTCCGCACTGGAGGAGAGCTGCCCATATCAGGGACATCTGTTTGGGGATTCATGCGTGCAAGAAATACCCCTCCAGTAGGTAAAGCCATCAACATTAGGAATTTTGTAGGACTTCCCTGGTAGTCCAGTGGTTAAGAATTCGCCTGTTAATGCAGAGGACACGGGTTCAATCCCTGGTCCGGGAAGATCCCACATGCCACGGAGCAACTAAGCCTGTGCACCACAACTACTGAGCCTGCGCTCTAGAGCTTGTGAGCCACAACTACTGAACCTGCATGCCACAACTACTGAGACCCGTGTGCTCTAGAGCCCGTGCGCCACAAATACTGAGCCCACGTGCCAAAACTACTGAAGCCCCTGCACTCTAGGGCCCGCATGCCACAACTACTGAGCCTGCATGCCGCAACTACTGAAGCCCACGTGCCTAGAGCCCATGCTCCGCAACAAGAGAAACCACCACAATGAGAAGCCTGTGCACCACAACAGAGAGTAGCCCCCGCTCGCCGCAGCTAGAGAAAGCCTGCGCACAACTATGAAGACCCAGCGCAGCCAAAAATAAATAAAGAAACAAACAAACAAATAAATAAATAAAAAGTAAAAAAAAAAAAAATTAGGAATTTTGTTATAGCAGCTACCATGACTTTCACTGATACATCCTTGGGGCGTGTGGTCACTCTCTCTGTCTCACACCTACTGGAGGGTACACTCAGCTCCTCGGCCTCAGAGGGGAAAAGCCCCTTTCTGGTTGGTTCTTAAGGCCCCATCCTCTGATTCCAAGTCAAAACCCAAGACCAGGTAGCTTTCTGATCACCTGGCAAGTACCAAGCTCTCAGAGCCCAGCTGACCTTCATTTCTCAAATTTTCTTCCCAAGCCTCCTAAGCAGGGCAAATAGTTGGGTGTGGGAGGAATGTCTCAACGCCCTAAAAAGGCACTTTCCCCCTACATTTTCCACCTGACCTTGCACAGCCTGGAATTCCTGCTCTGAACCCCTACTCCATGCCCTTCCCACCTCGGTTTGGATATGTTCCTTGTGTTGCACTGCCCTTGCGTGTTTCTTGGAGGAAGCCGAACACCTCAGGGCCAGGGGCCTTATTCTCTGGGTGCCCTGCAGAGTCCATCACGATGTCTGGCACATCTGTGTCCTTCAGATGTTTTTATAGTCATTGAAACGGTATATGAAACCCTAGGGACAGAGCACCACCCCGGCACACCACGGGTTGTCTCCAGGGTATCAGTTCCTCCTACTCCCTGGCTCACTCCCCTCCTGTTCCCTCTGCCTGGAATGTTCTTCCCCAGAGAGCTCCATGGCTCCCCTTGGCTCCTGCAGCCTGAGCTGACACGCTGTCTTCTCGGGGGCTTCCTGTAACAACATTATCATCATGACTTTCTATCCCTTCTTTCTGCTTCATTTTTCTTCAATGTGCTTGTTATCAGCTGACACAATTCATTTTATTTATTCATCTGTGTATTGACTGTCTTTCCCTAATATTATGTCAGCCCCCTGAGGGCAGGGAGTTGCTCACTGATATATTTTTGTACCCAGAAGAGTGCCTGGCACTTAGTGTCTGGTTAGCATGTATGTGTTAAGGGATGAGGGGAGGAAGGAAGCAAACGGATAACAGGGAACTGCTCTGGTAGCCCCGAGGCGGGCGAGAATGGGAAAAGCCCTGTCTGCCCACCTCCACTGCTCACAGTGGTCTCTGAAGGCTCCCCATACCAGTTTGGAGGCCTCCGGATTCACCTGTCTTCAAGGTCTTTCCATAGTACTTAAGTGAGAAAGTCCTGCACCCCAGTTTCCTCATCTTTAAAATGGGAATAATAATATTACCAACTTTCTACATGTTTGTGAGAATTAAATGAACAACAATAGACACATAAGAAGTGTTCAATAGTACTAGTTACAATTATATTTTGTTTTATTCCTCACTTTTAAACCACCCACAAACAAGTCTGTTTTGCTTTGAGAGTTGGAAGAAACCAAAATATTTTGGCGTTCCTCATTTTATAGACATAGCCAGAGACATTCAGTGACTTTCCTAAGGTTACACAATTAAAAGAAGCTGATAATCCAAGCCAATGGGTCTCAGAATCCTGCATGTAAACTCATCTCTCTTTCTACTATTTTTTGTAATCCCCCTTTTCTGTCAACAAATCTAGTTTTTTTCTTTTTAACATCTATCATTCATTACTCTCCTTTCTTTTGACACCTATAAATATCTCCCACTTCTGTTTAACTAAAATGTGAGAACTGTAAAAGAATATAGCACCATCCTCTCTGAGACAGAACCACATTCATTCATTTTTTTACTCATCTATTTAGCATTTATTAAACATCTATTTTCTGCCTGTTACTGTAATATGCTCTGGGAATAAAAAGGTGAAACATAATGCCTATTTTCAAGGCATTTCTGCCCAGAGAGGTACAAATAGCTGTGATATAGTGCCTGGCACACAGAGATGATGTGAAGTACTTTCTGTGCAATTTGATGAGTGCTGGGGTTACAAGGCCTCATCCATTTCCAGACTTTTTTTGCCCTGTTCTCATAGGATTTATAATTTTGGTTATGGTAAATATGTCCATAGGGTGAAGAGAAGAAAACAAAATGTTCCAGAGTCTAGAGTAAGGAGCTGCCTAACCTTATAGATAGGAAGATGGTGAAGGCTCAATGGAAGAGGTAAGATTTAGGGTAGGTTTTGGAGGTTGAGTTGAAGTTCACAGGGCTAGAAACAGAGAAGAGTGTTTCAGGTGGAGGTAACTGCAGGCTCAGAGATATAAAACCAAGAAATGATCCAAAAGAAAAAGAAAAAAGAAATGATAGCCCAGATCTAAATAGTGATTGACACTATTGCCAGAAGACGATAGTTGATTAATGATCAAACCAATGTTATTGGGGAAAGTATTAAAGGATGCAGGGGAGGGGGAGATTGCTCCAAGTTCAGAGAAAGCTTCACGGGCAAGGTCAGGTTAAAACCAAAGAAAGAAATAGCTGCGAAGGCTAGAGACGTTGAAGTTGTTATTTTTAATCCATTGGGATAGAATTCTTTAAATTTGAGTATGGAGAAAGTTGTCTTGGTGGTATTTGTCAGCCTGGGGAATGGGCTTCCTCTACTTCTTGGAGAAATGGAAGATAGCTTAAGTATTTTTAATATAATCCTTTATGTCATCTGTATAAAAGCCCTTAGGAGAAAGACTTGAAAATCTCATATGGCCTCAATATCCCTGAGAAAATGGTTCAAACTAATGCTTCCTGTTATACAGAAGGAGGGTTTAGAGAGAGAACGTCTTGAATGAATTCAGCCTGGGCCACATCTGGCCAGATATGGATCAGGGTAACTGGCTCCCCTTTCCTATTGTCATAACACAGAGAGAGGAGAATGAGATTTAAGTGCAAATAAAGGATGGCTGGGAAAAATCTGTATTTCATATAAGTACATCAGTTAGTGCCTTTTTTTGCTGTTTTTTGTTCTTTGGGTCAGCAAAAATTATAAGAACAAAGAATTCTAATGTTCTATCTGGGTAGAATTCATTTTAAATTTGTTTGTTCTTGTTTCATTTTGGTTTTTGCCAAATTGTCACCACTCTTTCTATGATCACTTTGCAGTGTTGGGAGTTCCCAGAGTGCATGCCCCATAAGCATGCTAGAAATATTTTTAAATTGAATGCATCAGTGATGGTTTTAGGTTTCCTGGCAAAAATATTGCTTGGGGTAGATTGTTTTCACTGAAAGGCAGGTAGGAGAATAGGAGGTGAAGACAGAAAATGGACCAATTTTATTTTTCTTTCTAATTATGGCTTCTTTAAAGACCAGAGCTAAGGTTTGCAAATGGCAGCCAGAAGTTGACAGCTGCCTCTTTTCAGACTGGGGCACAGACTGTCCTCTAACTCCTTGCTCTTTATGGCTGGAAAGCATGACTCTGCCCAAAGATTTGAAGCAGAAAATTATGTGCTTGTTTATTCATCAAAGGTTTCTATCGGCTTCTCTTTCTGTCTTTCCTGATGTGCCTAGAAGGGACCCATCAAGTGAAAATCTGGTCAGCACAATTAATTTTGTTTCAACAAACATTTATTAAGCCCCTGGTATATACCAGTCTCCATGATCGGCACTGGAGATGCAGACACATGAGTTCTTGTTCTTGCCCAGAGGTCACCACAATTACAGTGGGAAGCGGGAGTGCCAGATGCTGTGGGAGTGAGAGGGAGGGCACTTGGTGCCACCTGGGATGCCAGGGAACAGCAGAGTTGAGACAAGAAGGACCAGACAAATCACCAGGGACCTGGGAGGGGTCACGTACAGGGAGAAAGATGCTTCACTTGGAGAGAGCAAGGGACCGTGTAGGGTCTCCTTATAGCCACAGTAGTTTCCAAAGCCTGGAGCAAAGCACATTCTGGTGAGAGAGGAGAGAGCATCATGAGATAATTAGAAACATGATGTGTGGGGCCTTAGCATCAGGGGATGCAGTGCATCCGTCAGGGTCCTGGCAAGAGCAGACGCAAAGGTCCACTCAGAGAGCAGGGTCAAGGGACCAGCAAGGGATGCCAAGGGGTCCAAGCACTAGGAAGCAGACAAAGCCAGAACCACTCCCAGGGAAGAAAATAGTGAGACCTGGGCTGGGAAGATTGTCACCCACCAGGACATGTTGTAAAGGGACCCCGCCATAGCTGGAACTCGGGCACTGCAGCAGGGAGGGAGATGGGAGGCCATGCCTCCTACTCTGTCTCCTGCTGCCTTCCACCCCTACCCAGTACCTCCACTGGCCAAAGCCAACAGAGGCCAGAGGGCAACAGAGTCCTGGGAGGTAGGTGTCAGTCCTTGGGACAGAATGTCCCCATTATCATGTTCCATATCCAAAATGCAATCACAGTCAGTGCTGACCTTCGTACAGATATGAGGAATATCAGTTTAAAAATTTTAAGACAAATACCCAGAGAAACACGGTGTTTAGATAAGTACTACAAACACAGGTAATTATAATAAGCTTCAGGTAACAACTGAATGGTTTTCCTATATTTTGTTAAAATCATATGCAATGCTAAACTACCTTCTAGAGCTTAGGACCTAGATCTGTTCTTCCTATAAGCTCTGGGATATTTATTTGATTCAGTGATTATTTGATGGGAATTCACCTGAGTTTTCTTTAGTGATTTATATATTCCGGTGAGGGAAGTTAGGGGGAATCATGTTGATGGAAGAACAGAATATGGAGAAGGAAAACATTTACTGAATACTTACTATGTGCCTATAATCTCATTTCATCTTCACAGCTACCCTCTAATTTTTTCACACACTGTAGATGGGATTACATCAGAAGCTCATTACAAAACTCATGGAACCAGGATTCAAAGCTGGGTCGTTCCAATGCCAAAGCTCATCTTCTTTTCAGAAAACCAGTATCTTTGTGTAAACATGTCATGTGGTCTCACAAGCCAAAGTTTCCTGTTGGAAAACAGGCAAATAATCTTTTTTCCTTTCTTCCCTTCTTCCTCCCTCCCTCCCTTCCTCTCTCCTTCCTTTTCGTCTTTCCTTTTCCCCTTCCTTCCTCCCTTCCTCCTTTCCTTCCTCGCTTCCTCCCTTCCTTCCTTCCTTCCTCCCTTCCTTCTCCTTCCCTCCCTCCATCCCTCCCTCCCTTTCTTCCTTCCTTTCTTTCTTGCTATTGGTTTCTAAACTCAGTGTATCACAGACAACATCTTTTTCATCTCCCATCTCCGATGACTTTCTTTAGAAAACAAATCCTAAATGATAAATAGTGTAACTTTAGCTTTTAAATAACTATTAAATAGATCAGCACTGCAAAAAACGCTTTTCTATATGGACCATCTGTGTGAAGTACTCCTATGACAACATAACAAAAGCCTGATTTTAGAGGCTCCTACGGAAGAGAACAGCTTTATTATAAAGAGTTTGTTTTCAGGGATCATATTCGTAAAACTTGACCTAAAAAGAATAAGGAGGTTTGTGAGTTCTATCTTACCTGTTCTGTTTCCAGGGCCACTTGAGTTTTAAACTTCTGGAAAATTTTATCTTCCCTGGATTCTTTGCCATGGAATACAATTCTTCCTCGGATGTTTCAACTGAAAAATCAGCAAAACTATTATACCAACAGGACTAATCCCCAGAACTTGACAATTCACACGGACTGAGGGAACCCAGTTTAAGGCAAGTCAAATTAGTGTTAAACAAATCAGAGAGCGAAGACCAGATGTTTCCACAGCCTTTCCCTATTCATTCATTTATTCAAGTTTGTGCTTTAAGACCATCTGAGTTTCCGGGTGCTCCATGAAGCATTATTTACTACACAGGTGCCCTCTGAACCCTTCTTAAAGCTTCAAATTGAAAGAACAGACCCAAGTCAAGGACCCAGGATTGCGCCCAGCACATCATAGGACACCCAACAAATGTGAGCCCTTCAGAACACTACTGTTCTCGTCACTCCTGCCAAATAACCTCTAATAGTCATCTCTAACAGTTTGGGCATCTTCTACCTCATTGAACTCTGATTTCAAGTCTCTCCATGTCTCATGCATTACGCTCGTTCACCCAGTCATCAAATGCTCACAGTAGACCTCCCAGCCCATTCCCTCTCCACATGCAGCTCCTGGAATTTCCACACCAAACTCCAGCCACCCTGACCCTCTGTGGCCCCCAGCAGGCTGGTGTCTCTCAGTAGAACTTTCAATCTTTGTAATACATATCGATATATAACGTTGATACCCTCTGAATCAGATAAATGGAGATAATCAAGTTGATGAATTTGAGAAAGCATGAATGATGCACATGGGCACAGCTAGGTCTGACAGGGGAGCCATAAATGCCTTACAGAGTAGGGCTCCATCAAGTGTATGAACACGTATAAAGTTTCAGTGTAACCTTTAGGGCTTTATAAATGCTGTTCCCTCAGTACACAGCACCTCCTCCAACCTCTTTGGCCTGGGGAAATCAAACAAGTCTCAGCTAAGACCCAACTACCTCCAGGAAGCATTTTTTTTTTCTTTTTCTTTTGGAAGATTTTGAACATATACAAAAGTAGAAAGAATACTGTAATGAACTCCATCTACCCATCAACCAACTTCAATACTATAATCTCATGTCCAATGTTGTTTGCTCTGTGAACCTGGGCGTGGGGAGCAAAGATTGGGCAGTTGGGATTTTACCCAAAGGACAACAGGAGCACCAGATGGGGTATAAACACTAAAATGGCATGGTCAAATGTGCTTTTCAGCAAAGATCACTCGATCTTAGAAGATTGATTAGAAAGGGGCAAGACCGATCTTGGGGATACCAGGAAGGAAGGTGTTGCTGGGAAGTAGGTGGAAACTTAAAACGCGGTGAGGGGAAGCAGCCCCTGCACAAATGGATGGCATGAGCTACCGTCAAGCTGTGGGAGACGTGTTTTAACACCAGCAAGGAGGAAAGGTTCCGACCCTGGGAGTCTGAGAAGCCTCCTTGTAGAATGGTACGGTTTTGTTCTTGAAACAAAGACGAGCAGCTATAACTGTATATCAGTGCAAAGAGAGTTTACCCAGCAAACAACATTGCTTATGGTGCATTGATAATTAAACCTGACCCTCCATTTGCCACGCTCCACCGACCTTCAGTTAAAAGGACCCAGCATATGTGTGTTGGTATTTTAATGAACAGCGTTTCCCCTACTGCCCCTCATCCAAATCCCTGGCAAGTCTCTACGGTTCTTTAAGAGTCATTACCGTGGGCGCTCACACTTCCATCATAAAACCTCACATGAATGTTTCTCACAACCACTTTGCTTTCTCATTGAGGCTGTTCAAATGTCAGTGGTTTTAGCACTGAGCTTAACCTTTACGTATTTTCACCAGAGTTTCAGAAACACAGCCTGTGCTGGATTTTCCTTACAGCAGTGGGTGGGAATGTTTCATACACATAGTTATAAGCCAAGAATTCTGGCAGCGCCACCGAACTGCCTTGAGACATCATACATGTTTGAGCGCTTGCAATAAGGCAATGGCACTCCATTACATTCAGTGCCAAGCACATATTAGTCATTTGTTTATCACTCATTCAACAAAATACTTCCTGAGGGTCTATTCTTGGACAAGCACTCTTAGAGGCCATGGGAATAGGAGACTGAACAAAATAAGGTCACTGTCTTCATGGAGATTATATGCTAGGGTAAGAGACAGACCATTGCACAAATAATGGACCAGGGGGTAAGTACTGCATAAAAATTGAATCACGTTAAGAAATGGATAGAAGCCATATTCCAGTGGCTTCCAATGAATGGAGAGACTATATTTTATGTAAGTGGTTAGGAAAGAATCTCAATTGTCTTTTTGACTTCAGAAATACTGGAAGATAATTGACCTAAATGTATTTGCAAATTTGCCTACTTTCTAAAATTTATCTGTAAATTCAAAATCAACACTGGCGGCACTTTCCCAGCGATTCATGGATTTTTGCAGAGTGTGGAAAATTTTGAGTCACCCAGTGAGCACGTTTCCAGCTCCAAAGAGGCAATGCTCTGCCTTCCTGTTTGAGCTTTCATATTGTAAACAAATGTCCTCTTTAAGGTCTGTTTAGTGCCATGTTTTCCAAATTTTTGTGCTTGTTCTTGGTGATTTGTTGTTTAAAATGACCCCTGAAACATAGTGTTGAAGTGCTATGTAGTATTCCTAAGTTCAGGAAGGTTGTGATGTGCCTTATGGAGAAAATATGTGTGTTGGAATTAACTTTGTTCATTTGCTGTTGGCTGAGTTCAGTGTTAAAAAAATCAACAATATACATTAAATAAGTTGTCTGTAAATGAAAATGCAGATGAAACAAAGTTATATATTGATTAGTTGACAAAACAATGCAGACTGAGACTCACAGGAAACTAACTCTATGTTTCCTCTAGGAGCAATGGTTTGGTATTCATCAATTTGTGTGTTAATGGTAACTTCATAGAACATAACTACAGCAAAGAATGAGAATTGACAGTCTCTCTCCCCTGCTTTTCTTTCCACTGCCACCTACTGAGAGGCACCTTAGTATTGTTGAAAAACCATACTTTAGAGAAAACCCATACTTTAGAGTTAAACAGATCTGGATTTTAATCCCAGTTCTACTACTTATATGTGTGATTTGGAGCAAGATCGTTAATCTCACCAGGCTTCAATTTTATGATCTGTAAAATATAAATAACACTTACAGGATTATAAGCAGGGTTGCTGAGAGGATTAAATAAAATAATAAATAAGCACCAATTATCTGGCACATAGTAGGTGCTAATTAAATTAAATGAAATATCATCTAAATTTTCTACATTGAGTATGTCTTGCTAGTGGAAATTTTATAATGGGAGATAACCACTTGAATGTTTTAAAAATAAACCTCTTTTTAATTGAAAAAATATGACATGCATATGCTAAAAACTGAAATGATACAGAAGGTCATGCATGCGTAATGAGCCTCTATCTTACCTCCAGTCTCCCAGTTCTTCTCAGAGTCAACCATTGTTAACCATTGTATATATTTCTAGAAGATTTAGATGAAAACACAGGTACTTATGCATATAAAAGACTTCAGGGGAAAAAAAACCACATTATTTTAAAAATTAGGAGTCCTTACAGCTCTTCAGATTTTAAAAGCAATGTTTATAAGAACACTGGGTTTTTGCTCTATGATTTGCTCTATGTTGTTTCCAACAACGGATTTTCCCCTTCAGGACAAATGTCCTGTTAGAAGCAGTTAAAGAGTGAGCTGCTTCATTAGCAAAGGGTGTCCATTTAGTTCTGGCTCCTCGTGTCCCACTCCCCCATCCCTGGCACGCTAGCTCTATACCTCAGTCAACACAGTTGATTATCTATCTCCTTGCAGCCACTATCTCATTCTTCCTTGCTCTGAAGGAAGGAATCAGTTGGCAATCAGTTCCAAGGAATGACTTATGATTGGTCTAAAATAATCAGTGTAATCTCTCTCCCAAAAGACTGGTTTCAAAATTACTATGTGACCCAATTCCCCAGGGCAACATAAAGAGAACTTTCTCCTTCTTCCTGTTGTTGGAGATTTTGGTGTGTGAAGTCACCGCAGCCACCTTGCATGTCTTCATAGAGGAGGCATTGCTGACCCACTGGGGTTGGCCAACTGGAAAGATGAAAAGAGCCTGGACTCTGCTGACATTGCTGAGCTGCTAAACTACCCTTAGAACTCCCTAGCTCTGGACACAGGCAGGCTCTTGCTCTTTTAGCCATATTTTGCTCAGTATCCTGTTACTTGAAGTCAAAAGCTCATTCCAAGAACTCATCCAACCCGTTTGGATAAGCTTCTATGACTGGATCTTCTTCATTTCCACAGCCTCCAACACCATTTTATATTCTCCCTGGCTCTAGTTCCACAGTTCTCCCCAAATCCCTCCCCCTCCCCGACCAGCCCAGACATCCAGATTTCTTCCTAAAGGAGCCGCCAGACATCTGGGAAGAACCACAGAGTTTTGATCAGTAAAATGCCACAATTTATTCTCCAAGTCATGTAATGTTGAATTGATTCAACATTCATTTTTCATTTGTTCATCAAGCATTTATTAAACACCCATTTATTAAGTAGGAGGAACTGTGCTTAATACAGGAATATAATTGTAAATTAAAGAAATATTCTCTGCTCTCAGTGAGTTTATAGTCTACTGTATAATCAAATAGTCATACATATCAAGTTATAACTGCAAACTCTGAAAAGGTGAATGAAGAAAAGCATAGAGTGCTCAGTGACAGATGAGCTGGAGGATGGAGACGACTGTTAAGAGGAAGGGCTCCTCCATGTGGGCTTAATTCAGAGACGGCCTCAAACTCAGACAAGAAAAAGTTACACCTTTATTTTCACTACCCTCTAACTGAAATTTGACATTTCCTTCAATTTATAACTGTGGCCGTCAAATATAGTAGCATTACAGTAGTTGCAGAGACCTTGAAATAGTCTTTACACTCATCACTACTTTGAAATTATTATAGTTATTATACCTGCCACAAGTTCATGATACGTAATGAATTAATAAAGATGTATACATATATATTGTAACACAACAATTTAAAAAAATATTTTGATAACTTATTTCAACAGAATTGCACTCCTGTGTATTTTACAGATGTTAAAGCATTGTCCTGTGAAGGGGATACACAGATTTTATCAAACTGCTAAAGGGATCTTTGGCACAAAAATGGTAAAGAATTTTTTTTTTTAAGTGATGTTGTGGTGGGAGTTACTAAGAAAAATGAGTGTCAGCATCTCCTTTCCCTACCGCATCCCCAGATCTTCACTGTGCTTCCAAAGATCCATGTAAGAGTCGTCCTAGAAGAGCTGGGACCCAAAGGAAGGGCTTGGAGAGGTAGAAACAGAAATAACTCACCTGGGAGAGGGAGAGATGCTCCAGTATCAGGAAAAAGATGGGGTGTGGGTGGCTGCTGCCAGTAAGTGGTAGCAGCACTCCCCCTTTGCAGTACTAAGGAGGTGCCAGGACTTGATGGCCATGGATAAAGAGCTGGGTGGTGTTCCCCGGGGGCTGGCACCAGGCCTGAAGCCTCCTGGCCTCAGCACTGATCCTCACGCAAAGCATAGCATAGAGGAGTGAACCTTCTAAGATTGGACAGTGAGTATTACAGCAGTGACCTCGATGTTCTGAAGACCTGAGACCCTGGACACTGCCTAGCCCCTATTCACCAAAATTTTTAAAAAGAACTGAAATGGAAATTCTTGTCTCCCTAGTGAACTGGGATTCAAAATCTTATTTTTTAAAGTAAATAATGTGCCATCTCTTATACCCAAGTGTTGTAGGCAAGTGAGATTCACATCTGCTCTATTGAAAGCTGAAGAATGAATAAGAGTTAATTCAGTAAGGTGGGTAGGGACAGGGCTATTCTTGGCAGAAGGCAGCATATGCAAGACCCAGGAATGAGAAAGAACATGACAAGACTGGAAAGAAAGGCCAGTAAGCCTCAGGGTAAGACTGGAGGAGATGGGAGCCTGAAACTATGGAACCTTCCCTACTGTAGGCCTTGTTAAGGAATGTGCCTTTTCCCATAACAACCCTGGAATGGCTTCAGTGGTTAGGCTTTAAGTATGTGTTAAGGAAGGGGTGAGCATCAAAGAAGGGTGTGAAATGATCAAATCTGCATCTTACAGAAATGTTTTTGGCTGAAGTGTGGAGAGAGTGTTGGAGAAGAATCAAAGTAGATAAGTGGAGCCTCTTTGGAAATCTACTGCAATTGTCCAGCGAGAGGTGACAGCTGACTTGGGCTTGAGAGGAAGCAATGCAGTGAAGTGAGGGGAAGGGATTCAAGAAAGAGGGAATAAACCTGAAGGAGGAATCAGATCTCCAGGGTGAGATGTCAGAGTGCCTTATAAGCATAATGACGTGGCACTCCTTGAGGCGGCACTGTTCCCTGAGATAAGGCTTCCTAAGGGAGGAACGGGAAGGAAGGGGAGAGGATAGAAATCAGGTCATGATAATGTTGAAAATAAAGTGGTTTGAGACATATCAGCTGAGGCTGAATAAATGGCTGGATGTATGGGTACGAAAGAGAAGTATCCATCATCTGTACAGATTCAAGCAAATATCTTTAAATTTTCAGATTTTAAGCTACTCTATATCATTCTTAGCCCTTATACGTGATGGTGATAGTGATGGTGATGATGATCATCATGGTGATGGTGATGGTGACGATGATGGTGTTGGTGATGGTGATAGATAATGCTCATTGACAATTACTCTGTTCTAAGCACTTCGGTACAGTATTTTACTTAATTATTATAACAACAATGTATGTTTTGTTACTAATCCGTGTTATGGTTGAGAAACTGAGGCCCAAGATCACATAGCCAATCAGTGGCAGAGGCCTGATCCACACCCAGACAATGTGTTCCATAAAGTGGGAACATTAATATTTCCCTTATAGGGTTGTGGTGAAGATTACATTTTAAAATGATACTAAATGATATTTACAAAGCACTTATTATATGCCAGACACTGTTTTAAGTGCTTTGCATGGATTAACTCATTTAATTCTTGCAACAATATTATATGAGCTAAATACCATTATTGTTTTCCTCATTTTAGAGATGAAAAAATGGATAATAATTTGCTTGTATCTAAGTAAGTCAAAGACAAGATTAGGAACCAGGAAGTTTGGCTCCAGAGTCCATGATGTTGACCAGTATGTTGTGTTGTTTCAGACTCGTAAAACATTTAAGACAGTTCTTACTACATGGCAAGCATATGCCAAAGTCCAGGATATTAAAACTGATTTGTCTCAGGACTTAACCATGGACACTGATGCTTTGCAAAAGATGAGGAACTAAACCCACATTTGCATTAAAGGCTAAGTGCCGAAATGTAAGAATACCTGTCACAAAAGTAAATGTTTAATAAATATTTGTTAAATGAATAAATGAATGAATGAGCTCAGGATGAGAGTAGCAAACTAATCAAAATATAAGACCTGTTCTCCAGTCTGTCCCTTGGAAATGTCACTTCTCTTCTTAGGTCTCAGTTCATTCACTTGTAAAATGTGTTGGTTGAATCATTAGAGAGGACAAATGGTCTACATCTTCTGTGCTGTTGTTTCCTACTCCTGCCCCTTGGACAGACATTGCTAATCCATCACAGCACAATTTCCCACTAAGCCCAAGCCCACCTTCAAGACGTTGCTCTTAGAAATCATCAGGGCCACCACTCAAGATTCAACCTGTTAGCAGACCCTGAACTCCATGATGTCTGGAGTCCCTCCCAGTTTTGACATCTCATCACTCTCTGAAATAAAGTCCTACTTTCTTAAGATCTTCTGCGTGAATCTGCTGCTTTCAAATGTCTTCACTCAATTTCAAACCTATAACCTTGGCTGGATGGGCCTGTCAGGAGGGGAGAATAGGAACCATATGCTGACAGGGCTATAATCTGTTCACACGTCCGACTGGTGATGTTGAAACTCGAGGCCACGCGCTGCTGTCAGCAGCATCCTTCATGAGAGGCCTTCCCATGTTTCCTAGGCATTCCCAGAGTTCTCAGGAGTACTCGGCTTTTTTTTTGCAAGAATGCTGCTCCTCCCAAATTCGTTTCCTGTCTGCCTGTTCCCAGCTGCTGTCTAGCAGCCCCAAGCGAAGCAAAATGAAAGGGCTCTTGCTGACTCCCGCAACCTCCCACCACAACCCCAGAAAAATGGGACTCTGATCCTCTCGGGATTTGTGGACCCTCCTCTTGCTTCCGTCCGTCTTCTATCCACAGCTGTGAGCTGAGACTTCAGGAAGCACTTTGACCAGACACATATTTTAAACAGATTTGGAGCTATTTTTCATCATCTGCTTTTCAGTACTGGAACCAACAACTCTGTCTCTGAGCATCATTTTGTATTCTCTCAGCCCCCTCTCAACACTGACTCAAGACCTATCACCAACCCTAATTTGGGGGAGGGGATAACGATATTTATAGCATGATTTTATACATGCAGACACCAAACAAACCAAATGAGCCTAGCTGGGTGCCTGCCATCAACCAGTCCCCAGCACGCTGTGTGGATTGGCCACGAGGCCGGGGGCTCAGAGGGAGAAGGATGGACAAGGAGTCTGACAATGACCTTTGTCTGACGCTCAGTAAGTCTCTTCCCCACTCTGAGCTTCAGTTCTTCATCTGTTCAATGCTACCACGGAGCCATTTTCTCTACAGCTGCGGAAGTGAGACCCCTTACACTCTGCAGACAGGAAGTGACTGGCAAAGAGAAAGAATAAGAGAATGGGATTGTAGGGACCCACTGTCTCAGATGTGGGTGGGAAAAAATGCTGGGGAAAAGAATGCGGGGAGACACCAAGTTTCCAACATTTGATCCTTCCAACAGCTGTATTGGGTAGTGAGTGGGGATGGGGTACTTCCTGTACCCAAGCAGCGAAAGATGCTGAGCTTGGGTCCTTCCAAATGAGTCCAAGAAGATGACTTGCAAACACAGAGTGACTTGCAAACACAGCAAGGCTTCTACAGACCCCTGCCTCGTGACCCTCCCACAGGCCCCGTTACATGATGGCAGTTTGCTTCTTCAAAGCCAGCAAGAGTCCCTTCCTCCAGTCTGCTAAGATGGGGTCATATAATGTGATACCGGGGAGTGAAATCTCTTAACCTTTGCCCTATTCTACTGGCCTTAAGCAAGTCACAGATTCCAGTCATGCTCAAAGAGAAGGGATTACACAAGACATGACTTCTTGAGTGTTCAGCTTAGAATCCTGCCTTCCACAAGCAGCCTGTGCTCTCTCCTACATGCTACTCCTTAGCAGCCAGCATCACTCCGGTGCAGGGAGCCTAAAGGCACTGCCCGACCTCAAAAGTCCTGATCTAATCCTGCTTTGTACAGCACATGCACCCATGAGATTGTTCCAGTTAATAAATCTGCAAATATTTATTGACAATATATTACATACCAGGAGTGTGAATTTTTTAAAAAATTGTAATAATCATTACAAAAGAAATATTTGTGATGAGCCTTGCAATTTATAAAGGACTTTGACCTGCCCTCTGATTTCATTCTTACAGCGACAGACAGGAGAAATACCATTATCCTCGTATTTCATGCGAGGAAACTGGTCATCTGGAAGTTTAATGACACAGTCAAGATCACATGCTAGTAAGTGAGAGAATCAGGATGGGAACTGAACATCCTAAGGACTTATCTCTAGGAGTGTGTGTCTGGTTGGGAAAGTATAATAAAGGTGTATTTCCATCAAAAGCTCAGCAACAATAAGTGGAATATATACTTAGGGCCATAGGATCAGTGTGGTCTTAAAGGATTTTTCTGAAAGGCTGGTCTGGCCCAGGAGGATTTCATAGAAGAGGTGGGACATGAATTAGATCCTGAAGAACAGGATCCATGTACTCGATGGGATGGATGAAAAGGTGGGCATCCAAGTAGAAGGCATGAGGTGAATAAAATGGGACGGTAGAACTTTATGAGAGTTTCTAAGGTACCAGAGGAAGATTGCCCAGGTGAAGAAAGGACTGGAAAGGCATTTGAACTCCAGTAGCCTCTTTGGGCGTTTAAAAACTGTGGCACCAGTGGGTCCCCACCCCCTTCAGCCTTCCTGGAATCTCATGCCTAAGCAGCAGCCTGCATACCTAACCTACACTGAGCTACCTGGGGTGGCAGGCACCTCCTCTGCTGCTGAAGCTCGGATACTTGGCTCACCAGGTGAGGCAACTGAGTGGAAAGGGCTGGATGGACCTGGTTTACTTGCAAATTCCCAGGTAGGTGGCTTTGATCTCTCTGAGCCTCAGTTTCTAACCTCCACAAAATGGAGGTTAAAAATACCCACCTTGCAGACTTGTTGAGTAGGAAAAACTGAGATCATACCTGCAAAGTGCAAAGCTCAGCATATTCAATAAAGAGGAGTTATTATTACAAAGCAAATTAATCCATCCATTGGTCTGGCACAGGGATCCCCCATAATGCCAGATATTCTACAGGCTTCTTCCCCCATCATATGCCCCCCAAAACCTTCTCCTTGTTTATCTGCAGTTAAAAAATAATTGATATTTTTTTAAATGACTTCTTTTTACCAGTTGGTCATTGGTGATCAAAGCAAAAATAAATCCACAGTAGCTTAGAAGGTCTCTTAGACCAGAGCAGCAGTTCTCCACCAAGGGACATTTGGCAATGTCTGAAGATGTTGGTTTTCACCACTGGAAGATGCTATGGCATCTAGTGGGTTGAGGCCAAGGATGCTTCTGAGCAGCCTGCAATACATAGGATGGCCCCCTACCCTACCCCACACATGGCAAATAACTATTCAGCCCAAAATGTCAATAGCACTGAGGTTGAGAAACTCTAGACCCAAGATGAGGAGATATGGGTCCTGGTCTTAGCTATGCTTTGAATAAGCTCTGTGATAAATAGGCACTTAACTTATCTGGGCTTCGGTTTTCTTATCTCTAAAATGAAAACATTGGCTTAGATTTGCCTGCAAGAGAGTGAAAAAAAAAAGTTGTAGCAAACTTTTCATAAAACTACATGTATTCACTTTGACATTTTGTCCCTTTTACTGATGTTATAGTCTGCTTTGTCAGAGAGGGATGATTAATACCCCTTCTTTTAAGAACGATTGTGGTCACTAACTTGAAAAACATCAACGTATTCATAGCAAAATGAAAATTGCAAGTTCCATGTCAATTTCACAAACTTTAAAAATTTTATTTGTCAACAAAATCAAATTTTGAAAAACTCAGCCCACATGATCTCAAAGGTCTCTTCCAGCTTCTTCAAGCTATGATTCTGTCAGAAACAAAAGAAATCACTAAAAAGTTGCTGTTTCATGGAGTGTTATGTTTTTCTGAAAAACGTACTGTATAAACCAAGCTTCACTCAGGAAACCAGAAGCTACTCTATAGATTCCAGGAATTGGAATTAGGAGGTTATAGAACCATTGGAAGAGCTGGGAAGTAAAGGACAGAGCAGCCACCACTGGAAGTCACAAAAGCCAGTGCTGAAGTCTTTGACCCGAAGCACTGAAGCAGGTGATTCTCCAGAATCTGTAGGAAGCCTCTGGGAATTTCACCTCTGAGCGCACATCTACTACAGCTACCCCCAGGGAATCATGGCTTCTGCTCTCCAACCTTCCAAATTTAGTGAGTGCTTCTCACTGGCAAATTGAGGGAAGGGGATTTGGGGTTATGTAGTCTCTACTTTTCCTCTGTGATGTGGTGGGGACCTTAGAAGGGATGTGAGGCTGACCAAAATCCAACCCACACACTAAACAGACCCAGATACCATCCCATCTTCCACCCACTTCCTTCAGCTCCATCCCTACACAGATGCCGGGAGTCAACCAAACCGAGACTTGGACAGCTTTCCTCGGAACGTATGCTTCTCGACTGCAGGAGACAAGAATCTGTAAAAGGGGGGGGGGGCTACAATGAGTTAAACAAATCAACATTGTTTACAAAAATGCCTGACTTTTTCAATAATTCCGGGCCTGATTTGCAAAGATTGTTGGGATGCTTGTTGGAGTTTTCAATTCCCCATTAGCATTTTGTAAGCCAACAAGTCCCTGAGATTCAAATCCTGTGACCAGCACATGAAGCTATAAAACATTGTTCTGCTGACGCAGTAATGGCCTGACATGGCTACCTGGTTCCAGCTCGTGCTTAGTGTGCAAATCTGCTCCAAGAACGCATTTGACAATCACTTTTCTGTCCACAGAAACTGCCCCTTGATGGAAAATGTATTCCTAAAATGACTTTCTATTTTTTGCCTTTTAAAACGAAAGCTTGCATGTCCAATGGTAGCTGAGAGCAACAGCATATGCTTATAATTATGATTACCATCAGGGAATCCAACCTTACGGAGGGAAGGGAAAGAGGCCCGCGGAGGGGGAGCCCAAAAGCTCTGAAATACAGCAGAGGAAACAAGCCCAGCCGGGTTGGCTATTTCCTGGGTAACGGGAGAAACTTGATTGTGGAAAGCAGTGCTGGTTTCACTCCAAACTCTAAAGAAATGTTGTGTGGGCAGAATGAGAAATGCTGACAAACGTAATCAAGCTTTAGGGATCTGCTTTCCATGGTGGGCTGAAGGAGCCCTCACAGAAAGCCAGCCCTGTCCCAAGCAGCTGCCCCAGTGTGGACCTTTAAATCAGGTGGCCTTCGATCCAGCCCTGTGCGACCAATGTGCTGCTCTGCTCCCACGGAGGGTTTTGGGTGCTCTTACTTCTCTGCTACTCTGGTTCCCTATCATATTTCTAGATTCCAAGCATGAGTTTTCAATCAAAGAAACAAGTCTTTGAACCCCAGCCCTCATGCTGCATGATTTGGGCAAGTAATGTAACTTCTCTGACCTTCAGCCTTTCAAATGGGGATGATAATGCTCACCTCCCAGAACCATCGTGAGAATTAAACAAAATAGATGATGTAAAGGAATGCCAGTGTCCACTGGCCACTTAATCAACAACGCCCGCTGTTATCATTTCTTTGTTTGGTTGGCTCCTGAGCTTCTTGGTATTGGCTACTACTTATGGTTCCTGCCTTTTTGTTAAGTAATTTATTGAACATTTATTTATTGAATTATACTATGTGCCAGACACACTGAAGCCATAATGGTATGTATGTAGGACAAATATAGTCCCTATTCACTGTCTAATAGGAGAAACAGATGAATGAATAGGACATTGCCATAAACTGGATGGGGCAGGGGGCAGCAGGGTGCTAGAGAAACACCTAAGAGGGAAATTTTATCCAGGCTTGGGGACCAGAGAATGCTTGCCAGTGGAGGTGACTTCTGAGTTATACCTGAATCATGCATTGGATCAAGCCAGATACAGGAGGGTGTGGAGGAGCAGAGGGAAGAAAGGAGAGATATAGCTTCAGTTCACAGTGAGTGTGAAGGCCACGGTGAGGACAGCATGAAGTGCTTGCTAACTGAAACAAGTTCCGTGTGGGTGAATGGGGCCACGGAGGCCGAGAGAGGGACCATGACCAGCCCATGGGTCACATAGCCAGCTGATGGGCAAGCGGCTTAGGTGTCCCTTTTCCTAAGTCTACATGCCTGTTAGGCCCTTTCCTCTCTGGGTATCTCTCTTCTCCCTGCCCCTCCATTCCCTGGTATTCTTGTCATGAATCCAGCAGATTCTCACTGTGTGACTTTGGGCAAGTCATTTCCTTGTCTAGGAATTTCATATTTCCTTGACTATTGTGAAAAGATCAATGATCACCCTATTTTTAAATGTATTCTGAAAAATATAAAGAAAGTGATCACACGGCAAGTGGGACCAGGGTCAGTAATATATGGAGAGAGGCAGAGAAGGCAGGAGGCAAAATGCCTCTGGAGTTGGAAGAAGGACCATGGAAACCTCTGTCTACTAAACATGTCCAAAGTTCTCAGTCATTGCTCTAGACTCCTCTGATTCCCCAGAGTCACTTCATTTAATTCTCATATGCCATGAGAGGCAGTCTGGTCTAATGCCTTTGCAATCAGACAAACTGGAGTTGAAACCCCATCCATGCAGAGCCAGTGTCAAGTTACTTACCCTCTATGAAGTTTCCCCATATGTATGAGACGATAAACTTACCTGGCAATGTTGTTAAAAAGACTGATTTCTTAGATTTGTGGTTACCAGATGTGGCGGGTGGGAGGAGGGGGAATTAGATGAAAGTAGTCAAAAGGTACGAATTTCCAGCTATAAGATAAATAAGTACTAGGGATGGTAATGTACAAAAATAAATATAATGAACACTCATATGTTATATATGAAAGTTGTTAAAGGAGTAAATTCTGAGTTCTCATCACAGAAAATTTTTTTTATTTCTTTAATTTTGTTTTTATATGAGATGATGTGTGTTCACTGAACTTGTGACAATCATTTCACGGTGTATGTAAGACAAATCATTATGCTGTACACCTGAAGCTTACACAGGGCTGTACATCACTTATATCTCAATAAAACTCAAAGAAAAAATTAAAATGAAAAAAGAACAATAAATTAAATGCAATAAACTATGTAAAGTGTCCAGCACATAGTAGGCCCTAAATAAATATTAATCCCCTTGTTCTTGGTTCTACAAGCAGTTGAGCCAAAGAAAATCGCTCAAAAACACAATGCCACACTTGGTGTCAACTCTTTTTTTTTCTTTTTTCTCTCTCCCTCCTTTTTTTTTTTTTAATTAATTTATTTTTACTTTATTTACTTATTTTTGGCTGCGTTGGGTCTTCGTTGCTGTGCACGGGCTTTCTCTAGTTGCGGCGAGCAGGGGCTACTATTCATTGCGGTGTACATGCTTCTCATTGCAGTGGCTTCTGTTGTGGCAGGGCATGGGCTCTAGGCCCGCGGGCTTCAGTAGTTGTAGCACGTAGGCTCAGTAGTTGTGGTTCTCAGGCTCTAGAGCGCAGTCTCAGTAGTTGTGGCGCACGGGCTTAGTTGCTCTGTGGCATGTGGGATCTTCCCAGACCAGGGCTGGAACCCATGTCCCCTGCATTGGCAGGTGGATTCTTAATCACTGCACCACCAGGGAAGCCCCTCTCTCCCTTCTTTTTTACTGAGATATAGTTACATACAGCACTGTATAAGTATCAGCATAATGATTTGACTTACACATGGTGTCACCTTTAAGTCCACTTTTTCCATCATCTCTCCTAATCATTTCCTCCCCTTAACTTAGCATAATGTCCAGTGTAGATGTTCCACTTAGCCTTTTAGTTTAGAAGGGCAAGGTTTGGCTCAGCTTAACTTGAGAAAGGAAAGCATGTTAAAAAAAAAAAAAGCAGGAATCTTGACTGTTTAACCAGGTACCATAAGAAGACAGCAGGCTTCATGGCCACAGAAATAGAATTTAGAAGATGAATGTCCTCTCCAAATCCAAAGATACTTTGCCTCCAACATCCCCCATCAGCAGAGGAGTTCACTGATCACCCCTTAGATCTCATGCATTGTTATGACTTGGTTTACCTTCTTGGTCTCTTCTCTCTGTATGGCTTTTAATGTCAGCTGGCTACAAATTGGCCAACTCTCTCTGTCTCAAGTTTAACTCCCTCAGAGAGAAATGTGATTGGCCTCATTAGCCATTGTAGTCTCTGCTGGACCCAGCTTTCACACCAAACCACCTCATAAGCCACTCTCTAGCCTAGAGATTGGCTACACTTGAGATCACTGCCTACTCCAAAACACTGAGGCCACGGGGCTAGAATCGCATGGTCTTATGTGAATGAATTCCTCATAGTTTGCTTGGAACGTTCCTGATTTGGGCATCAAAAGTCCTGCATCCCAGGAAAACCTTCAGTCATGGTTTTAAAATACAATGTCCCATATCCTGGGAACCCCCTCAGTCCCAGGCCACCTGTGACAGGTGGTCACCCTCTGTGGTCTCAGGACAGGAATTGCTGCTGAGGAGGTGTGGCTGAGGTATGACCGCACACATAGTAAGGGTCAAGAACCCACATAGTAAGGATCCCACATAGTAAGGGTCAAGTAGCCTGCCAAAATCTTTCTGACATAGGAGAGCCAATCTGTCTCAAGAACCATTCATTGGCATGGGGGATTCAATTGATTTCTATTAAAACAAAGTTTAAAATAAACTTTCTGGAATCAAAAATCTCTCTGACCTGGCAGTTTGGAAGTTTTAACCTTTTTAATCTGTCTCAAGTTTCTAAGCTCATAACCAACATAGTACCACTTTGGTACAAATCAAATATGATAATCTGTCTCAAAAGAAAACGTTGATAAATTTAGTAAAGACTGAAAGCAGATTTATAGTATAAGGAAGCCACAGACATAATCAAGGTCCCCCAGGCTGTGAAAAGTGATATATGTGCTGATGATCCATTATCATTCTTTCATTCACTCCTTAAACCAACATTTAGTAGGAAAATTTATTGGGCGATCACCACATACCAAGTTAGCCAGAGTTAGCCAAACTGTGAGAGTTGAGGGAAAGTACAGTCCTTCAGACTGCCAAGCCTGCCCAAGACTTCTAATGCCAACTGCAAGTCTGAGGGTTTCCCAAAACTACCCTTAGGTTTGATATAGGCATACCTCGGAGATATTATGGGTTCAGTCCCAGATCACCACAATAAAGCAAATATCACAGTAGAATGAGCCACACACAATTTTTTTGGTTTCCCAGTGCATATAAAAGTTATGTTTACACTATACTGTAGTCTATTAAGTGTGTAATAGCTTCTTATTGTGACTAAAGATATACATACCTTAATTTAAAAATACTTTATTGCTAAATAATGTTAGACATCTGAGCCTTCAGCAAGTCATAATCTTTTTGCAATAATATAACATGAAAGATCACTGATCACAGATCACCATAACAAATATAATAATAATGAAAAGTTTGAAATATCGTGAGAATTATCAAAATGTGACACAGAGACACGAAGTAAGCAAATGTTGTTGGGAAAATGGCACCTATAGACTTGTTCGAGGCAGGGTTGCCACAAACCGACAGTTTGTAAAAACACAATATCTGTGACGCACAATAAAGTGAAGAGCAATAAAATGTGTTATGCTTGTAATTTGCTAGGATTCAGAACTCCCTCAAAACTATTATACTCACAGTTACAGTTTATTACTGGGAAAGGAAGAGATTCATAAAGTCTGGGAAGGTTCAAAGGAAGAGGCCTCCTTTTTTCCTCAGGATGCATCACCCTCCAGCGCTGCTGTGTGCCGATGCACACTCATGGTCAACCTGGGAAGCTAACCCAAGCTTTAGTGTCCAGAGATTTTATTGGGGCTGCATTTCTTAGGCATGACTGATTGACTGAGTACTCATACAGTTGAACTCACTTCTTAGCTACCCCCACCCCCCATGGAGGTTGGGCTGATATCATATGGCTTGAGGAGCCCACCATTGTTCACCTCACTAGCATAATAAACTCTCACTCCCATCACTCAGGAAATCCCAAGGGTTTAGAGGTTACCTCTCAAGAGCCAGGGACAAAGACCAGACCTCACTTTGGGCTAGGCCAAATTCTTAGCTACACACAGCCCTGTGATGTGCATTTTGTATTCATCATCTCATTTAATCCTTATAAATCTGTATGTAGTATTATTATCCCCATCATTTAATGAGGAAACAAAGGCTTAGAGTAATTGGCCTACTTCTGGGTAATAGTGGAGCTGGGATTAGCACCAGTTCTGTTTGGCCTCAGAGTCTGAGCTCTTAACCACCATATAGGGCAGCTGTCAGGTGTGCAGGATTTGTGCTACACTCTGGAGATGAAAAGGCATAGTCCATGTATCTATCAGGGACTACACATACTTGTTAATTAAGGAGACTTTGATAAAGGAACCATTTTAAAAAGTATAAACAATGGCATGGGATGGTGCAGTACCCTGGTACTAGCAGCAGTGGAGAACTGTTACCTCCCCCAGGCCTCAGTGGACAAGGGGAGCCAGGGATTAGGGAATCCCAGAGACAGGAGATATAGCTACTAGACAGGAGCTGTGGTCTCTGGTAGGGGAATGCAAATACAGCCAATGTACAACCTGGTAGGGGAGATAACCCCAATCTCAGGCTCCATCCTCCCTCATATTTTCCATCATTGTCTCCCATTGGCTGAAACTTCCTGGATGCCTAGGACAAGAGATCTTGTAGATGTAGTCCATACACAGTCCTGACAGAGATCAGGATGGAAAAGTATGGAAATTAGATCTGGAGAGATAAATGGAAAATATTCTGCACCCATTTGCTCTCCACAAACTCTTACTATAACAGAACAGAAAAACATGTAAATGCATAATTGCAACCCAGGGGATGAGTATAATCTTTAACAGAGAGAGAGAGGTAGAAACTAAATGCAGTGGAAGAACTAAATAAATCATCACTAGGAGAGAAACACTTGCACCTCACCTTGAAGGATGAGTAGATCATCATTTGGGCAAGAGAAGGATAGATAATATTTTTTTGAATCAGCAAAGACATGGAGGTCTGAAACAGTATAGAAAACTGTATATATTCATCAGGCTTAGTGTAGACTCTCCAAGGAGAAGCAACTGGTGATGAGGTCGTGAAGTTAAACCGGGGCCAGACCATGGAGAGATCTTCAAGTACCTCATTAAGTAAAGAGTGTTTTATTCCCCCTAAGGCAATGGGGAGACATTGAATAATTTTATAAGATTTTAATTTAAGAAATTTTCTTCTGGCAATTGGGAAAATGGATTAGATAAATATAATTTGGTGGCAAAAAATCTTTTAGGAGACTTGCAATGGCTTAAGTGAGAACTAAGGAAGATGTAGTGTAGGGAGAAGATCTGATAAGGCTCCCTAGATGCAGAGGTAGAAAGTGCAAAGCACATGCAGATTACTGGCTTGAAGTGGAGCCAGGACCACTTAGGAGGCTGATGACACAATGAAAAGGAAGATCTTTGCTAACAGCCTGTGATGATAAACAGTACTTAGGTATCTAGATATTAGGCATTTGAAAAGGCAAACACTTTTCTAGCAACATCACACCATAAGATATTCTTTTCTTATCTTCAGTGAGAAGCCTGAAGAGAAACTCTTACTAGATGAGTGTTGTATATGGGCTTCTGAGTCTAAATGGTTATGGATGTATAAAATTGTAAGACTAGTAGGAAAAAAGCAATTAGATAATGGAAAAATAAATAATAAAGAAAAGTTAACTGCAGTGGATGAACTTTTAAGTTTCATGGAAAATCTTTGTACTCTCAAGAGTGAACTCTGAGTAGTAACAGACTTAAAAATGGAAAACTGTCTTTAGTGGCCCTATAAGTACTGTGAAGAAGGAAGCTTCCAAACTGACCCAGTTTGGGATTTATTTAGCTAACAAACTCTGATTTAGTACTTATAATGTGCTAGGCACTATAAGTCATATTATATTATATTATATTAGTATGTACCCGGCAGTATATATCATATTAATATTAATCATATTATATTATATCAATCTCTTTTGATCCTCATTAAAACTGTGTCACCATTATTATTATTATTATTATTAGAGTCTCCATAATATAAAAGGATTCTACTTCTTTTTCCTATCCCTATCCAGGCTGGGTTGACATGAACAATGATGCAGTTTCTGCACCCCCCAAGTATGCTTGTGTTAAGAAATGTAACAGGACCAAAATCCCCCACCACACTGTGCAACCTGGCCCAGGCTGACATCCACCTAGAAAAAGAAGCGTTTTGCTGTTCATCCACCCAGGAAAGTTGCCTTTTTCCTATTTTGCACAAAGACCGGAAGCTGACCCAAATTAAAAATCCCATTGAGACAAAAGCCCTGACCTGGATGCTGCTCAGTTGACACTAAGATCTCCACAGCCTGTCTAACCCTTTCTTGTCAATCAGGACCCTCCACTCCAAAGTTCCAAGGTTGGGAATCTAGTCCCCTGGCCCCTGGTTGACCTTCTGCTCTGAATGGGCTAATCATCCCAAATCACAAACTTACCTACGATCACATGGTCCCTGCTAACCTCTCGAAGCATTTATGTCATAACAGGAGGTTCCAACATGCCTTTGCTGCAGGATCTGCTTAATAATGAGTGATATACATTTGAAGTAGTCCCCTGGCTCAAGGAGGTTAGATATGGATAAAAGAATGGAACTTTCCATCAAATATCGATAACCTGAGATCATTTGGGAGGTAGGGGAGTAGGGTGCTACACATGTGAATTCACCAACTATAGCCTTACTTTCTCTCCCTTTTCCTGAGTTTGAAAACTTGAAGTTTAGCCAGTCAGGACTCCTGTCCCCAGAAAGCTAAGATCCAGACAGTAATTCTTCATAGAACCTGAGGCTTCCCAGGGCCATCTTCATAAAGCTACTTCTTCATCCTACCCCAGGCTCAAACCAGACTCCTGCAGCCCCATCTAGGAGATCTGAACTCTTTCTAGCTAATCCCAAATGTCAGGAAATTTATCCCTGATACAAGAGACTCACTCTCTGGTGTTGGTTCTAGGTGTCTTTTTCTCAGACAAATAGGCAAGATCAAGCTATTCATCTTGGTTGCCTAAGAAATCAGTGGAAAAAATAGTAAAATCAGAACAACATGGGCTTGGGGGTTGAATAGAATTGAGTTCAATGCTAGAATAACCACTTATTAGCTATGTGTCCTTGAGCAAGTTATTTCACATCTCTGAGTCTTAATTTCAAAATATGTAATGTTGAGGGTGCCAATAATTACCAGCAAGTGTTGTAAAGATGAAAGTAGGATCCCCTATAAAGAGTGCCTATTGTAGTTGTTGGCAAATATTAAGTACTTAATAAGGTACTTGGGAGGAATTAGAGGAATTATCTCTGCCTAGCTTGTTTCCATATCCAAAAAGATCTTTCCCTCAGGTAGCAGGACAGGTGACACTAGAGAGAATTCACTGGTGACCCTTCCCACCCAGGACTAGCCTAGAAAGGAATAACACTCACAGTTGTATGTACTTTAAGTAACATTTGCCATTGTGATATTGTGACCTATAAGGAATATATATTTGATCTTCATCCCATTCCTGGCACAGATCTCTAAAAACCCTTGGAATTTCCCAAGTGAGGAAAGCAATAAAAATTATCTTTTGTTATGTTAATGAGGTGACTTTTAGAAAGCCCCTAGGTAACAATGGGGGCTGGTTGCCAGGGGTACCAATTTTGTGAATAGAGGGTTGGAACTTTCAATCCTTACCCTAGACCCCCAGGGAGGACGGTGGGGCTGAAAGTTGAGTTCCATCACCAATGGCCAATGACTTAATCAATCATGCCTATGTAATGAAGCTTCCATAAAACCCCAAAAGGACATGGTTCAGAGACCTCCAGGTTGGTGAACCAGAACACATCCACGTGCTGCCATGCTGGGCCCCAAATTCCATGGAGACAAAACTTCTGCATTTGAGATCTTTGAGTCCTCACCCTAGGAATCTTTTCATCCAGCTGTGGACTCATATAACTGGTTTCCTGAGTTCTGTGAGCTGCTCTAGCAAATTAATCAAACCCAAGAAGGGGGGGGGGTCATAGGAATCTCTAATTTGTATCCAGTTGGTCAGAAGTACAAGTAACAACTTGGACTTGTGATCGGCATCTGTAGTGGGTGCAGTCTTATGGGACTGAGCCCTTAACCTGTTAAATCTGATGCTATCCCCAGGCAAATAGTGTCAGAATTGAATTGAATTGTGGGACAGCCAGCTGGTGTCTGAGAATTGTTTGGTTTGGGGAAGAAACCTACGCATTGGAATTGGTGCTGGAACCAGAATTGTAGCCATCAGTGTAAACATAAAGAATGTCTTGGATTCAAAGTTCCTTATGTAGACTGAATCACCACCCATCTTTAGAGTGGAGAAGACCTGCCCCAGCGGCCTTGGAATTAGGCACTTGAGTTCAAATTCTGGCTCTGCCTTGAGCAGTCATGTGACCAGTCCATCACCTCCTCTCTTGAGCCTCAGTTTCTCCTTCTTATATGGAGCCAGTAATTACAACTTTGAAGAGTAAATAAATTTTTGCCAGGAACAAATGACATCATTGATATGGATACAACATAAAGTAGGGGCTCAATACATTGGCATTCTCTTCTCAGAGGAGACCAGATTAATACTGTCATCCATACAAACAACTGTACCCTTACCTGTTATTTCTAATCCTTGATACTTTGATATGTTTTGGGAAAATGACTTGCTGATATTTGGACACGTTAACAACATGGTTTTGTTTTACAAGCTGCCAGTACTAATCGTTGTCTCTGCACTTTCATCATATTTTTGAGCTTTTACATAAACTTCTTTTCTGTGTTAATGTGACCTTTCAAACCCCCGTTCCCTGAGCATTTGAGACAAGATGAGGATATGTAGAGTGATGAAGCTGAACTTACGCCTTTTTTCATTGAGAGGAAAGCAAGTCTGGGCAAATGGCTTTCGTGCCAGAAAAGCCTATTAAAATATTAAATGAGGAGTTAGTGACAGGTTTAACTAGCCTCTTGTGGCAAACCTCCAAATCTTAACTTACTAAGGCTGGTTTTGGCTGTAACAAACCAGCTGTCACAATCTGTGTGAGACCATTAATTACGTACAAGAGCACTGATAAATTAACGCCTAATGGCTGGAAAAAATTAGGAGTTCTTGCTTGTTTAATGCACTCTCTTCCCACTTTTAAAGGAGTCCCATAGGAAAATGACATTGAATGAAGTTTGTGGAGGTATGAAAGTTGAATAAAGTGAACAGTCACAAATGTCTGAGTGTAGCTCTCACAACTAAAACCTGGGTGATGTCCCTAGTAGGCAACTTTTGCAGTGGGAGTTCTTCTCCTGGCATCTTACATTCTTGTCCTGGGAGACCACTCTTCATGGGTCAGGTGGGCTTATAATAAGGCCCTTTTTGTGCTTTACTAACTGAGGAATTTTGGATCTGTTCCAAAATATAGCACCTTATTCTGAATATCTGCACTATAATGATAGTAACTACCATATATTGAGCACTTATGAAGTGACAGGCAATTGCAAAACCTGGCGATTCTCTTACTAATTAAAGTATGTTGTTAATAGGACATAAGGAGTAAAGTAGTACACTAAAGCAGGAGAACCTATGACCTAGACTTGAAGGATATAGAGGAGGAGAAGAGAGGAGTTGGGGTATTTCAGCCTTGTGCCCAATGCCCCAGAGGGTCAGCTGAATTTGGACCAACTCTGGCTAACACAGAACCCCTTGAATTATCAGAACTCTCAATTAGCAAGAAAGGAAAATAGTTCCTGCTACTTTAGTCTCAGTTTACTACTACAGATGACAGCCGGCTGATGTGGGTGGACTAGGAAACAGACCTGCTAGGATTTGACTTCATGATAGTAATTTGGAGCCTGTATAGATTGATCGTATTAATGGCCCCTTATCTCATTCCTCAGTGTACCCAGTGCATGTGACTTTGCAGTTCTTCTCACTAAAGAGGTGAAGTCTATTTCCTCACATTGAATATGGGTTGGCCTTGTGACTTGCTATGACTGATAAAAAGCAGCAGAAGTGGCCACACTCCAGTTCTGAGCTTGGGTCTTAGGAGGCTTTGGCCATTTCTGCTTGTCCTTGCACTCCTCTACTGCAATGAGAACATGCCTGGGATAGCTCGCTAGAGGAGGAGACACAAAAAGTAGAGCTGAGTTTTCATCATCATCCCAGATGAGGCCACCCAAGATCAGCCAACAGCCAGCCAACCCCCAGACTTGAAGTAAGCCCAGCCTAGATCAGCAGAGCCATCTTGCTGACCTGCAGCAGTCTGTGGATACATAAGCAAACACAGCCAAGATCAGCTGCTCCCAACCCAAATCAGCTGAACCCTGAAGACTCACAAGACAAATATACAATTATTGTTGTTTGTCACAGAGGATTTTTGGTTGTTCATCATGCAACATTATTGTGGCTGTAGGGAAATTATACAGAGCCTTAAAGAAGCCACTGCTTCACTCTAGATTTTTAAGAACAAATTCATTAATGAGAGGATTATTGTAGTTCATGTCACAGGGCTCATGGTAAGAGGGTTAAGAGAAAAAATCTTAAACCTTATCCAGCCTGCCTATTCAATCTTAAATAGAAGTTCTAGCACATTCAGTTCCACTCAAGTGGCAAATATTTCCTCTTTAGCCAACCTTTAGTCAAGCTTCTCTGAACTCTCTGCTCAACTAGGCCTGAACTTGGGCTTCTGTCTCTGACCTTGTAGAGTCCAGTTTTAGCAAGAATGCTGCTAATCAGTTTAGAGAGAATCCCCCATCCTCAGTATCTGATCACTTGCAATATCTGGTTAAATTTCCACGTCTCTCACCATCCCTTAGGTGATGTCTGATAACCCTAGCCTGCTTTCAGCAAGAATTATTTTGAGTTGGTTTAGCAAGAATCTCCCTATCCCTGATGTTTCCTTTTAGCAATTTTTCATCCACCTACCCTTACCCTGCTCCTTGGCTATAAATACCCATTTTTCTTTATTATTTTTGGATTTGAACTTGATATCTCACTCCTACTGCAAACCCCTAGTAAAGTAGTCCCTACACCTATCACGATAGTATTGAATACAGTCTGCATTACCATTTTAAGAAGTGTCGGAATAATTGTTTCTTTAACACAAGACATATATATTGAATATCTAATGTATGTAGGACAACTTGCTAAGCAAAAATTTATTTGGAGGAGTAATTCTCAATGCGAGGACACACTGGGGAAATAGAGCGGAACTATGGTATGTAACTTCCCTCCTCCCTCTACACTGAGATGCTGTGGGTGATGGTTATGAACTCTGTAAATAGCCTCTCCTGCTAATGAGAGAAAGTTGTACCCTTCAGGTATGTTGGGTGGGAAAAATGGAGAACCATCAACTTAATAAAGTCAGGGTTAAGTTTCTTTTGTCAAATATAACCATCATTTGTTGAAAATGAAGGACTCCTATGTGTTATTATAGTCATACCTGCCAAACGGTAAGGAAAAGAATGACAATGCTCATGAGTTCCCTTGATATACAGGACTTGTTTTGCAGCAGGCTCACTCAGTCAATGTTTTCACACTACAAAAATTCCCAGATAAATAAAAAGTCTTCCTTTAGCCAATAGATGATTATTCATTCAAAAAAAACCCCACAAAAAACAAACTATAAACTAGGCTTTCAATAATGAATTTTTTCTTGATTCCTTAACATAAACATAGCATCAGGTGTTGGCTTATTAAATGCCGTGCTTGAGACCAAGCCCTATGGTGAGATTCTTAACCCAAGTGTGGATTAGCAGATGACTAAGCTTGGATCCTGAGTCTGCACAAGAATATGAGTAGTAAGTAACCAAAAAAGTTGGCTAAAACACTCACTACCTAAAATTTCTAGTGTGCATTGCTAAAATTCACAAAATCTCTTTAACTTTTAGGAAGACCCTTGGTGATGGGCAGAATACTCCCTATGATGGTCAGTTTTCTGTGTCAATGTGGCCGGGCTAGTGTACCCAGTGATTTAACCAAATATTAATCTAGGTTTGCCATGAAGGTACTTTGCAGATGTGGTTAGCATCTATAATCAGGAGACCTTAAATAAAGGAGATACCCTTGCTAATGTGGGTAGGCTTGAGCCAGTTGATTGAAGGCCTTAAGAGCAAAAACTAAAGTTTTTCAGAGAAGAAGAAATTCTGCCTCAAGGTTAAAATCAGTTCCTGCATGTGTTTCCAACCAGCCAGCCTGCTCTATAAATTTTGGACTTTCCAGCCCCAATAATCATGGAAGCCAATGTCTTAAAATAAATCTCTTAATATATATACACATATATATGTAATACATAGATATATATGTAATATATGTACATACTATGTAGGTAATACATGTTACATATGTATATTGTTATATATTATAATATATATATGTATCTCCTGCTCTGGAGAATCCTGACTGATACAGTACATAAATTTAAACCTCCATCACCATCACAAAATTAACTTCTACAGTCCTGAACCACTTCCACCTATTTTGCACCCAACATATGAAATCACTTCTGATACATTTGTTTCTAACCACTTTTATGGTCTTAGGATTTGGCTTTGAAATTGGATTCGGTATTCTTTGCTGTGACCTTTTGTAGGAGGCGCTGTTTGCTTTCTGCCCAGATCCACTTGGATCATTTTAACTTTGCTTTGTGTCCTTCCCCAGGATTTTGGGTGATTTTACTTCTGAAGGTCCACATCTGTGACTCTCTTTGGAGGTCCTCCCTTGAGTTACTGAAGCCTCTTTCTCCACAAGCTCAGAAGCCTAAGAGTTTATATCCTCCTGTGTGGCTCTTAGCCAATGACTGGCTGGTGTGGGAATATGAAAGTCCAGCTCCTGTGCCTTGAGTTGGGGTAAACTCTGAAAGGTAATTTGTACTCCAGAGGTCCCCTGTGGAATTGGACTGAGGCTGGGACTTTCCCTGAAACAGTATCCTTGCTTGATTTCATGCCATTTCTAGTCCTGCTTCCTTACTGCCTTACCAGTATCTTCTAGAAATTCTTCATTATCTCAGGGTTTATTTCTGGCAAATTCAGCCTAGGGCACCCTTTCCATTCTCCTTTGTCTGTGATCCAGATTCTTATTCTAGCTATGTTAGCTTGTGAGGGCCTGAAGAGATCATCTGTCTCTAATTGTGCAGACACTTCAATGAGGAGTGAAATGCTTAGTTGGTTCTGGCCCCATGAGTAGAATCCAGATGGGTCTGACAAAATACTAAATATAGACTGCAAAAACAAAGGTAGAATTTCAGAATGACACATTCATAGCATCTCAGAGTTGGAAAAAACCTAAAGATATCTAATCCACAGTTCTACCTACTCATGAATTCCTTCTTCAGCCTCTATGGAACGTGGTCACTCAGATCCCTTTTGAATGTTCTCTACTTTTTAAAACACTGAGTCTCATTGTTGAACAGTTCTGTTAGAAAGTTTAATCTCATGCTGAGTCAATCTATCCTCTTATGAACCATTTAAAATAAGAAGTCTTGCTGTTTATAAAAACTACATCACAGGAGGAAGGAGCCAGCAGTCCCAGTGACTGCACTCACCACAGTACAATTCCTTAACACAAAATTCTAGAAGTTTTCTTTTAAACCTGAGTTTAATTCAAGATCTTTCTCATATTTGCCTGTTTTCTATAGGGGAGGAGGAGCCTCAAGTCACAAGATGGGGACGATAAGACATTTCAATTGTCAACAAGGCAGAGACTTGGAGCTTTAAGTTAGCAAACTTCAAAAAGGCAACTTGTAAGGGTGCTGATAACATATTTGAGAAGATCACAATCTCTATCCAATAAAACACTGAGGATCCAAAAAAGGGGTTACAATATTTGTGTAGCTAAGATACTCAAGTTCTGTAAAGAGTCACAGCAATTATCCAGAGGAAGTGAACATCAAGGATCTCTTTGTTGGGTGAAAATTTAACTTCTAGAAAACATGACATGAAATCTAGTGTTTATGTGGTGGCTGATTTCCATGAATACACAAAGTGGATGTAATTCCTCATTTGATCACCTAACCCACTCTATAACATTTGAGTTGAGTCCTGGCTTAAGGATCTTTCTGCCTGACTAACCATCTTCAGGTGCTTCAGTCATTCTTTGAAATACACAGCAAGGCTCATTGCCCTCAGCCCACCCTCCGTTCTGCTCTATCTTCTGTCCCAGTGGCTCCCCTTCCTCTTCCTATCTGGGTTCATCTCTGCATCTTGCTGTCCTTCAAATTCTCTTCCTTTTCAAGGGCTGAAACTGCACTGTAAATGAATGTTAAATTCAATGTCCTTCCTCAGGCCTAAAGGCTGACAAAATGTGCCCCTACCAATAATCTGCCCTCAGCTTCTCTGGTTCCTTCCCAGGTCCCCCATTCCAGCCTCACTGGTCTCCTCACTATTCTTCAAATATACCAGGCACCTCATGCCATGGGGCTCTTACATCACTCTCTCTTCTGTCTGGAAATATCTACCCCAACAAATTTCCCTGGCTTCCTTACTTCCTAGAGACTTTTGCTCACATGTCACGTTACTAGACAGACTTTCTCTGACCACCCTGGCACACTTCCTAATTCCCCACTTTGCTCTATTTTACTTAATGGTACTTGTCACCTCTTTAGATGTTTGTAAAGTGTATATGCTTATTCATTTATTGTTTTTCTCCCCCTATCAAAATATAATCACCAGAAGAGCAGAGAATTTGTCTATTCTGTTCATGGCTACCACCTGACAACTTAAACTATGTCTAGCATAGAGTGTAACTACTCAATAATTATCTATTTAATAAAAATAAATAAATTTACATGTCACCAAAGTTCATATCTTAAGGTGTTTCATTTTTGCAATTTTTTGTTTGCAAAAGTAACACAATACTCCTGAATCTCTGCCCCTACTTATGTAGTTTTCCTCCCCCAAAGTGAACAATATAATAATTTTTTTATGTATCATACCAGGGACACTTTTTACATATACAGGAAAATATACATGAATTTTTTTTTTTATACTTTTACTCAAATGTTGGCCTACTATGCATTGTATTTTGCTAACTGAACAATATAACACGGAATTAGTCCATATCAGTATAAATGAAAATACTTCATTTAAAAAATATTTGCTTGGGACTTCCCTGGTGACGCAGTGGTTAAGAATCCGCCTGCCAGTGCAGGAAACATGGGTTCAAGCCCTGGTCCGGGAAGATCCCACATGCCGCAGAGCAACTAAGCCCATAAGCCACAACTACTGAGCCTGTGTACCACAACTACTGAAGCCCTTGTGCCTAGAGCCTGTGCTCCGCAACAAGAGAAGCCACTGCAATGAGAAGCCCACATACTGCAACGAAGAGTAGCCCCCGCTCACCGCAACTAGAGGAAGCCCGTGCACAGCAACGAAGACCCAACACAGCCAAAAATAAATAAATAAATAAATAAATAAATTTATTTAAAAAAAAAATATTTGCTTAGTCTTCCCTTGAAAGGATGTACCATAACTGATTTAACTAGTCCCCTGTTGATAGACAGGTAGGCTGTTTCTGTTGTATGTTTTCTTTGTACTTTCATTATTTTGATTATTTTCAAATATTGAGTTGGACCATATAAAACTGTAGACAGTGAACGATTTTTGGTTTACCTAAACAACAGTGTCATTTGATTCAACCTGATTTTCATTAAAAGGATAAATATCTAGAAGTGAAAATCCTGGAGTAAAGGAGATGGACATTTATAAAATGAATGAATGTTGCCAAATCGTCCTTCAAGGAGAATGCGTGATAACATTCCCAGTGTGTCAGAGTTCCTATTTCTCCACACTCCCTGCTGGCACAGAATGTAATTAAATGTTCCTAACTTTATCAATGTGATAAGAAGAAAATGGTACCTCCCAGATTTAATTTGCATTTCTTTTATTACTAGGCAGAGCATTTCTTTACATGTATAAGAACCATTTGTGTTTCTGATTTTGTGAACTGTCTATTGAAATCTTCTGCCTATTTTTTCTTTTAGATTTTTGTCCTTTTCTTATTGATTTGTAGAGGCTCTTTATAAAAGAGAGGATCTGTATATTTACAATATGTGTTGCAAATATTTTCTCCTACTTTGTATTTTGTTTTTGACTTTATTTTTTATTTGCACGGTTCTACTTTTACATTTATGTGGTTAAACTTATGAGATTTTCATGTTGGTTTTGTGTTGTGATAAAAAATTACTTCCTCTATCCAAGATTATTTTGAAAGAATTTTCATATTTTCTTCTAGTATTTTCTAGATTAAATTTGTATTGAATCTTCTAAAAATATAGAGCTCATTTTTATGTATGAGGTGTGGTCAGTAGCCAGCTGTATATTTTTTTCAGATGGCTACTCAATTTTTCCCAACTCTGTTTTTGAATATCTTTTTTAACTTTTTTTTTATATTTTAAATTTTCATATGTATTCCAGTTTAGATTCTGAGATTCCTGATATATGTCACTAGTTTTTGTCTGTTAATGTAGCAATACTACATTATTTTAATTACTGTAGATGTATAATATTGAAAACCTAGATCATCCTTGTTACCCTTCTTTTTCAGCATTTTCTTGAACCTACTAGCTTGTTTAATTTCTATATTGATTTTATACTCAATTTATCTAGATTCCACCAAAAATTCTGTTGGAATTGAATTTAATGAGAATTTCTCTATTGTTTCTTCATTAAACATGATGCTGATTTTTGAAGGTAAAGTATATTTAAAATATATATTCATAAAGCTGTATATTGTGTTAAAAATATTCACTTTTTCTATTTACTCAGGTTTTTGTTAAGACGAGCTACTAACTTCAGTATCTTTTTAGCATCTTTAGAGATAATCATAATTTTTCTCTTTTGACCTCTTTCTATGATGAATTGCGTGGATGGATTTCCTAAACTTTCAACAATCTGGAATTAAGCTCCACTTAGTGCGTTATTCTTTTAAGGTGCTTCTGGATTCTGTTCATTATTGTCTCAGTCAGCTTGGGCAGCTATAACAAAACACCAAAGACTGGGTGGCTTAAACAACAGACATTTATTTCTCACATATCTGGAGGCTGTGAAGTCCAACAAGATCAGCATGCTGGCTAATTCAGTTCCTGGAGACAGTCCTCTTCCTGACTTGTAGGCAGCTGCCTTCTTGCTATGTCATCACATGGTGGAGAGAGAGAGAAAGAGAATGTTCTCTTGTTTCTCTTCTTACTGGGTGCTAATCCCATCACAAAGGCCCTACCCCCATGACCTCATCTAAACTTAACCACCTCCCAAGAGCCCCACCTATAAATACATTGAGAGCTAAGGCTTCAACATATGAATTTTGGGGAGATACAATTCAATCCATTGGAGTTATCAGTATATGTAAATTAGTTGGTCTGCAATTTACTTCTTTTTTCTTTTTCTGTAAGGTTTAGGTTTCAATATTATGCTAATCTCATAAGAAAAGAATTTCAAAAACTGTTTTATACTTCTGTGTTCTGGAACAATTTAAGTTGGACTGGATTAACCTCTTCCCTACAGATTTGGTGGAATTACTCTATGAAATCATCTGAGGTGGTTGTTTTGGGGGAGATGTAACACTTTGACTATTCTCACAGGTTTAATGTACACTAATGACACTTAAGCCTCATTAAGCCTCATTAAGCCCTCATGTATGGGACCCTAACAAGGTCCTAGAAGGCCCTAGAAATTAGTCCACATGGTCATATGTTTTTGTGAAATCTGCAACTTAAAATGTTTTAAATCACAATTGACTAAGGCCATTGTCTCTTTCCATGCTAATTTCTATGTCACTCTTCTGGTTTTGGCACGTGATGTTGGATTGGCTGCAGACTTTTTTGGGGATCTGGCCAAAGGGAACACAGTAGCCTTGGAGATGCACCACTCAAATCCATCCTTCAAGAAAGGACTCACATCCCAAGTGAAAGGAGCATAGTCAGGAGACAGTCTCTGGCCGTCTTCTTCTTCGGGGTCTATTTGAGATGTAAAGAGTCTCCTTGCCCAAGGTCACACCCCTCCCAGGACAGCCCTCTCTTCCAATGACTGAGTGAGGAGGGATAGAAAGGCTCAGGCATTTCAGCCCAATGCACAGCACTCTGACTTTAGGGCTTTCTGCAGCACAGGCTCTGTGCCATCCTGCTTCCTCTCTTTCTCACCCCAGATGTTGATCCCTAATGAATATCTTGCACCCTAAACTGCCTCCCAGTATCTGCTTCTGGAAGATCTAGCCTGCAACAGGAAAGTCGAGTTCAGAATATATCTAGTTTAGTTTTAATAGAATACCACACACACACACACACACACACACACACACACACACACACACACACACACTACAGTCTTCAGTCATGTTTGTGTATTGTTAGCTGATATGTTATATAGGAATGGTTTCCAAAGTACTCCCACTTCCCACTATATTTACTTGCCTGGCATCATGACATGAAAGTGCAGCAGAGATTACACTGAGATATGAACTTGTCCTATGGTACCCAGTTCTGAAAGTATCTGGTATGGAGGAGAAATAAAGTTTGAACTGTATGAAGCCAGAAGCTAATCAGTGGAAAAGTCTTCCAGTTGCCAAATATTTACCTCTGAAAGCAAAGGATTTGTTTTCAATCAATACCTAGTCAAAAGGGAAGATTTCTCCTGGAAGGAAAATACTCAATAATGCAACATAAACATTTACAAAAGTACCACAGTTTTTTTAAAAATCACAGTGTGCAAAATAGAACATCCCAGGATTCTCATGTGTAGGGCACATGTCAGAAGCAGTACTGAAAATAGCAAGTATATCTGTGTGTGAAGTCATGTGTTTTTTGGTTTTGTTTTCTGTATCCCTAGAAACTGAATTGCACCTTAGCAAGGCTGGGAGGTTGCAGACAAATGGCATGTCAAATTACCATCAAAAACTGAAAGAACTTGAATAAACAAGCATTCCAGTGACAAAACCACACATAATTATAAATGCATGTAGCATTGACATAATTGTGTAATGATTACACAATTATTACACAATTATTCAGCTCAGTGGAACATAACAGCAATTTTAAAATGCATTTGAATTGCTCTACATTATTAGTAACATCAATTCAAACAGTGTCTAAGATTAAACACTGCACAGGAAAACTAGAAAATACCTGAAAATCCATATCTTGTATACACGAAAGAAACTTAATAGTGGTTTTTCCCAAATTTGCTGACAATCCTAAAATGTTTTTATATTATCAGTAGAGCTGTGAAGCTGAAAGACACTAAAAGAGACAATAATAAAAAAACAAATTTTGATAAATATTGCTAGAGGAAATAACAAATTGGTTTCTTGCCTTTCTGTAGAGAATGATGCTCCAAAATCATCTGTATATGATGAGATCACAAGGTATGTAGCCAAGAACTATAGAAGAAAATGTATTATAAATAAATCAATTAAAATATTATATTATTTACCTGAGTCTTGTAATATTTGTATTTGGGTTTAGTGTTTGTAATTTTTCCTTTTTTCTTTTTTCATTTCAAATAAACATTCACTTTGTTATTTTTTTGTTTCAGAAACATGTGTCTTTTTTATAAAGAGGGTGACAAAATTACTTAAGCATTGAGACCCAAAAGACCAGAATCCACTTCTGCTCTTATGGGTGTGTGTTTGTGTGTACAAATACACACATCTGCATCTAATGGTATTTGGGCTTTTTAGATTTTCTATTTCTTCTGTGGTCAGTTTTAGTGATCTGTGTTTTTCTAGATAATCATTCTCTACATTCATTCTATTTGCATTTTCCAATTTATATACACATTGTTGAGCAAAGTATTTCATAATTTTTTGTCTGTAATAATTTACCTCTTATGATTTAATTTGGTGTCCTTTCTTTTTCCTGATTAAGTTATCCAATGGGTTTCTCTGTTTATTGTTCTCTTCTCTTAAAAACTCAGCTTTTCTTAGGGAACCCTCCTACACTATTGGTGGGAATGTAAGTTGGTACAGCCACTATGGAAAACAGTGTAAAGGTTCCTCAGAAAACTAAAAATAGAATTACCATATGATCCAGCAATCCCACTTCTGAGAATACACCCAGAGAAAACTATAATTCAAAAAGATACATGCACCCCTATGTTCATAGCAGCACTGTTCACAATAACCAAGACATGGAACCGAGCTAAATGTCCATCAATTGATGAATGGATAAAGAAGATGTGGTACATATATACAATGGAATACTACTCAGCCATAAAAAAGAATGAAATAATGCCATTTGCAGCAACATGGATACAACTAGAGATTATCATACTAAGTGAAGTAAGTCAGAAAGAGAAAGACAAGTACCATATGATATCACTTATATGTTGAATCTAAAATATGACACAAATGAACCTATCTACAAAACAGAAACAGTCTCATAGACGTAGAGAACAGACTTATAGTTGCCAAAGGGAAGAGGAGAGGGACAGGGATGGAGAGGGAGAGGGATGGACTGGGAATTTGGGGTTGGTAGATGCAAACTATTGCATTTAGAATGGATAAACAGCAAGGTCCTTCTGTATAGCACAGGGAACTATACTCAATATCTTGTGATAAACTATAATGGAAAAGAATATTAAAAAAGAATGTCTATATGTGTATAATTGAGTCACTTTGCTATATAGCAGAGATTGACACAACATTGTAAATCAACTCTACTTCAATAAAAAAAAAAGTGATAAAAAACTCAGCTTTTCTTTATTAGTTCACCAATTTTTTAAAATTAATTACTTTCTGCTCTTATTTTTATTTAATTTTTTCATCTGGTATGCCTTTTCTAATTCTTTTATTTTCACCCATTCTTTGTTTTAAATGTGTTTATTTTATCAGCATATAATTGGGTTTGTTTTGTAATTCAGTTGTGTTTTTTAAATTATGGCATTTGGCAATATAGGGGTGGGAGAGTGGGAGGTATAAACTACTGGGAGTAAGATAGGCTCAAGGATGTATTGTTCAACACAGGGAGTATAGCCAGTATTTTGTAATAACTGTAAGTGGAAAGCAACCTTTAAATTTTTATGCATTTTTTTTTTTTTAATTATGATGCTTGGCCCATTTGCAGTTACTGACATGTCAGATGTGTTTAGTCTTAATCTTGGTATTATGGCATGCTTTCTGTTTGCATAGATTTTCTTTACTTTTTAAAAATCTTTCACTATATTGTGTGTTCTATTCCTTTGATCATTTGAAAGGTTTACATATTTCTGCTACACAATTTCTTTATAATCATAACAACATAATATATTTAAGCCTTCTTATTCCTTAAACAGCATCAATTGAGCTTCCATGATAAGAGTGACAAAATTGATACATGACCATCTTTTCCCTTGCCGCATCCTCCAATTTTAGTTGATTATACAATTTTTTTAATGAATTATCATCTTTAAATGACATATTTTAACTCCCAGTTATAAAGAACAAGGGTATAAGCATACTCACATTTCTTTCATTTTTTCTCACCCTTCTCTCCCATTGTAATTTGCATAGTTTCTACATTGTTAATATTAACAGTATTTATACTCTATACTCACATTTATTTAGTCTCTATTCTACTTCTGAGTGTAATACTATGTTTCTTTTTATGGATTCCTTTGCTATGGCCTAACATTTCTTTGTTGGCTAAAAATATTACTCCAGGAGTTTTTTCAAGAAAGGATCATAGGAACTACACGTTTGAAAATGTTTTTCTGACATTTTTTGTATCTGAGTTAGGGATAAAACTAATGGGTCTTATTTTATTACCTTGAAGATATCATCCTTATGTTTTGATACTGAAAATTTTTTTACTCTTACATAGAGAAAATGTGTTGGGGCAACGGAATTCCAACAGTCTCAGAAATTAAAGCCACTATAAATTGGTCACTCGATCTCGAGACAAGTTGAAACCTGATGCACTTTGGTTTCTTCCCTACTGAAATTCTGTAATCTGGATCCAAATGCAAAGTTCCCCTTTCCAATAATATCAACGGATTTGAGTTAACAAAGTTGCATATTAAGTAGCAGTTTTTTTTAATTGTCCATTTTTTAGCTCAAATTTCCTAATAAAAACATCTAACACAAATCTATTTCAATAAGGCTCCTCTTCCTATCTCTCAAGGCCTTTACTTTCTGTCTTAAAGTTTATAATTCACCACTCCCCTACAGAGCCCCTCTGACCCATCCAACCATAAGTCTTTACTCATACAGTTTGCATTACCTCCTTCACCCCATTCTAAACTTGCTCCGTGAAACCAGACACCCCAGATTTAATCTGGTGGCATTGCCTTTTCCCTGACTCCACTTATCCTGCAATCAAAAGACCCACATGTAACTGCATGCTTTACTAAAGTAGAGCCATTTACTTCTTTAATATAAATTTAGTGATGAACTTCCTAGCTGTGGCCTATAATAAGCTGTGTGTCTGGCCCTAGATAAAGTTCTACTCAGCCTTGTTGCAGTGGGGCCCAGGAAGTGGGAGATTTATTTCGTGTTGGTTTCCATCACAAAGTCCAGGTATTGAACTTTTGCTTTTTTGACTCAGTAATGGTAACTCTAATTAATGATAATAATTATCTTATTTTTAAAGTTTTTCTGGAGCTATATATTTTAAGAAATTAAGGCAATTTACATGCTTTAGATTTGAAATTAATGGCCATGCCCTCACTACATAAAACTTTAGATGTAATTTATTTGCCTTTGTGCATGTGTTGAAATCACCTTATTTGTGGTATAAGAAGCATTCTTTTTCCTTTCTTTGTTAGATTTTAAACTTTTCTGAAATTTCAGCAACCTCTTTATTGATTTTCAAAAAGTATCCATTGCATAATATTAAAAATATAAAAACATGAAGATATTTAATATCTATAATCTTAGTTTATAAAATAGATAGTAAAGTTTTTGTATATGTTTCTCCAAATAAACACACACATATGCACATGGGTTTTTTTAATGAAATCTATATTAAATACTTCACCCAGGACTTAAAAAAAATTTTTTTTCAGTTTTAAAACAAATGTATATATATATATATATTTAATATTTATTGGGGTATAGTTGATTTACAATGTTGTATTAGTTTATGGTGTACAGCAAAGTGAATCTGTTCTACATATACATATATCCACTCTTTTTTAGATTCTTTTCCCATATAGGCCATTACATAGTATTGAGTAGAGTTCCCTGTTCTATACAGTAGGTCTTTATTAGTTATCTATTTTGTACATAGTAGTGTGTATATGTCAATCCCAATATTCCAATTTATCCTTCCCCACCTTGCCCCCTGGTAACCATAAGTTTATTTTCTACATCTGTGACTCTACTTCTGTTTTGTAGATAAGTTCATTAAAACAAATGTATATTTATTGTAGAAAATTTAGTAAGAAACTTAAAATGTTTTTAGTCGTCTATCAAAGACACCTTAAAGAATGGAAAATATGGAAAATGACAAATTATCAACTGACAGAATACATTTGCAGTAGAATTAATTGACAAATGACTAGAATAAAGAATATTTCAAGAGCTCATAGAGGCATAATAAAAAGACAAAATGTCCAAATGAAAAATGAATTTAAAGAGTATGAATAGGGATGACACAGGAGCAGAAATATAAGTGGCTAAAAATACTACAAAAAGATGTTCAAACTTCATAGTAATTGCGAAAATGCAAATCAAGATAAAAATATCATTTTACACCAAATTAATTGACAATCAATTTTTTGGACAAATTCGTAATAAAAATTTAAAAGTTTGAACAATGCCATATCTTGGAGATGTGGATCAAAGGGAATTCTTGCACATAACTGTTAAGAATAAAAACTGGTATAGCAATTTTAAAACATAATTTGGCATTTTCTTTTATAGATAAACATTTGCTTACTCCACCAATCAGCAGTTTCCCTTCTTGGCATATACCCAAGAGAAACTCTTTTACGTGTGTACCAGGAGATGTGTGCATGAATGTTTTTAGTGATACTATTCAAAATAGTAAAAAATTGGAAATGTTTCACACATTCATTGCCAAAAAAATATAAACTGTAGTATAGTCACAAAACACATTTTCATACAGCAGTGAAAATTAATGAACTATATCTATATATTATTTGGGTAACCTAATATTATACTATACTTGGGAGGTGCAAACCAGGGTGAGGAAAAGGGAACTGAAGGAATAACATACAAGAGTAAAAAAATAATTTAAAAAACATGGTCTATGCATGGACCAAGGATGATAGTGTGGCAGAAACCATGGATTATAGTCAATCCACTTTTATGCACACTGAGAACACATGTCAAAAGAGAAATTATTATATTTTTTTGTAAAGAAAGAAAATTTAACTTTGTTTCCCAGGTGACATTTCAAGATCGCTTACTAAATATACAATCCAGTTACCCCATGCTTCTTGCCCTGGATTTTTCTGCCTCATTTCTGCCTGTACCCAGATGACAGGAATTTCCCCCAAGTAGTTTCTTCCATTAACTGTCAACTTCTTTCTTTTTATAAAATAATGTGTTTTTTTATTGAAGTATGGTTGATTTACAATGTTGTGTTAGTTTCAGGTGTACAGCAAAAAAATGATACAAATGAACTGATCAACTTCCATCCCTTCTTTCTCTATCAAAGTCTTCCTTATCCTTGAAGGCCCAATTCAACATGTTCACCAAAACTTTTCCAATCAAAGTCTAACTTTCTTAGAACAGACATGTAAATGTAATAGAAATAAAAGTTGCAAGGATATCCTAAAAAGAACAAAGGAATTAAATAAACATGACATTTGATTGATACATATGCCTCAGTGTCTTATACACAGTTTTACTCAAAATTTTAGTTCCTCCTTCCCCATTTCTTCCCTTCCTCTGCATTCCCATAAAATGTTTCTATTAAGCACTCTTTTTTTAAAATTTGTCTGAGTTATCTCTATTAAATTTACAAATATTTTCCAAATTGTAAGTACCTAGAAGGCAAGGACCATTCTTGTAGCGATGTTGTTGGTGCCTCACCAGATCCTGTGGGATCCCTTTTATAGGCTGGGTGTGCCCATCCCCCAGCTGCTGACAGAACTGCTGCGCCCAGCTCACACCTGCAGTCTTCTCTGGAGGGTTGCCCTTGAGCAATTGTAACTGCCTTGGGGTTTATATCTCCCTCAGAACAGCCAGTAGCCAAAGACTGTGTGATGCAGGGGCTACAAAAGCCCCTTGCCTTAGAGCTGGACAAATTCTGTGGTGCAAATTACACTCTTGAGCTTCCCCCCCAGGATAAGATTAAGGCTAGATTTGACCTTGCTTGGTATCTTCTCCTTCTCGATCCTTCTTTCTTTACTCCCTTACTGGGGCCTCCTGAGAGCACACCCTCAGTAAATCACTTGCCCAGGAATTCTCCTCTCAAGCTCTGATCCTAGGAAACCTGACCTAACACAGTTATTTACTAAAATTTGTATCATCTAAAATGTTGAACACAGTGATTGGAACAGAATAGAACTTGGCACCATTTTGTTGAATTTAATCGTATTAAAGTTTGCTGGAATGATGTTGGTATGTGTGTAGGAGAAAGAATTTACTCTTCTTTTCCTTTTATAGATAAATGTATCCAAGGGCTCTTGATTGTTAAAGGCAGAACCCATTTCAGAATAGCTTAAGCACAAAAGATAATCTATTGGTGCACATAACTGAAAAGTCCAAAAGCAGCCCAAGTCACCCTGAGTTAAAGAGTTTTAGGCAAAGGTGAAGCCAGGAACTCAGATGGTGTCATTTTTCCATTTATTCCCCTTTGCTGCTGGTTTCTGTTTTCTTTGGCATATTGGTCTTTTCCTCCTCTATTGTAGGTGGTTTCCTTCACTGGGCACAGAAAGGTGGCTGTAGACAGCTTTAAATTACTGCATCTTCACTTCTTGTGAGCCCAGAAGGAACACACCTTCTCTTTCTTTGAGTAGCCATGCATAAAATCGCAAAGAATATTGTCTGACTAAATGCCCATCTCTAAATGAATTACTGTGGCCAGGTGATATAGGAAGCAGGCAAACTTGGGTCATGTGTCCACTACTGTGGCCCAGGGCCCAGGTCAGTGAAGTCCTTTCTGAAACATGGGATGGAATCTGCTTAGGAGAGTTTGTATCTGTTTGAAGAGGGGAGTATGGAATATTAGACACATGAAAGCAACATCTACCTGTCACCGTACACAATAAGCCTGATCATTGGCAAATCTATTTTATTGTGTTATTTACTTACTACTTTTTAAAAAATGTTCCACACACTTCATTTATATTGGCTGTCACAATTACTACACTTAAACCCCATTAGAAGGTTTTTTGCCCCAAGTCTCTTGCCTCAGGAGCTGTGTACTTTGGAGGGCTACCTTGCAATTTTCTAAGTCCCCCTCCAGTTCCTGACCCCGTTTATCCCTTCCAGGGCATGCTCTGATCCTCTGCTTCACATGTATGGTTGACCAGCTGCTCCGAGGAGGGCTAGAACTTGTATAAGTTTGTCCTGGGTCCTGTAACTGGTCCCTGGTTCTAAGAGCGTGCGTAACAAGCAGATTGCTCTTGCTTGCTGACTTAATATTTCTTTCATAGAATTGTACGTGATTGGTCCCCAGAATGCTGTGACTGGTTTTTGTGATTCTCACATACTGATCGGACGACAAAGAATATGTAAGGACATCTTCCCTATCCACTCTCCTAAATCTGTATCAATAAATCATCATACTTCTACAAATACAGTTTTTTTTAAATTATATTTTTAAACAAATTGTTTATATAGACAAAGGCCCCACTATAAACATTTTCCTGGGACCCTGCACAGCCTATAGGAGGCCCTGCCTGCCATACTCTCTGAACCCTTCTAAGGAATATTGCCTCATCCATGTTTTTTTGTTAAGAGATGCAAATGTTTTTTAAGCATTTTGGTCTTTTCCTTCATACAGGGGACCATGTTCAGTACAACACAACTCCTCAGCCATAATGATTTGACCAGAAATGGTCACCTGACCCAAACACAGTCAAACAGTGTTGATGACTCAGATATTTTGGTAGAAAAATATGGTTGCAAATGCTATATCACTCACCCACAAAGGGGAAAGGTCTACATCTCCTCTCTTTGACTCTGTGATCCGAAAGAATACAGTAGAAGTGGTGCTATACGGTTTCCAGACCTAGGCCTTACAAGATGGGCAACCTCTACTTTCTGTCTTTTGTAATACAAGTCATCATGCTGTGGAGAAGCCCAGGTAGCCATGTGGAGATGCCCATGTAGAGAGAAACCCATGTCTTAGCTAGCAGCCTCCACTGAGTGCCCGGCCAACAGCCAGCATCAGCCCTCCAGGTATGTGGGTGAGCCATCTTGGAAGTGGATCTTCCAGACCATCTGAGAGACCTCAGCTGATGCCACATGAAGCAGAGATAAGCTGAACCCACAGAGCCCTGAACAAATTGCAGATTTGTTACACTGCAATAGATGACCAGAATTTCTACTCTCTGTCTCTGCTTCTCAGACATTATAGTGTGGGCTGACACAAAAACTCTTCAGAAACAGGGAGCTATCAGTCTCATTAGATTCTTGCTATTAGAAATTTAAGTTTGAAAAGATGAAGAAATAAGTATTGGCTGTAACAAAAGAAGTTACAAGTCCATGAGACTGGGGAAGAATCCATGATGAGGAGAGGAGGCAAGAGGAGTCCTGAAGGATATGATGAAGTTCAGCTCGATCCCACCCTCAATATCGTCACACGTATGTTTACATTAATTTTCCTTCACATGGACAAAGGCATGAGTTTCACTGGTAGTCAGCACATCAGCGCTCTGAGGATAAAAGTAACCTTGAGCACCACTTAGTTAAGAAGGAAAAGAACTTGTCGTTTCACGTTGTCATTTCACTCTGTAATTACCAAAAAGTGTTTGAAATATTCCCAAATCAAGACAAAGAAATTGAGACTTTGAGAGTGTGTTCGTTTTTATTGCTGGGTAATACATTACAACAAATGCAGTGGGTTAACACACCACAAATCTGTTATATCACAGTTTCAATGGGTCAGCCTTCTGGGCATGGGTCAACTGGGTTCTCTGCTTAGGGTCTTGTAAGGCTGGAATCAAGGTGTTTGTCAGGCTGCATTTTTATCTGAGGCTCAGGCCCTCTTCCAAACTCACTCGTCGTGGCAGAGTTCCTTTCCTTGTGGCTGCATAAATGAATCACTGTTTCTTCCCAGCTGTCAGCTGGGGCCTGCTGTCAGGTCACTGTCACTTGGGCCCATCACAGACCTCCCCACAACATGGCAGCCTACATCTTCAAGACCAGCCAAAGAATCACTCACACTCCAACTTTCTTTTCAACAAGGGACAGTGTCTTTTAAGGACTCTGTCCTTAAGTCATACCTGCCCAGAACAATCTTATTTTTGATTAACTCGAAGACAACTCATTTGGGATTTTAAATACATTTGCAAAATCCCTTCACTTTTAGGTCATGTAACCTAATTGTGGGGATGGAATCCATCATATTTAGCCTTGCCCACACTCAAGGGGAGAGCATCTACACCAGGGGTGTGAAAATTTGGGGGACCATCTTAGAATTCTGCCTACCACAGTATGATTATCAGATATAGTATAAGACACCAAGTTAAATTTGAATTTCAGATAAGCAACAGGTAACTTTTTGGTATGATTTTTCCCCAACCTTAGACTCTGGAATGCTCTACAATGTCTAAATTGGGGTCACAAGATCAAATGTTCACAAGGGACAGGCAGGTGATATAAGTGAGTAGAGCAGGCCAGGTAGAAACTGTGGCAGGCTGGGGTGCTCATGCCCCAGGTATAGGGAGCCAGGGGTCCACCACAGCAGCAGGCTATTCCCATGAAGACTCACAGGTCAAGCAGCTGGAACTTCTGATTGTTTTTCAGGAGACAGCACTTTTACTTCAATTTCTACTTGAATTCTCCCACTGATCACAGTAATCCAAAATTTTCAAACACATTTCACAAGCTATACAAAATGTATTTATGGACTATAGTTTGGCCCTTGGAGGTCAGTTTGTGACCCATAATCTAAAATCTGTAATCACCAAAAGAGAAATCTGCAAAAACCTTCATTCTCCCATGCAGGTAAAGCTTTCATTGGGCCTGTTCATGACACTCTTCCATCTAAAGCTTAAAATATTTGTATCCCTTTACTTCTCCACTTCATTTAGACACTGAGCTTCATCTCTAAGACAAAATTGATTTGCATCATCAGAAAACTGATTTACAAGTCCTACAAGGCAGCCGTAATGTCAAAAAATCAAGAGCCAGATTTACAAACCCACCAAAAGGTACAATAAATGCCAAATAAAAACTTTCAATTTACCAATCTGTGTTTGTAGGAAGCATAAATCAGTGACAAGGATGGAATGATCCTGGCATTATTATGATTAAGTTTTGATATTCTAATTTTTTTTGTTTATATTTCCTTGCAAGTTTGATCTGCTCTTTACAAGAGAACTTCTGATTTTAATGACAATTTAATAATAATAGCCTTATAGAAGCTTGGCTGATGGAGGCTTGGGTTAGGTATTAAAGTCCATGGTATATTATAATTTGAAGACTCAGAAAGACCTTTGCAGGATTATTTCTGGACAGTTTTTGGTTTTAATTCTGAGGGCCAGTGTTCTCAAAGGAGAGCACGTATACCTTTGCTGGCACACCAGATCATTTTAGAAACATTTTAAAAATCATTATTTACTTATTCCAATTTTCCTTCACGTTTAATGAAAACAAACAAAAACCCCTAGCACATGGAGATGGAAATTTAATGAAGATTATTGCTCAGGACAAGGGTAAGTTTAAATTTTAAAAAGTAAGTGAATTTAAAGAAAATATTAAGAAAAACATTGTGAAGATGATACAAAAATACAGCAAAAAATAATAAAGTTAGGAGGCAAATGATGGAGGTGTGAGGAGTACTGTTATAGAGGGTTAGACGTGGAAGCCACAGTGTGTACAGTCCAAGAGGTCAGCCTGAACACAGGTCTGGATTAGCCACGCAAGGCCCTGAACATTCAAGCCCAAAGTCCTTTACCTTGCTTGGTTTGTTTTCTCATGGCATTTAATACTCTTTATGGTGTGTCATGGGTTTTGACTTTAGGAGGCATTTTCTCTGGGAAGAACTCTCAATCTTTGGCTCAGAAGCCATTAAAGACCTAACTTCTACTCAGGGCAAGATGGAGACATTAGAGGTGACAGGCCCTCTGGAGTGAGTTGCAGCTCTGGGGTCGTGATGGGGCCGGGCATACGCTCACTTCTAGGACTCCTTTGGACTTCACAGAGCAGGAGTCTTTAATGTTTCTGCTCTGCTCTCTTTCCATCATTCAACATGGCTAATGCCCAAGCATATCGGTACTTGCCAGAGGCTTGGGACAACCCATAGTATCAATAAATAATTTAAGGGGAAGCAAAATGGCAGCCAAAAGAGAGGCAAGGAGGTCCAAGCAGGCCTTCCCCACTCTCTCAGCATAGACGTCTCTCAGTTAAAAGCACATGCTCTCATGGCAAAGGGATCACAAACTCTAACCTGCATTTTCTGCTCATGATGACATCGCAAAGCCCCCTTCTCGTGTATTGTCGCCATCAGCTATGTGGTGTGGGACGTTGGGGGAGAAAAAGAGGAGTTTGGGGCTGAGAGAAATGAGGAGATAATTGAAGCACCAGGATTCTTGGGCGGAAGGAGGAGCTGACAAGGGATCAGAGAAGGGAGAGGATAGACAGACAAAGAAGGAGGTGTGTTTAGAACGATGGGCTCCACAGTTTCAAGAATGAATAGCCTTCTTTTCTGTAAGGGGAGGAAGGGGAAACTTTCTACCTTAAAAAGAAAAGATTCTTAAAGCAACTTGTGCTCATTATAGAAGTGTAGACAAGTCAAAAAGAAGCCCATAAAATATAGCCATAATTTGTCCTACTCAACGATAATAGCTGTGTGGACCCCTATTGAAGGGATCATATATTCTAGTGGGATCTAACATCATATATAGCATTATCACATCTACAGCCTCAACAAAGAAAAGTTACTGTGTTACTAATTATTGGCTGTGAAAATTCATAGGGTCAAAGAGTTGAACTTAGCATCGAGACACATTTGAAATGCAGTCATGCGTAAGTGTAAGTGACTTATTCAGATTATAGATTAAGTTTTGTGCCCGTGTCTTCTTCCCTGTAATATCCACTGCCACCACCCCCCCCCCATCCACCCAGCCCCACACACAGTAGACTATTCCACTCACACAATCAGGAATACATAGGTGCAACAATTTCTTTAAAATATGTATTGTGCATCTACTATGTTTAAGGCACTGTGCCCAGGTACTGAGTACTCACTTGTGAAATTTAAAAAAGAAAAAAAGAGAGAGAAAAACAGATATAACGCCTGCTTTCTTAGAGTTTTTATTTTAGCAGGAGAAAACTGACTCTGAGATGTTTCACGTGTGATTTTTTTTTTTTTTACTAAAACCTAATTTTTAGCATTTGCAAATGATTCTCTTTTTAAATAATGAATTAGAGTGGATTCAGCTTTATTTCTTGGGTAACATCAGTCTCACTGATACTTGGAATTTGCTGTCTTGGTGAGAGAGAATGGGATAGAGTTACAATGAGTACTTAGGAAATTGTAGATAATAACCTTGTGTTTCTCCCAGATAAAGTACTGCATGGATGAACATTTTCTGTTGTAACTCTCTATTATAACTGACCAGAAAAAAAGCAAGAAACACTGCTTTCTAGAATTCACATAGCTGGTGATTCTATGGACAGACATAGTACCCACAAAATGAGCTATGGACCTTCTGCAAATACCTTCTACTGCAGTTCTTGAGAGTAAAATGATCTCCATTGCTACTGGCAAAGGAGGTAAGGAACAGGTGTGACTGAATGTGATTGTAACAAGTAATGTTCAGCAGATCTTCTCTGAGGGGGTCCTTGTGCTGGGCACTGGGATATAGATAGGAGTCAGAATGTCCCGTACCTGGAGGGAGCTCATGGCTGGAGTGAGGCAGGAAGTGGGCCACGTTATCCACAGACACAGTATAGTAAGTCCAGCTCACAGTTAGATCAACTGTTCAAAGGAATAATAACCTGCAGAGTTTCACCAAGGGGGTGCATCTTATAGTGTAAGGATGGTTTGTCCAGTAAAGAAGGAAGAGGAAGGATGTTATTCCAGGCAGAGGAACAGGATATACCAAGGCACATGTGTAAATGTGAAGAGTTCAGGGAATCTGCAGAACCAAGAAGAGGGGGACAGGGCCAGAAAGGGACCAGCTTAAGAAGAACCTGATGCCATGTTAAGTTTGGATTTAATCCTGAGGGCCAGTGTTCCCAAAGGAGAGCACGTATACCCTTGTTGGCACGCGAGGACATTGTAGAAAAATTTTAAAAATCATTATTTACTTATTCTAATTTTCCTTCATGTTTAATGAAAACAAGCCAAACAAACAAACAAAACCTAGCTCATGGAAATGGAAATTTAATGAAGATAATTGCTCAGGACAAGAGTGAGTTTAAATAAAAAATAGTAAGTGAATTTATAGAAAATATTAAGAAAAGCATTGTGAAGATGATACAAAAATACAGCAAAAAATCATAAAGCTGGGAGTCAAATGTTGGGAGTTGTGAGGAATACTGTTATAGAGCGTTAGGCATGGGAGCCGTAAGTGTGACAGGAGAGTATTTGCGGGGCATTGTTTGTGGATTGTGCTGTGCTTTCCAGAAGATCACGCAAGCAGCAGAGCAAAGGATGAGCTAAGACAAGGGGAGAGGAGAGGTGGGACTCTGAGTTGGGAGACAAAAGAGTGGTTCAAGAAGAAGATCGTGTGGGTGAAACTACAGCAGTGATGGTGTTGACAGAGACGAGGGACATATTTGAATATGTTTCCCCCACCTCCTGTCAAAATAGCACACAGCTTGGAAAGCAGGCAGGAAATGAGGAGAGGAAGGCTTTTTCCCAGATTATTATTATTTATGCTTCCTTTCCCATTTATTGGTATTAAAATCATAATGTCGCGTGGTGGTGATGTTTTCTCCCAGTGCCCGGAAGCAGCAGTTCTAAGTGCTCATAAATATCTTTGGGAATGGATGTACTGGAGAATTTGAAAATGGACTTTCTGAGTTAGTCATTACGGCATTTGGGCTTAACTGCCAGCCACTTATGACTGGCCACATGTAAAGAAATGCCATTTTGAAGTTCATTAGTTGCCATCAAATATAAAAGAGGAGCCAATTCCTGCAAGGAGGATTGATGGTTCTTTTAATCCCCTCTTTTTTTGATGGCCTGAGTAACTCAAGATTCAACAGCTCCAACAAACACTGGTTATGGTGGGGAGGGGAGAAAAGGTAACATGGTAGGTACCACTTCAATTTTTCCTGCTTGCTATTCATCTTCATTTCCTCTCCTATCAGCACCCAAAAAACCACCCTTCTCCCACTTTAATCTTTGAATGTGGATGAGTCTAACCCCATCCCTTGCCCTCCAGCAAGATACAAGTCTCAGGTGTGGACAATTAGAGTATCTCAACCCTATGGCCAGAGTGACTACTACATAATTTAGCAAATAGCACAAGCCCAGTCAAGCAGATTCAGTCCCAGCACATTTTGCTGGAACTATTCGATAGAGAAGCACTTTTTCTACTATTTAGATGTAAACTTGAAGGGCTGGAGGGTCATATGGGGAGGGAGAATGAAGCCTATCCAGAGAGACATGGAGATTCAGGAGACAAAGTGTCTATATCTTGATGTCATTGTTTGGTTCTTTGGATATTTTCTCTCCTGGACTTGGCAGTTTAGCGAGAAAATACCACCCCTACTCCCATCTTTTCTTCCTCAGGGCAATTTGAGTTGGGTTTCTGTCACCTATGACTAAAATTCATTACACAGTCCCTCTGCCCTTGATGTTCTAAAAAGCCCAGCTCAGTAAGAACAAGTGCAACTGGGATGGGATGGGGAGCAGCAGTGGGAAGGAGGCAAGCATGGGAGGGAAGGGTAAAGGGGTGTCTTGATTCAATTCTGCAAAGACTTATTGAGGGTTTGCTATAGGAATGGAAGTGTGTTGGGCAAGGTCCAGCAGGAGAAGAGATATAAAGATTTAAGAAAATGATCAGTGTCCTTAAAACGATTAGAATACATGCAGATGGGAGCAAGTGTAGTGTTACTTCTTGCCTCTGCCAAAGCCACACCACTGCCACCTTCTCTCTTGCTCTCTATGCGGGATGCCATCTGCCATCCCAAAGAGAAAATTTACAACATCAGCTGAACGTTCCCCAACATCCTTGTCTCTCTATGCCCAGTATCTGGACAAAATTAACACCCTGGAGATTAGTTTTGTAAGTATATATGAAAAAAAAAAAAAAAAAACCCAACACTGGAAGTTCAGCATGCAGATTGAATAATGATCTGTAAAAAAACTTTCCCTACAGCCTTTCCTCTTTTCTTTTGTGTGCATCCCTCTGGCAACTGCATTTTACCTCCATTTACAAAACTGAGTATGAAAGATTTGGAAGGAAAGAAAAAAGGAAAGAAGGTGAAAGAAAGAAGAAAGGAAAGGAGGAAGAGAGAGAAGGAAGGAAGGAAGGAAAGAAGGAAGGAAGGAAGGATTGAGGGAGGGAGAGAGGGAGGGAGGGAGAAATACTGGTTGCCTCTTGGCGTTCGTTGGCATGGAAACGTGATATATCTCTGAACAAAGATTTCAGTTCAATTGCAATACTATTGTGTATCAATCCACAACCCCTGGGTAGGGATCACAAAGCATTACCAAAAAAATACAAGCTGAAGGGGAATCTAGATAAAAAGTTGGGGAGATAGTCCCTGGAAATCCAGAGAAGTATCCAGGCTGGAAGTTGAGGTCACAAAGGAGTCCCAGCTCAGCAGAGCAGGGAGAGGCAGCCGTTGCCTTTCTCTCCATTGCTTAGCCAGCAGAAATCAGGTCGTTTGCAGATCCTGCCTGCCCTTCTATCCTGCAATAAGAAATATATGGCCGTTTGTTATTTCTGCATGCAGTGAGGATGCTTCTCCCTTCTGCCTCCTTAATGGAACTACTGGGGCTATAAGCACTGCAAGAATTCAGCATGCAAAGCAGCAACACCGTGGATCCCGCTTGCTTTTGTGGCTGTGAACCTCATTGTTCCTGCCTTGGAAACACTTTTCTCTAGGCTCCCTTGCAGGGCTGCCGAATTCCTAGTGCACCTTTTCAAATTGAAGGACAGATTTATGGCTCCTCCTCTGAAACTAAAATCCAGGAAAGGTGATACATATGGGAAAAGGAGGAGTCCTTCAATCTTGAACATGCTGCCTAGTAAGTCAGCAAGCAAGCTGGCTCGAAGGAAATAGTCAGAAATATCTGTGAAAAACAAGAGCTGGGCAATAAAATAATGATGCTTGGAATACTCATTAAGATTATAACCACCACAGGAACCCAACAAGGGCAATCTGCTCTTGCAGCAGGGAGATGGGGTTGTGTGTACATGTGAGTTTTGATAGACAAAAATCTACAGTTTTCACCTCAGAATTTTTTTTTTAGAATGTATAAGTTGTAAATTAATATAAAACTCAAATTCACACCTGCCTTTATAAAGACTCATCAGCAAAACTCTGTGAGCCCAGACAGATAAAAAGCATCAGATCACTACAGACTGGCAACCCCTGGGAATGGAGTCCATCGTCCTGTAAAGGATATATCAAAGGACAGCTGTGAAATCCACCAGGGCTGGGAAGATGGTCATTCAGGAGGGAGGCAAATGCATGGGATGGGAAATCACACGGACTGTTTGGGAAATGGTGATTGAGCCAGGAATCAGATTAGGAGCCTGAGATATGAAGAATGGCAGAGAAACCCAAAGAGGTAGTCTGGGGTGGGGTCATACTATTTTAGGGAATTTGAACTTTATTTATAGACAGTGGGATGCCACGGAAGGTTTCAGAGCAGAGAGTGCTCTAATCAGATCTATGCTTTTTTAAAAAGCACTTTTGAGACTTAATCTTAGCATGAAACCCAGAGCAAGCATGTCAGGAAATTACCCTTTCTAAGATGATCTGTTCTAAACTTTTATGGCAAATTTGTTATTCTAGGTATGACAGAGCACTGGGGCACCTTCAGAGAGAGGAACCCCTCTCTCCCAGCCTTCTTCTCTCAGATATGGTTTTGTGCTGCCCCAGACTTGTCAGGATCAGGGAGATGTCATTTGTTGTAGATACCCCTTCAGAAGCAACCACAGTCTGTCTTCTCATCTGCAGAGAGCTATCAGTTCATCATTCCAGAAGCTCAGATAGCCATTCACAGACAAATCATAACTTCCTCCCTCTTAGAGCCCAGACAGGAGGTAGGTCAATCAATAATAGTATGAAATATTTAAATTAACGGAAAAAAAGAAAAACCAGCTGCTTTTTTGGTGCTTGTAGCATAACAACGTGATACAACATTGCTTAGGAACAGATTCTGGCTTTTGCGGCCTCCCTTACTCTCAGGTGCAGGCCCCTCGGGGGTTAGTCTGTTCAGGCTGCCATCGCAGAATATCATAGACTGGGTTGGGTGGCTTCAACAACATTTATCTGTCACAGTTCTGGAGGCTGGGAAATCCAAGATCAAGATGCCTGCAGATCTGGTGTCTGGTGAGAGCCCACTTCCTGGTTCATAGGTGGCTATCTTTTCGCTGTGTCCTCACATGGTGGAAGGGAGGAGGGAGCTCTCTGGGGTCTCTTTTATAAGGACACTAACCCCAATCATGAGGGCTCCACCCTCAGGATCTAATCACCTCCCAAAGGACCCACCTCCAAATACTATCCCATTGAGGATTAGGTTTCAACACATGAATCTAGGGAGACATAATCTTTCCATCTACAGCACTGGTCCCTTCCTAGCCACCTAGTTCCTTGACCTCCTCAACAACAGTGAGCTCCATCGTCACCTCACTGAGGTCATTTACCATGACCTCGATGTAGTCCTGAAACACAATGCTTCTATTTCCTCCCCTCTCCAGCTGATGCTCCCCTGCCTAATTTCAAATGCTCCCTCACTCAATGCTCCTCTACCCTCAATTACCCTTGACTACCCTTGTCTACCCCAAATTACCCTTGTCTATCCGTGTCTACTTTCAACTACCCTTATCTACTCTTGACCACCTTTGTTTACCCTCCACTATCTGCCTGTATCTCCGACTCCCCTCATCTACCTTTGCTACCCTTACCTCCTCTTGTGAATCTTTAGCATTTCTTACCACTGTCACATCTGACCCCCATGATATGGTAACAACCATAGCAGACATGATGCCCTCTCTGACTTTGGTATGTTTTCTGCTCAAAACTGTCTTTGGAATGAAGGATTAATACAGAACTCATAATCCTTTACATTTACCAGCAACTTAGTCTGCCAAAGTCATTTTACATCATTGTCATTTAATCCTCATAAAAATTCTCCAAAGAACGTGAGATTTTCCACCAAAGAAGAATTTCATGGCTTCTGAAGGTGAGGTTACACCTAAGTGCAAGAATAAAGCCCAGAAACATACTATTACTCCTGTTTGCAATAAAAGATAACATCTAGTGTCACACTGGCATGTCCAGTCTGTGTGGGTGGAACTTCATACCTGTGGTGTATCACTCTCTGTCCCACATGGGAGGCATCTTACAAATGAGGGATCTGAAGCTCAGGGAATCCCGGTGACAAACCCAAAGCCACTCAGCCAGCAAATGGCAGAACAGAGACCAGATACCAAGACCCTACAACTCTGAGTCTTTCTCTGTACCAGAAATAAACTCTTTCACACTCTGTCACGTGCATTTCTTCTTCATGGATATTTACATCTTAAAAGAAAAACTAGTTCCCGTTCAAGATAAAGAAAACATTTTTTATTGCAAGAAAAATTGTACCAGAATGATTAAAGTTTCCATGGTCCCTCAGGTTATACTTTGTACTTCTAAAGGCATACCTGTTTCCAACACCAAAAAGAAAATAGGTCAGATACTGAAGTTATCCTCCTTCTACTACTTTCCTTTCTATTTGATGCCTCTTTCTACTGCTGAGCACATTTATCTCCCTTGAGTTAAAGCACAAGAAATGTAAGAAGCTCTGTTATGCAAATATCAGGGGGAAAGGGAGAGCAGGGAAAAAGGCAGAGTCTGCTATGGTGAAGGTTCTTGAATCACTGGGCTTGAAGGTAAATAGAATGATGAAGCAGTGACCTAGTTTGACCTCATAAGCAAACAGAAGACTCTTAAGGGTCATGTTATAAAGAAAAACTAGGAGGGAAAATGGAACCAGTGTTGACTGAAAGCTAAATGGCACAGTGGTTAAGCGAGGCGTTCTAACCCCAGCCCCAGCTCCTAACTGTGTGACTCACCTTACTATGTCTCAGTTGCCTCATGTCTAAAATGGGGATGATGATAAAAGTAGTACCCACGTCAGATGGGCAGGGAGGAGTCAAGAAGTTGATGTGTGCAGCATGTTTCAAACAGAGCCTGGTACACATGAAAAGGGTGACATGAGTGAGAGAGCTCCAGCATTAGTGAGCACCCTTCTTGGATGCTCTCGGGCCACTTCTTGGGCTGGCTGAATGAGGCTGCTTTGCCTGCAAAGTGCAGAGTCTCGTTGAATTTCCAGAAAGAGGAGCATCCCATAAAATGCACAGGAAACGAAGAACAGGAACTAGGTGCTCAGCCAGGCCACATGAAGACTGGAACATTGTTCAACAATGGGAAACACCCCCCTGGGCTATCTGGTGACAGTCATGACTGAATAGCTAGTCTACCCTTCCCCCCACCCCCCACCCGGGTCTTGTGCTGCACTGTTAGGGCAATGAATTGATTCTCTCTGTAGTTAGATACCTAGAAAGAAGAGGCCCCTGGAAAGAAGAGCTTACTAGTTCACTGGGTCACCGTGGGTCTTGGTAGTTAAATCTCTTGCTTCCCCAGCCTCTTGGCAACCTATAAATCAGCTGCCAATGGGCCAAGGGCCCACCCTGATCAATATACTGAGGTCTGGAGGGGACGATCCCAGAATCAGCTTTCTGGAGTGGGAACCAGGACAGGGCAGGTATACAGAGTACAGTAGATTCCCATCTAATGCAAACATTATTTCATTTTACCTTACACAGCCCTGTGAAGTAGGTATTATTAAGTCCCATGTTTCAAAATGCATCCCTGTAGGCAAGATTTTTTCAAGGATGATGGTTAGCCATAGATTCAAAAGGTAAGGCCCAAGGTCATGCTTTTGTTGAATTTTAATTTGAGAAGAGTTAGAATTCTCTCAGGGATTCTAATTCCGAAGTGTTTTCATTTCATTAATCCTTAAATATGCAAAGTAGTAGAAACTCTGTAGAGGTGTTTATGACATTTCGATTTTTACTATGTGTTCTTGATTTTATTATCACCTTTCCTAAGGAAGGATAAATACATATTCATTTAAGAAAGGAAGATGGGATTCAGAAAAAAAGGAAAGGAGTAGGAAAAGCATTTTACAGCTGGGGTTCCCCAAATAAGGTGCACATCAAAATCACCTGGGAAGCTTGTTTTAAAGCAGCTTTTATTGTGGTATAATTTACATATCATAAAATTCACTCCTTTTAAGAGCACAATTGAATAATTTTTAGTAAATTTATACAGTTGTGCAACTGTCACCACAATCCAATTGTGACATTTCTGCCACCCCAAAATATTCCCTCATGCCTGGGAAGCTTTTATTTTTAAATCTTTTCATTCTCAAATTACAGAGGAAACCACTGTTAACAGGATGGTGTATATTTTCCCATACTTTTATCAATGCATTTACGCACTTACAAAAGTAAATAGCTACCTGTACGTCAGATTTTTTTTTTGTTTTAAAATAAATAAGATCATAGCACATATGTTCTCCCTGACCTGCCTTTTTCAGTTAAAAATGTGTCTCAGAGATCCTTTTAAGTTGGTTCATTTTTCTCATTCTCTCGTAATGGTTCTTTAGTATTCCAGAGTATATATATATATAACATAATTCATTTGGCCACCATTCCACCTTTTGATGAAAATGTAGGTTGTTTCTATTTTTTTTAATCTTAAATTAAGTTGCAAGAGTGTCTATGGGCCACATCCATGTGCATCTGTGATTTTGTTTCCGGAGGACAGATTCCTAGAGATACAACTCCAAGTGGGATTTTTTTTTAAACCAGGCATCTAACACCCTTACTTTCCCTTTTAGCTCAGATTTGATTTATGGGATCTGGGAGGCTCCTGGGAATCTGTATTTTTACCAAATGCATGTCCTGGAGATTCAGATATAGCCAGCCTGGCACCATCTGCAGATCGTCATTTTGTCATTTAAGGCTCTGTAGTCAGAGAAATGTAGGTTCAGGTCTCAGCTCTATCACCCTAAGTGGAATAACCCTGGACACCATTCATTCTTGTCCATTCATGCATTTAGTAAACAAACACTGAGCACCACTTATGCGCCAAGCGTCATTCTCAGTCAGCAGGTGAGACAGACACATAAACAAATGAGTAAATACTATAAAGTGTCATGGATTCTATAAAGGGGAGGCTAGTCCATTGCATGTTCAGAGGAGGGTGACTGAGGAAGTCTGAAAAGATTGTAGAAGAAGGAACACTTAGGGTGAGCCCTGAAATAGGGGAGGTTCCTGCCGAGTGACAGAAGCCAATGCAGGCAGAGGAAAGAGCATGAGCAAAGGCTAGGAGCTGTCATGCATCAGGATTTCCTATGGTGCCAGGTGGGGTATGAGGCCAGCGAGGAGGCCGGAGAGGGACACAGGACTACAGCAGACTTTGTAGAGTGTACCAGGGTCCTCTTAAAGGGTTGTAACATGGTGTGTACCGCGGCACACTTGCATTTTAGCACAAAGTTTCCAGCGAGGTATGAAGGAGGAATGAATGGGCTTGAGCAGGGAGACCCAAGTCAGAGAGCCAGTTGCTGTGAAGACTTGTGATCACCTGGGCCAGCACTCTGCATGGCCCACACCAGACTTCAGGGTGAGAACCCTTTAGAAAGCCAGGAAGGGCCAATTGACTTTTGTTGACTTTTCCATCGATGAGCTGATTGCTGTAGGCCCTGCTCCAACCCAGCACCAAGCCTAGCATTTAATCGTCTTTCAGCAACTGAGCTGCAGCAATGGCCAATTCTGGGTTGGAAACCGGGCATGATGGTTAATTTTACACATCAACTTGACTGGCCCTTGGTGTTCAGATATTTGGTCAAATATTATTCTGGATGTTTCTGTGAGGGTGTTTTGGATGAGAATGATATTTAAATCAGGGGGCTCTGGGTAAAGCAGATTGTCCTCCACAATGTGGGTGGGCCTCATCCAGTCAGTTGAAGGTCTAAATAGAAAGAAAGACTCACCTCCCTCGAAACAGAGGAAATTCCACCAGCATAGGCCTTGAGACTTGAACTGCTGCACTGGAATCTCCCTGCGTCTCCAGCCTGTTGGCTCACCCTGCAGATTTTGGACTTGCTAGCCTCCATAATCACATGAGCCAATTCCTTAAAATCAGTCTCTCTCTCTCTCTCTTTCTTTCTCTCTCTCTCTTTCTTTCTCTCTCTCTGCATATATACACACATGTTATTGGCTCTGTTTCTTAGAGAACTCTGACTAATACACCAAGGAAGACAGTATGAGTCCTCAGCCATTCTCTCTGGGGCAGGAAGCAGCCCCAAGACCCTTGTGGGAGTGGTCCTCATTATCGGGAGAACATGCAGAGCAGGACTTTTCCCCTTCCTGCTCCAGGGGCCTTCAGGCTCTCCTGGCAGCCAATTTCAAGGAGGGATAGAGAGAAGCTACAGATCAGATTCCAGCCCAGCCTGAACATCCCAAGGTTGCAGGTGATGGATAAACAATCTAGGGACGTAACCTATCTCTCTGCATATAAGCGTCTCCATCACAGCAGTTGTTAATAGATGTCTTTCCTGAACCCCTCCCCCGTTACACTCTTTGTTTTGCTCCAAGACCTGATAATGGCCTTACCCTGCCCAGAATTCTCGCTTTGCCTGTTTGTTGTTGCTTATTTTCTGTTTTATTTTGTTCAGTTATTTGCACAGTCAGTCAGATCTCAGAAGTGGGGCCTGCATATTGAAAATTCTTTATATTTTCTCCCTAAAGCAAAGGTAGTAGTCATACTGACATATTAAAATAGCACATTACAATGTATGAAATAGAACTAAATTTCATTGATCTCTTAGCCTCAGTTATGAAATCTGTAGATTGGGGATGGGAGTAAAATAAGAGTACTCTAGTGCCTCATAGACTGTTATAAGGATTAAATTAGAATATGCATGTCATGTGCTTAGCAGAGATTCTGGTATTTAATAAATACTAGGTCTTTTCCCTACATTATCTCATGTGATTATTGTAACGAGCCTCTGAAGTAGACAGGATGTGATCAATTAACCCTGTTTCATAAACAAGAAAAATGAAGCTGGAGGTAAAGTACATTACTCAGAGTCACACAGCTGATGTGTAGAAAAGCCAGAACTTGAATGCAAACCTTCTGATTTCAATGCTCTCATGCCCATGCACTCAGCTTATAAGGTTCACCATTAACACTGAGAAAATACACACATAAAAGTCTTTGCAGATTGATGAATAAAAATTGTGTATTGCAGCAGTTTCTAGATCATACCAGATGAAAACAAAGTGTTGAATGGTAAGTATTCAACAAAGGGAAACCCTCAATCAACAGTTCCCACTGAATTTCTCATAAAATCTTGAGCAGATCAGCAATTCTGCAAATGCCCCAGCAATTTGAAGGGCCCTATGCTGTCCCTTCAGCTGTCAGGGTCACTCCAGAAAGCAAGGATCTGTAGTCTTTTCTTTCATGAAACTCTTAGCCAGCTTCCTGCTGCCCTGGCCTCCAGCACCATCACCATGACTCTGTTCTCCATCCTTCTTCATCATTTCTTCCTGCATCAGAGCTAGCCTCCTGAAACACAAATCTTATCACAATCTTCACCTGCTTATCAACAATTAAGCCCCCTTCCAATACTCCTGGCTTAAAGTCCAACTCCCCACATGACGCTGTTCTTCATCCATTCAATACAGGCAAATTTTTAAGCCCTACTATGTGCTGGACAGAGCTCTATGTGCTGGGGAAGTCAAGGTTTCTGCTTTCACGGAGCTTACACTCCAGTAGGAAAGATGGGTCATAGCACGTAAATGTAAATAAACCAGATATTTTCATAGTAAAACCTTACACTAACCAACTCCTCTTCCCACCACTTATGCCCTATATGCTGCTTCCCTGGACCCTATTTCTCTACACCCCCAAGTACATCAGGTTCTTTCCTACCTTTGTGCCTACGTTCTTGCTTATTCCTTTATTGGGAATGTGTCTGACTCATCCCTACTTTGCCAAACATATTTATCTTTTAAGGTACAGTCTATACTACCTCTTACATGAATTTTTAAGTCAATGTAGCTAGTCTGTTATGTTCCCATTTTAAACTCTGTTTGTCCTTTTTTCTTTTGTAGTGAAAGACTAGAAAGGAGGTGCTGTAGTATGATTGCAAAAAGGTCCCCAATTTTTTAAGCCTCCCGCCCCCATCTAAGCTTTGCAATATGACTTAGTAGCCAATCCCATCAAGAGGTAGAGTCTATTTCCAAACACCCTGAATCTGGACTACTCTTGTACTTGCTTTGGTCAGTAGAATGTGGCAGAAGAAATGGGGTTCTTACTCACTTCTGCTCCCTTGGACCCTTGAGTCTGCCATAAGAACAAGCATGGTGGATGACAGATGAGAGACTTCATGGAGCAAAGGTAGTCCCAGCAAAGAGCCAAGGCAGAATCAGCCACGCCACTCAGCTAACCCATTAATTCATAAGCAGAATTAAATGTCTACTGCTCTATGCCCCCTAAGGTTTTGGAATTGTTTGTTATGCAGCATCATTGTGGCCTTAGAGCACGGATGCAGACGCTCTAGGGAATCATCACATCTCATTATTGTTTGTATCAGCCACATCACTGACATTGTTTCACTAGTTCATTCACTTATTCACTTCTTTATCTATTTTTCAGGCAGGCTTGTCTACAATGTTTCAGGCACTATGTTAGATATATAGACTTAAAGATGAATATAACAGGATATATTTTCTGCTCTATCGACAAAGGTTAATGAGACAACTGACACGTCTCTTTTTCTCCATGAGCATCTGTAGGGATAGAACTTCCCTAACTGCTCCGTACAGCCCATTCTTCCATTTCATCTCTCAGTGAGTTAAGAAGTTCTTCTTTTTGTCCAGCCACAAACTCCCCAGCTTTAATTTGAGCTCCTGTCTTCTTAGCCGCCCACGAACCCAGGGAATAAAGCTCAGCGTCCTCCTCATAAAAACTCTTCATAAACTTAAATTCAGTCATTCAATCGAGGAAACAGTTAAGCCACTTTACATGTGCTGAAGATTTTATTTTGGGATATCTCTGTGGGAAGGGATGTTTGGGATTAATTGAGCTTTCTGGATATCTGCATAGGAGCCCCGGAGTTTTATATATAGAACAAGAGCACCTGATCACAGCACCTGCAAAGAGAAATTACTCATTTAACCTCCGAACTCCAATCAGAGAGAAGAGGAGGGTGTGGAGGCTCTGAGGGAGGGGCCTGGGGCTGGGGGGTGGGGTCAGGGCTCGGAATGAGGGTGCAGGAGGGGACCTCCCAAAGATCCCATTTTGGTGCTTTTCTTTCCCTACAGGCCCCCTCTTCCCTCTTCCTCACGTTCTGCCTAAGACCCCCTCTCAGGCCAGGTTCTACGTCACTCACTCATGCCTATGCCTCTGTGCCAACTGTTTCAGATGTAATCTTCTACAACATTTTAAGGAGTTGGTTTTCCAGAATTTTTGAACACCACAAAGGAATATCTGTTTATCTTTTTCATCTTTTTCTGCCATCAGAGTTTAGAAAATCATCGTGCCGCAGAGATTTAATAAACATTTACTTTCCTCTTTCTGCAGTTTTAGAAATGTGATGAACTCTATTCTAGTCCCCATCCTAAACTCACATCATCAGAGAGGATGCCCCTGACCAGCCTCTATGAACTTAAACACACCTGTGCTCATTCCTGATCCCCTCTTGCTCCTCTGTTCTTCTTCGTTGTCCTCAGCATCAACTGACTTCTATCGACTTGTATATTTTTTTATTTATATATTTTTAATTTATTTTTAATTTTTTAAAATTAATTTTTATTGGAATATAGTTGCTTTACAATGCTGTGTTAGTTTCTACTGCACAGCAAAGCAAATCAGCCATACATATATATTTATCCCCTCCCTTTTGGATTTCCCTCACATTTAGGTCACCACAGTGCATTAAGAAGAGTTCCCTGTGCTATACAGTATTTTCCCATCACTTGTCTATTTTATACATAGTATCAATAGTGTATATGTGTCAATCCCAATCTCCAAATTCCTCCAACCTCACCCCTTTCCGCCTTGGTATTGACTTGTATATTTGTTAATCTGGTTTCCCCACAAAAGCTGGGAGTTTGTTTAGTTTTTGCCTAATTTTTTCACTTTTTATTAAAGTATAATTTACATACAATAAAATTTACCTTTTTTAATTCCTAGGGTGTTTGCTTGTTTGTTTGTTTAAATTTCATTTTATTTTTTCAATTATTTTTAACATCTTTATTGGAGTATAATTGCTTTACAATGTTGTGTTAGTTTCTGCTTTGTAACAAAGTGAATCAGCTATACATATACATATATCCCCATATCTCCTTCTTCTTGCGTCTCTCTCCCACCCTCCCTATCCCACCCCTCTAGGTGGTCACAAAGCACTGAGCTGATCTCCCTGTGCTATGTGGCTGCTTCCCACTAGCTATCTATTTTACATTTGGTAGTGTATATAAGTCCATGCAACTCTCTCACTTGGTCCCAGCTTACCCTTCCCCCTCCCAGTGTCCTCAAGTCCATTCTCTACGTCTGCATCTTTATTCCTGTCCTGCCCCTAGGTTCTTCATAACCTTTTTTTTTTTTTTTTTAGATTCCACATATATGTGTTAGCATATGGTATTTGTTTTTCTCTTTCTGACTTACTTCACTCTGTATGACAGACTCTAGATCCATCCACCTCACTACAAATAACTCAGTTTCGTTTCTTTTTATGGCTGAGTAATATTCCATCGTATACACGTGCCACATCTTCTTTATCCATTCATCTGTCAGTGAGCACTTAGGTTGCTTCCATGTCCTGGCTATTGTAAATAGAACTGCAATGAACATTGTGGTACATGACTCTTTTTGAATTATGGTTTTCTCAGGGTATATGCCCAGTAGGGGGATTGCTAGGTCATATGGTAGTTCTGTTTTTAGATTTTTAAGGAACCTCCATACTGTTCTCCATAGTGGCTGGATCAATTTACATTCCCACCAACAGTGCAAGAGGGTTCCCTTTTCTCCACACCCTCTCCAGCATTTATTGTTTGTAGATTTTTTGATGATGGCCATTCTGACTGGTGTGAGGTGACACCTCATTGTAGTTTTGATTTGCATTTCTCTAATGATTAGTGATGTTGAGCATTCTTTCATGTGTTTGTTGGCAATCTGTATGTCTTCTTTGGAGAAATGTCTATTTAGGTCTTCTGACCATTTTTGGATTGGGTTGTTTGTTTTTTTGTTATTGAGCTGCATGAGGTGTTTGTAAATTTTGGAGATTACTCCTTTGTCAGTTGCTTCATTTGCAAATATTTTCTCCCATTCTGAGGGTTGTCTTTTCATCTTGTTTATGGTTTCCTTTGCTGTGCAAAAGCTTTTAAGTTTCATTAGGTCCCATTTGTTTATTTTTGTTTTTGTTTCCATTTCTCTAGGCGGTGGGTCAAAAAGGATCTTGCTGTGATTCATGTCATAGAGTGTTCTGCCTCTGTTTCCCTCTAAGAGTTTTATAGTGTCTGATCTTACATTTAGGTCTTTAATCCATTTTGAGTTTATTTTTGTGTATGGTGTTAGGGAGTGTTCTAATTTCATTCTTTTACATGTAGCTGTCTAGTTTTCCCAGCACCACTTATTGAAGAGGCTGTCTTTTCTCCATTGTATATTCTTGCCTTCTTTATCAAAGATAAGGTGACCATATGTGCATGGGTTTATCTCTGGGCTTTCTATCCTGTTCCATTTATCTATATTTCTGTTTTTGTGCCAGTACTATACTGTCTTGATTACTGTAGCTTTGTAGTATAGTCTGAAGTCTGGGAGCCTGATTCCTCCATCTCCGTTTTTCCTTCTCAAGATTGCTTTGGCTACTCGGGGTCTTTTGTGTTTCCATACAAATTGTGAATTTTTTGTTCTAATTCTGTGAAAAATGCCATTGGTAATTTGATAGGGATTGCATTGAATCTGTAGATTGCTTTGGGTAGTATAGTTTTGTTTTGTTGTTTGGCCACACCACACAGCTCATGGGATCTTAGTTCCCTGACCAGGGATTGAACCCAAGCCCCTCAGCTGGGAAAGGGTAGAGTCCTAACCACTGGGCTGCCAGGGAATTCCCAAAATTTTCCTTTTTTAAGTGTAGACTTCTATAATTTTTGACAAATATATAGTCATGTACCCATTACCACTATCAAGATATAAAACCGTCCTATCACCCCTCTAAAAAATTCCCTGTACCCTTTTGTAGCCAGCCCCTCTCCCCACCCCAGTCCCTGGCAACCACTGATCTGTTTTTTGTTTCTCTAGTTTTACCTTTCCCAGAATTGTCATAAAAATGGAATCATATAGCCTGTAGCCTTTATGGATTGTTTCATTAACATAATATATTGGAGATTCATCCATCTTGTTGCATGTGTAAGTAATTTAGTCCTTTTTAATGCTAATAATTATGACTTTGCGCAGATTTACCATAGTTTATTCATTCATCAGTTTAAGAGCATTTGTGTTGTTTTTCATTTGGGGCTACAAATGAAAGACAAAGCTGTTATGAATATTTGCACACACATTGACTGGTAAGCATAAACTTTCACTTCTTTTAGGTAAATGCCTAGGAGTGGGATTGCTAAATCATATTAAATGTATGCTTAGGGCTTCCCTGGTGGCGCAGTGGTTGAGAATCTGCCTGCCAACGCAGGGGACACGGGTTCGAGCCCTGGTCTGGGAAGATCCCACATGCCGCGGAGCAACTAGGCCCATGAGCCACAATTACTGAGCCTGCGCGTCTGGAGCCTGTGCTCCGCAACAAGAGAGGCCGCGATAATGAGAGGCCCGTGCACCGCGATGAAGAGTGGCCCCCACTTGCCGCAACTAGAGAAAGCCCTCGCACAGAAACGAAGACCCAACACAGCCATAAATAAATAAATAAATAAACCCAAAGTTTAAAAAAAAAAAAAAAAAGTATGCTTAATTATATAAGAAAGTGCCCAATTGTTTCCCAGAATTACTGGACTATTTTACATTCTCAACAGCATGTACGAGAGTTCCAGTTGCTCCACATCCTTCTCAGCATTTGGTATTATCCATTGTCAATTGTCAGCTTTTGTTTTGTTTTGTTTGTCATTTCAATAGGCAAGTGGTGGTGTCTTGTTGTAGTTCTAATTTCCATTTCTCTAATGACAAATTGTGCTGAGCATCTCTTTATGAACATATTTGCCATCCATGTATGTTCTTTGGGGAGATGTTTGTTTAAATTATTTGCCAATTTTTTTTTTAATTTTTATTTATTTATTTATTTATTTATGGCTGTGTTGGGTCTTCGTTTCTGTGCGAGGGCTTTCTCTTGTTGAGGCAAGTGGGGGCCACTCTTCATCGCGGTGCGTGGGCCTCTCATTATCGCGGCCTCTCTTGTTGCAGAGCACAGGCTCCAGACGCGCAGGCTCAGTAATTGTGGCTCACGGGCCTAGTTGCTCCGCGGCATGTGGGATCTTCCCAGACCAGGGCTCGAACCCGTGTCCCCTGCATTGGCAGGCAGATTCTCAACCACTGCGCCACCAGGGAAGTCCCCACCAATTTTTTATTGGGATGTTTATTTCCTTATTTTTAAGAGTTTTGAGAGTTCTTTATGTATTCTGGACACAAGTCTTTTATCAGATATATGATTGGCAAATATTTTCTCCCTGTCTGTGATATATTTTATTCTCTTAATGGTGTCTGTCAAAAAACAGAAATTTTTGATGAAGTCCAAGTTATCAATGTTTTAAAGGATTATTTTGGTGTTGTGTCTAATAATTTAAAGTTACAAAGATTTTCTGCCATGGTTTCTTTTAAAAGTTTGTAGATTTAGGGTCTAATTTTATAAGCATCATACATTTGGGGTTAATTATTATATGTGGTACAAGATATGGATTGGGGGGTCCATTGTATGGATGTCCAACTGTTCCAGTACCAACCATGACTAAGAATTTGTTTCTATTTATTCCTGTATCCTATTGCTTAGAACTGTGTCTGGCATGTAGCAGACATCCAAGAAATGAATCGACAAATAAATGAATCAAATTAGTTTACTTTTAATATATATTTAACTCTTTATTTCCTTTAGAATTTGTTTTGATATACAGCAAGCACTATGAATTTAAAAGGATATATTTGCCAAATTATTCTGTTATGTTAACATAATATATTAATTTAGATCAAATAGTCTTTCTTGAAAGAAAAATTACTTAATCTAATTCTTTCATTCACCATATATTTCATTCACCAAACTATGAACAAGGCACTGAGTTAGACACTAAGACAGAAATTCTTTTGTCAGTTTGGTGAAGTCTATGGATTCCTTGCTTAGAATAATATATTTAAATGCATAAAATAAAAATATAGGATTACAAAATAGACCAATTATATTGAAATACAGTTTTGAAAATATTTTTTAAAATTGTGACACATGATATATGTTTATTTAAACATCATAACACAACCTAGCAGCATAAGTAGCAATCTAATAGCTACCATAGTTTCAGAGCAGTGATGAGCCCAAGGTATTTTGAGATGTCTGCAATAACCTGTAATGTGATATAAAAACACACTCTGGGATTTCTATCAGTGGCAAAGTCACAGGTACTATGATTCTATTGTGGCTCTTGTCTACATGCACGATTGAAGGACATGTTAAATATCTGTCAGAGGTTAGTGAAAATAAAGTTGTATTCTGTTTCTATTCACATTCCCAGACCCATGAATTTCAACCCTGGTTAAGAACTTCTGAGCCAGAGAGATACACAGATGAATAAAATGCGGTCCCTGCCCCCAAAGAAATTCATTCTTGTGAGAGGCAAAAAGACACGTGAACAACAGATTCTACGAGATGCCAAGTTGCATTGGACTGGCTGAGAGAATATGGCAAAAAAGCTACAGAGATGGAAATAATGTAGGTCAGCCCTGGAGGCACATATTGAGCCCTGTTGTCACATAGGGGCAAATAACCAAGTTTGTGTAGGAGAGAGTTGGGCGGGGCTGGGGGAGAAGGAGGAGAGAGGAAAAGAAGAAAACCTCAATGACCAGTATAATCTTCCCCCTCCCCTCACCACTGACTAATCAGAAGTAGCTCTGTTTTAAAAAGCTTGGCTATTGCTGAAAAAGGGAACACTGGAAAAGAAGGGACTTCTGTCTGGGATAGATGATGGACAAGGCAAACAAGTTCTTTTCCAGGTCACAGAACAGTCTCTTCTTCCTAGAAGATGAAATGATACCTTGGAGATGTGGGCTGACATCTGATCCCTGGCCCCATTCATGGGACTTAGGCTGGTGAGAAAGGCCACATAGTGTAATGGGAAAAATAGGACTTCACATCAGACAGACCAGCGCCTGAGCTGGTCATTTACCTATATGTTTCAGGTAGTGACATAATCTGAGTAAATCTTTGCTAAGGAGGATTATTTTTATGCCACTGCATTCATTTTCACAGAGAAGAAGGGAGTGAAAGGCTGGGGTAAGGATGGTATTGAGTGAAGACTTCAATGTTTGATAAAATCCACCAGTGAAAGGGTGACTTAATCCATCAGTGGTGTCTTCACCAGGGAACTGGGCATGTGTAGTTCTGTTCCTCTGTGGCTACCACTTCCTGTTTGGAATAAGGTATAAACTTACCCATACACACATGTACCTCCATGTGGTAAACTGGGGGAGGCTTTGACCCTGGAATTGGGGGAATGGATGGAGGAGGCCTGCACGTGTTTATCTGCTCTGTCTGGTGTGTGTGTGTGAGTGTGTGTGTGTGTGTGTTTGTGGGTCCAAGTGCATTCAGGGGACAGAAATCACACCAGTTATTTGAAAAGAGAGAATTTAATACAAAGAATTGTTAACTAGGTATAAAGTTGTTACCTAGGAAACTGAAAGGATAAAAGAGAACTCAAGAGTATCACAGAGACAGTAACTGCCAGAAGCAGCTACCACCCACAGGGCTGGGGGAACAGGAAGAAGAGATTGGAATTATTAAAACTTAGATGCTTGGAGGAGGGCCTGCGGAGCCAGGACCCAGACTTGTGGGGAGAGGGTCTGCTAGGCTACTGGTGTTGGGGAGCGGAGTGTGAGGGATGCGGGTGGGGAAGAGGAGTATGATAAGGCTGGTTCTGCAAGTGTAAAAAAGCTGCAAACTAGATTCAGCTGATGCTGTGGGAAGGCCCCACCATGCTGGGATAAAGAAGTGGGGCTGAGGGATACTCACAGGCATAGGAAGAAGACAGGAAACCAATAGATAGGTGCCTCCTTTTCCTTCTTGCCTCCTACTCTCTCTCTAGTGCAGATCCTATCAGGGAGCAGCTGACAAAGCAGAAATTCTAAGCCCCAGGCCCAGCACCAAAGAGCTGGGTATAAAAGGGTGGATTTAGAGCCAAGAGACCACAGCATAATAACTGGCACAAGGGCTGTGTGTGTGTGTGTGTGTGTGTGAAAGAGAGAGACATAGAGAGAGAAATAGCAGTAGGAGGTAGGAAGTTCATCTCTATTTCTAGTCTAATTTTTACCATTATTAAGGCATTTGATTCTTACGTGATTTCTGTGTTTATTCTCAATTGGTTAAAAATTCGAAAGAAGGGCTTCCCTGGTGGTGCAGTGGTTAAGAATCTGCCTGCGAATGCAGGAGACACAGGCTCAAGCCCTGGTCTGGGAAGATTCTGCATGTTGCGGAGCAACTAAGCCCGTGTGCCACAACTACTGAGCCTGTGCTCTAAAGCCCACAAGCTACAACTACTGAGCCTGTGTGCCACAACTACTGAAGCCCATGTGCCTAGAGCCCATGCTCTGCAACAAGAGAAGCCACCGCAACGAGAAGCCCACGCACCGCAATGAAGAGTATTCCCCACTTGCCGCAACTAGAGAAAAGCCCGCGCGCAGCAACGAAGACCCAATGCAGCCAAAAATAAATAAATAAATAAATAAACAAATAAATAAATAAATCGAAAGGAAGAACAGTCTGATTCATTACTCCCATCATAAATTCCAGGAGATTTCTTACTTTTAAATTGTTTGCTGTAAGAATAAAACTACAAAATGGAAGTAAAATGCCTACTACAGTTCCTGCACATAGTAGGAAATCAACAAATACTAATCATTTTTTCTTTTCACCCCTCCTCCTTTAAAACTGACACACCAGGTAGAGACATTCTTCCAACAAAATATTATTTATATTAATAAAGAATTAAAAAATTGATAGAGAGTTAATGTTTACAAAATATTTTCACACATATTCCATTTAACCCATACAACAAACTTGCAGGCAAAAAAGTCATTCCCATTTTACAGACAAGAAATCTACAGCTCAGAGGAGTTGATAAACAGGCCCAAGGGAAACAGCTGAACTGCATACTTCACTTCGTACCAGCGTTTCTGAATCATGGTCCTTTGACCACTTGATTCGGAAACACTACTGGCATTTGTTAAAGTACATGTTTCTGAATCTCACACCAAATTTATGGATTACGAATCTCTGGGATTCTCCAGGGCTTTGTATTTTTCATAAGCTCCCCAGATAATTGTGATGCACGATGAAGTGTGAGACTCATTGGTCCTAGACCATATTTCTCTCTAATTGGTAATAAAAATGTATTCTGGCAAATGCCCTTTAACTGATTCCCTGATAGTTAAGATTCTACTCCTGACATGATTCTTCATGATATCATTATCCTTGTAGATCAGTAATTCTCCAGTGTGGTCCCAGAACAGCAACATGAAGATCTCACTGGAAAATGTTTGGAGTGCAGATTCTTAGACTGAAACAGATGTGGGGGACATGCAGGGAATGGGGGAGGTTTCCAGGTGATAGTGATGCATGCGAAAGTTTGTGAGCCACAATTCTAAATAAGTCTTTCAATTGGCTGGCCTCTGAATTCTTTGACTTACTCTCCTTGGATGATCAATTGCCCACCCTAGTGTCTCACACAATTGGTTCTGCCCTCCTAGACCCTGTACTTACCAGTAATTGCACCCTCTCAACAATCACTATGTTCTATCCCATTCTCCAGCCACCTCTTTCTAACTTTCCAGTTCATCCTCTCTAGTACTCTAACTCCAAAAACTCTTCAACCCTATGGAAACCTCCAATTCATTGACACTATCTCTTTTTTATTCTCCTTCACTCTCACACATTGGCTCTCCAGGCTAGATACCAAAGTCCTTAATTAGATTCTCCTCCTTGTATATCCCCTCAACTCCCTTACCTACTCTCCTTTCATTGTCTTAAGCCAGGCAAAACCTCAGTGCTGGTTGTATCTAATGCTCTGCCTACCCTAAGCTTTCACCCAGAGAGCCGAACTTGCTAAGAGAAAAATACAACCATGCCAATAAGTCTCACATTGAATTCATGGCCCTGAACCTCAGTGAACCTCTAATGCATCCTGGAAATTTCCAACTATGCTAACCGTGATGGAGTATGGGGGTGTCTAAGGGATGTTGGGCCAAAGTCAAGATAGAAGCACTGACTGGCAACATGATGGAATTTCAGCTCGGTAACAACTACTGTAGAAAATACTTAATTTCTCTGAGTCTCAGTTTTTCATCTGTGAGAAAAGAGTGAGAATATCTTATTTAAAGTTGTGAGGTTCGGTGAAGGAATGCATGCACAAGCCCCAGTACAGGGTCAGCATGTGGTGAGAGCTCAAAGACCAGTAGCTATGTTCATGATTAGAAACTAGACATAGAATCCAGGAATTTCACAACTGGAAACTTTGACATTGCCATGTTTTATAGTTTAGGAGAAAGAAGAGAAGAGAATCAGGCAGTGCCTAGTTTCCTGCACCTCACTTTTCACCACAACCCAGTTTGTAGAACCAATCCTGATCTTTGTAAGAAGAGTTTAAGATTCTAGGACCCTGATACCTCACTGCAGTGTGACGTCCCCGCCCTATCAGATACATTCAAATGCACCTAACGTTTACATCTCATGAGATGTGACATAGAGATATGATTTGCCTGAGGTAACAGAGCTTGACTTTATGAAAATGCATTACCCTTTGCACGTATTGGCCAGAAGCATGAAAAAGGATGGAAGTTTGGATGAACTAATCAACTGGTAGGAGTTGAACAGATATTATGCGATGGTTCCAATCTTGCCTTGCTTGTGTTCCCTGAAAGAAGCCATGCCATGAGCTGGTAGAACAATAATACTCAGTCCTGGTGTGTATTGGGATCACCTAGAAACTTTTAAAAAATACCCACATCTGAGCTCCATCCTAGATCTACTGAAACAAAATATTTGGGAGGCAGGGTTCTGGCATTGCTATTTGTTTGTTTGTTTGTTTCCCAGGTCATTTCAGTGAACAGACAGGATGAGAGTCACTGTAGCAAACCAGCGGTTCTCAAAGTGTGCTTTCCTGACAAGCAACAACATCAGCATCTCCTGGGAATTATTACAAATGCAAATTCTTGAACTGCACCTCCAACCTACTGAGTCAGAAATTCTTGGAGTGGGGTCCAGCAGTCTGTGTTTCAACAAGACTTCCAGGTGATTCTGATGCATGCTCAAGTTGGAGAACGCCTTACTGCAGCAGCAATATAAATAGAGTGCATATTCATGTGTGTTTGTAAAGAGATATCCAGAGACTTCAAACTTTCATGTTGCCTCCAAACATCACACTGTCACATCTCTGGACGTTTATGGGCTCCTGTTCCTTACATTACTCACCTAGAAAAGTATGCATTGTAGAGACATAAAAATCCACTGTCTAGAAAGGAAAACCAAGGAAAGTTCTCTCTGCCCTACAGTCCCACCTTAACAGAGCCTGGCACTACCTTTGAACATACCTGTGTACAGCATTGATCCTGCTTCATCAAACCATCTACTCATGCATCTTTCTTAGGCCACCAGACCTTGACACTCTCAAAGGCAGTGATAATGTCTTACACGTCTTTGGTGTCCCAATACCCAGTAAGGATCTGACAATAAAACAAAAGTGCGTCAATAAATGAATGAGGAAATAAGCAGATGATGTAAAGTCCCCTAAATACAAATTATTATGGTCATCATAATTGTTTATCGAGCACCTATTCAGAGAGGAACACTTTCATCGTGATAACCTTACATATATGACCTATATTTAAACTCCTAATGACACTGGGGTATTATTGTTCCCCTTTTACAAAGGGAAAAGACTTAGACAAGTTACCAAGGGTCACATGACAAGTAAGTGACAGAGCTGGGGGTTTGAACTCAGGTGTCTACACAGCCAGTTTTAGCCACAGCACTGTACAGCTGTAGGTATTAGAAGAATCCGATTCTAGTCCCAGCTAAGCAATCACTCTCTTGGTGACCTTGGACAAGTCACTTCTCTCTGGGTCTCAATTTTGTTATTTGCTAAATGAATTTGTCTGTTCATACCAAGGACTTGAAGCATGGACCCCAAACTCCTAGAAGCCACAGAATTACTATAAGAAATCAATAAATCCATCCATATACCAAGCCTTGCCTGGGGACTTATGCCTACACGTAGTGCTATATTTAAATGTATGTAGAGAATGTGGTGAATCACTCATTCCTCAACAAACATTTACTGAATGCCCACTATAGCTCATACCCTCTGCTAAGCGCTCTGTGCCCGGTCACCACACTTCCTCTGTGGACTTACCATGGAGAACATGAGACAGATATAAACACATAGGTAAAGGTAGAAAGAAAAATTGCTGAAAGTGCTATGAAAATAGCCATCTCCCTATGAGAGAGACTAAGGTGCAGGGAGGCTATTGTCTTAGATTGGTAGTCAGGGAAGGCCGCTCTGAGGTGGTGATGATTAAGCTGAGGCCGAGAGATGAGAAGGAGCCAGCCAGCTGCGTGGGAGAAATGTTCCCAGCAGGGAGAGCAGTAAAAATGTCCCGAGGTAATTGAATTTAAACATGTTTATTCCTAAACACTAAAAATAAAACCACTGTTATTTGAGGGCCTGGGATTATTTCTGAAGACAAAAAGGAGCCCACACATATGTTTTTCAGGGTAAGTAATGCTAGTACCTGTGGTAAATGAGCCCTATCTCAGTGGCTTAGCACTGAGTTCCTTTGTCTATCCCAGGCCAATGTGAGTCCATATTGGCTCTGCTCCACATGGTCTTCAGGGACCCAGGCCCCTTCCAACCTGTGGCTCCACCATATTCCCGGGCAGCCCCACTCCTAACCACCTCATCCTGGGAATGATACACATTTTCTCCACTCACATTCTATTGGCAGAAACAGCCACTCAGCCCCACTTAGAAGCAAAAGATCCAGAAATTGTAGTTTAACACATTATTAGAAATGTCTGCCTCAGCATGTGACCCATTGCAAGAGAAATACAAATGGTCGCTAAGTAGATGACAAATCAAAATTGACATCAGGGAAATGTGTATTAAGACAAAAGAAACATAAATTTTCTCATTAATCAAATAGGTCAGTTTTCTTAACATTAGAAATAGTGAATGTGGGGAAGCTAAAAGTCCATTAATTAAAAATAGCTATAAAATATTGTGACGTGATTGTTCACAGGAATCATCTCTATGGACTATCACAGAAAGATGTTTGAGATATGTTAGGTGAAAAAGGAAAGCAAGCAACAGAATGAACAGATGGTCTGATTCTACTTATGACCAAGAGCATGCAGTGTAAATGCATAAGCACATGTTTTGGAAGCAAGCCATGAAATTTTAAGGAGTTAGTGGAAGAGGTACAGTGAAGGAAGGGGCCTTTGTCTTTTTGGCTCTCTCTAAATTTCTGCTATTGGGTTGCTTTACTTTGTTGTGTTTGTTTTTAATATGAACATGTATTATAATTGGAATTAAAGAAAGAACGACCCAGAGTTATGAACAGTTGTAGGGAAATTACCATTATCATATCCCACTGGTGGAAATATAAATTGACACCACCTTTCTGAAGGGAAATCTGGGGCTATGTGTATCAAAAACTTTAAAAAACATTTATACCACTTCTAGGAATTTAATCTGAGGAAATATTATGCATATACACACAAGTTTAGCCCCAAGTAATAAGGAATAGTTTTAAAAGATTATGCAGCATCTTCCTATAGACTACTATGTAACTGTCCAAAAGAATCATCTATACATAATGTCATAAAAAGATGCTTAAGATACTATATCTTTAAGGGCTAAAAGGAAAGCAAGCAATAGAGTGTATTGTTTGTAATAGCAGAACATTGGAAAAAACCGCAATGTCCAATAGTAACCTAAAATGGACTCAAATAGTACTCAGGTATTTAAAGTGGTATTATAGTAGAATTTCTAGTGACATACAGTTTTCATTAATTGAGTAGGTTTTAAATTAAAATCTCATTTTTGTTTAAATATAGCTGTATAAAACATGCATGTAAGATACATTTAATATATCTAATGGAATATACGTGTATGTGTTATACTCCACAATAATGAGTAAACTTTTGTCAAAAAGATTGGACAGAGACCAAATACGGAGATTGGTCACTCACAGGTAATGAGCTTGGTAACAGCCACTTTACCTAAAACCAATTTTCCTAAAGACCAGTCCTCTAAATACCTACAAGTAGTTGGCTAAAAAGCATTGCAATTTTGATAAACCCTAATTAGATACACTAAAATAAATCAAAATTGCTCTGAAGTTAGAAGTGACTTTTTGTTAAAAATACTTAAATAACAAAAAGATGGAGGGACAAAGAGTAAGATCTGAAAATACGCAAAAGGTATTGAATTTTAGACAACCGTGAATTGGCAAATGAATCGTGGACAAACGTGTTTTAGCCAAACCAGATTTAGGCAAATCAATCTATTTTTTTCCTTTTTCTTTCTTTTTTCTGTTCTGTTTTTCTTGTTTCTCTCTGTTTCTTTCATTTCCTTCTTTCTTCCTCCTTTTCTTCTTGCTTATCTTCTAATACCTTCTAATTTTTCTGCAGAGATATGATTTTAATAATAAAGTTTTAAGAAAAGAAAGAGTTTTTTAAAAAAAAATAAAAGGGGATTCTCATACTTATTAAAGGTGGGCAAATCTGTACTCTGAGGTTCATTCCAACTATGACATGCATTTATGAATTCAGTGACCATGCTCCGTCTAGTACCTACTATGTGCTAATGCTGAGATCAGTGTCATCTGGGTACCCCCTTACTCATGAGCCTGATGTGACACCACCAGTGTAGCAAATCCCCTGCCCCATTGCTGCCCAAGTCCTGGATTGGTGGTGGCCCCGGAGAGAGCTAAGCCTGTCCAGAGCATCCATTTGGTTGACAGCATGTTGACTTCTACAGCTTCCACTAGGAATCTGGGAGTCATTATACACCCCTCATTAGCATTGAGAAACCATCTGGTGGTCATTAAAAAAAAAACATTACATGTAATACATTAGGCTTTAGAAACAATTTAATTAACATCAAGGCCTAGTCAAAATCCTCCAAATAAGGGGGATTCCCAGATAAGGGGTGACTTTGCTTTTTCCTTTATCCCTTGAACAGATGAGGAATTATGCGAGGCTGCAGTCCTGCCGGCTCCAGGCAATGCCTCCTGCAGATTCCATCAGCTCAATTCAGAGGTCATTGGCCAAATGGCCATTTCTTTCAGGAATCTGTGTAGTTGAAGTTTTTAAACTTTTGATAGTTCTGTTTGTGAGTGGAACAATGCCATTTCCCGGATACCCTGAATATGCTGCCATGGGGACACAATTGTGCATCTCCCTGGGTGGCACATGATGCCTTTTAACTCTGGAATTTGGTGTGTTACAGTTGAAAGAGCTCCAGATGAGGAGTCAGTAAAGTGTATCCAGCTGGGAGCAGCTTGTTCGCTGTGTGATCTTAGGCAAGTTGCTCAAATTCTCAGAGCCTTTTCCTCCTCTCTCAGTAGGCCATCTCATGGAACCACAGTTAAAATAGCACAGGCTCCATTTACCTTCCACAAAGCAGCATCTCAGAGTGTGAGGGTGATCTTGAGAAAACAGTGTATCTAATGACACAACCAGAGGGCATTTCCTAGCATCCACTTTTGTGGAGCATTTGAATGAAGTTAACTCATCCCATCTCACACCTGTGTACTCCTCCTATTTTCTAGACTCTGGTCACGCTCACCTACGATCTCTTTCAGGGTGTAACTCCGTACGAGGAGACAGGGCAGACATCAGGCTAGACTTAAGAATCTGCATCTCCAGGGGCTGTCAGGTTACTTCATGGGCCCACACAAGAGTCTTTAGCTAACTGGATTCATGCTGGCCCTCAGGCATGAATCCTGGGACCCTCTCAAGGGATTCTACTCTTTATGCATTCAAAAGGAATCTTTTGCACACAGACTCTGTGCTGGGTACCCTGCTAGGATCGGGAATACGGGGGCTTAGGACATGGTTCCTATCATTGGAGAATTCACGGGTTAGTGGAGGAAACCAACCAACAGGAAATTACAATCCATTTCAGTAATTACTGAGATAGAGAAAACAAAGCATGCTCTCCCATCCCTCACCAAAGTGTGGTCCTGGCTCCGGAGGGACCAGCAGTAGTAGCATCACCTGAGAGCTTGTTAGAAATGCAGAATCTCAGGCCCCACCAGACCTACTGAACCAGAGTCTGCATTTTAACAAGATCTCAGATGACTTGAGTCCACATTCAAGTTTGAGCGGCACTGAAACAGAAAACTGAAGATGGGTAACCAACCAACCTGATTGGGACTTGCAGTGCTAAAACCAGGACAGCTTCAGGCAAACCAGAACAGTTAGTCATCCTAAACAAGGGCCACTGAGCTCTGACTTGAGGGATAAGGAACAACTTTCAGGATCACGTAAAGTCTGAGATGACCATAGAGGGGTCAGGTGGATAGAGAAGGCTAACGTGGGCAATCAGTCTTAAAGGAGCAAATGTGCTTGGGTATGTTTACAACCTCATCCTCAGAGGTCTAGCTTAGCATCATAATGCCTCAGTGGCTGCCAGGGGGTTGGTGCGTGGGACCAGACAATACAATTCAAAACCTTCCACCCACGTTTCAATGAAGGTACCATATTTTTAGTAATTAATTTGCATATCAGGAGTTCTGTTAAATTTTCATGTATATATATATATCCCAAAGTATTAAAAAGTGCTGAAAAGAAAAATAGTTTGAAAGCCTCTGTTGTAGGGAGAAAAGTAAGGCTTTATAGCCAAGAAGTCCTGGGTTTAAATACTGACTCTTTTGTTTACTGGCTGTATGAGCGCGAGCAAGTCACATAAATCCTCTTGAGCTTCAGTTCCTCATCTGTAAAGTGGGGTCCTGTTGGAGGTTCCCAAGACCACCCTCAGGTTTGATGATTCACTAGAAGGACTCACAGAACTCAGAAAAGCTGCTGTACTTGTGGTTATGGTTTATTAGAGTGAAAAGATACAGATTAAAATCTCCAAAGGAAAAAGGTACTTAGGACAGAGTCCAGGAGAGACATTGCCAGGTCCCAATTGCCCTCCCCCAGTGGAGTTACAAACAGCCCTTAAATCTCCCAGCAATGATGTGTGACAACACGTACAAACTATTGCCAACCAGAGAAGCTCACCTGAGCCTTGGTGTCCAGGGTTTTTATCGGGGTTCCATCATGAAGGCTACTGTTCATCATGGTGCACCCACGTGACTGAACTTTACTAGGTCATCAGGTCCCCCAGAGGTTGTACTCATACAGAATAGGCCCTGCAGAGCAAAAACTGGGGTTCACCATAAATCATGCTGTTAAAATAAGCTATCTAAACTATCTGGTATGGGCCATGGTCCAGGTACACAAAGACACTCTTACTAGGTAGGATATTCCAAGGATTTCGAGATTATCTCCCAGAAGCAAGTCGAGGGCCAGTCCTTTCTTTGGAATGTGCAGGATTTGAACACCCTGAGTCTGCTGAGTTAACCTTTTTCCACACATGGGGATAATAATCTTCACCTTGCAGGAGACAGATATTTGTATTCTAACACATAGCAGGCAATGAATATAAGAAAGCTTTTATTTTATTTTATTTTTTGAATTTTATTTATTTTTTTATACAGCAGGTTCTTATTAGTTATCCATTTTATACATATTAGTGTATATGTACGTCAATCCCAATCTCCCAATTCATCCCACCACCAGCAGCTTTTCATGTGCCTCTTGTCCCTCTGTATGTCTTCTTTGGAGAAATGTCTATTTAGGACTTCTGCCCATTTTTTAATTGGTTTGTTTGTTTTTTAATATTGAGCTGCATGAGCTATTTATATATTTTGGAGATTAATCCTTTGTTTGTTGATTCATTTGCAAATATTTTCTCCCATTCTGAGGGTTGTCTTAAGAAAGCTTTTATTATTCCCTGAATAAAAAATACCTGTGTCCAAGCCTTTCTATATGATTCCACAGCTTCAAACATTTTCTTTTCCTTAGGCAAACCGGATCTTTCCCATTGGTAAATGCTCTGTTTCAAGCCCCTCCTCCAAGAAGCCTTCCTTACAGAAAAATTCCACAGTAATCTTTCTCGCTTGTTCTGGCAGCTGCTTGCAAGCCATCTCTCATGGTTACTTTTTTTTTTAAGAAATATAGTATTATTTTTGAAAAATAATATGTGCTCATTGTGAATTCAAGCAATATAGAAAAGCAAAAAAAAACCCAAACTAAAATATCACCTCAAATTATCCCACTCAATACTAACTGTCAATATTTTAGGTGAATATTGTTCTACTTGTTTTTCTATATATAAATATAGGTAGATGATAGCTTGATAAATGTTTTTCTAAAAATAGAATCATGCTATAAAGCACTATTTTTCATTAAAAATGCTTAATGTTTTTCAAATTTACCAAAACAAAGAAATTAAAACAAAACGGAAGGAATTGCTAATCTTGAAATGAATTTTTACCATGATAGATATTTTAAAATACTCTGGTGTTAAGAAATAAAATTACAAAGATCAGAATTAGAGGCACTGGGTGATTTTAAACTACAAGTTGTTTTTTTTTTTTTTTAAGGGTAAAGAGTCTCGACACAGGTTTGTATATTTTTTATTTTTTAAATTTTTTTATTATTATTATTTATTTATTTATTATTTTTGGCTGTGTTGGATCTTCGTTGCTGCGCGTGGGCTTTTCTCTGGTTGCGGGGAGCGGAGACTGCTCTTCATTGCAGTGTGCAGGCTTCTCATTGCGGTGGCTTCTCTTGTCGTGGAGCACAGTCTCTAAGCGCGTGGGCTTCAGTAGTTGTGGCGCGCAGGCTCAATAGTTATGGCTTATGGGCTCTAGAGCACAGGCTCAGTAGTTGTGGAGCATGGGCTTAGTTGCTCTGTGGCATGTGGGATCTTCCCGGACCAGCGCTCGAACCCGTGTCCCCTGCATTGGCAGGCGGATTCTTAACCGCTGCACCACCAGGGAAGCCTGAAACTACAAGTTTTAATTTTTGGCAGCACTGATTGACTCCCATAAGTCATGAAGCCACACACGCTCTCTCCCTCCACCTCCTGATTGTTAGAGCATCATTTTTAAACTGTCAAGGTCTGTAGTATTTGCGTTCTGCTTTGTAAGAATAATTCCCATCATTATTTAGTATCAGGTCTCTATATAAATTGACTCAATGCTCACTGATACCACATCTTCCATTCCTGAGTTCTATACTTTGATTCATCTCTTAAGTGACTTGATTTCATTTTTAAGTAATTTTCTTTGCAGTAAGAGCTCAAGGGTGCAATATTTCCTGAGTTATGTGAGTTATTTAAGAATATGTGCCTGTTGCCCTGTTCTTGAACAACATCTTTGTTATGCCTGGTATTCTTGAATCACACTTTCCTTCAGAAAATGTAGACATTGGTCTATTACCTTTGACAATTGAACAATGAATGCTGTGGTTAGCCTCTGTTTCCTTCCTCTGTGAATTCCTTATTCTTCCTGGATGCCTAAAAACTCACTCTTTATCCTTGAACTTCAGCAACTGAACCAGGGTATCTCTCCGCATTGCACGCTCTTTCTGCTTAGATGCCCTGCATCAAATTTCCTTGAAGCAGAGCAAGTTCTCTTAATCTGCAGAGTCATGGATTCTTTTTTCATTATATCTGTGAATAATTTTTCCATTCTATTTAGTGTGTCCTCAAGGACGATGTACAGATGACTCACACGTTTATATCTTTAAGCCAGACCTCTCCTTGGAATTCCAGAATTAGATATCCAAACACCTCCTCATGTCTCCACTTGAATTAAGAGACAAACTTAACACATCCGAAACCAAAGTCTAGTTCCCACTGCAAACCTGCTCCTACCACAGTCTCCCCAGTCTCATAAATGGGAACTTTATCCTCCCAGATGTTCAGGTCAAAAGCCTTGGAGTTATCCTTGGTTCCTCTCTTGCTTCCATTCCCCATATCTGATCCTTCTGCAAATCCTATTATCTCCTCTTTCAATATATCTGGAATCTGACCACTTCTTACCAAGCTTCCCTTTTACCCTGATCTAACCCACCATCACCTCTTGCTGCAGGTCCTGCAATAGCCACTGAGCTGGTCTCCTGCGCCACAGCAGTCTATTCGCAAAACATCAGTCAGAGTGGTACTGCTTTCCTCCACTCAAATCAATCTATAGAATCTGTACACAAATACCCAGGATGGCCTACAAGGTGATACATATACCTGGCTCCTACCCCTTCTCTGACCTCATCTCCTAGCATCCTCCCCATTGTTGGGTCCATTGCAGTATACCAGCCTATTTCTGCTTCCAAAATATATCAGCCACTTTCTCAATCACCCTGTGGTCTTTACACTTGTGTTCCCTGGCCCAGGAATGCTGGGCTGGCTCCCCGCCTTCAGTCAGGTCTCACCTCCAGGGTTACCTTACCCCAGAGGCCTTCTCTCATTATCTGTATAAAATAGCAACGCCTCCACCACCATACTCACCATCCCTTGTACCTTGCTTTCTGTTTTTCTTTAGCACCTATCACCATCTGACATGTTGAATTGTTTATTTCTTTATTGTCTCTAAATGCATTGAAGACAGAGACTGTCCATATGGATGGGATCCATATTTGTTAAATGAATATGAATGAACATTAGATTTATCTTTTTCGGCCCTCCCCATCTATCAGCAACTATCTGATTACTTTTTTGCTCTTTTTAATCTGCCTTCTTTGTGCTAGCTTTAACATTTTCATATTTTCAGTAATTGAATTTTCAGTGATGTCTGTTCCCGTCCTTATTTTTTTAATTGTATTTTTGAGTCTGTAATGAAAGTATTTTATTCGACCATTTTTCTTCCTTAAGGCCACAATGCCCCTTTTCATCATGTTCTATTGCTTTATTATCTCATCTATGAACACTTGTTTGTATTGAATTCACACTCTCATTAGGCTGCTCAATAACTAGAAACAATGGTGGGGAATTGCTTTCTGTTCTTGGGGTTATGTTTTCTTCTAGGCTGGGTTCTCTGTTTATACTTTGCATGCCTTTTTCTTTCTCTAGTTTTTTCTGCGGTTCATGTAGCTGCCATACTCTTTTTTTAAACTTGCTCTTACTGCCTAGCTCTGGACAGAACTTCTCTTTGCTCTGATATTTTAACAGTGACTTTTAATTTTTTCCTCAAAGCCATCCTTTGAGAGTAGTTTTTGAGTGTTCCTTTTGGTGTATCTTTTCAGGAGCCTGAGGTCTTGGATGGTGATGGGCAGGGAGAAGGGGCAAGGATACAGAGGGAGGGAGGTCAGCTGACCAGTGTGCAAACTTCTGTTAATCACAGCATTGTTAGAACTCCCAGCAGCTGCTCTCACTTCTGAGATTGTGCTAGATGTCTTCTTCCAGTGTTTACTTACTTGGAGGGCAGAGGAAAGTGAGCTTTTCCGGGGAGGAAGGGACATACCTTTTGCTTCATTCCTCTGAGTCAGCCCTGGAGCTGTATTTCATCAAAGCACATTACCCTCTGACTCCTTTATTTCCCATGTTTCACCATTCCCACCTTACACAGTTTTCCCATTAATTCCCAATTAGAAGAGGGAAAGGATAAGATTCAGTTTGCTTCTCCCTAGATTTGGATGGTCTGTGTAAGAATTCTTATATTAGTTTGCTAGGGCTGCCATAATAAAATACCACAGTCTAGGTGGCTTAATCAACAGATGTTTACTTTCTCACCCCTCTGGAGGCTAGAAGTCCAAGATCAAGATGCCAGCAGGGTTGGTGTCTTGTGAAGACTCTCTCCTTGGTTTGCAGAAGGCTGTTTTCTCGCTGTGTCCTCATGTGTTTTTTCCTCTGTACACAGGCATTCCTGGGGTCTCTTCCTCCTCTTATAAAGACACACCAATGAAATTGAATTATGACCTCACCCTAATAGCTTAATTTCAACTTAATCACTTCTTTAGAGATCTTACCTCCAAATAAAGGCCCCATTCTGAGGTACTGGGGGTTAGAGCTTTGCATATGAATTAGAGAAGGAGGGGATACCATTCAGCCCGGAACCATTCTGGAGATTTAGTCGACTCCCTGGTTACAGCTCTTGGGGTGAGAGCTCCGTTAGGAGCCTCAGCATTGTGCTCCCGCCATGTGGCTCCCTTCCTGAGCTCCTGTTTCTTTCCTGGACTCGTGTCATTGGGCTGTGGTTGAATTATTTTGACTATTTGTTCATTTTGTTAAGAACCCACGGTATGTGCAAAGGGAGAGTGGACATTGTGAGTTCTGATTTGAGATTTATTTTCTGCTGCAAATCTGTATGTAGCACCCACCAAGGACCAGGCACTGTGCAGTGATGCTAGGTGCTCAGTCACAGCACAAGAGCCAGCACTACCTGACCCTACTGCCCACATTTCTTGCCTGGCATCTTCTCTCTCCAACCTGATCATGACTTATTAGGGGGGAAATGTCCACCTCTCCCTCTTATCCACCCCCATGCCTAGCCCAATTCTTTGCCTGGAGTTGTGGGTATTTAGTAAAAATCACTGAGGAAAAGAAATGCAGGTGAAAACTTTAAAAGGTACTGTCACAGTGTCATTTCTTCTTAGCCCCAAAGAAAGAAAGAAAAAAAAAAACCTGCTTAATTTTTTTCTGATTTCAAAGAAGGGGTAAAGAAAAGAAAGACTCACATGTGGCCAAGTTTTAGCTCTGAACACTTTGCATAATCAGTTAGAAACCCTTTGTTAATGGGCCAGATGGCTGTTGAACCCCAAAAGGAAATTAAATATGCAGGCAGTGGCAATTGAAGGGAGGAATTAGAAATTCCTTTCTAAAGAGAAAGGACTTCATCTGGAGCTGCTCTGTAGGTGTGGTTAATAGCAGCCATCGGTTTCCTAGCAACCAAGCCCCTTTCCCTTTCGCTAGGTCTGGAAATGTTCTGCATAGACACTGAAGGATGCATCCAGCACCCATAATGCCTTTCAGAGGAACTGGAAAAGCCCACACTAATGAGGATGGGAGGGGATGGCTCCTGCCCTCCCAGCACAGTTTACCTGATGCCACCGATGGACCAACCTCGCTCATTTTGTCATGGAGTCCTGGCCTGGGCAGGCTGCAGAGTCCATGATTCAGAAGTTGGAATACTCTTGACACATAAAGAATTTCTAAGGCAAATCCAGGTGACTTTTCTGCCCACAATTGAGAGTGTACCCTCATCACAGTTATTCAACTTTCAACATCTCTTTCCGGGATTCCTACAACCACCACTCATGGATTTCCTGCCCCTAAGTCTTTCCCTCCTCCAGTTCAGCCTGCTCATTGCAGCCAGAGTCATTTTTGTGAAAGAACAGCCTAGCTATGACTGTCTATGTGTACTCATTTCTGTCCCACGAGGCTTTTTGTGATCTGGCTCTTGCCTTACTCTCCAGCCAGTTCACTCGTCCACGTGCACCCTTGGCTTTGGATAGACCATACTACTGTAGTTTCCTGGACACATCAGGCTGTTTCACATCTTGTCCTGTGCCTTACAACAGGCTTTTCCTTCTGAAGGTTACACCTCAACCTCACTTCTGGAATTGCTCAATTCCTCTTTGTCCTTCAGGATTCAGCTCACACATCTCTTCTGGGAAACTATCCAGAACCCTCTTTTTATCCCTAAGTCTGTTTCATATGCTCCCTCTCTCTGCTCCTACAGGACTCTGGGTTTACATCTGTCTTAGCACTTAGGAAAATATGCTCTAGCTGTTGATTTACTTATCTGTGTCCCCAAGTAGATGTAGAGTCTTCAAGGACAAGGAGCTGTGTTTTGCTTTCTCCACACCCAGCGCAGGGTCCGAGACAAAATAAATGCTAAGTAATTGTGCAGTAGATGAATGGGCACACGGTGAAGCAGACAGTATGACTTGGCTACCGATCCAGGTTTCCCATCTCTGTTTACAGTTCTAGACTGGAGTTCTGCTTTTGTGAGATGTCAGCAAATAGTATGGAAAGAAGTGTATATAATGGCCTAAAGCTCCAGGCATGGCTACACAGAAAATTGCCTTCTAACTTCCCTGGGTCTGTGGTTTAGAAGGCATTCATCAGTGGGAAAATAACCCACACTTTCTAGAATCTGAGCTTGTTCAAGAAACCTAAGATATCATCTGAAGCAATCTCTCATTTAGTGGAAGAGTGGGTTCTTTACCCACAATCACAGAGATGTGTTTAAATACCTTCCACATCCATGAGCACAGAACCCATTAAGGAAAGCCATTCCATTATTGAGCATGCGTAATTAGAGTCTGAGCCAAATCATTTAGATCTTTATTATAAAATTCATTTGCATTACTTGTGGCTCCTCCCAAGTAAGAGCTATATCTCCTTACTCACTGGCTGAAATTTGCTTCAATATATCTTCCTCATATTGGTTTGAACTGAGTCTTTTGTAGCAGCCAGGCAAAGAGACTTCTTTCTTCTCTATTAGTCTTCACAGAATAGAAGACGACTGTCATCTCCTTTCTCAGCCTTTTGTTTTCTGGGCTTTGGGTCCATTCAACTGCTCTTCACGAGATGTGGTTTTTCTTGTACTTCCTCATCCTGGTTACCAGCTTTTTATATATTATCATAGGGGTCCTGCTTAATCAACAAGAATGTACCAAATGTCAACTGTCAAGATTGTAAAGGTGTGAAATTTTATATTCTTTGCAAGTAAACCAGCTAACCTACCACAGTTTTATGGATGCTGGCAAAAGACATGAGATTTCTGGGTCAGAGACAGAGACAGCAAGAGCAATGGCTGAAGTAGCAGCATTTTATGGTACCAGTTTCCCAAGCCCCAATTATCCTGGTGAGATATGGAAAGGGGCCAGGTAACACGTGAACTCACAGTGGGCTACATTATAGAAGAAGAACCACAAGATTAGGAAACCCCATCGTTCCTGTAATGGAGTGCAAACAAACCTGCCCAACTTTGCTCCAAAGGACAATGTTAACTTTTTCTTCCAGGGTCATTTGCTATACAAATTTTCTCAGAGAGATAGCTCAAACCAAAAGATTGCCAATACCTCTGTTTGCAAGATGTGTAAAAATGTAAGAGCTCTGTGGAAAGCTGTCTCCCAAAACCCACTGTTGGCCTCAGCACTCAAGAGATGAACCAGTTCTCCGGCTACAAGTGAACCATACAAAAGAGACAAGCTGTACATAACTCTAGTCTCCAGAAACAAAAATGATTGTGAGTACCGTCTCTAGGTACATGGAGTAGAAGGACCCGAACCTCAGAGAAGCTTTGCCCTTGAATTACAGAGGATGGCAGCCAGTGGACACACACCCACTCATTTGTTATTTATGAGCACTTTCCTTCCTCCACTGAAGTGTGTATTTAGTGAAACAGGGGTCAGAACTCACGGAATCCCCTTAGGAATGGATTCCATGTCCCATGTGGTTGGTGAGGTTTTTATTTATTTCTTTAAATATGCCTATTGTAACCAGCCCACAAGACCAAGCAAAGGGCATGTGTTGTGAAAAATGGCTTTATTATGGAAATTGCTAGTGATTTTTTGTGAACATAACAGTATCAAGCCAGTTTAATCCTGAGAACAGTCCTGAAATTATGACATGTTCTGCCAGAATTTTCAGACCCATTTAGTCAGTTATGTGTCTCTGGGCTTGAGTATTATTCACTTATTTGTTCAACTGATATTGAACAGTGTCAGGCACTGTTAGAGGTTCTGAAGATAAAGTAATGAAAAACGCTACCTGCTTGGACCTTACATCCTAGTGGGGGAGATGGAAAACCAACAGGTAAATGCACAGATGAATAACATCAGGTGGCGATAAGTGCAGTGGAGGAAAGGAAGTAGGACAAAGGGGATGGAGAGCCGGGGAGGAGGGGAGGAGGGTGCTGATTAAGGGAAGGCCTCTCTGGGGAAGATCTGCATAAATGGGGAGGGTTTGCCCTGCCAGGATCTGAAGGAAGAATATTCCAGCAAGAAGGAATAACAAGTACAATTCTCTTGAGAAAAACCAAGGTCAAAGGAGCTAGATTGGAAGGAGAAAGAGAGAGGTGGTTGGAGATGAGGCTTTGCTTTTTTCTGGAGCAATAGGCTTTATATCTTGTGGAAAATCTGAGCTCTTCTCCATAGAGAAAGAAGACTTTATTCCTTTGTCACTGTATTCATCCTTACAAACAAACTTAAAACGTGTAAACTGTCACACTACAGCTTAAGATAGCTTCATAAAACTTTATTTATACTCAGTATTATGTAATAACCTATAAGGGAAAAGGATTTGAAAAAGAATATATATATATATATATATATATATATACACACACACACACACATATGTATATGTATGTATAACTGAATCACTGTGCTGTACACTTGAAACATATGATATTGTAAATCAACTATAATTGAATTAAAAAATTTTTTTAAAGATTGTTAAAAAACTTTATTTACATTATTCCCATGCTTAAAACTTTTCATAGATTTCCCAATGAATTACCATTTAAGTACAAACAGGTTGTTATCTCATCCAAACCCATTTGGCCAATTCTCCAGCCTTACCTTTCATGTGGCACCATCTTTATACCACAGGATCCAGCCTTAAAGAAGCTCTTGAAGGCTCTACAACAAGACACCATGAAGGATCTTTGTCCTAATGATACCTCTTCCTGGAGTGTCTTTGCCTTCTCTTCCCCCTGTTATCTCACATTTGTCCTTCAAGACTGAGCTGGGTAGGAAACCCTACATAAATATTCAATCTGAGTAGGGATCCCTCTTCCGTGTCTACTTCCCTCCTACATCTTTCTATTCTCAACTGTAATTGCTTACTTATGTGTATCACATTTGATATTGAGCTTCTTGAGGGGAGGGAATCTGGAATTTCATCTCTATATTTCCAGTTCTTAATGTTCTTCGAGGTAGGTGCCTGATAATATTTTTGGTAGAATAGATAAATGAATGAATGCATGAATAGATTATATTTGAAGACTTTCTCCATTAACAGGAAGCATTTGAATGCCTTCTTCTGGACCACTAAGCTGCTCTCATTATACTGAATACATTTACTTTTAGGCTGCTCAGAACATAATTCAATAAATTGTTTTAAATCTATAATGCATTAATCAACCACATTTCAAAAAGTTCACACTGCTACTCTCCTCTAATAATCTCAGTATCATTGCATATAATCTTCTTGGCCTTCTTTTTCTCCTAAGAATTAAACCCACTGTTTGTTATTCCAGGATTTGTTGTGTATTTCATGGCCTGAGAAACCCACTTAAGAGAGGTGAGCAGACCCTGAGATCCCTAGAGAAATAGAATCCATCCTTAGGTAGAATTGCTCTTTGGCTACTTTACAAAGAACTTGAATCTCTGATGTCTATGATCTTACTTATATGTGGAATAAAAAAACAAAAAATAAAAGCTGAACTCATAGTAACAGGAAGTAGAATGTTGGTTACCAGAGGTTGGGACATGAGGGAAAGGGGAGATTAAATAAAAGTAGAATATTGGTTGCCAGGGATTGGGAGTGTGGTCATGGGGTGTTATTGTTTAATGGATACAGAGTTTCAGTTTTATAAGAGGAAAAGAATTCTGGAGATGGATGTGGGAATGGTTGCACAATAATATGAATGTATTTAATACCACTGAACTGTATACATAAAATGGTTAGGATAGTACATTTTATGTTATGTCTGTTTTATCACAATAAAAAAAGTTGGGGAAAAAAGTGAAAATCAAAGTTCTTAGCCAGTATAGCTCACAGTAGAGTATGTTAAGTGGTTAAAAGGAATGCCCCTGAGTTACTGCTGCTCAAGTGATGTGGAATGCTTGTTTCAATTTTGGATATTTCAGAAAAAGGCCCTGAGACAAAGATTTGAGTGAGATAGTTTATTTGGAATGTTTTGGGAATCCCAGTAGGGGGCCAGGGGAAATAATACAAGGAAGAGAAGCTGTTCAGCAAAGAGTGTACAATTAAGCCAGCTACCCTGGTGGGTGACTGGAGCTTCATCCCAAGGGAAACTCTGGGAAATGATGCAAAACATGCTCCTCACAAGTATCTAGCTCAAGAAGAGAGGGAGCTGGGGTATTTGTACTGCCACACCCAAGAGTCATTGATTGAAGATAACTCAGGGTTTGTTAATTTCTGAACATTTCATGCTTGCCTCCCACTCTGACTGTTGCAGCTGGGGTAAGAAAAGCAGAGTTCCCAGGTACAGAGACGCACATACTGACCGGCAAGCAGAGGGAGAGGGACAAGGGTAGGGCTCTGACGGTGTTCACAACAGTACTATGCTCAGCAGGTGTCTTTCCCGGCTCTGAACAATACAGGGGTCCATACTAAGCTCACATCTCCAACAGCTGTCCTACCCAACCAATGAGAATAAATGCCCATCCACTGCAGCCCCACATGACAGTGAGCTTGGGGAAGACCCAGGACTCAGGTTTTAAGAGAGGGCTACAACACCAAGCAAGCAACCAAAAGACTTCCTCGGAGTTAGCAAAAGAGCAGGCACCCAAAATTCTAGAGAGCATGTCAAAGGCAAACAAAACTGAAATAAGAATAAATTGATAAAGACTTTGCTTAAAGTGAACAGTGATTAATCACAGAAGTAACAGCTGAGAATAAAATCAGGGCGACAAGCTGGTATAAGGCACACGTCATGGGATCAACCAGAGGAGAGGGAAAAGCAGAGAAAGGAATCTAAGTGAGGCCTGTATAAGATATACTTCCTTGGTCCAACTGGATCAGGATTTCTTGTAGAGCCTTACAAAGGAGGACCTGCATATTGATGTTAGAATATCCTTGTACTCATGGCTGTTGTAAGTGTTTCTGTCTAATCATCTGTTTGGTTCCGTTTCCATAATGAAGGATTAGTCCTGCTCAGCTAATCCTTTTATCATCTTTGTAAAATCTTGAAATAAAGAACTATCCAAGTAGTGCTGTGTTCAGATACCAAGCCTGGGAGGATCCTATGTGATTTTTGCTAAGTCGAAGCACCCAGAAGGTGTAAGCCATAAAAGCACCCCACCCTCTCCCCACACGTGGATTTCTGCTGGGTATGCTGGCTGCACATCACAAAATGTCTCCTGAACAGCAGGAATTTTAATTAAATCAGGAGAAATCTAATTTGGCCTAAATTGGCTTGCAACACAAGGTGTTAAGAGGAACAGAAATTGTTCTGCAATACGGATGTTTGTGGAAGGGACAGGCTCAACCCACTGGCAACTGTAATGAAAAGTGAGGTTGAAAATATGAAGCCTACTGAAGAAGACAGAAAGCCTGAAAATACTAACCTGTGATATTCTGATTACAGAAAGAAATGTATTATAAACATTCACTCCAAAAACTGATGGCATCAGAAGGTACAACAAATATTGGAGATTGATTTCTGATAAACTTGGAAGGAAATAGTGGAGGAAGAAGAGGAGGAAAAGATGAGTGTAAATCACTATGACTTGTATAGACTGGAAGAGGAGGAGAAGAGTATCCCAGTTTGGACAGAGAGAGTAATAAATATCATCTTCCTTTGCCCTTCCAAGCAGTAGAATTTACTGGAATGAGAAAAAGACCTTTGACAACAGGCTTGAAAGGATAACCAAGCAGAACTCCAAAGGTCTAGCAAAAGGATAAGAGGGTAAGAAACTTGAAGATACCAGCAGTGGAGTTGCAGTTGTGAATCATGGGACTTAGACTGGGTGGGAAAGAAAGAGAAGCATTGGAAAGGGGGGTGATGGGCCACCTGACAAAGGGAGGTTTGGGAGTATCATGGTGTGCAGAATCAGAAGCATTGTAAAAAAGCAAGTAAGCTGGAAAGAAGGGAATTTAGGTCATTGTGGGATACAGAAGCTTACATTCTTATCGGTCTAGGATTCCTGCCAATAAAGCAAGGGTCACGGGGAGTCACAGAGAAAAAGGGGCTTGGAGGTCCGGCTGCTGGGTGGTTCATCTACATAGATGTTGCCCATGACAATTGAAGGAATTGGGGTGGAGAGGAAAGTAGCTAAGTAATTGCCAAAGTCTCCGTAAAGAAGGGAGGAGGTCAGGAGTTAAGCAAATAAAGGCAATGAGAGGTGGTAAAGAGTGACATGGATGGATGTCATTAGCTTCAAAGGAAGAGGGCTTTTATTTCCATGCAGATCAAAGAGTAATGGTCTGGAAGCAGCGAGGAGAACTTCCCCCAAGCCTGTGTCCCTGCGAGGCATGACGTGTGGGAGAAAACTCAGCCTCCAGCCAAAGAGGAAGTACGTGTCCTCTCAGGTCCAGCTGCTATTTCGGTAAAGTGGGGTCCTCAGTTCTGTCCTGTACCGTAGTAGCTCCCCCGGGTGTTAAGGATGCACAACAAAATAAAATAAATAAAAGTGTTCATGATCAGATAAATCTTAGATATAATGCCTGATTGATCTTCCTCTAGGAGAATCACACTCAAACTAGAATATTCAGGAAATCCTCTAGAGTAGAAACGTGTTTTATCCTGTTTTCCTATTTATTTGACCACCAATTCATGGCTTTGGGGGGATACCTAGCAATGCCTCAAAAAATAGGTGTACTGTGGCAAGTGGGAAAAGATGAGCTAAGGTAAGAAGGAAGGAAGGCTTCAATGAAAAGGTACAAGGTTAAATATACAGAGGTATAATGTGGGGTGCAAAGCCAGCCTGCCTGATTTTGCATCCCAGCTCAAGCATTTCCCAGCTCTATAACCTTGGGCAAACTGCTTGTTCTGTATGCCTCAGTTTACTTATCTATAGAAGAAGAAGATGAGGAGGAGGAAGAGGATATAGAGGAAGAGGAGGAGGAGACCTATAGTATAGGTGGTGGTGGTGATTAAATTAACACAGGAATGCTTAGAATACGATGTATGGTGTATGACATGTGGCCCCTAGGTGAGAACTCTTATTACTGTAGAGTTTATTTGCAATGGAAGGAGAGTTCCAAGTGACAAACTGGTTCCAAACGGTGGGAACTGGCAGAAGAGGGTAATCCCAGCTCCAAAGGAGAAAGGTACGAAAGTCATAGATGAACCTGAGCCGGGTAGAAATGTGGATCTCAGGGGCACTTCCCCAGAAACTTTATTAAATATCCTATCCACCTGCAACCCAACTGTAGGGGTTGGCAGTTTAACCGTTCCATACTGTCTGCTGGGGGAGCTACACAAGACAAGATGAACACGCTCTAGCATGTTTATTATTTAAATTTCCTCTGATGTGAATTTTTCATCTGTTTCCTTTGCCCATTTATATATCAAGGTTTTAAATGATTTTTTATCCAAATGAATAACCATCCCCCTCCACCTCTTTCTCTTTGCTGGACTCTGAGAAAAACCCTGAGCCAGTTCCATTCAAACCAGTCATGTCAATGACCTTGTCAAGGAGAATATTAAGAGGCATAATCAATTTCTTTTTTAATAAGGATAATGGGTGAGAACTCAGAAGCCGTTCTGGTTGGAGAATCTTTCCCAAGGCGTTGTAAATATTTTCTTCTCTTTTCACTCAATATCTTTTCAAATTACTAACCCAAGAACTCAGTTCTTTCTTTTTAGCTGACAGTTTTGAATCAGGAATGTTGTACCATGTCCACGTCTCTGAAATCTAATAAGATAGAACAAGATTTTCCTGCTCTGTGAGAGGGCAGGAGAGGAAGTGGAGAAGAATGCTCTAGGCCACCATCAAGGAGCACTGCCTCTCTCAGACGTCCTCCCTGGCAGAGATGACAAGGGTATTAACTTATTATTCAAGGCCCAGCCTGAGAAAGCATGGTGTCTGACCTTCAAAAGATTCCATGCTGCTACCTCACACCCACCCAGGACTTTACTCTTTACAAACCCTATCGTCTTCCCACTGTTTGCTCACAGCACTCCCATCTCCGTGGGCAGCTCTATGTTGATGGGGCAACACCTGTTTTTGGTATTTCTATATATATATGAGAACACCTGAAATGGAATCATTTACACCTTGAGAAATATTCAGAGGATTATATGCTGTGTTAAAAGAACAATGGGTTCTCCAGGATTTCAAAAATGGAAATGGAGTCTGACAAGGATTATCCAGGACAAAATGGGAATTGTAGTTCACATGCAAAAGTACACCATGAATCCCTGACTGAGGACCCTGCAATAGGAAGGGTATTTTAATAATAACCACCGTTACTGTGCTAAGTGTTGTATTATATAAGTTACCTTATTTGATCCTCACCTTAAATCAGTGATGTAAGTTTTTTTTTTTTTTCATTTTGAATAAAGGAAATTGATGTTTAGAAAGTAAAGTGACAACTCAAGTATCAATGCTTCTCAAACCTATGAAAATCAAACACGTGTGGATTCTCTTAAGTGGCAGAGCCAATTCAGTAGGTCCGAGGTGGGGTCTTTATACCTCATTTCTAATAAGCTCCCAAGTTATGTCAGTGCTGCTGTGGCCCAGATTACTTTTTGGATAACCAGAGTTAACTATACACTATAATGGCCCTTACTGTTTTATTCTGGAATGAACTGGAGCCAACTGACATATGGACATTGAGGGAGGGAAGGGTGGACAGGGGATATTGAGGGCAAGAGTGATAGTTATGCAGAACTTAAGGGATCTTGGAAAAAATATTTTTAGATAAAGAGATATAAGAGCGGATATGAAAATTCAAGATCAATGCAAAAATCCAGAGTACAGGACATTCATTCAATCTGTCAAGAAATATTTATTGGTCTCCGACTATGTTCCAGGTCCTATGTAAGATCCTGGGGACAGAATCTCTCTGGTGGCTTAAACTCTAGTGTGAGGCAAATAATTAATCAATTAAAATACATATGGGAGTGCCGGGGTTGGGGGGAGTAGGAACCACCTTTCCAGACCTGCAAAGTCAAGGAAGACGTCCCTAAAACATGATGTCTAAGTGAAAATTTAAATCTGAATAAGAGTTGACCAAGTGACGGTTGCAGGGGAAGGTGGGATTTTCCAGGTCAAGGAAAGAATATGATTGAATGATAGGAGGTGGGCAAAGCGTGACTCTGGAGGAACTGAAAATGTTCAGGATGGCTGGAGCTCAGGACAGATGAAACTACAGAAGGATGAGGAACAAAGAATAAAGAGGATTCGTCCTTCAAAGCATAACCCAGCCACATCAACCAAACCAATAAGCAAAGTAGGGGGCAGGAGGGGGGGCATACTGCCTATTCTTTCCTTCCCAGCTATTTAGCCAACAGAGATTGCTTGGGGACACATATGCTGAAACAGGAAATTCAGTCCCTGGCACTTGTTCCTTTGATGAGCCTCCATTGAAGAAGGTAAAATCCCTAGCCTTCAAACCCCAAGAAAAAGCTATTAGATGAAGACTTTGGGGAACAATGTCAGATCCCCACATATTCCAGGCTGAAATGTGACTCATAAGGAAAGTACTTAGGGATTAGGAAACTGACCCTGAACTGGGAAAGAGTTGGGAAGATCAGTAAAAACCAGGTCAATGGAGCATGTGCTTTATGACAGTGCTTCCTCCCAGGTATTTCACTCACATCTCATTTTACCTTCTCAACAGTCCTATGAGAAAATGCTATTGCCATCTATATTTTATAAATAAGGAAACAAAGCTTTTATAGAGATGAAGCAAATTTCTTCTTCCATTTTCCTGGCTAGAAATTGTTGAGACTTGATTTGCACCCAAGTTCATCTGAATTGAAACCCATTCTCTTTTTTTTCTCTTTTCCATTATAGATTATTACAAGATATTGAATATGGTTCCCTGTGTTATACAGTAGGTCCTTGTCTATCTATTTTTTATATAGTAGTTTGTATCTACTCATCCCAAACTCCTAATTTATCCCTCCCCCCTTTCCACTTTGGGAACCACAGGTTTGTTTCTATGTCTGTGAGTCTGTTTCTGTTTTGTAAATAAGTTTATTTGTATCATTTTTTAGATTCCACATATAAGTGATATCATTTGTCTTCCTCTGTCTGACTTACTTCACTTAATATGATAATCTCTGTGTCCATCCATGTTGCAGCAAATGGCATTATTTCATTGTTTTTGATGGCTGAGTAACATACCATTGTATATATATCTTCTTTATCCATTCATCTGTCAATGGGCACTTGGGCTGTTTCTATGTCTTCACTATTGTAAATAGTGCTGCAATGAACATTGGGGTGCATGTATCTCGAAACCCATTCTCATACGTTTTACAGAATAAAGACAGAAGGGAGAAAGGACACATCTGAAGAGTGGCACGTGGCTGCTTGCTTGAAGCAGTTCTTTGGTTGAAGGGTCTTAGAAATGGATGTAGTCTTTTGGTGGCTAAGAGTGATTTGGGAGACCCAGTCTTGGTTGGACAACTAGAACAGTAGTCAGCATTCAGCAACAGCCTAAGCTCAGAGCCAAAGCAGAGAGGACACAAAGCCAGACTTGGGTCCAGCCTGGAGGTGCATTAGAAGGAGCATACAGAGTCACTAGTCAGGATAGACAGGTTTTGCTGTGGTAACAACCCCAAAATTTGAGACCACAAAGCTGCATTTCTCACTGATAAAAAGTTCAGCTCACCCAGGTATGTCTCTAGGTCAACCATTCTCCATGGTTGACCTCAAATTCCAGGCTGTTGGAAATGCCACCATTCTCTGCATCTTCCTTGGTTAATTCAGCAGGGAAGAGCAAGACTGGATAATGACATATGGTCCTTTTATTGCCTCCACCCAGAAGTGACACTTTCCACTTCCATCCACAGAGAACATATCACATGGCCTCACTTAACTGCAAGGGAGCTGAGGAATGCAGTACTCCACACACTGGGAGTGGGAAAAGAATTGGACATTGATGGACACTGGTATCCCTGCCATAGGACCCTCTAGAGCGTTCTCAATAACATGCCCCACTGTATAGTAATTTACTAGAAATCCACAATCTGAAAAGTGCCTCATACCCACTGGCAGTATCAGCTGATACAATTGTACTCATTACACTATCCCAAGGCTTTGGCTTATTAGACACTGAGTCCTAAGTCCTCTGACCCAAGAAACACAATTCTGATTCTCTCCCAGAATTGGAACACAAATTTGGGGCGTCTCTGTGTGTATCCTTAAAGGAAATCTTTTTATGCATACCTGAGTTCAAGTTGATTTCTGTTCCTTCGTGACCTCCATATTGATAAATGTAAATAGTTGGCTCAGACTGAAGGACTGACAGCACAGGCATTGCTTGGGTAAATTAAATAGGGTCTGTTTATTTTAAAGATTCAGAAAAAAGTTCATAAAGTCAGGATTCACAGTAGACAGATTAGCAAGACAGATTAGTCTCCAGGAGCGACTGAGATGTAAGCTTCTATACCATAAAGCCCTCCTTCTGGATCCCCAAATCTGAAAGAGAGTGAGGATCGCATCAGAACGTGTGAAAGTCCAAATATACCTCTGTGAAGAGTCAGCTTTATACACATAAGCAGTCCTGTGTGTAGGCTGGTCTGGATGCCTGCCAGAGACCCTGTCATCAAGGGCAGATTCAACTCATTAATCTTTTTTTTTTTTTTTTTTTTTTTTTTTTTTAAATCTTAATATTTAACAATAGGCACCACCCTTACAGCAAGCAGAACAGTTCTGGAAGCTCAGAGAAATGGCCAGCAGCCTCTGAAGGGGTCCTGCTCAGCTGGAGTCATAGGACATCTAAGTCAAGCAGGGCTTTCACTTTCACCAACGCAGACACTTGAATTCTAAAGGGCAAGAATGAAGTAGGAACCAGGGTTACATTTCAAACTTGAAAATTCTTTGCTAAGCAAAATGGGGTCAGGAGCTATGATCATCAAAATGCACAAAGTTTCTCCTTTTCTTTCTTTTTTTTTTCTTTTTTTTCGCCCTTTAATAACACTTGTGGCTGAGAATAAAAGAGAAAAGGTAATTATCTTAAATGTTTTTAGTGGCAATTATGCACGTGCCGCCAGAATACCCTTAACTCCATCTGTTCTTTTCTTGTGTCTCCTTAAGAGGAGTGATGCCACTGTCATCATAATTCAGTCACACCAGTGGAGCACCATCTTATTGGAATGGGATGGAAATTAAAGACAATCATCTCCAACCAAAGTTTAACAATTTCTTCTGTTTAAGAACCTGAGAAAAGTAGTACAGAAAGAGAGGGATAAGCAAAAGTGGCAGAAGGTAAAATATAAGAAATTTAATCTCTCAAAAGACCTATAAAATCTGGGCTTCAGTTTATAGACACATTGTATACATTTACCAAGGAAAAGAAAATATATCCAACAAATTTCTTTGTTGCTGTTTGTTTTTAATGTCAGAACTTGATTTCTTACAGTAACATTTGCTCATTGTAGAAAATTTAGAAAATACAGATAAAGAAAAGGGAGAAAATTTAAATCATCCATAGTCCTGCCACCCTGAGAGATTCTTTGTTGACTCTATAGATGCATATTTGCATCTGTCTTATTTGTCTATCTATCTATCTTATCTATCCACACACACACACACACACACAAACACAGAGTTTTTACAAACTGTATTGTCATTTTAGACTTTTAACAATGTATCTTGGTAGTAAGCAATGCTAGTATTCATCAATATCCAGTTACCCTCTACTTTCAGGCCCACTAGGTGACTTACTTCTCTGTCCTTTGAGATTAGATGCAGCCATTGACTTTGGCAAATAAAATTGGAGCTGAAGTGACATATGACACTTTGAGGTGGAAGCATTTAATCTCCAGTAGTGACTAGCTGATCTGCCCTTTCCCTGCTGTGACATGGCGGTGCCATATGATATAAATATCCTGAAATGCTAAGTTAACACATGGAGGAGAGCTGCCCTTGAGAGTTACCTGCTTGTTATGGTCTTTGTTGTAAGATATTAAAAAGTTGGGGGCTGTTACTGCAGCATAATTGAGTTAGCTCCACCAAAACGATCTTTAGCATTGTTCTGACATTAAACATTATTCTAAAAAAGCATTAAAAGGCTGAATTGCATTTCATCATAATTTATTCAGGCAGGCTCTTATTGTTGAATACTTAAATTACTTCCAAATTATAATCAATTTTGTAAGGAACACATTTTTAGGTTTATTTTGCTTATATTTATGGTTATTTCCTTAAGGTGCAATCATAGAAGGGAAAGCCAGAGTTCAAAATATATATATATATATATATATATATATATATATATATATATATATAACCATAAGTTTTAAAAAATATAGTGCCAAAACATCCTACAAAAAATAAAGATTGTTGGCAGAATCATCAATGGCATAAAGAATAGATTATTTCTCTATTTGACATAAATATTCTATCTATCTATCTTTTAAAGGTGAAAATGGTGCCCCACGGTTTTTAATTGCAATTCTATGAATTACATACATTTTCATAATTGTATAGGTTATTTGTATTTCCTCTTTTGCAAATTTTTTTCATTTTCTTACTGCTTTCTTATTATCTTTGCACTTGTTAATACATAATTATTGATATTAGTGAAACGATACATTCATTAAAAATAAACCTTTGTCACATGCACTATGCACACTTTTTCCAACCATTAATTTGGTTCAAAACGTTCCACTGTTACTTATGTTTTTTAATATACAAATGTGTTGATTGTCTTGTTTTTCAGGTTATCAGATTTATTACTGTTTTTTCTCTAAGGTTTTTGCCTCTAGTAGCATGTTATGAAAACCTCCCTTTTCCCCCAAATATAAATAGTCACATATTTTTTCCTAGTACTTTGTGATTTTGTTTTTATATTTAAATCTTTGATACATATGGTATATAAGTTGAATATGGAATAAAGTTCAGATCTATTTTTTCCCCAGATGGCTGGTTTTTCTAACATTGCTTATTGAAAAAATCCTTCCTTTCCATACAAGTTTTAAATGCCATGTTTATCCATATACCAAGTTCTGAAGAATTCTTGAGACTGGACTTCTATTCTGCCCTACTGACCAATCTGTCATTGTCAAAATTGGTACCAGGCTGCTTTTATTACTGTATCTTTATACTCTTCAATATCTCATATCTTATATTGCTATTCTTTTGAGACATTTTCTTGCTTATTTTTAAGTATTTATTTTTCAAGTTGAATTTTTAAAATATTCCATTAGGATTTTCATCTTTCCCAGTAACATTATTCAAGTCTTATTTAATGTCCTTGCTCTCATTAATTCACTCAAAAAATATTTATTGAGTATTTTCTATGAACCAGGAATCATTCTAGATATTGATGATACAATAAAGAACAAACAGAATTCCTTGCCCTCCTGGAGCTTATAGTCTAATAAGAGAAGAGAAAAACATTGAACAAGATACACAAGTACAATAGAGTTTATTAAATAGTAGTAAGAATTAAAGAGAAATAATAAAGCTGGGAAGAGGAATATGAAATATCGTTGTCGATGGTTTTCATTTATCTTTTCTTTGAAGCGGAGCATCAGGGTAAGAGATTTGGGCAGAGGAGGTGAGCCTGTGAAGGATAAGGGAGCAAGGAAGGAAAAGGCAGAAGCACCTTCAGACACCAATGAAAGTCTGACGTCCATTAAAAAAAAGAGAGAGAGAGAAGGAGGAATAGAGAGAGAATAGAGGAATAGAGAGGGAGGAGGAAATGGGTAAAAAGAGCCTCTGACTGCGGCTTTTAGAAAGTCTCAACCGAGCTGACAGGGAGCTGACACCATTGCGCTTTAGAAGACGGCCGCATCTGACAGAAAAAGCCTTTATTTTCTGGCACCCCATCAGCCTCGCTCATTGGCTGGGAGCATCCGGGGCGTGGCCTCTGCGGGGTGGATGGTATTCCGGCCAGAGGTGGGGCAGCTGCAGGCATCAAGTTCTAAGGGCTGAGAAGAGCTGAGTAGCGACCCTCCATGGCCGCCACAGGGGGGGAAAGTGTTAACATTTTTAATAGGTTGGTTTTGAAGTTTAGTACATATACCTTGTATACTTCTTACTCACTCATAGCAATTCTTTAATTTGGGTTGATATCATTAATAGGCTGTTTTTTCCATGTCATTTGAAATTAATTGTTGCTAATATACAAGAAACCTAAAATGTGGATATTTTATAACATACCACCTTGCTGAATTCCTATTAATTTAGTTCTTAGGCTGAGATTCTTACGTTGTTAAGAATGTCATCACAGTTTTTTCTCTTCCGAAAATTCTGCTTCATTTCTTTTCCTTATCTTATTGCCAAATCAAAGTTGAAATATAATGATGACAGTGGAAATATTCATGTTCATGAAAATCCCTTTAAGTCTTATCATTAAGGATTATGCTGGATGTTCCATTCCAAGAAAATGTGGAAAAAAATATTCCTAGATCAATTTCCTAAGAAAATCTAAATTGCCAAAATTAACTTAGGAGGTTGATCTAGGAACATTGTTGTCACGTCTTGCTATAGAATCGCAGATAATATACTCATACATTCGCTGCCTCCTTGCTATCTGTGATCATATCTTTGATCATTCTTAGTGTTTGTGGTTGTGCTTTTACTTATTCTTTTTCTTCATCAGGCTTCAAGAAGTTTCCTTCTTTTATGGGTCTTTTCAAAGAACCAGTTCTTGAAGTATCTATCATTTCTGCATTTTTTTCTTTTCTAATTTATTAATTTCTGCTTTCAGGATTCCTTGATTCATTCTTTGCTTAATTTAATTTAATTTCACAGGCTTTTAAAAGAGAAAAAGTGATATCTGTCTGTGCATTTTATAGCTAACACCAATCTAGCTGCATCTCTAATCATAATATTAATAATCACAGGCAGCATGGGGTCATGACCAAAGATGGAGACTCTGATCTGTTGCCAATTGCCTGGTTCATATCCCAGCTCTACCTTTTCCAGCTGTGTGCCATGGACAAGCAGTTTCCACATCTGTAAAAGGAGGATTATTATTATAATAAAACTTACCTCATAGGGTTAGTGTGAAGATTACGTGAGTTAATATTTGTAAAGATTTTGAAACAGGGCTTGGCTCACAGTAACGGCTACGTAATACATGAATAAATTACATTCATGGAGTACTTTATCCTTTGCAAAACACTTTCACATTAATTTTCTCCCTTAGTTATCATGACAACCCCATGAGGCAAACAATTCTCATCCCTACTTTATACCTGATAAAACTGGAACTTCAACAAGTCAACTTGCATGAGAACAGTGAATGGAAGACCAGGTCTTATGACCCGTGATAAGTGTATAGCTTAAAGCTCAAATTGCCTCTTTTGTCTGAGGGGCTTAGGTGGACAGAGAGAGAGGAGTTCATGTTTGGTCCAGGTTTAGGCACTGGCAACTCTTGCAGATTTTGAGCCTTTTGACTGGATGGCAAACTTCCCAAGGCTGAGACCAGCAGCTCAATCAACTATCAAGAAGTTTGGGGCTCTTAGGCCCCTGGACACGTGCAGCCCACGGCAGCAGGAAAAGGCCACATGAGACCTGATCTAGGTGCAAGAGATATGAGTTCTGGTCCTGGTCCTGTCCCATCTTACTCCATGTGCATGAACAGGGTACTTTGCTCTGCTGTCTCTCAATTTTCTCAAATCCTAAGTCGAGAAAATAGTATCTGCCTGCTTGTGTCAAAAGGCCACTATAGAATTCAAAATAAGTTGATGGCAGTGAAACATATTGGAAGCTTATAAAATATTCCACATATGCAAGACATTGTGTATGTTAAAGGTATCTGCCCTACTGCTTTCTTTGCTTACACAACGGAGAAGAGAAAACCAGATGTGGAAGCAGCTCCCAGACATCATGCCTGCCCCCAAATTCTTTGTTCAGGAAACTTCCCTCACATCAAGAGCATCATTATCTTTGCACTGGAGAAAAAAAAATCTGTACAGTCTCTGAACTGAAATCTAATTTCCAATTGGCTTCTCTTAGATTGTCAACCATAGGAAATGGAACACAACAGAATTTTCCACAGGCACTGTTTTCCATGGCACACCCAAAACCAGCAGGAAAGAGACTGAACCAAAAATTTCCTTTGGCATCTAGCTCTTCATTACATTGTAAGAGTATGGGCCACCTGGGGAAAATAATCAAATATAGGAGGGAAGGAGACACATCCAATTCTGGATCACATTACCTGAACTGTTTCTATAAGTATATATTTCTCCAGATTCTAGGAATCATCCACTGAAATCTTTTGACAGTTTAATTGATTGTATTTAGGTTTCTTTTTTTGCAACAAGAACTGACTCTGTTGCTACCTACCTAGTCTTTTCTTGATGAATAGCTACCTTTGATTTTCACAAGTTTGCAGAATTGGAATTGGAAGGAAATATGCAAATCACAGCTGCAAGATGGGCAGGTGAGGGGGGGAGGTGCTGCCCTGACCTCTATTCCCAGTAGAATCCTCTTAAAGCTCAAGCAGGAGATGTGGGCAGCTGGATTGTAGAGTCCTTCCTACAAATAAGTAAAAGAGAAATAGAGAGAGAGAGCACGCTGTTTTCTGAGAGCTGACAAGCTTTATCCTTCATGAGTTTCATTCCTCCCTTGCTCTGTGTATGTGGGAAGGAGGCAAGAAGGGAGGGTATTAGGAGAGAGAGAGACAAAGAAATCAATGTCCATGTCCAATGCATTGCAAGAGAGGACCCTGGCTGGACTCACCATTTGTAGAGAGGGCAGCAATGGTCTGTGGCCACCTCTGGATGCTAGTGACACCCCACTCAAGCCAGAAAGGACCCCCAGAGCAAAAGAACTGCGCCTCCAAAGCCCTTGTGAACTTAGCCTGCTCTTAACCAAATTTAGGTTATGTCCCTAATGAAGACGGTATCAGGTTCAGCTGCTTTGTCCTCTTCAGACCACACTGGGGCAGTGTATAGTTGAGAGCCAGCAAGAAGTGGAAGGAAACTAGTGATTATTGGGTATTACTACATATCAGACACTTGTTAATGGAGATACACATACACGTGCGTGTGCGCACACACAAACATAAAATCTCATTCAATCCATTAGAAGGTTCCATGTGGGCAAAAGTTTTTGCCTGTTTTGTTCACTGTTCTATCCCCAGTGCCTTACACATGGTAAGTTCACAAGAAATATTTGTGAAACAAGTGGATGAATCGTTACAACTCAAAAGGAGTGGAATAATTGTTGATCTTGTTTTAAGATGGGGAACTTAAGTTTCAGAGGATATTAAGTAGACAAGCTGGGATTCAAACCCAGGTGTGTCTTGGCTCCACAGCTGACATCTTTCAGGATACACTGCTGTCCTCTGACAGCAAACCAGAGTGTATACAGAGGAAGGTGAGGTCAGGGAACTTGAAATAACGTTCTATAAAGAATCATTGAGCAAGTGAAGCATTTATTCGAGAAAAGGAACACCCCAAGCTAACAAGCTATGGAGAGCCCCCTCCCCTTCCTGGGCTTCTGTCCTTCCCCAGTGAGATGAGGGATTGCGCTAGATGGGAGTACAAACAAGTGGCACATGGGCCACCACGCTACACTTCAGCTCCTATGACAGACGTTACTCATTGATCATAGCATTCTTTCCCACTGAACTTGGATGAAATTTCTTAAGTATTCTCGACAGCAGTCCATGCAACCCCACCCATTAATTAAAGTTGGCATGCATGGGAAAGGCTCTTTGACTTCTCTAGACTAAGGAATCTCTAACATTCCTGAAATTTATTTCTGTCCGTAAATCCATCGCTGTTTCTATCTTGCTGTGTACATTGTCTAGCACGCTAAGACATCATGAACAAAGAAAGCTTCCAATCTTCCCTGAAAGCAGTAGCATAAAAACCAGGAAGCCTCCAGACTCTGAGTTTATCCTTATACTGTCCTCTATTGAGACTACCTTCCAGATGGAAAATAATGTTTTAACTACAAATCATCTAAATATTGCTGATAAAAAGATCCCCTTTTCTAAGACTAAGACAATACCTATTACCAAGACTGTATTCCACAAGCAAACTAAAGTAAAAAATTGGGACGGATTTTAAATTTAAAGTATTGGCCTGATGGATTGGCTTGTAGTCAACATTTTCTTGAGTTACACATACATTAAAGATTGCCATGAAATAAGATGACACATTGAAAATAATAGTATCTGAGTAGTATCATGTCTGGATTTTAGCCAAGCTCAAGGAATATAAAATAAATTTGTTTTTTTATGGTAGCCTCATGGCTGGCTTTTTTTTTTTTTTTTTTTTTTTTTTAAAACACATTCTTCAAGTAGGTAGATTTTTCTTTTTTTTTTTTTTTAAATTTATTTATGGCTGTGTTTTGGTATTCGTTTCTGTGCGAGGGCTTCCTCTAATTGCGGCAAGCGGGGGCCACTCTTCATCGCGGTGCACGGGCCTCTCACTATCGCGGCCTCTCTTGTTGCGGAGCACAGGCTCCAGACGCGCAGGCTCCGTAGTTGTGGCTCACGGGCCTAGTTGCTCCGCGGCATGTGGGATCCTCCCAGACCAGGGCTCGAACCCGTGCCCCCTGCATTAGCAGGCAGATTCTCAACCACTGCGCCACCAGGGAAGCCCATGGCTGGCTTTTAATGGTTTAGGAAGAGTAAGAGAGAGGATTTCATATTGGTTTTTTTTCAAGTGTACATTTTAATAACACAAATAACATTTAGTAGCTCATGAGGTATTCCACCAATGCCATAAAAGTATAAAACATACATTTCTTGTTTAGAAATCCTAATGTTTGTTGTTCTACCAGGGTCATTGGTTGCAAACAACAGAAATCAACTCTGGTTGATGTAAATAGGAAAGGAATTTATAGAAGGGTTTTGGGATATTCAAGGAATGGATCTAAGGTTAGAAAAATAGGTGCAGGAAATGCTTCAGGGGACTAAGAGGCAGGATCCTGTCCCATCACTACAGGCCACATGCCCTTCCCACCCCCTCAACACTGCTGGACTCAGCTGCCCTGGGCATTCACTTTTGCACCAATAAACTCTTGAGTCTAGCATAACTGCCATGAATAACGTCTGACTGTTCCTGTGTCTTTTCTTATTTCCTCCTAAATAAAAGTCCAGGCAGAATCTTCTGATTAGTTACACTTACATTTTGGTCAAGTCTTTACCGATTAGCCTGTGGAGACAGAAAATACCTGCCCCTCCTTGGGCTTCTGCTCAAACAAGAAAGTGTTCAGAAGCTGGGCAAGCTAAATGACTAAAGCCCATGACATCTGTTAAAATCAAGTGCCCAAAATGAATACAAAGTGAATGTCATGTCAGTGAAATACCCCAATAACCAATAACTATAATTGATTGAGCAACTACTTTCTTCCAGGCCATGCACTGGGTACCATATATAATCCCCTTTATCTCGTTTAATCCCTTATAACACCCCTAATGAGACAGACATCAGCATCCTCATGTAAGGGGCATGGAAAGAGTCGTTTGCCCAGGGCCACACAGCTTGTCAACACCAGAGCCGTAATTCAAAGGAAGTCCTTTCTGAAGCCAACACTATGCCCCTAACCACTACGCAAAGCTGTGTCTCCATGAACATTGCAATGTGGCCTGGATCAGGGCTTGCCCTTAACAGGTATGTGATGAATGTTTGTTTTGATGCTTCCTTTCAGCAGACATTCATTCAGTAAGTTCTTACTACATATAAACCATTATCATAGGCATCATGGGGCACATTTAATGTAGCAAAGCCCACGTCCACCTCTAACTACAATATGGAGAATAATGAAATACTTGCAAGAGAAAAATACAAGATAAGTCACACCTTGAAAATTCCTTGAGGGCAAGGACTGTGTCTTTCTTGCTCAACTTATCTCCTCAGTGCCTCACGGTGCTTGGCCCTGAGCTCTCAGTAAATATTTAATAAATGGATAAAAATAACCAATATTCGTTAAGCACTTACAGGGAGCCAAGCGCTCTGTTAAGCCCACAACAGAAAAGTGCTATCATTATCTCCACTGTGAATGCTCTGGCTTAGAGAGGTACTTTGCCAAGGATCCCATGCAGGTGAGGAAGCACAGTTAGGATACAAACCCGTCCTGCGCCTGGAAAGCTTATCAACACTCAGTAAGAAGCGCGACTCTGGTAGGAACCCTTTTCTCGGCACCGCACTCCCCAAGCCAACGTGCTGGCAGAGCTGCAGTTCCCCAATATCTCCATCATGGGGCGCTGTGAGACTGTATGCACAGGTCCGCCTCCATCCCTGTCCTGCAGTTCTGGGAGGCCAGAACTACTATCTGGGAAGCAGGCAGCATGATTCTAAAGAAAATAAAGATTATAAATCAATTATACTTCAATTAAATTTTTAAAATTATTTTTAAAAATAAAGAAAATAAAGAATGAATGAATCTTAATGTGATACTCTCTCAACTTTCAAGCTTTTCCTTCCCAACCCTTATCACAGTTGAAATTACATACCCATTGATGTAATCATTCATGTAGGATCTCTTGCCCCATAAAAATATAAGCTCTGTTGGGGCAGGGACCGTATCTCTTGTTCACCTTGGCACCTATCACAGTGTCTGACACATTCCAAGGGTTTAATAAATATATGTTGAATGAATGTAACAGCCAGGCTTTAAAGCTGCCTAAAAACTGCACACATTATTTTTTCCATCATATCTATTTCCTTCATCAAGGAAGTAATATGGCTCATAGGAACAGAGAAGAAATCTAGGCTTTATTCCAGACATCTTTTCACAGCTTTGGCGGCTGGAAAGAGGAAAATACCCCAAGTCACGTGATTTTGTATTTAGAATATTAATTTTCCCTAGGTCATGCAGAAACAGCGATACTTTACTTAATGAAATGCTCTTGTACTAATTTCTATTTGTATGCAAAAGACGTCATCGGTTTAACACATGGAGACAATCTCCTCCACTCACGCACACCCATAGCTGCATAGCAGAAGAAGAGGAAAGGCTTCTGATTTATTACACATAAACAAATGAATAAGATAACATTTTATTAGTTAGAAACCATTACAAAAACAGCCAGAAAATGAGACAGTGCAAGTGGAATACGCCCTTATCAATACAGCCTCGGAAGTTTAGGACCCTGATGCATGTTGTAATAATGAAAAAGATAATTAAAAGGATCGAATTGCAGAACTGTATCATTTCATCAAGAAGCAGCCTCCCAACAATAGGAAACATCAGGGCAGTGATGGTCTGTGCATCTCTAACCTTGGTGGAAAAGAAAGGCGTTTGAGATTCAAGTTGTTGCAGCATATGTGAGAAGAATCCATTTTTAGGCTGTGTCATATTGAAATCATGCAAATCCAAGCAAGAAATAGCTCCCCTTTAAAATCGGTATCTTTGTAAGTCTTGTTTCTGGTGGTGAGCAGTAAATAGCATGATTAAGTTAGCCATGTCCAGCCTATCAATCATAGTTGATATTATAACTAACAGTCGTAGGTGAGAAAGACAGTTTCGTTACTTTTTTTACAAGAGATTCTTGGTTTTTCTTCCCTTGACTGAGAATCTTCATTTCATCCTAGAAAATCTTTAAGACACATTGCAAATACTTTTTATATAAAAGCATCACAGGGAAACACAGAGACTTCAGAGGTTTTTCATTTCCCAGAGAGCCGTAGTCAGTTTTTAGAAAGTAAATTGTGTCCCTACCCTTCCCCTCCCTCCAGGTCAATGCTTCCCCTCCCCCGTCCTGATCAGTTTAATATGAGTCACTGCCTGGGTTTTGTTCTATGGAATAACATATTCTCCTGGGAGTCAGTTCATGCAAAACACTCCCTGCTGAGAGAGTGGAAATTTACCCATAAGACATTCTTTCAGCAGCAAGACCTGAAGCAAACCTGATTGGAATGTTTAAAGTCTTGACTTGCCTGTTCTCCTTAACTCTCACCACATTTCTCAGATAAAAAAAAAAATACTAAACCACATATTTAAGGTTTATAACACCTGGTGACCACAGACTCAATGAGATACGGTCTAATTCAGAAAGAAAACTGAAAATGAGAAGATTATTTCCAATACTTCTTCTGCTACTCTATATCCAGTTTTCTCTCCTTCCTATTTTGGTTTACAGTCACTCTGTAGTCGTTCGATAGATCAATGCAAAACTTTGTTCTTTAAACAACTGCCAGATATTCAATAAGTTATGTGCAGCCAAATAGCTATTATTTCACATTTTTCTAAACTCAGATGTATTTTCTGTAGTGCAAGTGACATCGATTTACCACCAAAATAATACATGCATTCATAAATGGCATAAATCATGAGAAAGCTTGGTTGTGGTTTCTTTATAAAAAGTCTTGAAGCAAGCTAATCTTGGTAATATACACACACATATACATAATAAAATAGAATTAATATTGTAATACAACGTAGTATCTATACACATATATGTATACATGTGTATGCATATGTATATATAATAATCTTTTTTTTTGAAAGAGTAAAGCTAATGATCATGGAAGACTTGGAAAGTAGCCTCGCCCAAGAACTTTGCTTCCCCTCATCATTTACCAGATGATGGTACGGAAAGTTGGAAGGAATATATATAACATTTCACCCAAGGCAGCTCCCACCTTAGAGAAGGTCTAGACAGAGCTGAAAAGAACTGGCTGACTTGAAAATCACCTGTTTGATGGCCAAAGAGCAGTGGCCCGATGGTCCCTGGGCTAGACATTTTGTCATCTTTTCTCTTTATTGAGAGCATTGTTATCTAGGTTTTGAAAAGTGCACTTATAATACACTTTACTAAATAGTATGTAGAGTTGCACAATGCATGCCTGTATAAAACCCTGTGAAAAATTTCAAAGTTTGCAAACTGGAAGAATAAGTGAGTGGCTCATTTAATTTATTTTAATCAGTTATACCAGGAAAACGCAATTCTATTGAAGGGAAACCTTTGCAGAAGCAGAGAGCAATTATGTTTTGCGCGCAGAGTACTCTTTTTAAAAAAGACCATGTGTGCTGCATAAAAAAAAGCTTAGTAATGTCAATCATCTTGATCTCAAATTCCTTCAGTGCACTCCTTAAACAGTGCAAAAATTATAGAAAGCAAAAGCTGTTTCTCTCAAGATTCTGTGCAGCTGTTTTCTGCAATTCTTGAACACTCTTGATAGAAATGTGTTTCTGAAGGTTCTTGTTTGTGAAAGTAAAAATGACTGCAGTAATGTTCTTAACCTGGTTTAAAATAGATATTCCCACATTATATCTTAAAGAGAGTAACTCACCAGAGGCCCCTTGAGCAAGTAAAACTTTGACTAAATTTAAGTAATGGGATTCCCCCCAATAATTAACATCATAGTATACAAAAGAGTAGCTTCAAAGTTGAGAAGTAGATGGCAGCAGTGGAAATGGCAGCCTATTTAAAGGGAATTTGTTAAATTGTTGAAGATATACGCGAGAGGCAGGGAAGAAAATTTTGCAGCAAGTACCACATTTCCAAAGACACATCGAAATGCTGTCCCTGGAGAGAACAGAGATCTCTGTTTTCACAGATTTGGGTAGCTTTAAAAGGAAGTAAATGCATTTCAAGAGTAAAAACAATCATGTTTCCTTTCTGCCTAATGTAAGTAAATCAAATGTGAGCTCAATATCGAGTTGAAACCTCTTGAGATACAGTGACTTATAACATGTCCAGATATGATTAACAAAGACCTTTGACTAAAAATGGGAATATAGATGGCTTGTGACAGGGAAATCCCTCTAGCTTCAGTGTGCAAGTTTCCACTGATTCATATATTCTTAGATTTGGGTCATTTTCTGGTTTGTAACATAGGAACTTGTGTAGATTTGATTATTATTAGAAATTCCACCAGCAGGTTGAAACTTTGAACAAATATTTCAAGTCTCCTGGAAGAAATGAATAAGCTCATAGTACAGTGTCAGTTTCATAATACAGGCAGCCCCTAGCTTAGAAATGGACTGCACTACAGTTCATTTGAGAAGCTGATCAGTTTGCATTCAGAACATTTTCCAACTGAAACTGTTTCATCATTGTGGCTGGTTTCCTAAGTTAGCAAATAATCAGATTTCACTCACAATGAACCAAAACAAGGTGTTAATACTAAAGTAGCATTATTTTAAATATACCATTTGACCACTTATGATACTATAATTGGGGAGAAATATATTTTAATTTTTAAATTAGACTAGTGAAAGTAGATATCTCCACCCTACTCCCCTAAAGGGTTGACAAATTACTGAGATTAGGAAGGTACAACAAATCCACCTGGGTCCTAAGAATATGTTAACTCCTGGCAATTCTGCCATTGCAGAAGAACAGGCATTTTAAAAAATGTTATTCATTACCTACTTATTTTGTATCAGAGAATAAAATGATTGCATATTTGACCACTCATTAGCTGTGTGACCTTGGGCAATTTACTTATTCTCTCTGTGCCTCAAAGGGCAGTTGGGAAAATAAATGAGGTACCTTTTCTAAAGCACATGTTTGCTCTTTGCCTCGTCCAGTTTTCACACCTCCTCTTCAAGCTCTATCCTTGGTTTTCATTGGAGAATTCTCTTGCCCAACTCTCATCCAGATGGTGTGAGTGGGGCTCAATCCCCATCCCTGGAGCACTTGACCTAACCCTGCCAATCAGAGTTGGCTTCAGGGATGACTTCAGGGTGACTGTTTCAAGGGTGAGCCACCTACCCAAGCAGGTCCAATAAGATCTCAGAATAATTTTCCCTGGGAATGCTGAGCCAGAAATACTTACTTTTCTTTGCTGAGCTTGACTCTTGGAGATACTCAGTTATCTTCATATATCCCAGTGGTTCTCATTGGCGGGAAGGGAGGGGATATAGCTCACCCTGCATCGCCCACAGGACACTTGGCCATGTCTGGAAATGTTTTTGGTTGTCACAACTCTGGGGGGAAGGGAGCTGCTATCCTCATCTAGTAAGTAGAGACCAGGGATGCTGCTAAACATCTTACAATGCACAGCACTGCCCCTCACAACAAAGAAATTTCTGTCCCAAAAAGTCAGTAGTGCTGAGATTGAACAACCCTGCTCTAACTACCTGGTTATGTCTAAAAACTTCAAAAGAAGCAGAACCGAGAAATAGAGAAAAATTGACTCCTGGTGGTACTGTTTGACCCTGGATCTAATCACGACTTTCTTCACCTTCTGTCACAATTAAGATCTCTTATCTTACCTGATAAGATTGTTAAGTATGGAACATAATGCCTGACATCCAGTAGGCACTCAGTACGTGGTTGCTATTTTCATAAAGGTTATCACTCACATGAGAACCAGAACAGGGAATCCAGAATAACAACTTGTTTGTAATCAAATGCTCATGGATCAGATGCCATCTACATAAGAACTACATAACAGTTAGCTCCTTATAGCACACACCTATGCCCTCTGCTGTGTTCTCAATTCATTCCACATTTCTGATTTGTCCTTGAAGAAAAAGGTTGATCCAAAAGATAATGCCATTTTTGTCCAGAATCTGCAGTTTTCTCTGGTTCACTTCTCATATTATTATGAAGTTCAGCATCTGACAGGATACTGAAATTAAAAGAGAAGAAAAAGTTGCAAGTTTTGTACAGAATCACTATCTTTCTTTTAAAAAATGACTACCAGTCTGTCCATATGAGCCAAGATGGCAATTTAAAATTGTTTCTTAAAATGAGATTTAGGGTTAAAGAGGTATCTCATTTATACTCCATATTTTTCTTTTCATTTCTTGTTCTTTTGGATAATTTCATGGAAGTAGACTAGGTGGTATTGATTGCATCCTAAACTTATTGACAACAAAATTTGAAGATCTTTTTGTTTTTGATGTTGCCCCTTCCCCAAAGGTAGATTTTTAAAAATACGTATATGTAACTATATCTATCTATCTATCTAATCTATACCATTTGACCAACTCAAAATAATTATCACATTTCTTGATTTCACAATTCTATAGCTTTAAGGGCATAAGTTTCACAGTATTTTCACTCTCTTAACAGTTTGTGCATTTTCTTTCCTCTGTAAGTTATGAATATATTATACTAAGAGATATTATATAAATGAGACCATTATTCAAAATGAGAATCTTCTCTACTAACAGCATCACTATTTGTAGCATATAAGACTAAATAAATATCTCCCATGAGTGACTAAATGCAAAATAAAAAGTAACCACTCAACTTTAATAGTTTAAAAAACGCTATTAAGCATAATGGCTTCTGGACATTCAAGTAGCACTATGTTTTAAGTGATCTTCATTTTTTAAAGAACTACTTTATTTTCATTTAAAATATTGATGGCAAATCAAGTTCTCCAGAGTGGGGAACCAGAGGAGCAAGCTTTCCTAAGAAAATAAATTTCCATGGACTCTGGAGTTCCAAGGTGCTATTTTTTTTATTTTGTTTTTGTTTGGTTTTGTTTTTGTGTTTTCCTGAGGCTATGTAATAACACCATATAAGTGAACGACCTGAAAAAACTGACGGAGCAATCTTATTTCTGGAGATTTTCTTCAATCCCTGCTGGTGTGTACTTTTGACCACATCCTGCCTTCCTCCCTTTAACCTTAAGGGGGAGCTCTCATCTCTGTCGAGGACACCAGAAGAACAAAATGGCCCAGTGGCACCACCATAGAATGAAATTCACTTGAAAGAGATGAGACAGGCAGAGGAGGGAGGAGGGGAAGTGGAGCCTTTCAAAGGAAGTAGTGATCCCTTTCCTTTCTTAACCCTCTGCAGAAGATTAGCACTAGAATTAAGCTCTGAGGGAAAAGAAAGCAACAAGAAAGTGCCAGGTATGCCCAGACCTGATTTTAGCCTAGAATTATGTGAAGGACACCTTCAAGGTCTGGCTCTTATCCCACTCCAGTTGATTAGGCTAAAAGGAGAAAATCCTGGCTAGGAATAGTGAGTGTGGAGCTGACATTCCCTGTGCTGTATTGCAAGAACATGGTGGCATGTGACCAGGCAAGGATTGGGGGTGACAGAGGGGGGAGTGGGGAGATAGGGCATAGCTCCCAATTGAGTAATATGTTTAGTTGATTATAGAATGATGTCAGAGCAACGATCCTAGCCTCTGCCTGCTAGACCCTGTGCTCTCTGAGGGCAGAACTTGTTGTCTTCGTCTTGACTGTGTTCCCAGTCTCTACTACAGTGCCTGGCACACAGCAGAAATACATCCCTCCAACCACTTACCAAGGAAAACGTAACAAAGCCAATACTTGCTTAAAGACTTTGAGCAACTCATCTAGGCTTCCTGGGTTTTAGTTTCCTTATTATCAAAAATGTAAGAGTTAGAGTAAATGATTCTTCTGGTACCTTATAGCCCTGTGAAGCTACAAAATATGCCCCTAAGATTTAAGCATAGCAATCACAAAATTTACAGACGTATGTCCAGGGATATAACAACCAGCCACCTGTTTCTTATATACATCACTTGGAGTCACAGTTGGGAAAAATAAAAACTGTGACGGTATTTGTCAAATTGAGTTTCTGTCCTATTCAAGGCAATACCAAGGTCCACCCCATACCACCATGAAAGAGATCTCTATTCTGGCTGCCATCCACCTGGAGATAGTTTCATCTTGCTGTGGTAAGCAGCATTATATGTCTGGAACTCTCAGAGATTTCATTCTTGGCTCACTGAACAGCCATATACGATATTATACAGCAGGATAAAATTGCCAAACCATAAAAGTCCCATGCAGAACAAGTCCTTTTGAGTGGCATGGCAGCTCAGCCAGACGTGCACAGGTTTTGGAGTCAGATCTACCAGAGCATGAACTCCAATAGGACACTTGACCTCTTTGAACTATATTCACCTCCTCTGCAGTCTGGTAATGGTCCCTGCTCCAATGAGTTGGGAAGATAAAATGAAATGTTGTATGTGAAATATATGTCCATAGTTAACACTCAATGAATAGTAGCAATTGTTATTGTTTAAGGCCCCTTCAGTTGCTTGGACATATCGAGAAAGAAATGATTTAAAGGATAAAAAAAGTGGATGATGAGCTCTCTTTGGAAGATGGGAAATTGAAAGAACTGAGAAAGGCTCTGAATTCGGAGTCAGAAAATCTGGAATACCTCCCCTACTTATAGGATATATGATCTTGGACAAGTCACTTTATCTTTCGAACCCAGCTTCCTCTTCTGTAAAACAAGATTAATGATGTGCCCCTAGAAAGCACTCCGTAAATTCTAAGGTGCTATTCAAATGTTTAGCGCTAATATTATTATAATGGACAGAATGGTTCGAGGACACACTAATAACACAGGCTTACAGAGCTGTGACATATCCGTGGACAGATGGGAAGCAGTAGCTAAGGATTTGTCACACCGACATTCTGGAACTGTAGAGAGAGTGATTTGTTTAAGTCTCCCTTGGCAATCAGGAAGCAAAGAAAGCAGAATTAGAATTGCAACCAGTTGTAGGTTCTTCCAGAGTAGTGGCAGCCTGACCAAGATGGGGTAGAGGAAATTAAAACATGCTTGCATTGTACGCTATTCAGATTTATTTCCTTAGATGTAACCATCACCATCTTTGATTTCAGAAGAAGCTCTTTCTATGACTCTGATGCATTTTATGTCCATATGCAGATTTAAGAAAGTCACAGAACAGAAGACAAGAGAACGAAACTGGAACAGCAAAGAAATTGATTGTAAGCCCCTTTAACCACGCCGCACTGAAATGTGGAATGGCAGAAAGCATCCTAGGTATGCACTGAGTGTATCAAAGTTCACCTCGGAGGTTACTTACGAACCTGTCTTCCTTAGAGATGTCATAAAGTGTTCAAGAATCCACAAATCACTAGTCACAAACCAGTCCTCACCAGCTTTGACTAATCCTGACATTCCCTAGCAAACCGGAGATTGAGACTTGGGGCACTTTTCAGGGGATGAATGACAAGCTGGGAGGAGTTGATGGTCCACTGGAGGGGCAGCTGAGAGCCATTAGGCCTAGCCAGTCATTAATTTCCAGGAAATGCCTGGAGCCAAGGTCGTTATTGCTATTATAAACTAAAAATGAAAAGAAAAAAAAAAGGCACGTAGCTCTTTTTTATGGGTGATACAGTTTCAATTGACACATATTGAACATTTCTAGAGATTTAATTAAGCAATCAGATTGCTTGAGTGGTCTCAATATTCAGTGCCTTTTATAGAGTTCTTTAATGACTATGCATAGAATTATTCTGGATACTTTATGGACCATAGCAAGTGAAGTTTCATGTCTTCCCGGGAATACAGTGAACCTTTCCACCAATGCTCTAGCTTAAACAAAGGTTTTTGTTGTTGCTGTTGTTTTGGGTTAGGGGGATCTTAGACTTGTGTCTAGAAAAGTGTAGCCAAAAGAATTAGCATGAAGATCATTTACTTACCCCAAAAACCGTTTGACTTTGCCTCTATGATTCATTCCAGTGAAAAGTAGTACCACTATCTAGTGAGGCAAGGAGAGGCAGCACACTTAATGCTGTAGCCATCATTCATTCATTTTCAAGGGCATAGTGAGATAAACAATATTTTCAGCATGAAAGATATAGCAATGAATAAAATCTATGAGATCCACATCTACACATAGGGCAGCATAGCACAGGGACTAAGGGAACTGACTTTGGAGCTGACTACCCGGGTTCAAATCTTCACATATTCACTCACAAGCTGTGAGACATCAGGCACGTTCCTTAAACTCTCTGTGCCTCAGTCTCTTCAACTTTAAAACGGGGCTAAAATAATTCTTTCTTCATTGGCTCTTGTAAAGATTTCATGTAAATGTACACGAAAGCACTTAGCATCATGCAGAGCATGTAACATGAACTACATAGGTAATAGCTATCATTATTACATCCTTGTGCACAGAAACAAGACAAGGTGAAAGGGAACAAATCAATAAACAAGTTGTTTGTAAATAGTGATAAGTGGTATCAAAAAATACAACAATGCAATGTGATGGGAGTGGGGGTGAATTTGTTGGGACATTCTTCTCCGAGAAGTGACATTTGTGATTAGACCTGAATTAGTAGGGTCTCTCATGCTGAGATCTGGAGAAGGGCCATTCTCAATGGAGGAAACACCAAATTCAAAAGGCCATGAAATGGTATTGAGCTTGGAGTGAGTGATAGAAGAAGACCAGGGTGGTTGGAATGTGCTGGGGATCTGGGGAGATCAGATGAAGTGGAAGAAGTGACAGGGACCAACTCACATAGGGCTCTGTAGACAAAGCTAAGGAGAAGAATCTGGTTACATACAAATTATCAGCTGGAATCTCTCCAGTACCTTTATGAATATGTCTGGCCATGGATGCACAGCTACTTGACGGGCAGAAACTTAGATACGAATAACTCTAACTTATAAGGAGTTTAGGTTTCATTTTAAATACATTGAAAACCATGGCAATAGGGGAAGGGAGTAGATGTCTGATAATCAAGTTTTGTGTATTTGAAAGCTACCTCTGGGGGCTATGAGGAGAATGAACTGAGTGTGGGGAGGGGTGGAGAAGGAGGGGAGAGGAGTATTTCTGATGAGTCTTAATTTGTGGATTGTATGATACTGGTCAACTCAATCCACTTCAATGAATTTAGCTCATATTTACTGAATATCTACTGCGTTCGAAGTCTGTGCTGAGCGGGAGAAATACAAAGTTAAGGTCCCTGCCCCAAAAGAGCCTAGATTCAGTGAGGAGACTGACAATAAGAGTAGTAAATAATTTTACAAGTGCTGGTGATTCTCTGCAAAGGAAAAAAAAGATCAAATCTACTTGAGGAGAGGAGGTCAAGAAAGGCTTCAGGAAGAAAGTAACACTAGAGGTGAACCTTGAAATGCAAATAGGTGTAAATGGAAAGCCTCACCAGAGGCTGGTTGGGAACTTCAGGTTGATGAGTGGAGTTGAGACATAGGCTACTCGGACAGAATAATAAAGAGTTCAGCTGCAGAGGTGGGCACAGGTCAGATCCCAAAGAGTTGTAGATACTCCACTAAGGAGTGTGTTCTCCATTCTATCAGAGTTACCGTGTACATGGGGCGTTACTGAAAGGAATCAAGTGTAGAAAGATTATTCTTGGCAGTCTGCATGATGGAGTAGAATGGGGAAGACTGACAAAGCGGATAACGAAAATCATTAATGAACGTCAAAACTAGGGTAAGTACAGTGACGGAAAAGAGATGGGAATGGAGCAAAGAGATTTTAAGGGAAGAGAATCAAATGGACTTAATCTGTAACTGGATCTGCAAAGAATCTCATTGGCTCTGCACGTCAATATTCTTTGGATGAATGAGAGAGTGAATAATTATCTCTAAGTTTTATCATGTGGATGGCTGGATAGTTGATCTTGCCAGTTATCAAGACTTGTGAAAATCTTGGAAAAGTGAATGATATAGAAATCCTGCCCTCAACTCTCCTTATCATCTTCTGAGATTCTAGAGGGATCCATATTTATAGCAGAGACGTTGATGTCAAAGCCTTAAGTAGGACAGCTAGCTCTGGAAGCTGGAACAGAGTGTGCAGACTCAAGAAAACTTCAGCCTAGACAAGACAGAGAAAAGAGGCCTTCTTTCCCTAAATCTCTCTCTGATTTCCTTTTGTATTCCTATGGTTTAGGAATGGGAAATGAGAGCATCTCTTCCCATGCAAGACGAGGCTCTACCATATTGCCGCCCCAGATGCCTGGAGGATGTTGTGAACTGAATTGTGTCCCCCCACCAAAATGTACATGTTGAAGTCCTAACTCCCAGTTCCTTACTTGGAAATAGGGTCATTGCAGATACAATTAGTTAAGGCAAGGTCATACTGGAGCATGGTGAGCACCTAATCCAATATGGCTGGAGTCCTTATAAAAAGGGAAATTTTGGATACAGAGACAATATAGTGGGAAGGCAATGTGAAGAGACACAGGAAGGAAACGACCACCTACAAGCCAAAGAGAGAGGGCTGGAACAGATCCTTCCTTCTTCTCAGAAGGCACCAACGCTTCTGACATTTTGATTTTGGACTTCTAGCCTACAGAAGTGTTTGAGATAATAAATTTCTTTTGGTTTAACCACCCAGTTTGTGTACTTTGTTATGGCAGCCCTAGCAAACTCATACAGAAGGGATCAGCTAAAAAGCCAGAAAGGTGGGTAGAGGAGGAGAGACAAGTCAAGAGAGATGGCCAGGCCTTCCCCTAGGAAGGAATAGACCCAGTCCTTTCTTATTCTCTTGGTTCCAGGTAGGAAGAGCAATCAAAATAAAGACCAGCCCAATGTGGAACTAGGGCTCATTAGAATGCCTTTGAACGTGACATATCCATAATAATATTACTAATTACTACTAATATAATATAATAATATTACTCTAGGGCTTTTCATGGAGTTGGAGAGGATGAGAAAGAGGGCTGGTCAAAACGACTGAGGGAGATCTGTGTTTCCTCTAGTTAACAGCAGATAACTTGGGAAAGTTTTGAAGAAAAAATACTCTCTCATTCTCAATTTCCTCATCTGTGAAATGAATGGGTTGTCTTGCATGATTTCTAAGCTTCTGCGACTCTAAATTTTCATGATTCCAAGAGACTTCATATTTTACTGGAAACACAAATTACAACATTCCCAGAGACATCTAGTCATGTACAAAATTACGTCTACCATTTCACCTTCCATGAGCCTTTATGAAATATATCTGGCCATGTAAGTTCTAATTTATAAAGACCACCACAGGCATGCAGAAAAACATAAATATATTTATAGGCCCACATGTAATTATAAAGTGCTCTAGTCTTCTGAGCAATCATAGTGAGGAATTAGATCATGAATGAACAATTCTTTGTTGGGTACTTCCTGTGTGAAGCACTTAGCTCAGTGTCCTGCACAAGTAGAGCTCAGCACGCACTTGTTAGTGGTAAAAGAATTAACTACTCTTTCTTCTTCCTTTCACAGAGCTTTGCTTGAACCTCTCTTCACATGGTCTTCACACATCACGTAGAGTGTAAGATTGAGGAACAAGGGCTATCAGGAATGACCTTCGCTCCTTCACAGCACCCTGCAGTATAACCAACTGTTGAGAAAGTGCACCTTCTTTAATAAAATAGAAGCAGGCCCTCCAGGGTTATACCTGGAATGATGGGGGAAGCTGGTCCCTGCGAGAGACCCACGAACTTTACGACAATTGCATCTCTCCAGGTGGCCATTGCCATGTGCCTCAGGGCACGTGCTGTACAGGTCTGAAGTCTCAGTAGAGGACTAGAGTTTGGGATCACTGTTGAAAAACCTCCATATTTGCTATTCTTGGGGAGAAGAGGGAAAATGACGGTGAGCATCATTGCCATTATTACTGGGTATCTTTTTCCAGATCAGAGACAGCCATTGTTTTATGAGAGGTTTCAGGTTTCTGCTTTATCATGAGGATACGGTAGAGTCCAGAGACAACAGGACACAGTATTAGAAACCAAACGACTCTCTTTTAGTTTCAGCTATGTCATTAAGTGACCTGGGGAAAGTCACTTCCCCTTCCTGAGCCTAGGTTTGTGCTTCTCTAAAATGAGGAGATTGAACTCAATCAGAGGTTTTCAGTTTCTCCTTGAGCAGCAAAATCCTCACTATATACCATTGACACAGAGGAGTCTCTCAGGTTGAATGGGTGGGCCCCCGTTCAGGCTACCTCCTCACTCCCCAAACAATCAGGGCTCCAAGGAAGGGAGTTTGAGTCCCCAGAACCACAGGATCTCCAACATGCCTCCAGGCACATTGTTGATAATAAGCCCCTTGTTTGTATAGCTGCACCCAGTTTGCAAAGTGATTTCACAAACCCTCTCTCGCTTAATCTAGCGTCTAATCATTTTAAGTAAGAGATCAAAAGTGAGAAGTGGTTACATTTCCAGCTTTTAATTCCACAGCGTGTGGACAGCCCAGAAGGTTCGTCAGCCAAAATATTCTGAACAGTGAGATGCATCTTAGAATCCTCAAGCCAGCCTAGGTGCCAGTGCTTTATAAATGTTTGAACAAACCTCCTGTCTGTTCTTGTTTCTTACTGATGTATGAGAAAATGCTATTTTTTAACATTATCATGCAAATTAAATCACAGATCAATATGCCTAGATAAATATAGTAGTAGCAGATAATACACATAATCTAAAAAAAGTTAACTCTAGGAGACCACATTTTTCATATTTTAAGATAACTTTCTTTCATCATATAAAAAATATATGTTCATGATAAAAAGCACAAAGATAGAAATTAGCAAAAAGAACTTACTAATAATTGCCCCAAGTGGAGATAATTATTGTTCACCTATAAGTACATGCATCCCTGTCTTCTAGCAAAATATAAATACTTTAAAATTGGATGATAGTGCACACACACTTTTTAATCTGCTTTTTTCATCCAGAAATACATGATCATCACTCCAGGTCAAGGAGTACATTTCAAAAACACCATTGCTTTTTCATTGGAATGTGGCTTTCTGTCATATGGATAGTCACCATATATCCAAATAATCACCTATTATTGGAAGTACTGTTTATTTCCAGTTGTCTTCCAATTGCAATGCACATGCTTGTGGCTAAATCTTTGCCTTACTTGAGGAATTGTTGGATCAAAGGGTATGTACATTTTTTTTTTTACTTTTGATACATGGAGCCCAAAATGTTGTACCAAATTCATTCTGACCATCTGTGATATGTCAACTTGACTGGCCAAGGAATGCCCAGATTGAACATTGTTTCTGGGTGTGTCAATGAGGGTGTCTCCAGATGAGACTGGCACTTGAATCAATGACTCAGTAAATTACCCTCCCCAATGTATGTGGGTATCATCCAATTAATGGAGGGCATGAATAGAACAGAAAGGAGAAGAAGGAAGAATTCCCTCCTTTTTTTCCCTTGCCTCACTGCATGAGCTGGGACATTTCATTTCATCTTCTCCAGGCCTTGCACTGAGATTTATATCATCATCTCCCCTGGTACATGTAGATATAGATATAGATATGGACACAGATATATATATATACCATGAAATATATTTCCAGACCTGTGTAAGTTGAAGCATGGTCTCCCAAAAGATATATTCACACTGACCCTGTGAATGTGACCTTATTTGAAAGAGAGTCTTTGCAGAGGTAATTAAGCTAAGGATTTGACAAGAGATCATCCTGGATTAGGGTGGGCCCTGAATCCAAAGACAAGTGTTCTTACAAGAGGAAAGAGAGAGAAGACACAGCAGAAGAGAACACACAGAGCAGAAGACCATGTGAAGTCACAGGCAGAGATGGGAGTTTGGCAGCTACAAGCCAAAGGACACCTGGAGCCACCAGAAACTGGAAGAGGAAAAAGAAGATTAATTTAAGAAAATAAATTTCTATTGTTTTAAGCCATCAAATTTCCCATAGTTACAGCAGTCATATAAAACTATACACGACCATATGAAGGAGTCCTATTCTGAGTCCCTCTCTTAATCTGAGTAACACTCTTCATAGGCAAGTGTCACAGGACCTGGCAGTCTACCTACTTAGATTCTATTGCATTCATTAAACATTTATTGAGCACCTACAATATAGCAGGCTTTCTTTTGGGTACTGTATGAAAACAAAAGTAAAGAAGACATAGTCTTTGCTTTTGAGAGGCAAACATTAAGTGAACACCTACTGAGCTATCCACAGGGCTACTGTGGGCAGAGACAATAGGTTGTAGCTGTATCATTGAGTGCCTCATTAACCAAGTTAAAAGCTTGGGCTTTACACAGTAGATGATGGAGCTCTCAGAGAGTTTTAAGTAACTATTACCCACACCCCAAACTCCTCAGATACTGGACTTTCCTGACCTCTATCCTAGGGCCAGCCTGAACATCTGCCTGTGGCCTGCTGTGAGTGCCCCTGGCTCTACATTTGCTGGCCCTGGCTTTCTTTATGACCCATGTTTAAGTTCCTTCTATTGTTTATTCTGTATGTCTCCATGGTCATTGTCATTTGCTCCAGAGTAAACGGCTAGTTTTAGCTCCTGGCCTCATCTGATCTCTCAGTTGGGCCCAGATGTGCTACATTAATTAACCTTTTCATTCATTCAAGAATCATTTACTCAGCATCTATTATCTCCCAGTCCCTGGTTGTACAAAAATGAATTAAATAAAGTCTTCACCCTTAAGATTTTTACCATCTGCATTAGCTTGCTAGGGCTGCCATAACAAAATACCATGACAGGGTGGCTTAAACAACAGAAATTTTTCTCACAGCTCTGGAAGCTGGAAGTCCAAGACCGAGGTGTCAGCATGGTTGGTATCTGATGAGGCTTCTCTCCTTAGGTTGTAGAAAGCAACCTTCTGGCTGTGTCTTCACATGGCCTTTCCTTGAGTGTATGCATGCTCATGGTGTCTCTTCCTCTTCTTATAAGGACATCAATCCTGTTGGACTAAGGCCCCGCCCTTATGACCTCATTTAACCTTAATTACTTCCTTAAAGGTGCTCTCTTCAAATATAGTCATACTAGGGATTAAGCCTTCAACATATGAATTTTGGGGAGGACACAATGCTGTCTATAAGACCATCTAAGTGAAAAAGTCAAATACGTACAGATAATTGCCATATGGTGGAACAAATAGCATAAATGTATTTTGTATTTCTGGGATTGGAGCTTCTAACCTGTGCAGGTGGATCTTAAAAGAATAGAGGGAGTGATTCAAGTGGATGAGATGAAGCAGGGAAATCCAGGCAGAGATAATAGTCTTTTTAGAACATGAACATAAAACAGCACGGTTTGCCGGGCGGAGGGCTGAGATACAGAGAGATGGGTTGGGGTATCATGGACTTGGGAGTCATGCTGTGACTTCATGGGAACCCCCGTCCCTCCTCTCACCTCTGTCGCAGTCTGTTTCCCATGCTGTAGTCATTGTACCCTCCCTTCTCACTCCAATCAAAAGATTAAAGCCCTGGATCTCAGTCCTAGAAACATTGAAAATACAGTAATAGCCTCTTATCTTTTGTATAACACTTTATAGTACAAAGCACCTTTACTACATCATTTGACCCTTAAAACTGCCCAGTGGAGGAGAAGAAATATTATTATATCCATGTATATGATGAAACCGAGATTCTAATAATAATAATAATAGTAATAATAATTGACTTGGCCAAGGTCAGAGGGCTGTGTTGGGGTTAGTGTAGGTTTGGTATCCAGAGGGTCTGCACACCGATCTAGTTTCTCTCTTTTACACTACCTGCATTTTTCTCTGCTCTTTGTCTCACATGTCGTATTTCTTCAGTAATGCATCTACATTTTGACAGAGCTTTCTGGAAATGATGTGTTAACCAACAGAAAAAACTCTCCGAGTGGGAATGTTGGGCCTGGTTTTTTTGGCCAGGTAGGCCTGTCAAAGTCCATCGAATCACACATTAGCCTCTCAAATGGCCAACCGAGAGCAAAGCCCATGGGGATACTTTGCCAAAAGGAGAGAATTAAAGCACTTCCAAGTCAGGAAATGCCAAGCTAGGCTTTTCTGTGGTGTTAACTTACTGTCCCAAAGTAGACCAAATAGTAATTTACCTACAGCCTAGCCTATTACCCACAGTCCTTCACTGGACCTTTGTCAGTGTTGCCAAGGCAACGACTCTCACCACTTTGATAATTTTTAGTTTCAATCACAAACTTCGTATGGACTTGGCTGAAAGTCTGATGCAGCAAAACTTTAAGTCACTGGAATGCAGGAGCAATAAATTCTTTAAGTTTCCAACAAATCTGACACATGAGCCCTTTGAAAAACGTTGCCATTTTGGATGGAAATGTCCCTAAATTCTTTTCTTGTCTCTGTCTTCCTCATGTAATCCGTGGAGCCTAATTTAATTGAAGCTTTTCCAGGTGATTCAGGTGCTAGTGGCCTTTCTGAAACACACATCCAACTCCAAGATAAAATCTAAGCTCTTCTAGTTTGGAAAAGTGCCTTCACCGTTCCCTCTAATCTACCTTTCTGATCTCATATTCTCTTTCTCTCCGCATACTCTATACTCCAGGAACATGGAAGTAATCATTATTTTTAGAACATTCATAGAACACACCATGTCCTTTCTTATCACTGAGTATTTATACACAGGGTGGCCGTTCTCAGCCCTTCATTCTCTTCTCTGCTTAATATTCAGCCTTGACTATGGAGCTAGTCTACCACTTCCTACATGAAACCTGCCCCAAATCTTTCAAAAGCTCCTCCTCACCATAATCCCAGAGTACTTTGCACAAACCCCTTTATTACAAGCATTTACATGCCTGGCTCCCTCACTTCATCTTTGTGCTACAATGTCTAGTTAGCACTGCCTAATGTAAGTGCTAAATACATAGTTATTACCAAATTATTATTATTACCAAATAAACAAGGACTAAACTCTTATTCATAAATACCATTTACTTGATGTTTACTATGTGCCAGGGACTTTCCATGTATTTCTCACTTAATTCATATAACAACCCAGTAAGTTCAGAGCCTGAAATCAATTCAGCTCTCCTGTCTCCAAAACTCAGGCATTTCTTTTATACTACATGGAACAGCACATTCTGAACAAATGAACATTTTAAACTAAGAGCAGACTGGTTGTTAATAAATTGGAGAGTGTTTTGTGGCATTGATGTCACACTGCTGTTGGTTAGCAAAGGGACAGGGTGAGTTGAATGATGCCAGGACCAAGGATTTGGATAGATATGAGGGTTTGAGCAGGATTCAGAGGTCAGGAAGGCAATAATGGAGGGTCAAAGGTGGAAAAGGCAAACAAGTCTTGAAAATCTAGCACCCGGAATTTCTTGGCCGTCCAGTGGTTAAGACGGTGCTTTCACTGCTGTGGGCCCAGGTTCAATCCCTGGTCAGGGAACTAAGATCCCACAAGCGGCGAGGCATGGCCAAAATAAATAAATAAATATTTTAAAAAATCTAGCACCTAGAGAGCAGACCTGTGGTTGCCATGGGGGAGGGTAGTGGGGGAGGGAGGGATTGGGAGTTTGGGGTTAGAAGATGCAAACTATTATATATAGGATGGATAAACAACAAGGTCCTACTGTATAGCACAGGGAACTATATTCTATATCCTGTGATAAACCATAGTGGAAAAGAAAATGAAAAAGTATGTATATATACATATAACGGAACCACTTTGCTACACAGCAGAAATTAACATAACATTGTAAATCAACTCTACTTCAATAAAATAAATTTTTTTAAAAATCTAACATCTAGAGAAGGAATCCAATATTCACGTGTTTATAGGGCTAGGAAAGCAACATGATGATTAAAGCAAAACTGACCACTGCCACTGAGAAATCTTTTTTTATTTCTACTGACTCACGTGGCACTCTGGGTCTAACTTTGGTTTGACTACTTTTGATAGCAACATATGTGCAAGAAGTATTTTACATCCACCTTACCTCCACTCCAGGAATAACAATAATGCATGCATGATGAAGAATGGCAGCTGATACTGGACCTCCACGTGGAGACTATCACAGCACAGGACCAATGGAAGCATTGGCAGGGTGGATTCTAGGAGGGAGGTGAAGCCCAGTATTTCCAAACAATATAACTTTTTAAGGGAAGCTGGAAAGTTGTATTATTATGTAAATCATCTAGGTTTTAAAAGTCAGAGCCTTATGCTAAAATGTTTAAAGGATTATGTGGGGCCCAGTTAAATCTCAAACTTTGTTGGGCCTAAGCCTCAACTGGAGAGCTTGTTAAAACAGATTCTGGGACCCCATTGCAAGAGTTTCTGATTCAGTGGGTGTCAATGGGATCTGAAAATGCATTTTTTCACCAGTTCGCAGGTGAACTGATGCTGCTGGCCCAGGGATCATGTTTAGAACTGCATTGGGCTGGATATGAACGGTACCAACTCCAACATTAGGCAGCCTATTTGGCATCTGTGTTCTAGAGATTTAGAGGAGGGAACTGGGAACAGGAGACAGCCAAGCAAATCTTGGTCCCAGGACAGAAGCTGTTGTCTTATACACATTTTAGTGCTTCTCTAGGGAATGTGCTTCAAAGTATGGCAGGGGTTAGATATCAGACCTCCAGAAGAGTTCTCACACAATGACCTGAGACTAGGAAAAATTCAAGAAGCCAAAAGATGCATGTAGAACTTATTAGAAATCAGAGAGCCACAAACAAATGGGATGGAAGTGGAGAAAGTTAAGGACATGACATACTTTGACTTAGAGAAGTAAAGTCCAAAAGTATCTCCCTAACAATTTTTCAGCATAAGACAGGGATTTGGGAGAAAATAGTGGACAGCAGTTCTCTGTTTCCACTGAAACTTGGCTAATATAACCTGAGCATCCAGAACAGCAGATTGGGTTGAAGTAGAAAAAGAATTCCAGCACCTGACAGTTGTAAAGGACAGGCATGGATTGCCATGGGGCCCTGCTGGATTCTTACCATTCAGATCTTTAAAATCAGATAAATAACAGACCGTTTATTCTTTTGACATCTTTATTGGAGTATAATTGCTTTACAATGGTGTGTTAGTTTCTGCTGTATAACAAAATGAATCAGCTATACATATACATATATCACCATATCCCCTCCCTCTTGCATCTCCCTCCCACCCTCCCTATCCCATCCCTCTAGGTGGTCACCAAGCACCAAGCTGATCTCCCTGTGCTATGTGGTTGCTTCTCACTAGCTATCTATTTTACATTTGGTAGTGTATATATGTCCATGCCAGTCTCTCACTTCGTCCCAGCTTACCCTTCCCCCTCCCCGTGTCCTCAAGTCCATTCTCTACGTCTTCATCTTTATTCCTGTCCTGTCCCTAGGTTTTTCAGAACAACTTTTTTTTTTTTTTTTTTGGATTCCATATATATGTGTTAGCATACGGTATTTGTTTTTCCCTTTCTGACTTACTTCACTCTGTATGACAGACTCTAGGTCCATCCACCTCACTACAAATAACTCAGTTTCATTTCTTTTTATGGCTGAGTAATATTCCATTGTATATATGTGCCACATCTTCTTTATCCATTAATCTGTTGATGGACACTTAGGTTGCTTCCATTTCCTGGCTATTGTAAATAGAACTGCAATGAACACTGTGGAACATGACTCTTTTTTCTGTTTTTGTGCCAGTACCAAACTGCCTTGATTACTGTAGCTTTGTAATATAGTCTGAAGTCAGGGAGCCTGATTCCTCCAGCTCCATTTTTCGTTCTCAAGATTGTTTTGGCTATTCAGGGTCTTTTGTGTTTCCATACAAATTGTGAAATTTTTTGTTCTAGTTCTGTGAAAAATGCCAGTGGTAGTTTGATAGGGATTGCATTGAATCTGTAGATTGCTTTGTGTAGTAGAGTCATTTTCACAATGTTGATTCTTCCAATCCAAGAACATGGTATATCTCTCCATCTATTTGTATCATCTTTAATTTCTTTCATCAGTGTCTTATAATTTTCTGCATACAGGTCTTTTGTCTCCTTAGGTAGGTTTATTCCTAGATATTTTATTCTTTTTGTTGCAATGGTAAACAGGAGTGTTTTCTTAATTTCACTTTCAGATTTTTCGTCATTAGTGTATAGAAATGCAAGAGATTTCTGTGCATTAATTTTGTATCCTGCTACTTTACCAAATTCATTGATTAGCTCTAGTAGTTTTCTGGTAGCATCTTTAGGATTCTCTATGTATAGTATCATGTCATCTGCAAACAGTGACAGCTTTACTTCTTCTTTTCCGATTTGGATTCCTTTTATTTCTTTTTCTTCTCTGATTGCTGTGGCTAACACTTCCAAAACTATGTTGAATAATAGTGGTGAGAGTGGGCAACCTTGTCTTGTTCCTGATCTTAGTGGAAATGGTTTCAGTTTTTCACCATTGAGGACAATGTTGGCTGTGGGTTTGTCATATATGGCCTTTATTATGTTGAGGAAAGTTCCCTCTATGCCTACTTTCTGCAGGGCTTTTATCATAAATGGGTGTTGAATTTTGTCGAAAGCTTTCTCTGCATCTATCGAGATGATCATATGGTTTTTCTCCTTCAATTTGTTAATATGGTGTATCACGTTGATTGATTTGCGTATATTGAAGAATCCTTGCATTCCTGGGATAAACCCCACTTGATCATGGTGTATGATCCTTTTAATGTGCTGTTGGATTCTGTTTGCTAGTATTTTGTTGAGGATTTTTGCATCTATGTTCATCAGTGATATTGTCCTGTAGTTTTCTTTCTTTGTGACATCTTTGTCTGGTTTTGGTATCAGGGTGATGGTGGCCTTGTAGAATGAGTTTGGGAGTGTTCCTCCCTCTGCAATATTTTGGAAGAGTTTGAGAAGGATAGGTGTTAGCTCTTCTCTAAATGTTTGATAGAATTCGCCTGTGAAGCCATCTGGTCCTGGGCTTTTGTGTGTTGGAAGATTTTTAATCACAGTTTCAATTTCAGTGCTTGTGATTGGTCTGTTCATATTTTCTATTTCTTCCTGGTTCAGTCTCGGCAGGTTGTGCATTTCTAAGAATCTGTCCATTTCTTCCAGGTTGTCCATTTTATTGGCATAGAGTTGCTTGTAGTAATCTCTCATGATCGTTGGTATTTCTGCAGTGTCAGTGGTTACTTCTCCTTTTTCATTTCTAATTCTATTGATTTGAGTCTTCTCCATTTTTCTCTTGATGAGTCTGGCTAATGGTTTATCAATTTTGTTTATCTTCTCAAAGAACCAGCTTTTAGTTTCATTGATTTTTGCTATTGTTTCCTTCATTTCTTTTTCATTTATTTCTGATCTGATCTTTATGATTTCTTTCCTTCTGCTAGCTTTGGGGTTTTTTTGTTCTTCTTTCTCTAATTGCTTCAGGTGCAAGGTTAGGTTGTTTATTCGAGATGTTTCCTGTTTCTTGAGGTAGGCTTGTATCGCTCTAAACTTCCCTCTTAGCACTGCTTTTGCTGCGTCCCATAGGTTTTGGGTCGTCGTGTCTCCATTGTCATTTGTTTCTAGGTATTTTTTGATTTCCCCTTTGATTTCTTCAGTGATCACTTCGTTATTAAGTAGTGTATTGTGTAGCCTCCATGTGTTTGTATTTTTTACAGATCTTTTCCTGTAATTGATACCTAGTCTCATAACGTTGTAGTGGGAAAAGATACTTGATACGATTTCAATTTTCTTAAATTTACCAAGGCTTGATTTGTGGCCCAAGATATGATCTATCCTGGAGAATGTTCCATGAGCACTTGAGAAAAATGTGTATTCTGTTGTTTTGGGGTGGAATGTCCTATAAATATCAATTAAGTCCATCTTGTTTAATGTATCATTTAAAGCTTGTGTTTCCTTATTTATTTTCATTTTGGATGATCTGTCCATTGGTGAAAGTGGGGTGTTAAAGTCCCCTACTATGATTGTGTTGCTGTCGATTTCCCCTTTTATGGCTGTTAGTATTTGCCTTATGTATTGAGGTGCTCCTATGTTGGGTGCATAAATATTTACAATTGTTATATCTTCCTCTTGGATCGATCCCTTGATCATTATATAGTGTCCTTCTTTGTCTCTTGTAATAGTCTTTATTTTAAAGTCTATTTTGTCTGATATGAGAATTGCTACTCCAGCTTTCTTTTGATTTCCATTTGCATGGAATATCTTTTTCCATCCCCTCACTTTCAGTCTGTATGTGTCTCTAGGTCTGAAGTGGGTCTTTTGTAGACAGCATATATATGGGTCTTGTTTTTGTATCCATTCAGCCAATCTGTGTCTTTTGGTGGGAGCATTTAATCCATTTACATTTAAGGTAATTATCGATATGTATGTTCCTATTCCCATTTTCTTAAATGTTTTGGGTTTGTTGTTGTAGGTGTTTTCCTTCTCTTGTGTTTCTTGCCTAGAGAAGTTCCTTTAGCATTTGTTGTAAAGCTGGTTTGGTGGTGCTGAACTCTCTCAGCTTTTGCTTGTCTGTAAAGGTTTTAATTTCTCCATCAAATCTGAATGAGATCCTTGCTGGGTAGAGTAATCTTGGTTGTAGGTTTTTCTCCTTCATCACTTTAAGTATATCCTGCCCCTCCCTTCTGGCTTGCAGAGTTTCTGCTGAAAGATCAGCTGTTAACCTTATGGGGATGCCCTTGTGTGTTATTTGTTGTTTTTCCCTTGCTGCTTTTAATATGTTTTCTTTATATTTAATTTTTGACAGTTTCATTAATATGTGTCTTGGCGTGTTTCTCCTTGGATTTATCCTGTATGGGACTCTCTGTGCTTCCAGGACTTGATTAACTATTTCCTTTCCCATATTAGGGAAGTTTTCAACTATAATCTCTTCAAATATTTTCTCAGTCCCTTTCTTTTTCTCTTCTTCTTCTGGGACCCCTATAATTCGAATGTTGGTGCATTTAATGTTGTCCCAGAGGTCTCTGAGACTGTCCTCAGTTCTTTTCATTCTTTTTTCTTTATTCTGCTCTGCAGTAGTTATTTCCACTATTTTATCTTCCAGGTCACTTATCCGTTCTTCTGCCTCAGTTATTCTGCTATTGATCCCATCTATAGTATTTTTAATTTCATTTATTGTGTTTTTCATCGCTGCTTGGTTCCTCTTTAGTTCTTCTACGTCCTTGTTAAATGTTTCTTGCATTTTGTCTATTCTATTTCCAAGATTTTGGATCATCCTTACTATCATTATTCTGAATTCTTTTTCAGGTAAACTACCTATTTCCTCTTCATTTGTTAGGTCTGGTGTATTTTGACCCTGCTCCTTCATCTGCTGTGTGTTTTTCTGTCATCTCATTTTCCTCTTCTTACTGTGTTTGGGGTCTCCTTTTCACAGGCTGCAGGTTCGTAGTTCCCGTTGTTTTTGGTATCTGTCCCCAGTGGCTAAGGTTGGTTCAGTGGGTTGTGTAGGCTTCCTGGTGGAGGGAACTAGTGCCTGTGTTCTGGTGGATGAGGCTGGATCTTGTCTTTCTGGTGGGCACGTCCACGTCTGGTGGTGTATTTTGGGGTGTCTGTGGCCTTATTATGATTTTAGGCAGCCTCTCTGTTAATGGATGGGGCTGTGTTCCTGTCTTGCTAGTTGTTTGGCATAGGGTGTCCAGCACTGTAGCTTGCTGGTCGTTGAGTGAAGCTGGGTCTTGATGTTGAGATGGAGATCTCTGAGAGATTTTCGCCGTTTGGTATTACGTGGAGCTGGGAGGTCTCTTGCAGACCAGTGCCCTGAAGTTGGCTCTCCCACCTCAGAGGCACAGCCCTGATGCCTGGCTGGAGCACCAAGAGCCTTTCATCCACACAGCGGTAAAAGTAGGGCAGACCACTCCCATTATCCCTCCAAGTATCGTTGCAATAAGGTCTTCTTTCCTTCATTCACTCACAATACGTATTGGCTACCAAATATATTCCAGACATCGTCCTAAACTCACCTGACTCTGTCCCGGGGGCCAGTTTCCCCTGCGAGGCTGCGCGGCCGGGGCGGGGCGGGGCCCATGACTCTTTTTTGAATTATGGTTTTCTCAGGGTATATGCCCAGGAGTGGATTGCTGGATCATATGGTAGTTCTATTTTTAGTTTTTTAAGGAACCTCCATACTGTTCTCCGTAGTGGCTGTATCAGTTTACATTCCCACCAACAGTGTAGGAGGGTTCCCTTTTCTCCACACCCTCTCCAGCATTTATTGTTTGTAGATTTTTTGATGATGGCCATTCTGACTGCTGTGAGGTGATACCTCATTGTAGTTTTGATTTGCATTTCTCTAATGATTAGTGATGTTGAGCATCCTTTCATGTGTTTGTTGGCAATCTGTGTATCTTCTTTGGAGAAATGTCTATTTAGGTCTTCTGCCCATTTTTGGATTGGGTTGTTTGTTTTTTTGATATTGAGCTGCATGAGCTGCTTGTAAATTTTGGAGATTAATCCTTTGTCAGGTGAATCGTTTGCAAATATTTTCTCCCATTCTGAGGGTTGTCTTTTCATCTTGTTTATGGTTTCCTTTGCTGTGCAAAAGCTTTTAAGTTTCATTAGGTCCCATTTGTTTATTTTTGTTTTTATTTCCATTTCTCTAGGATGTGGGTCGAAAAGGATCTTGCTGTGATTTATGTCATAGAGTGTTCTGCCTATGTTCTCCTTTAAGAGTTTTATAATGTCTGGCCTTACATTTAGGTCTCTAATCCATTTTGAGTTTATTGTTGTGTATGGTGTTAAGGAATGTTTTAATTTCATTCTTTTACATGTAGCTGTCAAGTTTTCCCAGCACCACTTACTGAAGAGGCTGTCTTTTCTCCATTGTATATTCTTGCCTCCTTTATCAAAAATAAGGTGACCATATGTGTGTGGGTTTATCTCTGGGCTTTCTATCCTGTTCCATTGATCTATATTTCCATTTTGGTGCCAGTACCATACTGTAAATGACAGATTCTTAACACTTTGAGAGACCCATCTCCCTGCCAGTGTTTCTCAAAGTACAGGACTCAGGCCACTGCTGGTAAAGAAGAAGTTTGGGTGCTGCAGGGACACAGAATTAAGTGACTTTGGGTCACAAAGGGGAAAAGGTATTCCTTTTTCAATTCCCTTTCATTACTTGGTCACATCAAGGAGAAAGCCTCCCTGAGGTGCTGTCTTTTCCAACTCTCTAACACTTACCAATAACAGAGAGTAGTCTTCAGTGGCAGAGCATGCAATAGCATTTATGAGGGTTGATTGTCATTGTTTTGTTTCATGGTATTTTTTCTTTGTTTGTTTGTTTCCTCTATGGCAAGTAATGCTGGTTTTCCTTTTAAGGTAGCAATAGAATGTTTCCCCTTTTTTGACCGCACTGCGCTGCTTGCGGGATTTTATTTCCCTAACCAGGGATCAAACCCACGCCCTCCGCAGTTAAAGCACGGGGTCCTAACCACTGGACCAGCAGGGAATTCCCAAAAATTTCCCTTTAAATAATAAATTTAGGAAGGCAACCTCCAATGAATTATAGTGATCTATCAAGCCAAGGATACTGATGGGTGATGACCATACCCAAAATTCTGCAGGTAGTACATGGAAGGATGATGTTTGGGAAATGCTGATCGAATCTAAGCCTCTCCTTTATGAATGAGAAAACTGAAGCTCAGAAATGTAAAGGACATTGTCAGTTTCACATAGAATTTATAAGTAGAGCTGGGACTAGAGAAGGCTTGGTCAGGTTGAGGAACGGGAGGTTGGGGATTGCATCACACGTGTCTAAACCATCCTTTTGTCTAGAAGAGTGCTTGGTCCACCCCAGCTTGTAGCACAGGTAGCTCTGGATAAAATGGGCCATTTTCACCCTAGCACTGTGGTCATCTCTCTGTGTGACTTGACAAATGAGAGCTTCTCTGTCCCATCTGTTAAGTAAACATCTAACTCAGGATGTTACTTAAGCACAGAATGAAGTACTACAAATGCATATATCTCATTAAACTCTAAAAAGTCTCAAAATATAAAGGAGATAGAAACCCATATCCTACTGCTACTTCTCACAATCCCCTAATATTAATAATTTGGTGACTGAAAAGCAATCATTGACCTCATCCTGTTTTGAATAAAAAGAAAATAATTAAACATAGCTTGCAAACATTTTATTTTTTCCTGAATTGACCCTCATGCATAAACTATTGTTTAGCAGTGATCCAAATTATTTTTATCAAATGGTAGGCTTATTTCTTCCAAGGCTTTCCTCATTAAAAAAGCAAGAATGCTTCATAATTAGCACACTCAAACACCAACTTCAGGGGAGATGACCTTTGATTATGTTGTTTGGAGGCCAATAGATATTTCTAAGGACTTAGAGCAGATTAAGTTCTTTAGGAGGTATTCATTCTCCTAGAAGTTGGGTTCCAACCATTTTATGATTTATTAATCCCATCTTTCAGAGATCACTAAAGGATGAACTTCAACCCAGGCTTTGTCTAAATAATAATAGATTCCTAATGAACATGGCCACATTAACAGGTTTTTGCTATAAATATATTCAGTGAGATTTGGTCAACGTAAATGTAGTTTAAAAAATTGAGATTATTAACAAACCCTCAAGCTCAGTTCAATAAAGAACCAAAAGAAAAAAATGCATTTGCAATCAGCCTGCCAGAGATATTACAGAAATGAGTGATTTCTAACCTCTGGTAACTCAAACCTGTAACATCCATCGTATTACACAAATAGATCATTCAGAAAGCTAAAGGTTACCTCCAGAAATAATAGTTGTATAAGGGTGTTCCATTCCCCAGTAAATTAGACGCAGCCTCATTCCCACTTTCCATGCTGAACAGAACACTGGAAGAACCTATTAATAGCATCGTTATTTTCAAGGAGGCAGCTTACATGGAATTTGGGTCTTAATGTACAGAAATAGATACTCATTTACTCTCCCAGCAATGCAACAACCTTAATGGAATAATCTTTTCAAAATGAAAACTCTGCCCGAACGAAAGTCCCCTTTCTCACTGAAATAAGAAAGTAAGGCAAGTCTCTTCATTTACATGAATGATCTCACGGCCTCACCAGAAATGTATATTTAAGCCTGGGAATTATTTGTTGGAAATGTTCATCTTAAACTACTTGCAGAATACATTTCTCTGTAGATAATATAAACCAATAGACATTTAAAAAAATTTCTTTCTGAAAATGAAACATAAATATTTATTTTAAAGGATCAACAGGGTAAGTTTTCTGTTGTCTAAGCAAATTTAATACCACCAGGTAAAATAGCTGAAGTTAAATAGAATCAGTATATTTAAACTTGTAGTGTGTTAGGATTGATAGCTGAATTTTAGAATAGCAGACTTTTCATGTTTCAGGACCCTATTTTATACTAAACTTATCTGCCCTCGGGAACAGTGTGTGTGTGTGTGTGTGCGTGTGTGTGTGTGTGTGTGGTGTGTATGTGGTGAAGGGATGGCTCTCATTGGGTGTCTGAAGGGCTTCTTAAGAAAGCATGATGGGATTTGTTCCTCGTGGAATAAATTTACAATGTGACTCCTGCACCCTGGAATTGTGTAATATGCAGCTGGTGCAACTAAATGTGGTAACCCTGGTCCCAGAAAGGGATGCTTAAGTCTTGATGCTTCAAAGATGGAAACTGACCACCCCAATCTGCATCCATGCACCTTTGCAACAAGACTGTGTAGAATTTCCTACCAAGAGGAGGGGTCTATTTCCTCAATCTTTGAACCTGGGCTGACCTCATGACTTGCTTTTACCCATAGAATGTCTCATGGTGATTTTATGTCAATTCCAAGCCTAAGTCTCAAAAACCCTTGCACATTTCCCCTCTTGCTCCTGGAACCCTGTCACCATGACATGAAAAGCTCAAACAGCCTGCTGGAGGATGAGGGTCCTTAAAGAGGACAGCCAAGCCATTCCAGCAGAGACCATCCCAGAGCAGCCAGACCTTAGCTGACCTTCAGATGACCACGGTTACAGGAGTGAGCCCTGCCAAGATCAGCCTATCCTGGCCTGCTTCAACAGAACCATCCAGCTCATTGATTCAGGGGTAATAACTACTGCTGTTTTAAGCCAATTTGATTTGGGGTGGTTGTTTATACAGCAAAATATGTTACTGCCATGATGAATGCTAAGCTATAAAGAGTATTGCTGCTTGAGTTTCACATCAGGCAGATGGATGGATTTTGGACAATAGAACCTCAGAAGAGACAGGTGTGTTTCTGAAAGGATAAAATGTAGCATCGAGTAACTAGAGATGCTTTCTCTGAAAAGACCACATGGCTTCGTGGCTTGTGCTGGTACCTGGGCCAGTGAGATATAGCAGCAACCTACATGAAAGCAACTTTACTCCAGTGTGATCCAGAAGTGCTGGTAGGACAGGTAGGTCCTGTGCTTATTGTACAGCAAGGAGACATAACTGCAGAGAAGAGGTATAGACAGCAGGCTCTCCTTGCTTTGGAGTCAAAGTGGGATGGATATCTTCTGTAGGTTGTTCAGTCTCCCAACATTCTCAGGAGGGAAGGGTAATGAGGGCACCCAACTCCCCAAGGGAGCCCACTGGTCTTCTTTTCAATCAGGTAAATGGGACTAAAGCGAGTGTTAAAGTAATTTGGATTAATAAAAATGCCCGTACTCCAAATATTGTAGAAGTTCTTACCTGTTACATCAAAATAAAGGATCCCTCTGTGTCTCATTTAACACTGTTGGTCTTGAATCTATTTTGAGTGGTATTAATATTGTTACTCTGCCTTTCTTTTATTAGCATTGGCCTGATATAAATTCGTTAATCTTGTTCTTAAAAGCATGTAATGTAATGTATATTTAAAAGTACATGATAACCAGGCATCACAGACAGAGATTTCCTTCATCTAGAGTGGGGCTGGCATGTCAGCTCTAAATGTTCCATGAGATGTTAATGTACATCCAGGGCTGAAAACTGCTGAGCAAGAGCTCTCCTGTAACCTACCCATAGGGCACCATCTTTAGCGTAGATTTATTTCTCCTCTGTACCACCATTTCCCACAAGTTTTGTTAAAAACACCTGGAATTTTACTTTTTTCAGATTTGTTCTTTTTTTTTTTTTTTTTTAAATACTATGCTTCTTATGTTCTGGGAATCCTTTCCATTTAATTTCAGTCTCATTAACAACAATCATTTAGGCATAATTATGAGCTCAGCTGGTTCCTTTGCTCATCAGTATGTCTTGTATTCAACTTACCTTCTATGGAATTTATATGCCAATTGAGATGCTTGCAGTCACGAGAAGCAGACCCCTACCCACTCCCCCACCCCGGCAGTGGTTTGCAGAATGGGGGCATTTTGTATCTCATAACTAGAAGCCTGGACATTGGCCCTTCTAAGTTTGGTTAATTTAGCAGCTCTGCCATGTTATCAAGGTGCCAGATGTCCTTCATCTTTCTGCTCTGCCAGGGTCAGCATACCAATGAGTCCCTTTATGGTTTTAAAATGGTGATAGCATTTCCTAGTGTCACTTTCAGATAAACAGCATTTGGGACAGAAAAGATGCCTCCTCACATGGGGCTCAAGGAAAACCTTTTCCAGAAGCACCCTAGCATGATTTCCCTCTCCCATCACTTGCAAGGAGAATGAGACCATTATGGTTGGCTTAACGTAACCATGATTCATCTCTTGTGGCTGGAGAGAGGCTCACCTACTCTGTACATATGCCTGTCTGGTACTTGGATAAAAGTCCAAATTCTTTTTTTTCTTTTAATTTTTTAAATTTCAGAATAGTTGATTTACAATTTTGTGTTAATTACTGCTATACAGCAAAGTGACTCAGTTATACATATATATGCATTCTTTTTTTAATGTTCTTTTCCATTATGGTTTATCATAGGATAGTAAATATAGTACTCTGTGCTATACAGTAGGACCTTGTTGTTTATCCATTATATATATAAAAGCTTACATCTGCTAACCCCAAATTCTATTAGCAAGAAAGAGGGTGAATGACTGTTAATGGTGTTTCCCATCATACTTTTTTTTTTATTTGTTGTGTTGTATTTCCTCAAAAAAGATGCACATGTGACAAACTTACTAGGAATTTTTATTTTAGAAAATATCTTTATCCTAAAAATTGAATGGTAAGTATGGAATTCTCAGTTATAAATACTTTCTCACAGTATTTTAAAATCATTGATCTAATTTAGTCAGTGTCTTTAAAATGAGAGGTGTACATGAAAGCAAAAATATGTATGGAATAAAAAACATCACAAGCAATGTAACAGATAAATGACTAAGTGAAGAAGAAAGTTGCAAATATCAGACAAGAGAACTTTTAAAAATAGAGAGGAATAATAACAGTGCATATTGTGGCGTCTCAGTACCAATTCCCACTACCAAGAACCAAGGATGGCTGGAGAAATAGCTCACTCCTAGTCTGGGACAGAAATGTAAAAGATAAGCCTGAAACATTTTGTCAAATGAGAAAGTAAATAGGACATTAAAGACTACAAAGGTCATATTGAAAGGCTCCTACTGTCCAAATATAGAATAATTTGAACGTGAATAAGAGTACTAAATGCAATGGATTGAAACAATCCATATATTAAAATCTATCAGTTCACAATGATGCTTAAAAATAAACAAAAATAAATAAACCAAAAACACTTTGGTTAATCATTGGAAGTAGCTAGGGCACAGACAATTTACTGTAAAAATTAATAGTAAAAAAGAAAGTTTAAACATTTATTTTGTCTTTTTAGTATTATCTACACTTCAGGGTAACCCAAAGGTTGATGTGGGGAAGCTTCTAGTTATAGAAATATTTCAGCTAGTAAATGAAGAAAGAATGATTGAGTTGGAGCATCACCATTTTACAATCCTAATGGATTGTAATGGATCTTGACATTGACCATCAACAGCTGACTCACATCACAAAACGAGAATCAGACTATCATTTCCTTTGACTGAAGAAATTCCTTTTAGCAATTCTTTTACAGTAAATTCCTTACATATGAACCTTCAAGTTGTGAACTTTCAAAGATGCGAACGTGCATTCACATGTCCAATCACGTAAGTTAATTCACGTGTCTGGTGTACATTGTCACGTGCATGCATCCTCTACAAGTGGTTGTGCTTTTGTGTACTTTACTGTACCATACTGTATAGAGTACAGTAGTACAGTATCTTTATTTTTGAGGCACAGGACCAGACCAGAACATAGAACAGTACACAAAGGTTGCAGCAGCTGTTCAGAATGCAATCCAGTGCTACCATGCCATCTATGATGAGAAAAAAAGAGCTACTACCCAGACACTGGATCGTTTTTTTAGTGGGTAGACAGAATTGAATCCAGCAAGGAACCAGAACCTGTGCCATCAATGTCAGGCATGAGTGAAATTGCGGCTTGCCCTCCATCTCCTATTGCTGACGATCCTTCAGCTCTACCATTTCCCACCTCCTCTCCCTCCTCCAGTCAGTAACTCTTCTTGCCTATTCACTCGATGCCAGCCCCTGTATGCCAACTGTTGTACTGTACTACTGTACTTTTCAAGGTACTGTACTGTGAGATTAAAAATGTTTATTTTTTGTGTTTGTTTTTTATGTATTATTTGTGTGAAAAGTATTATAAATCTATTACAGTACAGTACTATATAGCCCATTGCATTAGTTGGTGTCTAGGCTAACTTTGTTGGACTTACCAACAAATTGGACTTAACGAATGCTCTCTTGGAATGGAACTCACTCACATGTAGGGGACTTAGTGTACAGCAGGTCTTCTGGGAGCAGTTCTCTTAGATATCCTTCATCTAAGCGTGTCTTTACTTCATCTTAATTACTGAACAATATTTTCACTAGATATAGAATTTCTTTTTTTCTTCAGCAGTTTAAAATGTGCCACTTCCTTCTGGACACTTCAGTTTCCAATGAGATATCTGCTGCCATTTGAACCATTGTTCCCTTCTAAGTAATGCATCAATTTTCTTTTTTTTTTGTTTTTAATTTTCAATTTTTTAATTTTTATACAATTTTTAAAAGTCACACTCCATTTACAGTTATAACAAAATATTGGCTATATTCCCTTGAGCTTATCTTACACCCAATAGTTTGTACCTCCCACTCTCCTACCCGTATTTTGCCCCTCCCTCACCACCACTGGTAATCACTAGTTTGTTCTCTACATCTGTGTCTGCTTCTTTTTTGTTATATTCACTAGTTTGTTGTATTTTTTAGATTTCACATATAAGTGATATCATACAGTATTTGTCTTTCTCTGTCTGACTTATTTCACTTAGCATAATGCCCTCCAAATCCATCCATGTTGCTGCAGATGGCAAATATTTGTTCTTTTTTTTATGGCTGAGTAGTATTATATATATATATATATATATATATATATCATACCTTCTTATCCATTCATCTGTTGATGGACACTTAGGTTGCTTCCATATCTTAGCAGTTGTACATAATGCTGTTATGAACATTGGGGTGAGTAACACATCAATTTTCTTCAGTTACTTTCAAATTTTTTTCTGTTTTTATTTTTCATCACATATATATATATATATATATATATATATATATATATATATATATATATATATCATACCTTCTTATCTATTCATCTGTTGATGGACACTTAGGTTGCTTCCATATCTTAGCAGTTATACATAATGCTGCTATGAACATTGAGGTGAGTAACACATCAATTTTCTTCCGTTACTTTCAATTTTTTTTTCTGTTTTTATTTTTCATCAATTTTATTATGATGTGTTTTGGCATAGATTTCTTTGGATTTATCCTGTTTGGGACTTGCCACACTTTTTAAATTGATAGATGTGTTTTTTTGGTCAACTTTAGGAAGTTTCAATCACTTCTCTTCAATTATTTTATCAGCATTGCACTTTTTCTTCTCTCCTCAAACCCTCAAGACACGAATGCTAGACCTTTTGGTACTGTCCACCTACACTTTTCAGATTGGATACGTTCTATTGATCTATCTTTAAGTTCATTGACTTTTTCCTCTATCATATTTATTCTGCTATTGAGCCCATCCAGTTAATTTTTTATTTTAATTTTTGTATTTCTTATTTATAAAATTTTCACTTATTTCTTCTTCTTACCTTACATTTTTTGCTGAGATTGTCTATGTTTCTTTTCATTTTAGCAGTGCTTGCAATTATTCTTGAGGCATTTTTACAATAGTTCCATTAAAGTTTTGTTAGATAATTTCAACTTCTATATTACCATGGTTTAAGGGTCTTTTGATTGTTCTTTCCTGTGCAGGTTAAGATTATCCTGGTTGCTTTGTTTGGTTTTGTGTGTGTGTGCATGCGTTTGTTTTCTATGCTGGGAAATTTTGGATTGGGTAGGTACTCAGGAGTGATATATACATTAAAAGCACAATTTTGGGGGAGTTTCCTGGTGTTCTAGTGGTTAGGATTCACCATGATCTGGGTTCAATCCTTGGTCGGGGAACTGATCCTGAAAGCTGCGAGGCATGGCCAAAGTTTAAAATACAAAAACAAGAGCAAAAAAGCCCCACAATTTTGAGAACAAACTTTTTTCTTTCTAAATTAATACATATTCATTATAGAAGAAATATTTTTAAAAACTAACAAAAGAAAAAATAAAATCACCTAACCAAATAGAGGTGATTATTTTCCTCCATTTATATATTCTCTCTCTCTTCTCTCTCTCTCTCCCTCTCTCTCTCTCTCTCAGTGCAACCAAAGTTTAATTTCCACATAACTAACTTGATTTTCTAAGGTCAATCTACTCTTTACATCCTCAAATACAGAATTTAATTTTCTGATTGCAATATTTGCTTCCGTTTAATGATCCTTTCCTTGCCCAGCTCCCTCCTCATTTTTTATTGTTGCATTTACATCTTATCTTTTCAACTTTTGAATTTATACTGTGACATTTCTCATCCTATTAGCTTCCATATTAGTTTCTGTTCTCCCATAGAGTCCATGTTCTCCTGACATCATTGAGGTTTCCAAGAAAATTCCTAAAATGTTCTTTTGGATCCAGTGGTAAGTCATTTTTCAACAACAGTGCTTCTTCTGAGTTTTGATATATTGTTTAGCTTACAAAATAATTTTCATAGGCCCTATGTTGTTTTCGATTATACTTCTTTCTCACTTAAATTATAATTGATTTTCTAGAATTGCTGTTCATGATTTTCCCAATAGAGCACAGTTGATATAATAAAGCCTCTAAACCATTTCCAGAATCTGCTAGAACTTCATATACACAGGTACATAAATCTATTGTACTTAGAAGGTGAGAGTTATAGAGGTTGAGGGGTGAGGGTTATATCAGTTAGGGTGCTTTGATTGCAAGTAACATAGAGCCTAACTTAAATTAATTTAAACAATAATTGGAAATTTCAAAGATGGCTCAGGTTTCAGGTATAGTAGGATCAGGGCTCTAGATCCATTTTCTGCCTTTCTCTCAGCACCTCCTGCCTCTCTGTAACCACTTTTATCTTCAGCTGGATTTTATTTGTGGCTCTGAAAGTTCTATACACTTCATTATCAAAAGAAGCTCTGAGTTTCTTTTCTCAATATCATAAAATCAAAGTCTCAGGCTGCACTTATATTGGATCAACTTAAGTAATGTACTCATGCCCTAGGCTATTAGGGGTTGTCATGAGAATCTTCCAGATTTCATCTTTCACACAGTATTAAGTGGGGTGTGCATCCCACCAAATCTGCACATATAATGGGTGATATCCCTAAAGAGAAAGAAAGGTTTTATATTGAATATCATGTCCCCTTCCTCTCCCAAAGTTCACTACAAGGAAGTTATTGACACTTGAACCTCTGAGACTCTGAGCCAATGGAATACATGTTCTTCCAGCCACTTCTCACCCGTTCAGTACCTTATTTTGGGGAGCCAATCTCTAAGAATGTGATACACATAATTTATCAGACAGGCAGGGCCCCCTGGTTTCATGTAATGAATCATGGGTATATCTCTTATTGTTTTGCTTAATTCAACTCAATAATCTTAGAACTAGCTGGAAATTCTCTTAGATTCTAACAATAAATTGTCTGGTAGGTTCCATATCAAGTTTGTTCTGAATTTTTCAGAAGCTGAGCCAGGTTCTAGCCATTTCAATCAACTTAGAGAAGTTTAAATTTCACAAAATGTTATTTTATATCCAGCTATTTTATTTATCTATCTAGTTAATTATTCCATAAGTAATCTGAAAAACACATTCAATAAAACAATATTAAAATATCTCCCATGAATGTGAATCATCTCTTGGATAAATAAAAGTATAGGTTAAAACATAAATCAAGACAGTGTAATACAAACAAACAAACCAAAAAATGACCAGATCAGTTCCCCTTATTGTTACTGATGGTTATGGAATTTCCTCTAATTGAGCCTCAAATTTTGCTCCAAGCTTCCCAGCAGCCAAAGGAAAAATGGAAACCTAGTCAGTTACATCATTGAGCATTGTAGTAAAATATCTTCCTTGTCAACATTCCTGCAGGAAATACAATTGTAAGATCCTCATAACTGTTTCTTATAGTGTATTGCAATGTACAATGAAATAATTGAAAATTCTAGTTAAAAATTATTCAATGAAAGACATTCTATGAGAGACCAAATAATACGTTACAAGTATGTGGCTGTCTCATAATTTAATTTGATATTAAGACAAAGCTTTAAATACCTTGAAAAATGCTTAGATTCTAAATCCTTTGAATAATCTGTTTATTTCTTCCCTCAAGCTTTTGATGTGTTTTTATGGTCTTTCATTCAACTCTTTCAACAGCCTGAAATAATATTCTCATTCCTTTAAATTACATTTCAGGAAGTAGAAGCTCAGAGGAGTGAAATGTTTTGTTGAAGGTCAAACAGACAGTAAAGGACTTGGAATAGACTCAAACACAGGTGTTCTGATTCCAGATTAACAAACTTTGTTTGTTAAGTATCTGTTGTGCACTAGTCAGTGCAGGGACTGGGGATAGATAGTTGAATAAAATGTAATCCCTGCTCTCGGCTGGTAGAAAAAAAAACAAAAAACAGATGCATAAAAACATGATATTCTAGTGAGAGCACCGGAATCACAACCGACTCTAAACAAGCATCGACAGGAAGACACTGGAACTCACCAAAAAAGATACCCCACATCCAAAGACAAAGGAGAAACCGCAATGAGATGGTAGGAGGGGCACAATCACAATAAAATCAAATCCCATAACTGCTGGCTGGGTGAATCACAAACTGGAGAACAATTATACCACAGAAGTCCAACCACTGGAGTGAAGGTTCTGAGCCCCACGTCAAGCTTCCCAAACTGGGGGGTCCAACAACGGGAGGAGGAATTCCCAGAGAATCAGACTTTGAAGGCTGGCAGGATTTGATTGCAGGACTTCAACAGGACTGAGGGAAACAGAGACTCCACTCTTGGAGGGCACACACAAAGTTGTGTGTGCATCAGGACCCAGAGGAAGGAGCAGGGACCCCATAGGAGACTGAACCAGACCTACCTGCTAGTGTTGAAGGGTCTCCTGCAGAGGTGGGGGGTAGCTGTGGCTCACTGTGGGGACAAGGACACTGGCAGCAGAAGTTCTGGGAAGTACTCCTTGGTGTGAGCCCTCTTGGAGTCTGCCATTAGCCCCACCAAAGAGCCAGGTAGGCTCCAGTGCTGGGTCCCCTCAGGCCAAACAACCAACAGGGAGGGAACCCAGCCCCACCCATCAGCAGACAAGGGGATTAAAGTTTTACTGAGCTCTGAGAACAGAGCAACACCCAGCTCTACCCACCACCAGTCCCTCCCATCAGGAAGCTTGCACAAACCTCTTAGAGAGCCTCATCCACCAGAGGACAGACAGCAGAATCAAGAAGAATTACAATTCTGCAGCCTGTGGAAGGAAAACCACATTCACAGAAAGATAGACAAAATGAAAAGGCAGAGGACTTTGTACCAGATGAAGGAACAACATAAAACCCCAAAAAACAACTAAATGAAGTGGAGATAGGTAACCTTCCAGAAAAAGAATTCAGAATAATGATAGTGAAGATGATCCAGGACCTCAGAAAAGAATGGAGGCAAAGATCGAGAAGATGCAAGAAATGTTTAACAAAGACCTAGAAGAATTAAACAACAAGCAAACAGAGATGAACAATACAATAACTGAAATGAAAAACACACTAGAAGGAATCAATAGCAGAATAACTGAGGCAGAAAATGGATAAATGACCTGGAAGACAGAATGATGGAATTCACTGCAGCGGAACAGAATAAAGAAAAAAGAATGAAAAAAAAATGGTAATAGGAACATACATATCAATAATTAACTTAAATGTGAATGTATTAAATGCACCAACCAAAAGACACAGGCTTGCTGAATACATACAAAAACAAGACCCATATATATGCCATCTGCAAGAGACCCCCTTCAGACCTAAGGACACGTACAGATTGAAAGTGAGGGGATGGAAAAAGATATTCCATGCAAATGGAAATCAAAAGAAAGCTGGAGTAGCAATACTCACATCAGATAAAATAGACTTTAAAATAAAGAAGGTTACAAAAGACAAGGAAGGACACTACATAATGATCAAAGGATCAATCCAAGAAGAAGATATAACAATTATAAATAAGTATGCACCCAACATAGGAGCACCTCAATACATAAGGCAAATGCTAAGAGCTATAAGAGAGGAAATTGACAGTAACACAATAAGAGTGTGGGACTTTAACACCTCACTTACACCAATGGACAGATCATCCAGCCAGAAAATTAATAAGGAAAAACAAGCTTTAAATGACACAATAGACCAGATAGATTTAATTGATATTTATAGGCCATTCCATCTGAAAACAGTAGACTACACTTTCTTCTCAAGTGCACAAGGAATATTCTCCAGGATAGACCACATCTTGGGTCACAAATCAAGCTTTGGTAAATTTAAGAAAGTTGAAACCATATCAAGCATCTTTTCCAACCACAACGCTATGAGACTAGATATCAATTATAGGAAAAAATCTGTAAAAAATACAAACACATGGAGGCTAAACAATACACTACTAAATAACCAAGAGATCACTGAAGAAATCAAAGAGGAAATCAAAAAATACCTAGAGACAAATGACAATGAAAACACGATGATCCAAAACCTATGGGATGCAGCAAAAACAGTTCTAATAGTGAAATGTATAGCAATACAATCCTACTTCAAGAAACAAGAAACATCTCAAATAAACAATCTAACCTTACGCCTAAAGGAAATACAGAAAGAAGCAAAAACAGAACCGAAAGTTGGTAGAAGGAAAGAAATCATAAAGATCAGAACAGAAATAAATGAAATAGAAACAAAGGAAAACAATTGCAAAGATCAATGTAACTAAAAAGCTGGTTCTTTGAGAAGATAAACAAAATTGATAAACTTTTAGCCAGACTCATCAAGAAAAAGAGGGAGAGGGCTCAAATCAATAAAATTAGAAATGAAAAAGGAGAAGTTACAACAGACACCACAAAAATAGAAAGCATCACAAGAGACTACTACAAGCAACCCTATGCCAATAAAATGGACAACCTGGAAGAAATGGACAAATTCTTAGAAAGATATAACTTTCCCAGAGTGAACCAGGAAGAAATAGAAAATATGAACAGACCAATCACAAGTAATGAAATTGAAAGTGTGATTAAAGATCTTCCAAGAAACAAAAGTCCAGGACCAGATGGCTTCACAGATGAATTCTATCAAACATTTAAAGAAGAGCTAAAACCTATCCTTCTCAAACTCTTCCAAAAAATTGCAGAGGAAGGAACACTCCCAAACTCATTCTACAAGGCCACCATCACCCTGATGCCAAACCAGACAGAGATACTACAAAAAAAGAAAATTACAGACCAATATTATTGATGAATATGGATGCAAAAATCCTCAACAAAATACTAGCAAACAGAATCCAACAACACGTTAAAAGGATCATACACCATGATCAAGTGGGATTTATCCCAGGGATGCAAGGTTTCTTCAATATACGCAAATCAATCAATGTGATACACCATATTAACAAACTGAAGAATAAAAACCATATGATCATCTCAATAGATGCAGAAAAAGCTTTTGATAAAATTCAACACTGATTTATGATAAAAACTCTCCAGAAAGTGGGCATAGAAAAACCTACCTCAACATAATAAAGGCCATATATGACAAACCCATAGCAAGCATCATTCTCAGTGGTGAAAAACTGAAACCATTTCCTCTAAGATCAGGAACAAGACAAGGATGTCCACTCTCGCCACTATTATTCAACATAGTTTTGGAAGTTCTAGCCACAGCAATCACAGAAGAAAAAGAAATAAAAGTAATACAAATTGGAAACGAAGAAGTAAAACTGTCACTGTTTGCAGATGACATGGTACTATACATAGATAATCTTAAAGATGCCACCAGAAAACTACTGGAGCTAATCAATGAATTTGATAAATTTGCAGGATACAAAATTAATGCACAGAAATCTCTTGCATTCCTATACACTAACAATGAAAGATCAGAAAGAGAAATTAAGGAAACAATCCCATTCACTACTGCAACAAAAAGAATAAATTACCTAGGAATAAACCTACCTAAGGAGGTAAAAGACCTGTACTCAGAAAACTATAAGACACTGATGAAAGAAATCAAAGATGACACAAACAGATGGAGAGATATACCATGTTCTTGGATTGGAAGAATTAATATTTTGAAAATGACTATACTACCCAAAACAATCTACAGATTCAGTGCAATCCCTGTCGAATTACCAATGGCATTTTTAACAGAACTAGAACAAAAAAATCTTAAAATTTTTATGGAGACATAAAAGACCCTGAATAGCTAAAGCAATCTTGAGGGAAAAAAACGGAGCTGGAGGAATCAGACTCACTGACTTCAGGCTATACTACCAAGCTACAGTAATCAAGACAATATGGTGCTGGCACAAAAACAGAAATATAGATCAATGGAACAGGATAGAAAGCCCAGAGATAAACTCACACACCTATGGTCAACTAATCTATGACAAAGGAGGCAAGAATTTACAGTGGAGAAAAGACAGTCTCTTCAATAACTGGTGCTGGGAAAACTGGACAGCTACATGTAAAAGAATGAAATTAGAACACTCCCTAACACCATACACAAAAATAAACTCAAAATGGATTAAAGACCTAAATGTAAGACCGGACATTGTAAAACTCTTAGAGGAAAACATAGGAAGAACACTCTTTGACATAAATCACATCAAGATCCTTTTTGACCCACCTCTTAGAGAAATGGAAATAAAAACAAGAATAAACAAATGGGGCCTAATGAAACTTAAAAGCTTTGGCACAGCAAAGGAAACTATAAACAAGATGAAAAGACAACCCTCAGAATGGGAGAAAATATTTGCAAGTGAATCAACAGACAAAAGATTCATCTCCAAAATATATAAACAGCTCATGCAGCTTAATATTAAAAAAACAAACAACCCAATCAAAAGATGGGCAGAAGACTTAAATAGACATTTCTCCAAAGAAGACATATAGATGGCCAAGAGGCACATGAAAAGCTGCTCGACATCACCAATTATTAGAGAAATGCAAATCAAAACTACAATGGGGCATCACCTCACACTGGTTAGAGTGGGCATCATCAGAAAATCTACAAACAACAAGAGCTGGAGAGGGTGTGGAGAAAAGGGAACCCTCTTGCACTGTTGGTGGGAATGTAAACTGATACAGCCACTATGGAGAACAGTATGGAGGTTCCTTAAAAAACTAAAAACAGAACTACCATATGACCTAGCAATCCCACTACTGGGCATATACCCTGAGAAAACCATAATTCAAAAAGAGTCATGTACCACAATGTTCATTGCAGCTCTATTTACAATAGCCAGGACATGGAAGCAACCTAAGTGTCCATCGACAGATGAACGGATAAAGAAGATGTGGCACATATATACAATGGAATATTACTCAGCCATAAAAAGAAACAAAATTGGGTCATTTGTAGAGACGTGGATGGACCTAGAGACTGTCATACTGAGTGAAGTAAGTCAGAAAGAGAAAACAAATATCATATATTAACGAATATATGTGGAATCTAGAAAAATGGTACAGGTGAACTGGTTTGCAAGGCGGAAATAGACACACAGATGTAGAAAAAAACGTATGGACACCAAGTGGGGAAGTAGGGGTGGGTGGTGGTGGTGGGATGAATTGGGAGATTGGGATTGACATATATACACCAATATGTATAAAATAGATAACTGATAAGAACCTGCTGTATAAAAAATAAAATAAAATAAAGTTCAAAAAAATTTTTTTAATTAAACAAACAAAAGAAGATGATATTCTATAACTTAGCCAAAACCCTTTGCTTTCACTATACTAGTACAATACCAGTACTAGTAGAGTATGGTTTGGGAATATAAGATTGTTGGATAAGAATAAATATTTCTGGACATCTCTTCCAGATCATGTTCTATATTATGTGATACACATGTTAGATTAAAAGCCTGCAAGCATTGAGAGAAACACAGATCAAAGGGACTAGGGGAATTATCATTTTATGGAGTTACTGAGCCTCTTTCGGAAAAATCAGAAGGAAGAGGGAAAGACATTCCATTTATTCCCAGGATTATAAAAATAACTATTCTTGGTCATACTGTGAATAGCATTTGGTGACAAAATGTGGTTCTGATGAGGAAAGATTTTCAAAGCTAGATGTAAATATCTTGGCCCAAATATTTCAAACCCTTAGAAACCATTTTGGTGATGGTGAGACCGGTGGTGATTTCACATAAAATGATCAAATCATGAGTGTTCTACCTTGGAAATGGTTCAGTAGAAACTGGATAACTGTCTGTGAGGAAGGCCAGGGAAGTTGACCCTAGCATCAGTCGTTTTCACTCATGGTTAATAAAATCATTTTTCAAATCAAATTTCATGTGAAACTCAATATATAGAACTGATCAAACGGGAACTACCCTGGTTGACTGAATCCAATGTAGGGTACAAGGGTCTGACCCACAATGTGCCCCCATCACCTCACTGACCAAGGCTCCAGGTGATCACTGAAGCACAATTTGAAAACTCGTTCTGCAAACTCAAAGGGTCACTGTTACTAGGAATCTACAAAATAAGAGATAATGGTAGCTTTCTCTCCAATGGCTACTAAAGACCATGCTGTTAGCAGTCTTTAGGGAAGTACTAATCATTTACATTTTTTGTTCTTTTCTAGTTGGTCACTTCAATGGTTCAAATGCAGACAAAGCAGACAGATTCTGGGAGCTCTGATTAAAAAGAAAATAAAAAACAGCTCACAGTAATGCCCCCTCCCAAGAAAACACCCAGCAATCTTCCAGCTACAGTAACAGTAATCCCCAACCCAACACAGCATCTAATTGAAATATTGATTCTTCAGTTAGTTCTCCAACTTAAAATTCCAGAGCTGAGAGCTCCCCACCACACAGACACCCCTTTCACAGAATCACATCACAGAGCACAGAGTGTTTCCTTAACATTAAGCTTCCCCAGGCTTTCATTTCAATTAGTCATAAAAAAAGATCAAGAAGGAAAGTATTGTCGGAAAGATTCCAGTCAGTGTTTTATTGCCTGAAACAGTTCTCAGGATTAACCATTGCACAGCAGACAGGAAATTCTGCAGAAAGAGCAATGCTTTTTCCTTACAGATAGGAAGTAAAGAAATCAAAACGTGTTTTCATTAAAAAATCTCATTTGTGACATTAAAATTTTTATAACAGGCACCCAATCGATGCCAAGAAATTATCACAAATCCAACTTTTGCTATCCTTATATTTTCATTTAGGTTCTAAGGGCAACAAAATCTCTTGACATTATTATCTCCTCTGAATACTAATTATGTCACTACAACTGTGTGTCTGTTAATCTTCCAGAAATAATGTGAGAGTTACTGGGATGCGATAGGAGCAGAATGAAATTAGAAACATATTTTGTGAATTTGTCAAAACTACCAGCTTTCTAAGAGTGGTAAAAGCACACTTCCCAGAATTTTTTCATAAAAGGACAAATTACCACAATGAAGATAAACAATGATTGTTAATACCACACTTCGAGCACAGACAAAGTAGCTAGAGCAAGGCCAGCATTCTGTGGCTTCTTTTATCCTTACCGAAAATTTAGTTCACAGTACCCAGGATTTTCGTCTCAGAGCACCAGGTTCAACTCCAGATAAGACCTGTTTTTAATCATGCTTAATGGACTTGGTTCCTAGGAGAATAAGAATGAAGGTGAAAATCTCCTCTCCAGCAGGGAGGAGAATAAGCTTGTTCTGGGGACCAGGACTTAATCCTCCCTCTGAGGGAAGGAAAATGTTTGTTACTGCACACTGTCTGCCACCTCGTCAGTCCCAAATATGTCTTGAATGTATGAATGACAATATTGTTATTCTCTGCTCATCCTGGGCTGAAAACAAGAGAATCATGAACTGTCATGCTTGGAGGAAATTTTGCCATCATCTCCTTCTGCTGCCCATTTTGCAGACGTGAAAACTAAGGCCCGCCAGGTTGCCAATGGTACACACATGGCCAATAGGGCAGAGGAAGAATGATACTCTTATTTATTTCCCAAATTTCTGATCAAGGCTCTTTCCTCTACTGCAGTTGACAAAATCTCACATCATCTTTAAAACAAAGTTTAGGGATGCTTCAAAGATATCTCCTCCCCCACCTTGGGCCCACTGCAATGGTGCAGAGTCATGTCACCTCTTTCTGGAGGCCAGCTGCATGCTCTGGGCAGGGGTCCCTGTGTTCCAGGCCCACTCTGACATCTCCACACTGCTCTCAGCTTTTTCAACCATGCCCTAAAGGCCTTTTTCTCTATCCCACCCCTGGCACCCCATTTCATTTCTTTGCTCTATAGCACTGAACTGCTCACAGTGTGAGAGTATGCATGCACACACCCACACGCACACACCCCATGGCAGTTCACCCATGTGCGACTTTATTTTGGGGTCTGCCTTGGCTGACTCTCCTTCCCACCTCTCTGACTGGTTCCATCCTATGCCACTGTTACCTCCTGTGACTTCTACCCTTCCCTTCACATCCCACACCCTACATCCTGGATTAGGAATCTCTACTTTCTGTTTTCCTGTTCCCAGGAGTCCATCATTATCCCTGCACTAAACTCTGATACATTATATAAAACGCTTAAATGGGTTTCCCAGAGTCAGTTGGGCTCAGTTTCTCCCAATCATTTAACTGATGAACATGCAGGCATCATATGAAAACCGTGTCTGCTAACTTACAAATATTGACACAAATAGGTGACAGGTAGTTAGGGAATGTTTAGACAACCTTTGTGCATCAATTACTCTTCTTTTTTAACTTCATGGATTATTTTGAATACAGTGCACCTGTGCTCTTTCCGACACTCTCAGAGGAGCAGTATTATGGAACTCAAGAATCCAATACTGAGAGAAAGGTGTTGGGTAAAAGGAAAAATAGCTTTATTGAGGAAGCTGGCAATCATTGGGAGAAGGTAGACTCAAGTCCCAAAGAACCAACTCCCCATTACCAGTCAGGGGGCAAGAGCTTTTAAAGGGGAATTTCAGGGGTGCACAGGTGGGTGGAGGGGGCTACATGCAGAATAGCACAGTTAGATCTGACAATCATCTTGAAATTAATTGGTCATGTGGTGGTCTGATCAGTGTCATCTTGATCGTTTTAAGTACAGTTAATCTTCAATGCCAGGGTCGGTTTGTTCCCATTTCCTTGAAGCCAGTCCTCAGAATTGTGGCATTTAATGTCATGGCTACAGTCTGGTCATCATGTAGTTAACTTCTTCCACCTGATGAGGGTTTCAGTATCTACAAAACAGCTCCAAGGATATGCCGGAAAATATTACCTACAGCCCATGAGGAGGTCCTTGATTTTGCTTAATGGCTAAACTATTATTGTCTTGCTTGACTACTTTCCTTTGTTTCTGTATTTTTTCATTTCTCTGATTAAATTTACAGTAAGTCCCCTACATACAAATGAGTTCTGTTCCGAGAGCACGTTCATAAGTCCAATTTGTTCTTAAGTCCAACAAAGTTAGCCTAGGCACCCAACCAACACAATCAGCTATATAGTACTGTACTGTAATAGGTTTATAATACTTTTCACACAAATAATACATAAAAAACAAACAAAAAATAAAGAAAACATTTTTAATCTCACAGTACAGTACCTAGAAAAGTACAGTAGTACAGTCCAACAGCTGGCATACAGGGGCTGGCACCAAGTGAACAGGCAAGAAGAGTTACTGACTGGAGGAGGGAGAGGAGGTGGGAGATGGTAGAGCTGAAGGATCGTCAGCAATAGGAGATGGAGGGCAAGCGGCAATTTCACTCATGCCTGATGTTCACGGCACAGGTTCTGGTTCCTTGCTGGTTTCACGTCTATCTACCCGCTTGAAAAAATGATTCAGAGATGTCTGTGTAGTAGCTCTTTTTTTCTCATCATAGATGACATGCTAGCACTGGATTGTATTCTGAACGGCTGCTGCAACCTTCGTGTACCGTTCTATTTTCAGGTCCTGTGCCTCAAAAACTAACAACGCCTCCTCAAATAAAGAAAATCTCCTTGCCATTTCCTGCCCTGTGAATCTCTTCGGTTCTTCAGTTACTTCTTCTTCCTCTAGTCTCTCTTCGTCCTTTCTTTGGGCCTCCAATTCCATCACGTCTTCATTAGTCAGCCCCTGGTGTTGCGCAGCAAGGAGTTCAATGAAGATGTCTTCTTGCAGATGTAGCTTGAAATAAAGATACTGTACTACTGTACTCTATACAGTACTGTACAGTAAAGTACACAAAATCACAAACACTTGTAGAGAGTGCACGCATGTGACAATGTACACCAGTCATGTGGACTAACTTATGTGACTGGACATGTGAACGCACGTTCACATCTTTGAAAGTTTGCAACTTGAGAGTTTGTATATAGGGGACTTACTGTATTCTTTGACTGGTTTTTCTACAGATGAGAGGAAAGTAGAGGATATGGTGGGGGCAGGTCTCTCCTAGGAAGGCCCCATAGGGTCCTGCTCTGTTACAGCAAAACAGAAACTTTTGATGTAATTCTGCTTCTACCTTTTAAAACCTGGTATTAGGTATGGACAGCCAGTTTTTCTTTAAAGAGTTCTATCACTGGTCTCATAAAACGTTCTATCTTAGAAGAATGAGATTCTTAATTTTGTTTGCAATGAAATATATGAATAAATAAATAGAACATATTAATATTGTATTAATAGCTATGACTATCTTCTAGAATGGTGAGTTCTATGCCAAGTGCAGCTGGTTGTATTGTAAGTATCTTTTTATATGTCTGTTTCCCACTCTTGATTACAGGCTAATTGCCTGATTCAGATTGTGTGGCCAGAGCCCAGCATAGTATCTGGCACATGATAAAAACTCAATACTTTTTGAATGAAACATTTATGTAGCCCTAAACTCTCTGGAAAACCTTGGCTAGGCAGATCTTTCCCCATGAACCACTTTTCCTAATATTTCTTAACAAAAGTCAGTACACATTCAAATTCAAGTCATATTATATTACCAAAACATATTTGTTTCCCATAACTTCCTCTAGTTGCCTGTGTCTGCCCTCTAATACCAAAACAGAATAACCCTATTCTGCTTTGCTCTTCCAGATATTTAGAGACTGTGGTTACTTCTCTGTCCAATCTGTATTTCTCCAGCCTAAGATTTCCCTATTCTTCAGTCATCTTCAGACACCATCATCAGGCTTTAACTCCTCTAAGCATGCTCTCCAGGTAGTCAATCTCTCACTTAAGATGTGCCACCCAGGACTGCCTATAGCATTGACCTTGAACATCTGACCAGATCACAATTCAGAAGGGTTGTCACCTCTTTTGATATTAATGCTATACCTCTGTTAATGAAGCCCAAGTGCATCAACTTTTCTAGTAGCCCCTAAATTATTATTATGTATCATGATCACACCCACTCTTTCCCCATTTCCTGTTTTAAAAAGAGATATTCTTCCCACTGTTTAAGATCAATGCCTCCCCTGAACTCCTAATACCATCTCATTCTACCTTTCCAAGGATTTCACACCATCAGCTACCACCCCCCCTTACTTTCTATACAACCTCTTCCTGTCTATAGTCCCTTCCCAGTAGCTTTAACCATGCTCAAGTCTCTCATCTTAAAAAAGAATACGTATCTTCAATATTATGTTTCCACCCTCACTACTTCCCTAAAATTCTCTTACCAAGGTCACAAATGACATTCATTTTACTAAATCCAGTAGACAATTCTAACCAAAGAAATCTAGTTTTGATTTCTTTGCTCCTTTTGACACTATTGACAATCTCTTCTTCTTAAAATACTCTCCTCAGCTTCCATGACATTTGTCTTTCCAGTTTTCCTTCTATCTCTGGCCATGCCTTCCCATTTTCATTTGTGGGCTCCTCTTTCTCAACTCATCCTCCAAATGTTTGTGTCCCTGAGGGCTGTACCTTTGGCCTCTTCTCTTCTCTTCTTGCTTCTCCTTGGAAAACGTTATCACCTTCTCTTATTTCAATTACCATCTGAAATCTAATATCTCAAATTCTATCTTTATTCCAGATCTTTCTCCTAAGCTTCTGACTTAAAAAAAATCAGAATGTACTTCCTACTCATCAGTTATGTGTGGATATTCCATGAGTCCCTCCAACTCAACATCAGCAAACTGAACTCAGCTCTCTCTACTACTCTCCCCTCCTCTAGTCCTTCTCATCTCCCTGAAAGCCAGGATCAACCACCCAGTCTCCAAGAGGCAGGGGGTGAGATAGGGTGTAGACAGATATAATTGTTGAACTGGCTTCACTCACTGAGGTACAATTAGGTGATGGTTTTATTTCTGCATCATCACTGAAATCAACGATTCCTGGTTAAACGTCCCACCTTTGCTCTTTCTCAGATGGCACTTCAAGCACATCACGTGTCTTATGGACCACTTTCAGTTACAAGAAAGACCACCTTGAGTTCTCTGGGCCTCACTTTCAAGTTCAGTCTTTTTAAAATCGCAGCTTCAATCTCTCACCCAGTTTCAGTCTTATTCCCCTCCCCTCAGCCCATCCCCTCTCACCAACCCTTCCTAAGATGGGTCCTGACCCATGGACCAAGGATCTACAGCAAAGGAGGGAGACAAGCATGGTCTTCTCCTCTTTCTTTACTTTGTTCTCCTCTCTCTGTGGCTTCTCCCTTCATATGTTTCACTCCCTTCATCTGAGATGTCTTTAAGTCACATGGTGACTCTGGGCCATTAGCAACCTTCACAGGGTCTCACTTTTCTCCCCAAAGTGATACAGTTGCAGGAAAATGACCCATAGGGGCCCTTCCAAATCTAATATAGAGAGATTCCCAGCTTCTCTGACACAAATACCAATTCATTTGTCCACATTACCTTGATAATTTTTGAACTCCTAAATGTCCTGTTCATCTATAAGCTCATAAAAAACTGTGGACCCATGTTGTTCAATAAAAGCAAGACACAAGGAGACTCTGTCACTAGCCCTGGGAGTTCCAAACAGTACATTAGTGAACTGTTTTGTTAGCATTCTCATCTCTTACACCATTGCTGAGGCTAGTGCAGCACTTTTCATTCCACGTCACAAGTGGATCACATATATTTTTCTTAAATCACAATCATGATTCAGGAAGGTAGGTTTATAGCTTTACAATGTGCTTGGCAGTAATTGCTTCATTTACCCCTGAAATGGTGGCCCATGGTCTCATCGAAACTCTTTTTTTTTCCTTTTAAATTCCTTGACTGTCATGTAATAGTTTGGCTGTTTTGAAACCATCCTCCAGTCTTATAACATATTTATGCTGTGGGATTACAAACATGCGAGTGATGTCCTTGATCAAACTTTTGTCAGCGGTTGTGTGGTTTCAAATAAGACTCAGTATCTAAGTGTTTTCTCTAATACCTTAAATCACAACCTCCTGCATGAAAACATATTTTACTCAAGGTGACAGCAATCACAAATTATAAACTTGTGTGTGCATGTGTGTGAGAAAGACTTACTTTAGTGTAATTTTAACAGGATTAATGATGTACACAATTTAAAAGGACAAATAGTGGTCTCCTACTCCACCATCCTCTATAAATTCAAGATTCCCAGTGACAACATCTTTTAAGTCTTTTAGCGATTTCTTCTGATATTTGATTTGATATTTCTAAATAACATCGTTATAGCACTCATTCTTGATTGTTCAACTTCAGACATTATCTTTTGGTTCTGAGTTAAGATATAGGTTTGGATGCTGTGACAGAGACTAAAATGGCAGTGCATTAAAATAGAAGCTTATTTTTTTTCTTATAAATGCAGAGCATCAAGTTAGAAAGACTTTTATTCACCTGATCCAAGACAGCTTGTCACCATGACCGTATTTCATCCAGTGGGACAGGGTAGAAGGGAATGGGAAGCATATGTTTCTACCCCTTAAAGGCACAACCCAGAAAATGTACATATCAATTTCATTTATATCCATTGTCCAGAACTTGGTGTCATGGCTTCCACAAGGAAGGCTGGAAACCCTGGTCTTTCTTCTAGGTAACCACACTGTTGGCTAAAATCCTCTTTCTATGTAAGAAAATAACATATATTGATGGGCAACAATCAGTTTCTTCCACAATTTCCTATTTTGGAAGAAGAGTATTTTACCCTTGTAAACAACAACAACAACACACACACACCAACATGCATGTTTCATCCCCATCCTATCACAATTTTGTGTGTTATATCACAATTTGGGTTAAATCAATATTTGATGTTTACATTATAAAATATTATTTACAACTTAATCATTTAATGTACTTCCTTTCTTGCACATCAGAAAACATATAGTATCTTAGCAACACCTTTACTTATATTGGTTTGCTATTCCCTCAATAAAGCTTAATTTCTTTAAAAGATAATCATGAATTCCATGGATCTACAGGCTCAACTCATGGCAGCACTGTTCAAAATGAAAAAGACTGGGATAATTTCATCAGCAAGGTAATGGATAAACGACTATGATACTCAATTGAATATTAGATAGCAGGGAACAGGGATGAAATGCAGCTGCATACAACAATGTGTTTTCCTGGAAATAGAAGATTGAGTTAAAAAAAGTTAAGTCTCAGAAGACTATCAATGTGGTGTATGACACCTATTGATTTGCATGTGTGTAACCATATTTGCATAGGATGCAAAGGATAAATTGCACTGATCATGGTGTATTGTCCTTTTAATGTGCTATTGAATTCAGTTTGCTAGTATTGTGTTGAAATTTTTGCATCTATATTCATCAGGAATATTGGCCTGTAGCTTTCTCTTCTTGTAGTATCCTTATATGACTTTGGTATCAGGGTAGACTGGCCTTGTAAAAAGAGTTTGGAAATGTAACCTCCTCTTCAATTTTTTTGGAAAAGTTTGAGAAGGATTGGCATTAGTTCTTCTTTCAGTGCTTGGTGGAGTTCATCAGTGAAACCATCAGGACCTGGGCTTTTCTTTGTTGGGAGGGTTTTGATTACTGCTCTAATCTCCTTAGTCATTATTGGTCTGATCAGGTTTTCTATTTCTTCATGATTCAGTCTTTAAGTGGTATGTTTCTAGGAATTTATCCATTTCTTATAGGTTGTCCAATTTATTGACATATAATTGTTCATAGTAGCATCTAATGATTGTTTGTATTTCTGTGATATCAGTCGTAAAGTTTCCTTTTTAATTTATAATTTTGAGTCCTCTTTTTTTCTTGGTTAGTCTAGTTAAAAGTTCTGAATTTGACTATATATTTACCTTTGCCCAGTGAGTTTCATACTTTTATATGTTTTCATGTTGTTCTTTAGCTTCCATTCATTTCAACTTGAAGAACTCCCTATAGCATTTCTTGTAAGGCGGGTCTAATAGTGATGAACTTTCTTAACTTTTGTTTGTCTGGAAATATCTTTATTCTCCTTCATTTCTGAAGAACAGTTTTTCTGGGCATAGTATTCTTGGTTTGCAGGGGTTTTTTGCTTTTTTTTTTTTTCCAGCACTTTGAGTATATCACCCCGCTCCCTCCTGGTCTCTAAGATTTCTCCAGAGAAATCTACTGATAACCCTAAGGGGGTTTTTCTTTAAGCATCTTTTTCTTGATGCTTTCTTTTAACATTTTGATTATAATGTGTCTTGGAATAATCTTCTTTGGGTTGATGTTGCTTGAATCCTTTGAATTTCCTGTACCTGGATGTCTGTATGTCTCCCAAGATTTGGGATGTTGTCAGCTATTATTTCTTTAAATAAGTTTTCTTCTCCTTTTCTTTTTCTTCTCCTTCTGGGTCTCCCATGTTGCAAATGTTTGTTTACTTAGTGGTGTCCCATAATTCACACAGGTTTTTTCATCCTTTTTTCTTTTTGTTTCTCTAACTGCCTAATTTCAAATGATCTGTCCTTGAGTTGTCCACGTTTGGTGACACTCAGGTTATTGGCAGAATTTAGTTCCATGCAGTAGTAGAACCAAGGTTCTCATTTCCTTGCTGGCTGTTATCTGGGGACTGCTCTCAACTTCTAGAGGCTACCTACATTCCTTGGTTCATGGCCACTTCTTTCATCTTTAAACCAGCAACAGTGGGTCTAGTCCTTATGATGTTGCATCTTTTCTATCTCTTCTGCCTCCTCTTCTTTTGCCATATCTCTCTCACTGACTCTTTAGCCTTCCTCCTCTGATTGTAAAGGCCCATGTAATTATATTTGGCCCATCGAAATAATCCAGAACAATCTCTCAATTTTAAGGTCAGTTGATTAGCAACTTTAATTCCAACTTCAAAGTCCCCTTTGGTATGTGATTATAATATATTCACAACTTTAATACCAGGGAGTAAAGATCATGGCTGCCATCTTGTTAAGACTAGCTTTCCTCCTAAGAGGTGATTCCTGACTAGACCTTGTGTGAAAGGGAAAATTATGCTGAAGGAGTAGTTCAGGCCTTGCATTGTTCTTCCAGCCCTCTGGAAGCCCCAGGACAGTGGTTTAACCCCTGCCCGCCCCACCAAATCAGTACAGAAGTTAATCTGAGCGGTTAGGACTTCATGCCTCCTTCCTTTTTTCCTCTGTATTTTACAGGTGGGAAGTAAAGGCTCAGGGAGATCGAGTCATTGCTCAAGGTCACAAACACAGTTAATGGCAGAGTAATGAAAATATACTTATTCATTCACTTATCCATTCAATAACACTTGCTAAGCCCTACCATGCTAAGTGGTCTAGGGAGACAAACATGAAATAAACCTTGTTCATCCACCTCTCAGGGAGTCTTGTTTATTTATCTGGGATACAAATGCAATAAACTTGTTTGCATGCTTGATGCTGGTTCAGTAAAACTTCCACACATTTTTACATAGAAATTTGATTTTTCCTAAGAACATCTGCTTCAGCTCCAAGGCAGGGGTGGTAGAACCTGTTTCAAACCACGCCTGTGTGCCCTCAGGGAATTAACTTAGTAATAGTATTTACCTGATAGAGTTAGTGGGCGAAGGATTGAGTTGAAACGTGCAAATAACTAGGAACGGGGTGTAACAAGAGCTTAATAAGTGATGACTGTCATCACTTTCATTATTATTTAACCCCCTTGAGCCTCAGTTTTACTGTTTATTAAGTGGATACAATAATAAACATCTCATGGAATGATTAAATGATCACCCTGTATAGTATAGCTATAACACATGTGACCCACAATTTGTACAAACTCACAATTCATCCCCTCACTCCTTCCCTAGAAACCTCACTTACAGAACTACGAATTTCATAGCTTATACCTTCAGTAAAACATTCATGGAGGGTCTTTGGTTGAGAAGAAATGTCACAGGGGTCAGGATTTCAGAGTTCTTTAGTGGATTTGAAACTACCCTCCTATGTGACTTTAGGCAAAGGGCTTGGCCTTTCTGATCCTCAGTTTCTTCATCCATGAAGAACAGACTGCTCTAGAAAATAGTCTTTATCCCCTGTTTTGTTTTTAAGTTAACCAGAGAGTTAAAGCATTCTCTGGGAAAGTAATCTTCTAAAATGCACTAGATTTGCAAACCTCCTTCAACATGCTGTTTTGGAAGTCAATCTCACTGCTCACTCCATTTTCCTTTTGCGTATGTGGCTGGTTCCCCCTGGGGAGATCTTGGAAAAACCAAAGGATGCCACAAGAAACCTGAAGCCAGCTGAGACCCAGAGAAGCACTAAACAAACAAGAGGGAGCCAGACCCGAGAGACACAGGTCCCTTCTTGTCCAGAGCTGCCACCACAGGAGGAAGCAGCAAGCTCAGGCTGTCAGAAGAAGCAGTGTGAAGACAAAACCATAAGACAGATGGTGATGGCAGTAGGAGGCGCCTCTTACTATTCCCCACTATCCAACGATGCAGCACCCACTCTTGGAGCTTGGGGTCCCTATGTTAGGACCTGGCAGGCCCCAGTGTTGAGGAAGCCCACAGAGCTACCTATCACATAGAAAGAGGCCAAGAACAACACTGGGGGATCCGGAAAGAAAAGATTCCAACTGGATCCAGAACCAAGCACAGAGCCAGGCCAGGCATGGGCAGGAGGGGTGGGTTGTCTGTCAGTGAGAAGTCAGCACTCCCAAAGCAGGGCCAGGTCCTTACTTCTTTTCATTTTGCTAGAAACAGAGACTCTGTTAAGCTATCTCAGATACTAAGCATTTATTGTCAGGATGCATAGCCAACACAAGAGACTGGGTCACAAAGGAAGCCAGTTTGTTGCCTAAAATTCAAAGCATCACCAATCCTGGGACTTACTTTGCCATTGGTCCTCTCCTTCTATTTATGTCTTCTTGTTCCTCATATCTGACAAACTGGTTTATTTTCTGTATATTCCGAGTGAGGTTTCAAAGGGAGAAAGTCTAGCTGGTCTTGTTAATTACTATCACCCTTACTTTTCAGGCTCATCTTTATTGTGACCTAATGGCCAGCCTACAAATTGGCGGCCCTCAAATCAAATATTTACTACAAATCCCATAAGAAACAACTCCTTATTCAAGGAAATATCTAGGGGTCACTTGGGTGTGGGACTGAGGCCTTTTGAAGGTGGTGAATGGTAGGTGCTGCGATGAGCATATGTAGTGAACATCCATACAATGAACATCAGCTAAGAGACTATACTGGGCCAGTGCCTACTAAGCCCTGGACTCTCAGGAAGTTCTCATTCTGGCCCTCACGGTCCAATCAATGGTGACACCTAGAAGAATGACGATACCACCTAGCACATCACCGGGACATGAAATCTTGGCTTTATGAGTGACAGGAGGGGAAGGGAAGGAGGAAGTAAATGTCAGGACCTAAAGAGACATTCTGAGAGGATGCATTTCCATCAATTGCTCTGGATGGGTTTTTCCTGGGGCCTTCTGGGTTAGCCTTGATGTGGTCTCTGGTATCACAGTCTGTGCACTCAGATTCATTCCTTCTTGTCCTTGTTCCAGCGGATGATGATGCCCAAAATAATGCTCATACCTACAGGGTCATTGTTTGGGAATCAGACAGACCCAGGGTCTATCTCTGGTTCAGCTGTGTGTCCTTGAGCAAGTCAACCTTTCTTGGTCTCCGTGTCCTCTACTATAAAATTACATTAAGAAAAGCTACCTCATACATTCCTTATGCATGGACCACTATGTTTGGGATCATTCTTTTCATTGCTATTGGTATGTGATTGAACAGTGCTTAACTCTTAAAAGCAGTATTATTCATTCTGTGGCAGGAAATGGATGGGGACTTGGAACAGAGAGGACAAAGGACTTCTAAGGCATTGCTTCCAGGGTAGAAATGTGAAGGTAGAAGGGGAATAGTTTCAGGGTCCCTGAGGTCATGGGCTCTAGAACCTGATTATTACACAGCATCCTGGGGACAAGGTGGTGCCCTCATGTGAGAGGACCAAGGGTTATAATGTCAGAGTCTAGGCCAGTGTTGACTCAGAGAGTCCTTGGCTGATGTAACTCTGAGGAGGCAGAAAGGTCCTTCCCCAAATACTAGAAAGGGCTTTGTCCAGTATCCTGTTAAATTACTTGGAATGCAGGAACCCAGAGATAACACTCAGGGAAGAGTTTTCCTTTCCCCTTCCATATGTCCTATCACCAGATGGAATGGCCTGATGCCCAGAGCAGCACAGGGCATTCAGAAAGAAAGGTGTGATGCCTGGAGGACACACGATGATCTTCTGTTTTCAAACTGAAAGCCATGTGATAGCTACAAAAGTAATGATAGAAGAAAACAGGGGCTGGGAATGGGTTTATAGGTTGCCACATTTTCTCCACAGAGTAAACCTCAAGGTTCTGGGATAATTCAAGATAGGAGAAGAAGGGATATTTGCTGTTCTACTAATTTGGATATTGTGGGTGCTGTAGACAGCTTTCATAAAATGATATGAACCTTATGCATGTCCCCCAGTAGGGGAAGAGGCTATTGCATTATTATTCTGGGGGGAGTGCAAGGATGTGGGCCTGGGAGGGATGGTCTTATGGGCTTTGCACACAGCTCTCCAGTGGTTGGAGGCCCATTCACGGATTTGTAGAAGTTTTGCTGTATCAAGTCCACTTAAGAGAGTGAACGATTATCTTGCTTCATTTCGGCTGGGCTGTGGTCATTCTAACATGGACTAACCCAGATGTCTTAGGACTATTAAGGAATCTAGAGTAGAGACTGCAGAGCCAGCTGCATGGCTGTATCTGGGAGTTTGAAGTTAACATGCAGCTTTACCAATAACAAGCTGCGACAGAGCATGCTCAGAGCATTGGGGTTGAGTGAGCTATGAAGGAAAGGTGGTTTCTATGCCATCTGGAAGCTGATAACTTGCCCCCATCTGTTCTAATCTTACCTTGGTACCTAATCCATGACTTGCTCTATGTCTGAAGGTTCATCCTTCTCAAATCCTTTGCCCAAACTTAAGATATGTGTGACAATATTCAATCTGCAAAAAGGAAAATCATAATGGAGTTAAAGCTCAAATTCTGCTCTGTGCACATCTGTGCTATTAACTTTGGCATTTTGGCTTTATTCATGGACCACTTAACACCCCATACAGCAGGATGTTTGGGGTGACTATAATAAAATTCATATAAAGAAAACAATTTAAATGTCAGTCTAATTCATACAGATTAATTTAGTTCAGGTATAATTTAGTTTTCTTCAATTTGCATTGCTGAGAGCATTGTTATATTCTTGGTAAAATAAATTTCTTTCTCACCCTTTCCTAGCTTCACAAGGAAATGGAAAAGATATGATCACCTGGAGCTTCTATTGCCATCGATGGAAAATTCTAGAAGCTGTCAGTTAATGAAATAGTTTTTAGTGAATAGGCATTGAATAAAGGAGAAATCGCCTTTTGGAGATAATTTGGAATGTAGAGTTAACATCTGAATTGGGAACATAAGTGAGGAAAAACATGATCCTCATATGTTGACCATGCTGGTGTTAGGTTGAATTCAGCATGTTGTTTGTGACTCTATTGAACAAAGGATATAAGGGGAAAAAAAACCTAACATTCATTCTTATCTATTATGTTCCAGGCACTGTGCATGGTATTTTGAGTGTATTATTTTTTTGAGGTTATATTTAAAGTTAAACTCTGTGTTTCCTTACTTAAACAATTTCAGCATAAATAGCATTTGCATCATAGAATGGTAAGATAATGTATGTAGTCAAGCCTTGGTCAGATGTTCATCCTTGATCTAATCAACCATAGATAGGAATGGCTATATGAGGCAGAAACCCACTGCTAGCGACCCCACCGTGTGCATGGGGGAGGGAAGGGAAGGCGTTCAAAAAACAAAGAGAGTTGTCATGAGCTGTACAAAAACTTCAAAAGGGACCTTCTAGAGTCAATCTGGACATGGCTCTCTAATCGTTAGTTTCCTCATCTATAAAATTGGGGGTAATAATAAAACCGTCTTCTTAGGATCATTGCGAGGATTAAGCGAGAAATATAAAGCATTGTAGATAATGCTTTTGCATAACAAACTCTTTCCAGTCACACTTCAACCAGCCAACTCATGCATCTTTTGAGGTTCCATCTGAGCAATCACTTCTTTTAAAAATCTCTCTGTAACTCCCCAACTCTGGATTGGGTTTCCTAATGGTTGTTCACACTTGAGCCTTGTCATGATCCAATATGGTGCTTATCACACTCTAATATAACTGTTTGTTCAATTATCCATCTCCAGGATTAGGATCTGAGCGCATAAGGGCAAGAAATAAGTCTCATGTACTATTCTATCCCCAGCACTCAGAACAGTGCTAGTTGACAATAGGAACTTAATAAATCTTGTTTAATAATAATGTTGAACCCTTAGCATCATTATCTCATCAACTTGTTATCATGATTTTGTAGACGAAGAAACTGAGTCTTGGAAAAGTTAAGGAACTTAACTCTAATTTACCCCTTGGGTAAATGGGGGAGCAGGCTTTGCACCCAGGGCCCATGAGTCCAAAAACCATACTTTTCTCACTATGTCACGAGACCTTATTAGACCAAAATCTGTTGAGCATCTTCTCTGTGTTGAGTGCAACACTATATATTTCCATATTATCTTGTTTAGACTCTGCAACATTCTTTTGAGGCAGGTGTATCAGTTTGCCATATGATGAAACTGTGGCTAGAAGAGTTACATGCCCAAGGTCACAAGGCTAGCAAGTGGCAGAACTAAGATCCAGCTCTTCCTTTTCCACAGAGGAACTATCTGTGATCATGCGTCAGGCACCCAACAAAGCTCCAACAAACAGACCAGAAAACCCCCAACCGTCAGACCCAAAATGAGATCACCAGGCCTAAATGGGTGAAACTTCTTCTCCTGAAATATTTTGACAGGCTTTGCTGATCTCAGGCTTTTGCCTTGCTTTTCTGACTCCCAACAAGAGCACAGTGCTGTTCTGGTGAGCTATTTATAGATGACCTGAAATATGTTTAAGGATAGTTCATATATGCCTATCGCAAAGTATTGTGGGAGTAATTCCTTTTCCAATGGCTAGTGAAAATTCAAGGGGGAAAGGAAAATAAAATAGCTGAAAAAAATACATTGCTTAGGGTGTTTGAAATCTGCTTATAGATTAATATTTTTCTCTTTCCTCTTCTCTTTTTAACATTTCTATCTAGTAACTGAATATTTATTAAATTACGTGCCAAAAGGCAATATTTTATTTACATAATAGTCTTTAAGTGACGTGTTATTTTAGAAGTATTACACAAGCTTCCTTCCTACCCTCTCCTTTTCATCATTAAAGGAAAGGAAGATTCAGCATCATAGTTTGAGAAATAATGAAGAGCTCTATAGCACTTCTTCTGTAGTCAGTTCCTATCATGCCAAACTGTCTTCTCTTTAGCTAGTAAAATGCAACTAAAAATTGTAAAATAATCATTCAGAAACAATAACTATACTGTTGTATATCAAAAACATCATTGGTTAAGAATGAAATAGTGACTCCAGCTCATAAATGCTAGAAAGATCAAGTATAAAAGATTAACTTAGAATCTAAACCACCATTTCTTTGGTATCTTGTCAAGCATCATGAAGAATAAAATAAAAAAGAAATCACTATGGGCTTCCCTGGTGGCGCAGTGGTTAAGAATCTGCCTGCCAATGCAGGGGACACGGGTTCGAGCCCTGGTCTGGGAAGATCCCACATGCCGCAGAGCAGCTAGGCCCGTGAGCCACGACTACTGAGCCTGCGCGTCTGGAGCCTGTGCTCCGCAACAAGAGACGCCGCGACAGTGAGAGGCCCGCGCACCGCGATGAAGAGTGGCCCCCGCTCGCCGCAACTAGAGAAAGCCCTCGCACAGAAACAAAGACCCAACACAGCCAAAAATAAATAAATAAATAAATTTATTTTAAAAAAAAAAAAGAAAAGAAAACACTGCCTTCAAATTGTCCCTCAAAAATAAAAGACAGCTCAGGTACACACTAAAGTCTTAGAATGCTACAACTCACCAACAGCACAGTGAAGAGGAAAGGACTCTGGAACAGGGTCAAGGAGACCTGGTGTGTTAGTGAGTTCAGGCTGCTATAACAAATACCATAGACCGGGTGGCTTAAACAGCAGACATTATTTCTCATGGTGGTGGAAGCTGGAAGTCTGAGATCAGGGTGCCAGCATGGTTGGTTCTCATGAGATCCCTCTTCCTGGTTTGTAGATGGCTGTCTTCCTCACAAGGCAGAGAGAGTAATCATCTCTCTCACATCTCTTCTTATAAGGACACTAACCCCATTCATGAGAGTTCCACCCCCATGACCTAATTACCATCCAAAGGCCCCACCTCCAAATACCATCACATTGGAGACTAGGCTTCAACATATGGATTTTGAAGGGACACAAACATTCAGTCCATAGCAGTTGGGCTCTAGAACCATCTTGAATGCCATTTTGCTCTGTCCCATCCCTCTCTGGGCCCCTATTTCCTCAGCTACAAGTGCCCTCTTGGATCTCTTAGGGAATGCCAAAGTTCTGAATGCTAAGGGAAGATGATTGGCAAATGAAAGACAAGTGGACTCTGAGGAAGAAAGGACAGGGCTTCCAATACAAGCAGGGGAAGACCTGGGGCAGATGGGGTTTAAGATGAATGGAAACTCACTCTCCCCAGGAAGGAGGACCAGCATGTGAGGAGTCGACATACAGAGTGTGAGACACGGATCTGGAGGGAGAGCACCAGGAAGTGATCAAAGGAAGTGTCGAAGCAAGGTTCGAAGAAAGCAACAGGGTCAGGAGAAGAGAGCAGGGGAAAATCACAGATTCCCTTGGCCTTCTCCTCCAATTCACCCTCTACAAAGGCTGCACATACATTTTTCTATCACCCAATTAAGATTATAACACTTCCCTGTGCAGAGTCTTTTAATGACCACCTATTGCCCTCAGTTTTTTTAAAAAAGAAAAACCTACTACGCTCCTTACCCTTGATTTCAAAATTCAATAATCTCTGAAATTCAAAGTTTATTCATACATATTTGGTAGCAAAACTTGATCTAAACTAAGGTAAGGCTCTTTATTTTCTTTCTTTCTTGGGTGTGACTATTCAGTGTCAGAATAACTAATAGGATTATTACAGGGTGCTGCCCCAGGTCCCACTGGGGATAGGTATGATATATACATATAATTACCATATTACATTCTAAATTCTGAAAAATTCTAACTCCAAAAGCACATCTGACCCCAAGGATTTTGGATAACAGATTGTGGATTTATAGTTTCTTTTCAAGACAAACATTGTCCCCAGTGGTGAGCCCTTGCCAACCTCACCCTCTGCCACCTTACACCCATCTGTCCCACCATGCTGTACTCCAGACACATTGAGTCCTCACCATCACCTTATGCTACAGTTTTGCACCCTACTATGGCTCTGCATGAACTTTCCCCACTGAATGGAATATCTGTCTAACTCACCTCTTTATCTAGAAAAATACTCTGTACCTTTCAAAGCTCATTCTGAAGGCTTTTTCCTCTGCAAAGCCATCCCTAGCCTGTCCTTGTCTCTGCCCTCTCCTGCATCCTGGGCAGACTTGGCAGCCAGCTCTTCTGTGCGCTTGACCACATGTGCAGCAGGAGCCACGTTGATGGTAACCATCTGTTAATACAGGTCAATGTTCCTCCCTTGGTCTGTAGGTTCCTGAAGGGCAGTCCTGCCTTCCTGGTCTCTGATCTCAGCACCTGGCACTAGAGATGCCCAGTGAATTATGGCGGGCACTCAGTCAAGAGCAATCCACCAATCTATCACTCCATGAGAAGATGAACTGACCCTCTGCAGCAAGGTCATTCTGATCCAGGACAAATAAAGAGACGAAGAAGCAAAGGCAAAACTCTCCAACCTCCTGCCCTAAGGCACAAGAATCATCACTCCCCTCTAAATGTGCTCCAGTCCTGCACCATCTTCTTCCATCTGCACCAACAGGAGCGACTCCAGGGCATGGAACATTCTACCACGCTCTCCCCAAAACTGCAGAGGTGAAACATCCTTCTCTTCTCCGGGCTCTCCCAAATGAAGACAAAAGCCAAGTTGTCCTTCTACCAGTGGTGCTGGGTGTGCAAATGAAACAGTTCATCAGGACCCCGTATAGAAAATACTCAGCTACCTCTGGGGCCACGATTCTGAGATTCAAATATAGATGGGGTAAACGATAGCATTCAGAACAGCAGTGAAATTGGCATACAGCACAAGGCTTGCAAAGGACGTTTACTTATGTTTTCTCATTTAGGTAAATTCTCACGATTACCCTGTACGGTAGATATGGTATTGTGCACAGTTAGTAGATGGGGAAACTGAGGTTCAGAGAAAATAAGCATTTGGCGTAAAGGTGCAAAAGTTAATAAAAACGAAGCTGGGGTTAAAGGTAGATTTATGGGGAAAACACTCAAATTTGAAGGAGAAAGTAGAGCCATAGGCCAAAAAAAGGACTTAAATTTGTCAGAAAAGACTCACATACTAATGGCAGGAAAGGGGGTTATAAGACTATGTGTAGAAGCTTCAGGGCTTGGATTCCAAGAAAGAGAAAACTGTATCTGCATGAGAACTGGCATTAGCAAAAAAAAAAGAAAAAAAGAAAAAAGAAATAAAGGTGGCTGAGGACTCCATGGCACCACACAGCTGAAGTTGGTGAGACTTGGAGTTACCTCAAGTTAAAAGTAATACATGATTATTATAGAGAATTTAGAGAAACTAGAAAAAAATTAAAAGAAAAAAAATTTACTTAAGAACATTTTTTAAACCATTCTAAAGTTCCGTGATATAAAATTGTTTTCAATTCATTTTTATTTTAAAGGAAATTTTTTAACATGGATGTTATCTTATCTGTTAACTTTGTCCTAATCAATGAATGAGAGTGATCATTTCACTACACCCTCATCAACACCAGATATTATTATTTCATTTTAAATATCAGACAATTAGATAGGGAAAGTTTGGAAGGGGAAAATAACCCCTCACTCTTGTTTCATCTATATTTATTTGGTTACTTAGGAAAATTTTTTTTAAATTTCCACAGTTATTTATCAACATATTTCACATTTGTCTTTTACCTATTTATGTCCTTTTCCACGTATCTGCTGGGGCCCTGGTATTTGTATTCCCAAATTTATATTTATTAAAAAGTTACCCTTTGTTAAACTTCCTGCAACATTATCTCAGTTTTGTTGATTGCTTTTTAATCTTGGTGATTTTTTTTGGATGTATAAAAGTTTTAAATTTTTATGAAGTCAGATCTATCAATCATACACTTAGTGATTTATTCCATCAATTCTAAGCTTAGAAAATTCTCCCCCTCAGGAGGTTTGATAAATATTCACGTCTATTTTCTTCCAGATTTTCTAATAGTTAAGGTTTTTAAATGTTTAACTCTTTAATCCATCTGGAATTTATTTTGATGTTTCTAGTGAGGTAAGAAATGTTCAAAATTCTTCTAAAATATAATAAAACACTTAACACCTCACATGTTTAGCTGATATTAGCATAAACCTTGAAGGCCAAGTGGTACCAGCTTCAAAGGCTGCAAATTTCTTAATAGAGTTTAGGATTTCCCCCGTAATAGCACAGCGTACAAAATGTACATACGTGCCAGTCATTACTGCAAGTGAGTTATCAGCAAGCAGCACACCCAACATATGGTCTCTTTTTCATTATTAAGAAAAGTAAGTAATAAATAAGAACTGGGGCTCCCACCAATCATTAGCAAATCCTCCAAAGAAAATTAAGCACATATTGGAATCTTTTCCCTAATGGACTTGGGCAATCTCTCCGACTAAATCATTTCACCAAAGAAAACTTCCCTTCTTTCCAATCACGGCCTCTCGTTAAAAGTGAGGCAATGACTCATTTCAAAGAGCACATGCAGAAGAAACTCGAGGATCCGCATGTGATTTCTCTCCACACTAGGGAAACATTTCTGCCTCTCCCTGCCTTCCAGCACAAAGGCGGCCCCGTCTGGAGCTGCACTGAAAAAGATTTGTGGCTTATTGTCCTGATGGATGCCAGAGTAATGGAATAGCTCTGCATTTCGTCCTGCAAAGGCAGACCAACAAGACATTGTGCTCCTGACGGCTCACATTATAATGGAGAAATATTAGGGGGACATTTCAACAGGCACCCAGAGGAGAAACAGTAGTTATAAGAATGCCACAGACTGCTTCCACGGAGAGTAAAAGGGACATAAAAAAGGTGGCTGGGGGGGAGGAGGTGGGAAATGCCTCAGGGAGAAAAAAAAAAGTCCACTTAGAGAATATATGTTAATGCAAAGCCTGTTTGCTAGCCTGGCTCTCTAGAGAAGGGCGGTAACGATCCCTGGTATGTGAACTCTGCAATTACAGCATTATTAATTTATGCAGCTCTGCAGACCACACATGGGACTTCATGGTAATTAAGTTACAGATAAAGTCAGGTTAGTTTCCCTCTGAATATAAACAGTTGTGTTCTGTTTAACACACACTCAGGGAAAAACTGGTGTATTTTAACCAAAGAATACTCTCTGGTAAACATATATTTGATGCAGAACCTGTCAGCAACATAATGCTAAAAAAAAAAAAAAAGTACTGCCTAGCAGTAGATTTAGCAGAGAAGCAGAATGATGCAGACTCAGCCAGCCAACCACTCCATTAGAAAAGAGGGTAGAGAGGCTGGAGGCAAGAGGTTTGATGAAACCCTCCTATGAGGCCTGCATTAGTGATTTGCAAAGGTTCAAGCAGACACTGGGGACAAGGATAAAATTCATTATCGTGGTCACCTGGAATGGTCAGAAATGGATTAAACCAAGACATAACCCTTGAAAAGTGGCATACACTGGACCCTGCAATTTTACTTCCAGGAATTCATTCTAAGTAAATAACCACCTGATGGCTCTTTTTTTGTGTCGACCTGACTGAACCCCAGGGTGCGCAGATATTTGGTTAAACATTATTTCTGGGTGTGTCTGTGAGTGTGTTTCTGGATGAGATTAACATTTGAATTCGTAGACTAAGTAAAGCAGATTGCCCTCCCCAATGTGGGTAAACTTTATCTGATCCATTGAAAGCCTGAATAGAATAAAAGGCTGAGTAAGAAAGAATTCTTTCTCTGTACCTGACTGTCTGAGCTGGGACATCAGTCTTCTGCCTTTGGACTCAGACTTGGACTGAGGCACTCTTGGCTCTCCTGGTTCTGAGGCCTTTGGACTCATGCTGGATGATGTCATTCACTCTCCTGGGTCTTCAGCTTGCCACCGGCAGACCATGGACTTCTCAGCCTCTGTAATCATGTGAGCAAATTCCTTACAATAAGTATCTCTCATGTTGGTTCTGTTTCTCTGGAAAACCAAGACTAATAAAATCATGGATGTGTGCAAAAATTTTGCTACAAAGATGTTCATCACAGTAGTGTTTATGAGAGCAAAACTTTGCAATCAACCTGCCTTTTTCACCTAGCACTTTACTGTGAACAAATCTCTGTGTCTGTAGATATATTTGTGGACCTCATCTTTCTATTTATTTATTTATTTATTTATTTAAATTGAAGCATAGTTGATTTACAATGTTGTGTTAATTTCTGCTATATAGCAAAGTGATTCAGTTATACATATATACATTACTTTTTTATATTCTTTTCCATTATTGTTTATCATAGGATATTGAATATAGTTCCCTGTGCTATACAGTAGGATCTTGTTGTTTATCCATTCTATATATAATAGCTCACATCTGCTAACCCCAACTTCCCACTCCATCCTTCCCCCAACCTCTCCCCCTTGGCAACCACAAGTCTGTTCTCTATGTGTGGACCTCATCTTGAATGACTGTGGAGTCTTTGATTGATTATTACATTATAATTAGTGTAATCAATATATACAAGGATTTAAGAATGATGTTACATTGTTCTTTATTATGTTCACTAAGTTGAAAAGAGCACATTTTAAACACCATAAATATTGTATGATTCATTTTTATTTTCTGCTGCTGAATCTCTCAGAAGTAAGTTCTCCAGCAGTTCCAACAAAATTCTTATAAATGTATTTGTTTTATTACCAATAAAATGCCTAATCACAAGGCATTCTTTATTGCATCTATACTGTCATTTAAATAACCTAATTTTATGCCAGATTCTCTAATTCATGTCCCTAAGTAACCCACATATCAAATATATGCTCAAGGGACATTTCTCAAGATTGTGAAAAATATGTATAGAAGTAAAAGCCATGTAGAGTGTACTAGTACACACAAAGAAAATGTTAAGACACAGTGTCAGTTAGTTACCTATTGACTCATAACAAATTACCCCAAAATTTAGTGGCTTAAAGCAACAAACACGTATTATCTCAGTTTCTGTGAGTCAGGAATCCAGCCATGGCTCAGCAGCGTCCTTTGGCTCTGATTTCTCATAGAACTTCAACCAAGATGTGGACCAGGCCTGCATTCATCTTAAAACTCAACCAGAAGTTGATCCACTTTAAAGTTCATTCAAGCAGTTTTTGACAAGAGTCAGTTCCTCATTAAGTGTTGGGCTAAGACCTCTGTTTTTTGGACCTTTAAAGAGCAGCTCACAGCATGGCAGCTGGTTTCACCAGAGTAAGAAAGTGAGAAGGCACAAGAGAAGATATAAGTCAAAAGTCACAAACGTTTATAGGTACGCTTGCCACATTTAGCAAATAAAAATTCACGTCACCCAAAGCAGTGCTAAGAGCAAAAATTTATAGCTGTAAATGTGTACATTAAAATAAAGATCTCAAAACTAGAAAACAAAGAAATAACTAAACCCAAAGCTAGCAGAAGGAAGGAAATAATAAAGATTAGAGCAGAAATCAATGGAATAGAAAATAGAAAAACAATAAAGAAAATCAACAAAAACAGTAGTTGGTTCTTTCAGAAGATTAACAAAAGTGACAAAGCTTTAGCTAGATTAACTAATACAAAAAGAGAAAAGGCTCAAATCAGAAATGAAAGAGGGGACGTCTCAACCAATTTTACTAAAATAAAAAGGATTATAAGAGAATGCCATGAACAATTATACACCAATAATTGCGATAACTAATGAAACAAAGTCCTAAAAACACACAACCTACTAGACTGAATCATGAAGAAATGCAAAATCTGAACAGATGTATACAGTAAGGAGATTAAGCTAGTAATCAAATACTCCAAAGAAAGCCTAGGACCATATGGTTTCACCAGTGAATTCTACCACAAATTTAAAGAAGATTTAACATCCTCCTCAAACTCTTCCAAAAAATTGAAGGGGAGCAAATGCTTCCAAACTCACTCTTTGAGGCCAGCATTACCCTGATACTAAAGTCTAAAATACTACAAGAGAAAAAAAAAAAAACAACTATAGACCAATATCCCTGATGAATGTTAATGCCAAATTACTCAACAAAATACTGGTAAATCATATTCAATAGCACATTACAAGGATTTTACACCATTATTAAATGGGATTTATTATTGGAATGTAAAGATGGTTCAATGTATAAAAATTAATCAGTGTAATATACCACATTAACAGAATAAAGGGGGGGGGACAAGTGATCATATCAATTGATACAGAAAAAGCATTTTACAAAATTCAACACCTTTCCATGATTAAAAAAAAAAAAACACTCAACAAACTAGTAATAGAAGGAAACTACCCTAACATTATAAAGATCATATACGAAAAATCCACAGCTAACATCATACGCAAAATAAAAACTTTTTCTCTAAGATCAGGAACAAAACATGGAAGCCCCTTTTACCCCTTCTATTCAACATACTATTGGAAGTCATAGCCAGAGCCGTTAGGCAAGAAAAGGTAGTAAAAAGCATCCAAATTAAAAAGGAAGAAGTAAAACAATCTCTGTAGATGGCATAATCTTACGTGTAGAAAACCCTAAAGATTCCACAAAAACACTGCTGGATACAAAATCAACAACAAAAAAAATTAGTTATGTTTCTATCCACTGACAATGAACAATTTGGAAATGAAATTAAGAAAACAATTTCATTTACAATAGCAGCAAAAAGAATAAAATTCCTGGGAATAAAATTAACCAAGGTGAAAGACTTGTTCACTAAAAACTTTGGAACATTGCTGAAAGAATTTTAAAAGACACAAATAAATAGAAAGACATCCACATTCCTGAACTGGAAGATTTAATATTGTTAAATGTCTCTACTACACAAAGCTATCTACATATTTAATGCAATGCCTATCACTTCCCAGTGGTATTTTTTGCAGAAATAGAAAAATTTCATCTAAAATAAAAAAATTTTTATGCTAAAATTTACATTGAGTCTCAAGAGACTAGCCAAACAATCTTGTAAGAGAAGAACAAAGTTAGAGGTCTCACACTTCCTAACTTCAAATCTTATTACAAAGCTACAGTAATCAAAACAGTGTGGTACTGGCATAAAGACAGATATATAGACCAATGGGATAGAATAGAGAGCCAAGAAATAAATCTTCATGTATATAATCAAATAATCTTTAGCAAGGATGCCGAGACCACTCAATGGGAAAAGGACAGTCTTTTCAACAAGTGGTGTTGAGAAAACTGGATATCCACATGCAAAAGAGTTAAGTTGGACTCTTACCTTATGCCATGTACAAAAAATTAACTCAAAGTGGATCAAGGACCTAAATGTATGAGCTAAATAACAAAACTCTTAGAAGAAAACATAGGGGAAAGCCTTCATGACATTAGACTTACCAAGGATTTCTTGGAAATGACACCAAAAGCACAGGCAATAAAAGTAAAAATAGATCAACCGGACTACATCAAAACTCAAAACTTCTGTGAATCAAAGGATGCAATCAACAGGGTGAAAAAGCAATCTACAGAATCAGAGAAAACATTTATAAGTCACATCTTATCTGGAGTTAATACCCAGAATATATAAAGAACTCCTAAAAAAACAACAAAAAAATGCAAATGACCCAATTCATGAAAGGGCAAAGGACTTTAGACATTTCTCCAAAGAGGATATACAAATGGCCAAAAAGCATATGAAAAGATGCTCAACATCACTAATCATTAGGGAAATGCAAATCAAAACTACTATATCACCTCACACTTATTAGGATGACTACCAGAAAAAAAGGTGTTGGTGAGGATGTAGAGAAATAGGAACCCTTGTGGATTGTTGGTAAGCATGTAAAATCATAAAGCCACTATGGAAAACGATATAGAGGTTCCTCAAAAAAATAAAAATAGAATCACTATATGATCCAGCGATCCCACTTCTGGGTGTAAAAATATATGCCAAAGTATTGAAAGCAGGATCTTGAAATGATATTTGCACACCCATGTTCATAGCAGCTATTTACAATAGCTAAGAAGTGGAAGCAACTCAAGTGTCTATCAGTGGATAACTGGATAAACAAAATGTGCTGTATACATACAATGAAGTGTTTTTCAGCCTTAAAAAGGAAGGAAATTATGACACATGTTACAACATAGAGTGAAATGAAACAGTCACAAAATAACAAATATAACTTTATGATTCCACTTATATGAGATAATCTAGTGTAGACAAATTCATAGAAACAGAAAGACTGGTGGTTGCCAGAGGCTAGGAGGAGGAGGGAATGGAAGTTTTCTGTTTAATGAGTATAGACTTTCGGTTTTGTGGTATGAAAAAGTTTGCAGATTGGTTGCATAACAATGTGAATATACTTAACATTACTGAACTCTACACTTAAAAATGGTAAAGATGGTAAACTTTATGCTACGCATCTTTTACTAAAATTAAAACTAAAAATTAAAAAGTAGTTCACCCAGGTAAAATTAAATTTCAGATAAATACTGACTGAATAATTTTTAGCATAAGTACATCCCAAATCTTGTATGGGACATACTTATACTAAAAAATTATTCATTGTTTATCTGAAATTCAAATTTAATTCTTCTATAAGATGCAAAATTGCATAAAATTCTATTTTCACATATGATGAGGAACTAATTATTTGTAAATAGAGTTATTTAAGGGTTACAAAAATCTTTTTTTTATAAACTAGAGATGGTAACATTTTTAATTTACTGAAAACTTGAATTTATTATTCTATCATGCCATCTGGATACAAAATTTATAAGTCCTTTCAGAGAAAGAACATATATATCAAAGGAAGAACTTAAGTAAATAATTGAAATTCCTGTAACTTGTAAGGACCAATTGTCTTCATCCATGAAGTATCAGTATTGTTTCAAATTGGTTAAGATTTTCAGCTGCTGCTATCATTAACTGTTAAAATGTAAATTACTATAAGTTTAAGAATTATAATATCGTATGTTAAGGACTCTTTTGTAAACCCCACATTGTGTAGCAATACACATTCTATCAAAAATATTCTAGGACATGTTGGGGGTGGGGAACCAGATAAAGGTGGTCAAAAGGTACAAACTTCCAGTTATAATAAGTACTAGGGATGTAATGTACAACATGATGACTATAGTTAACACTGCTATATGGTATATTTGAAGGTTATTAGAGAAGAAATCCTAAAAGTTCTCATCACAAGGAAAAAAAGTTTTATATATTTTCTTTTTTTTTTTTTTTTTGGTTTCTATATGAGGTGGTGGATGTTAACCGAACATTATGGTAATCATTTCACCATATATGCAAGTCAAGTCATTATGCTGTATACCTTAAACTTATACAGTGCTGTATGTCAATTGTATCTCAATAAAACTGGAATTTAAAAAAAAGAATATTCCAGGACTCTAGCTTCCAGGAGCTATGTGTTGGCACATAGTAAATGCTCACATATTTGTTGATGTGTTGAATAAATGTACTGTTTTGTGAATACTGTTACATTCAATTAAATGCCATTTCTAAACAAGCAAGCTAAGGTTTAGAAGGGTCAGGTTATTTGCCCAAAGTTACATGCCTACTAAATTTCAGAATTAGGATTAGAGCCCAGGATTTCTCCCATGCCAGAAACCCAGCTAGCTCTTCATCAGACACCACATGGCCTTGTGTTTATGAGATCAAATGCCAAAGCCAATGGCTATGTAATTCAACACACTCTTCTGTTGGAATTTATTCCTAGAGTGAAATCTCTGTGTTGTCATAGATTTACCTTTTTATTGAAAAGTAGGATTAAATGTGGTAGTTGGGTTTCTTAGCCTCCCTAGTTAGACTATGATGGATGAAAAATGCTTGAGAACCAAACATTTAGAGGCCCAAGTACCTCTGTGTATCTTAGAATCATTTTGCTGTTCCATGTGTAGGTATATATTAAATATTTGTTATATGTTGGCATTGGGCTAGTGGCTGAGAAAGACATCCAGAAATATGACCTTTGACTGGGGTGACCATTCATCTGGGTTTCCAGGGGCAGTCTGTTTTACACTTGTTGCCCCCTTGTACTTATTTATAGCACCCCCCATTTCATTATCTCAAAAGAGTTCTGGCTTGGATGATAAATTATATGGTCACCTTACCTTTGGTAGAATTTCAAGAGGCTTTCAAAAACATTGGTAAAAGAAGAAATATAAAAATTAGAAAAAAGTTCATGAATTCCTTTCTGTCTATGGTAAGCAGCTTCCATAATGTCTCCCAATGATCCCTGTCTCCTGGTACCCATGTCCTTGTGGAATCTCCCCAGTTAGAGTGTGGGCTGGATCTAGTGACTTGCTTCTAAAGAATGGAATTCAGCAAAAGTTATAAAAATAGAAGAAAATATGGTTTTCAGGGGTCAGTTTGCAACCATTTAGGGGAAACATTCCACCTCACCATAGAGACATGAATACAAATAATATAATCATGATTATTGATAATTCCCAGGCTTATGGGGGAGCACAGTAAACATGAAACTTGTGACACTAGAACTTTTTATTAATTGTCTTTTGCTAGTATAACAAATTACCACAAACTTAGTAGCTTAAAACAACATAAATTTATTATATTACAGTTCTGGAGGTCAGAAGTCTGACACAGTTATCACTGGGCTATAATCAGGACATGCGCATGGCTACATTTCCTTTCTCAAGACTCTGGGAAATAATCCATTTCCATGCCACTTCCAGTTCCTAAAGTCCACCTGCATTCCTTGCTTTGTGGCCCCTTCCTCCTTCAAAGCCCACAGTAGTGGGTTGAGTTCTTCCCACATTGCATCACTCTAACTCCTCTTCTGCCTCCTTCTTCCACTTTCAAGGACCTGATTACATTGGGCCCACCCACATAATCCAGGATAATCTTCGTATTTTAATGTCAGCTGATTATCGAATTTAATTCCATCCAACATGTTAATTCCCCCTTTGTCCTGTAACATAACATATTTACAGGTTCTGGGGGCTATAACTTGAACATTTGAGAGGGGGTCATTATTCTGCCTACCACAACTATGCTTTCCAAAGTGTGTTTTGGGGAACACCAGTTCAATGAGATGATATGAGGAAGGGGTTCCATGGGGAAATATGTTTGGGACATGCTGCATATCATAACTCAGTTTTGGAACTTCACAAGAAAGTTTTACAATGAAGAAACCTGGCCAACTAACTGGAAGATACAACCCATTCTTTTCTCAAAGCAACTGATAACATTCAACAGTTATTCTGGCCTCTGCTTGCCGTTAGCTCACTTTGCGATCCTGAACCAGCCTTGCAGCCCTCTCTACTAAATGAGGGGAGGTGGGGCTCAGATGTTATCTACTCCACTATTTTATGTTTCCTAGAATGATGAAAAAGTTTCCTTCCAAACCTGAGATTCTATGAGTCACTTCAGCAAATATTTAACACACATTACTCTGCAGGTAAAAACAGAGTTCAGTTTTGGGAATAAAATAATAGTAAAATGAAGCCCTCCTCTCAGGGAGGTAAGTCTCCAGTGAGGGACACAGACATGAAAACAAAAATCTATAATATGCATGACAGGTGCCCTAACAGAGGTACTTACAGAGTGCAGAAGCATCATGGAAGATGGATGGTCAGCTCCATGGAGATGGTGGGAGAGGATGGAATTTGCATTTAAAGGAAGCAGGAGTTCACCTGAGAGGGAAAGAAAGCACAAGAGAGAGTCTGAATGAGAGAGTTCTTACTATAATTCAGAAAATGTACTTGCAGCGTGCTTTCAGTGGACTCAGTTGGATTCTTCAAGCCAAGTGACCGGACCTGGATTCAGATCCAAAAGAAATTATCCTTTCCCATCATTAGTAATCACTGGACAATTTCTGCCTGACCTTATCAGAGAGCACTACTTCCTAACATCATCAAGGCTCTTTGGGAAACAGGTAGAAAGAGTCATCCTATTCCAGGAACAGCCTAACCTTTCTTTGGCACTAAGAAAATTAACAGGCATGATATATTCAGGCTAAAAAATTTGCACCAAATTATAGACCTTGCTTTGCATGTCTTAGGGCTTTTTCATGTTTATTTTCAATGAAGGTGTATTATGTTTTTTCTCTGAGCCTTTTGTCAACAGCGTGACAAAGACAGCGTGAGTGTTTCTAAATTACCTTTGCCTCTTGCACGACTGGAAGAGAAAGTCATGAAGGTTGGGTATCTGTTCATTAACAAGAATATGGGAGTACATTTATTGCTTTAATCTGGACAAATTTTTTTACGTAGTTCCATTTACCGTTGTCGGATTTTAATGGAAGGTCACCCGTATTTAGTTGTTATTGCCATTGTTTCTAAGAATGGAAAGGGCTCAAAAGGTCAATAAGAAAATGTGTTCTTGTATAGAAAACTCAGCAAAATAAATAAATATGAACATAATAATGGTAACGCTTAACCAAAGCATTAGACCTCAAAAGAGGACCTCAAAAGAAGACCTCATATATCTCCATGGAGATGGGGATAAAAATAAAACACGAGGGAGCTAATGATTGTTAAACTGCTGCTTTGTGCAAAGTATTGGGTTAGACTCTTTCCTTGCTTTATTTAATCCCAAGGCAATTCTTTGCATTTGGCCAAACTCCTGTAAATCTATCCCTAGCAAGAGCATCACACAAGTCTGTAAATGCAAATAGGCTCAAACCAATATTAATACTTATAATGTAAACCATGCATGCCCTTCTGTGCCCTTTCTACTGGATCTCTATGATGCTGGAGTGTTTCTTCTAAGCTCACAGCATCCTTCTCAAGCTCTGGGCACTCCAGGAGGCCTGTTGCCCATGAAAACATTTGAAGTCAGCACCTCACCTCAGGCCCCCTCTACTGGCTGCTCTTGGGAGAAAACTGGTGTTTCTGCCAAGCATCTCACCCTATGAAACTCCAAAAATTATCAGCTCTTAAATGGCCAAAGTAGGCCTTGTTTGCTGCTGTACTCACTATACCACAGCCATGCTAAGCTCCACACAGGAGTATGGGGAATGTCCACCCACTATGCGTCTCATTTTGAATCCTGTGCCCCAAAGGTTAATCTTCAGGGCTATATGAAAACATCCCCTCAAATTCTGGTCACCATTACCTCCAGTTTAGACACAGCCTTGAGACTGAGACCTGATGCTTAAAAGCCATCATCCAACACAGGCTCCATATAATCCTCACCTTTCCCTCCCCACACTCAGGCACCTGCAAAAACCTCTGCTCTCATTCTCCTTGGACCAAAATCCCTCATGCCAAGTGATTCCTAGCAGGATAGGTCCACGGATTCATCAGATCACAAAGACATCTATGAATGTCAACTTGTGCTCACATGGGACTCCAGCTATATACGAATAAGACACCTGAGCTTCAGAAAGGTTAATAAATTGACCCGGCTGGTAAAGGTTGTGGTTGAAATTGGAGCCCCAGGTCTACCTAACTCCCATTTACACCATCTCAGAGAACTCATTAAGCACAACCCATGTGGTACCCCTGCAAAGAACCTTTAGTTTTATCAAAGTACAAGCCTTCTTATTTTATTTCTGATGGTCAGGGTACATCTCAGGGTTTAATCTAGGTTCTCCATTTAAGATTTGGAGGCCTGAAGTCCAGATACTTCAGGACGTGTTCTTTTTTATTATTATTATTGAAGTACAGTTGATTTACAATGTTGTGTTAGTTTCAGGTGTATAGCAAAGTGATTCAGATACATATATACTCTTTTCCTTTATAGGTTATTACAAAATATTTAGTATAGTTCTCTGTGCTATACAGTGGGTCCTTGTTGGTTGTCTATTTTATAAATAGTAGTGTGTATATATTAATCCCAAACTCCTAATTTATCCCTCCCCCCCTTTCCCCTTTGGTAACCATAATTTTGTTTTCTATGTCTGTGGGTCTATTTCTGTTTTGTATATAAGTTCATTTGTATCATTTTCTTAGATTCCACATATAAGCAATATTATATGATATTCATCTTTCTTCATCTGGCTTACTTCACTTGGTATGATAATCTCTAGGTCCATCCATGTTGCTGCAAACGGCATTATTTCATTCTTTTTATGGCTGAATAATATTCCATTCTTTTTAATGGATGAATAATATTCCACTTATATATATATACCACAGCTTCTTATCCATTCATCTGTCAGTGCACATTTAGGTTGCTTCCATGTCTTGGCTATTCTAAATAGTGCTGCAATGGACATTAGGGTACATGTATCTTTTTGAATTATGATTTTCTCCGGATATATACCCAGGAGTGGGATTGCTGGATTATATGGTATCTATCTCTATTTTAGAGGATAAATGTTCTTAATGATTTCTTGCTTACATATCATCAATTAAGAGGAGCCATCCCATGGAGATATCGTGCCTATGCACTATTTTACAGGGCTCTTCACTTTCTCCCCTAGTGGTTACATGGAAGCTCTAAACTGTTGGAATTCACATCATCATTGACCAGAGACTCAAACTGTAGTCATCTGTAAATGTTCACATCTTTTGGACCTTTTGAGAAGAGTGTAGCAAGATGCCTATAACCCACAAGGAGAAAACAAGAAGACATCTCCCAGGTAACAGCAAAGGCAGCAGCAACAAGCTGACCTAGCCTATGTCTACTAGGAATGTGGCTAACATGCCTGCAATTGATATGTCAGAAGTTAAATGTTTAATCTGGGAAAAGGAAGTTGTTCTGGGAGAAGATAATTCTTTATCTTCTGCGTAAGCCTTGTTGAAAAATGTATACTTTCAAGATATCCTAGAGGCATTGCGCTGCTTGTTTCCTAGTGAGATTCTTTGGCTTTTAAGACAAAAAGGAAATCTTTCCAATTTTATGAGTGAGGCTTGCCTTTGTTTTCCTCGGAAGCCATGGCTTATTGAAAAGGGAATCCTGAATCCAGCAATGCTGAGAAAAACACTCTTCTCAAATCCAAATTAAAGCCAATTAAGGAAAAACCTGGTACGAGATTAAATGCAAGAAGTCAAGGAGTCCAACCTTGGGGACGTAGACCCTGCCTTTGTCAAGATGAGCCCTCAGTAAGTTCTTCTCTATACAAGAATGTCAGCTAGTAAATAGAGAAGGAAATATCAAATTACAAATTCATTTTTCAGCTACTAATGAAATAATTGATTTAGGCAGGGATTATCAATGATACTAAGACCCTTAAGTGAAAGGTTGATGGTGAACTGGATGTTGACCTGATGGCAAAATATCACCCACAGCCTACATGCTGGTCACAAAGGGAACTGTCACTTCACAGGGGTGGGATCAAGTGCCACTACCTAATTGCTTCCCAAAGTGATTAAATATAAAGGACACAGTATCATCCATGAAGTGTTGTTGAGAAAACTTTTGCCTTGGATCTATTCAAATGTGTAGATCTAATTTTCAGTTTATGTCGGACTTAGGAACAAGAAAACTAACACAATGAAGAAGCAATCAGAAAATTCAGAAAGAGAGACTTTTGACAGAACAATTAGCCCCGGTTTCTCTGAAATCTTCAACAAGTCAATGCCATTTAAAAAAAATAGAGCGAGACTGTATGAGATTTAAAAAGATTTAAGAGACATAACCACATGCGATGTTTGAACAGTGATCAGATCCTGCTTTAGACAACCCAACTGTAATATTAGGGGGGCAGTTGGAGAAATTTGAACATGAACTGGTTATTTGACTATTTGAAGAGACTATTATTGGGATTAGCTGTGAAAATTATGTGATTTTATATAGGAAAAGGGCCTTTACTTTTTAGATATGTATGCTGAAGTTTTCATGGCTGATATGACATCGTGTCTGTAATTTGCTTTAAATTTCAGGACAAAGATAGACATACAATCAATGTGGAAAATGTAAACAATCGTTGATCTACATGATGGGTATATGAGAGTTCTTTATATTCTTCTCTCTACTGTTTGACATTTGTTCTAATTATTTTTAAAAATATGTATGCTCAGCATGGCTTTGGGCTCTGGAGAAGAGGAAGCCCAAGGGTTCCAGGGAGACTGCCCTTCCTTGGTTGCTTTGAAAACCCAATGAGAGCCTCAGGGCATCCTGGAACATTACTGCTGTGAGAACCTCCCCCATTATCAAGCCCACCTCCTGCTCATCTGACAGGAGAAATGTAATTCCAGAGAGGCAAAACGATTTTCCCCAAATCCCACAGCTCATAGGTCTGTGATCTGGGTGCAGAAATCAGGCTTCTTGACTACACATCCAGCCCCTTTCCACTACACGCAGCACCCAACAGCTCTGCAGCCTCTGAGCTTTTGACCATAGGTGGAAATGGAGCCAGATCTGTAGAGGCTTTGCCCTCAGCTGCACTTAGACTGGCTGGTTTGAGACAAGTTTGGGTAGGGTGCAAGCCTTCGCCAAGAGAGTGTGTGACAGCACAAAAGGAAACACACAGTGTGAGAGCATACACTTGAATGAATAAGAGCAACTTTGAAAGTCCCTGTTGGATTTCTTCTTCCTAATGATAAGAGTGAAAAGAGGCAGGCTTTGGGGTCACACCGAGCATTTAGCCCCCTTTTTATGAGAGTTATTTAACTTCCCTGATTACCAGTTTCTTCATCTATAAAATGGAAATAGCGATACAAAGGGGGACCTGGGAAAAAGAAACTGCTTATCACAAGCGATTGCACATAGTAGATGTTAAATAAATGCCATTTCACTCCCTTTGCCTTTAACCAAATAAAGGGATCAACTGAAATGAAAGAAAGATGCTGAGCTGGGCATTGTGTATCTTATCTTTCGGGTGGCCATTTAATAACTTCTGCTCTCCTGCTGTGCACATTTTCTCACATTTTCTTTGCCTAGAGAAACATTTGGTTATCAAAATATGCACCTCATATTAGCTCAGGAAACCAAAAAAGGGGCAAAAAAGATTTTCATTCTGTTGCTGCAATAAAGGTTTCCTTCTCTAGCGATAATCAACTCCGCATAATTAAAATCGCTCAGACTGCTGAACTAATTTTCAGACTGGAGGTTTCTTCCTGTAGCAACACTTACAATCAAAGTTTCTACTGTGAATGAATTTAATCGTGAGTCTAATTACAATTTTAATGAATATCTCCAGCCCTGCATGTAAACTTGCTCTCTAAGGCTTTGCTATCTGTTAGGGTATTTTAAGGTCTTTTCATTTTTAATATAAAGGAATGTGTTGGCACAATGAATGTGCAGTAAAGAAATGTTCTTTCTGCTTTAGTTTGGTTTTGTTTTGATGATCAAGTGAGAAAATGTAAAATGTCTGATATTTTAAAGAGCATTTTCAGTGTGGGTAGTTCACCTTTAGTTTCTGTGTGAACTGTCCTCTTTAGGATGGAGAGAGCTTGCAACACCACCTGCAATCCATTTGCAATTTGGCATGATTATCTCATTTCATGAATGTCCAGAAAATCAGAATTCCAATTTGCCTTAGAGCTCAATCTATTCTGGAAATACAAGGACTTTTTATAAAGAGGTAGAAAAGAGGGAAAGTGAACATTCCTTCCTTAAAAATATATTGAAAAGGAAAGACAAACACAAAATTAAAAACGACCACACTGAGTCACTCAAATAATCAAAGATGCCTTTCTAAGAAAAAAACAAATAAAACTCTACCTGATTAAATGCAGCATTTTTATAATGGGGAAAAACTGGAAACCACCTAGATTAATTAGTGAAATAAATTGTCATGTGTTAGAAGACTGTGTGTTAGTGACACAATGTTTTTTCTCTTTTTTAATTTTTATTTTTATTACAAAAATAATACATGTTCATTTAGAAAAAATCAAATACAGGTAATTAAAAAGATTTTTTTTAAATACATTACCCATTGTCTCACAACCTAGAATTAGGTATTGTTAAAACTGATGTATCAGGAGACCTGCAAGATGGCGGAGGAGTAAGACGTGGAGATCATCTTCCTCCCCACAAATACATCAGAAATACGTCTACATGTGGAACAACTCCTGCAGAACACCTACTGAACGCTGGCAGAAGACCTCAGACTTCCCACAAGGCAAGAAACTCTCCACGTACCTGGGTAGGGCAAAAGAAAAAAAAAAAAAAACAGTGACAAAAGAATAGGGACAGGACCTGCACCTCTGGGAGGGAGCTGTGAAGGAGGAAAGGTTTCCACACACTAGCAAGCCCCTTCACTGGTGGGGGGTGGGTGGCCAGTGGGGGGGGGGAAGCTACAGAGCCATGGAGGAGAGCGCAGCAACAGGGGTGCAGAGGGCAAAGTGGAGAGATTCCCGCACAGAGGATCGGTGCTGACCAGCACTCACCAGCCTGAGAGGTTTGTCTGCTCACCCGCCGGGACGGGCGGGGGCTGGGAGCTGAGGTTCGGGCTTCGGTTGGATCCCAGGGAGAGGACTGGGGTTGGTTGTGTGAACACAGCCTGAAGGGGGTTAGTGCGCCATGGCTAGCCAGGAGGGAGTCTGGGAAACAGTCTGGGCCTGCCTAAGAGGCAAGAGACCATTGTTTTGGGGTGCACCATGAGAAGGGATTCAGAGCACCGCCTAAAAGAGCTTCAGAGACAGGAACGAGCGCAGCTATCAGAGCAGACACCAGAGACAGGCATGAGACAATAAGGCTGCTGCTGCAGCTACCAAGAAGCCTGTGTGCAAACACAAGTCACTATCCACACCTCCCCTCCCTGGAACCTGTGCAGCCCACCACTGCCAGGGTCCCGTGATCCAGGGACAAGTTCCCCGAGAGAACACACGGCGCACCTCAGGCTGTTACAATATCACACTTGCCTCTGCCGCTGCAGGCTCCCCCCACATTCCATACCCCTCCCTCCCCATGGCCTGAGTGAGCCAGAGCCACCTAATCAGCTGCTCCTTTAACACCATCCTGTCTGGGCGGGTAATAGACACCCTCAGGTGACCTACACGCAGAGGCGAGGCGAAATCCAAAGCTGAACCCAAGAGCTGTGAGAACAAAGAAGAGAAAGGGAAATCTCTCCCAGCAGCCTCAGGAGCAGTGGATTAAATTTCCACGATGAGCTTGGTATACCCTGCATCTGTGGAATACCTGAATAGACAACGAATCATCCCAAAATTGACACGGTGGACTTTGGGAGCAACTGTAGACTTGGGGTTTGCTTTCTGCATCTAATTTGTTTCTGGTTTTATGTTTATCTTAGTTTAGTATTTAGAGTTTATTATCATTGATTTGGTTGCTCTGGTCCTTTCTTTTTATATATAGATTTTTTTTTTTTCCTTTTTCTCTTTCTGTGAGTATTTGTATGCTTCTTTGTGTGATTTTGTCTGTATAGCTTTGCTTTTACCATTTGTCCTAGGGTTCTTTCTGTCTGGTTTTTTTTTTTTTTCTGTATACTTTTCAGCACTTGTTATCACTGGTGGATTTGTTTCTTGGTTTGGTTGCTCGCTTCTTTCTTTCTTTCTTTCTTTCTTTCTTCCTTTCTTTCTTCCTTTCTTTCTTTTTCTTTTTTTTAAACTACTTTTTAATTTTTATTATTTTAAATCATTTTTTAAACTTTTATTTTAATAACTTTATTTTATTTTATTTTTCTTTCTTTCTTTCTTTTTTTCTCCTTTTTCTTCTGAGCCATGTGGCTGAGAGGGTCTTGGTGCTCCAGCCGGGAGTCAGGCCTCTGCCTCTGAGGTTGGAGAGCCGAGTTCAGGACATTGGTCCAGCAGAGGCCTCCTGACTCCACGTAATATCAAACGGCGAAAGCTCTCCCACAGATCTCCATCTCAACGCTAAGACCCAGCTCCACTCAACGACCAGCAAGTTACAGTGCTGGACACCCTATGCCAAACAACTAGCAAGACAGGAACACAACCCCACCCATTAGCAGAGAGGCTGCCTAAAATCATAATAAAGTTACAGGCACCCCAAAACACACCACCAGACGCAGTTGTGCCCACCAGAAAGACAAGATATAGCCTCATCCACCAGAACACAGGCACCAGTCCCCTCCACCAGGAAGCCTACACAACACACTGAACCAACTTTCGCTACTGGGGGCAGACACCAAAAACAACGGGAACAACGAACCTGCAGCCTGTGAAAAGGAGACCCCAAAGACAGTAAGTTAAGCAAAATCGGAAGACAGAGAAATATGCTGCAGATGAAAGAGCAAGGAAAAAACTCACCAGACCAAACAAATGAAGAGGAAATAGGCAGTCTACCTGAAAAAGAATTCAGAGTCATGATAGTAACGATGATCCAAAATCTTGGAAAGAGAATGGAGAAAATACAAGAAACGTTTAACAAAGACCTAGAAGAACTAAAGAGCAAACAAACAATGATGAACAACATAATAAATGACATTAAAAATTCTCTAGAAGGAATCAATAGCAGAATAACTGAGGCAGAAAAACAGATAAGTGACCTGTAAGATAAAATAGTGGAAATAACTACCGCAGAGCAGAATAAAGAAAAGGGAATGAAAAGAATTGAGGACAGTCTCAGAGACCTCTGGGACAACATTAAACGCACCAACATTTGAATAATACAGGTCCCAGAAGAAGAAGAGAAAAAGAAAGGGACTGAGAAAATATTTGAAGAGATTATAGTTGAAAACTTCACTAATATGGGAAAGGAAATAGTTAATCAAGGCCAGGAAGCACAGAGAGTCCCATACAGCATAAATCCAAGGAGAAATATGCCAAGACACATATTAATCAAACTATCAAAAATTAAATACAAAGAAAAACTATTAAAATCAACAGAGGAAAAACAACAAATAACATACAAGGGAATCCCCATAAGGTTAACAGCTGATCTTTCAGCAGAAACTCTGCAAGCCAAAAAGGGGTGGCAGAACATATTTAAAGTGATGAAAGGGAAAAACCTACAACCAAGATTATTCTACCCAGCAAGGATCTCATTCAGATTCGTCAGAGAAATTAAAACCTTTACAGACAAGCAAAAGGTAAGAGAATTCAGCACCACCAAGCCAGCTTTACAACAAATGCTAAAGGAACTTCTCTAGGCAGGAAACACAAGACAAGGAAAAGAACTACAATAACAAACCCAAAACAATTAAGAAAATAGTAATAGGAACATACATATCGATAATTCCCTTAAATGTAAATGGATTAAATACCCCAACCAAAAGACATAGACTGGCTGAATGGATACAAAAACAAGACCCATATATATGCTGTCTACAAGAGACCCATTTCAGACCTAGGGACACATACAGGCTGAAAGTGAAGGGATGGAGAAAAATATTCCATGTCAGTGGAAATCAAAAGAAAGCTGGAGTAGCAATTCTCATATCAGACAAAATAGACTTTAAAACAAAGACTTTTACAAGAGACAAAGGACACTACATAATGATGAAGGGATCAATCCAAGAAGAAGATATAACAATTGTAAATATTTATGCATCCAACATAGGAGCACCTCAGTACATAAGGCAAATGCTAACAGCCATAAAAGGGGAAATCGACAGTAACACAATCGTAGTAGGGGACTTTAACACCCCACTTTCACCAATGGACAGATCAACCAAAATGAAAATAAATAAGGAAACACAAGCTTTAAATGACACACTAAACAAGATGGACTTAATTGATATTTATAGGACATTCTATCCAAAAACAACAGAATACACTTCCTTCTCAACTGCTCATGGAACATTCTCCAGGACAGATCATATCTTGGGTCACAAATCAAGCCTTGGTAAATTTGAGAAAATTGAAATCATATCAAGTATCTTTTCCAACCTCAATGCTATGAGACTAGATATCAATTACAGGAAAAAAACTGTAAAAAATACAAACAAATGGAGGCTAAACAATATGCTACTAAATAAACAAGGGATCACTGAAGAAATCAAAGAGGAAATCAAAAAATACTTAGAAACAAATGTCAATGAAAACACGACAACCCAAAACCCTTGGGATGCAGCAAAAGCAGTTCTAAGAGGGAAGATTATAGCAATACAATCTTACCTCAAGAAACATCTCAAATGAACAACCTAACCTTACACCTAAAGCACTTAGAGAATGAAGAACAGAAAAACCCCAAAGTTAGCAGAAGGAAAGAAATCATAAAGATCAGATCAGAAATAAATGAAAAAGAAATGAAGGAAACAATAGCAAAGATCAATAAAACTAAAAGCTGGTTCTTTGAGAAGATAAACAAAATTGATAAACCATTAGCCAGACTCATCAAGAAAGAAAGAGGGAAGACTCAAATCGATAGAATTAGAAATGAAAAAGGAGAAGTAACAACTGACACTGCAGAAATACAAAGGATCATGAGAGATTACTACAAGCAACTCTATGCCAATAAAATGGACAACCTGGAAGAAATGGACAAATTCTTAGAAAAGCACAACCTTCCGAGACTGAACCAGGAAGAAATAGAAAATATAAACAGACCAATCACAAGAACTGAAATTGAGACTCTCATTAAAAATCTTCCAACAAACAAAAGCCCAGGACCAGATGGCTTCACAGGCAAATTCTATCAAACATTTAGAGAAGAGCTAACACCTATCCTTCTCAAACTCATCCAAAATATAGCAGAGGGAGGAACACTCCCAAACTCATTCTACGAGACCATCATCACCCTGATACAAAAAGCAGACAAAGATGTCACAAAGAAAGAAAACTACAGGCCAATATCACTGATGAGCATAGATGCAAAAATCATCCACAAAATACTAGCAAACAGAATGCAACAGCACATTAAAAGGATCATACACCATGATCAAGTGGGGTTTATCCCAGGAATGCAAGGATTCTTCAATTCATGCAAATCAATCAATGTGATATGCCATATTAACAAATTGAAGGAGAAAAACCATATGATCATCTCAGTAGATGGAGAAAAAGCTTTTGACAAAATTTAACACCAATTTATGATAAAAACCCTCCAGAGAGTAGGCATAGAGGGAACTTACCTCAACATAATAAAGGCCATATATGACAAACCCACAGCCAACATCATTCTCAATGTTGAAAAACTGAAACCATTTCCTCTGAGAACAGGAGCAAGACAAGGCTGTCCACTCTCACGACTATTATTCAACATAGTTTTGGAAGTTTTAGCCACAGCAATCAGAGAAGAAAAAGAAATAAAATAATCCAAATCAGAAAAGAAGAAGTAAAGCTGTCACTGTTTGCAGATGACATGATACTATATATAGAGATCCTAACAATGCTACCAGAAAACTACTAGAGCTAATCAATGAATTTGGTAAAGTAGCAGGATACAAAATTAATGCACAGAAATCTCTTGAATTCCTATACACTAATGAAATTAGTGTACATTAATTAGTGTACATTAGTGTACACTAATTCCTATACACTAAAAAATCTGAAAGAGAATTAAGGAAACACTCCCATTTACCATTGCAACAAAAAGAATAAAATCCCTAGGAATAAACCTACCTAAGGAGACAAAAGACCTGTATGCAGAAAACTATAAGACACTGATGAAAGAAATTAAAGATGATACAAACAGATAGCAAGATATACCATGTTCTTGGATTGGAAGAATCAATATTGTGAAAATGACTCTACTACCCAAAGCAATCTACAGATTCAATGCAATCCCTATCAAACTACCAATGGCATTTTTCACAGAACTAGAACAAAAAATTTCACAGTTTGTATGGAAACACAAAAGACCCCTAATAACCAAAGCAATCTTGAGAAAGAAAAATGGAGCTGGAGGAATCAGGCTCCCGGACTTCAGACTATAATACAAAGCTACAGTAATCAAGACAGTATGGTGCTGGCACCAAAACAGAAATATAGATCAATGGAACAGGATAGAAAGCCCAGAGATAAACTCACACACATATGGTCACCTTATTTTTGATAAAGGAGGCAAGAATATACAATGGAGAAAAGACAGCCTCTTCAATAAGTGGTGCTGGGAAAACTGGACAGCTACATGTAAAAGACTGAAATCAGAACACTCCCTACCACCATACACAAAAATAAACTCAAAATGGATTAAAGACCTAAGTGTAAGGCCAGACACTATCAAACTCTTAGAGGAAAACATAGGCAGAACACTCTATGACATAAATCACAGCAAGATCCTTTTTGACCCACCTCCTAGAGAAATGGAGATAAAAACAAAAATAAATGAAGGGCACATAATGAAACTTAAAAGCTTTTGCATAGCAAAGCAAAACATAAACAAGATGAAAAGACAGCTCTCAGAATGGGAAAAAAATATTTGCAGATGAAGCAACTGACAAAATATTACAAGCAGCTCATGCAGCTCAATATCAAAAAAACAAACAACCCAATCCATAAATGGGCAGAAGAGCTAAATAGACATTTCTCCAAAGAAGATATACAGATTGCCAACAAACACATGAAAGGATGCTCAACATCACTAATCATTAGAGAAATGCAAATCAAAACTACAATGAGGTATCACCTCACACCAGTCAGAATGGCCATCATCAGAAAATCTACAAACAATAAATAATGGAGAGGGTGTGGAGAAAAGGGAACCCACTTGCACTGTTGGTGGGAATGTAAACTGATACAGCCACTATGGAGGACAGTATGGAGGTTCCTTAAAAAACTAAAAATAGAACTACTATACGACGACCCAGCAATCCCACTACTGGGCATACACCCTGAGAAAACCATAATTCAAAAAGAGTCATGTACCACAGTGTTCATTGCAGCTCTATTTACAATAGCTAGGACATGGAAGCAACTTAAGTGTCCATCAACAGATGAATGGATAAAGAAGATGTGGCATACACATAAAATGGAATATTACTCAGCCATAAAAAGAAATGAAATTGAGTTTTCTGTAGTGAGGTGGATGGACCTAGAGTCTGTCCTACAGAGTGAAGTAAGTCAGAAAGAGAAAAACAAATACCGTATGCTAACACATATATATGGAATCTAAAAAAAAAAAAAATTGTTCTGAAGAACCTAGGGGCAGGACAGGAATAAAGACACAACATAGAGAATGGACTTGAGGACAAGGAGAGTGGGAAGGGTAAACTGGGATGAAGTGAGAGTGGCATGGACATATATACACTACCAAATGTAAATAGATAGCTAGTGGGAAGCATCTGCATAGCACAGGGAGATCAGCTCGGTGCTTTGTGACCACTTAGAGTGGTGGGATAGGGAGGGTGGGTGGGAGACGCAAGAGGGTGGAGATATGGGGATATATGTATATGTATAGCTGATTCACTTTGTTATACAGCAGAAACTAACACACCATTGTAAAGCAATTATACTCCAATAAAGATGTTAAAAAAAAGAAAAACTGATGTATCCTCTTCTAGATTTTTATGTGTGTCTATATATTACATATATACATACATTCATATACACATATATACCATACAAAAATGGCTTCACATTGCATTTACTACTCTGTAATCTGCTTTTATCACTTAATAGTATAGTGTAAACAACTTTCCATGTCAATAATTATGTTTATGCGACATCAAAACAGACTGCAGAAATGCAAGCTCACCCTGCATTCTCCAGGCAAACTGATTATTCCTGTTTCTCGCAGCCAAATGGTTTGGAGCCCAATCCTCTGCTCTTGTAGCTTCCTCTGCCTAGAAGTCCCTTTCCCTGCCCTTTCCCCTCATCCCTTAGGCTCACTGTACTGCCCCTCTTTGGCGTTGCTGTGGACCTGGGGACTTAACACCCTAGAATCATGATCAGTCAACTCAGCTCCCTTGGATTTGTGAGACAATTAACTCACGACCCTGGAGGGAGAAATGAAACAGAAACTGTAGGGAAAGGAAGGAAAGAAACTGACATTCATAGTCATTGGTGAGACCAAGTGCTAGGTGTTTGCATGTCCATTACCATTTCATCCTTGCAGTGATGCCATGAGGTCGGTGGTAGCGGCTCCATTTATATGGATGTGGGAACCGAGTGTAAGGATGACACCCCCATGAACAATCCCAAATCGCCTGTAAGCTCGCAGCAGTTGTAAAGCCGCAGAGAAAGCACTGGAGTTTACAACGCTGACTCCCAGCCCCTGACACCACCAGGACCTCTGCCCCTTCAGCTCCTGGATCCTGGGATGTCTGTGCCGTCCTTACAGCATGGATTCTTGCGGACCCCACATTTTTAGTGTCACTAGCTTCTAACTGCTAAGCTGTCTCTAGATAAACTCTTCTCACGTGAATGTACCAAAGCTGTAAGGAAGACTGGGCAAAAGACTTCTGGTGTCTATCTTAGGAGGAATGGACTTTACAGAGTGGAATTGTCCAAGTAGATGAAGGATGTTCAAAGGCACTGTATGTAAAAAAAGAGCACTCCATGTCTACCGTAGAAGGAAAAATCCTAAAGAGCTCATCTTCCAGAAAAGACTGCTTTGTGTGTTTGCAGGACAGGTGTTAATTCATAAGCTATAGCTGAAGATAAGTGAATCCGGCATGGTTTAGGGTCTCTAAACTTCCTAAGTCTCTAAGATATGGGGTGTTTTTTTTTTAGAAAATAAAAGCGGTAGCTTTTTTTTTTTAAACATCTTTATTGGAGTATAATTGCTTTGCAATGTTGTGTTAGTTTCTGCTGTGTAACAAAGTGAATCAGTTATATGTATACATATATCTCCATATCCCCTCCCTCTTGCGCCTCCCTCCCTCCCTCCCTATCCCACCCCTCTAGGTGGTCACAAAGCACCGAGCTGATCTCCCTGTGCTATGCAGATGCTTCCCACTAGCTAGCTATTTTACATTTGGTAGTGTGTATATGTCAATGCTATTCCTTCACTTCGTCCCAGCTTACCCTTCCCCCTCCCCGTGTCCTCAAGTCCATTCTCTACCTCTGTGTCTTTCTCTGCTTCTCGGCTTCATGCATCTGCAAATCCTGCTCGTTAGCTTTTTTGTATAACATGATTATGTGCTGTTGAGAGAAGTAATCTTTTCCAAATCCTCCCACTCCTTCCTCCTCAGGTTTATCTTGATCCTGACTTTCCCTCACCACTCCCCAGAATAGCCATATGTGAGGGATTATTCTAGAACATGAGGAAGGAATGCAGGCTACCCTAAACAATGGGAAGGACATGGAAAACTTCTTCCTAGAAGTATCTGTCCTTCTAGGACCCTAAAAATGCACAAGATGAAAAAGGACCTGAGGGTTCAAACCCAGGTCTACCTGGGTTCATGCTATAGTTTGAGGAAAAATAAAATTTTTTTTAATTTTCCAAATTAAATATATATACATATATGGAAGATGGGAACAGAAATGGACAAAAAAACAAATTTCAAAGAGGAACTTCTATTTTATTAAATCAGTTTGCTGCTCTCCCTAAAACCATAAATTCTAGGAAGAAGCCAGCCAGTTGTTTCTGGATGAGATTTTGATTTTTTAAGGGTGACTGTGAGCCTAATAAAATGGAGAAAGGAATAAAACTAAGCTTTCTAAATCTAGGAAGTCTGGGGAAAGCAAATAACACAGCAAAAATGCAGAATGATTTGACCCCGGCCAACAGTGTAGATGTAATTTAAAAATACAATCAAGACAAAAAGTACCAAACATTACAACCACTGCAAATTTCCAAGCTACTGAAATCCTTTTTTTATGTATATTTTTTTAAAGTCTGGAATTGTCATGTATATGAACAGTAAGAGAAGCCCAATAATTTATTTCAGCTGTGACAAAAAAAGAGGCAAGAGTCTTCATGGAGAAACCGAACAGAGACCAATCAAGAGATCCAGATGGCATGAATCCTTGGGTCTTGAAGGAATTAGATAATGAACTTCGTGAATCATTGCCATTATTTTTATAAGTCAAATAGCAGGAGACTCTCTGGATGCCTTTTATTTGAAGGGTTTTTGTTTTTCCTTTTTCTCTAGTCTTTTAATACAGTTTGAATCATGTTATGGGGAAAATTCCACCCAAATGAGATACAGTACTTGCCAATACCCAGCATCCATTCGAGATACAGATCCAGAAAAATTATACAACTTAAAATGCAGTCAGGGTAAAGCTTTGAAAAGTGCTAATGAGATTCCTCCAAGTTGAACCAGTTTCCGAGTTCTCAGGGAAGGCTGCTTGGCCATGCGGTATGATCCACGTTGGCTCACACAGAGGACTATGCATGTGACAACAGGGTTGGAAAGAACTGGGCTCGGTGTCAGGAGAGCATAGGTCAGTCTTCTCTTCCCATCCATGAGCTGGGTGACCTAGAGTGGGTAAATTAATGTTTCTGAGTATTGTAATCCTGAACTATGAAACCTGGTAAATGAGCCCTATTAGGCCACTCACATCAAATTTAAACATCATAAAATGCCATCAATATATAAGCTAATGTTATCATTTTAACTGTTACTATTCTGAGAAAACTCCTGAAGATTTGGGGAGCAACGAAAATGGTTGCCATGCCAGGCAATCTGAAATATATGCTGAAAAATGTTTTGAAATGAGAAAAGACAATGCAAATTATATTTATGGTAAATTTAAGACATCAGAGTGGGGAAAACTATCATTGTTGAGTATTTACTGTGTATCTGACCCTATGCTTAGGGCTTTACATATGTTATCCAAGTTTTAATCTAATGAAATCAAGTGATATCCCAGCTCCATCCTTCCAGTGGGAGAACTCAGGCCCGGAGAGACTGAATTGTAAATCCAGGGTCTCATTAGTGGGTGATAGAAGAGCTGCAGTCCAACCCAAGAGGTCTGAATCCAGAAACTGTATACTTGACTAACACCAGACCCTGGCATGAAAGACAGAAAGAAAAACGCTGGCAATAGAAGGCAATAACAACAGTCTTATGCAAACCATCAAGACCAGTATTGATTTTATAAATAGAAAGTCAGTTAAAGCAGAGAATCATGAAAATGATACATGTAAAGTTTAAATATTTTGCTTTAATTTAAAATATATAAATATTCATTTATTTGATATTTGGAAGTTGTTTAGAAAAAGAAACATAGTTCTTGAAACATATTTTTGAAGCATGTGCATTTTTCATGTGTCATAACACAGTTGACTACCAATTCAATAGAATAAAATTCCACCTGGGGCAACTTTAGCTTCTGCATGATGAGAAGATTTGGGCTCTGGACCTGATATTATACTTCCTTTTCCCTGTCTTCTTCATTTTTTGAGTTGTTTATTTCTGTCATGGCCTGAAGGATTTCATCCCTGACGCTAAGTATATATTTCAACAAATAAGAATCATTAGTTCATTGTTATATATCATCTTTCTGTAAATCATTGGCACCTCCAATTTGTCTGGGGTCAGTTACTAAACCATGTTCTTAATTATTCTCTTGTAGTTCAGAATTTTTCCAATGTTGTCAACCTCAGGCAACATTTTTCTCTTCTCTGAGATTTAGTAAATATCGAACTGGGAATTTCACTCCCCACTAAACTGAAAGGAAACTCTCCTTTAATGTCAATGATTGTTTGCCTCATATATATACACATGTGTGTGTATATATATATATATATATATATTCATGTCTTCTATTTCTGAAATTAAACTCCAAAATTATCTTTGAAACATTTTATAACCCCATGATCCATAACTTGGAGCAAAGAAGTTACATTATGTTATAAAAACCTGACATTTATTTAAATCACTTTCTTTACATTATTCATAACTAAAACATGAAGAAGCATATGTTAGACCAAAGGCCTTCAAAGTTTTGGCCAGAAATACAAGGTAAGAGAAATTTTACATCACAGTTAGAAATTTTATATCACATATACACATACCACACGCATATAATAAGACAAATTTTCATGAAATACCTTTATAACATATAATTCACACTGATATTTTCTATTCTATTTTTTTCTATTTCATTTTATTTTTTAAAATCCTTTTCCCCAATTCAGTACATTTATTTCATGACCCACCAAGAGTCAAAACCCATAATTTAAAAAACATTAATAAAGAAAGCATAGGCTTTTTATGTGTCTATTTTCTTCAAGTGTTTCTTCACAGAATGTGTACATTCACAGGAAAAAATCAATTTATAGAATAATTCAGAGTCTGTCTATGCTGATTTTTGTGAAGAGTACTTATCTTGTAAAAACAAACAATTTATATCTCTTAAATCTCGGAGACTTTTTCTTTTGCCAATAATAAAAAGTCAGAATTTGGAATTCCATCTGCATTGCTATTGGCAGCTGCCGAGAATCCTTGTTTGAATTTGGTGTATATTTGTAGTACTTGCTTTACCTTTTGCACCACCGTTTTCTGGAAAACATCTTAAAATTTAGAACTATATCAACCTTATTGGAGAGTTATTCTCTAATAAAATTTTTCCTATTGATAAGTGATTTTAACTCCTCTGTAAATTTTTAAGCAGCAGATTGATCCGTAGGTAATTTGTGCCCTCCAGGGCCTACTGCCTGGATACCATGCTTTTTTCCTACGCTTAAATCATCCATTAGTTGCTGTAAAGGTTTCATTGCTGCCAATCTTCTGGTGTAGAGCCAAGACCTTTTCTGTAACTGTTGGTCCACCATTGGCATTCTGTGTAGTCTTTCTTGCATAAACCACACCAATAATATATCAACTCTGATAACTTTGGTTTATTTAAAGTAGTAGAACAAGAACTTGAATGCCCTTGGAAAGCCATATGATTACAGAACCCTTCTAGATGTTACAATTTTTCCCCAAAGTTTTACAATTATCTTACCATATCTAATTTGACTCTAGTTCCTTTTAAAGCAACATTTCCTTAAATCTAAATTATTCAACTAGATTTTCATAGAAACAACTGTATTATTTTCACATCCATAATGTATTGGCTTAGGTAATGTTTAATTACATTATATGGTTATAGTAATAAGGGAACATTGTGTACACAAAATTGGAGGAAACATAAGTCACTCTGGATAAGTATACAATTCAGGTGGACACATAAGTACACATGAGACTACAGCAAGGAGTCTACTGGTGATGAGCATTCATAGTGGTTTACAGAAGGAATGGGAAGCATTGGACAATCCAGGAGTCAGTAAGAGGAGATGGGTTAAGAGAGCTTCTGCTGTCCCACAGAGGAGGTATGAACAAAGCCCAGTGGGAAGCAGTCAGGAAGGTCACAAAACAAGAATTATTATTTAAGATGTGCAAGCCCGGGGGCATAAGGGTAGGGAGAAAGGGGGAAATGTAGTAAGGAAAGATACTAAACAATACAATGCAACGCAGCAGCTACCGCTTCACAGTATGCAACAAAGAGACTTAGCCAGTGATTCGAGGCATGTTTACTCAGCCTCTGGAAAGATTTCTCTGGAAAGTTTGCAAAGAGAAACTACATTTCTGAGCAACCCAAGAAAGGGCAAAAAGAGTTGGAATTTATCAGCCTGGCTCCCTGCTCTCATCTGCTGACTTCCATTGGTACAAGGCCACCCACAGCAAGTTGAGTCCTCCACACTTTACATCTTCCAGCCCCTCAGCATCCAATCAAGGACCCAGATCCCAGATCCCAAAGCAGGACTTTTAAGTCTCAGTCTCAAAAGCCTGAGGGGCTCAGCCTGTGAGGCATGAAGGAAATGCAGATTCAGGGCTTCGTTCCGGATTCCAGTCACCTCACAGAGTTCATAAGGATATCGGCAAAGCGGGGGATGGCATTATCCAGAAGGTGGTGTGCAGCAGCATGAAAAAAAGGGGAATGGTCAAGGGAATTTGAGAAGGCACACAAAGTTTATACCCAACACAGAAAGCTTAACAGAGAAAGCTTTGGGTTTTAAAGAACAGAGAAGTGGAGAAAGGACATTCCAGGAAGAGGGCATGGTGTTTTTAAAAGACCCAATGGGAGGAAATTGTGTGGACTCTTCAGGAGAGTACAAATAGTAGCAAGTGGCCAGTATACGGGGCATACTAGAGTATGAGAGAGGGGAAAGCCCCACCGCACTACTGAGCCACAGAGAACATACAGTCTACTAAAACCCCCTATATTATTATCTTTTTCACACATCCAGACCCACTAGCACCCAGGTATCCTGATTTCCAGTTCTCATCCACTATACTACACGCCCACCAGAGAATATCCTCCTCATGAGAGCAGGGCTCAGGGAAAAGATGGAATACAGATAAGGCTTAGAGAAAATAAAATTTTTCATTTCTCCCAAATAATGCAGCCTACATATTTCACAGAATTAATGTTGACAGAATTCACAGTTTAGGGAAAAGCAAGAGCCGGAGATCACGTGATTTCTTCCAGCCATTTCAAAGCTTGCAATTTCTTTGCCATTGGTAACTTACCGTGGAGAATTCATTTCATGCCTGTCTACTCTGGTAAAACCTTGGAATGAATTGAATTGTTACAAAAAGGTGAAAATTAGGAACGCCAAGAGTCATTTGATGCAGCTAATTAAGAGTCGTCATCTCTGCAGTTTTGCATGTGTTTCTGACTTTCTTTACCTGTAAACTTAGTTTCTGAAGTTGTGTCTGATAAAAAGAATTGCGAGAAACCCCTTTGCCTGTTGTCAAGGAGAAGTTTACCTCTTTACACTGGAGCATTAGAGAAAAATACTCACTTTCAAATGATCTTTCTAATATTGGAATTATTTTGATCAAACTGAAAACCTGTAAGCTACAATTTAGTTCAACTATGTGTTGGGTTTAGGGGATGAAAAAAATGAAAGAGATGGACCTACTTCTCCAATGATTTCCACCGTATTTAGATTAAAATCCAAACTCCTCTATTTTTCTACAATAAAAAAGAATCCCAGCTCCTTATGTAGGTTGTAATGTCTTACCTCTCTGACCTCCTCTCCATTTATGTTCCCATCACTCACCACACCACCTTAGTGGTCCACTGTTTTTTCCTCAAACACGTCACACTTGCTCCCCCACTGGGCATCTCTATTTGCTGATCCCACTGCCTGGAATGCCCTCTTCCCCCAGCTCTTTACATAACTTGGCTCCTTCATGACATTCATCTGTCAGCTTGAAAGTCACCATGTCGACATGTCCTCCCCCGACCCACACATACCAGTTAAGATGGCTTCAGCAACAAGTAACAAAGAAGACCCAACTAGAAATAGCTAAAACAAAGCTTTGGTAACTCACACAACACATAGCATAGAGGAAGGATAATTCTGACATTGGATAATTCAACAGCATTAGGACTTCAGCAAAGACCCAGGTCCTTTCCAACTTTTTACTCTGTCATCTTCAGCAGGTCAGCAATGCTCCCTTCAGGGTCACAGGGGGATTGCAACTGCTCCAGACATCACAGGAGGACACAATGGTGTCTTGTAAAGAAGACAGGCATTTCCTTCCAAGCAGCTTTTTTTAGTAGAAAAACCTTTACCAGAAAGAAGTTCCCCAACTGGTAACTCATAGATCCCATTGGCCAGGACCTGCTTTACTGAAACTAATCACTGGTAAGAAGGAAGAAACAACCATGACTGATATTAAGGAGGGGTCTGGAAAAGGGTCACATTCCCTAAGATGACCAGAGGGTAAGCACCCCAGGAAAATTGAAATTGTGTCAGCAAGTACACGGAGGGAGGCCAGGACTGGGAAAGGAATGGCTATTAAAACATGAGCAGAAACAATCACCACAATGTCTAACTCAAACTAGCCCCTGGTCACTCTCTAGCACAGTGGACCTTTTCATCTCTGCCTAGAATGGAGCTTAGCCTCATATTTCTCTTGTTCATTTATTTGTTTATTGTCTGATGTCTCCATGCAAATGTAAGCTCCACGAGGGCAAGGACCTTGTGCATTGCTTCACCAGGCTATTCCTCCATACCAGAACAGTGCCTGATACAGAGTAGGCACACAGTGAATATTTTTGAATGAATGTGCCCACACCCATGCCCATTTTGCCTTTGCACACTTTGTGGTAGTTTGATATTCAGCTTGATAAACAGAAAAATCCACCAAGACTAAACCATCCCCACTTCAGTGACCATAACCTTGGGAGACAGCCACTGAGCTCATAGAACAAGTCTTTCATGATTTTAGCAAACCTTGACAGGGAGTTTAAAACAGGATGCAACACTTTCTTCCTAAATTTTGCTCCTTCTCCAGTATTTCCTGATTCCATGATTATACCCAGATGCCCAAGATAGAATTTCAGTATCTACCCCATTCCCCCTTCTCCTTTACTGACCCCCACATCCAATAGTCAAGTCCTGAAGAAATCAAAAATCCATCCCCTCCTCTCAATTTTCGCTTTCACTGCCTTAGTTAGGTTATGTTAAATAAATTCTAATATCCTTGTCAACTCAATTTTCTATCTTACTTTGACTCATATTTTCTTGTTTTCCAGGACCCAGCATTAAAACACAGCTATAGAAAAGGATCAAGTTCATTATTATCTTGAATTACTGTAAGAGCCAGAACATACTACATTTCTGCTTTTTCCATCCTCGATAAGGGAGAGGACAAGGAGAGAGAAAAGACAGTCTAAGCTGTTACTTTAAATGGCCATTTCTTAACAGTGGAAGAAAAGCTAGAGCATAACTCAGGATTTTCAGCTTGATACTCAGCCAATTGTGTAGAGTCCAATCTTGTAAAAATCCATCAATATAGAAAATAAATGAAACAAAGATAGTCCAACATCTTTCATAATTCTGGGATGTTAGCCATGGAGAAGTTTTTGCTTTCAAACACATATCATCATTGTTGAGATGACATCAAAGAATATTTATGGACAACATGTGATGCCTTCCTTTGTCTCCCAGTGATAAAAGTCCATCTATCCTCTAAATTCCCAGAACGCTTGATGTGGTACATTCATCTCATCCTCTCTAGTATGTGTTAAGTTATTTCTGACTTTATTATATCTCCCCTAGTCACCTGTGAATTCACTGAAGGCAAACCTAAGTGTATTAAGGAGTCTTAACTCATTGGGGTCATATACATGAGACAATCATTCTCTTTCCCAAGCCCTGCTTTCAGGCATACTCTTTTAATTCCATCTCTCCCATCCCTTGATGACAATTGGGCAGAATACATAACTTCATGGTTACCTTCAGTATTTAAAATCCTTCTATTTTAAAACTTCAATTTCATCTCTGATACTAAGTTAACCCCCCCTATCTCATGGGCTGGACGCGTGGTTTGAGAGGATTTGAGTGGAAAGGTGTTTGTTTGGTCTAATTTTTCACTTCCTCCCATCTTCTCCCTCAAGACAGCTTCTTAGTTCCTCAATAGTTGGGAATAGAGAAGAGATAGGAGGCATGGGAAAGGGTTAAAGATCTCCTTATTCAATAAGATGTGTTTGAATCCTCTCTTTACATTCACTGTTTTGGACCACAGATGCCCTTTATATAGTGAGTATCTACATGCTGACTCTCCTGTGTGGCTTCCTCCAGGGACCTGTGAAGGCTCCCAAAAGTACAGATCCCTTCCTTGGGAAATCTGGATTGGCCTCTTCAGTCTCCCACTCAGCTCCCAGTGGTGTTGCAGTCTCCCTACCTAGTGAACAGCCTGAGTTGATCAATTCCAATATGTTCTTCAGCATCCTCTTAGCCTCCAGAACACTCACAATTCTGGGCATACCAAGTGATGACAGAGCTGATTGCCCAAGTGCCAGCATTTCCTAAGTTTTGCCAACTCACTTTCATTCCTTTTTCTTCTATTCAAGAGGCAGATCCACTACCTAAGTACAGGTGTGACTAAGGACTAAGATGAACATCACAGCTTCCTGTAGCTGATCCCTACGTTACAAGGGATGCTCTGGTAGCTCTTATCACTTGACTTGGAGTGGAGAGGGATGAGGCAGTCAATTCCTACCTGAACACTTCCATCAGCACAATGACCACAAAGACTCTCTTCCTTTTTCCTCCAAGTTTTCTCCTATATAGATTGGGTGAAGAACCAAGGAGTGGTTATGGTGAGGGTCTCTCTTGCTCAAATTTGGGGAATGTTGGCAGCTCTCTTTAGATGGAGGAAAACACTGCCTCTTTGCCCCCTATTCTGGACTCTGGTTGCCTATTCTGCAGCCACAGGAAAATGTCCTGCTGAATATCCTCTCCCAGGGTATATGTTTTCTATTCCTGCCTAACAGATGACACAAACTTAGCAGCTTAAAAAAATGTCCCTTCATTATCTCACAGTTTCCACCAGGAGTCCGGGCATAGTCTATCTTTGTCCTCCACTCAGGGTCTCATAAATCTCCAATCAAGACATCTGTTGAGCTACATTCTTATCTGGAGGCTTGACTGGGGAAGAATCTACTTCCACTTGGGTTATTGTCAGATTTCATTTCATTTCAGGTTTGAGACTTGGGCCCATGATTTCTTACTTGCTATTAGCCAGCGGCCACTCTTAGCTCCAAAAGGGCACCCTCAGTTCCTTGCCACATGGACCCATCCATAGGTCCTCCTACGAATTGCAAATTACTTATTCAAAGCTAGCAGAAGTATCTCTCACTCCCATCTACTTAGAGTCTTATATAATACAAGGCAATGGCAGAAATAGCTATCACATCACTTTTACCATTTTCTGTTGTCTAGAAGCAAGTCGCAGATTCTGCCTCCACTCTAAGGGAGGGGATAGACATCGGAGGCCACCTTCGGGTGTGTCCACCACAAACAGGTTCCCTTCTTTCCATATGTAGATGACCTGATATGTCCAAATCACACTGTGCTAAGTGAGACAAAAATGATTAAGGCAAGCACCTGTCCTCGAGTAGGTCATATACAACCAGGAGAGATAGTCCTGTGAGCAGCTAGATTGTAGTTTGTAATTAATACCCACATATAGTTATGTACAAAGTACCAGCTCAGAGCCAGAAGCCCTAATTTTACACGATGAAGGTAGAAAAAGTTCACAGAGGAGGTATTGTTTGTGCAGGCATTTGAAAGAGGAGGAGGAGGGCCCACAACATTTAGCACAGTGCTTTACCTGTGTCAGGAATTCAGTAAATGTGTGCTGAATAAAATATGAATGGATGTGAGCAGAGAACTAATTTTCCAAATGAGCAAAGACTTGGGGAAATACCTGACATCACAGCAATTCCAACATAACAATTGGTGCAAGGTTGGTGTTGAAGGTCTAAATGGTCACATACTACACAGGCCTTAAGGACTTGAAATCCTTCAAAAAATCTGTCTCTTCATTCCATACCTACGAAGTTGCTTAGGTGCCAGACAGAACAGGGCAGAGGAATGCTATCTCAGAGCCAAGAACAGGTGAGTGGAAGGATGGGAAATCAGGGCATGGGGCTGGTGGAACACCTGTCAGAGAAAGGAAGAGGACAGAGCTGTCCCAGCACTGCACCTGAACAAGTGGTTCCAGACCAGTGAAATGCTGCAGTCATCCACTTCCAAAACTTCTACTTTCAGAAGACCTGCATTTTCATATTGACACACATGAACTGCCTTAGATATACCCAAGAAAGACTTTCCTCTATGATCTGACAAATGAACACTTTGAACTATTTAATAGTAGTACTTGCCAAGTTCCTTTCTGACAATGTCACCGTCTTGGGCGTACAATAGGTTTTAATGCATAAATATGAACATAATGTTGCAGAGATCACCAAACAGGGTTCTGGGGAGCCCATAGAGGTGCCTCTGAGATCCCTGTGTCCCTCTCCCAATTCTAATCAAGGTTGTTTCATTTCTATATGCTTTACAGACTAGGATCTGGGGAAGATTCTATTTAAAAAGAGTTCCATTGCTTGTTTGTTTCAAAAACCCAGTTTTATTATATTTTGTCCCTATCTTTTAAATAAAAGTCAGGATAAATTGGAAAAATAAAAGTCTTGACACAAGCAATAGGAAACATAAGCCTCATATATGTTTCATTCAAAATTAAGATGGAACTCTTCAAGCACACCCAAAGCAACAAAGCTTCGCTTCAATTCAATGCTTAATGAACTTAGCTTGGGTCAACCAGACATGCGATTAACTGTGAAGGAAAAGAAATGAAAGATTAACGTGCAAAATATCATTAATAACATATTATTGAAGATTGTGACTAAAAGTGAAGATGTAATTAGGGATTTTATAGTGTTTGAGGCTCTCTGGAATGGAGCTCCTACCCTAACCTGAATGTCTGTATCTTTGACACATCTGAGGTTAGCACATACATGTTTTTAGGAATGAGTATGTACAAAAAACAGGAGAATATCTGCAAAAACAAAACTGCTTTTATTAAATAAAATCACGAGTTAATGACTGCCCGCAAGTAATGCATCTTGAATCTATTATTCTTAATATAAATATACACACCGCAGAACATAGCCTCTCTTTGGGTTTTACTTTCACTTTCAATATTCATCTCATCTACGTTTAGTTTCAGTCCAAATCTGCTTTCTTTTATTCTTAATTCTGGCCTTTGCTTTCACAAAGAATTCTAATCATTTTACTCGTACTATAACAAACCGAAAAGAAAAAAAAAGCTTAAGAGAATCATGTCAAATATTTCTTAGGCAGGTCCTGCTCTCCTTTCCTGCCTGCTTCATTTCAAATTATTCAAAGTATAAAGAGTTTCTGATCACCACAGTAAGAAACCAATAACAAAGGAGGGCCTTGTTATTAGGAAATAAATATAATGGAGATCCACTTGGCCTTGGCAGTGAAAAAAAATATTAAAGCAAATACAATCACCATGTAGAAGCATGATCTCGCCCTTCAAACATCGCAAGAATGAGTAATCTAAGAAGACTTAATAATCAAATGCTTTGAGGGGCAGCATCTTAAACCTACTTTTCAGGTCTTCACTGTCTTCCTATCCACTGTGTGGCATTTCTTTGCTTCCTGAATCCTTTCAACAAATAGCCTTTCTCTTTGCAAACATTCAGCAATCCAACAAACAAGCATAAAACACCTATCATGAGCATTATACCACCGTAAGTGCTATGGAAACACAGAGGTGAGCTTACATAGGAGTTTATAGTTTAGCAGGAGAGCTAATTTGTGTAATCTAGCAAAAAATAAAAACAAACAAGTGCTTAAAGAGAGAAAAAAGATGAGGCTTTTTGGACAAGGTAGCATTTGAGCTGGTTTTGAAAGACTGGTAAGATTTAGACATGCAAAGATGAAGGCATCCCCAGTAAAGAAACTCATGAATAAACATGCCAAAATGATAAGGCATAAATTAGTTCAGAAAATAAAACCTAGAACTTCAGCTTTGGAGCCTGAAAAACTCAGTTTCAAATCCTAGCTGATTAAGCCAGTTCAAACATCTTGGAAGGCACAAAGGACTCTTTTTCTGTGGGATGCTGAAACATGATGTTAAAATGTAGACATGACTTTGGTCCTTTGAGGCAGCGTGTTTCCTCCAATACTGCCCCATTGTTTCCTCCCCTCCACCACTCACCTCATGCCATGTTTAAGATCAGTTGCTCAGATACATAAAGCCACCTGCCCAAGGACACACACTTTTCAGAGCCTGGATTCAACCTGAAATCCCTCTCATTTCAAAGCTCCCACTCAGCCAAGATCAGCTGCCTACATCCCCTCACCTCCCGCACTAGAATCTGTCTCTTCTAGTTTTAACCATCCTGGGAGCTCAGCATACATGCATCCCACCCACAACTTGCTAGGCAACCAGCAGCAGTGGAAAAAAGAAGAAGCACAAGCTTAATGCCACCAATTGACCTTTGTTCTTTTCTGCACCATTTTAGGTAACAAACAAATTAGCAGCCACAAAATGCATTCCCTGGGTCTAAGCTTGTCACATGTTTCAATTTATAATAATACACAGAAAATACCAACTTAACACCCACCATCTTGGGCACAATAAACTAAGGAAAAATATATTTAATATCACAATGATCTACTTTACTGTGATAGATCAAGATATTTTCAAGCATCATTTCAAGCTTCCATCTGGGAAGAAATATCTTCCCAGACACAGTGGGGAAGAGAAAACGAAGATCCCAATCAAATCAAACCCCCTTGTAAATAAGTAGTAAGCCACTGCATAGTGAGAGAAGTCATTTTCTATGAATATGTGTGAACCCATGAAGGCTGACCCTTCCTAGGCGTTAACATGGTATTTTTTTTATAACTTTTTTTTTTTTTAATTTATTATTATTATTTTTTGGCTGTGTTGGGTCTTCGTTTCTGTGCGAGGGCTTTCTTTAGTTGCGGCAAGCGGGGGCCACTCTTCATCACGGTGCGCGGGCCTCTCACTGTCGCGGCCTCTCTTGTTGCGGAGCACAGGCTCCAGACGCGCAGGCTCAGTAGTTGTAGCTCACGGGCCCAGTTGCTCCGCGGCATGTGAGATCTTCCCAGACCAGGGCTCGAACCCGTGTTCCCTGCATTGGCAGGCAGATTCTCAACCACTGCGCCACCAGGGAAGCCCTAACATGGTATTTTAGCTCAGGCTGCTATAAGAAATTACCACAGACTGGGTGGCTTAAACAACAAACATTTATTTCTCACAGTCCTGGAGGTTGGGGACTCCAAGATCAAGGTGCTGGCCAACCTAATATCTGATGAGTGCCCTCTTCCTGGTTTGCAAATGTCATCTTCTTGATAGATCTTCACATGGTGGAGAGCAGAGAGAACAAAAGAGAGGGGGAGAGAGAAATAGAGAGAGAGAAAGAGATCTCCTGTCTCTTATAATCCCATTCTTGGGGAGGCCATACTCATGATCTAATTACCACCCAAAGACCCCCATCTCCTAATACTATTACATTAGGGGTTAGGATCTTAACATATGAACTTTGAGGGGACACAAACATTCAGTCCATAATTCATGGTCTTTACAATCACTCTACAGCAAGGTATTGTGTTTTTTTGTTTTTAATCTTGTTCACATTTGAGGACTCCAGCTCAAAGAGGTTAAGTAATATGTCTAAGGTCACTTCACAGATTAGTTGCCAAGCAGGAAGCAGAAATTTAAGCCTGGATCTGTTGGACCCTAAATCCTAACTTCTTGTCCTTATATGGAGCTGTATCTCAAATGCCAGGCCCTTTAGAATCTACCCTACATCGTCTCTTCCATCTGATGTCTCCTTTTTAAACTCTATTCTTCTTCTACCCTAAACTCTCTGATTTGCCAAGATTTACTGAGTGCTTCCAATATGCTAAGCACAGTTCTAAATGCTTTACAAGCACAATCTCACTTGGTTTCCACAGCAACCTAATGAAGTGGGCAGAGGTGATCCTCAGAATGGCCATCCTGATTGTTTAGAGATGGCATCCATCTTGACTGGTCAGTACCATGCCAACCAGTTGTTAAATCCTTTTAATACCACTCCTGGAATATACACAATGAGTACGCCTGTCTAAGACATGAGAGAACTGAAGCTTAGAGAGGTGAGGTGACACATTCAAGATCACGTTGTTGGGAGGTAGTATCTGCAAGATTCTAACCCAGGTCACTTTGGTGACAGAGGCCATTCCCATACCTCACTCCACATTTCTCTGAGGCCTCTGCCTACTGCAAAGAGGTCTGGAATTGAATAGCTCATCTGCCTGTCATTTACCACCCCTGTGAACTTAGATGAACAGGTAACCCCTGTGAGCCTAGAGTTCCTCATCTTCAAAATGAAACTATAACATCCAACTCAAATAATTATCACGAGTTCTAAATCTAAACAACTATAATGGCCAACATGGCTAGTAGAGGGCACTGAAGTAATAGTATTTGTATTGATATTCGTATTAGTATTAGTAGCATTGCAGTTGTTTTGGTGTTGCTTATTGGTATTAAAGAAATACCCCTTCCAAAAGGCATCTCAGACCCTCTACAACCTATTTACCTCATTGTTCCTCAAACCTCATGTATCTGCCTGCCTGCCCCCCAACACACACCAATAACCACATAAATAGGAAATGTGTTTTCATTCTCTGTGCTTTCATCCATGCTGGTCTTGACCTGCCTTTCCATTTCTCCACCTATGGAAAAAGTTTCTAGTAAGTGTCTTGGCTCAGTTTCAATGTCACCTTCCAAAAGTAGTCATCTCCAATCCCTCCACCAGAATTAATCACCTTAAACTACCAATGCACATTGCTTTTACTGCTAGTGAACAACTTCTTCTTTCTGCTTTTTTTTTCATTTGTTATTTATTTATCCATCTTCCTTAAGGGCTAGGAGCTCTTTGACTCATGTCTGCATCCCCCATGGTATCCAACCAAATGCATGGAAGAGAGGAACGTGAAGAGGAGAGGAATGTAAAGGAGAAGGGATGGTCCAGAGCTCCCAATGGAGGACGAGATGGGGAGATGCTGGACAGAGCCCAGGAAGGATGTATGGTTGGCCAAAGCTGTTGTGTCATCAGTATCCTGGGTGTCCTGCATCAGGATAAAATTTGGGGCTCTAGTCTCCCACGTGAACCCTAATTCGCTGGGTGACTTTGATCAAGTAGGTTTGCCTCTCTGGGGCTCAGTATCCTTGCTTATAAAATGAAGGGAATGCAACCTCAAGGGTCTCTTCCAACACTGAATTCCAAGTATCTATGTCCCACCTCCAGACATACTGCCATCACCCCTAAGATTGCAGTGATCACAGTGTGATGTCACTGCCTGGCTCTTCCATCAAACTTTGAGCTCCTCCAGGAGAAGTACCATGAACTGGGTCTTGTTAGCTGTTGCCTCCATTGCACTTAGCACCAGACCTGGCATTATTTTGCTGAATGAATGAATGAATGAACAACCTGAAGGAATGAAGAGTTCTGACAGCCCCAGAGCAGAAATCTGGGCCCAGGCAGAATTGGTGTAGCAGCGACTGGAGTGGCTTCTGGTGAGAGTGTGTGTGAACAGTTCCAGTTTTCACCTGTTTTCCTAATGTAATTATTACAGCATCTCCTTTCACTCTCACAAGTGTCCCCATTGGATGATAAATTAAATGGTCACCTTGGAAATGAGGAAACCCATTGCCCTCAGTATTGACCATGTACCAGTTGTCTTGACCAGCTCTTTCCATACATGTTCTTTGTCAATCTACCTCAAAACTCTTAATATGGGTACTATTATCCCCATTTCACAGATAAAGACATTGAGGTTCTGAAAGTTTATATAAAAGGCTGAAAACCTCAGAGCCACTAATAGGTAGAGACTAGATACACATCCTAGACCACTGGGATTCAAAATCCTGCTCTTTCTAAGCAAGCTAAATGCCCATCGACAGACAAATGCGTAAAGAAGATGTGGTACATATATACAATGGAATATTACTCAGCCATAAAAAGGAACGAAATTGGGTCATTTGTTGAGATGTGGATGGATCTAGAGACTATCATACAGAGTGAAGTAAGTCAGAGAAAAACAAATATCGTATATTAATGCATATATGTGGAACCTAGAAAAATGGTACAGATGAACTGGTTTGCAGGGCAGAAACTGAAACACAGATATAGAGAACAGATGTATGGACACCAAGGGGGGAAAGCGGAGGGGGGGTGGTGGTGGTGATGGTGTGATGAATTGGGCGATTGGAATTGACATGTATACACTGATGAAAAATAAATAAATAAATAAATAAATAAATAAATAAACAAAATCCTGCTCTTTCTATTCTTCCATGTGGTCGGATCATGGGGGGCAGTGGGGAAAAGGAAGGGTCATGGTACTCTAAACTCAGGGTGAGATTTATCCCCCTCTCATCTCTCTTGTTACATTCCCCCAATTCCTAATTTTTCTTTGCTGGGTCCTGTCCCCTATCCAAACCCCAGGATGGGCACAGTTTCCATTTTGGTGGGGTGGGCACATTTTCCCTTTTCCATCACTATTTTCCCTTTTCCATCACTCTTCCTCTGCTACCTCCAGAAACTAAATCTGTAAGAGAAGAACTGTGCTTGTAACTCAAAGAAGGAACCACAAACTCCTTAAGCATAACACGTCAGGAGTCGGTCTTCACGGTGCAAGGAAGGATGCGTCCATGGCAGACTCAGAGGCAGCATAGACCCAGGGCTTCTCCCCAGACCTTGCTGTGATGGAGAAGGACGTGGGCTTTTTGTGCCCTCCTGTCTTGGTTTGAGTTCCGATCAGCCATCTCCAACTATGTGACGTTGAGCTAATTATTTAACCCCTCACAGAGTCAGTTTCTTCATCTGTAACAACCTATTGCAGTTGTCACAAGAAGACCTGTTCTCACAAGATGCTGGTTGAGAGGGAGAGTGCAAGCTAGAGCTTGGGGTCTTCAGAACCCACTTCCCCATAAATAGGTCTGCTGGGAAAACCCCTCTTTCATCTCCTTAGCCTCCGAGGCATCCTCTGGATGGAATCTGGGGACCCTAGGACCTCTCTCCATTCTCTCCACCCGCACCACTCTTGCTCTGAGTTCACAGCAATGGCCTCTGCTTTGTCCTTTTCCCTTCCATCTACCAATTTATTCTCCACACTGATTCCAGATGGATTTCTTTTAAAGTGCAAATCTATTCATGTCACTTGACTACTTAAAATTCTTCAATCGTTTCCTCTCGCCCTCAGAATCAGTTCAAACTCCTCGGAGAGAATTACATGGCCAGGGCACCATTCTGCCCTCACCCCATCATTTCCTGCTCTCCAGCCACAGTGACCATCTCTTGGTCCCATTAGGGGGCCACACTCTGGCCGCAAGATTCTCGAGATTCTTTTCTCTGGTCCTAGAATGGTCTTCTCCCCTGTGCATCCTCCACGCCACCCACCCACTCATTCCTCATCCAGTTAATTCTGTCATGTCAGTGAAATCATAGGCTGAACCTTTACTTTAAAAGATGAGCCTATTCTCACGTCACATGCCAACCTAGGTCACTCCTTACAGGTGTCAAAGCCCCTTGTACTTCTACCCTTGTAAATTCAGTCCATTCGGAATGATTGATGAGGGGCTCTCTTTAGCACCAGGCTGGAAGCCCCACGGGAGAAGGGACCACATCTGACTTGCGTCCCGCTATCTCCCTGCACAATGGGGAACAAGAGGCAAAGCAAAAATTCCATTTATTCATCCACTCCCTCATTTGTTCATTAATCAATTCTTTCCATTGTGGTGGAGTGGACATTTCTCCCCTTTTTCCATCACCTTTTCTCTTCTACCCCCAGTGACTAAGTCTGCAAGAGAGGACTGTGCCTTATAACTCAGAGAGAAGAAAGACTCACAAAGTCTTTAAGTGTACTGCACAGCAGGAATTGACCCTCACAGTGCAAGAGGTGAAATGTTTCAGAGGCCCTCTGCCTGAAGCCAGGCCTTGGTGAGGACTTCTTCCCTCTCCCTACCTCTCATGGCAGGATGTGAAGTCCCTCACCCTGGCTGTGGCCCACCCATCTGGAGCTTCTTCCTTTTTCTCCCCTCTTCTCACTGTTCCCAGTAGTGAGACCAGATGGAGCAGGGAATGCCTAACAACACAAATTTAAGGCAAGACACTGGGAGAAGGAAACTTAAAGAAAGAAGCAACAGGATGAAAATGGCCAGGGGGTGTGTGGGAGAAGAGGGGAGAAAAAGGAAGAAGCTCCAGATGGGTGGGTCCTGAGAGACCAAGACTAAAATTTGCCACATCTAATTGGACTAGTGAAGCCATCAGAACTTCTACCACCCTGTGGATTCTGGACAATTTGGACCATATGTATTTCTTTAGCCTGCAGTAAAAGACTGATTCATTGTTTGCCAGAATTCCCTGGATATGCTTGTAAATAGCTGATCGTTTTGTGTACAGTCATCCCTCAGTAGACACTGACGGCTATCCACCAGAATCCATTTCCTCCTTCTTCTGTAGGAAAAGAATATAAGCCAGGGTATTGCCAGTGTATGACTACACTTCCCAGGCTCCCGTAGAGCTAGCTATGTCTACTAAGTGTATGATTAAGTTTAGACCAATGGGATGTCAATGGCAATAACACGTGGAACTTCTGCACTGTCTCTGAGCCATCTTGCCCTGCAGATCCTCTATTTCCCGTCCCATGAGCTGCATCATAGAGGGACCATGCAGATGAGGATGAAGCCCTAAGGAAAGCAGAGCACTATCATGAAAGAAAGGAACCTGGGTCCACGAATGGCCACATGAAACAGAGGAGCAGCCCAGCCTTGATTGCTCACCTCGGGAAGGTTCAATGAGAGTACACTAAACTTATCTCCCTTATGTCATTGCATTTGGGGCTATCTTTGTGACAGCAGGTTAGCCTTTACCCTAATTAATAGAGTTTGGGTGGTTTTTTCCCATGTCAAATGTATAGAGCTGGGTTTTCAGTGATCGGATTTGTGAAACAAAGAGCTTCCAGAATGTGCTTTGTCTGTTAATACCATATAGCAATCCTAACAGTGCTCCTCTGGGACTCATTTAACCAGGCACAGTCACGCACATTGAATATCATGCACATTGGATTGAGATACATTTTGAGGCTTCTGTGAAAATATATGCAAAGCTTGTATCTATATATGTTATAGCACAGTTGATATGCAAATAACATTCAAGGTTCAGCTCAAATTCTGTTTCCTCCAGGAAGTCTTCCCTGAACTCTCCCTACAGCTCTAGTCAGTCTCTCCTTGCTTAGCCCTCCCATGCCATCAGGCTTTCCAAGTATCTTCAACCTGCCTGGAGTAGTATCTGGGTACCATTTCTCTCCTCTGCCAGGTTGTAAACGGCTGCATCTTTACTTTGCCTCATTACTCCTCCACTTATTGAGGACCTATTATGTGCCAGGTACTGTGCTGGGTGCTAGAGTTAGAGAAGTGAATGAGACACACACCTATCTCAGAGTCTCACAGAGGGAGAGAGATACACAGACCAGAAATGACAGCACAGCATGGCAAGTGCTACTACAGTGACATGAAAAAAGTACTCTGAGGACATAGAAGACAAAGAGCAACCAATCCCCTGGGGAGGTTTAGAAGTCTTCACAGAAGAGGGGGTTATTTGATTAGTCTATAACATCTTATCCAAAAATCCATCACATTTACCTGTATACCAACCAATCAGTGACTAGTTTTAATAAAATAACATCAACACAATGCTTGTATGTATATGATCCCATTTGATCCACATAACCAACTCTGAAAGATGGGTGCTCACATGACTGTATTTTTATGGATGAGAAAACTGAGCTCCATATAATTTGGCCCTCTCAGGGTCACTAAATGAGTGAATGGATTTAAGTGAAATCTTTGGATTCAAAAGTATATGATTTTTCCACCCCTTTTCCCTCTTGGTCTAGCTTCTTGGGGATTGAATGAAGCCACTTGTTCATGCCAGTGGCTTGTCTGGTTTTGATTTGTCATCTCCCTGAAATGCTGCCTTCCACCTCTATCTCTAAGCTCCATGCAGGACAGTTTCAGGAGAGAGATGCCTTATATCCACCCCTCACGCCAATGACTGACCTAAATTCCCATAATATCAGAGTCCTGGAGCCTGGTTATCTGAGAGAGGGGATCAAACAATGTATCCAAAAAACTAATGACCCCTCCAATTAAGCTGTTATGGATTCAAATTTCCCATAACAATTCTCGGCAGAGTTTATCCTATTAGACTGATAAAAGCATTATTGAAAGTGATGTTAAATATGCAAGAAACCAAACTACATATAAACCAAGAATAGACGAACCTAAAGGAGGCCAAATATTGATATGTTCCAAGGACAGTGTCCTTAACTAATTCCAAAAGGCAAAGAAGAGTCAGCTGTAATTCAGAACAAATAAGCAAAAATATAATCATCTACCATAATAAGGGGAGAGGGTGTCTCAGCTAAGATGGTACACAATACTTCACTAGTTTAAAAAAAGTGAAACGCATTGCAAAATTGGAATTTATCATTTGATTACAAATATGTTAAGAAACAAAAAATGTACACATAAAAGTAAATATTTCTCAGATTTCACCAAGATGTTGACAGCTTAAATAATTGGCATTTTTCTCTATTCCCTGAAACTTTTTATGTGCGTGTTTTATTTTTACCCAGAGAATGAGGGTGGAAGGAGACGGAGAGAGAAAGAAAAGGAGGTATTTAAGTATCCTACACAACATTAAAGAGGAAGGGACAGAACAAGAAACATATAAGCCATATAAAGAGCAGAAGAATGTCTTCAGAAAAGAAATCCTTAATCTTTGTGCCAAGATTAAGGCTGTCTGGTGACTCCTAAGGAGCACTTCTCAAAATAAAGTTCTTAAATACATAAAGTAAAATGCATAAGCTTACAAAAGAAACCAATTATATTAAAATGCAGTTACCAAAACATTAAAAACCACAAATTTAACATCAAGTAATGTACATGCTTCTTTATGGAAGCCTTAAATAATAAATGTTGGGCCTAATTGAAGTAGTAAATAAGCATAAATACTATTTCAGGATATCTGCCACAATTGTAACAGAATATGAAAGTACTTCTAATGACAAAGTCACAGGTACCACTAATACTACTGTGGTTTCTTACTCACATTTGCTATTGAAAAAATCCTAAATTTCAGTTAGAAATAGTGGAAATAATGGCACAATCAGACAGTTCTCTTCCATCCACGCTCATGGACTAAGGTTAGAACCTCTGCTTCAGAAACTCTATAGAAAGACCATACTTTAAGACGGTATCTAGGAGAACTCACATGTATTAAGTGCCTACTGTGCTCTGGGCACTGGTACGTACAAAACACCATGTTCATTGTAAGCTCCTTTTTCCCTTTACCCTAGCAAGAGGGCATTGAGAGTGGTAATAGAGAAAGTTTTGGAAAATAGCCTCCACTGTTGAATTGGGGAAATATTTAATTGGCAAGGAATAAATAGCCCAAAGACCTATCCTTTATTAAAGTTAAATTCTACTGAATAACTCACTCCTGAATTCCTGTAGTCGACTCCCATTGGAATCCAAAAGTTGCAAACAATAATTCCAAGTTTATGGACTTTCCTCAAACCCTAAGTGTCTATGATTTAAAAAGTGGAGACATCAAGCAGATGTCTGGAACATAGAGTCAGGGCAGATAGCACAGGGCAGCTGCCCTCACCAAACCCATGGTGGGAGGGACCAGCCAGGCTGCTGTATAGAATAGGGAAGAAGGAAGGAAATCAGGCCCTTAGATTCTGAGAAGTGGCTGGGGAACAGGGCAGGTGATGGAAGGTTTAGGGAGAGTATTCTGTCTGGCTTTTTGTTTTGGGGTTTTTTTTGTTTCATTTACATTTGCAGCTGATTGCTTCGCTGTTATATTCTCCAGGAGATGCTCTGAGTGGAGAAGAAAGACCCCCAAAGTGAAGAGGACTTTATTGAGCATTGTCCCTCTGCCTAACAATGAGCCACCAGAGTGTGGGGTCTCGTCCGCATCCCTGGAGAGCTCTACTCCTGCAGCAGAAATTCATACACGCAGCTGCCTTCACAACAGACTGAGTTGAGCCTCTGTGGGTGGATTCTAGATTCTCTGTTATTTGGGCCTCTTCCCTGAGTCGTATTAAGATATTCAAATAAGAGATCATCTAGTGAAATGTCTTCAATCTAAAAGTAAATGCTTAAATTGTATGGTCAGAGAAAACCAAAGAAGACCCAAGAAAACTAAATCAAAAATGCAAATTCCATTAAAATATAACAAAGAAAGCAACAGGTTAGGGAGGGTCATGAAGACAAATGGAATCTTCTCATCTCATTTTTTTTTTTTAATTTACTTATTTACATGTCCATCTTGGTGCAAGGCAGGATTTGAGGAAGAACCTGTGTATCTGTAGGTGAATCTAGCACAGGAAGTGGGCATATAGTAGGGGGCTCAACAAATATTTGCTGAATCCAAATGGATTTTCCTAAGAGAGAACGCCTCACCCTCTTACCCAGCTCTAATGCATCATGGAGTTTTTGAGCTCAAGGCACAGGCTTAGCCTGAGGTTACGGGGAGAACAAGGTCAGGGTTAATTAGGAACAGGCAAAATTCCCACAGTGACAGGAGTCAGGACTTTTAAGGACAAGTCCTTAGTGTTCATTACTCCAAAGTTCTTATTCCATGGAAGAGGGAACAGGAGTCTCTGGGGAAATGCTAGGACTTGCCCAATGGCTTGGAGGGAGGGGGGAAGAATTTAATCAGTGAAGTCATCCAGGCGTCTTTGGGAATTTTAGATCCATTCCAAAGTGTAGAATATTTACCTGGATCCTAAGATAAGAGCAAATCAGGAAACAACACATTAACTGCAGTTTCTTCAAAAGCACCGTGAGTCTTCTCCCAGTTCAGCATTTCCTTTTTCCACTGGTTTGGCAGCAAAAGAGCACATGAGAGAGTGATGATAATAATCTCTTGGGAAATTAGCAGGGAGTTCCCCCTGGAAGGGGCTGGGACACATGCTGCAGAGACACAGATCCTATCCAGACAAGATTGCTTGCTGGATCAATAGTATCATTAGCAGGAGTCCCAGGAAAGAAGCTGCCCACCGCAAAGCTGGCATTTCATCCATCTCAGATGGCCCCATGTGCACTTGTAAAGTCAGATCCAAAGAGCAAAGGGCCAGGGAGAAAGAGGGGGCTAGCCCAGCCTGGGCAAGGGGGAGGGGGAAACCAAGGAGCAAACTCTGCCTGTGGGAGTAGTAGCAGCAGCTAGGCCATGCGAGGGGACAGTCAGGGCTGGAACCTAAAGGAAGATTCAGACACTGCCAGCAATAGCGTCTCTGCAGACATCAGCTCTGACCCTACAAGAACAGTAGCTGTCATGTATTGTGTTCCCAGTGCTGTGGGAAATGGGGTTGGGGGCACTGGGGAACAGCACAGTCTTGGGGGTGTGGGCGCAGTGTCAGGAGCAGCTTTTCACTGAAGCAGTCTAATAACCCACCAGGCAGGGTGAGGCTGCAGAGGTAAGTAGTCTGTTGCCTGCACTAGGCAGTTTGGACCTTCACCTGGAGGCAATGGGGAAACATGGCAGGTTCAAAGCATGGGCATCCCCTGGTTTGAGCTGATTTCTCTGGAGGCTGTGTAGAGAACAGGTTAGCATGGTGGTTCTCCAAGAGCAGTCAGCCCCCAACCAGCAGTACCATAGTCACCTGAGAACCTGTTGGGAATGCAAATTCTCAGGCCCAGTGAACCAGAATCGGGGCAGGGGCCCAGCAGTCTCTGCTTTAACAAGTGTGGGGAGCATTGGGTTAGACACTGGTCTAGTTGGCAGGGACATCCATCAGGATGCTGCTGCAGGGGCCCTAGAGAGTGATGGGTGGACCCAAAGGTGGGTGGTGGTGTCAGGGGAGGGTGTGAGTAGCATTAGGAGGCCAGAGGAGCAAGTCCTGGTGATACAGGGAGGGCAGAGGAAGCACAAAGAAATTCACAGGCTCCTTGGTTCCTAGGTTGGTTGCAAGGAGCTACCATTTGCTGGAGGTAGGGGAGGAGGAGAAGAAGGTTTGCCTAAGGGGCTCCCCATTCCTTCCTTCCTTCCCCCATCTTCCCAGGTCCTTATTCTCTTTCATCCCTGAGCAGTTCTAGATGACCTCAGAGGAGCGCAAATATAGGACCTCAGTGTCCTAGCATGTAGTCATCCCAGAGAGGCTGCAGTCAGTAGACCCTCAGGAGACAAGCCTGTCCTGGAGATCAACCTTTTCTCTGATGATCACCACAATCATCAGAGAGTGTGGTGGTTTCGAGACCAAGCCCTGGAGCCACCTACCTGGACTCACGATTTCTGGTCCACCACTTACTAGCAATGTGACCTTGGGCAAGTTTCTCAGCCTCCATTTCCTCATCTTAAACGAGGGTGGCAAGAATAGGACACATCTTAGGATTATTGTGAGGACAAAATGAGTTAGTAAAGGTAAAGCATTTAGAACAGTTCCTGCAAGGTAGTATCAGTATCAGTTATTCACCACTATTATCATCTTCATTATCAATTTTATTCTCCCTGAAAATGGGGAGATTTGAAGGAAACAGTCAGGTCCTCTGAGATGGGAGGACCAAAGGGATCCTTCCCTCTGGTTCCATTTCAGCAGCATTCACTCCAGTCCTGACTTCTGGGGCCACGCTCTGCTGCCCTCCCCCTTCCATCCTACATCTTCCTTCTCTGCTTGCCTCCCCCTCAGCAAGGCTCTTCTCAGCTGGAATCCGTTGAAACCACCCAGGATCTCAAGACATATTCAGTGTGTGGCTCAGCTTGAAGACAAATCATCAGGAGGAGAAGAAGATCTTTAATCCATATACATGTTGATCACCTATGGGGCTGGCAGCCTGGGAGCCAGAGTCCCTGTGCTTCAAGCCCTCTGACTGGAGGGTGAAACAGGGTCATGTAAACAGACCATATCAGTACAGAGTGAGAAGATCTAGGAGGGGGGTGCAGGGAGCAGCAAGAGACCTCGAAGGAGAGAAGCTTTATCTCCAACTAGAACCCTCCCTCACAATCCACTTAACAATTTGTGTTCTCACTCTGGAATTATCAAAGCATGAGAACTCTACTATTGGAAATGGAAATGCTGAGATAGTACAAATTCATTTTTTTTTAAGGTCCCATCTTTTCTAATCTGGGTTTTGAAAGCATGGCTCCTTGGCAGGAGGAGAAAAAGCACAATCTGAGCTCTGAACAGGCAGTTCTCCTGGAGCATTATGGGAAACAGAAAATATCAGCCCACAAATGAGGTGATGATGTGGGGCAGAACCAAAGCCGACGCCTCCAGCAGCTGGGACTGATTATGCTCCCTGGTTTCAACCATGGTCAGTTGGAGAGATGGATGGACTAAAATAGAATCCCAGAATGGGTTCTGAAAACTAAATAGAAAGAGGGAGGCCCAGAGGCACAGACAGAACTCTCCAGAGGTAAAAAGGTTGTGGAGAAAGGAGAAGAAACATGGAAAGGAAAAAAAGACCCCAAATAAGAAAATTTCAAAGGAGGAAGGGCCTAGGAGTTTGGCAAATGATGGAGAGAGCTCATAACTTCTTTTCAGCTGGTCCAAGGGAGCAGAGAAATCTGTTGATGAAAACTGGTACAGGAAGCTCAGAGAAGGGTCCAGAGAAGACAGTGTATCTGATGACCCAGCCTTAGGCTTGGAATTAGATGATGCCTCCCCCAACATAGCACAGAGGTGGTGACCCACTGATTAGGAAAGAATGTGTTCTGTCATCCCTGCAGGGCAAATGGCTTTATTTTTTCTTTTTCCAAACTCTGCAAAAGGATCTCCTTTTCCCACAGGTCCATTCATCCTCAGAAGTCTCATTCTCTTCACAGAAAGGCTGTTTTCATTGACATGCATCTGGGCAAACCAGAGTCTTCAACAGCATCTCATAACAGCATGGGCTCTTTATGTGGGAGAAATAATGAAACACCTTATTAGTGAAAGAAATATCAAAGTGCAAAAGGATGGCTCAGGCAGAAAATGGAGGGAAATTACTTCCTTCTGCACCCAACCCACAAGTGCAAGTCCTTTCCAAATTGGGTGGGATTCTTTTTGTTGTCCTTTTTGTTTCTGTTTAGAGTTTAATATATAAGACCCTTGTTGCATTTCAAGAGGAACATATGGGTCTGATATTAATATAGAGTAACTAGTGAATATGTCCTCAGACCATCAAAAGGGACACTTCTCCCTCATTTCATTCATCTTAAAATACAAAGCTTATTTTTTAGTTAAAAAAATCATAAATGCACACTATAGGAAAAAACAACAGAAGAAAAATGGAACCAACCATTGTCCCACAACCCAAAGAAAATTATTTATATCTTATAAATCTTCCCAGTCTTTTCATCCCTATATATACACTCTTCCATTGTTAAATTTCTTTCCTAAAAAATCAGTAATCATAGTAGAGCTACTTGGAAATTTTTTCAAAGAACATATTGGATTATATATATATATATGGGTTATGCTTGGCTGCCCAGCATCTGTTTCACCTTCCTTTGATAATTGTGCCTATATTATATTTGAGGTATTACTTTTCATTGAATATACCTGGTGAAAATTCCACTTAGAATGTCCTATGCTCCCCCAACCACTGGGGAGGGAATCTGAGCAAGTTAGGCCACTTGGATGCACCTTTGCTGAAATTTGAGCCTGGAATAAAGTGACAGAAAAGAGAGAGGAAAGAAGGAAGGAAGGAAGGAAGGAAGGGAGCTCTTACATTCCAGTGCAATTTCCAAATAAGACTGTTACATTGTTCTTGCCACCTCTATACCCGCAACCTCCTCCATAAATGCCTTGGCTCCTGAGCCTACTTGAACTCTTCCATGCCCTTTCAGCAAATTTCCTTTTTGCTTAAGGTAAGAAGAGTTCATTTCTGCTGCCTGCAACCAAAGAATCCTGAGTGAAAATGTAGCTAAAAAGGAAAAATCTGCCAGCTGCTTTGGTACCACTTACCAAGCACTGTCGTTCTCCCAGGATAGCACATTGCCTTTAATCAAGTTCTTCTGACTTACAGAATCAATTCTCTTTTGCCAAGATTTTGGTGTGATAGGTTGATTGCTCTAAAGACATTGATTTTTGACCCCTTCATCAACAGTCTCCTGACAATGTGAAATTTTAGCATCTCTTATAAAAAGGTAGAGTCTATTTCCACACCCTTGAAACTGGGCTGGCCTTGTGACTTGCTTTGGCCAACAAAATGCAGCAGAAGTGAGGATGTGCCCATTCTGAACGTGGACCCCAAGAGGCCTTGGGTGCGTCCACTTGCTTTCTTGGATCCCAGCCTGCTCCAGGAGAATGAGGCTGGGCTAGTCTGCTTAATCGAAGAATCAGACAAGAGATATACTACCTGAGGCCACACTAGACTGGAGCTGCCAGCTGACCTTCCTGATGACTGAGGATCCACCCGTGAGTCCAGCCAAGATCAGCTAAGCTCATCCCAAAGCAGCAGGACTACCCAGGTGGTCTGTAGACTTCTGAGTGAAATAAATCCTATTGTTGTTGTTGTTTTTTTAAGTATAGGGACAGTGAAAGGTATTATATATTATCTGAACAAAATAATAAGGGAACATGTTCTGAAAAAATATCGTTTAATTCTTTGGAGGAAAAAATACCATCAGTTGAGACTCTCCTAGAAATGCTACAAAACACAGAATGGTCCTAATATCTCAGTTGCTTTTGCAGTTTGATAAGAACATGAGTCCTGGGGTCAGAGGGCCTCACCCTGTCATGTACTAGCCATGTGACCTTAAGCAAGTGTGCCACAGTTTCCTCATCTACAAGAAGATGAAAATAATAGGATCAACCTCAAGGGTTAAATGACAAAACAGATATAAAGGGCTTAAAGAGAAATTACTCATTGTAATGTTAGCCACTATAAATAGTATTCTTCTGTGACAGTTTTCCTATTCAGAATCAGGAAGTTTGAAAAGAATCAGTCTTTTGTTTCTTTTACTCAGTTTGATCATCTTTGCCTTCTAATGGGAATAGTAAATTTCATTTAATGTATTACCTATATATAGTTGGGATTAATTGTACCATACTGTTATTTTTTCCATTTCTTTTGAACTCCTGCTTCCTTTTGGATATATTAAGTGTTTAATTTCCTCCTCTGTTAAATATATATATTTATATATGTACAGTATATAATATATATTCTAAACGCATGTAATTTACATATATAATTTATTATATATATTTTATATGTAGCATCATTCTTTCAGTGGTTACTCTAAAGATTACCACATGCATCCTTATTTGATTAAAGTCTAACATAAATGAGCATTTTACCAGTGGACAATGCAAGAAATTTAGAATCCTTGACTTCAATACATTTCCCCCCTCCCACATTATGTGTGGTGTTTGGTATATATTTGAGGTTCTGGGTTATGTTATCCTGCTCCAGGAAGGGTTCAGATTTGCTTCTGCCAGGAACTTAGGCTGAAAATCCAACCAGAGATTTTCAGAGATTTGGGCGATTTGAAGCTGGGCTTCAGTCTTTGTGAGAGCTGGTTTATTTCTGGTTCTCCTTCACTCCTGGTAAAAATTTCTTACTGGGGTGTCTTAACCTCAGCACTGACATTTTAGATCAGATTATTCTTTGTCATGGGGGAGCTATCTGTGCGTTGTAGGATGTTAAGCAGCATCCCTGGCCCCTACCCACTAGAGGGTACCAGTCTACTAGTTGCCTACCCAGTTGTGACAACCAAAAATGTCTCCAGACATTGTCCAAGGCCCCTTGAAGGGGCAAAAGCACCCACACTGAGAACTACTGTCCTAGGTTGTAGCCCTACAGGATCCCCAAAAGTCTCCAGCCCCTGAGACTGTCAAAGCCCCACTCACTTCTCAGCCTCTTTGTTGCCACATTGGGTTGAGGAGAAAGCCTCTCCTGATAGAGAGCTCACCTCTCCTGGGCCTCTCCTCTCAAAGGATTGGGACCCACAGATTCTCCCTGCCTTGGGAGCCCCTACAGTACCTTCTTATAGTTATTTGTTCACTTTTCTAGTTCTCAGCAAAAACATTGATCTTGAAATGACCTAGTTCAGCATTGCAGAACTCAAGAGTTATAGTCACCTGGGAGTAACATCTTAAATAATTTTAGTTCACTGTAGGTACACAAGACTGAATGTTTTCTGCAGAGGCCTTTGGTGCAGGATACAAAGAGGAACTACATTACAAATGATAATAGACCTGTTCTTAGAGGAGTTTGGGATCAAATAATCCTTTGTGGTAGGGCAGAGTCGTGTGCGCTGTAGGATGTTTAGCAGCATCCCTGGCCTCTGGTCCAGATAATTAAAGTGTACCAGTTCTTAGAGAATTCTACCCTCTAGTTGGTATGAGTATAAGCACATTTTAAAAGCTAAAATAAAAAAGACTTCATTTGAGCTACAAAGTACATACACATTCCCTCCAACCCCCACCAACAAGCATGTAGTAGAAAACCGGGGAAGGAGATGTTTATTACAAGCTAAATTCAATCCCCTGCTTTTTACCAGCCAGTGACCTTGGCCAAGCTGAGGCTCAGGGTCTTCTGAGAAATGAGGCTGTGGGATTAGATGATCCATCACCAAAGTCGTTTCCAGCCCTGACAGACGAGGAGAAGTCTATTAGAAAACAGGTTGGTGAAAATTTAGCACACCAAATACAGCCAAAGGGAAGCAGCATGTTTATGAAAAATCAGTCACATCTGATTGATCTATTCCCATTTCAAATGATGTTCCTAGTTGAGAAAGTAAAGGAAAGCCATCAGACGTGGGATATCTGGTTTCCAGATCCATCTGACAAAACACATCAAAGTGTCCTTCTGGGGAAATTGGAGAGGCAAGGCCCTGATGAATGTACAGCTCGGACAGTTTGTAACTAGTTGATTGCTGAGACACAAGAATCCTGATTGGCACCGAGCTGTGGATCTCTAAAGGCAGCCTCTGGTGTTACAGCCCTGTGGACCAGCAGCCTCTTCCAGACCTGTTACTGCTCTGCATCGATGATTTGAATGACAATCAAGAAAGCATTTCACAGATGTATGAGTTTTTCAAAGATGGAATTCATAGATAAGGTGAACTCAGAATCACATTCTTCCAACTCCCCTTCAAGGGCCACCTTTCTCTTATAAATGAAATGGTTCTGCAGTTTCCTTCTTCCTTCAAATCTGCCTTTGTGCCAGTTCGCCCTCTTGCTTGCATCCTCACCTGTGCCATGTGGACCCTCTGGCTTCCAGAACTCCACTCTGTGTTTACTCCCCAGAATGTCACTAAAACAAGACAATCGTGTGAGGCAGGTTTTACTGAAGTAGGGGTAGCAGAGGGGATTTAGAGCATAGAATAGAAAGCAACTTCAAATTAAAAATCAGATATCAACCCCCTAGAAAGATATTTTCCATTCCCTGCCACAAAGAATGACTTCTGGCTTCGTGGCTCCCCGCTTTGCCTCAGCGTCCTGCAGAGTCACTCAGCTTCCTTCTCCGGCCCTCCACCACACGCCAGGGCCCCTGATAAATTCTTGTCTTGACTGCAGCTGGATATTCAAAAGTCTGCCTTTTTTTACTGCACAAGTATATTCCGGTTTCCATTGTCCTCATCTTTACCCATACAAAGTACGCCTACAAGATGGGGTGGGAAAGCAGGAAGAGAGGCTTGCCTTTTTCAATGAAAAGGCCTATCAAGGAATTTCCCTAAACTCTAGACTCATCTACCCAAGAGATAAATTTTTCCTTTAATATATGGTGGAATTTAAAAGGCCTTCTCTTATGGAGGACAAACTTGTGGTTACCAAAGGAGAGAGGAACGGGGTGGCGGAGGGATAAATTAGGAGTTTGGGATTGGCAGATACAAACACTGTGTAGAAACTGAATCACTTTGCTACACACCAGAAATTCGCACAACATTGTAAATCAACTATATGTCAATAAAATAAATACATACGTGCTTGCATACATATATACATACAAGGTCTTCTCAGTCTCTGGGAGTCCATGAGTCTGCGGTTTTGCTCAGATGACTAAAGGCTTAAGAAACAAGGAACACAAACCCCACCACCACCCCTCAGAGTCATGTACGGGAGGGTTAAGTTTCACAGATTGTGTGGATCAGGGTTTCTAGGATACAGTGATGACTGTCGTACATTTGTAAATCTCCTTTCTTTGTGCATTTGTACAAACCTGAATATACGCGCATCCCTATTCAATGAACGGAAGCTTCAAATCCAGTAGAAGCATGAAGCAGTGACAGAGGATGAAAGAGAGTAAAAAATGATTTGCAGGAAAAAGATATAAGCAATGATCTACAGTCCAAGGGAGTAAAATGTCCACGCCAGAAAAAGAAGGGGACTAACGAGATTCAGGACTTGGGTCTCCAAATCCCACCCTCCCCTTTTCCTCCCAGTTTGGTGCCGGTGGGGAGCCATGAACAGGCACCAGCACATCTTTGCGGCTCTGAGTGTTCCCACTGGGAAAGGGGGAGGTATCAAGGCAGACGCTCTGGTAAGTGTGGGTGAGCTCGACGTCAAGTTTATGATCCAAATGCCATTTGCTGATTTCCACCTCTCCAGATGCCAACCAGAACAGACCCACAAACTCAAGCCACGCCCACCTTTGAAGTCTCTCTTGGGTCCTCGATCATGGTAATCTTGCTTTTCTCTAAAAAGAATAAATGACTCTTGGAGGCTAAGCCTGGGCTGCCCTGTAGGCATTATGACTTGGCTTCATCATTGACAGATGTGGCTCCTCAAAGGCCACAAGAAGTTCTTCTTTCTGTGTCCAGCTGCCCAGTCCCAGCACCCCAGGCTCGGTGCAGCCAGGGCATTGCAGGCTCTGGAGGAGTTGTGGTCAAGGACTGAACCCCTCCACCGACTGGTCACGTTCTTCCCATGTGTGCATTCCTAGCCAGCATCTTTATTCCTAAGTCTCTTTATCCGAGGCCTTGGGCAGAGATCTTCAGGCACCTCTGCCAAAACCCCCTTAATGGAGGAAAAAGGAAACCCTGAAGGCAGGTTTTTCCACTCTGAGTACCCATTATTTTTCCACCTTCAGCCATCCTCCTCTCCCCTCCCTCTCCACCCCAGGTCCATAAAACTGCTGGAGCCTTTCATTCAAAGTTCCCTCAACTACCAGACAACCCTCAAGTCTGTGCTGATCTATCCACCCCTCCATGAGGACACCACTCCATGGTGGCGGGAGGGGGAGAGGATCATTTCTTTCTCTGGTTCAGCCTCTCCCTTATGCCATCATGGCAGGCTCCCCTGTTACTTTCGTGTTGGCTCCTTGAGGCTTTCATCGGCAGCTCCTATACCTGGCAGCTCAGCACTCTCCCCAGCTCTGCTAAGCCCCTGAAATAAATAAAGTAATTACACAGAATGAAATAAAATATCAAATGGAATTTCTGGTGTTGTCTTAGAATTTGGGCAAAAGCCCAAAGCTGAGAACAATAGGTGATAAAGAAAACCCACTCCACTCCCCTGCAAACTCTAACAAAAGGTACGGGGGGTAGAACACCCAGTCACCATGTCCTAAGAGGCAGGCAAAGCAGTCTGTGGACCTGTGACCCACAGCCCACCTGTGTCCCCGGCCTGGAGAGTCGGAGTGGAGTCACAGGTGGGTGGCGAAGGGCCCTCTTGTCCCCAGTGCTGCCATAGCACCAGAGCAGAGCGTGACAACAGACTTCCTGGTGGAGCTTTCCAGTACCCTGGTGCAGAGACCAGAGAAAGAGTCCAAAGGTGAGAGGCTGGCTGGAGCTGCTGTTGATGTTGGAGCACAGGGAGGGGCCTGTCCTTCTGGAGTGTCACAGGGCAAGATGCCTGATGCTCCCAGTGGGCAGAGTGTACACTGCACAGAGCCGCCTGGCATTTGTCATCTTGAAAGGACTGCCCAGTGGAGTGAGACCACGCTAGCAGACAGAGGTGACGTGTGGTAAAGCATCAGAGAAGGAACTGTGGGACCAGGCTTCTCAGAAGCGCACCTGGGGCAGAGGATGGCAGGAGGGAAGCCTTCAGCGGGAGGTCTGGTCTGGAGGAAAAATGAGCAATTGTTTATCTACGCTGACAGAGGACATTGGACAGTCAAGAGAGAACTGCTAACAGCACCAGCTGCCCAAGAAGGTCTTCTTATGCCTCTCATTCCTTCCTCATCCCTTCTCTTCAGCCTGACTCTGAACATGCCGTAGAGGTCCAGTGGGGTCTAGAGGAAGAAGGTGAAAAGTGGAAGATCAGACCACAGTGCTCCTTCCTGCTTCTGGTCAATAGGACCTTAAGTTAACTTTGAGCCCAGGAGAACAGAAAACTCCTTAAATTGGACGAGGAACTAAGGTTTTGACATTAAATTAGACTGGACTATTTCATATCTAAAAACAAGATGATTTTAAGACTCAAAAATTATCATAAAAGCCACGGAATCTGCTTGCAATATCATCCTTGGCAAAACCTTGCCAAGCAGGTTTGAAGCTGTGGTAGGTGAAAAATAAAGTTATTTTCTGATCTTATCTTACCAAATATAGCTTGTTCCAAAGTCAGCTAGAGAAGCAAAAAAGAAGCTGAGAGGGAGACAAACAGGGATGAAATCTGCTTTAGAAACTGCCATCAGGGAAGGCTGAAGAGGCAACAGAGATGGGGAGAAGGAGTCATCTCTGTAAAGAGAAGAAAGATCATTTCCCTTCCTTCCATGCTGAGGGAAGGTTATGTGCAAAGGCCCTGAGGCAGAAAAGAGGAAGCTGTGGAACTATGAGGTCAGGAGCAGGACGGAGCACAGGCATGATGTTGGAGTCAGATTGTAAGAGGTGACATGGTCTACAGTAAAGAGTTTGGTTCAATTCCCAGGGCATTCAGGGTTTAAGCTGCAAATGACATAGTCCAACTTATAGATTTAAGATCACTCTTTACATTGTTTGAAGAATAGATTGGGGGCAGGAGTAACAGCTGAGGCCTATTAGAAGGACACATTGTACTTTGTAGAAAAGGCACAATAAATTCTCAGTCGTTGCTTTTCTCAAGTTTACAGACTCTGAAAATCAGAAAGACTGGTGGCCCTGGTACTTCAGGCTCCCAATGACTAAAGCAATCTACTGAAATTTAAAGACCACAAAAACAAAAAGCAAACAAACAAAGAAAAAGAAAAGACTCTCTTGCATGAAGCACTGCTGTGCGTAATGAGAGCTATGTAATGCATTACATGCCTGTACATAGATACTGTCTCTCTCAACCACCAGGAAGCTCCAAACTAGATTTTAGGTTCTACTGCAGTAATTTTCTCACCTCATCTCTTTTTCTATATACACAGTTTCTAACCTCTCTTTAAACATGATTTCAACATGAGAATGCACTCTTTTGTTTTTCATGAACCACTTCAAATCCATTTTAAAGATTTTTTGCACAATCTGCCACAAAAGGAAGAATGAGATTTTTTTTTGAACAAAAAAATGTAGCCAATTATCAAAAAAAAAAATATTTTGATGCTTTTTCTCACCAACAGTTACACTGAACAATCCACCTCTGGCTTGACATGTTTTGGACAGCTGACCCACACAGACCTACCACCAGTCCTTGAAGATGAGCTGCAAACACCTGGTGTTTGAGATCATTTCTTAGGAAGCCCCTGCCATTCTTACGCCCTCCAGCCTAATTTTAATGACTTCTATACATTGAGCACCTGTTCTGTGCCAGGCACCATGCTAAGTACTTTACATATATCATAATAATCCATCATCACTAAAACTCTTTAAGGTAAGAACTATTATTATATATCCTTACTTTAGAGCTAAAGAAACTGAAGCATGGAGATTTTCAGTAACATGTTCAAGTCAACTAGATGGTCAATGGTGTCACCATTGTTTCCACTCTAGATCCATCTGCCTCTGGTGCTAAACTTTTGGGTTTGAGACCCCTACCTTGACTCCCAATGCACTGCCCACCCTGATCCACCAGATGGGATGTTTGCCTACATCCTCTCTAGCTCATGGGCCTTGTTTGTCTGCCACAGGCACTAGCCTGGCCCTTGGGAAACTTCAGAACTGGGTCAGGACGTAAACCACCACTCTGTGTCCATGTAGGGGCTAATGGGATCAAGACAGCCTGTGGTGTGCTAGGTCAGCTTGTCATGGTTTAGCAGGGCCAGTCATGTGTGTCACCTCTCTGTTATACATTCAATGACATCATGTTGTTAGCTTGAAATTAGCCACCATGGGAGTATTTACACCACAGAAATTGGCAAACACAACAAACCAGGGCTTTGTTGGAGGGAAAACCACATTTACCAGTACACCACTTGGGACAGACAATAGGAATCATAACAAAACCATCTCTTAGACAGTCTTTTTTTCATAGCCTTTGATAAACAAATCATTCTTAATTCCCAGGACCCCATCAAAAGAAGTTCAGGTGAAACTGTACATGTGGGAGCCGGGTCTTCTTGCCCAGAGGCAAATATCCTTCTTGAAACTGTGCTGCTCTCCTTGCTGCATTAAGAGAAACGGGCTAGGAAACTTTTTCATGCTTTCCTACATTCTGTTGAGCTTGCAGTCTTGCTGGAAGGAGGGAGCCAATCTCAGGTGTTGAACATCAAATTGCTTATTGGAACAGCTGCTGCTTTCAGCTGAGTAAGCAGGACATTCAAGGGTGGTGCTTTCCAGCTATGGTGCTGCAGCCAGTTAAATATTAGTGTTAGGGGTAGAAAATAAGAAACAAAAGGAAAACCATCTGATGGTTTGATAGGAGCCACAGCCAGACGCTTCCTTTACACTTGTAAACACAGTGTAGGGTGAAGGAAAGGATGGGAACACCAAAATAAGGAAGGCTCGTATCTGAGCCTTGGCTCTTCTACTTGCTACATGTTCTGATAGGACAAAAAGGTAGGAGAGAAAGAAAAGGTATAATGGGTACAAGGGAGCCATCTCAAGTCAGAAGAAAAGACTCTCCTCTAGGACAGGAACTCAGTGATGATTTTAGTACAACACTCATTCACTTGCTTCTTCAGTGTTTGCTGGGCACCTACTATGTGCCGTGAGATAAACTAAATATAGTTGTGACCAATAGAGGCACAGCTCCTGTCCTCATGGAGCTTACAATCTAGTGTGAATAGAAACATTTAATGTGTAGCACTAATTAGGTGTGATGTTTGTTATGATAAAGAAAATAAATGAGGCATGGGACCAAAACAGGGAGGAATTGTGGCTGACCTGGTGCAGGGACCACAGAATAAAGTCCTGCTCACAGAATGAGAGGGCAAATGGCTGGAAAGCCAGAACAGATGGGTTGACAGCATGACCAAGATTCATCAATCACTCTTGCAAGGGTCTTGTAAGAGCACTAGAATGGACCAGACACCATGGGTTTGGAAATCAGAGACCTGGGTTCAAATCCTTACTCTACCTCCGATAAGTTGAGTAAGTTATTTAACCGCTATGAGCTCGGTACCTTCGTCACGTAGAGGGACAGTGATACTTACCTTCCGGGCTTACTATTTGGATTAAGTTAGTGTCTAGTATAGGACTCAGCATGGTGCATGGCCTATCACAGGTGCTCAGTTAATGATAGCTAGATATAAAGATTAATCAATGAGTATTTTTTAAATTCAGGATCTCTTAAACTGCACACACAAGCCACTTGGTGAGTAAGCGCCAAAATCTCTATCAGCAGAAGGATTTAATAAGGCTTAGTGGTCCTGTCCTGTAAGGTAACTTGAGAGTTTGCACAGCAAGAGGCTTGGAAAGTGCTTGCATTAAACACACCCAGAGCTGTCAGCAATTGTTTGCAGCAGCGGGACCATGCACTGTCTTTTCCAAGCTACCTTGTCTTGCTTTACCCAAAATGTAGTTCCCACCTACAGTGATTCTATTCCCAGATTTTCCCACGTGAATTTCCATTTCATTCTTGTCAATAAATAGCAATTGGATAAATATGTTTCCTTTTGTTTACAAAACCTTTCTTTTAAACAAATTCATGAACTGGCGGGGGGAAATCCATTGTCAGATGTGCCAACTTCCTATTAGGGAAAACAGGGTCATGACAGAGACGTAAATCCTCCTAAAAGTTTGAGTTGGAATAGATCAATTCAATAGCTTCCCTGAAATGTGCCACCTCATTTTTCATCTCTCTGGTGATGTATGTAAATGGTAAAAGTCTACAATAGTTTTATACATTGGATTTGCTGCAGGGGTGATAGGCTGAAATGCATTGTTTCCTTTATTCCTTTGCTCACCTTTAGTGTCAATTATCAAAGAAGATAGCAAAACTCAAGTTGATCAATCTCCCCACTTTAATTTAGCAAGACAGGTCAAAACGGCTTTGTTCCTTGGCCGACATGCCAGGGAGCTGTTTTCACATATTAATGTGACATGACTTGGAGGGTCATAATAACTATGACAAGATAAAGGGAATTAGTTAAAACTTAATTAAAACCACATGGATAACAAGTAGAACACTGTTTGTTTAGTAACCTGAATTTTTTGTTGCTGGATTGGCAAAAAAAAAAAAAAAAGGAAGATGCTTTGCAGCAAGCACAAGGGCCCCAATTAATAGAGCATTGCATCCCGGTCTGAAATAATCCAATCAAAATCAGAATCAAAAGGAAATGAAATTGGTGATTCTGATACCATCAGCCCCCTCCCGGCCCACCCAGGACAGAGTATGAGAACAAGGGTGGAGTTCTCGTCAACCCAAAGATTGGAAGCAGTAAGTCAGTGGTTACGACGCTGTAATATGCTTATTAAAAGGTTTGTTATAAAGCAGAAACTAACACACCATTGTAAAGCAATTATACTCCAACAAAGATGTTTAAAAAAAAAAAAATAGAGCTCTAAAAAAAAAAAAAAAAAAGGTTGATTCTTGGGATCCATTCCAGACATTCTGATTCGATGAGCCTGGCATGGCAGACCCAAAATCTTCATTTTCAGCTAGCCCATTTCAGTGTTAAATTATTTCTAATAAAAATATATTTGGTTACAATAGACAATGTGGTGAGCTACTACGAAGTTATGTAAATATCCTGTGTCTCCTTCAAGTTTTACTGCCTAGTTTTAGCATCCATGGATGAGCCTTACCTGAACCAATTATTACTATCATGGTTGCAAAATGGTGATTTTTCTAACTCCTATATTTACTAGTTGGCATTTACTATTTTTTTCTCTATATCAGTTAGGATATATTATTTCTTCCTCGTTCTTTTCTACATTTATTAGTTGGGATTTTACTATAGGGAAGAACTCTCCCATTGATTGAGTATGGATACTTACTTTATTCAGTGGGTGACTGATCCATTACTATGATTTAATTTTAATGCTCATCTTGTCCCGTATTTGAGCAGAGGTAGCCCCTTCAAACTGGCTCCTGGAGACTTTTAAGCATGTCTTTATGGGCAACAAAATATTCCAGGCTTCTCTGTACTTCCCTGCCCAACCCTGGAATCAGACATTTCCCTGAGGAGCCTTCATTCCTCTTAGTGGGTACGGGACAGTATTTGAAAACTGAGAAGGACCCAGCATCATTTTTGTGGTATTCCAACCAAGCACGCATATGGTAAATCTAATTGTGAGGAAACATTGGACAAATTAAAATTGAGGGTCTTCTATGAAACAAGAGGCCTGCCCTCTCCAAAAATGTCAATGCTCAGAAAGGCAGAGGAAAGGAGACTAAAGGGACACGAAAAGCAAATATAATATGTGATAACTGGTTTAGATCTTGATCAGAATCTTCAAAATGCTATCTGAAGAATATTTTGAGGACAATTTGAATTGGGGTAGAATCTGAATGACTGTAGATTAAACAGTAATACTGTACTAATACTAAAATTTCTGATTTCATGAGACTGATAAATGTTATAATATGTAGTGGAGGGTATATAGAAGTTCATGTACTATTCTTGCAAATTTTCTATCAGTTTAAATCTATTTCCAGATATAAAGTTTGTTTTTAAATGGACAATATGGCATCAAGGCAAGATTTCTAAAGTGTGCTACTGGTCCAGATATAAATGATGATTTACTCAAGCAGACAAATTTTCAGATATAACAAACACATCTAAGCCATAATTTCACCAATATTGGTACTTAGAGGGGGCTACTCTTAAAGAACAACTATCGGTAAATAATAGCACAGGTGCTAGAAAATCCCTTGAAATTCTTGTTAAAATGCAGATTCTAGTTCAGCAGGTCAGGGGTGGGGCCTGGGATGCAGCATTTCTGAAAAGTTTGCAGATGCTGCTGGTGCTTCTGGTCTGTGGACCTCGCTCAGAGTAGCAAGGACTCAAGGCGCTGAGGAGAATGGCTACCCAGAGCACATTCCATAGAATTTTGTTTCTCTCTCTCCTATGCCTCACCACTTGTTCATTTTCTAAAGGCGGCAGTTTACTGAAAGAATTTACTAAGAAAAGCCAACCAAAAGATGACCAAAAAAAAAAAAAAAAGTCTAAGAAATTCACAGCTCTACACTAGAGGTTGATTAGGGTCAAAAGAAGATATCTTTAAACCTAATTAAGATAAAGGATTCCTCCGTAGGCTGAGAGAAACTCCAAGAGTAAAAGCTCCGAGGACATGTCAACTCCTGTCAGATTTCTGTCAGAAAAATGTTCCATCAAGGAAGCACACTGACAGCCTTGAAGGGTGACAGTCCTGACTGTAATTCTGCAGGCATTTTTAATATTATAAAACTCAGGAAATAATAATAATACCTTAATACTGATCGATTGTTTTAAACTTTATAAAACCCTTTTGCATGCACTACTGCATCCCAGTCCTGACTTCTTAAACCTGTTATTGTTCCTGTCAAATTAGCGGCTCTGGACTCCTTCAGAGTAGGGATCATGCCTTGTTCATGTTTGCCTCCCCAACATTTGGCAAAGGTCTGGCTTCCAGCAGGATTTCGACAAATATAAGTGTGAAAAGAAACTTTTCCCCTAGTCCTCAAATACGTAATAGGTCATTTCATTGAACTGAAGTTATCATAAATTATTGTGATTCACTATTATTTTATGTATCTCTAAGAAAGAAAAGATGTTGCCATTTAAACCTTGTGCACCATTGATTGTAAGACACACCCCAACTTCAGAGCTGTTGAAATGTGCGGGAGACACGTGCATCTTAGAATTGAGAGATGGCAGCAGTTGTGCTCTACTATGGTGTCACCCACCCAGCGCAGACAGGAAACGGATAATGGCCAAATGTAGGAGGGAGGGAGACAAATAGAATCAGGGAGATGTTTCTTTTTTTTATATACTGTTTGATTCTATTTAAGTCACATTCTAGAAAAGACAAAACTATACTGATGAGCAAACAGAAGAATGCATGCAGTTATATACATTTTTCAAAAGAAATCAAATTGTACTCAAAATTAGTGAATTTCACTGTATAAAAATTATACCTCAATAAAGCTGATTTGTAAAAAACAGGGTTTGTTTGTTTTTTTTTCAATGACTTCGGGGCATGCAGGAATCTTTCTCAGACTGTAGTCAAGTTGGCTGCCATCTTTTTTCCAGAAGAGCATTGCTGGACTCCCATCTTTACAGGAAAAAGCACAGACCAAGTGAACAGCAGAATCCATGAGACAGTGTTCCAAGTTCAATGGCCCTTTAACAGAAAGCATAATGGAGAAGGAGGAGGAAAAGAAGGCAGAGGAGGCAGGGAGGAAGAGAAGGAGGAAAGGAAAGGATGCCATTACGGTCTTGTTACACAAACCTGTGTAGTAGCTATCAGGGGAACCCAGCCTTACAGAAATCCAGTGAGCAAGGATTCATGGAGTAATTGCAGAGAAAAAGACCAAGAATTCTCAGCCTCTGGTATAAAAGCCTTGATTCAGGGTAGACACCTTTCTGCTAGGGGTCAAGGAACCATTTTTGTGTGTTGTCAAAGGAGGCTATCTCAACAGGTGTTCATATTAAATGCCAGACTCTAGGGCCCAGTGGGACAAATGAAGAAATCTGAATGGCCCCCGAATGAGGTCATCCCTACCTAAGTGAGCCACATGTCACCATAACTCAGAGTGACAGCCACACCGCATGCGGCTCTGCAGCTGCTTTTATTTGGGTTGAAAGGGCATTTGTTGAGATTCTCCCCTTAAGTAATGACCTTGGACAAATTACTCTGTGCTTGTTTCCTTGTCTACAATATGATGAAAGTAATAGTACTCACCTCATCTTGATGTGAGGATGAAATCAGTTTATCCATGAAAACCTTTGGAGCAGTGCCTGGTGTAAGGCAATCACTTCAATGAATGTTAGTTATTTTTACTACTATTATCTGATATATAATTGTGAATAACTGAAACAACGACATGATTCAGTGCTGGACTAGGGACCGTGCAACAGTTTGCATAGGCTGGCAGGGTTCCCAAATTAAAAAAAAAAGTCTTCCGTAGGCAACAGGGAAATGAAAACAGACAGACAAACCACAACGGCTAAAAAGAGTCCAGTTCTAGAAAGCCAGGAGCATGAACTTGCGGGAAACATGACTATGCCACTTCCCATGAAGCCACCTCACCACAGCAGAACTTCAGAGACCAAGCTGCTGGCGGCCCGACCCACCTCCCGGCAGCTCTGCGTCTGTTTCCGGGATGCAGACTGTGTGCTGCGTAATATTCTCATGCGCAAAAGCATTAACCTCCAGAATCAAACGGGTCTGTTAATAAACCAACACACCACTCACACGGCCACCCTCTCGCAGCGTTCCCCCTCTGGAGCTGCACTGCAGGCACATCTCATTTGTCAGCTGGTTCAACTGCTTCAGCGTGACATAATTTGGAAATGTGAAAGATCCCAAATTATCTTATCCTGAGGTGACAAATCAAGTACAGTGCCCACAAGCCCAGACAGTTTACCTGCCAAATAAACAAAACGCAACAGGAGTAAGGGTATCAATCTTGTAACAGTTTAGGGAAAACAAGTTTATTTCTTATCTGAAAGATTAATGAACCGGGCTGTAACCTCACCTCTAATTGTGGCTGAACAGAAATTAGGTGCTGTTTTTAATCTATTCTGCAGTAACATCATAATGTCATGTGACAAAAGTTCATAAAGAAAGGGTCTACACTTCTCTATGGAGTTATTTAAAATACCCAGTGACTAGTCATTAATGCCAAATTATTAAATTTTTCTCAGATACACTGCTGTTTTTTAAATATATATATTAGGTGGAGTCAAACTAATAAAAATATCTTCTTACTAAATAAGACTGTTTTCCTATTATAGACAGCTATAAAAAATATTTATTTACATAGCTTATTACTGGTATATTTTTAAAAGCTATTGATGCTGTATATCTTTCTGACATTTTGCTGAACTTACTTGCACCAATGGCCCCTCAGTTTATTTCTTCCACTAGATTCCCCTAGCTTGCACATCTGAGCTGGGACCAAACCCTTGAAAATCTGGGGTGAGGAGGAGAAGGTGGCAGAAGAGGAATGAGGAAAGAGAACTTGGTTGCCTTTAGGACAGATAACCACCAGACTGAACGCTTTTGGAGGCTCAGTCACAAAGTACAACACCTGCTCTATCTCAAAATTCTGTTCAAAACGGTTGTATATTTCATGAAACTCCACATGGTTAAAAATAATCATACCCAGGGAGCTATTTTCCACATGGAATGTATAATGTGTTTTTCCATCCACAAGACTCTGAGTAAGTACAGGGGAGAGGTTCATCCTGAGGAAAATCAATTTTATCAGAGAAGCAAGGGATGGTGATGCCTAGAGAAGCAAAGGCAACATTTCCCAAGAATTCCCAACTGGGGAGGGAGGCTGGAACCTTGGGCCATGTTTACACTGCTGATTTGGGCAGTAGAATTTGGATACAAATTCAAGTTGGATCTTCTATATTATATTCATGCATAAACTAATTTGAACGGAAAATGATAATGAACCAACACTGAAGTTTAGCCATTAGTCTAGGTGATGAACTTTGCTCACCTGACAACCCAGGAAATTCTAGGCACATCCAGGTGAAATGATCCTTTGGCCTGTGTGTGTGTGTGTGTGTGTGTGTGTTTATTTTTCAATTGAGATATTGTTCCATGTCTAAATTATCCAAGCCATGCATAGTCAACACACAGCAAACATTCAAGATACGTTATATACATGTAAAATGGGCCTTTTTACTAAGGGGTGGATGATCAGCTGACTGCAGGATACCTTCATTTAAGAGGAAACTAAGAAGAAAAAAATCTGAAAACATATATATATGTATATATATATATACACATATATATATCCGAATCGCTTTGCTGTACACCTAAAACTAACACAACACTGTACGTCAACTATACTTCTTTTTTTTTTTAAAAAGAGGAAACTAAAAAGCAAGGGGAGGAGCCTAGAACCCACTATTTTCTCCTTGTGAACACCTCACTTCTTGTACCAAAGAAGGCTTCAACAAGTGGAAGGAAAGTACACACCAAGGATTTCTGACTGCCCCCCTGAAACTTCAATCTGGGAACCTCTGTAATTCTGGGGGTGTTCCTAGCTGGAACACTCTGGCCAAGACTTTCTTGGTCTCATGCTTGTTGGTGAAGGACACAAGGTCTGATTCTGCTGCTGAGAGCAGAGAAAAGCATTCAAGTACTGATTCCCTTTGTCCATGGCCATGAAATCTTCCCAGTGACTAGGAAGACTTAAAGAGAAATCCACAGAGTAGGCATCTTCCTTTCTTCTCACCAATAAGATCAAATCAAGACAATAGCTTCATCCCTCACAGTAGCAACATAAGGACTTGTATTTAGGACCTACATAAAGGCACAGGGGTAAGCGCCTCCCTAAAAGAATAAGAAGACATCATGCAGCTTAATAAGGAAGGAAGATCTGGAAACAAATAATTAGATATATCGGTGTTACACTCAGATAAATGAAAAGTGCTACATGACATGAAAAAGGGATCCACAACCCCTACAAAGAAGTTATGGAAGCCTCCCTGGAAAAGTGTCATTGGCTTGGGTTATAAATGACAGAAAGAATTGGTCAGCTGGAGAAGCAAAGGAAGGATATTCTGTCATAAGGAAACAGCATCGCAAAGGCATCAAGGTATCCGAGGGCAGAGTGCAGCCCAGGTCTCTGAATAGTAAGCAGTATGGGAGTGCAAACACAAGATGAAGCCAGAAAGGTAGAGAAGGACAGGTTCTCAGGATCTTATTTACCATGTTAAGGAGGATGGCATTTTCCTAGAGATGAAGTGGAAAGCCAATGGAAATTTTAAGTCAGGGGAGCAATAAAGTAGATTGGATCGCTGGGGGCTGTGTGGAGGATGAGAGAAAGGGGAGAAAAACATTTATGGAAGCTTTTGTAATTGTCTAAGTTGGAGAAGATGCTGGCCTAATTTGAAGTATTAGCAACAGGAATAAAGAGGAGTCAATCAGATAGACATTTCTGATTTAGAATTATAGAAAACATTGGCCAATTAAATAGGGAGAATAAAGGAGGAGAGGAGAAATGGATGATAAGATTTTTATCTTGAATGGTTAGGTGGAAATTGACATCATTAATCAAGAAGGATCAGGTTTGGACAGATTGGGTTTGAGATGCCAAGGGGAAGTCAAGCACTGATGTCCAGTGAAGAATGGGGAATATTGATCTGGTTAGGAAATTTCATTTGTAATGGGTTCTTATGACTTATTTAGTTCCTCAAATGTTTAGAAATTTTGACAAGTATTCAGAGAGAGTAAAAACTATAGTCTATATCCTCTTGGAACTTATATTTCTAGAGAATCTCAACTAAAAATTTTGCCTATTCAATTCCTTTCCAAACTTCCATTTTCCTTCATATCACAGATCAGTTCCCATCTGCAGGAAGTTTTCTTCTGTCCCTAAATCTCACAGTTATCTCTCCCTCCTCTGAACACTGCTGCCAAAGTGCATGTTGACAATACATTTCCTTTGGTATTTATATGAAACTTGTGCCTAATTTTGTCAGTTAAGTTTTCACAAATATGTGCCTTGCTCTTCCCAAATAAATTGAGGATATCTTCAAAGGCAAGAGCTGTATTCCATTCTTCTTTTATTATCTCTAAAGGCCTTGCACAATGTCCATTAGAAAGTGGCAGCTTAGTCGAGCCAGAATTCCTGGGCTCGAATCCCAGCTTTTTCACTAACTTGTTATCTGGGGCAAGTTACTTGCTCTATGTCTCAGTTTCCTCATCTAAAATGAAGGCAATAACCATACCTACCTCATAAATTTGCCATAAAAATTAAGTAAGATGACAAATGCAAAGCACTTCCTAAGTTCCTAGGATACAGCAAGAGTTCAACAAATATTTGTGTCAGGATAAGTTAGGATGTGCTGTGTTAACAAACAACCTCAGTGTTTCAGTGATTTAAAACAATTAGGATTTATTTCTTCTTCATGCTACACATTGAATGGATCTATAAGGGATTTCTGTTCATCACACCACTCAAGGACCCAGGCTGACTGTCAACATTATCTTGAACATTGCTGGTTGCCATGTCAGAGGGAAAGAGAGGCTGGAAGGTCTTGCACCAGCAAGTAAATATTCCATAATGTAGGTGACATGCCACACTTACACTGAAAAGTCATTGGCCATTGTGGGCATATGGCCTCATCCAACCACATGAGGACAAAGAAGTACAATCCTACCATGTGCCCAGAGGAAAGGGGAAGTGAATCTCAGTTGAGTATCTCTAATGCCTACCCAAATATTAGTTGTGCTATTGTTGTTTTGTTGTTGCTTAAACAAGTACTTAGAATACAGTCAGATTCATACTAGAAACTCCATTTGTGTTAGCTACTAGCAGTATAAGTACCACTAAAGTTTTCATGTGAACAATGGAGAAGGAGGAAATTAGATGAGTTTGACATACATTTAGGAATTGGAATTGATAAGAGTTGGTGATAGATTGGATGCTGGAGAAGGAGTGTGTGTGACAAAGATGAGTCCTAGGTGTCTGGCTTGACTAATTGGCAAAACACCATCATCTCCTGCCAGAACACCTTCACTAGCTTCTTAATGGGTTCCATTATATCTACTCTTGATCTCTAGCAGTCCATTCTACACTGCAGCCAGACTGATCTTCTAAAACCCAAATCTCATGTCACCCTGCTGTTTAAAACATTCAAAGTTTTCCTCTTATTTTTAGGACAAAAGTCGAAATTTATTAATGCAGCCCCAAAGGTTCTACATGTTCTCACCCCAGCATCCTCTCCAGATACATTTCACATCATCCCTGCTTTGCTCTCTATACTCCAGCCCAATTGACTCTTTTTCTGTTCTTCAAACTCAGCCTGTTTCTTTCCACCCCAGGGCCTTTACACATGCTGTGCCCTCTGCCTGGAATTCTCCCACCACCACTCACTCTTCAGTTGGCTAGATAACAGGACTTCAGATACGACCTCCAAAGTTTACTTCCTCCAGATCAGTTCTGGAGCCCCCTTCTGCAATTTCCCAGCACTTGGTACTGCTGGTTTATAGCACGTGTCACAACTGTACTTCATTAGTTAATATAAAACTGTTTTATATCTATCCTCCTGTTAGACTGTAACAGAGATTTTTGTCTCTTCTGTTCACGCTACTCTATTTCCAATGCCTAACGCAGCTCTCAAGTCATAATAGACCCTCAGTAAACACTTGCTGAATGAATAAATGGATGAACAAACAAATATCTTTGTAAACAAAATTTTTAGGACTGTATAATAGTCAATATAGGTATGATTATAAATTATCCAACCATTCTCCTATTTCTGGCCATTTAGATTGTTTTCAAATGTTTACTGCTATGGTAAAAATAGAGGGATGTAAAAACAAAATATTATTTAAACATCTGATGCTAAAATTTCTTTTAGGAGAGAAACTTTATTAGGGGAAAACTCTTAGTAAGAGTTTGGAGGTACAGTGATATTCTAAGGGTTGTATGGCTACTGGCCCCCAAAACTTCAAAGAATAGAAATTAACTGCCCTCACTGAAACAGGAGATGGAATTTCTCATTGTTCTGACAGAAACAGAGCAAGTGGAAGGGAAAGAATGGAGGAGCGAAGAGAGAGAGAGGCGGGCAGGATGTGATGGCGGGTGCTGGGTGGCCACGAGAGGGGCCCTGATCACAGGGTGACCCAACAAACCCTGGAGAACAGAACATGGTTTGTAGTGCAGCCGTCCCCATGAATCTTGGCTCTTAGGTAATATTTTTGGTGGTTTTTTCCTCCACAACTGATGTAGGAGCTGGTTTTCATGTCTGGATTGACATGTGAAAAGAGAAGCTGCGTGAAAAGAAGGAATCAGGAGGCAGACAGTCAGAACATCTCCCACTTTTATCCTGATCTCCAAGGGGCAGGGGAAGGAGAAGCTAGCTCACATCTGGTTGCAAAAACAACCTGAAAACATACCTTTGGAGAGCAATCTCTATCTATCAGCTATCTATCTATCTATCTACCTATCTATCTATCTATCTTCCTATCTCTCTTTCTCAACATTTCTCACATCTAGGATTGTCTCCTTTTAGGATAAATTTCAAAAACCAGAATTACTGGATGAAAGGTTAAACACACGTTTATAGTAAAATGATTTCTAGCAATTCATATTCCCACTTTTTTTTTCAGTGAGAAATTCTACAGAATAAAGCAGTGTTGTCCTCAGAAATGGTTGTCTTGGACTACAAATTCCAGTTCTTTTGGTTAAAAGTCATCCCTCTAATACTCTTTAAAACTACACACACAGTAAGTCCTTAATAAATGACTATTGAATTAAATTCCTAGCACTCCTAGTGCTTAAAACTTGCCATTTTTTATTTGGACTTTTTATTCCCCTATTTCTAATAAGGCTGCAATATGTCTTGATTTTTTAGATCATAAGTCCCTCTTCTCCTGACTTATAAGTATCTCAAGTCTTCGAAATCATGTTGTATATGTTACAAGACTCTTGGTTCTGTGAATTTTCTAATTCTGTAAAAGTTTTGTTTTTTAAAGCATCTCAACACACATACTCCAGACTAGCATAATAAGTTCACAATGATTACCTAAATCTCTCTGAAATTCAAGTAAGATTTTGCTTGTGTTTAGTTTTTAAAAATGTAAAATTATTTTTGGCCAGTACTTCCTTTTTTTACCTAATTTGATCCTTCTCTTTAATGTATTTCATTAAAAATCTAGCCAATATCATAATTAACCATATGGTTGACAAAAGCAAAAAAAATAGAATAATAATTTCAGAATTTGTCAAGGTGCCATTTTATTTGGAATCTGTTGACCCAAGTTAGAAAAAAAAAAAATGAGTAGCTCTAAGACAAAAAAAAAACTTTAACCTTTAATAATCCACAGAATAGCCATTTCGCCCTCTATTCACACTCTATCAATACTTGAAAGTTTTTTTAAAATCAAACTTATTCTCATTCTGCTGTTGATCACTTGGCCCAATACATTTGTGGTTGGGTTACTCTGACCATATAATGTTTTCCGGGGCATAACAATATCACCTTCAGAAACTTATTCTACAGTTGTACTCTCACAAAGATCCATGTACAAGAAGGATTGTTTGTAATATCAAAAGGCAGGAAGCCATGTAAATCTCCAACATTTGTGGGCTAGTTAAATAAATTAAATAAATTGCAGCCAATAAGAAAAGAATGAGATATAATTACACATGCCAACACTAAATGAACTCTAAGATATAATTTAAGTGACTAAAGCAAACTGCAGAACATTGTGTATAATATATATTTTACATGCTTAAAATATTTCACTCGAAATAATTTATTATTTTTATCTAATATTTATTATTATTAACTCATGATAATTGTTTCTTCTAGGGAAGGCAGTAGAAGACTTGGATTTGAGATGGAAAGAAAACTTACTTTTCACTGAAATGTTTTCATTTTTTACCATGAACATATATTAATTTTTAGTTAAAAGGAGACAATAAAATGGGAGGAAGGAGAAACTTTGGGTCTATACGTCATGAAAACAATCAAAATCCCTATCAATTTCAATTCATGGTAATCAATTCAAGTTTCAATTAGCTACTATTTTATCTCTGACCCCATCAGCAACATGCCAACATCTCACCAAATCTTACTAGAGTTTTAACCTCATGCCAAACAGTCATTTATTCAGTCATTCATTTATTGAATCACTCAGTTCATACTGTGGGCCTGCACTATGCCAGGCCCTGTGCTGGGACTTAGGAACACAGCTGTAAGCAAGAACAAAAGCAGGTCCTGACCTCCTCGAGCTCCTGGTCTAGCTGGGAAGACAACCTTTGAAGTAAGTAACTGGATGTATGTTGACCAGCACTGAGGGAACATGTGGAGGGGCTTACACCTGTCTCCATGTCAAGGAAGACCTCTAAGGAAGGGAGGCTTAAGCTGACACCTGTAAGATATGTAGGAGTTAACCAGGTGACCGGGCTTGTAAGGCTTGTTCCAAGAAGAGATGGGCAAACAGTCTTTAAGAGATGGCTCCGGCTAAGAGAGAGCTCTGCTTGGAGAGAATGAAAGACATTAAGTTCAGAGGAAAGAATGGGGAGTGATGAGGCTGGAGAGACCATCCAGGGGCAGATCTAGTGTACCTGAACAAGGTTAGGAATTCTAGACCTCACTCTAATGACAAGGAGAACCACAGCAGGGCTGTAAGCATCTGTATTAGTTTCCTAGAGCTGCTGGAACAAATGATCACAAACTGGGTGGCTTAAAAAAAACCAGAAATTTATTTTCTCACAGTTCTGGAGACTAAAAGTCTGAAACCCAGGTGTCCACGGGACCATGCTCCCTCTGGATGCTCTAGGTGAGGTGCCTTCCCAACCTCTTCCTAACTTCCGGTGGTTGCCAGCAATCTTTGGTGTTCCTTGGCTTGTAGACACGTTACCCCAATCTCTACTTCTGTTGCCACGTGGCTTTCTCCTCTCTGTGCATCTGTGTCTCTGTGCCCAAATGTCCCTCTTCATATATGGACTCTGGTCATATTCGATTTAGGGCTCACCCTGATCCTGGATGACTTTAATCTTAATTTGATTACATTAGCAAAGACTCTATTTCCAAATAAGGTCATAGTCAAAGATTCCACAGACATGAACTTGGGGAGGACACTATTCAACTGAGTACAGCAGGGACATGATATAATCTGATTTATATCTTAGGAAAACTTCTGATGATACTAAGGGTAAAGATAAGGAGGGAGAAAGATGGGAAGGAAAGAGATTAACTTCATAGACATCTTTATTATTTATGTTGAGGTTTATTTTGAGGTCCTACAGGTGTCAGACATTGAGCTAACAGCTGTTTCCGTGACATCTTGTTCAGTCCTCACCCAGGAAGAAAGTCAGAGAGGTGACTTCACCTGTCCAGGGTCACACAGCAACACTTCAAATGGGGATCAGGCAGGCTCTGGAACCAGCACGATTTCCATCACTGCAGGCTCAAATCGGAAACTTGATGAAGGCAACGGGAATCCTCTGATATGGATTACCAGGAGGTGGAAACATCGCCACACTAATAGAGTTCTGTTTGCGAGCATACTTCCTACTCCTTATGCAAAGCCAGGGCAAAAGGTGAGCAGCTAACATGTCCTAAAGGGCAGTCATGTTGTAATGTAAGGGAATCTGACGGTTCCAATCGCTGTGTCCACTGATTCAACACTGGGTCAGAAATGTTCTTTTTTTTAAAAAAAAGACCTAAGTAAAATCTGTGCTTCACAAACACAAGCTCATATTAAAATAAGCCTGCTTTTTTTTTTTTTCTTTTTAATAAGATGAAGAAAGTTGAAGCCATTATCTGGAAACTCAGACAACAGAAATGAATTCAAAGGAAAAAGAGGTTAATTGGTGGGAATCATTTGGACCCATAGCTGATATTGATCAAAAACACAGCCAGCTGGATCTTCTCCCCCTTGGCTGCTTTGCCTCCATAGTCCACAATTTTAAAGATGGATTGAAATTTTAAGAAAAGACAGTGAAGACCAAGGTTATTCCGTCTTGAGCTCAGTAATTTTCGGTGGGCGGGGGGAGGTGGAGGGAGGTGAGATTAGTATTCCTGGTGTAGGTTATAGTGTTTATCACCTATCACAATTTTATAATCTCAAAATCTGACCAGAGCACCCAACTTTCAATTTTCTCTTTTTGTTCCATGTCTTTTCCCTTCAATATTAAAAGAGAAAGGAAGGAAGGGAGGGAGGGAGGAAGGAAGGGAAGAAAGAAAGGAAAAAACTGGAAGAAAAGAAAGTAAACATGAAATCCCAAAAGGGAGAAGAAAACAATGATCCAATCGATGATTCTGATATTTATTACTGGTTAAAAAATAATAATAATAATAAAAATGTTAAATCAAGGTTTTATTTTAAAAACTGTTTCCTAAAAATAAAGAATAGATGTGTTTAAAAGCAATTAATAAGCAGTTTTTATCTAGGAAGTGAGTGATTTTTGTGCAAAGAGGGAAAAAAGGCTCCGGGCTTTGCCTCATCTCCTAGAAGCATCCCATATTCTTAGATGTGATGTTGCCTTGGTAACCACAACTTGGTGACCTCGTTATTTCAACCTAATCCTGCTTTGAAATTATAGTTGCTCCACCCTTTTGCCTGGCTAGCCTGATAACATAATCATTGTAAATGAGGATGGGAAAAAAACAGCAGGATACAGTCCCTCCGGTGACACAGGACCGGTCTCACCTTATCACGGAAGTAGACGAACAATTAAACGGCATGAATCTAAAACCCTAAAAGTAGATTTTCTTCTTTTTTATATGGTTTGTTATGCTTATTTTCAAAACCTACCAGTTGATTCAATGTAGCAGAGTATCTTGATATTACTATATGAAAATGGAAATTTCCTATTTTTGTTAAAAGAAAAAAATAAAGGAGTGCTAAACTGTCAAAGGTGACGTTCTTAATATGCTATTGTTTTGCCCAACAGCCTAATAGAAGCAGGAATCAGAATATAATTTTTTAACAAATAGAATGACAGCATCTGGGTTTGTTTGCCCAGATTAGCTTCCCCTAGCTAAAGCCCCACAAATCAGTTGTCATCTTGAATTCAGATTTCTTTCATAACAAAGGGGTTTTAGGAGACCGCATTGCTTAAATTCTGAATGCAGCAAGTGTAAACAGAGTTTAAAGGAAAAGTAATGAACTCATTTGTTTCAATTTAGGTGCTTTGAGATCTCTGTTCTGCTGGGAAAGGGAAGGAAATTCCGTTCTCTTTCTCAACTCACTTCCTCATTTTGTGTTCTAAAATGGCCAGGGTACAGGGGTGCTGGATTCAGATCTCAGTAAAATTTTCATACTGCACCCAATTCATACACTGAGGAGTCTGAGTAGCAGTGTGACCCTGTCTCTTAGGCCCCTGAGCTCCCCCCAGTTTCCCCTCCAGGAGACCTTTTCTATATCTGATGGTCACACCTCAGCTTGCCTGTTGTCCTTCCAAGAGATCCCGAATTGTGGCATTTGGAGATGGGGGTGGGAGGGAATCATATGACTTGGCTATACTCTCCCTCTCCCCCAATTCTCTTGGTGGCAGTGGTTCCAATTCCTCTGCCTCTCCACTGTGTTTTTACCAAAGAATAACCCCTGGATAGTGGTGGATGTGCTGTTGGCCTCACTGTTGACTGTCAATAATGGCTCACAGGTGAGAAGCAAGTTCCTGGTCAGGGTCATCATCCAGAGAGAAGCCTGGACCACACTGGATATGCCCAGGGCATAATACCACCCACGCTTGTACGCCTTCTCCCTGCAAAAAAAAGACAGCCACCACCACTTATTTCTTATAACTATCAACACTATTATGATATTGTTTTAATAATGTAGGGAAAGTTGTAGCTTCTTGAAAAAACTATGCCACAGATGCACGTAGTTACTTTGTTATTCTGTCCCCACTGGACCAACTGTAGAACCAGGAACAAGGGATGTACTCCACAGGTAGACACATCAAAACTCATTATGAGAAGAAATTTCTACATAGTACAAGCTTTCCAAAGACATAATAGACTGTCTCAACAACAAAGGAAATACCAAAATATAAAAATCTAACAACACATACCCTTGACCTCCCAGAACAGATCTGAGTATAAATATTATATCCTACTACCTTCTAAGTATTCATCAGATAGTGTACTTTTGGCTTGGGAGGTTCTTAAATGATATACATCAAGCATCTGTGTAGGAACAAGCAAAGAAGAGTAATAAAATTATGAGAATCGTGGTAGGATGAGGGTAAGGGACTGATAATAGACAAGTGTTAGGTCTAGGCTGAGAATAACTCAGCTAGTTATTGTAGGATCAAGTGATAACTCATGCACAAATAGATAGAAAAGGATAGATCATGAGAAAACTGTAAGGAATTATGATAAAATTGGTAGCTAGGAGTGTTTCAGCTTCCTGAAAAGTGGAGAGATGCAAACTCTGCCTGATGAAACCATTCTACTGAACCTAGTCGAACCAGAAAGAAACAAAGTTGAAAAGGATGACAAAGGTGGCTGGAGGTAGAGAAGGGAATCTATGAAGAGAAGGCATAATACTGCCAGGGCTTGGACAATGAAGTGTCCTGATTCATTTCTCACGGCTTCTACTCTTTGCACCCAATGGCATTGTCAATAACCAAACTGCCATACCTTTCCCACATCTCCTTCACCTTACCTGGGATCACCTCCCATCTCCTCCATCATTCATCTTTTTCCTTCTTCCTCAGCTTGCCTATCTCCCATTTATGTTTTGGGTCTCTTCTCAGTTGTCACTTCCCGCAAAAACTCTTTCTGAACTCCCCCCCCCATGCTGAAAACAAGTCCTTTCCTGTCCTTTCTCTAACTCTATGCTGTTATTGCTTCTGGTCCCATCTTCCCCACCACCACCGTCACACCATAAACTTATAAACCCTGTGAAGGCAAGAACCATGACATTTACCCAGTGCCTGGTGCATAGAGTAGACACTCAATGAATTCATTCATGCATTTATACACTCAACAAATATTTACTGAATATACATTCTGTTCCAGGCACTGGAGTAGAACAGTGAACAAAATTGATTAGTTGCCCATCTTCATTTTTGGGAGAAGGAAAGATATTTTTTAATCAAGTAAACAAAAACACTCAAGATGGTTAAAGATCGCTGTAAGTGGAATGAAAAAAAATAACAGGATGATGACATGGAAGAGGAAGATCTTCTGTTAGGCCCACCTCTTTGAATCCTTGCAGAACTTGTCACCAGCAGCCTGAAGCCATGCTCTCTCTCCCATGGGGCACTCACCAAGGGCTCGCGAGGCATCAGGTGCTGAGGTCCTTGGGGAGATGTCAAGCCAAGGAGGGGAACTGACTTGTAAGCCAGGGATTCCAATCATGGGTGTAAGTGCTATGACAAACGTGTGATGGTGAGGGCAAAAGAATAAGTACGTGGAAGATTGGGGAGAAGTGTTCCAGAAGGGCTCCTGGTGAAGGTGACATTGAGCCTGGAGACTCTGAGCCCCAAGGGCTCTGGGACCAAACTACCTGGGTTTGAATACCACCTCCACCATTTACTAGCTGTGTGACATGGATGAGTCACTTAACCTCTCAGTGCCTCAGTTTCCTCAAATGTAAAATGAGAGTAATGATAATACTCACCTTACAGGGTAGCTGTAAACTATTTAGAGGAGGGTGAGCACTTAGTGAGTGCTATGCGTATTGACCACTATTAACATTTTTCAGGATGCAAAAGAGTTAGCTCAGTGAAGAAAGGGAGGTGGAGAAAGCATCCTAGGAAGAACAAATATCTGTGGAGTGAAGGGAAGAATGGCCATGGCTCTAAGAGGCCAAGTCAGTTGGTCAACAGGCTCTGCCTTTGTCCACGAGTGACCATAGGGGGGAATTCACTGGACCTAGCACTGCCCTATGGGTTAAGAACACACCCAGGAGAAATAGATGATGTGGTCTCTGTCCTGTGAGATATTATATTCAACAAGACTAAACACACAAGAAGAAATTGAAGAAGGATCTGAGACAGCATATAACCAGCGCTGAACTAGGTAGCCAGATGTCACTGATAATAACAAGAAATATAGGATTACAATAGCTATGTGTTTATAATTTGCCAAGCACTGGGCTAAACACTTTACATGCTTTTCCTGCTTGAATTCAGCTTACAAGCATCCACATTGTGACTTTCTCCACTGACAAAACCTCCAGGAGATTTCAGAGAAGGAAGAGATTGGCCTTACTGCCTCATGAGGACAGGAAAGCTTGAGCTAGGCTTTAAAGGAAGGAATGAATTTGAATAGAGGGATGGATGAAGGAGGGACTAGAGCAGGGCTGTCTGATGGAAATATAATGTGGGCCCCAAACACAAGCCATGTGCATAATTTAAAATTTTCTCATAGCCATATTTTTAAAAAGTAAAAAGAAGCAGAGGAAATTAACTTTAAAAATATATTTATTTAACCCATTATATGTAATTATTATTATATCAACATGTAATCAGTATAAAACATTATTGGTGAAATATTTTAAATTCTTTTTTTCTGTATAAAGTCTTTGAAATCCAATGTGTATGTTACACTTCCAACGCATCTCAGTTTCAAGTAGCCATATTTCAAGTGCTCAAAAGCCACATGTGGTTAATGGCTACCATCTTGGACAGCACGGGTCAAAAAAGAAAAAAGAACTGGCATTTATACCCTAGTGTACATAGCAGCACTATTTACTATTTACAAGAGCCAAGACACGGAAGCAACCTAAGTGTCCATTGACAGAGGAATGAATAAGGAAGATGTGGTACATATATACAATGGAATATTACTCAGCCATAAAAAAGAATTAAATAATACCATTTGTAGCAACATGGATGGACCTAGAGATTATCATACTAAGTTAAGTAAATCAGACAGAGAAAGACAAACATCATATGATATTGCTTATATGCAGAATCTAAAAAAATAATACAAATGAACTTATTTACAAAACAAAAATAGACTCACAGACATAGAAAAGAAATTTATGGTTACCAAAGGGGAAAGGAGGGGGAGGGATAAATTAGGAGTTTGGGATTAACAGATCCACACTACTATATATAAAATAGATAAACAACAAGGACCTACTTTATAGCACAGGAGCTATACTCAATATCTTGTAATAACCTATAGTGGAAAAAGAACCACTCCTTTTAGAAAAAATTCTAAAAAAGAATATATATATATATGTATAAATGAACCACATTGCAGTGCATCTGAAACTAACACAACATTGTAAATCAACTGTATTTCAATAAAAAAATTAAAAAAAAGAACTGGCATAGAGACTTGCCTGGTGGCGCAGTGGTTAAGAATCTGCCTGCCAATGCAGGCGACATGGGTTTGAGCCCTGGTCCGGGAAGATCCCACATGCCGCGGAGCAACTAAGCCCGTGCGCCACAACTACTGAGCCCACGTGCCACAACTACTGAAGCCCGTGCACTTAGAGCCCGTGCTCCACAACAAAAGAAGCCACTGCAATGAGAAGCCCACGCACCACAACAAAGAGTAGCCTCCGCTCCCCGCAACTGGAGAAAGCCCGCGCACAGCAACGAAGACCCAACGCAGCCAAAAATAAATAAATAAATTTATATTAAAAAAAAAAACAACAACTGGCATTTATCAAAGTCTCATGAGTCCTCGGCCACTTTTTATACATTATTTAATCTTCCCAATCACCCTCTTAGGAAAGTATTATTATTATCCCCATTTTACAGATGAGGACACTGAGACTCTAACAGATTAAGTCAACAGCTAAATAAGTGGATTGACCTAGAATTTAAACGCAGGCCCGATCAACTTCCAGCTTGGGCATACGCCTCAGGCGAGGATGGCTTAGGCAAACACCACAGGTGGTTTTACTCTACAAAGAAAGATGTTGCTTGAACAAGGAGAAACCATGCAGATCCTGGGGTCCACTTCTCAACAGCTTCTTCCCCAGGCCTCACAACCCACGGAGTTGGCTTCTGTAGCCTCCAGGATTTGGAGGAGGGAAAGAAAGCGTAAAAACAAGCAAAGCTTTCCCTTTCCAGTTGAATAGAAATCGAAGCTTTTGCACTGCTCCCTAACAGCAAAACTACAAAAGGATATTGTAGGAGGCAAAGAAGGGCACCCGTGGTCTATAAATATTGAACTTTTGTTGCAGGGACGTGCAGGATGAGGAAACACTTGGCTACTTCCCCACTGGTGGAGCAGGGTTGCCATACACCCCTTGGGGCCTTCATTTTGTTGTCAGTGACTGTTTCTGTAACTATTAAGACAGGAAAAGGGGTATAAACAGAATTAACAGTAATTTATGATCTGAAAAGAGACAGCAGGAGTTTGAAATCTGTCTCCATTAGGATACTTCCCCTGCACTCCACTGGAACCCCAAGCCACAGGATCCTGTAGGAAAAGGGTGTCTATCCAGCAGTCCTAGCAGGAGAGATGCTTTTCTTTGTGCCCAAAGGGCAAGGTTCAGCCAACTTTCCACAGAGGGATCTGGCCTGTGCTGAGCACGCTGCTGGGACCCTATCCCCAGTGGGGGTAGATACTGTGCTTTTTAGATTTTTGTTTATTTCTTGTTCAGTAATCCCCCCCGATTTCTACAGGGACCTCCAAGCCTGCCCCTCTTACACCTCAAACATCGGCAAAGCCCACCAGGAAAACTGACAAGACAGACGCTCATCAGCATTTCAATGGGAAATTTTCCATGCGGCCACCTTTGATAAATCCCGATTCTCTGAGACAAAGGTTTATTCCACCATCTAAGGCAAGTTTTATGCCCTTCAGTTTCACTTTGCCAAACCTACTTTTCAAGTCAAGGGATTGCAAGGCCACAATACGTAGCAACTTCAGTTGGAGTGAAAAGGAAGGCCAATTGAATCCCAGGATTATTGTTTCTTTTCTTTCTCCTTTCTTTTGGTGTGGGCATTGGGATGCCCTGGCCCGGCTTAGAACACTGTCTCTGGCACGGGCTTATGGCCCACTCAACATTAATGATGTGATCACGCCTTCGGATGAATCTTGGACCTAAAGGAAGAGACAAAAAGAAAATTTCATAAACCACCCCAAATCTGTTAGCTGAAGTGCCACATGTTTTAGTCCTTCACCAACCAGTCTCAGATCGCTAGCGACCCCAAGTGGCCAACTTCAAATGATGGTAATTTTTTTCTGCGGAAAAGAAACATAGGGTTTTTTTACTCCCAGATCCTCATAGAATTTAAAAACTGCGGAGCTGGAAGATCCATTAATGTCATCTGACCCAACCACCTCTTTTTATAGGAAGGAGAGGTCCAGGGAGGTAAAGAGGGGCTCCAAAAGTCACACAGCATGCTAAGGTCAAGTTGGGAAGCAGTATAAGGAAAGGTTGGAAGAGATTCTATGGGACCGGATTTTAGTTCCTTAATGGAAGTGAAAAAAGTTTTTTTCCCCCAGGCCACAAAAGAAATATTCCTATTACAAAAGAATTGCCATAGTGAGGGTGCGTGTTCTAACAGATCCGAAGTTCCATTAGGTACACACCAAATGCACACATTTCTTTTTTCCTTTTCTATGTCTAAACTGACCAGGGCACCTTAAATTAATCATGGCAAGTGTGGTGCCAGCCTGGGAGAGAAGGAAGAAGTCAGAATTTGGCAAATGTGGATTAGATGCTTATTCCCAAAGCCTGAGCCTCAAGTAAAGAAAAAGTTGGCGTTTGGTTCCCATCCTTATTAACAGTACAGCTGAATGAGCACTATCATTCCCCCCTTAGAAATGAGCTAATGGAAGCTCAGGGAAATTAACTTGCCCAAGGTCAGTCACTACTACAGTGCAAAGCCAACTTTCTGCATGACCTTCCTATGAATGCCTTGATTTATCCATCCATCAGATGGGATAATAAAGCCTGCCTATAGAACCAGAAAATGCTAATGTTAGAAAGGCTCCTCAGAGGAGCCCCCTTCCAAACAAAGTGGACCCCTACCATATATATAAAACAGAAAAAAATGATTAGTGTCTGTTTATGATAAAGTCCATCGAAGACAACATGTGTGCTGTTTTAACGAACACCAGGATATCCAACATTCCCTAAAACAAAACCTGGAACCTCTAAGGTTTCGGTCCAGTTCAAATCTCCACTCTTCCCCGCTGTGTCATCTCTCCCTTGAGGGTCTCATGTGGTCTCCTCCTGCCATCAGAGGGCCGGAGCCCTGGCATGACACCCCCTCCTCTTGGCAGCTCTGTCCCAAGCATGCACAGAAGTGCCTTTGCCGTCGGCCCTGAGCACCATGGAGACAGTCTGGAATTTTCCCAGCGTTGTTCCTACAATTACTGCAGGAGAATAGAAGGTGAATGAACACAGAGGGTGAGAGAAACCTAAAATCAGTCTGATTTACAAAGCATGAAATTCTCATCCAAATTTTGCCAGAAGTGGTTCTCTCCAGACCTAGCAATTCCTGCTCTGTTCCAGGAAGGGTCTTAAGATAGAAACACTCCATGTAAATTGTTACAGTCCTGAAAAGTAATGTGACAATATGCTTCAAGGTCTGTGAAAGATGTTCTATCCTTTGGTTCAGTAATTCCACTTCTAGCAATGTACCTTAATGAAATAAACAGTGCAGACAGTAATTTATACACGAAGATCACCATCACTAATTTACTCTAATTACTTAAAAAATGGAAGCAAATTATACAATAGAGCTTATGATGTAACCAGAAAATGAAAGATTATGTAACCATCAAAAATGACGTTTTCAAGATATTTTTAATGACACCAAATGGAGAAAAAAGCATTTTAAATGGCATTAAGTGAAAAAAGGCAGGGTGCAAAACTGGTACATGTCATGTCAATTATTTTAAACCCAAATAAGAGAAGTATGAGTGTAGAAAAAAACAAGAAGAAACCTGCCAAAATGTTCATGACCAAATGGTAAGATTGACCAAATGGTAAGATTAACATTGATTTCTTTCCTACTTATTATTTTTATTTAGTTTTACTATGAGGTTGCATTAATTTACAATCTGAAAATAAAATAGTCTTTTTGAAAGATATTGACCCTGTAGCACCCAAAGCTGACGCATTTTCTCAGGCCATGTCGTCCTTCCGTTTGTTCTGCCCTCACCTTGCTCCTCCATCTTGGTGCCTTCTCCACCCGCCTCACTTCTGCCGTCCTTTCTGCTTGTCTAGCTGAGAGATCACATCCATGACCCAGCCAATGATGTGACCCTTCAAGAGACCCCTCGGAGTCCTATTTGTCAAGATTCATGTGCCCCTTCTCAATTCTTTACCACTCAATAGAGCAGCCCAGTGAGACCTACATACTGAGCATCTTAGAATGCTCTTTTCCTTCCTCCTGGTTGAAAGGCAGGGTTTTTATAAATTTGGAATTCATTCGACTAAAATTTATTGAGTGTCCAAGCCCTGTTCTAGCAGGTCCCTACCTCAAGGAACTGGCATTCTGGTGGGGGTGACAGATAATAAATAATCATACAAATAAGAAGAATATCAGCTGTGATCATGCCACACTAGGAGGTTCTAGGCGGCTGCTGAGATGATTGTTCAGATGTGTGATGGCAAAGACAAAAGGGAATGTCCAGATGCACTCCGATGATGAGGTATCTGGAAAAGTCCAGCTTCTCCAGGGCTCGTGCACTGGTGGTAAATGTTAGAAGAGGCCAAGAATTCTCGAGAAGAAAGCTGTGGGAGACTTGGAAAGGCAGACATGCCCACACTGGGCAGGGCCAGCTGACTCCCACTTCCTCATAATCCCCCCTCCTTCTCCCGTCAAGTGACGTGGGTTAGGAAAGAGACACCCGAAGAGGCTTGTAAAGGGATTTTTGAGACTCATATATCCCCGCCCGAAAGAGACTCCTGTAAATGGGCCGTAGGTGACCTGTTGCTTACTTCTTGTGTGAGTTACAGTTTTTTACCAGAAGAATAATAAAAGCCTTAAAATCACTAGTAGTCATAAAGGTTTTATCTTTATAAAGTTTCATCAGTGAATACCTTAGAGTCAGTTGAATGTACAATAGATTTAGGAAACTTGAGGCAGGGTGCAGTGAGAATCTAAACTATAAAGGAGAGAAAACCTCAGACTCACCTCTGCTTTCCCAACACAACACTGTGCGCGCACACACACACACACACACTCACTCACTCACACCCATCCTCCCTTCCTGGGTCACCTATGGGGTCACTTGAGCATGCATTCAGAAAAATCTCCTACTTTTCTGTAACTTCCATAACACTTCTCTCTAGACATAAGGGATTTCAACAGGGCAGAAAGCTGTCATTAAATCACCGGAAGACTCACTAAGCACCAAACAACAGAGCGGAAAATATTTGAAGCTGATTGTAACAGATTAAGGCAAAGGGTTCTGTCCTGAGGAATCACTCTTTGAACAGGATATCACGGGACCTAAGGGGGGTGTTGGGGGAAGGGAGAGAGCAGACATAAATCAAGGAAACAGCACACACCCCATTGCTCTTGGGCCCACGTAAAATTTTTAGAGAAAACTCTAGAAAATGAAAGTGGATCTAGCTCCAAATACATCCCAAATGTCCACTTCCAACTCCCAAGAAGCAGGAAGGTGGAGTGGAATAAAGCATCTTCCAGCTTTCCTTAAAATGTTTTAAATGAAAATGAACCCCTTGGACTCTGTTGCCCACTAATCTGGCCTCCAGCATTTCCTTTCTCTAATTATTTAAACCAAATAGCAAATTGACACTTAAGCAGATGCTGCCTTGTTCCCTGAATGTTCAGTGTAGGCTTTGTTTCTCCAAGTGTATTAATGGGCCTCAAAGGCAGAAGCCATAGCTGGTGCTCTCACTGAGCCCAGGGCTACTAAGGTGTTCAATATGTGTTTATTGATGGACTCAAACCAAACCTCAAAAATGTGAGGGTCTATAGATACATATTCCCTGTTAATAAAATGCACATAAGCAGCCAGACTGTGGAGAGAAAGGGTTTATGAGCCATTGGTCATCATCATAACGGTAAATAAATACCTCTTTGCAATTTACAAAGCACTTTCATAAACTTTATCTCTTAACTCCCATGACAGACATGTGAAATACGTATTGAGGTTAATTCTCCAGTCCCAGCACCTTTCTGAGACTATACCCAGATGGCCTAATTACTCAGTTCATAAAAGAGTATGCCCACTCTAACCCCAGGAATCCCAGATCAAGCTGCGTTGGCAGAAGCATACAGCAGTGAGCTTTCCTTGCAAGCCCTCAAAAAGACAGAGTCTGGACAGCAGCAGCTATAAACAGCAAAGTAAATTCACTGGGGAAGAGAAACTGTGGACTTTATTTTTCATATTCCTACCATTAATTGATTCATTTTGTGTTCGTGGGAATTTTTATTTTGTGTTTTTAATATAAATTTTTGAATAGTTTAACCCCTGCCCCACAAGTATCTGACACTTAAAAAAAAAAAAACGAACTACTAAAATGAGCTGGGGAAAGAAAAGCTAGAAAATGGATTATGCATCAAACTATTTCAGCTTGGCTTACTTTATTTTGACAACAAAGCCATAGCGTGAACCAAGAAGCTCATTAATAAACCCGTTCTTACAATGGTTCTAGACCAATTTTTCAATTTTAAAGGCTTTGAAAAGTGAGTTCAGGATTGTGCAGTTCTCCAAAATTTTCAGACTTTTCATGTTATAATGTCTATAATTTATTTTAAAGTACATCAGTGTAGGAAGTGTAGTGTGTGTGCACGCGCACAAGGGCGCGAGCACGTGCATGTGTCTAAATTAGTTTTAATCTACCCCATAGGGTAGGTTAGTTAACATTTGAAGAACCCTTATCAGAAATATAGACCCCAGGAGTATTAATTAACATTTGAAAGATCCTAATTAGAAGTCCCAACTCCAGGAGCTCCATGACAATCACTTCAAATATCAAATTCCCAATCTAAAATATAGGGTTCATTCATTCAGCATAAGGAATATTTGAAATAATTTCAAATATTGTTGAAATGAATAGTGTTCAAACACGCAGATTGGTTCGAAATACCACACAGGTATCTCCACTACAGCATAAGCGAAGTATAAAAATCTAAGGAGCCCAACAGTCCGCTTCAGTGGGAAACCCTGGCTTGGTCTCATTTTAATACTAAGTTATACTTGATAGAGAACTCTGTTCCCTGATCCAGCTGGAAAGCTGGCTAATCTTACCTCTAGACGGACTATCGCTACATCTGCCTGCAGTAAACCTTTCTTGCGAGGTGCGTTTAAGCGTATCAAAGGGTAGAGAACTAGAACTTCACCAAGATGACAAGATCCTAGCTATGACTGCTGTGGGCCCTGCTTGCTAATAGATGTTTGCACCGCAGCAGAATTCATTGTAACTTCATGGTAACATCACCTGGTAACAAGGTCACGGGGGAAGCGACCATGGCTCTCAGCTACCTACGATCCTTGGAGGCAACCAATATCCACCAAAGCAACATGACAATTACAAACAGCCAAACTGACAGGACAGTTTGCAACAGCTCGGCTTGAACTAATACTACTGGAATATGTCAGGAGTAGAATAATGTTTATGCCCCTGTACCTGCATTCAGCCCATAGGAAAAGACACTTCATCCTCCCTTCTGTGGGGAACTTTGGGGAAGGCATTTCCCTCTCTCTCTCTCTCTCTCTCTCTCTCTCTCTCACACACACACACACACACACACACACACACACACACACACACACACACACACACACACACACACACACACACACACACCATGCAGGTCTCAGATTCAGATTCAAGCCTAAATTATGGTCTCCAATCCATCTTTCACCGGGTAACGAAAGATGGATTCTTGGGAGCCTGCCTGAACATCACTTAATAAAACAGTCCACCATTCATCATTGGCTATGGATCCCTAGGTGTATATTCCACTGGTTGGAAACAGGGAAGAGGAAAGATGTGTGCTCCCTGAATCACTATCAGAATACTCTGCGCCCATCAAAATTATTTTTTCTAACAATATTTAATAACATGATAAAATATTTACAATGTAATTGTAAGTGGAAAAAAAGCTTAGTGTTCAAGAGGATATGTAGTATGGTTTCACTTTTGTTTTATAAATGAAGGATAATAAAAGAAAATATCCCCCAAACGTGTATCTGCTCATCTCAGAGAGGTGACACTGCTGAAGGTTTCTATTTTCAATCATTATACTTTCAAAATGCTTTACAATGAACAAAAGTGTTTATAACCAGTTAAAAAATATGTTACTGTAACAATTTAAATATTTACTCTTACCAGGGTGGGCTCTATACCACTGACGTTCAACAGGAATATAATGCAAGCCACATATGTAATTTTAAATTTTAAAAGTACAAAGAAACAAGTAAAATTCATTTTAATAATATATTTTGTATAACCCAATATACCAAAATATTATCATTTGAATGTGAGCTCAATGTAAAATTATTAGTGAGATATTTTATATTCTCTCTTTTGTACTAAATCTTCAAAAAATTTAGGGTATATTTTACACTTAGAGCACTAGCTGTATTTCAGATTGGCCACATTTTAAGGTCTCAATAGCCACATGTGGCCAGTGGCTGCTGAAATGGACAGCATAGCTCTGTACACTAGCAACAGAAGAATCAACATTGAGATCTCTCCTAATGTGCTTTAGACCTTGACATTCTCACATAGTCATATTTTAAAGTTGGGACTGCAAAGGCCCCTGTTTAGAAAGTAAATATTCATCCTTTACACCTCATTTGCTCACTGAGCCATCATCCTTGGTCAGGCACTTGGCTGGTGGCTGAAGATGATGAGGTGCAAGAAAGGGATTCTTGCCCCTCTGGTAGCCCACCGTCCAGTGGGAGAGATGAACCCAGATAGATGATTACAATAGCACATCGCAGATGTGATGACTATACATCCCAGGTATAGATGAGTACAACGGCATGGATAGAGTGCAGATTCCTGCAGGAGGGACAACTGGGCTGTCCCTGAAGATGAATGGAGTCTTGGCAGAGGCCAGAGAATGCGCAGCAGGCACAGATGCTGAAAGGGGCAGGCCTCTCTCTGGGAACAGGATGAGGTCAAGGGTGTGTGGATCCAAGCTGCCCTGGGAATTGCTGTGGGAGCTGGGAGCAGAGAGAGGGCAGAGGCCACGGGGTGGAGAATAAACAGGAGACACAGGATTAGATTCATGTTCTAGAAAGACTATTTTGACTGCTACATGGAGGGTGAACTGGAGCCAAGAGAGACTGGCAACGTGAGGACCGATTAGGAAAAGACAACCACACCCATGGGAAAGGGGGTGGTGCCTGGCCACACAAGTGGCCGCAGGGAATGGACACAGTGAACAGAGGTAAAATTAACAAAACTTAGCAAGCAACAGGGGGTGGGGTGTGAGAGAGATGGAAGAAGCCTCCAGGAAAGGTTGACTCCTACTGTCTGAGTCTGGCTGAGTTGGTGGACAGTCATGACCATAAACAATGGAAGCCCAGCCTGCCACATCCACCAGCCCAGAGAAGAGGCTTGAGCTTGGATCTCTCTCCATAACCAGCCCAGATGCCCTGTCAGGGGCCACTGCTCCTCAGGGCTGGGGTCCCACCCTGGCCCCTTGCCTTGACTTAGAAATCCCCTGAGGCCTAACCCACCTCACCAGCCCCTGCCCCAGTGCCCCTGTCTGGACAGAGCCACAGCTGCCCACCTGCCCATCTGCCTTCTTGAATTTTCTCTCCTACTAGGAGGCAAGGGGAAGGGAATCATTTACAGTCATTCCTCTTAAATATTTTTTCCTCTCAAATTTAATATCAGACTGATTAGAAAAAGTCACTTAGCAACACCAAAACACTCATATTTTCTTTCTAGTGCCAAAACCGTATTTCCAGCCAATGTAATTTCTTACATTAACTACAAACGTCCAGCATACACCAAAAAAACCTTAGAACTGTTATTCACATTTCTAGAACACTTTTAGTTTCTAAAGCACTTCACTGGTTTCCCATTTGCTTTTTTTTTTTTTTTTAAAGGCTTAAAACAATACAAATTTATTATCTTACAGTTCCAGAAGTCAGAAGTCTAAAGTGGGTCCCAACCCCTGCTCGTGACACGCCAGGCTCTTCCTGACCTGACTCGCTCGCTGCCCCTCCCTCACTGCTCCCGTCTCACACCCTGCTTTCCAATCAGACCCGCAGCTCCTGGATTGCATCACACCCTGTCTCTCACCTCCGTCTGCCCCTCTGCATGTGCTATACCTTCTGCTGGAAAGCCTTCCCCCACCTCCTTCACCTTGTTCATCTCTTTTCTGCCTTAGCTTCCACCTGGAACACTTCCAAGTCCATGCCCGCCCCACCCCAGGCTGCGTTAGGTGCCTTGTCCCTTGGGATCCTTAATGACTTGTCCACACCCTCCCCAGGCCTCCCCACACTGGATTAGAAGGGCCTGCCCATGTCTCTGCCTGCCTCCTGCTCATGAGACTGAGTAGCTTGTGGGCACATCCTGTGTCTTATGCATCTTCTTTTCTCCTTGCCCAGAGTCTAGCACACGTGTTGAATAGATGAAAAGCATCGTATGCTTACTCTTGGTAACAGGAGCATACTGGGTCGAATAGTGGCCTTCAAAAGATATGTCCAAGTCCTAACCCCTGTATCTGTGAGTGGCCTTATTTGGAAATGGGGTCTTTGCAGATGTAATTAAGGCTCTCTAAAGGAGATCATCCTGGATTTGAGTGGGCCCTAAATTAAATGACTGGTGTCCTCATGAGAAGAGGAGAGTCCACACAGAGATGCACAGAGAGAAGGCCATGTAATGAGGGAGCAGAAATTGAAGTGACGTGTCTACAAGCCAAGGAACGCTGAAGATGGCTGGGAACTACCGAAGGGTGGGAAAAGACAAGGAAGGATTCTCCCTCAGAGCCTGCAGAGGGAGCAGGCCCTGCCAACACCCTATTTTCAGAATTCTGGCCTCCAGAATAGCGAGAGAATAAATTTTTGCTGTGTTAAGCTACCACATGTGTGGCAATTAATTACAGCAGCTCTAGAAAACAAATACAAGGGATAAAGGTGACATAGGATATGAATGCATATATGATGCCTATACGCTAAGCAAAAAAAAAAAAAAATTGCCTGCTTATACTATTGTTCGATTTGGGAAATCCCCATAAATGCCTAACCTGCTTCACTCTCTCTGCTGGGTGAATCATCCATGATGGTAAAGTAAGCATCTTACTAGAAACAAGCAGGTTCATTTTCTTGACTTGACGGCTCTGTTTCTCCCACTGCACCCCCCCACCACTAGGTTACAGTCCACTCCCCACGGTGGAGTCAGGTCAGGTACTGTGACCTTGTGTAGTCCCTGCACCTATGACAGCTCTCCCCCCAGCCCGTCTTCCACCACTGGCTCTCCTTCCAACACCAAGCACTGCAGGTTCCTCCTCTCGGCCACATGCTCTCCCAGGGTAAGTTCCAAGATCACCCCATCCCAGTCCTGAACTTCCCACTCTCCCAGGTATATATTCCATGCAGCATGGACTCCAGAAAACAGAATCTAAGAGCATGTAATGAGCAAACATGTTTTCCACACTTTCCATGAGCTACCAATACACTGATAATGATGGTAATTGCTAATTTAGAGCAGCATTAATTAAAGAAGGAGGATCATTTCTTGTCTACCTACAACACATTTTCAGGTTCGAAATCTCAAAATCATACAAGGTATCCTTAAGAATGCCATTGGTCCTCAAGACATTTTCTTATTTACTTAAACTGAGAGTTGGGAGTTATCTGAATAAGTATGAAGATATGCTGGCCTCCACAAATGGTATCTTTTGTGATACATGGTTTAAAAAGTCAATATCTAATCCCACCATAATTTATTTGCTAATTGCATGCCATAGATAATATTCCTACTCTTTAACTCAGCCAGCACTCCCACTCTCCCCCAAAAAATAGATTTCAAGAATGCAGGGAAGGCAAACCAAGCGACATGTCCATGTTCCTGGAACGCCGCAGGAGCTTTTTATCACTAGGAATATGCCTATATGAAAATAAGATCCACACCCAGAAGCAAGATTAGCAGTTCTTTCCATGATGCAGGAAAGGCACTGTTGAGAACTCCAGGGTTTATTTTTGTAATTTTGACACAATTCAGTAATTTTCCCGAAGGTCAGAGGGCCGGCAGCAGTTGGTTGGTTTCCTCTGATACACAGTAGTAACATCTTTCCTGGCGGGTCCTCCCACCCTGGTTCAGGGCCCTGTTATCCTCCCTCCTGCTATTGCCAATGCCTCCTGCCCACTCCCTTCCCACAGCCTCTCAATCCATCCCCCCAAGATGCTAGAGCGTCTTTCCAAAATCCACATTTAAACAGGTCATGACCTCTTCAAAACTTGCTTCTCACCACTGCCTTCGGGATAAAATCTGAACTGCTTGGCAAGGCGTCCAAGGGTCCTGCTCACCCTCAGTCACCACAGCCTCGCCTTTACTCTGGCAGCAGGTGCACCTGAGCTCAGACCACAACAACTGTCACTTGAATTTCCGGATCATTTCTCTCACAGTTTACAGCATCTCCTACACTAAGAGATTGTTTTGTTGTTTGTCATGCATATAGCACTCTATTTCGTTTACGTTTGAAAGCTGCAGTCTCCATCCTTGCAAATTTGGTTATTATTTAAACTATTTATTTACTTTCATTTGTTTTATTTTTATTGGTTTTAAAATCCTGAAAAGACTAAAAAGCATAACAAGTTCCTTAAAAGTAAGCAAAAGCATTAAAAAAAAAAAAAAAAGGTGTGCTAACAGTCTTGTAGTTGGTGTAGAATGTCCTTGTTCTGAGAGACTCCTGCTGGAATATTAGGCTGTGACACAGCATCTGTAACTTTTTCTCGAATGATTCAGTTAAAGAAAAATGTGAATGTGAGAGGGTAAAATTTTTTCCATTGAATTTTAGGCAAACTTGTCCCAGGACAAATGGACCCCAAATGAGCTGACTCTGGGAGAAGCTGCTGCACCTGTAAGCCTTCCGAGTCCGTATCCTGCTCCCTCTCGCTCAGTAAGTCTCTGAGATCCCTGGTCAGATAACCCCTTGACCTGCCACTGGCTCCTCCGTGCCCTCCCCTGCCGACTTGATCCCCCTCCTTTCCAATAATATTCTGTCATCAATTGTCTTCATTCCTACAATTACTGTGTTTGGGGCTGCAGTCAGCTTCCCAGGAGGAATTGGAGAGCTCCTAGGGCCTAGCATCAGGCACACAAAAGGGATTCAAACACATTTTCCTAGAAAGAAGCAGTGAAGAAACAAGGAAATGAGTGGAAAGATACCATCTATTTTGTACAGAACTATATTCTTTTACTCACTAGGGCGCTTGGAAAAATGAGGTAATAAGAAATGAACTGGGCCTAGAAGAGCTTACACTTAGGGAACCTGAGGGTTTGAGTTTATAAGTAAGAGAAATGGGCTCTGGCAGCAGAGTTTGCTGCTATGTTGGGTCAAGAACCATCCCAGCAGACAGCAGTGGGGACAAGCTCTCTGGATGCAGGGGGTATCGACACTGGGAGCTGAGGAAAGGCCCCTGGGAGCACCAGTCATAGTGTTGTTCTCAGACTTGCTGGAACCTGCTGGCTTCAGCCCAATCCATCCCCGGTGGTTGGTTAAGCATCCCCTGAGCTGACGGCTTCTAGCCTTTTTTTTTAAAGTATAGTTGATTTACAATATTGTGTTAGTTTCACAGTAAAGTGATTCAGTTATACGTATATTTTTTCAGATTCTTTTCCATTATAGGTTATTACAAGATATTGAATATAGTTCCCTGTGCTATACAGTAAATCTGTGCTGCTTATCTATTTCATGTATAGTAGTGTGTATCTGTTAGTCCCATACTCCTAATTTATCCCTTGCCCCTTCCCTTTCCTCTTTGGTAATATCTAAAAAATAATACAAATGAATCTATATATGAAACAGAAACAGACTCATGGGCATCGGAAACAAACTCTAGTCTTTTTCTTCTCTGTGGATTCACTACTTTCCATGGGGCGCTCCTCAGAGCGGTTCTCAAAGCCAAGTACGCATCCCCATGTTACAGCAGACCCACAAAAAAGAACAGGGCTTTCACAGCCAAGAATGCTCACAGCCCTGAAATGAGAGATGGTGCAGAAATGAAAATCTCCAGTGAAGCCTGAGTGAGGACATTTTACAGCTACCTCACCTCAGACTATCGCATCACCTAGTACATTGTTTGACACCATCTTTACACCCATCACACCTTTTAATAAATCTTTTCTCAGTTGTTGAACCTCAACACAGTATAATTCAAAACACCTTCAGTCTTAAATTGGTCTTCAAAAAGCATTTCCAAATTCCACAATATCTTTCTTATTGGATAATCTATCAATGTATATACCATCTGCCATGTCTTCAGAATTGGTATCTTCGAACTCTTCAAATATTTTTTTAAATGTAAGGTTTGGGTAATTGGATCATAATCTGGATTCCTACCAACCTCTTCTCACAACCACCTTCATGGAGGGAAGGTAGAGAGGAGTGGAAACACAGCCCTTGCAGACACAGCAGACTATGGGTAATAAGTACCCATCCTGTCTCTAAACTTGATTCCTCAACTCTAAGGAAGTAACAGCAATTGTGCCAACCTCAAAAGACTGCCCTGGGTAGTCAAATGATATAACAAATTTTGGCTGCCGAGCCCAAACCATGTAGCAGTAGATAGTCAAACATGCCAGTCTTCTTCCCCATTCTAACAATAGCAAAGTCTGGTATTTACTGAGCACTTACTACATGTTTCATATATAGTAATTCATTAGTCTTCACAGCAATCCCGTGAAATGGGTTTTATTTTATAGATGAAACTTGAGATAAAAGGAGTTGACAGTGGCAAACCAAACACTGAAAAGCTACAGGCTGGAGAAATAGTTGAGGTGACTCTATTGCAGCAGAAGAACTTTGAACAATTACACTAAAACTATCTTCAAAGTGTTCAAAAGAGTCATGTGAGGTCACGGAAACAGTAACAGATAAGAGATTCAAAGGCTTGTGCTCCTGTCCTGACCCCATCATTTACTAGTTTTGTGACTGTTGTGGGAAACTCTCCAAAGGCCCACAATACGTTTTGAGACTGTTGCGTTTTCCTTTCTCCTAGGCACGTATGCACTTGCTAGATAGGGACCACTGATCTTGAAAGCAGGGAATTCCAAAGTCTTGGTGTCCCCTCCTGAAAGATAGGCTACATATCTGCAATGAGAGAGGAAAATAAATACCATCTGCAAATCTCCTGCCTCAAAAGCCCTTTGGTTTAGAAATTTGGCTTGCTTACATATGTCCTCCGAAAGGCAAAATGTAAGTTCCAATCAGATGGCAACATGGGCTCACAATTTATGATCCTAGGGAAAATTTTAAAGGCAGCTGTATGTCCCCTACCCTTGTAGAACCAGTTCCTCCAAGGCTTTGGCTGTAGACTTCAGGCAAGATTCCACTGATGTTCTTCTCCCCAATCCCTCCTCACGCCGCTGAGCAACACTGGGGCTCAGAAACACTTGACATGGGAAGATCACAACCCCCCCCCCAGCAGGCGGTAATAACTGGATATTATAGCCTGACATTGTCTGCATAAAGCCCTCTGAATTGCCTCTGTCTCCTGACAATCAAAAGAATTAATCAAGGTCTAATGCAGAAAAGAGAGATTTGTACTAGGTTTGGCAGGCTCTAGGCCACTGACTTTCATTGAATTCAGTCACTTAGGTTCCCTGAAACTTGAGTTTCTTATCCAAAAATAAGACAGTAATAATATCTATCTTGACTATTTCAAGGGCCACCAGGAAGATTGAATTTAGGAGGCAGCTTGGCATTGAGGTTAAAAGCTCGGATTTACGATCCAGACTGACTGGGTTCGAACTCCACCTCTGCTACCTACAAGCTACATGACTGTGGGCAAGTAATTTAACTTGTCCATACCGCAGATTCCTTACTTGAAACAGGAAAAAGCAAAGATCCTATGCCAGAAGGTGGTTGTGACAATTCAATTGGTTAATAGATGTAAAGCATTCAGAATGGTGCTTGCCATATAGTTAGTTAGTGCTTACGTAAGTGGTAGTTATTATTATGTGAAAGCACTAAAAAAGCCAAAACTGTCATCCAAAGATACTGGTACACTGTGGAATGAGCCTTCTGTTCACTTTCTAACAGGAGCCTAGAAGTTTGCTTTTAGAACACTTCAACATATGCCCGGCCCAAATCACCAAGTCAAGGTTCCCATTCTGCTTTCTGTCACCCCGAACAGAAAGGATGACCACTTCCTGAGGACGGTGGTGAAAACTGGAACCATGTGTTATAACTAAATAGCATTTTCCGGCAAATGAAGCACTGGATGAGTATTAACCCTTCAATGATCACCACCAATTCACAGGACATCTTTCTCTACCATCCCCTCTCAGAGGCAGACATGAAAAAGTCTAGGCCATAAAAATCCACATGCCAGTGATAAAAATCCTCACTATTTCTGAAAAATCACTGTGAAATTCATCCCCAAACCCTCACTGCCTCAGTTCCTGGGATTCAATGACTGAACAATCTATAAACTATGACCTCAATGATTCCATGACTTAACTTCAAATGTAAAGAGAGAGAAAAAAAAAAAAAGTTTGAGTCAATGGCTTAAACTGCAAAGCACACAAATAGACCCAAGCCATATGATCTTATTGTATAACATGGTGGGAGAGATACTGGATATCAGCAGTGCCAGGCACCCAGAAGTCTCCATATGATCATCGCATCTGTCAGTCACTTCAATTTTAGCAGGCAGCACGTTAGCTAACATTACCTAACACATATAAGGTGCTCCATAAACAGTCGTTAGAGTTGGGGTTTCCTAAACACTTTCACATACATTATAGGGCTTTTAAACCTCAAACTACAAAATAGGCATTTTTACTTACACACTCTCATTTCGCCATTAGTGAAACAGAAGTTCTTATTGGTTCCAGGATTTGCCCAAAATTATAACAGAGCTAATAAATGACACAAATGCAACCCATACCTGCATCTCACGATTGAAGACTAGTGTGTGTGATGTTGTTACTTAAGTATAAGAAAATCACAAGTAACATGGATTTGTTCAGATTAGACTGTCACACAACACCCCACTCCCACCCTATGGGCCTTGCCATGGTAAATGCAGTTGTAGCAAAAATACATTCTCACACTTTGATCAAAATTGGACAATGTACGTGAGAAGGTCAACACTATGCTAGCAGCAGGCCAGCTGAGAACCTGTCTCAAGAGGGAGATTTGACAAGAAGAGGAGAAGGCAAATAGGGTTCTGGGAGGAATAAGCGCAGGAGGATGTAAGCTTGTCAGACCTCTCCTCCCCCACCTTCTCAAAGTCCTCCCTCGACCCATGGCTCCTTGGAGGGGCTGCAGCATTTCTTTTCATCCCTTCAATTCTAGGAGGTTGTGCTGACTCCCCATTTCCTCACCTCCCACTCACTCCAATCTGTTTTCTTAGCACTGCTCATGAAATTGTTCTCTCTGGTACAAAAGAATTTTTCCCCTTCACTTATGAATAACATTAGTATGACAGAATATAAGCACTCTCCTTTCCTTTCTGTCATTTCAATCAAGTCACTAATTCATATTCATTATAAAATGACTGGAAAAAATAGATAAGAAAAATAAAAATTGTTAAAGTTTTAAATCATCCAGAATTCCACAGTCAAGAGATAACTGCTATTAACACGTTGGTGTATTCTTTCCAGACTTCTCCCATCATACCAACACATATATACACATATATCTTTACAAAACAATACCAGAATATGACTATTTTAAGACCTGTTTGCTTTTAACTCAAAATATCATGCACAGCTTTTCATGTTAGTACATGAAAGCATGTAAACATCGTCATGAATTTGGCTTAAACTATTTAATTAATTCTCTATTACTGAACATTTAGGTGGTTTCCAACTGTTTGTGATTACGGGCAACACATATGAACATTCTTGCACATACATCTTCAGGCACCTGTTTTATCATTTCTTTAGGATAAATGCTAACAAGTATCTGATTATCTCATTTAGCATTGAGAGTCCCTTGATTTTTAAGATAAGTTTCAAATGCATTAGCTGAACTCATTTTTAATCTTATCTCCCTCTGCCCCATCATTGCCCCACATATACTGTTGACACCTTTTGCTGTTTTTACCCTCCTGTGCCTTTCCTCCACTTCACTTATCCCTTCCCTCTCCTTTCTCCAGTATTAAAATATCACCTTCTAGAAGTCTTCCATCATCCTGATCCTTTACCAGTACAATCAATATTATACTACTGCCCCTTATAATCATCATCATTATCATCATCACATACATATAGCAATTATTTTGTGCCAGGCAATATTCTAAGAATGTTACATAGATATGTCATTTTATCCTTTCAACAAATCTCTGAGGCAGCGACTTAAACCCCAATTTTACAGACAAACAAACAGACTTAGATGCTTAGGTTTGTTAGAATTTCTGAATCTATGAGTACTTACACAAAATTTTAAACTAAATAAATACATGTGAATATGTGCAGCTCTAACTCAAGGTACAACTTTAGCTGTTTCAAAGAATAAATTATTTTTCAAAAAAACTTAAAAGTGATGTCATTATCTAGAGGAAAGAACTATAAGATGCAATGAAAAGGAACTAAGCAATTTAAGGTAAGGCTATTTGGATTTAAAAAAATAGAAATGAAGGTGAATTATGAGTATTCTAGGTTAAAACTCAAGTTCCAGAATCTGGTAAGCACTTTAATTGCCTTTACACATCAGTAAGAATTGGGGAAAATCCAGCCTATATACACCATTTTAGTTTAAGTATCATGCCTTTTCATCAGGTACTTAACATCCTATAATAAAAATCAATGTTATTACTTTATTTTACCCAGTTAGTCAAAAGGAAAATTGGAATCCCTACTCATAAGAAAACAAAACCAAAACAACACCCCATTATATAGCTGTTAAGCATTTATCTAAGCACATTACATTTTTAAAGCATTCAACAAGTAATGAGTTGAAATTGGAATTGAATTTGTTTTTATTGTCAGAATGTGGAAGTAAACCATTCACTGAATAAGTTATTCAACTATTAAACCTTGACCAAAAAAAAAAAAAATTATTGTTAATTGTTTAAACTTCAATAAAATTAAAACAACTTTGTTTTCCTTTCCAATTAGCTAACAAAGCCTGCATGACTTTCACTAAATCACTTAGTTTCCACCAAAGGTAAAATACTAGACACTCAATGAAGAAGGTGGCTTCCTGAATGGTGAGGTCTGTGCCAGGTGGTGTGAGAAGACAAGACACAATCGACCCCACCCGAGGACATCAACTTCTGAGGAGGAAATAGACATTACAGTTATTCTAAAACAAGCACAGTTACACCATGTATCAAACAACATTGCATAACTTTTGAAATAAAAAACTATCATCTACTTAAATGCTTTCCTTTTCACTTTACAACTTGTATGCCTTTTGAATTTTGCACTATTTGGATGTGTTACCTCTTAGAAAAATAAGCTTTTTAAGCTATAACATGGGGAAAATGATTAAGAAAAACTAAAATAACAGTTTGGCACACCTGATTTGGTGGAGAATTCCTACCTGCTACGCTTGTGAACAGCTACAAAGATTATCCTTGTCCAAAATATGTGTATTAATCTCTCTATCTCTCAATACTTGTAGTACATCTAAAAGTTTCCCACAAAAGAAATCCTAAAAGCCAAAATAAGTAAAAACTTGTCCAGCCTCTCTCCATTCCAAAGGCATGACCCAGAGAGGCCACTAGAAATACTAATTTTTTTTAAGTCTTGGTGGGGTTTTCTTTTAAGCTTTAAATTTATTTTAAATTAAATTTTAATTTAATTTATTTAGCAGTTCCTTGATAATTTAAATTCATTTGAATAGATAACGGTTCGAAATTCGAAGGGAACAAAACTTTCCCCTTCTACCTCAGTCTCCAGTCACCCAGTTTCCTTTCCTGAAGGCAACGATCAGTGTTACCAAGCTCCTATGCATCCCCCCAGAGGCCTTCTTAAATCTAACTCCACCCCCAACACACTAGGCTGGAGAAAATTTAATATCATTTTAAAGAAAAAAATTTTTCAGGTATAATCATGATTTTCATACAAATATAAAATGAATACATGTTAAAATTTTCATTATAACTTATTAAATAATGAACCAATAAGGCGTTAGAACCAGTTTAAAGAGGAGATCAAAGGACGACACCTATTTAGACAGGTAAGGAATGCCAAAGTGAATTTACAAATGGATACAAAATGAATCTGTCCATATAGCAATAATCAGTTGCATCCCACCAGGCATAACTGACTTGCATTTCTGTAAACAATAATCCTTTCACTAGCATCAGGTTTCTACAACTTACAGAGTTATAAAATAACTCAAAGTCAATGAAAGACGGAGATAAGCAGGAAGGATGTATTCAGACAGAACACTGAGTCATCTTTGCCCATTTTGGTCTTTCACCATTTTTCCTGATGGTCACTTAGGTGGAGTCCTTACCCCCTCCACTATACTCTATGGGAAGGTGCAGAGATCTATCTCACAACAGAAAATTCAGGAAGACTCCTCCAGTCTTTGGTCTACACACTGCTGACGTGTTCAATGTCCTTGTGGTAGTGCTATGAGGGAAAGGGGCCTTCCATTGTTTCCCAGATGCTTTATTTTGGGTTCTCCAGAAGCAGACCCAGAGATAAGGACTTGAGGGAAGGTACTTTATTTAAGAGGTACAGGTACCACTAGTATGGAAGGAAGGAAGGAAGGCAGGCAGGGAGGGAAAGACGGCAATTAAATTATTGGGCAACTGGAGCTTAATCCCATAGGAAAATTATGAGAAACATTGCAAAATACCCCCCTCAGGGTGTCCTAACTAAGAGGTGAGGGAGCTGGGGCATTTATACTCTGGCTCCCTAGAGTCATTGGAAGAGGGCTGCTCCCAGAGGTGTTAATTCTCTGGCACCTTTGGCTGACTTTGATGGAGAGCAGAGCAGACCTCCATGAGCAGGAGAAATACCTATGCCAAAAAGATGTACATACTGGCAGACAGAAGCCTGAAGGAACACAGGGAAGCAATGGGGTCTGGAGATGTAGGCAAAGCACGAAGAGCATCTGCCTCACATGCCGGGCTTGGATGTGAGAGCCTTGGCTGGGCCTGGAAGCTCTGAAACTGGAAACCTAAACTTTGTGCCCCTCATGGCCTCCCTCCTCTGGGGTCCTGCCCCCTCCTGTCCCAGGTACTGTGAAGGCACAGGACACGGGTCCTAACTACTTACAAAACCACCAATCCCCTGTCCCTGTCTAGTCCTGGGTCCACTTCTCCTCTCCTCTTAGAGATTTGGCCTCCCTGCTCCCAAAGGCACTCACCTCTCTAATTCCCGATGAGACCACCGAAAACCAAAGCCAAAATAGCATGCTGTCTTCAGTCAACTTTGAAGCACATTTCCCTGGAAGCAAAGGAAGCTGGAGTCTCAATCCCCTTCTTGAAACAGAGAGAGAAAACAAGGAGAACAAAACACAAGCTCATGTTTCAAACTTTATCCTGCCATGTAGGCACTCTGCTCCAAGCTGCTTGATAGAGAATGAGTAGTAAAAATGCAGCATCATCTTCAGTTGACTGTGATCTGGTGGTTTCTGCTGAAGACCACTCTCCCCACTTGCTTCTGGAATGCCCCAGTGAATAACAGAACAAGAATTTGGCTAAGCTGAGGACTGCTCTGGTCTCAGCAGCGACCCAAAGGCAACCCCCCCTTCCATGTTCGGAGGGTAGTATTCCTTAGGTTGCCCCTTCCTCCCCACCCCTAAGCCAGAGCTCTAGGGCATATTTCTCCTTAACCCAGGACTGGGAAGTGGTAGCTATAGTCCCTGCCTTCTCTCCACATTTCATTTTCTCATTATTTTAGTTAATTTACTCTTCTATAGTCTATGGTGAGAAAAGAAAGTAGCTACCATATTTTGAGAGCCTAGAAAACATCAGCAGCTTCAAACACATTATCTCTTAAAAACCACCACAACCCTGCCTTGTAGGAAGCATTATAAGGTGAGAACATTGAGGTCCAGAGAGGATAAGAGATGTCCCTAAGGTCACAGAGCTACAGTTGGAACTAGAGTTCAAACCTACTCCATCTGACATTTTCCACTGTACCATGATAGGTATTTTATTTATTAAATCCTGCCTGGCTTTCACGTCTTCTAAGGCTAAAAGTTCATGCAAGGATGAAAACAATAGAATTTTCTCTCAATTTTTTTCAATTTTTTTCAAATATTTGAGCTCTTTCCATTATAATGATGACAAATAGAAATAAAGTTGAAGAAAATTCATTACATCAATTAGTGGCCATCAAAGTCAATTCTCCATGCTCCAGAAGCAACATTCTGCCAAGCAATTAACAATTTAACTTGACAATCTTGAGAAGAACAGTCTCCAGTGCCTTTCATCAGGCAGCACAATGGTTCCTTCCACGTAATATTTCATCTTTTTTCTATGCTCATAGGATGGAGTGACTGCACTGAAAAGATCAGAGGCTTTGCTGACGGACTGACCTGATAACTAGCAGTGGATCCTGAACAAGGCATTCATTCAATCAATACGTGCTTCCTGGGCACCTAAGTACCAGGCTCTTTTGGGCAACCGGTTCTGACTCACAGAAACTATGCGGTAATAAACGTGTGCTGGTTTAAGCAAGTTTGTAGCAATTTGTTATACAGCGAGAGAAAACCGATGCAAAGCACAGGCTGCCCTGAGAAAGCTCAGGCTTGAAACTAAGTGGTGAGAATAGGCCCCCCTGAGGAATCGCATTTAAGCAGAAGCTGAAAGGTGAGCAGGATCAGCCAGGAATGTTGGGGAAAGAGAATTCCAAGTCCCTTCACCTTAGCTGAGCCCCATTTTCCCCAGATGGAAAATGAGAATTTTCTCTAGGTACCCACCAACAGCTGCCTGCCTTGACAGCTGTCCTGAGGACTGAGTGACAGAGTGTGTGTGGTGTGCTTTACCAGGTGCAAATAACAAGCCCAGTTACAGTGATGGTTGGTGGAGATGTTATTACCACTGGTGTTTTATGAATAAAGTTCTACTACCGAATGGCTCCCAATGGTCAAAAAAGCATATGAATGAGCATTTCCTGCCCATAGAGTCTACTCTTTTTAACCCTCCTCTGGCTGGTCCAGGCCTTTCCCTGGTCAGGCTTTCCTAGGCCTTCTCATGCAGGAAGGGGGAAGAGGCTGGGTGAGCCCTCTTACCAATCATTTTGCAGATACATTTGTTTCTCTGGGGCAAACCACTGTGGCATTACTGGCCGGTTTTCTTATCAGCAAATAGCAAATAATTCCATACTTAGCTCTGGCGGCCCTGCTTTCTGATTCAGTTCACTCCCCTCTACCTAATTAAAATGCACTTCCCAAAGGCAGGGATTGTGACAGATCTTTCTTTATGTTCCCAATACCACGAAAAGTATTAGAGGGGCTATCCCATCCCCCCCCCCAGCCCCACACACACCAAAGTCTGATGGACCAGTTCCTAAACACCCTCCAGATCCCAGCTCAGAATCACAGCCCCTGAGAAATCATCCCCCACCCCAAGTGGTGAATTAATAGTCTCTTCTCTCTGCACCTTGAACCTGCTTCCTGATCAGACTGTATCATAATTTATTCATTGGTGTTGTCTCCTCAACTAGCTGTTTCTTGAGCTCTAACAGCATTTTCAAAGCCTCCGGTGTGCTAGAATCTGGGCATACAGTAATGAACCTAACACAGTCCCTGCCCTGGAGGGGACGCAGGATGTAAGCAATGAGTTTGAACATAATATGGTAAGTGCTTCGATCCATGTGTGTCCCAGGTGCTTTGAATCTGAAAGGACAATACCTGAGCCCTGAGAATCTAATAAGTCTTCCTGGAGGAAGCAGCAGGGGATCTGAACTCTGAAGGGTGGGAAGGAGTTAGGCAGTACTATGGACTGAATTGTGTCTCCCCCGCCAAATCATATGTTGAAGCCCTGACCGTCAATGTGATGGTATTTGAAGGTGGGGTCTTCAGGAGGTAATAAGGATTAGATGAGGTCATGAGGGTAAACCCTTCACAATGGGATCAGTGTCTTTACAAGAAGAGCTACCAGAGAACTTGCTCTCTCTCTTTCTCTCCCTATCATGTGAGGACACAATGAGAAGGTGTCTGCCTGCAAACCAGAAAGAGAGTCTTCACCAGAAATCAACCACACTGGCACTCTGATCTTGAACTTTCCAGCTTCAAGAACTGTGAAAAATAAATGTCTATAGTTTAAGCCATCCAGTCTATGGTATTTTGTTATGATAGCCTAAGCAGATTGAGACAGATGGGCAAAGAGTGATGGGCCTGGATTTTCTGTCAGAAGCAACCATTTAAGGAAAGCCATGGCGGCATGAATCAGCACAAACTATGGAGGAAGCTATCAGAACTGCATGTGACGAGTGTGCAAAGTTGAGATAAGCAAGACTGTATGGCCCAGGTGATGATGGCAGTAAATGCCCAACTGACAGGAACCCCCTTTCTCTGAGAAGCCCATCTTCATCCACAGGATTAAGCTCCCAGCAGCCATGCTTCAATCCCATGACCGTCCTGGGCACAGCTTATTTGACTATGGTGCCCATGTGACCCAATCAGATCTTCTCTGGTAAATTCAGAATTGCTATGAGAATCTCCCAATAAGACCAGCACGTTCTCTTGAATAGACACGAAAATGTAAAAGCTATGTGGTGGCCATGCACAGAGAGAAGCATACAAAGGTCTTTTCACGATGAGAAGAATAAAGTAAATGGGCCTGGCAAAGAAGGAGCCAGAAAAAGAAGAGAAGGATATCTAGAGTCCATGAAAGATCCTTTCTAGTTCTTGCCTCTGGTCACTTGAAATACCCCCAAATCCTTCTGATAAATTCCTTTTTTTCCTTATATGCTTCAGCGGTTTGACTTGGTTTCTGTGACTTGCTAACCAAAAATGTTGATGTATCTCATTTCTCTGTCCAAGGCCCCCCCTTCTCTTAATCATCTTCTCTTTCCTCTTAGATAATCATCACCTAGCCCCTGGATAAAAATACCATTTATATTCTCTCAAGTGCCAAATTTGCCTTCTTCTCTCGCATATCCAACCGCCTACTTCACATCTTCACTTGAATTAGCTAAAGATATCTCAAACATATCACATCCACCAGAATTCTTTGAGTCCACCTTCTCTCCTGAAACTGTTTCCCCCCAGTCTTTCTCATCTCAGTAAATGACATCAGTATTTACCATTCCTCAAGCCAAACACTTGGAATTATCCTTATTTTTCCCTTCCCTCAGTGCCCTCATTCGGTCTTTCAAGAAGTCCTACCACCTCTATCTATAAATTCTATCTCAAACTGCCCCATGTCTCTCTATCTTCTAAATCCAAGCCACCAAAATCTCTTACTGTTCTACCTCAGTCATCTCCTAACTTCTCTCCCTCTGCCATTCTTCCCGACCCCCTCCCTTTTCTCTACTACAACCAGCATGTACACACAATCATTATTCTCAGAGCTGCCAGAATAATCCTTTTAGAATATGTCAGGTCATGGCATTCACCCATTTAAAACCTTATAATGGCTTCCTATTGCATTTAAGAGAAAGTATTTTAGTCTATAAGTCCTGATATGATCTGGTCCCTATCTGACTTTTCTCATATTACTCACCTTCTTGCTTACCAAGCTTCAGAAACTGGTTTCTGTTGCTTTCTTTATTTTATTTTCTTTTAAAAATATCTAGGTATTTTTTACCTCAGGCCCTTTACATCTAATGGTTCCACTGTATCCTGTTTCCTCCTTCTTATCATTCAAGGATCAGTTCAAATGGAACCTCCTCAGAGAAGATGCCCTGATCACATGTGTAAATTAGGACCAAGATTAACTATCTCACATATGGCTCTATTTCTTTCAAGCACTTGTAGCAATCTGAAAAGATCTTGTTTATTTGTTGTTTACCTGTTTGTTACCTGAATTCTCCCACTAGAAAAGTCATCACCATGGAGGCAGGCACCTTGTCTGTCTCATTCACTCTGTAGACCAATGTCAAGCCCAATGTCTGGAATATAGTAAACACTCAATGAAAATCTACTGAGTAAATAGATGAAACCAAGGACAACACTGAAGAGTTTTAAATGGGAGAGTAACATGAAACATCTTTCCTGCGTCATCTATGTCCAACAACGGTATGGAGGATGGATTTAAGGTGGGAAGAGTCCATGTTTTATTCATCTTTGATGAATTCATCCCAATGTCTAGTATGGGATAGTCCAGTCTACTGTTATATAATAATGAGATTCCCAAGCAACATCATTTTATCAAAAATCTCATTAAAAACAGACTTGTTTTGGTGTGTTTGGATAGGAGATGGAGAGTTAGAGATATATAACACAAAGGTATTTTTCTTGTATGCATTTCATTAATAAAGGCATAATTTTAATTGAACATGCATTTTATTAAGACAAAAATAATAAATTAATTTTTTCAAATAAACAAAAAAAGTAAACATCTGAACGCACCAAATTTTTTTTTAATAAATTCTCATGATAACCCTTGAATTATAGAGTTTGAGTTTGAAGGAGACGTAAAGATGACCTGGTTCAGTCATCTCGAAGAACAGATATGGTAACAGGCCTGGAGAAATTGAGGGTTCAAGACCAGAACACAAGCTATAACCCAAATTTCTGACCCTCCATCCTGGACACCATCCATTCTACCACCTTGAGTTGGGAAGGTGACACTAAGGACAGAGTTGGCAAGATGGTGACCCAAAGCAATTCATGTCAAAGTTGGCAAAAAGCCATTGGGCTATTTGAGTCTAAAACTTCAGGCTCTGACTTTTGTGATTTATTCATTAAAAGAAAATTCTTCTTAATCTCAATAAAAGAGGATATTTCCCCAAAAGAAAAGGAAAGCCAAGTCTTGCTTAACATTGGCAAGTCCACTTTGAGCCCTTTTATAGTCCACAACCAGATGTGCACTTAGAGAAACCATCTGTTCCATTTAGGTTGCAAAACAAACCACATATAAAGGAACTCTCACCCCAGATCCTTCTCTGAATGTGAAAGGAAATAATAGGGTAAACCATAAAACAGAAGTCGAAGAGATAGACAGGTAATTAGATGGATAACACAACAGAAATTGCAATCAATGGCAATAGATGTGGGTGTTTGATAAAAGTTGGTGGATAAGAAAGGTATTGAGACTGTGGCTCCATGTGTTTCAATTAGAAAATTCTCAGTAACTGAGGCTTTGGGGAAAGTCTGTCAGTTTGGAAACTTTTGCCTACGGTCATGTTCACTTCATAGACACCTACTTCAGTATCATTATTTTTTGGCCTTTTGACTTCACATTCCAGCTCTCTCTTACTTACTTCCTGTTATTGCTTAAAAGTTTGTAGCCTTTATTTAAAATTCACTTTGTTTTTAGCACTCATTCAGGGAAATAAACACCAGAAAAGCTGCATTTAGCATGTCTTATTAAACTGCTTCTGGATATTTTTTGCCATACTAGCAGCCTGCTTAGAGCTTTAAAATGGATTCCCCTATTTCAACGTTGTTTTCAGGTTGATTGGCTGGAGTGTGGCTGGAGTATTCACCACGTGGAAATTCCTCTTGGTACATGATGAACTCAATTGCGCTCTTAACCCAAATCCAAGAATGTGGGCCAAATTTAGCTTTCTGCTGAAAATCCTATTTACCACAGACATGTCTTAGTGTTATCAGCAGCCCTGAATCAGGAAGGATTACAATACCATGACTATTTTACTGGAGAGTTACAAGAACTTTATTCTACTGTTTTCAGTGTGTGTAAGCAACCATCGAGGCATTCGTTCAATCAGTGATTACTGAGTACCCATTCTGTGCCAGACCCTGGGCTAAATGCTGAAAATACCAAATGATTCATAGTTACTTCCACAGCTCCTGTCCCCAGAACTCATCAACCAGTGCAACGGGTTGGTGTAATAGCCAGACCCCGCAATTCCCACCTCCTGATATTCATGACCTTACAGAATCTCTTGCCCTTGAATGCGGGCAGGATCTGTGACTTACTTCTAATCAGTACGATATGGCAAAGATGATAGGACATCACTCCCTATGATTAAGTTACATCATATAAGCTTCATTCTTGCTGGCTTGATAAAGTACGAGGCCATGTTGAGGAAGCCCACATAGCAAGGAACCACAGCTGACTGTGAACTGAAAGTCAGAACCCTCAGTCACACAGCCACGGAGAATGAATTCTGCCGACAGCCTCAATGAGCTCAGAAGTGGATTCTTGCTGAGTCGAGCCCCCAGATTAAAACACAGCCTGGCTGACACCTTGATTGCAGCCTTTGAAGACTCTGAGTAGAGGACCCAGCTAAGCTGTGCATAAACTCTTGACCCACAGAAACCATGAAATAATCAATGTGTGTTGTTTTCAGCTGCTCAGTTTGTGGCCATTTGTCACACAGCAATAGAAAACAAACACAGCAAACTATAGCCTATGAGCCAAATTTGTTCTGCTGCCTGTTTCTGCATGCCCTACAAGCTAAGGAGGATTTTAAATTTTTTAAGTCATTGAAACAAATCAAAAGAAGACTATTTTGTGACACATGAAAATTATATGAAATTCCAGTTTCAGTGTCCGTAAACAAAGTTTTATGAGAAAACAGCCACAACCATTCATTTGTGCATTTTCTAGGGCTGCTTATGCACAACAGTGGCACTGTTGAGTAGGGGTGAAAGAGACCAGATAAACCAAAAAGACTAAAATATTTACTATCTGCCCCTTTTCAGGAAAAAAAAAAAAAAGTGCTAGCCCTTGATCTAGTGGAAGGGACAGACACTTAACTCGACAAATTACAAACTCAGAAGAGGCATGGGAGCTGGTCCTACTGTTGAGTTAGAGAGTTTTCCAGATGGAAAGTGGAGGAAGGATATCACAAGGAAGGATCAAAAGTAGACAGACAACAAGTTTTGGGGAAATCATTGCATATAATAAGATCCGCAATTTAATCCATATCTCTAAACTGTTATTGTGGTTTGCCTAGGGCTCTTGGCCAAATCATGTCACACATGCTTCTGCCTAAATGAGTCTGGTGATACAGCTGCATCCCCGCTTCCAAATGCCATGAAATCCACAAATGATCACTTTCCAAATTGGAAAGCATTAATCTTGTACTGCCATTCTTGTTTGGGGGGTGCAGAGGGGGGATATTTCTCTACAGTTTAGTGGCTACAGATCATAGTCTGTTATTGGGTTACTTAAAGATTCAATTTCACCTCATTTTCTTGAATGCTCTACTCCTATCTTTGACACTCACGTCTGTTCATTTGTAGGTGGAACTGAAGTTTGAAAAAAAGACACACAGTCAGAGCGCCACCCAGGGATTACCAGTTAACTGGCCTTACAGGGTGAATTTGTCAGGGTCTGGCCTTCAGTTTCTAAGTCTACAATCTCCTCATCAGTGCTATATGTCTGTCGTTATTATTATGATACTCTCAGATTTTATCAGGGGTTATAGCATCGTGTGCCTCCAAACTAAATGACCCTCAAACTACTGCATATTCTGTGACTGCACGTTACAATTTTTCTGTCTCCTTTGTGTTCTTGGGTGTGTGGGCACCTCTCCCTTCTGCTGGCCACCTTCCAGTAGCATCCACACTACTAAATTGCTGAGAGCTTAGAAAGGGATAACATAGGTCTTTAAATTATGGGTAAAACAATAATCTATAGAGAAAGAGTGAGGGCCTAAAGTGTTCTTCAATCACTTAAATGATATGAATTTACTATATTCAGTTGGTACCCTCTTTGGCTTTGAGGAATCCTTTTATGCTCTTGCCTAGTTATCAATTGCATTCCAGGGAGCTAAGTTCAATATAAGTTAGAAGTTACTACTCTGCTCTTGAAATGCTCAGGGACAGTAGAAAAGGGAAAACAGAACTCTATCATGCAAATGATTGATCTTCATTCAGTACATACCTGTTTACAGTCAATCGATCTACATTGTGTGTTATAAGAATTTCTAATCAATGTCCTTCAACTTAGATCTAAGTTTGAGGAATTCAGCAAATTGATTAAACCAATCAATGGCTCCATATCGTTAGGGGTTTATGACATTTTCAGAAGCTCAGCAGTTACTTACAGGCAGCAGCAAAAGACAGGACAGTATTGTGGCTGGCTGTCTGCCAGTGTCCTTGGATGGTAACTTTCCCCTTCTTACCCCTTCCTCCCTGGGCTCAGCAGGAACTAACAGGCTCTTACTGTTTACTTACTATTTTTAGTTTTAAAATATGGGAGGTGGGACAGAAAATGGGCAGGGAATTCTGTTCAAACAAATATGGAAATAGTGACCAACTGTCTCCATTTGCCTGGGACTGGGGAGGTTCCCAGGATGTGGGAATTTCACTCCTAAGACAGGGAAAGATCCAGGCAAACTGGGATAAGTTAACCACACTGTATATGATACTAATTGTGCTGTGATTATTTTTTTTAGAAATCCATAATTGAACTGAAAAGGAAAAAGGAAGATGGTTTTCTAGCAAAAGTAAAAAGAGAAAAACACATTAAGAGGCTCCTGGTGGTTCCACTGATTGGAAAAGTTTATCAGTGAATATCAGTTACTACTGCTTGTGGTAACTTGACCTTCCAAGTCTTCCTTACCTCTGAATTTCCCCGCTAAGCCCACATCTTTCTCTTCTAAAATACAAATCTCCCTTGCCAACGGTGCCCGTAATTTAAAATACTTCAGCATAGAAAGTGCAGCACAAAGCACGTTTTCAGTAAGTTTCACTCCAGGATCCTTGTAAACGGAACTCACACTCCTGAGGATGCTACTGTGTAAGCATTTCCATTATCCTCATCTCAGTTAACACCAGAAGCTTTGATAATTAACATCATGAGAGTCAGAAATGAGCCATCACTGGTGAAATTAGTGGCTTGTTAGTTAGCCTCGGGGATATCAGAAAGGGACTCTCACTGGTAAAATTCACAGTATTCAAGAAGATATGCGAGTTGACAACTATTTTAGAGACACTGCAGCTATATTACTTTCTTAAGGCTGCCATAACAAAGTACCACAAAGTACAGTCCTGGAGGCTAGAAGTCTGAAATCAAGGTGTGGGCAAAGCCATGCTCCCTCTAAAGTCTCTAGAGAAGAATTCTTCCTTACTTCTTCCTAGCTTCATCTAGTGTTTCTCTGCAATCCTTGGTGTTCCTTGGTTTGTAGCTGCGTCATTCCAAATTCTGCTTCCATCTTTACATTTCCCGCCCCATGTGTCTCACTATCTTCACACAGCCTTCTTATAGGACACTAGTCATTGGACTTAGGGTCCACCCTAATCCACTATGACCTCAGCTAACTACATCTGCAAGGACCCATTTCCAAATAAGTTTCATTCTGAGGTTCCAGGTAGACATGAATTTGGAAGCACACTATTCAGTCCATCACACTTCCCATGCCTAAAGAGGGTATAAGACCTTAACAAGCCTCTAACTCTAGAGATGGTGCTTGAGAGCTGACTTCTAACAGTGTCCAGCTATTGGGTTGAAGGATTTCTGGTTGCCTGATAATAACTAGATGGCATACCTCTGGCATACAGTTGTCAGCCTCACATGAACCTTTCATCAAAGTGAAGTTCATATCACTGAAAAGTTCAGAAAGGTCAGAGTTCATGAGACTTTCAGAACATTTGAATGCATTGTCTTGCCTGCTAGACAATATATGCTTGATGAATACATATTTGTACGTGTGTAAGAATTTGGTCTAACACTTGCTTTCATTATAACCTGGCAATGAGACTGTAAGAGAATAGTGGTCACCCTCACACATGCCAACATTTTGGTGGCCTCTGTTATTAACCAAAAAGAACCAAGGAGTTGGGCATAACCAAATTGCTGTAAGTTGTCTGCAATCCTCTTTAACCTCACTTCTTTCTCTCTCCTTCCCTTCTCAGCCAAACTTCTAGAAAGAATAATCTACTCTCTCTTATCTGCACTTCTATCATTTCCATTCACCCCTCAACCCATTGAAACTTGGTTTCTGCTGCCATCAAACCAATAGAATAAGTTCTCCAAGGTCACCCATGTTGTTTGAATTGCCAGACTCACCAGATGCTTTTCAATCCTTCTCTTAGGAACTGTGTCAGCAACATTGGACTCTGCTGAACATTCGTTTCCTCATACAACCCTTTTTCCTTGGCTTCTATGACACCCCTTTCTCCTAATCCTCCTACCCTCTTTCAAGGGTTCTTCTCCTTCTATTTGCCCCTTTACAGTGTGTATTTCTGAGAGTAATATTCTGGACCCACTATTGTTTTCATTCTACAACCTCCCCAGATGAGTAATTCAATTTTCACTGCTCTAAGTGATGATTCCAGAGGCATATTTCTCTAAGCTTCAGATTTGCATGCCCAATGCCTGCTCAATGTCCTGGGTGACCCATGGGGAGCTCAAACCTGCTTGCTTAAATCAATCTCGTTGCTTCCCACCAACATCTAGACTTACTCTTGGGTTGACCTCAGGTAATGGCTGCAGCAGACAAGGCAGAAACTTGACCACTCCCTCTCATTTTCCACTCTCATCCAATCACCAAGTCCTCAACCCATCTCTTCTCTCCCACTACAACGGCCCTGGTCCAGACACTCACGGGTTCTCTCTGCGCTGCTGCAGGAACCTATCCTCTTGCCTCAAGCCCCCGCAAATCTACCCTCCATACATATCGTCTAACACAAGAGCATGCCATTCATTCACTTAAAGTCCTGCAATAACCCATCTCCCTTTCTGAAAGCAGGATTTCTCAACCTTGGCACTATTGACATTTAGAGCCAGAAAATTCTTTGTTGTGGGTAGCTGTTCTTGCATTATAGGATGTTTAACCACATCCTGGTGTTATCCCCCAAGTTGTGACAATCAAAATTGTCTCCAAACACCACCAAATGTCCCCTGGAGGGGTGCAAAATCACCCCTACTTGAGAAGCACTGACCTGGAGAACAAAGCCAAAAATCTCTAATGTATCAAAAATGGACCTTCATCAGCTGGTCCCTGGCTACCTGCTGACCCTATCTCTTCCCTCTCCCTGTGGTGTATCTGACGCCCTATGAAAAATCTTTATAATTATACTTAACATATTGCATCATAACTAATTCTGCATATGTCTGCATTTCCCATGAACCATGAACTCCTTGTGTCTGGAGGACCATCACTTATTCCTCTATATATTCAAAGCTCATAACAAGTGCAGTGCATGTAAGTATTTAATGTTTGTTGGATAAATGAACAAGTGAATTGGAGAGGACTTGGAAAAATAAAACAACTTTGGCTTTTGTGCCTACTATTGCTGCATCTCTGATGAGCTACAGCCACACACCCGCCTCTTCAACTTTTGAGCACTTAACCAAGCATATTCTTATGTGGCTCTCTGTGTCATGGTGTACACTTTGTTTTCCCAGTTAGGATATAAGATCTTCCAAAGCAAAGATCTTTGAATTAAGCTTCCTTCCTAAATCTCACATCCCCTACTTCAATGCTGGGCTCATAATGTAGCCTAACAATGACTTTGAGAAACACATTGACTCTCTGTAAAAACTTCACCTGTGGAACACAAGCCTGGGTAAGGTAGTAATTAAGTTGGATTCTAGAGTTCAACAATCCAAATTCCAATCCAGGTTCTTTCCACATTTTCGTAGCTCCATAACCTTGGACAATTCATTTAACGTATCTAAGTTTGTGTTTCTTTGTGGGGCAAAATGAAGATAGTAATAGTACTTACCTCATCCATTCAAAAAATATTCATTGATTATTTATTACATGCTAGGCACTGGAGGTACAATTGAGTTCAAAACAAAGTTTCTTCCCTCATTTGAGCTTACATTTTAACAGGTAAAGACAAACAATAAATATGTAACAGATAAATAATGTAATTCCAGATAATGGTAAGTGCTGCAAAGAAAATATACTAGGGCTTTGGGATATCACAATGGGTAGGTGAGATAACCTTAGATAAAATTATCAGTAAAAGCCTCATTGAGGATGGATTTGATCTCCTAAATTACAGAGGGTGTTGTGAAGATAAAATGAGATGCATGCTTGTGAATTTCTGAATAATGAATATTCATAAATTGCAAATGTTCTACAAAAATTTACTATTGCTATTACAGGGAATCCCCACTAGAGGGAACTACCACTCATTGAGTACTTGCTGCATGCCAGGCACATGGCTCATCATTTTACGTGCAATTTCCATTGATCCTCCTAACAGAAACAACCCTGGAGAACAGATATTATTGGTTCCATAGTCCAAGACTGAGGCTCAGAGAGCAACCTGCCCAGGGGTTACGCAGTTGGTAAGTGGTGGAGCCATGCAGGTCTGTCTGACATCAAACCTGTGCTTTTTCAGTTAAACCATGCTGCCTCTTTCTTCATACTGACTTCCTTCAAAAACAAAGAGACAAGAGCACAGCAGTCGAAGATCAATAAGTAGGAGGGGGAAGGAGAAAGATCTATACGAAGTTCATGGTTCACAATTTGGAGTCAAAAGCCCTGGCAAGTCACAGAATGAACAAAGCCCTCACATTAAGGGAAAATTCTTCAGAACTGTTTTCAGAGATGGTCCAGCTTACTGCTCCATCCTGAGGCTTCAGACCTCCTAGATTCCCATGAAATCAAAGCTCAAAGCAGTGACACTTCGTAGCTGTGAAACAGAACTGACAGAAACACTTCCTCAAGGCCCTCAGAACAGAGGTAGGTGGAAATTTTCACTCTGTGAGTCCAACAGAATTTATTTTCTGTAAACAATTTTCTGGTTTTTCCCCTGACTACCAAAGACTCTGCCCAGAAAAACAGGTAAAGGGACCCATAAACTTCCATTTCAGGAATCTGGAGTGTAGAGATGCACCTCAAATTCAATCAAAGTCATACTTTACAGAGTTAGCAGGATGGAGAATCTGACTGCTCTGTGGATAAATTAACAACCTGCCTAGTGAACAAAACCAGACAAGAAAAGTGGGAAATAAACTCCCAAATGATTCATCCCATCATCCACCAAACATTCATTAAGCATTAATATTTTGTCTGGCTTAATTAAACAATTGCCATTTGCAGCAACATGGATGGACCTAGAGATTATCATACTAAATGAAGTAAGTCAGAAAGAGAAACACAAATACCATATGATATCACTTATATGTGGAATCTAAAATATGACACAAATGAACCTATATATGAAACAGAAACAGACTCACAGACATAGAGAACAGACTTGTGGTTGCTAAGGGGGAGGGGGGGTGGAAGAGAGAAAGATTGGGAGTTTGGGATTAGCAGATGCAAACTAGTATGTATAGAATGGATAAACAACAAGGTCCTACTGTATAGCACAGGGAACTAGATTCAATATCCTGTGATAAACCATAATGCAAAAGAATAAGAAAAAGAATATATATGTGTATAACTGAGTCACTTTGCTGTACAGCAGAAATTAACACAACATTGTAAATCAACAACAACAAAAATAAAAAAGTTTTAAGAGTTTTTAAAAAAGAATCAAGAATCAGAAAAAAATATTGTGTCTGGCTCAGAAGGAAGACACATGCTGCATTACTGTTCATAGTGTTAATTTACTTAACTATATTTGCATTTTGTCCAAGAGTAAACACAACTGTATAATATTTATTGTACAACACGTTCTGCATTTTTTAAATTAAAATAACAGCTGTGTGCTGGTAAGGGTTTGCCAGCTGTCCAAGGAGGAGTGGGTGGTGAGAAGCCTAATGATAGAGTTTGCCAATTTCCATGGTGTAAATATTTCCACCATGGCCAGTTTTGAGCTGCCACTGTGAAATAACTCAAATGAGGAGTTCAGAGAGATGGCAGGAGCCCGGGAGCCAGCTCCAGCACTCCACTGAAAATCAGAAGTTTGCTAGTGAAGTTTTTCCCCAGCAGCTTGAGAAGAAGTAAAATGTAGTCCACAACTTCCAAGTTAAGAAGACAGCATAACATAATAGAAAAAGCACAAAATGAAATTTCAGAAGCCTGAGTTCTAGGCTTGCCTCTGCCTCGGATATCCTGTGTAATTTGGGAGTAGACATTTTTCCCACTCTGAGTCCAAGTGTCTTGTGCCTAAAAGGCGGGATTGAGACACATCAGTAGTTTTCAACCATGGCTACACATTTGAATCACTGTGGATTTTTTTTTAACTACAGCTGCCTGGATTCCACCTGTCAGAATGATTCTGAGGGTTTAGAGAGGTCTCTAGGGATCTTCCTTTTTTTGTTGTTTTGTTTTGTTTTGCTTAACTCCATCTCTCTATATGTATATCTGAGACTGAGAAAGCATTGGACTGTTTTATGTTTTAGGCCTCTCCTAAGTGAAATATCCATATTTCTAGCCTAACTAGTGTGGCAGACAGATTAACGGGGACCCCCAATGATCCCTATCTCCCAGCATTCATGCCCTTGTATAGTCTCCTCCCCTGCAGGGTGGGCAGGACTTGTGACTTGCTTCTAACCAGAAGAACATGGCAAAGGCAATGGGATGTCATTCCCATGGTTCCGTTACATTATGTAGGACTCCATCTTGCTGACAGACTTGTCCTAGAGATGCTCGTTCTCCTGCAGGCCCTAAGGGAGCAAGCAGCCATGCGGTGAGCTGCCTGTGGAGGGACCACGTGGCAGAGAGCTGGGGGAGACACCAGCCAACAGCCAGCAAAAAGCTTCAGTTCTTAGTCCTACAACCACAAAGAAATCAATTCTGCCAACAATATGAGTGACCTTGGCAGCAGATTCTCCTCTAGCTGAGCCTCCAGAAGTGAGGCAGCCCAGCTGACACCTCAATTACAGCTTCATGAGACCCTAAAACAGAGAACACAGTTAAACTGTGCCTGGGCTCCTGATTCAGAGACACTGAGATAATAATTATGTGTGGTTTTTAAGCTGCTATGTTTGAGGTAATTTAATATCAGGCATAAAAATCATACATCCCAAAACACTAGAACCTCATTCAGCTAGAGGTGCTGAAACCAACAGATTCACGCTTCCCTTTTCAAGGCCACTCCACGGCGCAAGCTCACTGCATGGAGTGACTGGCCGGATTACGTCACACTTTTTAAAATATAATTTGATTCCCCTTTTTTTTTCAGCCTTTAGTTTGCTAAATTCTATTAAATTGAATGTGCAGGTGATGTGACTGCACTGTAAAATTATATTACACTTTCTGGTTTATAAACTTTATTTTGTCCCTGTGTAGTACTTTTATTGTTGTACTAGTTTTCTTTTGCTGGGTAAAAAAATTACCACAAACTCAGAGGCTTAAAAACACATTCAGGGGCTTCCCTGGTGGCGCAGTGATTGAGAATCTGCCTGCGAATGCAGGGGACACGGGTTCGAGCCCTGGTCTGGGAAGATCCCATGTGCCGCGGGGCAACTGGGCCCGTGAGCCACAACTACTGAGCCTGCGCGTCTGGAGCCTGTGCTCCGCAACAAGAGAGGTCACGCTAGTGAGAGGCCCGAGCACCGCGATGAAGAGTGGCCCCCGCTCACCGCAACTAGAGAAAGCCCTCGCGCAGAAACAGAGACCCAACACAGCCAAAAATAAATAAATAAAAATAAATTTATTTTTAAAAAAAGTCTATAATCTCTTATAAATTATAAAAAAACAAAAACAAAAACATTCATTCACAATAGCCAAAAGGTGGAAGCAACCCAAGTGTCCATCGAGAGGTGAATGAATAAATAAAATGTGGATTGGAATACTATTCAGAATATACACATATACACTGAATAATGGAATATTATTCAGGCTTAAAAAGGAAGGAAATTTTGACGCATGCTACAACCTGGATGAACTGTGAAGATGTACACGACGTGAAACATCAGTCACACACACAAAATCCTGTATGATTCTGTTTTTATGAATTATCTAGATTAGTCAAATTCATGGAAACAGAAAGTAGAATAGTGGTTGACAGAGCTGGGGGTGAGGGAAAATGGGGAGTTGCTGTTTAACGGGTATCTAGTTTTCAGTTTTGCAAGATGAAAACATTCTGGAGATCGGTTGCACAACAATGTGAATATACTTAACACTACTGAACTTAAAAATGATTAGGATGGTAAATTTTATATTGCGGGTATTTTACTACAAATAACAAACATTTTTAACTAATTACCAAAAAAACCCCACATTTATTATCTGACAGCTTCTGACCCATGGGTTATCTGACCCATGGGTCAGGGGTCGAAGCTCAGCTTAGCTGTCCTCTGCTCAGGGTCTCACAGGGCTGCAATCAAGGCATCAGGGCTGCATTTTCATCTGGAGTTTCAACTGGGGAAGAATCCACTTCCAAGTTCATCCAAGTTGTTGACAGTACCCACTTCCTTGCAGCTATATGACCGAGGGCCCTGCTTTCTCGCTATCTGTCAGCTGTGGGCTGCTCTCAGCTCCCAGAGGCTGCCTGTAGCTTTTTGCCACAGGGGCCCACTGTGTCAGTCTGTCTGGGCTGCTATAACAAACTACCATAGTCTGGGTGGCTTAAACAGTAAACACTTATTTCTCACAGTTCTGCAGGCTAGGAAGTCCAACTTTCAGGCACCAGCAGAAGCGATGTCTGGTGAGAGCCCACTTCCTGGTCATAGGTGACCATCTTCTCATGTTCTCACTGGGTCCTCACATGACAGAAAGGGCAGGGAGCTCTCTAGGGTCTCTTCTATATGGTCAGTAAACCCATTCATGTTCCACCCTCATGACCCAGTCACCTCCCAGTGGCCCCACCTCCAAATACCATCACTTTGGGGGTTAAGTTTCAACATATGAATTTGGGGGGTAGGGGGACACAAACATCCAGTCTATAGCACCATCTCCATAGGACCTCTCCTAACATGGCAGTTTACTTCTTCAAAGCTGGCGAGGGTAGCTTCTCTTTTCAGCCTGCGAAGACAGAGTCTTATATAACATAACCTGGGCAAGGAAATGACATTTCATTACCTTTGCCATCTTCTATTGGCCAGAAGCAATTTACAGGATCCTCCTACATTCAAACAGAGGGAGAGACAAGGTTGTGACTCACTAGGACTCACCTTATGTGTGTCTGCCACAACTGCTGACCCCGTTAGTTATACATAAGAAAACTGAAGCTTAGCAAGTTTATGTGACAAATCCAAGGTCACCCATTCAGCAACAGGCTGACCAGAGACCTCTAGCTGTGGACTTCTGGATGCAACTTCCAGGCTCCATTCAGTCCCCACATGTAGGAGCCAACAGGCACTCACTGGAAAGATGGAGGCAGCCCATCTCCTTTTACTGGTGGCAGCAAAGACATCCAAACGTTAAGAAATAGGTCTCAAGTCTCAGCAGGAAATTAGCTGGATTATGTGGCTTCTGTGCTTCTTTTCATGACTCCCAAGTTCAATGTCAACAATCAGGATTCTAGGAGCCTATTCTGAAGTCCAATCAATAATGTTGTTTGTAAAAATACTTTGAAAAATGTAAATCACATTTTGTCCCCAAAGAAAAAGATTATCACTTTAAAAATGACTGCATGTTTAGCCAATTCTTTAAAAGGAAACTGTACCCTGACTTGTTAAAAATCACATCTCTTAGAAGTGAGATTTATATCATATCAGAGAATCTTAGAACACAACTAGAATACATAGTGCTAACTACTGGCTCAGCTTCAAGGAAAAAAGCTTCCAGCAAAGTAAATGGAGGTGAGGTCATATACAAAATAAAATTAACAAGGGAAGATGAAAACAAATTAGTGAGGTCAGTTTAGAATTTAGTTTTTATTTACACCCAACACTCGTTTTGTAACCTTATGTAAAGGTTTCTACCTTCTGAACCTGCCCGAGATCACCTCCCAGGATTCTCCTCTGCTGGACAAGATTTAGGTGCCTTTCCTTGTCATTGTGATAATTCGCAATGATAGGAAAAGGAAATCTATTCCTCAAACTTGTGAAACTAAGAAATTACTTATATTGCAATTTTTCATATTTATCCCACCTAATAATGATTGTAGGGTATCTGAGAGTCATGATTATCTCAGCTAACTTAAAAGAGATTGGTATTCTTCCAAATGCATGCTTTCTGATAGAATGTCTAAAAAACAGGAATGAAGGAAAGAGTGGACTGATGGCCCCTTCCCCTAGTAAAAATGAAGAGATCAAATAACATCATGGAGAAAAATGTCACCATGGAAAACCATGTGCCTTTGTTTCTAAATTAATTACAAGATCCTTACCTTTCAAGTTCATTTCCTATTTATACTTATTGAAACATGCTATTGTGAATGAAAGTTCATTTTGAAATCAAATATTAATATACGTTTTCATCTTTCTTGGGAAAATATCAAGGAATGTGATTGCTGGGTTATATGGTAAGTATATATTTACCTTTTTAAGAAACTGCTAAAGGTGCTGTTTTCACCTTGTTTTCTAAAGGTGCTGTACCATTTCACATTTTACCAGCAATGGCTGAGACTTCCAGTTGTTCTGCATACTCATCAACACTTGGTATTGTCAGCCTTTTGAATTTTAGCCATTTTAGTCAGTGTGGTTTTAATTTGGACTTCCTGATTAGTAATGATTTGAGCATATTTTCATAGGCCATTTGTATATCTCTTTTTGTAAAGTGTCTGCTCAAATATGTTGCTTAGTTTTTTTAAGTGCGTTGTTTAGCTTTTATTGTTGATTTGTAATATTTCTTTATATATTCTTGATATGGAGTTTTTGTTTTAATACATGAAAAAGATAATTAATAAAGGCTTAGATGGTACAAGGGAAAAAACTCAAGCTCAAGAAGCAAATAGCCCCGAGATACATATGATTTAAACCTTACAGTTTCTTCAGCTATAAAGACCAGTGGTGGGAGCAGGTCCTGGGCTGGTGTCCCTTCCTATGTGGGTATCTCCACCATCGATATTGGAAAGCAAGCTACTTTCTTTACTGTTTCCATTTAGACGCAACTTTAGCATGCCTTCATCTCCTGTTAGCCTTCATCTCCCGCCATGGTAAGAAGAGAGAATTCTAGCCCTCCCGTTCATCATCACCCCAACAAGCTACCAGAGGGGCACAGCTGTGATGAGCACAGGAGCTGTCACTGATCATCAGAAGGAATTATGGACTGGTGTTAAGTGGGAGGATTTCAGGCAACTTACTTAACCACTCTGTTCCTCAGTTTTCCCATCTGAAAGATGGGATGACAGTAGTACTCGCCTTACGGTTTGTTGTGAATATTAAATAGCTCAATTTATTCAAAGCACTTGAAACAGTGTTTGGTGCTATGTAAGCATTTATTGTCACGATTCTTTCTTTTTGAACTACATGAAAGAGGCTAAATGCATGTTGATTGACCAACTGACAATACAGGTGACAGAGTAAATCTAAAGAACTAAGATCTTCATGATCTGATACCTATTTCCATGTCCAACCTTACTTCCCACCTCCCCACCCCCTTCTCAAGCCTGTGCTCCATCCTTGCTAAGCCTCTTTCAGTTTCATACACTCTCCATCTTCTCCGTACCTTTGACCTTTGCACCTGCTGTGCTCCTGCTTGGAACACTGACACCCACATTCCACCCCCTCCACCCCCCACAATATGGCTCTCCTCACTGCTCCCAAGAAGCCTTCCTTGACCCAAGTCTCAAATAGATGACCCTCTCTGTGCTCCCATGCACCCCCGGACCACTACATGACATCACTTCACGTTCTGTACTGTGATGATATATTTGTTTGCCTCTCCCACTGTCGAGTGAGATCCTTGAGAAGGATCATGTTCACTGGGCCGTGTTCACTGGCTTCCCTCTACTTGGCACAGGACTTGGCATACAGTAGGTGGGTGTTCAGTATGCACAGGCTTTTGTTGAATGAATGAACAAATGAATAAATGAAATGCCTACCAACACATGCTATAAGAGTCACTACTATGGGCTACATTGGAAAACCTAATTTAAAAAAATCTTACAATCCAATTAGGAAGATAAATCCTAAGTAGATGAAAAGTTAAATAATTTTACAAGATTCATATACATAGGTAATTAAAAATAAAACTTAAACCCTCTTGTACATGTCACTGACCATGATATCAGGGTGGCAAGCTAACTCCAAATAGCACTGGAAATGCTACAAAGTCTTCTACGCAGGTCCAGAAATCAAGACTCGTATTTCATTGATGATAAGATAACACATTTTCTCAAATTTTAACATCTCAAACTTATGATGCATCCTGTAAATAATGACACGTCATAGTTTAAGCAGAAACCTTTCTCTTTCTTAGTGGTACATAAAACAATGGTGCATCTTACAATCCTTGGTGTTTGATGAAATCCATGATGAAATAAGGGGAAAGGGTCAAGGAAATCTAATTATTGTATATGCATTTTTCCTTAGAGGAAACATCAGAGAATTTAAGAGCTGGATGTGTGAGGACTTTGGTAATCTCTCCTGCAGCAAGTAATTAAAAATAAATGGTTGCAGGGATCCTGGAAGGTCACTCCTGCCCCTCAATGCCCAAGGTGAATATCTGATGCAGTTTGAGTGTAGAGAGCTTATCTTGGCAGCCGATGAGGATAAAACCTAAGAGATGAAGGGGCGTGGGCAGCAGTAACTACATCTAAACAGTCAGGATAATACTTCACTATCATTTTTATGATCTTCTAAATGCAGATATTCTTGCACCTCTTCCACCCTGTTTTATGAATTTTATGAAAGATAAAAAATAATTCAGCTATCTTGCAAAGCCCTTTATAACTAACTCCTTCCTCTGCCCAATGATCATTCCTATGTGCAGAATATTTTGAAAGGTGATAAACAATTTATTTGTTCCATTAAAGACGTCTCCTTACTAAATGAGAGTATTCCTTAAAATGACATGGTTCCAGCAAGAAACACACAATCACTTCTAGTGACCCAGAAGCTGAAGATGTGTAATACTCATCAATATACTGCAACGTCCCACTTGGCAAGTATAATGTTTAATTTATTTGATTTCTTAACTGATTTCACACTTACTAGGATTTTCACAGGGTAGTCACACTAATTTTTTAAAATAATCTTCCTGTAATACCATGGCAGATAGTGAAAAATAGATTTTTGCCAGAAACTGCTTTTTTAAAAATTGCAAAATAGGGATTTTGCAGTTAACTTATCCCATCTCTCTTCTCTCTCTCTCTCTGTCAGTCACACACACACACACACACACACACACACACACAGAGCAAAGCAATGCTCTCCTGTCAAGCTAAATCCATCTTATTTTGATATTTAAACATATCACGTAATTTGTATCTTTAATCAACACAGCCAATTTGGCTAATGCACATGGGGTGATTGGGTGTCTGTGTGCTAATAACAGTGGCTGGGTGCTAATGCTGGGAAAGGCTAAATGCCCTGAGAAGAGACTTGGATTAACTGTGAGCATTTGCCTCTTGGCTTTCCTAGAACTGTTTGGTTTCACCTCCATTTAACCTTGACATTCAGAAACAGAATCTAAAGGTTTGACAAATAGGGACCCAACTTAAACACAAAACAGAATGCCAAAAATCCTACACGTATTCCCCAAGAGGGGGGGAATGCAAAGCTGAATCTGACCATCTTCTTTTAACACCTTGCACTTTGACCTCATCCAGTAAAGGTGGTTCAAGAATCAAGTAGTCTGTTATTAAAAAGACTTTTGTGTGGGTAAAAGAAAAAAATGTGTATTTGAGGAGTACTTAATTACCCATGAAAATATTCAAGGACCTCTGGCCTTGAAGAAATGATAGTGTCACTTTTACCAAGTGTCGTAAGGAACACTATCTAGTGTAATTCTGAGTGAATATAGAATTCTCTTTTCAAATAAGCTGGGAATTATTGAATATAGTGCAGGCCCACCCACCTCTGAGTTTCACTTTACGGATCTCCATCTTAAGGGCTCAAAAAACTCTTGCAGCAAAGACACCTATTTAAATTTGGTTAACCCATTGTTACCTAAATTTATTTGACCACAGAACCTTTTTTTTGAGCAAGAACATTTTGGGAATGTTAGCTAAATGAAAAGAAATCCAGGAAAAAGATCAGGAGACCTAAAGCCCAAGGTGAGCTTTCCTTTTAGTTCACTGTACAGCTTGGAGTAGGTGAGCTTTCCTCTTAGTTCACTGTACAGCTTGGAGTAAGTCCTTTTGTTTAATTCATGCTTTGAGAAAATAAAAGTGTTGGGCTAGAAAAGTTCTGAAGTCCCTCCCAGCTCATAAATGAAATGGTCTGAGAAAATCTGATGAAAATGAAGGTGAGAGGCTGAAGAAAATATTAGACATCACCTAAAGGACTGGGATAAACGAGGTGAGAATAATGACCAAGTAGGTAAAAGGGCATGAAGACCTGGGCAATTCATTCCCAAGAAAGTCTTACCAAGCAACCCAGGAGCAGATCTGGGTCCTTGTCAAGAGAAATCCAGGTCAGACCCAGGAAGACAAGATGCTGAAAAAGCAAACAGACAAAACAAAGACCGAAACAAAAACTGAGTCAGGAGGGTGGATGGAGAGTCAGCCATATGTGGGATGAAAGGAGGTCCACGAAATAGCTCGAGGTGAGGGGTTCATGAGTGAAACTGAGAACAGAAACTTGGCAAAACTGCCCTTTTTATATGGTGGGCAACATTCTGGGAGCAGGAGTAGGCTGGACAGAAGAATCTGTGATAGACCAGTCAAAATTAAAATTATAGGTCACCTTTTCAGCAATATTTGGTTGGCTTGTTGAACCTTTTAATAAATTTTGAATGAAATTTGTCTTAAACTCAGTAAACAAAAAGGAAAAGAATGTGGTTGAATAAGACCAAAGTTTTCCAACCTAGAATCCCTGGGCTGCTAAGGCTTGCAAAGGTCGTAAAGGGTCGCCAAGTAGCCTTTCTGCTAAAAGAAGTAGGACTGTTGTCACTGCTTTTTCAGGATGCTGAGCAAGAGGCCACTGCCTGGGGTTGGAGTCCTCAGGGACACAGCTAGGGCAGGGGGCCAGCATGGGTTAGGGGAAGGCAAAAATGCAAATGCATGACCAGAAAAACACTGGCAGAATAAGAGCTCAACCTGCAGAGCCAAGACTAAGCAACGGTCAGCAGAACCCTGACGCTCTTGGCTTGTGCACCATCGTTAAAAAGAATTTTGAGGGGACTTCCCTGGAGGTCCAGTGGTTAAGACTTCCCCTTCCAATGCTGGGGGTTCGATCCCTGGTCGGGGAACTAAGATCCCACATGCCTCGTGGCCAAAAAACCAAAACATAAAACAGAAGCAATATTGTAACAACTTCAATAAAGACTTTAAAAAAATGGTCCACATTAAAAAAAAAAAAAAAAAAGAATCTTGAGCACAATATATACCTGCAATGTACGCAAATTACGTAGGTATAAAACTGTACTAATAAGTTATATGCATGACAAAATATACACAAAAAAAGCAGAAAATTTAAACCAGTGAGAAAAAATAAAGAAGTATAAAGCTTCTAATACCACATAACTCCTAGAGTGAAAGCACTCCACTTTGGGAGACCACTGACAAAGACCAGATGAGAGCAAAAGATGAAAAACAAGCGAGAGGGGAACCAGACAAAGAGATGGCTGCAGACATGTGGGAGCTCACTGCTTGCAGCTGTACAGCATGGAGGCATCAGGCTGCTTTAAAGAATTAGGAGGAAAGATAACAGGACTCTGAAAGCCCTTTTTGGAAATTCAAGACTATAATGTAAATATGCCTGTACCTGTGATAAGGCCACCAGAATTGTAAAACCATAATAATTTTTAAAATTTCGGCTAGAATTATATCAGCTCAGTGTAGTCATATCTACCTCCTAACAGATGGTATTGCATTTGTTTATGCCTTGACTTTACAAGTGGGGGAAGATATTATCTTTCATCTAATAAGAACCCTGCAAGACAGAACACTTTTAATGGAAAAATATATATGGACGTTCTCAGACGTAAAAATATTAAGAATTACAGGACTAGAGTATCTCTAACTCTGTGATGTGAGGTCATCAATGTGGCCATTTTCCTTCACCAAAACTATTCTTCAAACTGAGAAACCTTCTCGACCAGTGCCATCCAATAGAACTTTCTGCGATAAGGAAAAATCTGTATCTGTGCTGTCCGCTATGGTAGCCCCTAGCTCCACGTGACAATTGGGCATTTGAAATGTGGCTAGAGAAACTGAATTTTAAGTTTTATTTAATCTTAATAATTTAATTTTAAACAGTCACATGTGGCTAATGGCTACTGTATCGGATAGTGCAGCCCTAGAATAAAATCTCAAACAGATGTATCACAATCAGTTATTAGAAGCAATAAACATAGTTTATGAAGATTTGGGCAGACTTGCTAAAATTCCACAATCTAATTTGTTAAGTAGACTGAAGTCAACAAACCACAAAATCAAAGGATGCTGTTTAATAGGCTTTAAGTATAAGATATTAGACTGTAACCAAAACAAAGAAAACCCACAGATACAAGAGGGTCAATGAGCTGGAAAAAAAAAATAAAAAGAGAATAAAACCCCACAGGGACCACAATGGGCAGCAAACGGAATGGGCCTGAAGCATGTCTAGAGTGAAGATGATCAGGGCTGAGCTGAGAGATAAGGATATAAAAGTGCCAGTGAGGAATCCCTCCTCTAGACTTGGCTTGCATTTTTGGCCTCCACCTCTGAAGAGGGATGAGAAGGAATTGGAGAAGGTCCAAGGAAGAACAAAATGATTCAACTGTTGGATCACAGATTCACAATGGGGAAATACTGGATGCATTGTGGCTTTTTAATCCAGAGAAATAGAATTTGAGGGTAACAATATCTGCCTTCAGGTACCAGAACAGTCACAATAAGTGGCATCTGCCAGATGGTCCCCATGCACACAGAGGAGAAAATTACACTTAATATACAGCAAGGATGATATTCCATTTAGCCAGAAGGAAGACTTATCTATTCATAGGTAATGGTTTAACAGGGAAGCAGTTTCATTTAATCAAAGAGATGTTGAGCAACAGAGACTGTGGGGACTGACCCTAAAATATAAATAAGACAGTCCCTGAGCTCAGGACCTTCACCTGGGAGAGCCGTAGGAGAACTATGCACTGCCTCATACCCAAACACCTAACACTGGGACAAATTTGTAAGGAAGAGGAAGAGGGCTGTTGATGATTCCACACTCACACCTCCCTCCCCTCTCTACAAAGAGAGTTGTACAGGCACACCTTGCTTAATGCACTTGGCTTTATTGCACTTTGCAGATACATTTCTTTTACAAATTGACGGTGTGCGGCAACCCTGCATGGAGCAAGTCTATAGGCACCATTCTGCCAACAGCATTTGCTCAATTCATGTCTCTGTGTCACATTTTGGTAATTCTCACAGTATTTCAAAGTTTTGCATTACTAACCTATTTGTTATGGTGATCTGTGATCAGTGATCTTTGTTGTTACTATTGCAATTGTTTTGGGGCACCATGAACCATGCCCATATAAGATGGTGAACTTAATTGAGAAATGTTTTATGTGTTCTGACTGCTCCACCAACTGGCTGTTCCCCCCACCCCACCCCCGCCTCCCTCTCCTCAGGCCTCCCTATTCCCTGGGACACAACAATATTAAAATTAGGCCAATTAATAACCCTACAATGACCTCTAAGTGCTTAAGTGAAAGGAAGAGTCACACAACTCTCACTTTAAATAAAAAGCTAGAATGATTCAGCTGAGTGAGGAAGGTATGTAAAAAGCCAGGATAGGCCAAAAGCTAGACCTCTTGTGCCAAACAGTTAGCCAAGTTGTGAAAGCAAAGGAAAAGTTTTGGGTTTTTTTTTTATTTGTGGCCATGCCCTGTGGCATGTGGGAGCTTAGTTCCCAGACCAGGGATTAAACCCATGCCCCCTGCAGTGGAAAGTACGGAGTCTTAACCACTGGACTTCCAGGGAAGTCCTGCAAAGGAAAAGTTCTTAAAGAAACTTAAAAGTGCTTACTCCAGTGAACACACAAATGGTAAGAGTGTGAAATGGCCTTATTGCTGATATGGAGAAAGTTTGAGTGGTCTGGACAGAAGATCAAACCAGCCACAACATTTCCTTTAGCCAAAGCCTAATCCAGACCAAGGCTTTAATTCTCTTCAATTCTATGAAGGCTGAGAGAGGTGAGGGAGCTGCAGACGAAAATCTGAAGCTAGCAGAGGTTGGTTCATGAGGTTTAAGTAAAGAAGCCGTCTCCATAATATAAAAGTGCAAGGGGAAGCAGCAAGTGCAGATGTAGAAGCTGCAGCAAGTTATTCAAAATCTCTAGTAAGATAATTCATGAAGGTGGCTACAATAAACAACGATTTTCGATGTAGACAAACAGCCTCATATTGGAAGAAGATGCCATCTAGGACTTTAATAACTAGAGAGAAGAAGTCAGTGCCTGGCTTCAAAACTTCAAAGGACAAGCTGACTCTTTTGTTAGGGGCTAATGCAGCTGGTGACTTTACATTAAAGCCAATGCTCATTTACCATTCCAAAAATCCTAGGGCCTTTAAGAATTATGCTAAATTTACCCTGCCTGTGCTCTATAAATGGAACAACAAAGCCTAGATGACAGCGTATCTGTTTACAACGTGGTTTACTGAATATTTTAGCCCAACTTTGAGAACTACCGCCTAGAAAAAAAGATTCCTTTCAAAACATGACTGCTCATTGACAATGCACCTGGTCACCCAAGAGCTTTGATGGAGATGTATAATAAGATTCATGTTGTTTTCATGCCTGCTAACACAACATCCATTCTGCAGCCCATGGATCAAGAAGTCATTTCTACTTTCAAGTCATTATTTAAGAAATACTTTTTGTAAGGTTATAGCTGCCATAAATAGTGATTCCTCTGATGGATCTGGGCAAAGTCAATTTAAAACATTCTGGAAAGGATTCACCATTCTAGATGCCATTAAGAATATTCATGATTCATAGGAAGAGGTCAAAATATCAACATTAACAGGGATTTGGAAGAAGTTGATTCCAACCCTTAGGGATGACTTTGAGGGTTTCAAGACTTCCGTGGAGGAAGTAACAGCAGATGTGGTAGAAACAGCAAGAGAACTAGAATTAGAAGTGACTGAATTACTTGAATCTCATGATAAAACTTTAACAGAGGAGGAGTTGCTTCTCACGGATGAGGAAAGAAAGTGGTTTCCTGAGATGGAATCTACACTTGGTGAAGATGCTGTGAAGATCACTGAAGCGACAACAACAGATTTACAACAAAATATCACATAAACAGCTGATAAAGCAATGGCAGGTTTTGAGAGAATTGACTGCAATTTTTAAAGAAGTTCTCCTGTGGTTAAATGCTATCAAAAACTATTGCACGCTACAGAGAAATCATTCATGAAAGAAGAGTCAGTCAATGCAGCAAACTTCACTGTTGTCTTATGTGAAGAAACTGTCACGGCCACCCCAGCCTTCAACCACCACTCTCATCAGTCATCAGCCGTCAACACTGAGGCAAGATGCTCCACCAGCAAAATAATTACAACTTGCTGAAGGCTCAGATGATGGAAAACATTTTTAGCAATAGAGTACTTTTTAATTAAAATATGTACATTATTTTTAAATGTAATGCTATTGCACACTTTATAGACTACAGCATAGTATAAACACAACTTTTCTATGCTCTAGGAAACCAAAAAATTCATGTGACTTGCTTTACTGCAATATTCGCTTTATTGTAGTGGCCTGGATCTGAACCCATAACATCTCTGAGGTATGTCTGTACTCCACTGGGAGGAAACAAAGCATTAACAAAAGAGACAAAAACTGGAAACGCCTCACACCATGTGCTCAGGTAAATGCTGGATTGGAATATATGGAAAGGCTCAAAGTTCAAAGAAGCCAGTGGGTCTCTTGTCCTGAATCTAGGATGGCAGGGTCTGTGGGGCTGAGCATCCCTAACTTATCCTCTCATGCGCAGAGAGCAAGACAGAACCAAAAGAGGAAGCAAGCTCTGTCTAGGTGAGCTTGGCACCTGGAAACGGGATGTACAAGGGATCCTGCTGTTGATGAGTCCTGACCAAGGGTGACCACATGGTGGCTAGTGTAATTAACCAGGGCTAACCCAGGAAAACTGGATGTAGGGTCACCTCCCTTTAAGGTACTGTACTCTTATTAGTTAAACATTCACTTTGCCTAATCAAGGCTCAGGCTTTACCCAATCAGATAGCATCTTCTCTCTTGAGGAGAATGAGTGAAGGTTCCTGCTGCAACTATTGCAATTATATCACAGATATATTTAAGCACTAATGAGAAATCAGAGAAGGGAGCATAATGAAGGGCAACTGCATATTATGCAACATTGAATTAATTTGAAACTATGTGATATAAAAATATTAATAAAGTCCCAATTTATGCACAAAATTAAAAATTATGCAATTATCAAACCATTGTTTAACTCATCAGGAATTGTTTACTTTCAATGTTATTATGCCAAGGGACTTGTAGAGAGTGTTTATACTACTAGCACTTGAGCTGGTAAACAGAAATACCCACCATCAGAAATACTTTTGTCAGATCTGTGAGAAAATTAATCTTAAATTATGTTTCTTTGATTTATGTAAAAATTTATATAAATTCTTCAAAAATCTATCCCTCATGTACATTATCACTTCTGTGTATGAGAGCAGAGAAAAGACATTTCAGGAAGAGATAAAAATTATTTGCAAATACATAGAGGCAAGAAAAAATTAAGGGAAGGAAAGCAGAAAGGAAGGAAGAGGGTTTGGAATATCCAAGAAACAGTGGGAAGTGGGGGAGGGGAAAATGAGGCTGAAAAAAATTAGTTGTAAACCAGTGATTCCCAAAAGCCAGTCCTCATTTAAGTATCAGGCCATGGTGGAGTTTTCATCGATTCACAGTAACATAAGAAAAACAAGGACAGTATTTTCTATAAAGCTAAATATATAAAGTGTTTAATATTTTCAAATTATCCTTTATGATGAGATTATATCTTCCTTAATTTGTTGGCATTAAAATATCTTGTTATGAAATGTTGGCAACAGGAGATGACAGATGACAGGTAGGGTTAGGTATTTTTTTTAATCTCCTTATTTAACAAAATAAAATTTGACAACCCTGTATAGGTCCACAATGTATTTTTCAGAAATATTACTGCTCCATAAAATGCAAGAGACATGGAACCACAGTCATATAAAGAAATTTAGATAGTTGAACAAGGTATCAGATTAAGCACATTGAGAATAATTCTAGAAATTGATTTTTCAATATGTTTAAATGTACATCAATAATTAAGAGGAACTACTAGAAGAATACATAGAGCATGCAAGTGTTCCAAGAAAAGAAAAAATATGACAAAAAAGTATTATAAATTCAACAAAGGGAAGAAAGAAAAAGGAAACTAAAAAAACAAAATAAGACAGCAAGAATAAGTCCAAATGTATCATTAATCACAACAAACATATCTGGGTTATATTCACCACACGGAAATTCCCAGACTGGTCATGAAAACCAAACCAAATCAAACAAACAAATAAAAACTGTCTGTATGCTTTCTGTAGGAATCACATTAAAAATAAGACCTTGGAAATTTAAAAATAAAGTGATGGAGAAAGATAAATCAGGCAAATGCTAGCTACTATTCTTCAATCTGAACACCTCAAAAGAAAATAGTGTCACAATATTAATTTCAGGTGAAATAAAATTCAAAGGGGTGAACATTAAATGAGACAAAAAAATTTTATGTTGATAAAAAATTAAAATCTACCAAATAACTACAACAGCACTTAACAAAACGGTTTCAATATATATAAGGCAAAAATTGTTAAAAAAGCAAGCACAAACAGACTAAACCATAATAGTGGGATGGAATAGAAATTTCTTAGAAAATGATTGTGTTTTCTATACAGAAGTAGAGATTACGATTTCACAATTAACAAGCTTAATCATATAGCTATATAAAGAAGTTGTACACAACAGAGAAAAAATATATTTTTAAGCACTCGTGAAACATTTAGAAATAAAGGTGGCACAAAATAGCTCAGTTAAGTTCCAAAAATAGAGATTATTCCACAATTCATTTTCTTTTTTTTATTAGTCATCTATTTTATACATATCAGTGTATATATGTCAATCCCAATCTCCCAGTTCATCCCACAACCACCCCCACCCCCCTGCTTTCCCCCTTGGTGTCCATACGTTTGTTCTCTACATCTGTGTCTCTATTTCTGCCTTGCAAACCAATTCATCTGTACTACTTTTCTAGATTCCACATATATGTGTTAATATACGATATTTGTTTTTCTCTTTCTGACTTACTTCACTCTGTATGACAGTCTCTAGGTCCGTCCACGTCTCTACAAATGACCCAATTTCGTTCCTTTTCATGGCTGAGTAATATTCCATTGTATATATGTACCACATCTTCTTTATCCATTCGTCTGTCGATGGGCATTTAGGTTGCTTCCATGACCTGGCTATTGTAAATAGTGCTGCAATGAACATTGGGGTGCATGTGTCTTTTTGAATTATGGTTTCCCAGTAGTGGGATTGCTGGGTCATATGGTAATTCCATTTTTAGTTTTTTAAGGACACAATTCATTTTCAGTAGAAATTTACCACAAAAGATAATGACCAGCATCCAATCCCCAAAATAACTACTTAGAAATTTTAAAGAGCTCTTTTAAATACTTCCAAGTAAAAGCAAAAATCAAAACCAAAATTATAGATTCTTTCAACATTAACACCAATGACATTATACAGCAAAATCATTGAGATGCAGTCTCAGTGGTATTTAGAAGTCTTTGATGTGTTTATTGGGTTAAATTATATAAGTATTCAAGTCAAGAAATTAAAAAATGAAAAATAAATATAGAGAAGGGAAGAAAGGAATAATATATAAAATATAAATTAATCAAATGTAGAAGAAACTGTAAGTACAGAATGAATTTTAAAAATAGCTTTGATCAATAAAATGAAAACTGGTCCTTTGGACGGAGAAATAACAGCAACAATAATAAAACTGGCAATCCTTTGGCATGTTTGATTATGAAGAATAAAAGAAGGCAAAAACAAACTCTTAGGAAAGAGAAGACAGGCATAGCTGCAGATACAGAAGGGATTAAAAAACATATAGCAGTTTCTGGAGCCAGACTACCTGGGTTTGAATCCCAGTTCCACCACTTGCTGGGCAAGTTAATAAATCTCTCCTCTGGGCCTCAATTTTCATACCTGTAAAATGGTTATAATAATAGTACCAACCTCGGGGAAGATTAAATGCCATATATAAAAATACTTAACACTATTCCTGGCTCCAGAGTAGGCAATGTATAAAGGTTAGCTATTATTATAAGAGTATAATTTCAACTTTCATCTAGATGAAATGTATGGTTCTCTAAAAATATATAAATGAGCAAATTTGACTCATGAACTTAGAAACTGAATAGGTTAATAATTAAGAAAGAAATGAGAAATAGAGTCAAAGATTTAGGACTAATCAGGCATCAGGCCTGTTTTATAAAACTGTTTTATAAGAAAAGTACTAAACCTTATATCGACTGTTTCAGAGCATGGAAAAATATGAGAAGTTTTTCAATTTTTTTCTATTGGGCTACCATAATCCTACTACTAAAACCAGATAAAAAAAAATACAGCACAGACATCATATGAACACACACGTACCCCTTTGGCCAAAACTTAATTACAAACATAAACAGAAAGTTCCAAATACAGGCATACCTTGTTTTATTGCACTTCACTTTATTGCACTCCAAAGATATTGCATTTTTTTTTACAAATTGAAAGTCTGTGGCAAGCCTGCACCGAGCAGGTCTATCAGTGCCATTTTTCCAACAGCATTTGCTCACTTTATGTCTCTGTATCACATTTTGGTAATTCTCAAAATATTTCAAACTTTTTCATTATTATCATATTTGTTATGGTGATCTCTGATCAGTGAGTGATCTTTGATGTTACTATTGCAAAAAGATTACGATTTGCTGAAGGCTCAGATGGTGGTTAGCATTCTTAGCAGTAAAGTATTGCACACTTAATAGATTACAGTACAATGTAAACATAAGTTTTATATGTACTGGGAAACCAAAAAAAATCGGGTGACTCACTTTATTTCAATATATGCTTTTTTGCGGTGGTCTGGAACTGAACCCACAATATCTCTGAGGTATGCCTGCAAAATGTGAGCAAACCAAATCTGGCACGTATTGTTTAGATATTAGGGGAAATCTTAGGAATGGGTCAACATTAGGAAAAACACATTAATGAAATTCACTGTCATAACAGATTAGGAAAAAAGAAATATATACATAATTAGATATTATAAAAAAGAAATATATATTGTATATAATTATATGTATATAATTACATATATAGTATACATACATATATAATATATATTTCTTTTTTCATAATCTGTATATATACAATCAGTAATTCTCCCTTATCCATAGGGGATATGTTCTAAAACCCCCAGTGGTTGCCTGAAACTACACATGGTACCAAATCCTATGTATAATACTATGTTTTTTTCCCATACATACTTACCAATGATAATGTCCAATTTATTAATTAGGCACAATAAGAGATTAACAATAATAACTAATAATAAAATAGAACAATTATAACAATATACTACAATAAAAGTTATGTGAATGTGGTCTCTCTCTACGTCAAAATACCTTATTGTACAAATTTAATGACTTTTCTATCTTAACTAGGCACTTATCACACACTGTGGCTGTAACTTTTATAATTTGATGTGTGACAGAAGAATTAGCATGAATTTTTTTTCCTTCTTCACAACTTCATGGATAGAAGATTCGTTCTTACTATATATCTCAACATAAAATTTTTTTTCTTTTTTTTTTACTAAGTTGAGAACTTTCCCCTTTTCATTTAAGAGAAGCACTTTACAGCTTTTCTTTGGCATATCCAGATAGCCAGCATCACTACTCTTGAGATCGGGGGCCATTATTAAGGAAAATAAGAGTTACTTGAACATAAGCACTGTGATATCCAGTCAATCTGATAACCAGGACATCTACCAAGTGACTAACAGGCGGGATTGAGGAGGACCATGTGAGATTTCATCACACTATTCAGAACGGCCTGCAATTCAAAATTTATGAATTGTTTATTTCTGGAATTTTCCACTTACTGTTATCAGACTGTGGCCGACCACTGGTAACTGAATCTCAGGAAGCAAAACCATGGATAAGGAGGGACTACTGTATTTCCTAACACATTAAATGTATAAATTCTGAAAAAGTATTTTATAAAATTCAATACTCAGCTTAATTAAAGACAAATAGACAAAATCTTGCTAATAAAGGGTATCTACCAACAGAAAATATCACACTTAATGGTGAAACACTAGAATAATGCCCACTCATCAGGAACAATGCAGGGAAATCAACTATCTTCACTATTATTCAATATTATGCTAAAGGAACTGGTAATCTCAATAATAGAAGACAAAAAGAGAGAGAAATTTTTTAGAAAGAAAGGGACAAAGCATTCCACTTTGTAGATAATATAACCTACCTAGAAACTCCAAGAAAATCTATTTTCCAAACTACTAGAATAAGAGGATTTGGTAACACGACCAGACAAAAGATCAACATGTAAAATTTGACAGCTGTCTAAACACCAGTGCTAACTTACCAAGACTCACAAAGGATACCTTTTCACTTAGGGTCCAGTTGCAGACAATGAAAATTTCTCTAGCTGGTTTTTTAATAGCAAGGAATTTATTTCCAGGTTTATAAAATTATTAGAAAGCCTGGAGAAACAGGCCTCACCTAGGCTGAACTTCCAGGAATCATAATCCTCTATCAGGACTGAGAAAACTGCCACAAAGGCAGGAAACCACCTGATCGGGAAGCTGCCGACCATGGACCAGTTGGCTTCTGTCACCATCAGAAAAGAGGTTTTCAGAGTCAGAAAGTTGCTGACACCAGAAACAGAGGGTAATGAATTAAAGGAAAAAATAGCCAGTTGTAGAAGAATATATATAGTATAATTCTGTTTATCTTTTAAAGAATTAAATATCACATCTGAAGTGCCTGGATCATAGGGTAGAATACAATAAATGGTAGCTAGCTATTTTAGAACATTGCAAAAATGTCTGGAATGATATTTTGTAGGTTCTGGAAGCTACTGAGGGTTTTTCCAACAGGAAAGTAGTCTGATTGGATTTATGTTTTAGAAAGATTGCTCCAGCATCCAAGGGGAAGTTGAGTGATAACAACAGCTAGCATTTATTGAGTGCTTACTATATCCTAGGCATTGTTCCAAGGGCATGACACATCTTATTTCATTTAATGTTCACAACCATCCAATAAAGTTATTACTACTATTTTCCTCATTTAGCAGATGAGGCACTTCAGGCAAGGGAGGCTAAATAGTTTGCCCAGAGAGTCAGAGTCAGTTACTGGTGAAACAGGATTCGAATCCAAGCAGTCGGACCTCAGACCCCACAAATTGACACTGATGCCTTTGAATTGAAAGGGAATGGAGACAGGGACCCCTAACTCTATATCAGTTAGGGGACTATCAAATTAATATTAGTCTGTGACAGATGATGATGATACAGACATAGTACAATGAGGTCTGATAAATATTTTGGTACAAGATAAAAAACGGAGTTTTAGACAGAGGGAGGAGGAACGAAGATGCGAATAGGAAGTGAAAGATTCAAGAATGTTTGGGGTTTCTGGAATAGATAATTGAGGGGAAATTTGTATCATAAGCCTGGATGAGGGATGGATGATGAACATCAGGTTTGGGTTCAGACATGCTGACAAATTCTAGATGAAGATGCCTTTGTCAAGCAGTGGCTATAGTAGTTAGGAGGTGGGAGACAGATGCAGTGGATTTCAAGTACAGGCTCTTCTCTCTCTAGCTGTGTGACCTGGGGCACTTTAATCCCTCTGAGTCCTAGTTTCCTCATCTGTAGAATAAGGATACCAAAACCTTCCTGCCAGATTTTTGTGTGACTCTCAAGTGAAAGAATGAACAGAGAAATACACTGTTGGCTATTAAATGCACACACACACACACACACACACACACACAATGGGATTTAAGAAGCCCTCATTGTTTTAGTAAAAGAATTCAGCCTCGTGTAGATAATGTCAATAATATCAATCCTTCCCGTACTTTGTTAACTTTTGGTCTTCTTTGATGAGAGTCAGCAGTTAGAACACAATAATGAGAAATCAAAATGACTTTACAGACTCAAGTTTTTAACAAAGTCTATATTTTCATAGTTTTTTTTTAAAAAAATGGCTTGAATTGTCTTTCTGAAATCAATACGTTGCATTTACAGAGACACTTTAGGAAAAAAGAACAGTGACTTTTCTAGGACCAATAGTAAATGACTTGATTCTTACCTAGACAATGAGCACATCCAAGTTAACTCTTGGGAGCTGGGAAAAGTTTTCCTCAAAACCCAGGCTTGCCCAAGTCTTTCTTGTTCATCCTCAAGGCCCAGTGTCCTTGACACCTTCAAGATAGAGTAAGGTAGTCTTCAAGAGCATGTGCTTTTTTAAGGGTATCAGGCAGTGATGGGTTCGGACTCCAGTTTTATCACTTTTTAGCTCTGTGATCTGCAGCAAGTTACTCAGCCTCTTTAAGCCTTAATTTCCTAATTTGTAAAATGGGTAGAATAAAATATCATAGCATCACAGGGTGTGGTTGGGATTTTTTTTTTTAAGTACATGTGTCTTATGTCAGGTTTCCCATCTAAGACTCTCAAATGGAAAGTGTGCACAGGAAGCTTTTTAGAGAGTGATACCCAAAGTCAACACCCATGAGGTAGTGAGGGATGCAGGATTGGACAGGGGGATGTACTGCACCGGGATGCAGTCACAACAGAGGTCTCAGCTGATTCCCTGGGGAGCTCTGGAGCTGGGATAGCCCTTCAAAGTAGTCTGGAATTAAGGCATAAAGTGTTGGTCCTTTGTACCCCTCATCTGCTAGTCACTGGACGCAGGCTGCCTCCAAGAGGGAGAATAACCCAAGGCAAGGCAGGACTCTTTAGCTGATGACAATTCCTTTGAACTACCAGCTGTCAACACTGGTTAAGAGCTGGAGGAACGATTCTAAAGGGGGATCTTAGTGACGTAAGACAACATCCACTACAACATACAAAGGAAGTCAGCTCCCTCGATTGTAAATGCAGCAAAGGTAACCACCTTCTCTACTATTTGCTGCCCCTACCAATGCTAGTTCCAAGCATATAGTATGTGCTTAATAAATGTTGAATGCAGAGAAGAAGCACAATGTGTTAGTTACTATTATGATTAATAAGCCTTCCCTGATAACTTCCTAAAAGGAAGTATCTTGTACCCTCATTGCTTTGGTCCTGTCTTTCCTATTCCCTTATTCTATTCTACCTTGCTACCCCACCATTTTTATTCAATTATTAATATTTCACACCATTCCACAAAACATAAGGTAACCCTCTAATTTTATCTTGTCAGATATTATCTGTCACTCTTCAGCTGAAACATAGAAAGAATAAGAGTCTTCATGGTATTATGGGCAGGAAGAAACCAGATTTACAATCCCACCCCCTAGGAATGTGGGGGCAGATGACAGTGTCCATATAAAAGAACCTGGGGATGAAAACATTGGCCAAGAGTGGAAGCGTTTTCTCAGATAATGATCCCCTACCCTGCCCCTCACGAACACTCAAGAGGTTAAGTTCCCATTATACCTCCACAGCAGCCTGAACTAATCTTTCCAACACTCATCACCCTGAAAATTACTCTTTCATTGTTGGGTCTCCCACTGGACTACAAGTTGCATGAGACCTAGGACCATGCAACGCCATTATCTGGGGCCAAGACTAAGCCAGGATGCACAAACATAGGTACACCAGTCATTTACAACAGGCATCCCTTCTGAGCGGCCTGGTCAGTCCTGAATGCTCAGCATCCGTGTCATAGCGGTTGTCAAGAATTTTGAAAATCACTTTCTTTTGGCTTCAGGGCTTAGCACAGGTCCTGACAAATGGTAGGTGCCTGTTATGGGCTGAATTGTGTCCCCAAAATTCATACGTTGAAATCTTAACCCCCAGTACCTCAGAATGTGACTGTATTTGGAGATAGGGTCTTTAAAAAGATGATTAACTAAAAATAAGGCCATTACCATGGGTCCTAATCCAATCTGGCTGGTGTCCTTAGAAGAAGAGGAAATCTGGACCCAAAAGGAGACACCAGGAATTACTGTGTGAGGATACAGCGAGAAGGCAGCCATTTGCTAGCCAGAAAGAGAGGCTTCAGAAGAAACCAAACCTTCCAAAACTTTGATCTTGGACTTCTAGCCTCTGAAACTGTGAGAAATTAATTTCTGTTGTTTAAGTCATCCAATCTGTGATATTTTGTTATGGCAGTCTGAGCAAACTAATACAGTGCTTAATAAATTTTTATTGGTTGACATATTGGTTACTTAGGTCTCAGGAAGTAAAGGGAAAAATTGATTATTTTACACACAGTTCAGCAAATATTTACCAACTACTGCCATATGCCAGGCCCTGAGCTAGGTGCCGGATAACATAACAAAAAAATAAATAAAATGTGGCCCCATGACCTTTGTGAACTAACAATTGCCTGAAAGTAGTAAATAAGAAATATAAAATTGCTGGGACCCAGGGGGAGAGGGAGCTGCCAGCCCAGGGGAAGATTTCAGTCATGTAAAGAATTCTGGGAGCCCAGCTGAATGATTCTGGCAGGGGCATAAAGATACACACAGCACATTATCCCTAAGGCCAGGTGTGTAGACCCCAGACCATACATAAGGGACAAATAGAACTTGGCCTTGCTCATATCTGTCTTTTCGGATCCCTCTGTCCTTGGGCTCCCAGTAGCTGATCACCCTGGGGATAATGAGAAGATTCATAGTGTTCTGGATCATTAAAGCTTTAAAAAGGTCATACAGTGTGGAAACAACCCTCCACCAATGATCCAGCAAGTTGAGCAGAGCATCCAGGGGACACTGAAAAAACACGGGCAATAAATATAGTTGCCTTGGCAACCAGGCCCCTCCCCAGTCTGTGATACTATCATTTTTTAAGCCACAGGCAAATGAAGGAAACTGGACATAAGGGCAACATTTGGCTTAATTAGCTCCACCTTAGGAAAGGGTCTTGGAAGTAGACCTTGGAAGGGTAGACCTTGGAAGTAGAGATAAACTTGATTGTAAATAGCAAGAATTGTATCTAAGTTTCAGAATTTCTTAGGTTCTGCAATGCATCTTCCATTGACAAGGGTGCAGTGAGTGTAAATAATTTAAATGTCTGCACGCCCAGCACACGTCATCGGATTTATTCTACCACAACTACTGCAAGAAGGAAAACTCTGGAGCCAGGAGAGCTCCTGCCCACATCAGGTATTTGAAATTGGCTTGAGTTACCAGCTTGCTGCATTGATTAAACTCCCACTCCCTTGCAACCATCCAGAAGAACTGAGTCCACCAAAGGAATTCAAGGTGGATATAAGGAGAACCTAAGAGTTCTCTTAGCTTAGAAAACACATTTCCCAGATTTCTCTAGAACCTAGAGACCCTCACTATCTCATGTTTCAGTTCCAATTTTAAATAATTCTCTCTTCTCTCTTCTCTTAAATATGATTCTCATATTTAAGACTCAGTCCTTTGAGAGCAACGTATTCCCCTGCAGTTTTTAAAAAAATAACTAAAACTAGAGCAAATGACAGTTTATGTGTTTCCCCAAACATTTTTTCTGGTAAAATCTCCTCTTCTCTTTTCAGCCTATAACCAAAATGACTTTTTCCTTATACTACCCTAATCCAATGTTTCTGCTATAAAGTAAATGAACGGGCACAGGCCAAGCTCCCAAACATGTCAAGAAACAATGATGGAGTTTAGTAGAAAATAGCTCATAGAAAAGTTTAATGAGCCACAAATGTTATATTTTATCCTACAATGTCACCACCTGCCTCCATCACCGCCCATGCTTCCAGCCCTCCCCTAGACATCTCCACTTCCCAGACACTCTGTTGCTCATGAATCCAGCAGAAGAGTTGAATTTTTCAGATTTTTTTTTTTACATTCCTGGTCATTGTTTCTTATGAAGTCTTATGAACTGAAAAATCTCGCCAACCTCTCCCTTCCTTGAAATCAAGAAAATTAATAAAACAGTCAAGCATGGAATGAGCCGTTACAAAGAAGAAGCATATTATTTGAAGCGACTTGCGGGTGGATCCACAAAGGGTCAAAGCCACACAAAACCAAACAGTAATGCCAAATTCCAAAACATGTGTATTCCACTGACTGCAGTGAAAGCTAGATGTGTCCTAATTAAATCACTAAACACTTAATACTTGTAATGAGCTTAGGGAATGGAGCTCATTGTTTCATCTCAGCATGCAGCTTTAAGAAAGTTTTTTGTTTAATTTGGCTTTACCAATCCCACTGATTTGGGGCATGACCAAACCTCTATTTAGAAAAATGGTTAGCTAGACATCTAAGAGAGGCAGCATGGAATGATACTGAGGATATAGGCTTTAAAGTCAAACAGATCGATGTTCAAGTCTCACTTTGTGACTTAGTATAAGACACTTAATCACTCTGAGATACAGGTGCCTCACTGCCACGTGGGAGTAATCATATCCAATTTGCAGTGTTGTTTTAAGCGTTAAATAAGATTATATTGCTAAAGTGCCTAACACAGCACTGGACCGAGAAGACTCAATAAATTTTAGGAATGATGGTCATAATAATGACAAAGAGGACCACTATGATGATGATGTTGGTGATGGAGATGATGGTAAGGATGAGGGTAAGTATGGCGATGTTGAAAAAAGAGGACCAAGACCAGCTATTATTCATCTGCACAGTCCCACTGAATAGGCTCCTCAACTCACAGAATTTGAAGAAGAGTAAGCAAGTGCCACACAACCACCAGTTCTGAGCCAGAGTCAGGACAGGACAGGAGATCAGAGAGGGAGGTTTGATGCACATGCAGATGAGAACTTCACCTCCAATAAATCAGTTTTCTCAGGGCAATGCCCCCAGCATGATGCATTCATAAATCAAAGCATCTATTACGTGGTATATCCACAGACCTGTCTACATCACAAAGCAGGCAATCACATGCCTGGGCTCCCATCTTGTTTCAGCCCAGATGCTCACAGGGATCTGAAACTGTAAGTGATTTCTCAGCTACCTGAGACAAGGAAATTTACCCCAATACAATATCACAAAAATGAATCTTTGACACTTGATTCATATTTGCACTAACAATTGGAAACAGGAATAGCTGTTCTTTTTAAATATGAGATTCAGTGGAGGCTGGGGGAGATGGAAGACTAAGGGTGAACTTTGCTATGAGGGGTGGTGGTAATAAATGTCACCAAGTGGGAAATATTCAAGCCCTGTTTCCAGAAACTGGGAGGCAGTAGCTCAAGGCAGAAAAATGACAATAATTATATTGCTCAGAAGTTGACAGCATGCATAAATCTGGTCTGCTCCTGCAAAAGGTAATTATTATCAGACTTTCGCTTGCTTTGCTTGTTTTTTGTTCAGGCAATACAAGTTCCACAGTTTGGTGAATTACCAGCCACAAGGAAGGAGTAGGGCAGACAGTCTTTGGGTTGGTGTCTCTCTGTCTTAAGGTGGCCATTGTGTGTGTGATTTCTTCCTGCTCCCTACCAAACAAGTCCCACTTGAACCTGGGTTTATGTAATAAATCTTGGAAAACCATTGCTCCGGCAATTTCTAAGTTACTAAGCCGGCCTCCTCAGTCAACCTGGCTTTAAGACTCCATTGGGAGATCGTGCTGGTGTCTATGTGTATCTAGGAAAATGCATTCAAAATTTGTCACGCTGAAGGAAGGGATTGGGCTGTGTCTGGGGAAAGTTCTGTTTCACAGTGCAAATTCTGGAGAGATACGAAGGAATCTTAGAGTCACACGCTTTTGAAATACAAATTGTAAACATTCCTTTTAGTGGCAGATTTTACACTTTGGAGTGAATTTTAAACTTCTGGGTTTGGAAGCAATCAAAGCGTTAGAATAGAAGATTCTGTGTTTGAAGGGCCTTGGTACTCCCAAGTTTTAAGTCTTAGCAATAAGAGAAAAAGAAGTATTCAGGGAGAACTTCTCTGCTCAGAGGAACACTCTGAACATTGCCATCCTCTGAACTTCTGTGTTGAGACTCAGGACCAAGCAGGGGCTGGTGGTGGGAAAGCACTGCAGGGGGGTCAGATAGAGAAGAAGCCTGGGGGTTAGGGGGCAGGCCCATCCCTCCCCAACTTACGATCTGCCCCTGTCCAAGTCCCAGTGCCCCTCGCCATCATCCCACAAGAGTACAATAACACTTGGAAACCTAAGAGAACATGAAATAGAATGAGTGAATCCAGGAGGGTAAAATGTGGAATATGCCATGATTGCATTTATTCTGAGGTCATGTCAATATCACAATTTGTTCAAGATCAAGACCAAAATTAAACATAAACCAAGAGCACCATCTCACAGAGAGATCTACCTCCACCAGAGTGGCTCTTCCCCCAGCTGCCCCAAGGTATTTTTTTAAAGGACACCTTTGCCAAGCACAACCCCACAGCTTAAGGGACATGCAAGGTGAATGCATTCATTGTCTCCTCCATAAGCCTCTGTAGAAGAGAGAGAATGTCCACTGTCTCCCACTGTAGTAGTCCTGGTTCTCCAGAGAAACAGAACCAATAAGACAAATATATATGTATCTAGGAAGAGATTTATTTAAGGTATTGGCTCAGGTAATCATGGAGGCCGAGAAATTCCCTGATCTGCTGTCTGCAAGCCAGAGACCCGGGCAAGCTGGTGGTTCAGTTCTAAGGCCTAGAGCTGGAGAGCCAATCGTATAGATTCCAGTCTGGGTCTGAGGGCCTGAGAACGGAGAAACTGGAGTGCCAAGGGCAGGAGAAGATCAATGTCCCAGACCGAACGGTCAGGCAGAGAGCAAATGCAACCTTCCTTTGCCTTTTTGTTCTATTCAGGCTCTCAACTGATGAGATGAGTCCCACCCACGCAGGAGAGGGCCCTCTGCTTTACTCAGCCCACCAATTCACATGCTAATCTCTTCCAGAAGCACCCTCACATTCACACTTGGAAATAATGTTTAAACAGATATCTGGGCATCCCATGGCTCAGTCAAGTTGACACATAAAATGAACCATCGCATCTGCCCAAAGTGGAAATTACAGGAGGAACACAGGGGAGGTTTCAGGCTTGCTCTACCCCTGAAGCAGAGGCCGGCTGTCGAGGAGGCCACAGGAAGGCCACCAGTTCAAAGACTGCTGGCAAGTCCTACTTGGCCACACATCCAAGTCTCATCAGCCAACTCAATTTTCTCTAGAAATAAAGCAGAAGTGCTTATCTTTCTTTCTTTTTTTTTTCCTTTTTTTCATTGTTGTAAACATCCATAACATAAAATTTACAATTTTAACAATTTTCAATATACTGTTCGAAAGAATTAAGTACCTTCACTCTGCTGTACAAAGATCACTACCATCCATCTTCAGGACATTTTCATCTTCCCAAACTGAAACTTTGTGCCCATTAAACAGTAACTCCGCATCGCCCCCTCCCCCAGTGCCTATCCATATTACAGTGTGCATCACAATTTCCTTATTTTTTAAGGCTGAAAACTATTCCTTTGTATGTATACACCACATTTTCTTTAACCATTCATCTGTGGTTGGACAATTAGTCTGCTTCAGCCTTCTGGCTACTATGAATAACACTGCTTTGAATAGGGGTGTACAAATATCTTGTCTCATCCCTGCTTTCAGTTCTTTTGGGTATATACCCAAAAGTAGAATTGATATCTCCATTTTTCTGACTCCTGCATCCATCTCTGAAATGGTCTTGATCTCAGGCCTAGAGAAGAGTATCATCTATGACTCAGCCAAACCCCAACAGACCAGGCTGCCACATCCATTTCTGTAAGTTGGGCCCTACCCAAAAGACCTCTGGGTGGGTGGGGGAAGCTGAAACCCTACCTATGCATCCACCTGGAGAAGGGTCTTTTCCTAAGTCTCCCAAAGGTACCCAGGTTGCAACTCTGCCCATAGGATTCGTGTCCTTCCATGTTCCTAATTGGGTCTCATCTGGGTCCCAACTGTGTCTGCTCCCCAAGGCCCTTGCCCCTTGCTCCAGGGCATCTTTGGAAGAGCTCGGTTTCTTCCTGCCTCTCTCAGTCCTGGTTCCTTCCAAGGGTCTCCATGGTCATTAATGCAGAGATAAATGAAAACCTACCTTCTCAGATAAGACCTTCTCCTCCTAACTAGTATTATGCATCCAGCCCAGGAAATCTGTGTTTGAGAAAAATGCTGAACTCTTCCAAACCATGTGAAAATCCAGTGCTAAAATCCCAACAGTCTGGAGTACAACCATTCCACAGCAATTATTATCACTTAATACTTTTTTTTAAATATCAAAAGTACCATTCTCTTGCATAGCTGAAAGTCCTTTACAGATGCTAGCCCAGACGCCTGACATCAAAGGTAGCAAGAACTCTTACTGATCAACATTTTCCAGTAGCAAAAAGTCAGGGAGCTTCTGTTGCTCTGTTCAGCTTAGTGTCTTTGCCAGGATTATAAAGCACCTCAAAAGAATTAGGTTCAAAACATAAAGATCAAGAACAGGCAAAAACAGTTTTATCCTACAGGAATATGGCAGTGCATTCATTTTTTTATTGTTGCTGTAGCAAGTTACCACAAACTTGATATCTTACTTAATAAAGACAATGTGGTGTTTTTTTTTTTTTTTTGGCCATGCACGTGGCTTGTGGGATCTTAGTTCCTCAACCAGGGTTCAAACCCATGACCCCTGCAGTGGTTAGGAGCGTGCTGTCCTAACCACTGGACTGCCAGGGAATTCCCATAAACACAAATTTTTTATCTTATAGTTCTGGTGGTCAGGAGTCCAACATAAGCCTTACTGGGCTAAAACCAATGTGTCACAGGGCTGCGTCCCTCTTCAGAGGCTCTAAGAAAAAAAAAATTTTTCTTGCCTTTTCCAGCTTCTAGAGGCCACATACATGCCTTGGCTCATGGCCTCTTCCTGCATCTTCAAAATCAACAAAGTTGCATCTCTCCAACCATTCTTCCATAACTACATTTCCCTCTGACTTTCCTCTTCTACGTCCCTCTCCCAATTATAAGGACCCTTGGGATTACATGGGACTCACTCAGACAATCCAGGTAATCTCCCTATTTTAAGGCCAGATGAACAGCAACCTTAATTTCATCTACAACCTGGATTTCCCATTGCCATGTAACCTAACACATTCACAGGTTCTAGGGATTAGGACATAATAATGGTGCTCTTTGGAGGACCATTATTGCATCTTCCATAGCAGGTAACGTAAAAGAGTAAAACAGGCCAGACACAAGCCCAAAAGGAGATGCTAATTTTTATGTGGAACCTTTTGGTTCTTAAACGTTAGCAGCCAAATCAAGTTAAACCCAAAACAAACACTGTCCAAATCAAACTCCTCTGGAGGCCACATTTGCCTGTGGGCTGTAGTTTGCAACTACTGCTTCATAGTACAGGGCAGTGATTCCTAACCTTTTTTTCACCACCAAAAGCCCCTTTTGATTTCTCCTACTTAGACCCCCAGGTTTTAATAGATCCAAATAAATAAATAAATATTATTTATTAAGTAATTATTCATTTTCCAAAGTTTTATTAATCAAAGAAGCAGATTAACATCTATCATCTGTAAGAACAGCCTAAGACTTATTAATAATAAAAGCCAATGTAAATTGAGCACTTACTGACTGCCAGGAGCTATGCTAAGTGTTTTCTATGCATTAACTCCCTGAATACTCATAACAATTCTATGAGATCAGGACTATTATTTCTCCCATTTTTATCAATGTGAAAATCTAGGCTCAAAGAGCTGTGTCCTTAAAGTCACATAGTCAGTGAGTGGCCAAACCATAATTCAAACCCAGGTCTGACTGCGGGAGCCATAGTTTTAACCATTATGTTATTCTGCCAATATACATCTAACAAAAGAAAAAATGTTATGGTTTCATGTATCTGTGCTACCGAATGGTAGGCAAATGGATGTGAGTCTCTTTGGGGTGTTGAGAATACTATGCTTTTGTGTCACTGTTGCTTCCTTTGGCCACCACAGAGGACCATCCAGGAGTGGGGTTTGAAATCATTCAAGCAATAAAGCGGTGACATACAGATCCTATTCTATCAGATGAAGAAGTTGCCAAGGTAATCTTAAAATTGTCACTTCAAAGCAACAAAAAAATGCATAATAGACTGGGCATCATACACAGGAGACTCCAACCCTGCTAAAAAAGCGTTAAAAAGGAATCCTATTTCCTGAGAGACTTTCCCCACAGTTTGCATTTAAGAGTTGAACAACTGTTAAAGACATCTGACTTCCTGGTGGTTCAGCTGCCCTGCCCCAGCCTGGAGCAGCTCTGGTTGTTTCCTGGAGGCCACTGCACGGGGAGCAGGTGAACCTCATCAATCTTAGAGTTATGGAATGCACAATATGATTGAAAATATGGCACAATACTGTACATTCAAACACAAGCACAGTCATTAATCACCCTCAGCCTCCCCGGACCAATGCAACCTGGTCCAGATGTTACTGAATTTAGAGCTGTAGAGCTAAAACAAAGGTCAGTCCCTCAGATGTCTCTGAGAGTCACATTCAAGAGTTATTTCTAAGACTTCTTATTTCTAGACTTATTTCTAAGTCTTGAGCCAATCCTGAAGACAAATGGGAGGGAGAGGGGACGCAAGAGGGAGAGAGAGGGAAGGGTGGAAAGAAGGAAGGGAGGAAGACGAGGGAGGAAGAAAATAACCATGTATCTTAATTCAGGAAATACGGTGAAGTTCTAGTGTGCTTCATAGCCAGGTTTCTTATTCCAGGCACAGAAGGTTCACACTTCCTTACCTTCCTTGGAGGTGGGTGGGGTCCTGTAACAAGTCTGCTTTGAAAGGTTTAATTGCTGGCACAGGCCCCTCTGTGCTCTCTTCCCCTGCTGGGATAATCATAAAGGAATCAGAAGCCTTGTGATGGGACGGAGGAGCCACGCCATTGAAGCTTTGTCCTGGACAGTTGTCCAGACGCTCAGTGGACTTGAGTAAGCAAGAAATATACTTTGGTTTCTTAAGCCACTGAGATTTGGTGGGGGGGGGGGGGGTTATTAATGCAGCTTCCCTTATCTTAACCTGACTAATATAGGATATTAAAGGCAAAGCTTACCAGAGCCAACTTACAAGAGAATTTTTTAAATTTTATAAAACAAAGTTGTACACAGCCTAGGACCTAATCAGGGCTCAATAAATATTTGTTGAATATTGCAGAATTGGTTTTTCTCAACTACTATTTGGTTAAGAAATAGCTTAGAAATCTCTTATGCAAAATATGTTTCCCACTGCTCTCTACCTCATATCTTCCATCTTCCTTTGCGTTAATGACTGTCTCAAAGAGTTGTTGTGAGAATTAAATGAGATGATGCATATAGAGTACTTTCCATGGTATGAGCACATACTGAGTACTCAATAAATGTTAGCTATTGGTGGTGGTGACTCCATCCTTATGATTTTAATTAGATCTATTTCTTTTCCCTCACCCTGTCTCTGCTCTTCCCTACACCCAAATTCTGCCCAACCTTCAACAGCCGGCTCAAGTCTCATCTTCTCCAAGAAGATGACTCTTAAGTCTCATCTCTCCCATCTATAGAATTAATGCTCTGAGCTAGTACCTCCCAATTCAATCCATTGGTTTTTAAATTTTGTATGTGTAAAGTGGGCAGCAGTTCTTTTGTGTGTCAACATTGCTGTGATCTGGGAAATACACCACTTTTCTTTTAGTGCACAGTTTCCTCTCATCACCTCCCCCACCAGTTCAACTCCTTGGATAAGTGGATCATAGCAGACTGACCCTCCTGGTCACGGAGGTGGGTGTTGGATCCATCTTGAACCAATCTTAGTATCTTAACCTGATTGAACACAGTGATTGGTCCAAGAACCAGGTCCCATGACTCATATCTGGCCAATCAGAATTCTTATCCAGATTTTCTTACATTAGAGTTAAGGGTCCTTTCTTCTTAGGCTACACTATGGAAATTTGCATCTGGAAGCTACTAATTGTTGCTCCTTCTCCTCCTAAGAAGCCCAGATGTAGTAAGAGCAATAAAGCTGATATTCAGAAAGAAGTCAAGCCCAAAGAAAAAGGTCCCTGGCTTTAGTTGCCCCAAGCCATACCTCTCCCTTTTCATCTACCCAAGAAAATAAATTTCCCTTTTACCTAAACTAGAATTTTTGTCACTTGCAATCAAGAATCCTGACTAATCCAAAAAATTACCCTTGAGAAAAGCTTAATTCACAAATTTGGCAAACTTGTCTGAGCGCCCATTATGTGAAGTTACAGCTCTAGTGTAATTTCAAACACAGACTAGATGTGGGAAGAGATGTGATAAATGTAAAAATTGTTCATATTATTTATCACCTAGAGGGGCTACTAAGAAACTCATATTTGCATTTGGAAACAAGGTCTTGCAGCCAAAACCTGTGAGGCAAGAATGCAGAACCTAAACATAGACATGTGGCCTGCAGTCTTCCTATGACTCTAGTCTGTCAATTTCACTAACCCCCATCTCCCAGTCACACCCCACATACACACCCAGCACTCCAAACTGTCCAGATTTCAACAGCTTTTGCAACAGAATCTCATATGTTCACCAGGAGGATAGATTTTTACACTAGCACACTTTGGAAGTAGGATAAACTGTGGGTGATATGCTAAATATTTAACAACCAGACCTGCATGGGCATGGAGCAATCAGAACAGAAGCTGGCTATCAACAACTCTACACTCGAATGGAAGTCTCAAGGCAGAGTGGGTAAAAAAACTAAAACTCTGGATTCCAGAAAAAGCTCAGGATTGAGGACTGAGAGAACCCCAGTGGGTTGACAGTGAGGGGGTCAGCGAAGAGACTTCTGGCTGTGCCTCAGCCCATCCATCACTCATTCAGCCATCAGTTGTCAGCAGGCACAGATGATCACAAGCCTCTCCACCACTATATTTTTATAGGCTTCTGGTCATTGCTACTTCAAGTTAACCCATTGCTTCATGAGATGTGCTAATTCCTTAAATCTGAGTATAGCCAAGTATAGCCAAGGTCCTCTGCCCAAGATCCCTTCGTATCTCCACCAGATCACTATGCATAAGTATTCCAAACACAATCAAGGCCATGCATGTTGCAATTTCTGCATTTCAAGGAATCAGAGTCCAGCAATCCAAAAAAAGTCTTCTAAACCAATTCAAATCTTTACTCAGACACTTGAGGAAACAACAAAGGCGGCCAGTGCGTTCTCCATACACAGCAAAATATTTTAAATATCCTTTGAGTAGAGCTCTTTTTTTTTTTTTTAAAGGGAATGCTATTTATTTATTTATTTATTTATTTATGGCTGTGTGGGGTCTTCGTTTCTGCGCGAGGGCCCTCTCCAGTTGCGGCAAGCGGGGGCCACTCTTCATCGTGGTGCGCGGGCCTTTCACCATCGCGGCCTCTCTGGTCGCGGAGCACAGGCTCCAGACGCGCAGGCTCAGTAATTGTGGCTCACAGGCCCAGTTGCTACGCGGCATGTGGGATCTTCCCGGACCAGGGCTCGAACCCGCGTCCCCTGCATTGGCAGGCAGACTCTCAACCACTGCGCCACCAGGGAAGCCCTGAGTAGAGTTCTTTTGGTCAGTCTCTCTCCTCATGCTGTCTCTCTCCTTCATCCAGCAGTGGACTCTACTCTTCTCCAGGAAAATTCTCTCTCTGACAGTGACTGCTAAAAGCTCTCTTCTCCAGCTCTAATCATCCTCCAAATCTCCCTATAAAATTTAGCCCACAGGGCTCTACTTCCCTTTGCCTAAAGTTTCTCAATCATCACAGAGGCTCAGAAACCTTTCCCTCTCACCTCTCCCTCCCATCGCACAGCATTCTGCTCCCACCACATCCCAACAGCAACATCCAAAAGAGTGGAAGTCCTTGCTGGAGGCTTACTTCTTCCAGCTGGGAGAACAAGGGTCTCCTTACCACCCAACTCACTCTCACACCCCGCAAAAGGGAGGTTGTGAATCCCCCTGCTTTTTTGCAAAAGGAATTCTAGTGGAGACTCTCTCGTGAAAGGAATGTTCCATCTGATTGTACATGTCTCCAGTTCAGACCAGTTTGCATTGTTTTCCTAGGGTATCTCTTTCCCAGTCCTTGGAGATGCCTTAGTTTTGACCCCGAGGCACCCTTAGACAACCCATGCCAGGAGGCCTTCTCACCAGGGCCAGCTATGTGGTCTTAGCTAAGTCATACTCCCTGCTGACTTGGGAGGATATCCTCAAGGTACCAGATTAATCTGCTGCTTCTTTCTCCTTCTCTTTTCATCTGAACTCTAGAAGAACAAAAGACCTCAGAAGAGCATGCCACGTCTTGCCTGGTTTAAGGAGCCCTGACCTAAGAATTGGGAAACATGGGCTCTGGTCCCAACCCACCCTACCAATCACAAGCTGGGTGACTCTGAACCCATCAGCTCCTTTCTCTGAGCCTCAGTTTGAGGGTGTTGGACTAGATGGGCTTTTCAGCAGAAGGAGGAGAGAAGTTTGAGCAGGTGGCTTTTTTTCATTTTTATTCATTTATTGGGATTGATCATACGATTGATTGCACTTGGGGAAAAAAATCCAGTGGCTAAAAAACTTTGAAAAACACTGCCCTAGATGATATCTCCAAGGTCCTTTCATCTCTATTTGTCCAATAGTCTATGATTTTCTCCACTGACCTCCACTTATAGAGGAAGTCTGCAATAAGCAATATTTTTTCATTTTTCAAATCAATCAGAGAATGGCAAGCAGTTACAATTGAACTTCCTTAAGCACTCTAATTGGGAGATGTCTTAGGAAAATATCATTACCCTAGATCGTGGGTTAAATAATGGATGCCATTTCCTCTCTGGCCGTGCTGTTCGCCCTGCTCAACATCTCTAGGGATGGCTATTTTTAAGTGGCCTTGGCCCTCTGGGCTCCAACGAAACCACTGGTACCACCCTGAGGACCAATGACTTTCACTATGGCCACAAAATAATCATGGGGGAATAAAATCATTCTCATGGTAGAATAAAATTCTGTAGGCCACCTGTAAATCAGGGGCAGGCAGTGACTAAAGGAGGAAGCTGGGGGATGGGAGGGGACATGGTTCTTACCAATTGATGCTGAAAGAGATGTAGAGGCATGCAGCCAACCCACAATACTTCCTCCCACCATGCCTCTAGCCTCCATTGACCTTCCTGTTCTCTGCTCCTTCTGCTGCCTTCAACTGAGACACACTGTCTCCCACCTGCCGCTCAGACATCAGGGAGTACCAAAATTTAGGAAATGCTCGAGGTTTTATGTTATAAAATTATAAAAGCAAAAATAAATAAGGATTCTGAAGGTCCAAAAAAAGCAATTTTTAAGATAACTTTGGTTCCTATTTTAAATTATGTTTATAAGGCATTTAAAATAATATAGGATACCTTACATTATATACAAACATTGACTCAAAAAATGGATCAAAAATCTAAATGTAAGAGGTAAAACTATAAAACTCTTAGAAGAAAACATAGGTCAAGATCTTCATGACACTGGCTTTGGCAATGATTTCTTGGATATGACACCAAAAGCATAGGCAATAAAAGTAAAATTAGATAAATAGGACTTTGGCAAAATTTTAAACTTTTGTGTACCAAACGACACTATCAACAGAGTGAATAGGCAATCCATGGAATGGGAGAAAATATTTGCAAATTATAAACCTGATAAGGGTAGGCATAGAGGGAACTTTCCTCAACAGAATAAAGGCCACATATGACAAACCCATAGCCAACATCGTCCTCAACGGTGAAAAACTGAAACCATTTCCACTAAGATCAGGAACAAGACAAGGTTGCCCACTCTCACCACTATTATTCAACATACTTTTGGAAGTTTTAGCCACAGCAATCAGAGAAGAAAAAGAAGTAAAAGGAATCCAAGTCGGAAAAGAAGAAGTAAAGCTGTCACTGCTTGCAGATGACATGATACTATACATAGAGAATCCTAAAGATGCTACCAGAAAACTACTAGAGCTAATCAACGAATTTGGTAAAGTAGCAGGATACAAAATTAATGCACAGAAATCTCTTGCATTCCTATACACTAATGATGAAAAATCTGAAATTGAAATTAAGAAAACACTCCCATTTACCATTGCAACAAAAAGAATAAAATATCTAGGAATAAACCTACCTAAGGAGACAAAAGACCTGTATGCAGAAAACTATAAGACACTGATGAAAGAAATTAAAGATGATACAAACAGATGGAGAGATATACCATATTCTTGGATTGGAAGAATCAACATTGTGAAAATGACTCTACTACCCAAAGCAATCTACAGATTCAATGCAATCCCTATCAAACTACCACTGGCATTTTTCACAGAACTAGAACAAAAAATTTCACAATTTGTATGGAAACACAAAAGACCCTGAATAGCCAAAGAAATCTTGAGAAAGAAAAACGGAGCTGGAGGAATCAGGCTCCCTGACTTCAGACTATACTACAAAGCCACAGTAATCAAGACAGTACGGTACTGGCACAAAAACAGAAATATAGATCAATGGAACAGGATAGAAAGCCCAGAGATAAACCCACGCACATGTGGTCACCTTATCTTTGATAAAGGAGGCAAGAATATACAGTGGAAAAAAGACAGCCTCTTCAATAAGTGGTGCTGGGAAAACTGGACAGCTACATGTAAAAGACTGAAATCCGAACACTCCCTAACACCATACACAAAAAGAAACTCAAAATGGATTAAAGACCTAAATGTAAGGCCAGACACTATCAAACTCTTAGAGGAAAACATAGGCAGAACACTCTATGACATAAATCACAGCAAGATCCTTTTTGACCCACCTCCTAGAGAAATGGAAATAAAAACAAAACTAAACAAATGGGACCTAATGAAACTTAAAAGCTTTTGCACAGCAAAGGAAACCATAAACAAGATGAAAAGGCAACCCTCAGAATGGGAGAAAATATTTGCAAATGAAGCAACAGACAAAGGATTAATCTCCAAAATTTACAAGCAGCTCATGCAACTCAATATCAAAAAAACAAACAACCCAATCCAAAAATGGGCAGAAGACCTAAATAGACATTTCTACAAAGAAGATACACAGACTGCCAACAAACACATGAAAGAATGCTCAACATCATTAATCATTAGAGAAATGCAAATCAAAACTACAATGAGGTATCAACTCACACCAGTCAGAATGGCCATCATCAAAAAATCTAGAAACAATAAATGCTGGAGAGGGTGTGGAGAAAAGGGAACCCTCTTGCACTGTTGGTGGGAATGTAAATTGATACAGCCACTATGGAGAACAGTATGGAGGTTCCTTAAAAAAATGAAAATAGAACTACCATACGACCCAGCAATCCCACTACTGGGCATATACCTTGAGAAAACCATAATTCAAAAAAGAGTCATGTACCGCAATGTTCATTGCAGCACTATTTACAATAGCCAGGACATGGAAGCAACCTAAGTATCCATCAACAGATGAATGGATAAAGTAGATGTGGCACATATATACAATGGAATATTACTCAGCCATGAAAAGAAATGAAATTGAGTTATTTGTAGTGAGGTGGATGGACCTAGAGTCTGTCCTACAGAGTGAAGTAAGTCAGAAAGAGAAAAACAAATACCATATGCTAACACATATATATGGAATCTAAAAAAAAAAAAAGGTCATGAAGAACCTGGGGCAAGACGGGAATAAAGACGCAGACCTACTAGAGAACAGACTTGAGGATACAGGGAGGGGGAAGGGTAAGCTGGGACAAAGTGAGAGAGTGGCATGGACATATATACACTACCAAACGTAAAATAGATAGCTACTGGGAAGCAGCCGCATAGCACAGGGAGATCAGCTCGGTGCTTTGTGACCACCTAGAGGGGTGGGGTAGGGAGGGTGGGAGGGAGGGAGACACAAGAGGGAAGAGATATGGGGACATATGTATATGTATGACTGATTCACTTTGTTATAAAGCAGAAACTAACACACCATTGTAAAGCAATTATACTCCAATAAAGATGTTAAAAAAAAAAAAAGTAATGAAAATATGGGTAGAAGCAGAGGCATATTAAAAGAAGAGAGAAAATGGAGAAGAAAATGGGTGGGGGAAGATCAAATGGCAAAGGCTGAAATAACATAATTGATGTTTTTTTAATTATTGGGCAAATTTTATAATTTACTTCCACTTTATATTATTCCTTTGATTCTTATGGATGTGTCTCGGGTTTCTGTAATATCCAGTACCTTTTCTTTTATATTATCATTAATCAATAAATAATTATTGAATGGAAGGGAGGGAAGAGAAAATAAATAAATAAATAAACCTGATAAGGGATTAATATCCAGAATACATAGGGAGCTCCTACAATTCAGCAAGAACAACAAAAAACCCATTAAGGAAATGGGCAAAGAACCTGAGTAGACATTTTTCCAAAAGATGATATACAAATGTCCAATAATCATGTGAAAAGATGCTCAACACCACTAATCATTGGGGAAATGCAAATTAAAACAAAAATTAGATATCACTTTACCCATTACAATGACTATTATCAAAAGATAAATAAATAATCTCACAGAAAATAACAAGTATTGGCTAGGATGTGGAGAAATTGGAATTCTTGTGCATTGCTGGTGGGAATTTAAAACAGTGCATCCACTGTAGTGCATCCACAGCATGACAGTTCCTCAAAAAATTTAAAATAGAATTACGATATCATCCAGCAATTTCACCTCTTGGTATAAACCCAAGAGAACTGAAACTAAGGACTCAAAAAGATATTTGTACACCAATGTTCACAGCAGCATTATTCACAATAGCCAAAAAAGGAAGCAATCCAAACATCCATCAATAGATGAATGGATAAACAAAATTATATACATATATGTGTAATATATATATATATATATAGAGAGAGAGAGAGAGAGAGAGATACTTATATATGTGTATATGTATAGAGACAGATGTATATTATATATATACATATATATATTAGAGTACTATTCCTTAAAAGTTAATAAAGTCTGATACATGCTACAACATGGATGAACCTTGCAAATATGCTAAATGAAATAATCCAAACACAAAAGGAGAAATATTGTCTGATTCCACTTATATGAGGTACCTAGAATAGTCAAATTGATAGAGACAGAAAGTAGAATGGTGGTTGCCGGGGACTGGGGAGTTATTGCTTAATGGGTACAGAGTTTCAGTTTGGGATGATGGATAGCTCCAGTCCTGGAGCTGGATCGTTGTAATGTCTGCACTTCAATGTGAATGTACTTAATGCCACTGAATTATATACTTTAAAATGGTTAAAATGCTAAGTTTTAAGTTACGTATATTTTATCATAATGAAAAAAGTTACAGTAATAAAAAATAATCATAATCTGGGAGAGAGACTGTCCATAGGCAGGGGCAGCACATCACAGGGTGTCTGAGCCCAGGCTGGGCGAGGAGGACTTCCACGTGGGGCTGGAGAGAGTAAAGGCAGCAGCCTAGGCAGGAGTGTGAGCTCTTGTAGGGCAAGGAAGGCATCTGCACAGGGAAGGGGCAGCTACTGCAGTGGAGATTGGTTACGTACTGGGTGACTGATTGAATAAGTAAACATATTAGGGATAATATATTATTATCCCAACAATACAAAGTTCATTCTTGTTTTCTCCCTTTTAATATGTATAAGTTCCTTCTGTGGCAGTAAGGGAGAAAATAAGAATGAATTTTGTATTGTTGGTTTGGAACTGAAAGCATTGATGTGAATGCATGGTTTCCAATAGATAGACAGATAGATAGAGATGTAAATGTGAATATATGGGAGAGTACGTGTATGTATGTATACATATGTCACCTTGCTTTGTCCACTGAGAATGCCCATAAACAGCAATATCCTAAAAACAATGAGAACACTTAGTGTCCAGATCTAGGTTTCTAAATGTCATTTTTTTAGTAAGAGGCATCAGAGCTGCTTGAAGAAGTGGTTGATTCCAGGACTGGAGAAGAAAAGTACAATATGAATCAGGAAATGCTCCAACAATGACGTGAACATGTCGAAGGACACAGGAGCCAGTTTGAAGGCATGCCACTGGTTAAATCTGTGAAATTTTAGCATTAAAAAAAAAAGATAGTTGTAGATTATACCCACTAAATAAAACAAGAAACCATGAGTCCCTCTGATATAAGTAGATAAGGAGAATTAGAGACTGAGAGAGGAAAGTTTGGTGAGGAATGGGATATTTACATAGTTTCAAAATACCTCCCCATCAAATGCTTATTAATTACAAAAGGAAAAGGAGTAACGTTACCATGGAGAAGCCTGACCAACAGCACATTAATCAAGTGGTCAAGGTGAGTATCATCAATTCTGGAGCAAACTGAAATTCTATGCCACTTGCTAGGGTGCAATGACAACATAGCATCACTTTTGTGATATTCCTGCCAAAAAAATTATAACCTGAATCTAGCCATAAGGAAATAGCAAAACCCAAACTGAGGGACATCATGTAAAATAAGCGACTTTTAATCTTTAAAAGTGTGGAGGTCATGAAGTCCAGAAAAGACGGAAGAGCTGTTCCAGACTGACAACTAAATGCAGTGTGTGATTCTGAACTAGCTGGATCCATTTGTATCCACAAAACTCAAGTGGGGTCTGAGGATTAAGTGCAATACGTTAATATTAATTTTCCGCCTTTCATCATTGTAGTGTAGTTATATGAGAAGATGTCCTTATTTGTAGGAAATAAACACTAAAGTACTTGGAGGTGATGGAGCATCAGTGGCAACTGTCTCTCAAGGGCTCGGGGGACGGGAGGCTCTTTTTCCTGTACTTGCGACAACATTTCTGTAGGCTTGAGACTTCTGGATGTTAAAAATTGTTTTTAAAAATAATATTGGGTAATTCGTGATAGGTTAAATGAAAAAGCAGGACATAAAATCATATGTACTTGAAGAGTTAAACTTTCTTAAAAAGATATTCACAGGAAAAAAAAAGTCTTGAAAGAAGTACACCCAAAATACAGTAGTTGACTATAACTGAATTATGTAGGATGCTTTTCTTTACTTTATATTTTATATTTCAAATTTTCTATAAGAAGCATGCGTTTTTAATAAATGTCTCTTTCTTTTACAAAATTTAATATTTTTCTTTCTCTTTGGTGTTCTGGTTTTCTAAGGTACGGCTATGAATTAATTTGCTTCATTTATATTTTTTAAAACTCTAAGGATTCCATTAATACCTTATAGATTTCTCTGAAACTGAAAAATTCTCCATCATTTTACCGTGAGGAGGGACCTCTTCTCTGGTATCTCCAGTCTAATTTTCTGACACTCTTATTAAATATATTTTTAATCATTTTGATCTATCTTCCTTTTCTAATAATTTCTCTTTCATATCTGTGCTTCATTTTGCTCATTTACTTAGCTCTATCTTCCACTTCATTACTTATCTCTTTGAATATTTTCGTCTACCATTTAATGAGTCCTTTTTGTCATTTCAATGACTGCATATTTGTTTCTTTAATCTCTATTTGGTTCTTCCTCTGGTTCACCTGTTCTTTTGCCATGATGCCCTGTTCTTTCCTACCGGTTGTTATCCCTTCCTTTATCTCTTTGAAGATTATAAATGTACTCATTTGAAAGCATTTCTTAGATTGTTTTATTATCTACAGTTTCTAGAGTATAAATTTTACCATCTCTTGCATTTTCTGACTGACTCAGCAGTTCACTTGTAATTTCACTCATTTTAAGCAGGAGTTGGCTTCCATCAGAGGGTCCTAACCTTCCTTCCCCTAACACTATCTTCTCCCCATATGCACCTGGCCATGGGGATCACCCATTGCCTGAACCCCCGCCCTCACTCCTAGAGGCACACCCCCCCCCCCGCCATCATGACTCTGAAACTGAACACTACATCGACTACATCCAGGGTTACCATGGCCTCTGGTCAACATCTCTGAAGCTCCAGCTGTCCTGGAGATGCTGGAGTTGAGCACAGTCTCCCGGTCAACTCTTGGCTCCATCTCTCTCCCTGCCACCAAAGAGCACTTGAACTTTTTCCTTGACCTATTAGGTGCTGAGTTTCACCAACATGCCTGACTGGACTTTCTTTCTTGCCTAAAATTGCTCCTTGTAAGGCAGAAGAGCCTTAGCCAGGTGTGGCCCCTCCCACTCTGCCCATGCCTCTGCAGCAAGCCCCTCCACCCACTCCTGCATCAGGAACAGTGCTCATGGCTGCAGTCATCTGGCCACAGTCATCCACCTTAGCAAGGCTCTCCATCCTGTGCACTGGGTCCCAGAACACCCTTATTTTCCTCTTTTGGTGTCAACTCACTTGAAGGCAAAGGCTTAGTGTTGCAAACATAAAGCTAAGCATTTTATATGCCTCATCTCATTCAATGCTCACAGTTCTAGAAGGAAGATATTCTTATATCCATTTTACAGATAAGGTAACTAAGACTCAAGAGAGGTACAGTCACCCAGAGAGGTCACATAACCTGAAGACGTCAAAGTCAGGACTCCAACCCCCGACAGTGTCTTTGGGTCCACTGTTCTCTTGGTCCTCATGGCCTTTTCCTTCTGAACATGAGCCAGACACATCTCCCTCTCTAAAAATTGGAATATGCATCTTTAGCTTTCTTTTAAGCTACTCCAGTGAACCCTTTAGGAATTGACATCTCAGATTTCTGAGTATCAGCCACTGGGGGTATGCAGTCTTTATTAAATTAACAAATGGCCAACCAAATAAAAGCTATTTTAAAGTGGTTCGTAATGGGCCTTCTGCTTTCCCTAATGAAGTTTCGTGTGTCCCTTCCTGAAGAAAGCTTGTGTTAGGGTAAGAGGTGACCAGAGTCACTTGCATCTTCCCCAGGAAGAAACACTTAATACAATAAAATCTCAGACCTGTCAGAGAGTTTGTCTGAGTGCTGCTTCCTGGAAGAATTTTTTAAAGTTCTATTGACATTAACATAAACATTAAACTAACCTCCACTCCATCGCTCAAGGCCACTTTCTATTGCAACTGAACAGGGAGCAGGAGATACGTTCCAACAGGAAGAAATCAGAATGAACGAGTGATGCTAAGTCTTCCTTCTTTCTACTTTCCCCTGGGGGAGAAAAAATGAAGCTGCCTTTTAATTCCACCATTGCCAGGTTTGAATAGGTACCTTGTCTTCTTAGCCTCATGCATGTTAACTAAGAATCCTGGAAGAGACAACTCAGATCCTCTATTCCTACCACCCTCCTGACATAAAATTAGACCCATTACATTGGGTAGTATTCATTGGAGGCTAGAACCATCTCACACATTTAAAAAAATGAAATCCCCATAATCACAAACCCTTCTCACTCCTCCTCTTCATCCATTTTCCTAATTTCACTGCAGTTCTTACTCCTTAGACTTGAATAAAGGCACATATAATTTTTTCAACTCTACCTCCATCTTTGGACCTTTAATAGTTCAGGACTGGCCCATGTGAGGCAAGAAGTCACTTGTCAATTATGCCCCTCGCTGGAGGCACCTGCAGGTTTTTAACATGCGTTAGGCTGGCTCTCTCTTGACTTCAGTCCTTACCACTGCCACTCCATCTGCCTAAAGGAGGACATCCTACCTCCTCCCTCCCAATTTTAATTAGCCAATGCCTGCTCAGCCTACAAATTTCAACTCAGAGCTCACCTATTCCTGGGAACCTTCCCAGAGCTCACCTCCTGCTCCTGACTATGTAACTTGTGTCCACACAACACCAGTGCATCCCTCCCCAGTGGGACCATAGCAACACAGTAGGCACACAGCACCTAGAATGGCTGCTCTGGGTTCAACAAATATAAATACCTCTGTCATAGTCTCCGGTTGGAAAAGTAACCTTGGGTAACTAAAACCTTGCTCTTCAGGAGAGTTATAAGTGGGGTTAATAAGACATAGGAAGCTTCTGCACAGCAAAGAAAACCATCAACAAAATGAAAAGGCAACCTACTGAATGGGAGAAAAGATTTGCAAATCACATATCTGATAAGGGATTAATATCCCAAATATATATATTTTAAAAACTCACACAATTCAACAGCAAAGAAACCAAACAATTCTTTTTAAAAATGGGCAGAGGATCTGAATAGTTATTTGTTCAAAGAAGATATCCAAATTGCCAACAGGTACATGAAAAGGTGCTCAACATCACTTATCATCAGGGAAATGCAAATCAAAACCACAATGAGATATCACCTCACACCTGCTAGAAAGGGCATTAGCAAAAAGAAATATGAGTGTTGGTAAAGATATGGAGAAAAGGGAACCCTTCTGCCCTGTTGGTGGAAGTGTAAATTGGTGCATCCACTATGAAAAACAATATGGAGGTTTCTCCAAAAATTAAAAATAGAACTACCATATGATTACAGCAATTCCACTTCTGGATATTTATCTGAAGGAAATGAAAACACTAACTGGAAAAGATATACGCACGCCCATGTTCATTGCAGAATTATATACAATAGCCAAGACATGGAAGCAACCTAAGTGTCCATCAGTGGATCAATGGATAAAGAAAATGTGGTAGATAGATAGACAGATAGTGGAATATTATTCAACACACAAAAAAAGGAAATCTTGCCATTTGCAACAACATGGGTAGACCTTGAAGGCATTATGCTAAGTGAGGTAAGTCAGACAGAGAAAGACAAATACCATATGATCCCACTTATATGTGGAAGCTAAAAAAATTAAAACCAGCAAACTCATAGATCCGGAGAAGATATTGGTGGTTGCCAGAGCTTGCGGATGGGGGTGGGCAAAATGGGTGAAGGGGGTTAAAGATACAAACTTCCAGTTATAAAATAACTAAGTCATGCATATATACACTACCAAATGTAAAATAGATAGCTGGTGGGAAGCAACCGCATAGCACAGGGAGATCAGCTCGGTGCTTTGTGACCGCCTAGAGGGGTGGGATAGGGAGGGTGGGAGGGAGGGAGACGCAAGAGGGAAGAGATATGGGGATATGTGTATATGTATAACTGATTCACTTTGTTATAAAGCAGAAACTAACACACCATTGTAAAGCAATTATACTCCAATAAAGATGTTAAAAAATAAATTAAAAAAATAACTAAGTCATGGGGATGTAATATATAGCATGATGACTATAGTTAATACTACTGTATTGTACATTTGAAAGTTGAGAGTAAATCTTAAAAGTTCTCAGCACAAGAAAAATAATTGTAACTACATATGATGACAAATGTTAACTAGATTTATTGTGATCATTTCTCAATATATACAAATATTGAATCATTATGTTGTACACCTGAAACTAATGTTAAATGTCAATTATATCTCAATTTTTTTAAAAGGCACAGGAAAGAGGTGAATCCTTTATCAGAGTCTAAAACTACAGTTATAGAGCATTTGCAAGGCTTGTGCTAATGCTTAATACATTATCTTATTAAATCTTCAAACAACACTGGGAGGTAGGTGTACTTATACCCTTTTTACATGAGGAAACAGGGTCAGCAAGGTTAAGAACGTGCCCCAAGCAGTGATGGAGCTGGGCTCAAGTCCAGGTCTAACTCCAAAACTCACAGACATTCCTTGCATCTGACTGCCTCTGGGTATCCATTAGTCCAAAAGGCTCCTACTTTCCAGTCCCCACAAAGATTCTTGCACAGACTCCCCTGCACATTTGTAATGTGTTTGCTGTATTATTTAAGATATTCAATTCCGCTACATAAAATCAGAAACACAAACAAGGGAAATAAACGAAACTAAGTATAGAAGCAAATATTGGGCTGGCCAAAAAGTTCGTTCGGGTTTTTCCATAAGCTGTTGTGGGAAAACACCCAAACGAACTTTTTGGCCAAGCTAATAGTTTGTGAGACACAGGCAGAATTCATTAGATGTGTTAAGTATATATAAATAAGTTACATAGGGAGACATTAGCATAGATAAAGTAAGGAGAGCATGTGTGTACTGAACATAGAAAGGGATGAAAGACCAAGAGGCATCAAATATTTGTGACTCACTAAATATACATGAGGCACCTGAGGTTTCAAATACTCATAATACATTCAATATACACGAGGCACTCAACATTTATGGTGTCTGAAATCAGCCACCCATTGGTGACTCCCATTCAGGCCCCAAGAATCCTGTGCCAAATGAAAGCCATAGCTGCTTATCAGGGTAATTGGTGAGCTGCAACTTTGAGCCAGGCGTAATTGCTCCTGCATCCCTCCGATAGAATAAATACACTGTGTTGGTCCCAGGCACCTTTCATTTGTCAAGCTTCCTCTTCAGACTCAACTTTGCTCCTTGTAACCATTCCATCAGCAGGGAAGGCTGAGGAAGCAGGCAGAGATGGGACATGGGGGCTCTGCATAAACCAGGGTGTGGGCAATGTGGTCCTTCTCCCCTACTTGCTACCTGTCCTAAACGCATCAAATACCCACACTGTTCCTCTTGCTTTGCACTGTGTGTTTTAAATTCCTACACTAAACCATGTGATTCACGCATCTTAACTTGGTCCTTGAGCCTTTCTATTATAAGAGCTTTGCGACAGCCTCCCTTAGATTTAGCACTGTAGCGAGATGATTTCCCATTGGACACTTCTGGGCAATTCTTTTGTCTCCTCAAAGGATGCCCTTGACACCGTGGTATCAGAAAGCAAGCAGTGGATTTGGAGTTAGGCTCCTGGATTTCAACGTTGCCTCAGCCAGTGTCCACCTCTTTAAGCTTTTGTTCTCTCCACATCTGTCAAATGAGAATGATAATCCTTCTCTTGCAGGGTTGCTGTTAAGATTAAATGATGGCATTTGTTAAAATGCTTTGCAAAACCATGTAACCTGTATGACTTTTTCTGTGGCACTCAGACAAAATATGTTTCTTATTTTATATCTCAGCAGATGGGAATCCTAATCCCAGTCTTTGGGTGGCAGGCTTACCCTCACTTGGACAAATGAGGGTCCTAGGGCTTTAGCAGGAAACCCCGGGGAGGTGCCTCAGGTCCTCAGCTCCTCGTGGAGGCCCCTGAGATGCTCAATATTCGGGCCAGCGTGGTGTGACGGGAGGTGACAGCTCTACGGGCCACAACACTTACTCTCTCGGCACTAGACTCAAGTCTGGGACCTTTGCCCTGACTAGGTCCAGGCTGCGGGTGGATGTCCTGTACCCTGGCATCCATGCAGTCCCTCTGCTGGAGGTCCTGCCAACTGCGTGCTGTTTGGGGGATGGAGCACATAATCCTCACCTCTCCATCACCCAGATCAACTCTCCCGGGGGTGGAGTTCTCAGCTCCACCCTGAACATCACCCTCTCCCCAACCAGCCCCAGCTTCACCACCTGGTGCTGGAGGACACGGTGTTGCTAATTGTCCCCTGGGACAGTAAGTCAATGATGCACACAATCCTGGGTTAGCAGGGTCACAGGAAGCATAATGGTCAACCGCAGGGGAGGGTCCCTGCCCTGGCTCTGTCACTGTATGACCTTAGGCAAGATTATTATTTAACCTCTCTGTGACTTGGTATCAGTAAAATGGGTTTAATATAAACTCACCACACAGAATTGTTTTGAGGATTAGGCAGATTTCTAAATGCTTGGAATTGGAAGAGGGGGAATGAATAGGCAGAGAACAGAAGTTCTTAGGGCAGTAAAAAAAAAAACAAAAAAAACACAAAAAAGGGATACCATAATGATGGGTACCTGTCATTATACATTTGCCCAAACCCATAGAATGTATAACACCAAGAATGAACCCCACTGTAAACCATGGACTTTGGATGATTATGATGTGTCATTGTAGGTTTATCAATTGTAACAAAAGTACCACTTTGGTGGGGGACGTTGATGATGGGGGAGCATTGGAGGGGAGGGGAGCAGGGAGTATATGTGAAATCTCTATACCTTCACTTCAATTTTGCTGTGAACCTAAAACTGCTCTTATAAAATAAAGTCTTAATAATTTTTTTAATTAACAAACTCTTGGAAGAATGCCCAGCATAAAGTATGCATTCAGAGCTAGCCATTATTTATTATTATTATTATTATTATTTACCTTTCTATAATGGAAGAAAACAAGACAGGTTATAAAACACAATTCATTTCTTTCTTTTTTAAGGTATAATTCACATACAATAAAATGCACAAACTTTAGCTGTACTAGGAGACCATCGGGATCAAAGCAGACATTTCAATCTCCCCAGAAAATTCCCCATGTCCTTTTCCCAGCCAACACTCCACCCACCCAGATAACACTATTCTAAATTTATCAGCATAGATTAGTTTTGCCTTTCCTTGAATTTAATGCATCATTTCTAAACCAGGTTATCCTGTCGTGCAATAAGAGGCTTCTCGGTGGCTAGATTTCCTGCAATCACATGTGTTTCCACTGGATATACTCAGAGAAGCAACATGGGAGAATGGGGTAGAGGGTTCTGAGCCTGACTTGAAGGGCTTCTGCCCTCCCCTCCACACCCCCTGCTCTTGGCTCTACCCAGCAGGGCAAGAACAGGGGCAGAAACCACAGCAGAGCTGAGCTGCTGTGGCTGAGCAAGAGACGGCTGCTTGAACCCCGGGTGTGATCAATAATTGATTCAGAGGAGGATTCCAAGGGCGATGGAGATGCGGTATGTGGACGTGAATCCCGGTGCCCTGCATCGGGCCAGGCGGCCTCAGGCAGTGGACCCCATGCAAGCCTGTTAATAATTTTAACTCATTTCACATGCATGGTTTGTCTCACCTCCCAAATAAAATTAATTATGGAGACTTTAAAGGATTTTCAGAGGGAATCTTATTACTAACTGCACATTCGGCCTGACCAATCAATAATCCTTTCATTTTTACATAGCAAGTGGGAGAGAAAAAGGGGTTTAAAAAAAGAAAAACTTCTTCCATTTCTCATTTCATCATCTCCAGCCTTGACATTTAATGAGTTCTCTGAAATATGTTCAAACTCTCAATCCCCACTGTGTGACCTTGAGCAAATTAGTTAACCTCTCTGAGCCACACCTTTAGAATATCTTTGCTTTTCCCTCCACCTTCAATGCCCATCACCCTGGTTGTCCAGATGAGACACTCCTATTCATTCTACAAAACCCTACTGCATTCATAATGGGCAAGAGTTTGGCACGGTGATGAGAAGACCAAACTTTAAAGTCAGACCATCCTGGATTGATATGCTGCTCCAGCACTTACTAGTTAGGGTGACTGTGGGCAAAGGACTTAAGCCTCAGTCTCCTCATCTGTAAAATGGTATCAGTATACATAACTCACAAATGGTTATGCAGAACAGGTGATAAAATGCATGTAAAGCCACTTACCACAAGGCTGGACACATAATGTGTGCTCAATACCTGTTGGCTATTATTGTCATGCACTTATTTTTTCCACAACTATCTACGGAAAGTCTACTATGTGACAATCACTGTGTTTAGACAGAAGTCTTCCATGAGCCACTGCCCCTATCTAAACAACATTTCTCAACTTCCCTGCTTTATGTTCCTTCCATTACCTTGTGTGTCACATTATATATTATATTTTGTGGCTCAGTGGACTCTTTAGAGGGCAGGGACTGGTCTTATTTGGCTTTGCACCCACAGAGCTTAGCACAGTCTGAAACGCTGGTGTCAGGAGTCACAGCACCCAGGAGGGCCCCTGGCAGCAGGTAATCCATGACTCCCTCGACTAGTGAAGGCTGAGGGCTGGAGAAGGCAGAAGCCAGATCCTAGAGGACCTTGCTCCATGCTAAGGAGCAATGAGGTTATTTTGTGGGGGAAGAGGTTCTTCTAGAATGTTCCAAGAAGAGAGACACACTCAGACTTATATTCTAAAACAGATGCCTTGGGAAGCCAATAGAAGATGACCTGTAGGAGACTGTTGAGGCTGGAGGAAGCCTGTAAGAATTGGGAGGTGGCCCATGTCTGATTCTGTTCATCATTGCATCCCCCAATATCTCACACATGGGAGATGCCCAATAAATATTTACTGAATGAACTAGGAAGGCATACTAAGAACCTGGACATCACTTAGGAGATGGCAGTATGAGTGAGAAACTATAAGGACCTAGACTAGTGCTGTCCAAGAGAACTTTCTGTGATGATGGAAATGCCTTGTAATGTGATGGCCAGTAGACACATGGGGCTACTAAGCTCTTGAGATGTAACTATTTTCATTGAGGAACAGAATTTAATTTTAATTAATTTTACTTTAAATAACCACATGAGCCTATCATAGCCCAGACCCATACTAAGATTGGGACAGCATAAATGGAGAGGAAGTATCCCCCAGTGGATTTCTTGTTTTGAAATATCTAAATTTCCAAGCTTTATGTAAGTAATATTTCTTTTTATACATTTTTATTCATCATTACACCAATTAGGGTTTCTTAACATGCTGTAATTCCAAATAAAAATTGGATATTCCAGGCCCTGAATGATAATAACATTTATCATTTCTTAAGTAATTGCTATATGACTAGAGTGGCAGTAGAGGGTGGTGTTTGAGAACACAGGCTCTGGAGCAAGATGGCCTGGGTTTGAAAGTTGGCTCTGATTATACAAACTCCCTGTTTCCTTCTCTGTAAAATGATAGTGCCTACGTCATGACATTGTTATAAGGATTAAATTGTTTGATACCTATAAAAAGCCTAACACATAACTGCTTAATTCATATGAGCTATTTTTGTGTTTTACATACATTATCTCATTAATCCCCTCAATAACTCTACAAAGGAGGTGTTATCATTCCCATTTTGCAGGTGAGGAAACATGGTCAATGAGGATAATTATAAATAATCCATTGTTATACTGATAATAAGCACTATGGCCAGGGATCAAGCCCAGGCTTATCTAATCCAAAGCCCTGAACTAAAACAAATGGAAAACAGATATGAAATTACAGTTTTCTTGGACATCAGGCAGCACAGAACAGTAATCCATGGAAAAGGATAAACAAACCCTATAAGTGCCCCAGCTTACCCCTTGGAGAGAGTTTCCAGGCTGCAGTGTAGGAAGGGGAAAGATAGGAGAAGCCTGGCAGTATCTCTGATTTGAGTTGATAAATCTGGCAGTCCAGGGAGGCCAAGAAAGCTAGATCTTGCAGGACAGAGTACCAGAAAGTAGAGAACTTCACATACACAAAGAGAGAGAGAGGGAGAAGAGAGAGAGACAGAAAGACAGACAGAGGCAAAGAGAGATAGAGACAGAGAAAGAGAGCTCTGAAGATCTGTGCAAGCTCTTCATGAAATCTTCAACTGATTATTGATACTTTTGAGGAAACCTGAAACTGGGAGGATAAATGCTCTAAAGGAGTACATAGATCATTACCAGGACTCAGAAAGAGCCAAGAATAGTTTGTTTCCACAGTCTTGCCCATCATGGGGCATCAGCTAGAGTGGTTAGAAAGATACTGCATCAGTAGTAAGACCTAACGTCTCCTCTAGTCCTACCTAACAAGGTTTACATGTAATCTTTGAAAAGAGCAAACTGTTTCCACATAACTGCATCTCGTAACAAAGCTCAAGAACGTTTACAGGACTACAGATATTACTATTAGCATCTAAAAAGGTAAAATTAACAATGTCTGGCATCCAATCAAAAATTACCAGGCATGAATGGCTCATAGATCTAAATGCAACCTAGATGACCTTGGGTACAATGATACCTTTTGAGATACATCAAAGACACAATCCATGAAAGAAATAATTGATAGCTAGACTTTATTAAAATTAAAAACTTCTGCTCTGTGAAAGACATTACCAAGAAAATTAGAAGAAAAGCCACAGAGTGGGAGAAAATATTTGCAAAAGACACATCTGATAAAGGACTGTTATCCAAAATATACAAAGAACTCTTCACAATAAGAAAAACCCAACTATAAAATGGGTCAAAGATTTCAACAGACACCTCATCAAAGAAGATACACAGATGGCAAATAAGCATATGAGATGATGCTCCATATCATATGTCATCAAGGAAATGTAAATTAAAGCAACAATGAGATACCACCACAAACCTATTAGGATGGCCAAAATCTGAAACACCAACAACACCAAATGATGGTGAGGATGTGGAGCAGCAGGAACTCTCATTCATTGCTGGTGAGAATGCCGCGTGGTACAGCCACTTTGGAAGACAGTTTGGTAGTCTTTCACACAACTAAACATACTCTCATGGTATGATCAAGGAATCACCCTCCTTGGTATTTACCCAAAGGAGTTAAAAACTTATGTCTACACAAAACCCTGCACATGAATGTTTAGAGCAGCTTTAATCATAATCACCAAACCTTGGAAGCAACCAAGATGTCCTTCAATAGGTGAATGAATAAATGAACTGTGGTACATCCAGACAATGCAATACTATTCAGCATTAAAAAGTAATGAGCTATCAAGCCATTAAGGAATCTTAAATGCATATTATTAAGTGAAAAAAGCCAATCTAAGAGGGCTACACACTGTATGATTCCAACTATGTCACATTCTGGATAAGGCAAAACTATGGATAAGGCAAAACACTCTGGATAAGGCAAAACAGTAAAAAGATCAGTGGTTGCTGGGGGTGGGAGGTAGGGAAGGGAAAGAGATGAATAGGCAGAGCACGGAGGATTTTCAGAGCAGTGAAAATACTGTGTGATATTATAATGGTAGATACATGTCATTATATATTTGTCCAAAGCTATAGAATGAACACCAAGAGTGAACCCTTAGGTAAACTATGGACTTTGGGTGATGATAATTGTCAATGTAGGTTTATCCTTGGTGAAAAAATGCACCATTCTATTGAGTGATGTTGATTATGTGGAGGCTATGCACTTGTGGGGGGCAGGGTTATATGAGAAATCTCTGTACCTTTCTCCCAATTTTATTGTAAACCTAAGCTGCTCTAAAAAAATAAATATTTATTTATTTAAAAAAATTACTAGGCATGCAAAGAAGCAGAAATGTATAACCCATAATGAGGAAGAAAATTAATCGACAGAGACAGACCCAGAAATGTCACAGATGGTAGACTTAATAGATGAGGACTTTAAAATCTTAAAAGCAGCCAAAGGGGAAAAGAGACATATTATATACAAAAGAACAAAGACAATAACTAGAGCATACTTCTCATTGGAAACAATGCAAGTGAGACATTGGGGCAACATCTCTAAAGTATTAAAAGAAAAAAGTATCGATCTAGAATTCTATACTTAGCAAAAATATTGTTCAAAATTTAAAGTGAAATAAAGTCTTTCAAGTGCAGCCTCATTGCCTCCAAGTTAGTAAATATCCAATAGCTTTTGTTTTGTTTTTATTAAATTTTTATTGGAGTATAGTTGATTTACAATGTTGTGTTAGTTTCAGATGTACAGCAAGGTGAATCATTTATACATATACATATATCCACTCTTTTTTTTTTGGATTCTTTTCCCATATAGGCCATTACAGAGCACTGAGTAGAGTTCCCTGTGCTATACAGTAGGTCCTTATTAGTTATATATAGTAGCGTGTATATGTCAATCCCAATCTCCCAATTTATCCCTTCCCCACCTTATCCCGTGGTAACCATAAATTTGTTTTCTACATCCGTGACTCTACTTCTGTTTTGTAAATAAGTTCATTTGTACTCATTTTTTTAAGATTCCACATATAAGTGACATCTTATGATATTTGTCTTTCTGTGTCTGACTTACTTCACTCAGTATGACAATCTCTAGGTCCATCCATGTTGCTGCAAATGGCATTATTTCATTCTTTTTTATGGCTGAGTAATATTCCATTGTATATATGTACCACATCTTCTTTATCCATTCCTCTGTTGATGGACATTTAGGTTGCTTCCATGTCCTAGCTATTGTAAACAGTGCTGTGGTGAACATTGGGGTGCATGTATCTTTTCCAATTATGGTTTTCTCTGAGTATATGCCCAGGAGTGCGATTGCTAGGTCATATGATAGTTCTATTTTTAGTTTTTTAAGTAACCTCCATACTGTTCTCCATAGTGGCTGTACCAATTTACATTCCCACCAACAGTGCAAGAGGGTCCCCTTTTCTCCACACCCTCTCCAGTATTTATTGTTTGTAGATTTTTTGATGATGGCCATTCTGACCGATGTCGGGTGATACCTCATTGTAGTTTTGATTTGCGTTTCTCTAATAATTAGTGATATTGAGTATCTTTTCATGTGCTTTTTGCCCATCTGTATGTCTTCTTTGGAGAAATGTCTATTTAGATTTTCCATCCATTTTTTGATTGGGTTATTTGTTTTTTGATATTGAGCTGCATAAGCTGTTTGTATATCTTGGAGATAAATCCCTTGTCGTTGCTTCATTTGCAAATATTTTCTCCCATTCTGAGGGTTGTCTTTTTGTTTTGTTTATGGTTTCCTTTGTCCAATAGTTTTTCTGAACCACTTGGATGTGCATATTATAATATTCTTAGATCCTAGGTTAGAAACCATTGGCCTCCTCATGTTTGAGATCTCAGAAAAGTGGGAGGCAAATTCATCACATGGATCCCACTGTAGACAATCACAGCATGATCTGAAGGCCTGATATTTCTGGATTGAACTCCACACAGACCCTTCCTTGGTAACAGGACACGTGGGAAAGTAGTAAACTGTTAAACAGAAAATTCCTGACTGGCAAAATGTTAATATGCTGCATGTACAGGTTATACATACTAGAGGATCTGTTCTGAATACAAATCCACTACATAATGATTAAATTAAAATAATAATTAATAGCTATAACTTATTAAGCTTGTACTATCATATTCATGAATCTAACATGGGATTATTGTAAAACCTACCATGTTATGTACCTTTTAACATATACAACACTAAAAAAGAAAAAACACTGCCAATTAAATAGCACTACGCTTCCTTATTACTTATAATTTTATTTGAAAGTTCTTTTTAGACTCATCTCAACATGGACGCAACTTGCATCATTCCTATACAAACACAAAATGGAATATATAGACAAGATAAATTGCCTGAAGTATCACTTAATGTGCTTACATTAAGTATTCAACTCTTCTAATCCTTTTTTGACTCAGAGTAGATATGTCCATTTTTCCTTCCCATACAGGATCATCCTCTGTGCCATCAAATACATTAATGATACAGCATTTCTTGAAAGAGTGGTGTACTGTTGTCTGTGGGGATATTCTTCCAAACCACTGATACCCATTCTGTAATTTTGATGCTGAAGCATCTTTTACCAAAAGGTGTCAATGGAAGGTTTTCAAATGGCAACCAGGACTTATATTCACTCTTTGAATGCTCCTGGAATAACAACCAAGTTCATAGCTTTATGGGCAACAACAACTCAGCAGCCATCTGGCTGAGATCTACTGTAATATTCCATTGATTGTGGGACATACCCCAAATTTGGAGAAGTTAAAATGTGAAAGAGTGTTCTGAGAGCCAGTGAAATACAGTGTGTTCCAGGCACTTTCATTCATCACTCAATTGATATTTATTACACTCCTGTGATATAACAGACACTAAGTGAGGCACTGAATTACAGCAAAAAATAAATGATAGAATGTCCCCAGAGTCAAGAAACGCCAGTCTCTTTTAACTCCCAAAACAACCCAGCAAAGTTGACACAGATATACTCATTTTACTAGTAAGGAAACCAGTGGTGGAGCTTGGATAGCAAACTAGGTCTTTCTTACTCCTAAATCTACATGCATTCCATTAAAAAAAATTAACACAATCCAGAACTGACTGACCTACACAGACAGCCATTTCTGCATAAAGGTATTCACCAATTCTTTGAAAAAGGAACTGAAAATAAGTATTTCTCAAAAGTCCACTGCATCATAGTTGTTATATAAAATTATCCTTACACTGGCTGTATTCAGTTCTTGTTCCAGACCATGGGGATGGAAATTCTCAACAAACCGTTTTAAAGTCATCAAAGAACATCTTGGATATTATTGCAGATAGAAAATATAACCTGCATAGCTATGGTATAGAGTAGCCATTAAGAGCACAGACTCTAAAACTAGGATTCCTAGGTCAAAATCTTGGCTGTACTACTTACCAGATATGTGACCCTGGGCAGGTTATCTTCATACTTCAGTTTCCTCTTCTGAAAAGCGGAGGTATTGACAATCATATTTCCCTCATAAGCTGTATTAAAGGTGAAATGAGTTAATATGTATAAAGCATTCAGAACAATACATTACATGTAGTCAGCATAACATAAGCATTAGCCAAAATATTATTATATCCAGATTGGTATATGTCTATACCTAGATTGGTGTATTATACCCAGATTGGCACAATGTTATACCTAAATTGCTGTCTCATCAAGATCCTGGTGCTCAGAAAGAGTGATTGAATAAATCAGTAAGTGAATGAACAGAAGTTGCTTTCACAAGGGGAGTTTCTGGGTAAGGGACAATGCATTACCCTTGCACTGGCAGAGATATACTATGTCCACCCCTAGGCGTGCACATCAGCAGGTAAGTTCTGGAACCATGAGATCTGAAAGGATCTCAGAAATCATTCTGTCACTCACATAAAATCCAGTTCAGATTTTTAAATATCTTGCTTATAGAAGCTCAACTCTGAGTTCACTTAACCGTGAATGAATATTTTAAACATTATTTTCTAGAGTGCCTCAGATTTCTTTTAAGTGGCATCAGAGGAATAACTTTCAATTAATACTGAATATGTAGAATGGAACTGCTTAAGATCAATACCCACTTTTTTCCTTACTTTATTTTTTTTTTAACATCTTTATTGGAGTATAATTGCTTTACAATGGTGTGTTAGTTTCTGCTTTATAACAAAGTGAATCAGTTATACATATACATACGTTCCCATATCTCTTCCCTCTTGCATCTCCCTCCCTCCCACCCTCCCTATCCCACCCCTCTAGGTGGTCACAAAGCACCGAGCTGATCTCCCTGTGCTATACGGTTGCTTCCCACTAGCTATCTATTCTACGCTTGGTAGTGTATATATGTCCATGCCACTCTCTCACTTTGTCACAGCTTAATGGAGTGACTGCTTTGCTTTGACAGCTACAACTTACTATGCAAGTGGGGAACCCCTACAGGGTGAGAATGGGAGAAGCGGGTGACATATACTACTTATACAATACAGTAAGTACTTTAGAGTCTTCTCATTTTCCTGAGGCTTTGTTTGGAAGCTTCTGCCGCTGCTCCATTTTTACTCACGTTGCTAAGAACAGTGATTTAAGCGTTATGAATTTGTTTTGCAATGAACTGAGACATGATTGTTGCAGTTTTTAGAAATGTTTAAAGAAGAAACCTCTTGGCTGCAGTCAGGGCACTAAAGGAAGCTGTGCTCTTTGGAGCTGCCCTAAGGAGCTGGCAAACAAAGGGCCAAGCGGAATGTATGTTATAACCTGAAAGAGTAGAGGAGAATGGAAAATGAAACTTGCTGCTGGAGCATCAAAGGTGTAGTCAGAAAACCTGAGTCCTAATCTGGAACGTGGGTATTCACAGTTGGTTTTGCCTACCCAGCAGCCATCCTTAATTTCCCTTAGAGTCCCTCATCTCTCGTTCTCAGCTTGTGGATTTCCAGTGGGACTGATCATGCCCATCCCTAGAATGACCACATAATTTATCCTTCAAACTGGGGCATTTTTTGTTTGTTTGTTTTTTATAGTGGTATTTTTTAAAATATCTTTATTGGAGTATAATTGCTTTACAATGGTGTGTTACTGCTTTATAACAAAGTGAATCAGCTATACATATACATGTATCCCCATATACCCTCCCTCTTGCGTCTCCCTCCCACCCTCCCTAACCCACCCCTCTAGGTGGTCACAAAGCACCGAGCTGATCTCCCTGTGCTATGCGGTTGCTTCCCACTAGCTATCTACTTTACACTTGGTAGTATTTATAACTCCATGCCACTCTCTCACTTCGTCCCAACTTACCCTTCCCCCTCCCCGTGTCCTCAAGTCCATTCTCTACATCTGTGTCTTTATCCCTGTCCTGCCCCTAGGTTCTTCAGGACTTTTTTTTTTTAGATTCCATATATATGTGTTAGCATATGGTATTTGTTTTTCTCTTTCTGACTTACTTCACCCTGTATGACAGACTCTAGGTCCATCCACCTCACTACAAATAACTCAATTTCGTTTCTTTTTATGGCTGAGTAATATTCCATTGTATATATGTGCCACATCTTCTTTATCCATTCATCTGTCGATGGACACTTAGGTTGTTTCCATTCCTGGCTATTATAAATAGAGTTGCACTGAACATTGTGGTACATGACTCTTTTTGAATTATGGTTTTCTCAGGGTATATGCGCAGTAGTGGGATTGCTGGGTCGTATGGTAGTTCTATTTTCATTTTTTTAAGGAACCTCCATACTGTTCTCCATAGTGGCTGTATCAGTTTACATTCCCACCAACAGTGCAGGAGGGTTCCCTTTTCTCCACACCCTCTCCAGGATTTAATGTTTGTAGATTTTTTGATGATGGCCATTCTGACTGCTGTGAGGTGATACCTCACTGTAGTTTTGATTTGCATTTCTATAATGATTAGTGATGTTGAGCATCCTTTCATGTGTTTGTTGGCAATCTGTATATCTTCTTTGTAGAAATGTCTATTTAGGTCTTCTGCCCATTTTTGGATTGGGTTGTTTGTTTTTTTTGATATTGAGTTACATGAGCTGCTTGTAAATTTTGGAGGTTAATCCTTTGTCAGTTGCTTCATTTGCAAATATTTTCTCCCATTCTGAGGGTTGTCTTTTCATCTTGTTTATGGTTTCCTTTGCTGTGCAAAAGCTTTTAAGTTTCATTAGGTCCCATTTGCTTATTTTTGTTTTTATTTCCATTTCTCTGGGAGGTGGGTCAAAAAGGATCTTGACAAAAAGGATTTGTGTCATAGAGTATTCTGCCTGTGTTTTAGAGTTTTATAGTGTCTGGCCTTACATTTAGGTCTTTAATCCATTTTGAGTTTCTTTTTGTGCATGGTGTTAGGGAGTGTTCTAATTTCATTCTTTTACATGTAGCTGTCCAGTTTTCCCAGCACCACTTATTGAAGAGGCTGTCTCTTCTCCATTGTATATTCTTGCCTCCTTTATCAAAAATAAGGTGACCATATGTGCGTGGGTTTATCTCTGGGCTTTCTATCCTGTTCCATTGATCTATATTTCTGTTTTTGTGCCAGTACCGTACTGTCTTGATTACTGTAGCTTTGTAGTATAGTCTGAAGTCAGGGAGCCTGATTCCTCCAGCTCCGTTTTTCTTTCTCAAGATTTCTTTGGCTATTCAGGGTCTTTTGTGTTTCCATACAAATTGTGAAATTTTTTGTTCTAGTTCTGTGAAAAATGCCAGTGGGAGTTTGATAGGGATTGCATTGAATCTGTAGATTGCTTTGGGTAGTGGAGTCATTTTCACAATGTTGATTCTTCCAATCCAAGAATATGGTATATCTCTCCATCTGTTTGTATCATCTTTAATTTCTTTCATCAGTGTCTTATAGTTTTCTGCATACAGATCTTTGTCTCCTTAGGTAAGTTTATTCCTAGGTATTTTATTCTTTTTGTTGCAATGGTAAATGGGAGTGTGTCCTTAATTTCTCTTTCAGATTTTTCACCATTAGTGTACAGGAATGGAAGAGATTTCTGTGCATTAATTTTGTACCATGCTACTTTACCAAATTCGTTGATTAGCTCTAGTAGTTTTCTGGTAGCATAATCTTTAGGATTCTCTATGTATAGATTCATGTCATCTGCAAACAGTGACAGCTTTACTTCTTCTTTTCCGATTTGGATTCCTTTCATTTCTTTTTCTTCTCTGATTGCTGTAGCTAAAACTTCCAAAACTATGTTGAATAATAGTGGTGAGAGTGGACAACCTTGTCTTGTTCCTGATCTTAGTGGAAATGGTTTCAGTTTTTCACCACTGAGAACGATGTTGGCTGTGGATTTGTCATATATGGCCTTTATTATGTTGAGGTAAGTAAGTTCCCTCTATGCCTACTTTCTGGAGGGTTTTTATCATAAATGGGTGTTGAATTTTGTTGAAAGCTTTTTCTGCATCTATTGAGATGATCATACGGGCTTTATCCTTCAATTTGTTAATATGGTTTATCACATTGATTGATTTGCGTATACTGCAGAATCCTTGCATTCCTGGGATAAACCCCACTTGATCATGGTGTATGATCCTTTTAATGTGCTGTTGGATTCTGTTTGCTAGTATTTTGTTGAGGATTTTTGCATCTCTGTTCATCAGTGCTATTGGCCTGTAGTTTTCTTTCTTTGTGACATCTTTTTCTGGTTTTGTTATCAGGGTGACGGTGGCCTCGTAGAATGAGTTTGGGAGTGTTCCTCCCTCTGCTATATTTTGGAAGAGTTTGAGAAGGATAGGTGTTAGCTCTTCTCTAAATGTTTGATAGAATTCGCCCATGAAGCCATCTGGTCCTGGGCTTTTGTTTATTGGAAGATTTTTAATCACAGTCTCAATTTCAGTGCTTGTGATTGGTCTGTTTATATCTTCTATTTCTTCCTGGTTCAGTCTCGGAAGGTTGTGCTTTTCTAAGAATTTGTCCATTTCTTCCAGGTTGTCCATTTTATTGGCATATAGTTGCTTGTAGTAATCTCTCATGATCCTTCGTATTTCTGCAGTGTCACAAACTGGGGCATTTTTGAGACTAAATTTTTTAAGATGACAACTATATAATTTTTGAAATATTTATTTACTGACCAACAAATTGGTTTTCTTCAATTGGTGGACCTATAAAATTGTCCTATTCAAAAACTGTTTTCAAAAGTAAATACTTTATTTTTTAATTTTTATTGAAGTATAGTTGATTTACAATGTTGTGTTAGTTTCTGATGTACAACAATGTGAATCAGTTTATACACACACATATATCCACTCTTTTTTAGATTCTTTTCCCATATAGGTCATTATAGAGTATTGAGTAGAGTTCCCTGTGCTACACAATAGGCCCTTATTAGTTATCTATTTTATATATAGTGGTGTGCATATGTCAATCCCAATCTCCCAGTTTATCCCTCCCCCTGGAGTCACAGATATAGAAATATTTTCTAAAAAGAAAATTTGTGACCATTAGAGTAAAATGGGAGAAATGTTCTTTATGTTGATTTTCTGAACATTCAAAATAACAGGCAGAATAATTATTCTTTACACATTGAATACTTCAGTTTCTTAACCATATCTGTCTCTAGTAAAATGTCAAAGTTATTTTCTAAATAATTAACGGTTTTATCATTTTTACTGTTTTCATAAAATTGCCTGCCCTATTTTTCCAAATTGCATTATATGGTTAATCAATTTGAAATTGTTGAACACTTCAGTTGACACTTGTCTGTAGATTCTGATTATTAGTGGGCAGCTAAGAAAAAAGGCATGTCCTGATATTCTGAGGGTTTTTTAAATCTGAGATTAGCTTAATTATAAAAAATTGTGTTGTTCAGTTACTCAGTGTATGTACAAAAAATTGTATAAAATTTCACAAGTAAAGCTCTATTTTCATTAGTAGAATATCATAGCTTATTTGGATGCAATTTTGAATCATGTATACAATCAAACAATTCTGAGTAAAAAATTTGCTCCATGGTTTCATAATTTAGTAAAAATATTGTTTTACCTTGGCATTGTGTGGCACCAAAAATTGTATTTGTGTTACTATGTTACGACAAATAATTTTACTTTTAATGTTGAACTTTTGAACTTAATTTACAACAAGAGTCACCATAATATCATATGATTCACCTTCATTAAAATAAATTTCCAAATTTATTTAGTTTCCAATAATTTGGGTGAAAAATTCAAACCATTATAGAAATTAACTAATTTTCTATTTGAACCATCTCAGGACATGGATATGAAGTTAGCACCACTTAACTCTTTGCAAAGTTCTTTTATTGGAGTCAACCCATTAACAGCTGTCGTATTATTTTTTCTATTGCATGGGAAAACCTGGAAAAAAAGATGAGCAAAGTTCGTTTAGAAGAGAAGTCACTTGATCTAAATGAAGAGCCATGCTTCACAGAGTATATGCAAAAGCACCTATGGCCACAGCACACATCAATTCATCATTATTAGCCACAGTATTATTAAAACAACTACTAACATTTGAAGTAGATTCTGATACTCCAGTAGATTTGTACCTCTGGTCATCATGTAGTCAGGGAAATATTATGGCCCCCATTGTGAATGATAAATGTCAACAAATATCTTGTACAAGTTAATCTTCATCATCAACTTTCTTGAGAAATGGAAATTCATTCTCTAACTTTTCGTTAAACATTCCCTTTTTTAAGTTCATTGTTGTTAAAAGAATGTAAATATCATCATAAGACAGAAAAGTATTACCTGACAATGAAATAAATAGTTGCAGATTCCACCACACAATAACTGAAAAAACCACGGTAGCAAGATCATGCAGATTACTCTCTGTGCTATACACATGCTTGCTCCACACTATTTCACTTAAACCTCACTTATAATTTCATTGATCCCGCCAGCTGGAGGCCTGGCACAAGCCACAGCACTTCTGTCTGGTACCTATAAACCACTTGACCAGCAGGAACAGCAGCATGGAATACTTACCCCACCACCACCCAAGACCAAAAAAGTTAGCAAGCCCTGGCAGCTCCTCTCCAAGCATCTTGCTTGCAGTCCTTGATGGGGTGTTAGTTATTTTATGTCAGAAAAGGCTCAGGACTAGAGAATCATCATGACTGGGTGCCTTTTAAGTTTAGCCATGGGCTAAAGTCAAAAGTCTGTTCACTATATATGCTTCTCTCACACAACTAGAGGAGTCCATGGTAAAAAGTAGAAGTGCAAAGTGGAGGTCTACCAAACCCATTTTTGTTTATTTTAATGTCACTGTTAATAATATTTTATTAAAAATAAAGAAACAAGGGTAAAGGCTAAACCGCTTAGGAAAGCCAACAGGTATAAATCTGGGGACTATCTCTTGCAAACCAGAACACATAGAGGCGGGCACAGCTTCCAGCCTATCAGAACACTGCAACCTCTGGGTCACAGTAATTGGTTCAAAGTTGAACACATGACTCTTGTTGAACCAGTGAGAATCAGCTCCAGATGTTCTGCTGGAAGTCTTAGAAAAGAGCTGCTTCCTTTCCACTAGGGTTGCTGAGCTGGATCTGTCATCTTGTCACCAGTAGAAATAACCTGCCTGAGAATAAAGCCAACACAGAGAGGCAGAGCCACCTGACTCCTGATGATGTCAGCTGAGCAGCGGGTCCAGCTCTGCCCAAAAATAGATGAGACTTAGTCCTAGCTTTCATGAAGCTAATTATATTCTTAGGAAAACAAGTCAAACCAGGAGGCCATTCACAATTTAAGTTGATCATTCTGCGCTAAAGGTCATTAGCTTTTTATGATAAAATAATAACCCAGGCGAGGTATTTAGCAGCATCAGAGATCACCATGGGCTACATTGGTGGGAAAAGGCTGCACGGAGAAGGTTAAAACCTGAACCAGACTTTGAAGAGTGAGAAGCAAGAAGAGAGGACAGAGAACAGCCTGAGCAAAGTTCAAGGCAGGAATGAAAATGGCATTTGTGAAGCCATCTGGCTATTCACACAGTGCCTTTCATAATGCAGCTATAACTCAAGGCCCACTTTAAAGGCTTGAATAGTTGAAAGGGCCAAATAGATGGTCAACAAGTATCAAATATCTACCTAGCGCCTATTAAGCCCAAGCAACTCTACTGGTGCCACGTAGAAAAGAAGAATGAAGCAAGATCCTTAGTTTTCAAGGAACTTAAAGAATTATTGATATAATCTATAAATGTTAAAAAAATTAATTCAGAATCATGTAATACTTCGCACCTCCAAACATGAATAGGTGCAATGCTGTAAAGAAGTGCAGCTTATCCATTCTGCCCATTCGGAGTCTTGAATATAAATGATAGGCAGGTCACTCTAATTCCTGTCCTTTCCTTTAAACATCCTGGCATGGCTCTTTTTCAATATTTACATTCTGAAGAACAATGAAGACAGTAATTGAGTAAAAGTAAACTCATCAATGAAATGATCATTACACACAGTTTACTACATAGTTTTCTTGAGCTTATTTATATACAACTAAATGAAATATTATATAATATTATAAATGAGATTTGCCATTATATTACATTACAATATATTATAATATATTATAATTATATTATAAATGAAATCAAAATAGAAATATTTAACTACGGTGCAATTCTGGCTTTAACTACAATTCTCCTTATTAGGGAACTATTTCCTTAGGGAAAAAAATGTCCCTGTCCTGATCCAATTGTTTTGTGTTCCTTGTTCAACATTTTTCAAGGACCTTCCTTTAATTCCCATGTTTACTCATATGTCAGGCTACAGTGGAAGGATGGCTACACTGCACGGCATTTCACCAGCTCATTGAGAGGAATTCTCTGTTTCTCTCTCGGCCATTGCTCACAGGCTTCAGCATCCATATTTCTAAGCTGCAGCTATTATTACCACTGATTTGATACCACATAGATCCATGTAATAGTGGAAATAAAGGAGGCTCATATTTGTCCAATTATACTCTGCAACATTTCCTGCTGCAGCGGCCACTTGCTCCCCATTGTTACATCAAAGATCAGGTCAAAATGGGTTTTCGTAAAAAAAAAAAAAAAAAAAAAAAAATATATATATATATATATACATATAAATTCTAATATGTATGTATATACATACACATATATATATGTTCTAAACTGTTCTCAAAATCTCAAAAGGCTTCCACTATTTTGGAGGGAAAAGAAAAACAAACTATTGTTATATACTGGGTTATTCTAGCAAATATTCCCCACCGTCTACAAGTATCAGAGTTTTACTTTCTACCAACTTACTGTTCAGTTATTAGGGCAATATTGGCACTCGTTAGGGTGATATTGGACTTCCAATAATAAGTACCACGTCAATGGTGCAAACAAGAAATGCCATAGACGTCTACAAAAAGAGAAATCTTACTTCAGGGTTAACCGTCCATTCATTTACTCATCTATCAATTCAGGGAATATTTATCGATAACCTGCCACACGCCAGGCACAGAGCTAGGCACGGTGACAAGCCAGAGACATGACTTCTGTCATCATGGAGCTTGTAGTTTAGGTAGAGACATGTACAGGAAACAGTCACACAAAGAGAGAGATCATTCAAAGTGTTATAAGTGCTGTGCAAAGTGCTATGAGAAAGGGCAACCAGTATGGGGAAGGGTTTAATTTAGATTTGGAGGGAAGTTAGGACTTGATTGAGCTATAGGCAATAATCAAGATTTATCATGATCAAAGGAGTCTGAACTAAAAACTAGGTTATCTGAATATTGGAGCCCTGTAAGAGGGTGTCAGACAACCAAAGACAATTATGACGACTTCTAGGTCCCAACAGGTGGTGACCCCTAGCAGGTCACAGGACTAGGGTGTCACAGATGAAGCCCTTCCAGAAGCTGGTGGCTCATCCCCTCTCTGACATAGGTTTGCTATTCAACTTCTGCTCAGATTCACTCCCACCTGTGAAGTCCCCCAAACTATGATGGTGGCAAATCTCATTAGTTGTTTTAATAACAGTCTTTGGGATACAAGTAGTCCCATCCAGGGTTCTTGTCGACTAGCACAGCAGTGGGTAAGAATTAGGGAAGTCTTGGAGTGAGCCTTGGTTGGTCAGTCACTTAGCCCTACTGGTCAGTCACTGAGTAATGACCCCAGTGTTCTTGCACCTGTTGCTGAGCCTGGGGGAGAGAACTAGTCAAGGCTGGCATTTTCTCAGCTCAGGAACAGCAAAGAGTAAAAGAGTAAAGGGGAAATAAGCATCCAGGGCATAATTCTAAACTATCCTCGCAGCACCCCTCCTCTCAATTAAACCAAAGGCAGAGTTTCTTTACTGCAGGATTTCTCCATGTCTTTCATGCCTTTGTTTATTGTGAATCTCCAGGAAAGAAGTATATTATGCAATATTTTCTAATCTCTTATGACTAATGTGATAGATTACAAAATTATTTGCCATGTTTCCAGTTTCCCTCCCTGAAGGAAGAATATACATCTCTACACTGATGAGCTCAAGTATGACCATATGGCTTGGTTTGGCCAGTGCAATGTGGATGGAAGTGACATGTTATCACTGCCTGTAGTCATGTCTGGGCAGAAGCCTTAAAAGCCAGCTTATAGCTCCTCTTGTGTCTTCTCTCTACCAGGACAGTCATCAATATTCCAGAAACAGTCTGCTCCAATTCCTGGGTCTTGAAGTGAAGATGACACAGAGCAAAGCTTTAACCATTCCACATGGACGTGTAATATGAGCAAGAAATAATGAGCCTGGGACTTCCCTGGTGGCACAGTGGTTAAGAATCCACCTGCCAAGGCAGGGGACACAGGTTCGATCCCTGGTCCAGGAGGATCCCACATGCCGTGGAGCAACTAAGCCCATGTGCCACAACTACTGAGCCCACGTGCCTAGGGCCCGTGCTCCACAACAAGAGAAGCCACTGCAATGAGAAGCCCGTGCACCGCTACGAAGAGTAGCCCCCGCTCGCCTCAACTAGAGAAAGCCCGTGCGCAGCAACAAAGACCCAAAGCAGCCAAAAATAAATAAATAAAATAAATAAATTTATTTTTTAAAAAAAAGAGTCTTTGCAGTGTAAGCTCCTGAGGTTCTGTAATCATTTGTAACCAAGGCATAACACACTCAAAGTGTGGTCTTCAACTCCTGTGGGTCCTCAGACGCTTTCAGTGTATCCAAGAAGTCAAAACTATTTTCATAATAATACTAAGGCATTGTTTGCCTTTTCCACCATGTTGACACTTACATTAATGATGGAAAAGTAATGGTGGGTAAAACGGCTGGTCCTTATCACAAATCAAAGCAGTAACACCAAACTGCACTAGTATTCATGGTATTCTTCACCCCTATGCACTCATAGTTTTAAAAAATACAAATTTCACTTTATCACTTAATGGAACAGAAAAAAGGACTAATTTTATTAAATCTCACCCTTGAGTACACATCTTCTTAATATTCTTTGTGATGAAATGGAAAGTGGGCATAAAGCTCTTTTGCTGCATACCAAAGTACTACGCTGTGTTGTGAGGAAGGGCACTTGTAATTGTTTGAGTTGCAAGCTGAATTAGCCACCCTTTCATTTAAAACTTTCTTTTCATTTGAAAGGATGACTGACAAACTATGGTTATTCAGACTTAGTCAATTGTCAGAGATTTTTCTTGCCAATAATACACTTCAGTGAATATTAGAATTCAATTAATATTAGAACATTAATGTTAGAATTAATATTAGAATATTAGTATTCAAGTGAGTATTTGAATTTTGTTAAGCTTGTATCTGTCTCTGTGATCTTGACATTTTTCTAATAAAGATTTTTTTCTGATGAGATCAGTGGTAATATTAATGAATGTGGTTTTCTGATATTGTATAATGAAATATGTCACCCCTTGGAAGATCTGTATAACTCAGTGAGCCAGTATTTTCGAAATGACCAATTTTGAAATTGGAAATGCATGGGTAAAAGACACTCAAAGTACAAGAGAGATCAATGAATTTTAATTTCAGATTTCACATTGCAACTAACCTCTTGAAAACTACCACTTGTTGAATTTTTGTGTTGCATCAGAGAAGAATATCCGCAATTATCTTAAATACTCCCCACTTTCCAACTATATATCTGTGAGAAGCCAGATTTTCTTCATAAATTTCAAACTAAACAACATATCACAGGAGACTGCAGAAGCAGATATGAGAATCCAGCTGTCTTCGTTAAGCCAGCCATGAAAGATATTTGCAGAAATATAAATCAATTCTACTCTTCTCATTAACACTTCTGGTTTGAAAACTATAAATATTTTTCAACATGATTTAACATGTAATGAATGAATGGGCTTATCGTTTTAAAGGAATTAATAAATACATGTGTTTAAGTTTTGTTTTACTTTTATATGGTAAGTACCAATAGATATAACGTACTTGAACAAAAGCTCTTTGGGGTCTTCAATAATTTTAGGAGTATAAAGGGGTCCTGAGAATCAACGTTTAAGAACTATTGCTGTGCAGTCAAGGTCAAGAGCCATGAAGGAGACAGAAGCCACAGGGAAACTTGAACAGGGAAAGCTTAACATAAAAGTTAATAACCATAAAGAATTTTTCAACATAATAATGGAGTAACTATAAAAATGAACCGAGAACTCTAAATAATGCCCTAGGACCAAGGAAGAGTAACGGAGGAAGGACAAAATCTTGCAAGACAGGGCCTGTCCCCACAGCTGGGATTCAGAGGAAAAATTGTAGCTGAAGCACACTGGATGGCCAAGAAGGCCTTGGGCTAGAGCTGGCCCACAGTCTCAAGGTGAGCAGGAAACACTCCTCCAGAGAGCAGAGGGGCAGGCTGCAAGGTTGTCCGGGTAGCAGGTAGCACAAAGCCTGAGTGCAGAGTGTCCACATCAGGACGACTGTGTGAGGTGATCACCAGGCTGGTCAGGGGCTGTGAGCTTGCTGGGGAACCGCATGCTCTGGGCTTGCAGCTGGGGAACGAGTGCTGCTGACAAGGGTGCATCAGAAGCAAGAAGAAACAAACGCAGTCTGGAACCAAGAAAATCATCTCTTTCTTCCTGCAGTGACTCTCCCGCGCTCTCTACTGACAAAGCTGAGTATCACAGCCGCTACAAAGGAGAATTACTGCAAGCTCCATGACAGAGCTAGTAGTACTCAGGGTGAATTCGGAACTGAAAGCGCTGACTTAAAACACACCACATAAACCCTTTTTATTACATCTATTCATAGTTCCAAAAATAATGTTCTGGGGACCACAGTTTAAGAAAAACTGATCTTTGTATATTGTAGACTTGTTCTAAGCCTCATATCCCCCTTGTACGTATTCGTTATTGTGGAATTCCAAAATTCGCTTGTCAACAACCACATCTGGAAAGCACACTCTGCTTAGGAAGGCTGCCAAGGGCCAACAACTGGGTGCGTATACGTGCGGGTTAAATTCTATAGCAAGATTGTTTTTAGTGCAGAAAGCAAAAAAGATCTGATGAATCATTAATAAGGGCAATTTAGCAAAATATATCAACAAGTTCTTGCATTCAGTGACAATGTTATGACTATTTTCCCATTAGCCCAGATCTCTGGTTACATCGGCTTTGAAAATGCCCAACTTGCACATCTCCTGCACTAGTGTTTCCACAGCATAGAAATAAAAATCCAAAAAGCTAGAGATACAACACTGGCTGTTCTTCATTTCTCACAGAAAGCTGTCAAGGTCTTTCTCGTCCTTCAAGCACTAGCTCAAACATATAGTCTTCTCACCATGCCCGCCACCCCCCTCACCCCATCAATGAATCTCTCTCTCCTCTAGACCCTGGCTTTCTGTTGTTTATGCCTCCACTGAAGCACTTATGTCTGCATCTTTCTCTCCCACTGCACTGTGAGTTCCTCCAGGGGAGGGTACATGCCTCATTCATCTTTGCATCCCAGAGCCAGACATCTGACTGGATGTGGTAAGCCCACAACCCATACATGTTGAGCCAAATTTGTTCACTTCAAGTGAAGGAAGAACGGGAGCTTGAAGTCTCCCGATTATCATTCCCAGCTTGAAAAGGAGCCTGGCCACAGACAGGCACTCAGCTGCTTTCTGCTGTGAGCAATCTTCAAGGCATTTTGAAAACAGTGGTCTTCAGGGGGATTCTTCTGAGTTGGGCAAAGAGTACAGAATTTATTTGAGAATTCTGGAATGCAGAAAGTTTATATGGTAATTCAAAACCCAGAAGAAATAATCAGGCACTATTTAATGCTGTAATTCTCTTCCAGCTTATCTTGATTCATTGCTTCCCTTCTTCTTACCTCCCACCTCAAGCCTTGATCCCCCGTAACATAAGACAGGACTATTTGTTTGGAAGAATCTTAAGATATTTTGTTGATAGCATGGAATGCTCCCCACCCTATTTGAAACCCTCCTAAAGAGTCTCTGCTGGTCAAGATCAACTGGATTATGAGGCAGTAACAAATATCAATAAATTTCTGGGACTTAACACCTTAATAGTTTATTTCTCACTTTTGCGAAGTCCACTATGGGTCCGGGCAACTCTCCAGGGCAGCTGTGACTAATGCATTTACTCAATGATGCAGGTGACTCACCTGGTGCCTCTGAGACAAGGTGAAGAGGAGAGAGCATGGAGATTTCATGTCTGCACGTCTTTTGCTTTGACTCAGAAGTGACACATGCTGTTTCAGCCACAGCCCCTCGGCCAAAACTAGACAGGTAACCCCACTAATAGGCATGGAGGCTGGGAAGCACTGTCCTCTGTGGACCCAGGAAGGAGAAGAAACCAGGTATTAGTGAGCTCTGGTGCTATCTACTTCCAAGGCTTCACAAGGACTTTATATGTTAAAAATGTGCAAGTGCCCTTCCTATCAAGCCTGTTCCCCTTGTGAACCTCTACACATAACTGGCAGAGGGAAGGCAGAGGGAAGAGGCAGCTTGCTTCTCTCACCTTTGCCTTCTGTCCTAAAACACACCTAAGAAGCCAGGAAAGTTGTCCTCAGCATCTCCTGAATCAGACACCTCAACTGCACAGAGCAGAAGGAAGAAGTGTGTCCCCTCCTTTTCTCATCTATGAGCTTATTTACCTGGAGTCATGTTCCTGTAACAGAGGGGTTCTAACCAGCTGGGTAGTTAGAAACAAAGCAAGTAGTCGAATAATTGCCCATTCCAGGACACCTGGCCTTGAAGAGTTCCATGACCAGGAAAGGAAGAAAGAATTAAGTTTGAAAGGTTTCAGCTTTCTTTCCAACTTCAATAACTAATTTTATTTTAATGTTATACCCCATTTTGATTATTAATATCATAACTCAAAACCTCCAATAAATATTCATTAAATACTTACAATATACCTGACTGCATAAAAAGGAGACCCATGCATTTTTTGAACAACTATGATGTTCCAAGTTTCACAGTGTATGCCCTTTACAAATAATAAATTATTTTATCCTTTTCACCATACTTTGAGGTTGTCATGTTTGCTCCCATTGTAGAGCCAAATAAACTGAGGTTCAAAGAATTATGTCGTTTGTCCCAGATGATGGCTGGTAATAGTGGGAAAGGGGGATCTCAACCCACATCTATCTGGCTCATAATAAGGGAATCCCACATATTCACATCGAATTAATTAGAACTTAGAAGTTGTTGGCTTACAGCCTGATTTTTACTTTATATACTTGAAAAGTATAATCAAGAGATTATTCATTCACTGGAATAACTAGAGTTCTATTTGAAATTTGAAAGAATGTTAATCATCTTGTTTGTGTACTATTCATTATGCCATGATGATATTTTCAACTACATCAAATTTCCTTTCTCTCAAATAACTCACTGAACAGAATGCAGTTCTATTATATGGTCCAGAGATGCCATGTAACTCTTACCCCAGGATTAAATGAAATCATGCTCACTTAACAAAGTGTCCATAACAAAGTAAGCAGTTTATAAAAAAGATCAACTAATATGTTATTTGGCAAGGTTGTAGAACATTGGATCCTTATCTCATATAATGAGTAAAAATCTGAAAATAATAAAATCCTAATACTCTGGTAGAAGTGTAAATATCAAAAACCTGATAGTACTGAGATGTAGATGGAGATCATTATACATGTGTCTAAAGCAGCAAGTCTTTAGCTTCAAGCTCATGAGCTTAACATAAGCATTGGTGGGTTCAATTATGGATGAGCAAAAACAAAAACAAATTTAGAAACATCCTGAAATGTTGGAAATGTATTGGCAAAATTCCGACTAAAGGACAAGATGTAAATAAAGGTGTTATAATATTGTTGGACCTTTCGAGAACAAACCCTCCCTTATACTAGATAAGCCTGATGTTTAGACTTTCTTACATTTGATTTTATACCCATTTTCAGTAGCCACTATACACACGCTTTGGATAATGCCAGTGTGTAGTTTTGTACTGTGTCCCAGCATCCAAAGCAGTACCTGGCACACAGTAGGCTCTCAGCAGATATTTGATGAATAAATAAATGACCAGATCTACATAGGTGAACAGATGTGGCAGTGAGAGAAAAGTATTGCAAAAGGTGGAGCTGAACTCTTCTTGGGGAGAGAACTGCCTGTTTTTTGGATGATACAGTGATGGGACTTTTATTTCTGGCAGGATGGCAGACGAGGTACTTTGAACTGCATTTCCAATGAAGAATCACTAAAATGTGAAATGAAATCTTTTAAAAGTATCTTTTAAATGCATCACTAGGTCGGGCTTCCCTCGTGGCGCAGTGGTCAAGAATCCGCCTGCCAATGCAGGGGACACGGGTTCGAGCCCTGGTCCGGGAAGATCCCACATGCCGCGGAGCAACTAAGCCCGTGCGCCACAACTGCTGAGCCTGCACTCTAGAGCCCGTGAGCCACAACTACTGGGCCTGTGTGCCACAACTACTGAAGCCTGCGCGCCTATAGCCCATGCTCCACAAGAGAAGCCACCGCAATGAGAAGCCTGCGCACTGCAACGAAGAGTAGCCCCCGCTCGCCACAACTAGAGAAAGCCCGCGCATGGCAACGAAGACCCAATGATGCCAAAAATAAATAAATAAAATAAACAAATTTATTAAAAAATAAATAAATAAATAAAATAAATGCATCACTAGGTAAGCTGCGACAGATGTAAGGAGTGTACAGAAGCAAAAACAAATGAGACAAAAGCAGGAGGTAACTGAGCTCTAAAACTTTCACTGAAGTTTTCTGCTGCACCCCACAGACCCTGAACTTTCCTGGGTGATGGGCTGGAAAGAAGGGGTGGGACGCAAAACCAAGTCTGCTCAAGGTGGCCAATTCTTATTATTTTTACCCCTTTCTAAGGTTGGCTGCATATAAAGCTACATATAAAGCTGGTACTACAAAGGGCTATAATTCACTTGTAGAGAAGAACTAGAAATTAATGTGTTGTTCAGAAGGGGAGTATCTGAAAGGGGGGAAGGTGAGTGGAAGGTCTTAGAGTGAAACCCAGACTCTGTGACCCCTCTTCCCATTGGGTGATGAAGCCTACCTGCTTTCAGATGTTTTATCCAGAATACCTCCAAGCTCCAAGTTCATGTGAGGTTTCTTCCCAATTTAGTGTTTTAGTTCAAGGATTGAAAAGTACAGCAGTGCACTCATTTTCAGGAAACAGCTTATCTTTCCTTACTGTATCAACATTTGTTTTCCTTTGCTTAACCATGAATATGGAAAATGGTCACCTGCTCAAGATTCTCTCTACTTTATAGAAATCTGCTGCCCTTGATTTTGGTGTGATTTGGTGAGAACAGCACATTGCTTGGAGAAGCCACTGGTGACTGGCTAGGATGGTCATTAGGACATCACACAGGGGTTTGCTGTCACGTTCAGGGTGTGTTGAAAACTCAGCCCTGGGTTTGACAGACACTTTCATAGTATTGGAGAAATTACATCTCCTCATAATCAAACTTCAGTATTCTATTGATGCCTCCCAGGGACAAGGGGTGCGATTAAAGTTTCTGCCAAAATAATCAACTTGCTATAAACAACAGAAGAGGACATTGATATGCCAGTGAGTATCTGAGAGGGAAAACAAAGGAGAGGAAATAGATTTTCAAAAGGCACCAGGAAAAAACAGAGCATTCAATTCAGTTAGACTCTACAGAAATCTACTGAACATCTACGTTTAGGGCACAGGACAGGACGAGGCCTGGGCGTAAAAAAAAAAAAAAAAAAGACCAGATAACATCTGGATGCACACACTCCATTCTAGTGCCATAATCAGTGCTTCTAACAATCCATCCCACATTTTTGTAAATGTCCTTATTGAAATATAGCTGACTTACAGAAAAGCCCATGAGTGTACAGCTCTATCAATCTACACAAGGTTAACACTTCTAAGTAACCCCTACCTGGATCAAGAAATAGGATATTACCAAAATTTATTTGCTGCCTTGGTTGTCCTCTGATGCCTTCAAACAGCTGTTTTTGTAATTTTTCCAACTTGGCTATTTTTGCTATTGGCAGGGTTAGTCTCTTACCAGCTAGCTGTGCCCTCATCCTTCAGCAGAATTTCATTATGTACTACTGAATTCTCGCAAAACACTGTGAGGTGGCACCATTATCCTAATTTTCAATTTTAAGATACTGAGTTTCAGAGACACATACTTTATTCAAGAACACCAGCTGGTAAGTAGCGGAGCCAAGGTTTAAACTCCAGGATTGACTCAGAGCACATGCACTTAACCACAATAGTACAGTGCTTTTCAAATAAGACACGGCCTGTGCATTAGAAGCTCATAGTCTTGAAGATATATTATCATATTACATGTAAATTTGGGTACCAACTTTTTCTCCATCATATGCACATATATATTGTATACAGATGAATTACACAACATATATTGTCTCATTTAACCATTACAGTGTATTGTCTCATTTAAGCACCGTAACAACCCTATGAGGTAGAAATTATTCTTCATGTATTATGGTTGTTAAGCGACTTTCCTAAGCATGTCATCAATAAGTAGCCTGACTCCAGAACACTGGCCCCTCCCAGCTCTCTGTCAATCACCCGTCCCTCACCTACACCACCCATGTAGTCTATGGATGTCTGTGGAATAAAAGAATGAAAGATGTCAACACTCACTGGTGACTTAAGTTGACAGTAAAACAGGACAATACCGTTGTTCTGAGATCATTCACAAAAATGGAATGGGATGTGCTTAAATGTCAGCCCCGGTGAGAAGAGAAAAAAGCCCTTGATCGAGTTGCCTTCTCATTCTTTATCAGCAACTAGGAACTGGCGTGACCTATTTGTCTTGATGCAACCCTCTTCCTACTGGTCCAATCGAAGTCATTCTTTAATCTAAGAAGGGAGGCATTCAGAGAAAGGAAACTAGCAGGTTCCTGAAGGCCAGCTATGTGTGTGCAGGAAACTATCAATACAGTTCATCATTTCATCCCCACAAAGAACCTGTGAGGTAGGTGTCAGTGCTCCCATTTTACAGATGAGGAGTCTGAGAATCACAGGGGTGCAGTAATGTGTCCAAGTTCACATAGATAGAAGCGGAAAGACTTGGGAATTGGATTCTGCCATCCACTTCAGAGTCACATTCCATTGTAGGTCTTCCCCACTGTTCTGGAATCTTAAGGTCTTCAAAGGCAGTAACTGTCTTGAATCACCAGGATACCACGCAGGGCTGGCACACAGGAGGACTGACCAGTTACCACTAATAGATCTCTGATGCCCAGTGCTGGCATCATGCCACCTCCCTGCCAGCTTTGTAGATGTGAAACTCTGCCTCGTATTCACTTCCCATCCTAAAACGACTCTTGATTAGTTTGTCCTCTTGATAAGTACCTGTTCTCTTAAAACTCAAATTCTCTTTCATATTTTATCCTTCTGCCCCTGGGGAAAGGCTTCTCATTTCCCTGCTCAGACAGCCGGTTTAGGGAAGTTGTACAGAGGAAGGAGATCTGCTTGTCCATTGCACTGCCAACCAGGAACACGAGCTACATTTGGAATTCACAGCACAGGAAAACATCCAGCCCGCTAACAAAGCATCTGCAGAGGCTCAAAGAAAACCAGATACAACATAATCCTTTTCTTGTGCTAATGACACTCTCATTTACATCCTCACCATATTAATTCTCTTTGTTTCAACCTTAACTAAAGTCAAGGAAGGCTTCTTGGGCAACATTATTCACATGTATTTGACAACCCTAAAATGACAAAATGCTCTAATTCCATCCGCTGATAAAAGTCAATTTGACACCAACACTAACCTGTTATTTTTCAAATAACAATGGTAACATTTAATTAGAATTTAACTTGGCTGCTTGCTTTCACTTAACAATGTACGTACACTGGTGGTCCCCTGACCAAAGGAAATATTGACATTCAGTGTAAATGCTGCATTTTTAAAAGAGCTGCACACTAGTCCTGTCTAATTATGCATAACATTCTGCTATTAAGTGCTAGTATTTCAAGTGGCTTGAAGGGTCACCGGGTCTTTAGTCCTTCCTATTATGATCGCAGGTTATGTTAAGTCTTTGTGGGGCTACCACAATTGCCTTGTAAAGCTTACTTCTATCGGCAGACCCTACAGAAGCCCTCCCAAATGACTGATTATATCTCTTGATCCCATTTTAACTAAAAAGATAATATAAGAAAGCATCTAGCACCATGCCTGGCACACAGTAGGTGCTTAGTAAATGGTAGCTATTGGCATAGTAAATGTTTCATAAATACTTTGGGATTCGATCATTACCATAGTCTTGAGCTACATATTGATCAGAGAAGTTCTCTTTCCCCTCCTGGAACTCCTTACATCATCTGTAACATTCACCCATTGGTTTATTCATGCCGCACACATTCACAGAGCACCTGCTCTGTGTCAGGCACTCATTCTCTCTAGATATTGATCCCCAAGGAAATGCTGCATGCTATATCTCCCTCTTGGAGATTCCCATTGCACATATTAGAGGTTCTAAGAAGTTCTATAAGGAATACATAGAGAGATAAATGAGAGATAGGCAAAAAATGGATGGATGGATGGATAGATAAATTGATTTTCAGTATTTTCCTTACTTGTGGAAACTTTAAAAATATCTTTACCATCTCTTTTTTATTGAAGTATAGTTGATGTACAATATTATATAAGTTACAGGTGTACAATATATTGATTCACAATTTTTAAAGGTTATATTTCATTTATAGTTATTGTAAAATATTGGCTATATTCCCTGCGTTATACAATATATTCTGGTGGCTTATTTTATATATAATAGCTATACCTCCTAATCCCCGACCCCTTTTTTGCCCCTCCTTCCCTTCCCTCTCCTAGCCGGTAACCACTAGTTTGTTATCTATTATCCGTGAATCTGTTTCTTTTTTGTTACATTCAGGAGTTTGTTGTATTTTTTAGATTCTACCTATAAGTGATCATACAGTATTTGTCTTTCTCTGACTGACATTTCACTTAGCATAATGCCCTCCAGATCCATCCATGTTGCTGCAAATGGCAAAATTTCATTCTTTTTTGTGGCTGAGTAGGAACGCTTTTTGTCATGAAGACCTATTACCACCCTGAGACAATGGTGTTCTTAGGAACACGCTTTGGGAAAGAGTGCAGGTGCATATCCATTACAATGCCCCATACCCCACCTACAAGCATAGTTATCCATACATTATAAATTTTCAGAGCATACTCATTAAATTTGATACTGGACAATATAATTGATGCAACAATGAGTTTCAGGTGGGGCCTGAGCTCTAGCATCAAGACCACCCTATCTCTAAAATGCTATAACCAGGCATGTTTGTCCATGACAACCAATTTGAGAACTGGCCTTCAAGCCAACACAGACATGACTAAAGACCCAGCTGGTCCATTAAGTCCATTGCATAACATCTCTGGGTCTCAGAGTGTCTAGTGGGGATTAACTGAGATAATGCACAAGGAAGACCAAAACTTCCCCTGAGATATTTGCAAAGGCTTTATTCTCTCGGGTCCCTCTACTTGGTCTAACCTATAACACTGTCCTGACACCTGTTCTGTTCACAATCTGTCCCTCAAGACCTGGATGTGTAAGTCATTCTTTCCCTTAATTGGGAAGAGGAGGGGCCGGGGATAAAATGTTGGCCAGTGAGAGCCCATAACTTTTTTCAAGCACAGGTTCACACATGTATAAAGCATTTTTATCCCGCCCCAAGCATGAGACCAGACGAAGGAGTGACAAGGCAAGAATGAAAACAACTCTAGATTAAATATCAACATCCTGTTCTTTAAATGTACCTCAGCCTCACACCACCTATACAAGGCTGTGCATCACCCTTTCCAGTAATTCTTCTCATGCTTTTACGTAGAACAAGTCAGCTTTTTCCAGTGCCCACTTCCAAATTAAACTCCACATCTTCCTGCTCTCAGAAGGGCTTTCCCATGGCACGACCTGCCCTCATTAACAGGCAATTATACTTAAACAACAAGGTCCTACTGTAGAGCACAGGGAATATATTCAATATCCTGTGATAAGCCATAATGGAAAAGAATATGAAAAAGAATGTATATATATATGTATAACTGAATCACTTTGCTGTACAGAAGAAATTAACACAACATTGCAAATCAACTATACTTCAGTAAAATAATTTAAAAAAAAAAAAAACAGGCAATTATGCCCTCAGATAGCAAAGCTTTCCTCTACCTGACCCTTCAAATACACAAATCCCTAAGGAAGCTGGTGTCATGGCTGTAAATGTTCTCCAAGGAAGCAGCTGGGATGTGAGACAGTATTTCCCAAACTTTAGTCATTCAAAGAAGACCTTCGTAATTTCACCACATATTTATACCATCTCTACTCTATGACAGAATAATGGTCCCCAAAAGGTATTTATGTCCTAATCTCAGAACCTATGAATGTGTTCCCTTACATGGCAAAAGGGATTTTGCAGATGCAATTAAATTAAGGATCCTGAAATGAAGAAATTATCCTATATTAGCTGGGTGGGCCCGATGTAATTACAAGGCGCCTTATAAGAGGGAGACGAGAAGGTCAAAGTCAGAAAAAGGAGACGTGACAACAGAAGCAGAGGTTGGAGTGATGCAAGGAAGGGACCTCAAGCCAAGAAAGGCACCATTAGAATCTAGAAAAGGCAAGGAAACAAATTACACCCTTCACAAAAATTAGCTCAAAATGGATCACAGACCTCAATGTAAAATGCAACTTTAAAACTCCTAGCATAGGAGAAAACCTAGATGACAGGTATGGTGATGCCTTTTTAGATAAAACATCAAAGATACGGTTCATGAAAGGAATAACTGATAATCTGAATTTCTAGGGGATGCTGTGCCCAAGAGCCTCTAGAAGGAATGCAGCCCTGCTGATCCCTTAATTTTAGGACTTCTGACCTCCAGAGCTATAAAATAATAAATTTGGGTTGTTTTCAATCACTAAGTTTGTGGTAATTTGGTACAGCAGCAATAGGAAACCTATTTTAGGTAATGTACTTTTTCAAGACTATCTTTTCAAGAGCAGGGTTAGGTTTACCTAAAAATTGAAAGGACGGTACAGAGATTTGCCGTAAACTCCCAGCCCACACCCATGCATAGCCTCCCCGTTAGCAACATCACTCCCCAAAGTAGTACCTTTTTTACAGAGGATGAACTTACACTGACACATCATAATCACTCAAAATCCATAGTTTATCTAAGGGTGCTATGGGTTTGGACAAATGTGTAATGACATGTACCCACCAGTATGATATCATACAGAGTATTTTCACTCCCCTCAAAATCCTCTATGCTCTGCCCATTCATCTCTTCTCCTACCCACCCCCGCCACCAACACTGATCTTTTTATTACCTCCATAGTTTTGCCTTATCCCAAATGTGATATAGCTGGAATCATACAGTCTGTAGCCCTCTCAGATTGACTTCTTTCATTTAATAATATGCATTTAAGTTTCCTTCATGTCTTGTCATGGTTTGACAGTGCACTTCTTTTTAGCACTGAGTACTATTCCATTGTCTGGATGGACCACAGTTCATTTATTCATTCACCTACTGAAGGACATCTTGGTTGCTTCCACGGTTTGGCGATTATGATTAAAATTGCTCTAAACATTCATGTGCAGGGTTTTGTGTAGACGTTAAGTTTTCAACTCCTTTGGGTAAAGACCAAGGAGGGTGATCCCTGGCTCGTACCATGAGAGTATGTTTAGTTGTGTGAGAGACTGCCAAACTGTCTTCCAAAGTGGCTGTACCACGCGGCATTCTCACCAGCAATGAATGAGAGTTCTGGCTGCTCCACATCCGCACCAGCATATGGTGTCGTTGTTTCAGATTCTGGCCATTGTATTAGGTGTGTGATGATATCTCGTTGTTTTAACTTGCATTTCCCTAATGACATATGATATGGAACATCTTTTCATATGCTTATTTGCCAGCTGTATATCCTCTTTGATGAGGCATCTGTTGAAGCCTTTGGTCCATTTTTTAATTGGGTTGTTTGTTATCTTACTGTTGTTTTTTAAGGGTTTTCTTGGTATATTGGCTAACAGTCCTATATCAGATGTGTTTTTTGTAAATATTTTCTCCCAGTCTGTGGCTTTCCTTCTAATTCACTTGATATTTTTGTTATCCAACACAAGTCCATGTGCCTGAAGCACAGTGAGGCCAAACAATACCAAAATGTCAGAGTTGGGAACAGAGAAAGGTCTATTGTACGCCCATGAAAGGAGACGGGTGGCTCATGCCTTAAAAACCCTGCACTCCTCGAAAGCTTCCAGCAAAGCCCTTTTATAGGAAAGGTGAGGGAGGGGCATGGCTAGTTGTTGCAAACCTCTCCGTGTCAGATCCTTTTTTTGAGGTCAGGTCACGGTCAGGTCACAGAGTTCCCATAAACCTCCTCCCAAACAAAGGTTATTCTCTGTTCTGACAAGAAGGGGCAAGGTCCCAAGGCTCAACTTTCCCCCTCTGAGGTCCAGGCCCTGGCTGAGAGGAGAGGGTCGCTGCATGGGCCGGTTACCCGGCCCAGGAGCATTCGTCCAGCACCCAGGCTGGATCCGATCTCAGCTGTCGGCGCCCTCAGGGCCAGGTCCCCAGACCCTGCCCAGCCGTCATCACTGAGGGAGCCAGGCACCCAGGATCTAGCCGGTCCTTGGGCTTTTCATTTAAGCTGGAGAGAATCACTTGTATAGGATCAATAGGAGCAAATACCCATCAGGTGAATTCCCAGCTCCCAACTGCCCTTCTCTGAGAATAGCCCTAACCACAGAGGTGGACCTGAAGTAATGCTGTGCAATGTCCTTACACCTTAACCCTGACCTCTGGCCACCTCCTAGGAGTAGACAACTGATCTCAGCTGTACCAGTTTTTGAAAATTGAACGGAGAGACGGAAGCTGGTTGAAACTGTTACCTTAATGGCAGTGTCCATATACTCCAGCTGCTGAGGCCTCCGTGGATTGTGACCCATGGTGACCGCCACCACCATTAGGTCGACGAGGTGGGGATGGGGGGAGAAGGGTCACTGCTGCTTCAAGGCCTGGGCCCGGCCAGGGCGCGGCCGTGGTGAGGGCCCTGGAGCGCTATAGGACACAGCCCTCGGGCTGTCCCCGGGCCCCCCAGCTCACCCGCCGGCCCCAAGGCCAGAGAGCCCGGAGGGCCCCGGGGAGAAGGCTGCAATCCACCTCTTCCCGCACTTTCTGCCGCGCGGACCACGCTGCCTGCCTGCACAGCTGTACCTCCGCCCTTGAGGCTCAGGGTCTCGCGATAACAGCTGCGTGCCTGCTCCGCCTCTATTACATTTCCTTTCACAGAGCAGAACTTTTTAATTTTAATGAAGTCCAGCTTATCAATTATTTCTTTCATGGATCATGTGTTTGGTGGTGTATCTAAAAAAGCATCACCATAACCAAGGTCATTTAGGTTTTCCCCTATGGTATCTTCTAGGAGTTTATAGTTTTGCATTTTACATTTAAGCCTATGAAATGGGGAAATGATCCTATATTTTGAGTGAATTTCCTGAAGGATGTAAGGACTGTGTCTAGATTAATTTTTTTGGAAGTTCTGTTGTTCCAGCACCATTGTTGAAGAGACTATCTTTGCCCTGTTGTGTTTCCTGTGCTCCTTTATCAAAGATCAATTGACTGTATTTTTATCGGGGTCTATTTCTGGGCTCCTTATTGTGTTCCATTGATCTGTTTGTCTATTCTTTCATCAGTACATCACTGTCTTGATTACTGTAGCTTTACAGTAAGTCTTGAAGTCACGTAGCATCAGTCTTCCAACTTTGTTCTTCTTCAATATTGTATTGGCTATTCTGGTGTATTCTTTATGTAACATTTAAATCGATCCACTTTTTACTTGCTATCTAATTTAGTCACATCCTGGCCATAATATCCATGGAATTGAAAGCTTGCTATATATTTTTATATAAAATAGATGATTATTAAATAGAAAGCATTCTCCTGTGTCCAACCCCACATCTCCCTGTACACGTACCCCGATGGAATGGCTCATACTTTGAAAAACTGGTGTAAGGAAACACTCAAAGCCCCCAGAGTTCCACACTTTGCTCTACCATTCATTGACCTTAAACTGGTCATAGCCAGACCCCTGGTCCTTTGTCTTCCCATCTGTACAAGGAGTTCGGTGGAACAAATATTTATTGGACCCCGGCCCTATGCTGGCCACCAGGACTATCCAGGACAGTCCCTGGCTGAGCAAAGGGTCACAGACCACCAAGTTGGCCGAAGTTTTCACTCTCGGCTCCCTTAAGTCTGCTCCCCTGACTGAGCCCTCCAGCCTCTGACTGACTTGGAGTCAAAAAGAACAATGACAGCCCCTGTCCCCTCATGCCTCTTCTTTCCCTCTGGAGCATCTATGCACTGAGCTTAGTTGACATCAGAAGAAAAAGCTGCCTCTCTCTTCCCCACACTGGTTCCCCTGAATCATATTCACGTTGGGAGATGGGGCTAAATCAAGCAATCCAGTGTGGTTTAATGGCAGGAACACTAGAGTAAGAAGTCCAAACTCTGGCTTAAATTATGTTTCTGTGACCTGCCAGCGGCATGATCTCTCTGAGATTCAATTGCCTTATGTGTAAATAGGGAAAGGCCTACTGAGCTCAAACTACTGGTGTGAAGATTCGGTGAAATAACATAGTCTCGATCTCCCAGCACCTAACCTGACACACAGTAGGCACTCAGTAAACGTCAGTGAGACCTGAATTGGAATCAATAACCATCTCCTAGCGTGTACAGGTGATGGGAACTTTACAGGGACTCCTGACATACTGACAGGGAACAGGTCCTTTTCCCAGTGGCTTGTGTACACTCTAGCAGTCTGAACTGTTGCTATTTCTCGTATGTGTGTCGTCATCTGTTTGCATGGAGATTGGGCTTTTAAGACGTTGCAAGCTTGGTCATGTTTAGGAAGTTATCTACTACTTTTTTAAACCTGACTTTCCACTTCAGTGAAGAAAGTACACAAGAGGATGCAGGGGAGAAAGGGTGAGAGGAAAGGAGGAAGGCAGGGAGAGAGAAAAAAGTCAGGATGCACAGCAGCTAGTCTCCAATATTGAGGTTACGTATCGATCTTAGACCTACTCAGAGAGCTGAGCAGAGGCCCCACAAGGAAAAGAAAATTGAACCAGTTTCACACGCTGGTTTTCCGCACCAATATTCCCATCTATTGCCAACGCCTGCCCCCTTGTGGACGTTCTTCACACTGCTTGGATTTTCTAAAATGCAAGGAAGCGGAAAGCCTCACAGTGGAAAAAAATGTTTTAAGCTTTCAGAGGTTCCCCATTGCCTGCCAGACAAAATTCACTAAACAAAGATCCTTCATGATTCAGCCCCTGCCAACCAAGACAGCCAGAATGGACTAAGACACGGATGGATACTAAGCTTGGACACACCATGTTCAAGTTACCTCTGGGACACCCAAGTGGAAAGGGTGAAGCAGCTCCTAGGAAGCTTTAGCGCTGGAGTATGGAGAGATGGAACAGGATGTTGAAAGGGACCTGGTGTGTCCGTTTTTCTGTTGATGCCCACAGGCGAGAACGTGATAGGTACTAGGTCCCCACATGCCCAGACATAGCATTAGATCATTTATGCAGGGCCCATCGAGAGCCTGGGAAGTCATTACCAGAGTCCTGGACACCCACCTCCAGTCTGTGACAGAGGAGAGATTGCATAGGGACAGACAATGTCTTGGGAGAGAACTATTGGAGAGCTATGGCACTTCCCTTCCCTTCTCTGTAAGTGAGAGGAGGCAAAGGCTTATGTTTTCCCACAGGCCAGATGTGGGCCATGTAAGAAGGAGGCAACCTCGAGGCATCTTGTAAAGGACACCACCCAGGAGAATGGCCTGGAAAGACAAAGTGGCCCAGCACAGAAGGGAACCATGGCAGGTTAGCAGCCGAGGGTTACACCTGCTCAAGGAACAAACTATATTCAGGGTTGCTGGTCAGAGGACTCCAGCAGGGATGCACCCAACAAAAGAACCAGCATTTAAAACTCTGCCATTCCCAGACAGCACGTGTGGCTGAACATATCTGAACTAGCCCAGCACATCCTTCCTGCCCTGTACCATTCCTGGAACCAACTTCCCAGCACCTCCGGAAATGGATACTCCAGCCCCAATCAAGCCTCCAGATGAATGTAGCCCCAGATGACATCTGACAGCAACTTCATGGGAGACCCTGAGCCAGAATCCCCAAATTAGCCCCTTCCAAATTCCAGACCCACAGAAACTGTGGGAGATAATAAGTACTGTTCTTTTAAGCCACTATTCGTTATGCAGTAGCAGACAACTAATACATGACTCTACCGTACAACTATGATTCAGTTCTGGGGAGGGTTCCAGGAATCCATTTTTAATAAGCTCCCTAGATGGTCCTTTTGACAACTAACTAAAGTTAGAGGAAGAAGAGGACTAAGGCAGTATCTCCGGGAGCCCTGACATTCAGTGCCCCCATGAAGCTTACAGTCCTGTGGGTGCAATAGGCAATAATCACACCAAATACTGTTTTAGGGTCTTGGATTTTGTTTTTATTGAAATATAACTGACATATAACATTGTGTAAGTTAAAGGTGTACACCATGTTGATTGATACACTTATATACTGCAATATGATAACCACCATAGCTTTCAATAATATCTCTATCACATCACAGAATTATCATTTCTCTTCCGTGGTGAGAACATTTAAGATCGACTCTTTTAGAACTCTGAAGTATATAATATAGCAATATCGACTATAATCCTTATGCTGTGCATCAGATCCCCAGAACTTACGCATCTTCTTGTTGCAAGTTGTTTAGTTATAATTGTAGAATCTGGGTTTGAAGGAGCTAGGAGTTGTCTGGGGCATCAATTTCCAAGAGTCATTGAAACACCACTGAAAATTACTTGCAGGTAAGCAAGCCAATCACACTTCCACCTAAGCTGACAGCTCCACCAAGTGGACATTTGAAAAACTCCTCTCATCTGAGTGTTTCCTTTTCTACACTCGAAGTCACAAGCAGCTAAAAGCCCAGCATTCCCACGGACTGAAATGCTGATTCAGAACTTGCTTGCCTCTCTGCTGCTAACCAGCTATTGGCCTCCTGAACTGCAAGCCTCTCCATCTGCCTCCTGAGAAGTCTGTTTTAGAAGATCAGACAGGAAAACTGTGAATTCAGAACAAACACTACAAAAAAGTGATGTTGCAAAAGTATTTTCAAAATGTTGGGTCTGCTTCTGCCCATGGAAATAAATATGTTTTTTAAAAAAAAAAGCATTCTGCAAGAAGTTTTTATTAACCAAAAATCTATTTCTCCACAACAGATAATTTTCACATTCCTTGAGGATTGTCTCATATCAGTAAGAATTGTTTGAAAATGTGGTCTTTGATAATGGTATTATATTTGTTATTGGCATAACTAAATTGTGCTAATCATATGGCTTATTTGCAGGCTGCTGTAGTGTAGTGGCTGAGAACACAAACGTTGTAGTCGAAATGCCTGTTCAAATCCTGGCTCTCACTACCTCCTAACTGTGTAAACTTGGGTGAGTAACTTCTCTCTATGCCTCATTCTTCTCAACTGTAAAATGGACTTAAAAATAGGAGTTTCTTCAATAGAATTGTGAGGATTTGTTAATCCTTGTAAAGCCATACCTACAGCATAGAAAGTGCTCAATAAATGTTAGCTACAGTGATTACTTAACAATACTTTATTGTTGGTCTTTTGAGTTGTTTCAAAGATTGCAATAATTAATGATGCAGAAATTCATATATTTGTTATATTTCTTGTCCTTGTTTCTTTTTTTATTTTATTGAAGTATAGCTGATTTACAATGTTGTGTTCATTTCTGCTGTACAGCAAAGCGATTCATATATATCAATGTATACATTCTTTTTCATATTCTTTTCCATAATGGTTTATTACAGGATATTGAATATAGTTCCCTGTGCTATACAGTAGCACCTTGCTGTTTATCCATTCTGTCTTGTTTCTGATTATTTCATAGAATCTAAGATATGGGATTACTAGATCAAATGGTGAAAAGTTTTTTTTTTTAAAACATCTTTATTGGAGTATAATTGCTTTACAATGGTGTGTTAGTTTCTGCTTTATAACAAAGTGAATCAGTTATACATATACATATGTTCCCATATCTCTTCCCTCTTGCATCTCCCTCCCCCCCAACTCTCCCTATCCCACCCCTCTAGGTGGTCACAAAGCACAGAGCTGATCTCCCTGTGCTCACTAACCTGTAGTGGGTTGCTTCCCACTAGCTATCTATTTAAGAGTATTGATAGAGTATCAAGTTACTCTCCTAAACAGTTCTATGTGGCCCTCCCACCAACAGGGTTCAAAAACACATGTCAGCACGTGCTTTAAAAATAGTTGCTAGTTTGTGGTGGCGGTGGGGGGAAATTTTCCTCTACCCTTCTAGGTTCTTCTGGCTGGTCTAAGAATTAAGTTGACATGAGACACATTAAAAGAAGAAAATCAAATAAAAGTTTAATAACATGTATGCATGGGAGAGACCCAGGAAAATAGTAGTAACTCACCAAAATGGCTGAAGCCCTCACCTTAAATAACATCTTCAGCTAAAGACAAAAGAGGACATTGAGGGTAGTGGTTGGGGACTTCAAAGGGGAGAAAGACAATTCACATGAAGATGAAAAAGAAAATGTTTGATAAACAAATGTTTGCTAGGCCCTGAAGAGACAAAGGACACAGAGTGAACTCCATCTCTCTCCCACCACACCCCGCCCATATTCTTTGCAGATACCTCTGGTGGTAGCTCTATTCTGGGAACAGGCCCTTTATCTAAATTCTTTAGGCAGCTAAGGGAGAGGTAAAAGAAGGAATTCCTGAATCTTCTTCTTCTTCGAGATAATCAGCCTAAAACAATCCTCATGCCAAAGATATACATGTTTCCGTGGCAAATTTGCTCCCCTGCATTTACCTAGTACGACTGCCATCCCATGGTTTCAGTTTGCATTTCTTAAATAACCAGTGAAGTGGGACATTTAATTTTTCTCTTGGTCAGACTTCTAGTCCAAATTACTTTATCCAGAGATATAACATAATTTGCAAAAATTTTAGTAAGAAATTCTCCCTGAAAATGGAGCAAATGTACCTCTAGGAAACTGAGGCAGAGGCCAGAAAGGGACTTGCTTAACTTGGGAGTATTCCTCAGGACACAGTCTCTCAATGCTAAGAACGTTCTAGAAACACAGCAGGTTTCTACCCATAATCCCCTGCACACAGGCTGGTCTGGACCCCAAGACAACAGAAGCCTCTGGCTGAGTAGGATTCTCTAGCTAATGTGCTTCCCTTAGCCTCCGTGGAGCTTCTTCCCCCTAGAATGTCCCAAATGGTATTTATTTTAATCTAAGTGATAGAGTGTCACAATAGAATTGATCTATGGGGAAAAAATTGGACTCAACCCCGATTTTTTTCCACCAACAGAGACCCAGAAGCAGAACCTTCCCAGCCCTCTTTCCAAGCCCCCAGAGAGGCTCTCGGCTGCACTTTGGATGAAGTGTCTGCCTTCGCATTTTCCTTAGACACAGTACTTCAGCCTTTCCATTTTCTAGGGTTGTAAACAGCTGTGACTTGAACAGGCTCAGAGTAGCAGCACCGCTCTCCCCAGGTCCCCGGCTGAGCTGACCTGCCACAGAACGAACATGGTCACACTGGGAGGGTCTCTCTCCAGTCCCAGGTTATTCGGCTGCACTGATTCAGCCCCTCAGGAGTGTCCGGAAGGGTGAGTGGTGATACTGCCACCACCTCCCTTGGGTGAGAAATGAACTTGAGGACCAATGACTTTGAGGCAAATTAAAAATGCAGAAGTCAAAACATACTCTTTCCTAAAATAGGCCCACTATTTCCCCCTGAAGTATGATAATAAGAATAAATAATCATGTACTATTTCACTGAATCCCCACAGCTACTCCATAAGGCAGATATGATCATTCCCATTTCACAGATGAGGACCAGCCAGCAAACAGAAACTACTCAAACAGGGGGGGATTTAATAAAGGAAATAAGCCATATGGGAGGTGGAAAAATCCAGAATCCAAACATGGGATGGTGAGGTGACCCAAAGATTAGCAACAGTGGAAAGCCACTGCTTCCCCAAGGGCTGAGAGTCAAAAAGAAGAGCCCAGTGGGCAGGTCTGCAGGCAGCCACAGGGGAGGGGCTGGCCAGTGGGAGCTGGGGCTGTGGAAGTGATACTGCCATGGCCAAAGATGCCACTGCCCCCAGAGATGCCACCAGAGGCAGGAGGGGACATGGAGATACTGTGGTTTCTCCCCTCTCCCCCCCTTCAGTCTTCCACAAGGGACCCCACTGCCAAAACCTATAGGAAGACAGTTGGCAAGGGAGCCTGGGAAAGGCAGGTCCCTGCAATACAGAGCAGGACAGAGAAGGGCAAGGAACGGGGCTGAGAAAAGAGACCAGTTCTGGCCCATTGCTCATGGTCCTTCCACTACCATGTGGCAGAGCCAGGTATGCAAACAAGGTGCACTTGAGTCCATCAGCCTGGGAGAGGCAACAAGGGAGATGAGAGGTGGACAAAACAGCAGATGGAAGAAATAAGATGGTTTAAAAACTGGCTGTGGGAAGGGAAATGACAGTCTTATGTCTCTAGCCAGGGTATCATACAAGCAACAAGGGGTGGGGATCCGTGGACACCTGGCTCCATCACTTACTTGCATCACGTACTAGGAGCACACCGATTAGTTAACTTCTCCAAGCCTGCCTTTCGTCCACTCATTCAACATTTACTGAACACTGAGGATGGGGAGATGCAAAATGGAAAATAATGCTTTAGGAGTTCAGGGGAATCTAACCTTCATCCCTCCTCTCCCTCATCCTCCTCATCCTCCTCCTGTGGCAAGGACCTCAAGAGAGGAAAAGATGTGTCCCTGCAAAAACTGCCCCTGGATGTGGACCCCTTAAGAATCCATGAGGAAGAGGAGCCAGGAATGCACAGGCTGACCTCCGAGCTGGTGAGAGCCCATCTGCGGAGGGAGCAGAGGCCAGCCTCTGGAGTGTGGCAGGAAATGAGCACCTGGGACAAGGGCGCTTCAGGTGAGCTCAGGTGAGCTCAGGTGAAGGGAATCAGAAAATGCCATAAACCAGGCTGCAAATTGCATGCCTCAGATCAGCTCCCCGAGAAAGGGCTTCAGCAATAAAGTAAATCTATGAGAACAAAGCAGACCCAAAAGCCTAGTAGGCTTTTTTAGATTCTGTTCAAGGATAAAGTTTAGAAGACTCTAACAAAGTTAAGTCCTTTAACTGAGTTAAAGGCGTCTGTACACCCATTCCTCTTCTCCCCTGCTCTCTTAAGCTCACTCTAATCTTTGACCCCCACTGCTCTACTGAAAGTGCTTGTCAGCATCATCCGTGAACTCCCCACGGCTAAGTCCAATGGTCAGTTTCTAGCCTTTATCTTCCTTCACTTCTCAGCAGCATTTGGCATTGCTGTTCATTCCTTCTTTCTCGATACACTTTCTTCACTTTACTCCCAGGACTGCACATTCTGCCTTATTGGTTGCTCCTTCCGGTGTCCTTTGTTGATTTTTCCTCTTCTTCCCAATCTTAGAGAGCTCAGTCCATGGTCATCTTCTCTGCACACATTTAATGTTTTGCTAGTATCTTAGTTCAGGCTGCTATAACAAACTACCATGGATTGGGTAGCTTATAAAAAAACAGAAATGTATGTCTCACAGTTCTGGAAGCTGGAAGGCTGAGATCAGGGGGTCAGCATGTCTGGATCAGGGGTCCTGGTTAGGACCCACTTCTCAGCTGCAGCATGCTGACTTCTCATTGGGTCCTCCCGAGGCAGAGAGCAGAGTAGAGGGAAGCAAGCTGTCCCATGACTCTCATAAGGGCACTAATCCCATTCATGAGGGTTTCACCCAATGATCTCGTCTCATCCTAATTATCTCCCAAAGGCCCCACCTCCTAACATCATCACATTGGGAGGGTAGACTTTCAACATATGAGTTTTGGAAGGACACAAACATTCAGTCCATAACAGCCAGTGTTTTGCCGCACTGCTCCAAGGTCACCTTCATGGGCTGCTCTGCAGTAATGGTGGTAGACCCTGTGACCCTTCCTGCACAGTTGACATTACGCAAAGTTTTGCCAACAGAGAGTGTTGGAAACCCTGCAAGAAGAAGGGGCTTCTCCTCCTGGTTCTGGCATGTTTCCTTTCTGCTCCTGCCACATGGATACCACGTGCATGTGGGAGACATGAAGCCGCACTCCCAGGGACAGCTTTGCCTTGAGTTTCGGCAGCACCCCATGGGCAGGATCCCCAGTGAGTCTCAAAGGCACCCCAGTGGGAGTGCTTCTAGCCTCGGTCTACCTGCACCTTGACAGGGTGTTTCCTGCTTCCCCAGTGACGGTAGAGCAGCACTGGCCCAGGAAACCCAGCGAAGCTCTCTGCCATCCACGGAGCCACAACCATCCTGGCTCCAATGAGGTCCAGATCCCAGCCTTGGGGAGGGGTCTGTCTTCCAAATGTGTCTTTCCTTGAGTACTCTCCCCCAGCCAAAAGGTATTCTTTGGGGTTCTCTTTAGTCCTTTATAGTTAATTTCTTGTTATTCAATAATTCTTCATGTTAAACTTGCCCTGCTTACATCACTGTGTGGTTTCCACCTCCTAGATGCCATTGACACACTCCCTTAGTGATCTCAGCTAGTCTCCTAGCTTTAAATGCCAACTGTATGCTCATGACCCCAAGTTTTCATCTCCATCCCAGATCTCTCTCTTGAACTCCAGACTCAAAATACAATTCAACATCACCACCGGGATAGGAAAGAGCAAACCTATAAGTAAAAAACTACATTCCTGATATTCCCAGCAAAACTTGCTCTATCCACAGCCTTCTCCATCACATTTGGCAAAAAACTCAGTCCTTCCCTCTGCTCATGTCAAAAACCTTGGGAATCATCTCTGACTCTTCTCTTTCACCCTCACATTCAGTCCACCAGGAAATCCTATTGACTCTACCTTCAGAATACACTTTCCTCTCACCACCTCCACCGCTACCACCCTAGCCACCATCATTTCTTGCCTGGATCATCACAACGGTCTCAAGATTATCTTCAACATAACAGCTGAAGCAATCTTTTAAAATATATCATGTCACGCCTTTGCTCAAAATCCCCACAACGGCTGCCAAAAGCCAAAGCCAAAGTCCCTAAAATGCACACCACCTTACATTTTCCATTTTCAAATTGTGCACCAGGCACCCCAGGGAATTCACAGGGTCACCACAGGGTAGTTTCCATCTCCTAGGTTAACATAGCGATATCCGTCCCACTGTGACTATTAGATTGTTAGGATCTAACTATTTATAAAGCCACTGTTAAGTATTTCCTTTGATGTAGGGGCACCATGAAAAATTGCTCAGACACTAATGGCACCATGGACCTAGGAAGTTTGGGAACCTCTGTGCCACACGATCATGTCTCTGGTCTCATCTACAATGGCTCCTTTACTGACCCCACTCACTCCACTCCAGTCCCCAAGTTCTCCTTAAGCTCCTCAGTCATACCTGGCACACTCATGCCGTGGGGCTTTTGTCTAAAACACTCATACTTCAGATATCCAAGGGGCTAACTTCTGCACCTCCTTTAAGATTTGCTCAAATGTCATCTCTTCAAATGAGGTCTTCCCTCACCGTCTTAGTCAGCTCTGGCTACCATAACAAAATACCACAGACTGGGCGGCCCAAAGGACTGAACTTAATTTTCTAGAGGTCAGAAGTCCAATACCAAGGTGCCAGGTGATTTGTTCTTGTAAGGACTCTCCTGGCTTGCAGACGGCCACCTTCTCACTGTATCTTCACGTGGCCTTTCCTTGGTGTGTGCACTGAGAGACAGACAGACAGAGAGAAAGTGCTCTCTGGTGTCTCTTCTTATAAGGACACTAATTGTATGAGATCTGGGCCCCACCCTTGTCACCTCAATCAACCTTACTTACTTCTTTAGCGGCTCCATCTTCAGCCACATTGGGGCTTAGGGTTTCAACATAGGGATCTGCAGGGGGGACACAAACATTCAGTCCATAACTCTACACTGTCTGAAATTGCAACCCCACCTCCTCAACATTCCTTAACCCCCTTACCTTGCTCTTTTTTCCTCACAGTTCACACCTTTTTCACCTACTCTAACTTATATTCAGGCTGTATTTCATTGTTTATTGTGTCTGCCCTCAGTGAAAGGCAGACAGAGGGCTTTGCCTACTCCATTCACTACGTGTCATACATTAGCACCTATTACATAGCTGGCACTCAAAACTTACTTGCTGAATGACTGGCTAAAGCATAAGAGGAAAAACATCCCACCTTCCTCACACCTGATCCCATTACATTCTCTTGGCATGTCACCAGGTTGTAAGGCCTAAGGAAAGGAAAAGAAACACATCTAAATAATCAATGATAAGGTCTGGTTTCTAAATGGAATGAAAACGTCTCCTGAAATTAATTGTATCCTCAGCAAGCCACTTAATTTATGGGACTGTTTCTTCATCTGAAAATGGCAACCATCTATCTCAGGTATTTTGGGGAGGATGAGATGGAAGAGTGGGCATGTAAGGTGCTGTGACTTCCCGCTGTACTGCTCTCTGGCTGGGGGTCTTGGGCCACTCAGGATGCTATAATGAAATACCAAAGACTGGATGGCTGATAAAAACAGAAGTTGATTTCTCACAGTTCTGGAGGCTGTAAGTCTGAGATCAAGGGGCCAGCAAGGTTGGGTGAGAGCCCTCTTCCAAGTCACAGACTTCTTATTGTGTCCTCACTTGGCTAAAGGGCTAGGGATCTTGCTGGACCTGCTTTTAAAAGGGCACTAATCCTATACATAAGGGCTCACCTCCCAATGGCCCCACCTCCTAACACCATCACATTGGGCATTAGGATTTCAAGATATGAATGTACGAATTTTGGAGGGGACACAAAACATTCAGACCACAGCATTGGGTGACTTTGAAGAAATGAGTCCTATTTTCTGAGCTCACATCTTCTTTCCTATAAAAGTTGGATAATATCTCCTTGAAATGCAGAGTCAAGAATCAAAAAAGACTCTTCAAATAGTTACACACAGAATTACCAGATGACTGAGCAACCCCACACCTGGGTATATATCCAAAAGAACTGAAAAGAGGTACTCAAATACCTGTACAGGAATATGCATGGCAGTACTATTCACAGCAGCCAAAAGGCGGAAACAACCCAAATGTCTATCAACAGATGAACGGATGAATGGAGTGTAGCACATACAAACAATCTAATATTATTCAGCCACAAAAAGGAATGAAGTGCTAATAGCTGCTCCAAAGGAGATGAACCTTGAAAACATGCTAAATGAAAGAAGCCAGACACAAAAGGCCACAGAGTGCATGATTGTATTTACATGAAATATCCAGAACAGGTAAATTCACAGAGAACAGATTGGTGGCTGCCAGGGGCTGGAGACACGGGGAATGAGGAGTGACTGCTTAGTGGGTATGGGGCTGGATTTTGGGGTGATGAACATGTTTACAGAACACTGTGAATAGACTAAACGCCACCAAGTTTTTTCACTTTAAAAGGGTTAATTTTATGTTATGTGAATTTTACCTCAATAAAAAAAATTTTTTTTAAGAATTGAAAAAGAAAACACATGGTAAAAGCCTTTATGAATAGCAGCCATCTGGTGACTGGGTTCTGGGCTTAGTTCTGCCACTTACTGGCCATAAGGATGGAAAGTCATTGCTCTGGGTCTCAGTTTCCTCATCTGTAAAATGATGGGGTGCACTAGACCACTAATTCTCAATCAGAATGGCCGGTATCAGTCACGTGGAGCACTGCTTCTAAATGCACAGGGCCATCCCCCCAGCTTCAGATTCTGATACGTCCAAGAAGGAAACGTGCCTCTGTTACTGTGCTGAGAACACTTACTTCAGGATTTGAATCCACCCCCCTTTTCGAGAACATCAGGCTGAAGACCACTAGCAGCCTGTGATTCTAGTACCTTCATCTATGACTGTTTATAAGATGCGTTTTGATTAAAGACAACACAGTAAATGAAGTCCATTTATTAAGAAGATAAACTCCAAACAATCACAAGTAGTTCTCTTGCGCACTTGGCAAATGCACAGGAAAAAGGTACCTTAACAGAGTCCACAGGATTTTGCTTACACTACAGAAAGAGTTTTATGGCAGTTTAATTCGAGGCTACAAAAACTATGGCTGTGACATAAACATAACATTCAAAAATAACTCAGGGTCCAAATGTCCCTGACCCAACAAATCTCTGAACTAGTCAGGTCGACACAGCCACTGGCAGGGACACAGAAAGAGAGCCTCAAAAGCAATTCAACATGACGCTGAAGCGGAGGGGGCCATCCTGAGACCTCCTAAATTCCGTGGTTAACACAGACTGACAGTGCTATCTATCTGTGGGCTCCACATGTTTTTATTTCACATAAACCTGTTACACTGTCCTAGGAGAACAAATGCGCATTAAATGAGAGAAAGATAGGACTCACTGTCTTGTACCATGAACAGGATTACAGAAAATGCAAGGCCGGATGTGGCCACGCTAATAGATTACTGACTTTTCTGACAGGCACCTCACAGGCAATGAAACGTAGCTTAAAAATACGCTGGGGTAAGCTCCGTCCTTCCCTTTGTGGTTACCACCTGGATTAGGCTTCCTGAGCTTGGTCGGTTTTTCTCTGTGATCCAGTCATGGAAGGTTCTAGAACAAAGAAGAGAAGCTTTACATTTTAAAAGGAAAAACCTGGACACATGCTTGGGCGGGTGGGGGGTGAGGGCAAAGCAGCAGCTGTAAAAAAGCCTCTAAGGCCTCATGGACACAAACCTAGGTCCCTGATGATTTCAGAACTTTATTCCTTCTAATTCCTGAGTGGCTAGATTTGGCAAGGTTTTCATTTTGCTATTTTTCTGCATTGTTGGAATCCTTTATAACACGGTGGTACGATTTTATGTGATTAAAAAGGATTTTAATTAGTTCATTCTAAGAGATAGACATGGGCACAATACTTTACACTTCGTTAGACCACTTCCCAGAATTTAAGACGAAAGAGAAAAAATTTATTATTTTTTTTGTTAACAAATATTTATGGAGCGCCCACAGCTGTGCCAAGCAATGGAAAAAGATGAAAAAACAGACTATTACAATCAAACGCGTTCGGTGTTGGAATGGGGCATTTAATAACCAACTCTGTGGGGAGGGGCAACCAACCGTGCCTGGGGAAGACGGGAGACCTCGTCTAAGGAGAGAGGAATGAAAAAGGGCACAAGGAATTCACAAGGTTTAACAAGTAGCTGATCATTTTTAAAATATTTACCCTTGGTGCTGAGTATACCATCCCCTCCCACAAACCCCAGGTGGGACCTTGGCCCTTCCTTCGTCGGAGAACTCTCAGGAGCTCCCGGGATCTTTAATGCCGATAAGTAACCTGTTGGACCACAGCTGACGTTTAGCTGTCCAGTCATTCTGGGGGTTGAACAAGTGAAGGGAAGTCACGCGGGCTCAAAAACCCAAGTGCTTCTCCAACTCCCTAAGGTACTGTCATGTGTCCTGAGCCGTCTCTGGGGGCAGGGCTCAGGGGACAGCTCTGAAGGAGACCAGTCACAGCTGGATGTGCAGAGGCATATGTGTTACTTAGGCAGGCTAATAAATGGTCTTACTTCTCCCTCCTCCTCGTCAGCCGTCTGGAGTGGGTGGGAGAAAACGCCATTCTAACCATGGACAGCCAAGAGGGTAACATGCTCACAGACGTTGCAAAGCCAACTTTATGTCAACTTGTCACGTGAGTTTTCAAATACCACAAATGGGTGAGCATGATCTCTGGGGCAAGGCATGGCTGTCCCAGCCCACCCTCTGTCAGTCGTGGCCCAGCACTGATTTACACACGTGGCCCCAGATGTTCCATCTAGGGTCCTGGGTCAACGTCTCTGTCAAGAATTGCTGGCAGTAGTGGCCTTTAAAAAGAAACTCAAATGCAAATACCATTCAAGCGTTGTTCCTTCCACAACTTCAAATTTTTTTTTCTTTTGCAAATCCAGCATTAAGCACGATACCCGGCAAAGACAGGAGTAACTATCGGGACAGTGGTTAAGACCGAGGGCTCTGCAGCCACACTGCCCGGGTCAGATCCTGGCTCTGCTGTGCGACCCTGGGCAAGTTCCTTAGGCCCACACTCCCCATGCCTCCGAGCCCCCAAACCTTAAATAAAGACGACGGCACCTCCCTCACAGACCTGCTATGAGCATTTAATAAGATCATGGTTATGAAGTGCTTAAACGGTGCCTGGCATGTAAGTGCTTGTTCCAAACACAGAAGTCCCAAATATCTCCCAATTCCATTTAAATAAGACGTAACCTCAGGCCAGAAGCAAGCTTCTTCTCAGCCCAAGCTTTAGAAACATCCTGTGCAAACAGCCGTCAAAGCGGCTCAGACACTGGCTCTGCTGGGCGAGTCCGTCCCCACTGCATGAAGGCAGGGCCTGCATCTTATTCCTCATCGTCCCCGGGCCCAGCAGAGCCCCTGGCCCGAGTGGGTGCTCAGTGAACACATGCTTAACACCCCCTTAAATAGAGGAGTGTGGGAAACTGAGATCTAGGCAAACACAAAAGAGCTCACTCTCTCTGTGACCTTCCAGTGCCACCCATACTCACAAAGGGCTGAATATGATTTCAGGGACAAAGGATGCTTCCTGTGGGTTTGTGGCTTGGCACTAATGCAGGCATGTGGGCCCAGATGTTCCACCTAGATCAGCGGCTGACTCCATACAGCCGCTCCTCTTTAACAGACAGAACACGGTTTACAGGCTCCGGGCTTACCCAGCCCTGCTATGGGTCACACACAGTGCTGAGACCTTGGTACGCACTTCCACGTCTTACCCTCCTAAAAATTATCACTGGCCCCCATTATACAGACGGGGAAACTGAGGCCTAGAGCAGTTAAACAACATGCTCAGATTGGCCAGCTGGTGGGTGGAGGAGCCAGGATTCAGGTCGGCACCATCAACCCCTCCACCCCGTGATATTGACAATGAGGTGCAAGGTGCCCTCAGAGGTCAGGCCCTCACAAACCACCCAGCTGATAAGCCAAGAGAACATGGGCCTGTCCTTTCTCCCACAAGAGGCAGAGAATGGAAGCTGCTGAGTCACTGAAATGATTGTGATACTCACTCGACTAGGAATTCCAAGGGCGTCCAGGAGCTGAAGTCGGCCTCAGGCATTGATTTCCTGTTCATCGGTGTGTCCAGGGTAACCCTGCGGAGCACACAGATAAGCGTGTCACATGTGCCTCCCCCTCAGAACAACAGCTGCCCGGTCCTCCTTGGCCAGGAAAGTACGTGGAGAGATCACACGAAGATAATCAGAGAGAGGCCAGGAAGCCGTCCACGGTTACAGAGATCACATCCCAGCCTGACTCAGCCAAGTGCTTCAGAACCCACCATTCAGGCAGACAGGAACAAAATGAAAGGGCCATGTTTTGCCTTTTTTCTAAAACAGTGTCTTTACTAAAGTAAACTGTTCTGCTGTTTATGTCTCCGTTCACTCCGTAAAATGTGGCAGACTCATTTCTCAGGCTTTCGTAAGTGTAATCATAATATTCCTTTAAATATGGGGAAAAGACAGCCTCGTCCTTCATTTTGTGGCTGTTTTCCATGAAATCTTCTAATTTTTAGCAAGGGAATACAGAATTCAGATATGTATGACTTTCCCAAGAACCTTCAGGCCTTGGAAATCATTCAAAATAGCCGTGAGACCAAGTCACAGAATCACAGAAGCCCACAAATGAATACGTGGACAGCCCAGTCCCCTAGCAGACAGACATCCTCTTTATAGGACCACAACTAAGAAACAAGCCATTTGGTCCTGGAATCCCTCCAGAAACATCTCCCCATAGTTTCCCAGATTCTTCCCCAAGCTCCCCCTCCCCCATCCCACAAACCTAATACAGTCTCTCTTCCACACCGACCTTATAATGGCTTGAAAGACAGAACTACAAATAATAAAATTAAATGTGTAAACTATTTTTTAACAAGGAGGGAGGGAGGGACGGATAGAAGAAAGGAAAGAAAACAAGAAAGACAGAGGCAAGAGAGACCCATCCCATCAGCCAAGCAACCATTCTGGAAAGCCCAGGATAATCCAAAACCTAAACAGGTATCTTCAGGGCCTCTGGTGAATTTCAGAAGCCAAGGTGACGGCACACACGCACCCCTGGTGTAGAGTGACTCTAGGACACATGTGAACTCTCAGCCGTGGGGCAGAGATGGGGGAGACTTACGGGAGCACGGCGATGGCAGCAGACCCGGACGGCATGCCGCTGTCCTTCCCGGCCAGGCTCTGGCAAAGCTGGTGAACCGCACCCTTGGCCATGCCGTAGCCAATCATCCCTGGGAAATAAGGAGAAAACATTTCAGTGACCACTGGCCGCCACTGGTATGTCCAAAGAACACCACGCCAGGGTCCAGAGGAGGCCGGGAAAAGAGAACCAGGGACGTCCATGGAGAGAAAGTGGAAGAGACATAACCTTCTATTTGCCTGGCACTTAACATTTATCACAGAAGCCATGAGGTTAATCTTATTTTTATTGCTAAGGAAACGGAGGCTCGGACAGGGTGAGTAATATGCCCAGGCTCACACACAGACTCGCACCGAGGCCAATGGAGAGGTTAAAAGCCACGCAAGAGTTCTGAACCCTTGTATCGACAACTGATTGTGAGCAGCCTGCACACACCCACCCTGGGTGCCCAATGGGTCAGCAAAACCTAGCAGTCATTTGAAGCGCAGGCTTTAGAGTCAGGCTGCGCAGGTTCAAAGCCCAGCTCTTCCACTTACCACTAAAGAAATCCAGGCGGGTTCTCAAAACCTTTCTAATCCTCAGTTATCCCATCTGTAAAATGGGGATAAAGTACTTAATTCTAGGCTCAGGACAGGGTAGGACTTCCATAAGTGTTTCCCATCAAATTAATAGAAGTGCTATGCCCTGGAGTCCAACTCCTTGTTTAAAGCATACCATCTGGGGAAATTCCTTAGCAGTCCAGGGTTAGGACTCCACGCTACCAGTGCATGGGGCACAAGTTCGATCCCTGGTCCAGGAACTAAGATCCCACAAGCCACGCAGCACAGCCAAAAAATAAAAAAATAAAGTATACCATTTGAGCAATTGTGACATATGGGCATACTAGCTACCTATTAGCCTTCCTTTCCTCCCACCAGTCAGCAAATGCTTGCTGACAGAAGTAAGGCATGCCTTTTTTTATTGAAGTAGTTGATTTACAATGTTGTGTTAATTTCTGCTGTGCAGCAAAGTAATTCAGTTATACATCTATATACATTCTTTTTTAATATTCTCTTCCATTATGGTTTATTACAGGATGTTGAATATAGTTCTCTGTGCTTCACAGTAAGACCTTGCTGTTTATCCAGTCTATATATTGAATACAATAGCTTATTAGGACAGGGTTCCGTCCGACCCCCCCAGACACATGGCAAGCGAGGTCTCTCTCCTCTCCAAAGTACCCCACAGCACCCAGCTGTAGGTGCACTAAATGCAGCTATCACAGTAACAAAGAATGGTTAATTGCTGTCAACACCCCTCCACCTTCGGAAAACCACTACTTCCAAAGGTCAGCAGCGCCCTTAAAAACCCCAGCAGGCATGCTGTTTAAAGAATAACAACTGAGGAGGCATCAGAGGTCCAGGGGGAGGTGGGGCTCACAGCTCAGCCAAGAAACCAATCACTGAACAGCTTCCACAGTAACCTCAAATTGCAAAAGAGGGTCAAGGTTTCAAAAAGTTATTTAGAAGTACAAGAAGAACATTTCACCAAACCTGGCTTCTCTGTTTAATTAGGGGCAGGAGGCCAACAATGGCAGGAAGATCTAACAGTAGTTAAAATAAACCGGTGCATGAATCTCATTCGTTCAGCCCCTGTCCCCAGCAAACTCCTAGGACTCTCTCTTCATTCCACTCAAACAGCATGAAAGCAGGGAATCAGATGTAGAAAGAAACAAGCAGCCAGCAGCCCTAATGGTTTAATTCCACAGAATTCTACACAATGCGGGTAAGGGCATCATTGGCAAAATATGGAAAAAATGCATTTCATTAAGAAGATTAAAACTGTCTTTCCAATTACAAAATGATCAGTGTAGTCCCTAAGGACTGATTTCCAAACATAAAACAGATCCTTAAATGGTAAACAAAAGTGATCACCATCACTTCGATACAGTTTACGCTCCAGTGGACAGTCTACAAATACAACCTTGGAAACAGGAGGGTGAGGGTTTTCTCAGTATCTTCCCAAGTGAAAAACTTTCTATTTTTGAACAAGTCTTCTTGGGTTTGAAGGACTCTTAAGCCTGTTCATCACCTGCTTTCACAGATTTCCCCAGATTTTTCTGGGGTCCGAATCAGTTAAAAGATTTCATGACTCAAATTTAACAACATCTAACTAACGAGCTGAAAGATGAACAAATTTATTAACATCTGAAGCAAGAGTAACTGAGCAAAAGTAAGCCTGGAGTAAATAATAATAATAGTTCACATTTACTACAGATTCTAATACCTTTTCTAAACCATTTACATCCATTAAGATGTTTACAAGTCACAACTACCATATAAAGGAGGTATTACTATTTACCTTCATTTTACAGATGACAAAACTGAGGTTCAGAGAGGTTAAGTAACTTGCCAAATATCGCACAGCAACTAAATGGCAAAACCACAATACAAAACCAACCCGTGTAGTTCCATATCCCATAGTCTTAATCAGTATCTGAAACTATAAGCAAAGAATGGTATTTACAAGCCAAAGGCAAGTAGAAGACTGTTTTGTCCTTCAGAAAAATTAGTCATTCAGTCCTAGGGTTTTTTTTCAATGTCAAGCTATTACTCATTTCTCTATTTACTTTCTAGTACCTCTGCTCTATGTCACCTTTAATAAAAATCAGATCTTAACCAAACTAGCATCTAACATATGCACAGCTTTAATCATTGCAATAGCCATGGACTTGTAAGATCACATGCTCTGAGAAACATAATAAGAAAATGAGTGGCAAGAAATTATTAATTTGTAAGAGTCTCACAGTTAAGTTAGTTACATTAAAATCAAAAAAGGTGCTCAAGGTTTCTACCACTTATTAAAGAGATCCCAAAAAAGCTCCCCCCTTTTTTTTTAAGAAGAGTTCAATGTAGGTAGTCGAGATAAGACAGTTTCTGCCTCCCTGTGCTAACTCCCTGACCCCCTGCTTAAATTCTTTTAGCCCGATCCCAAAGGGAGAGTGGTGGGTTGAATTGTGCCCCCCAGTCAAATTCAGATATTTAAGTCCTAACCCCCATACCTCAGAATGTGACTGTATTTGGAGATGGGAGTTAATTAAGTTAAAATGAGGTCATTAGGGTGGGTCCTAATCCAATACAACTGGTATACTTCTAAGAAGAGGCAATTTGGACACAGACAAACACAGAGGGAGGACAATACAAAGACACAGGGAGAAGACAGCCATCCACAAGCTAAGGAGAGAGGTCTCAGAAGAAAGCAACCCTGCTGACACCTTGATCTTGAACTTCTAGCCTCCAGAACTGTGAAAAAATACTTATGCCACCCAGTCTGTGGTACTTTGTTATGGCAACCCTAGCAAGCTAACACAGGGAGTACAAAATGCAAAGGGAACTTGGATCTGCATGATGTAACAAAAAAGCACAGAATTTTAAAATGATCAGGGTTTCAATTCAATGTACGTTTGCACCTTATTTTTTGCATAACCCAGACAAATTACTTACCCTCTCTAAGTTTTAGTTTCCCTATCTGTAAAATGAAAAAGATAATAATGACCTCTACCCCAGGATTAAATGAGAATATATAATAAGACTTACCATGTGCTGGGCACTTTGTACATATTAATACCTCTAACACCTTATAACTACTCTTCAAGGTAGATATTACTGTCACTATATTACAATTAAGGAAACTACAGCAGAAATGTCGTCAAAGAGAACAAATGATTTGTTCTAGGCCACACAGCTAGGGTGAAGAATCTACCTCAGCGTCTCTCGCTCTACAGCTCACACTATCCTTGGGACACGTGAACACAATGTGACTATTACCTAGCTGATAGCTACTGCAACACCATTCATTCCCTGGGTGCATCACAGATAAATAAACAAGATGAGGGGCTGCCAGATTACAGCAGTCCTTCACCACCGCGAACATGAGGACAATGCAAATGAAAAGATCAGGAGTTTTTCCCCTAAAAAAATCTGGGCCTAAAAGGAAGCAAATCCATCAAACTGTAAAGCACCTGAGAGGGTAAAGGGCTTTAATAGTCCTCATCTCACGGAAGTGTCCAGCAACCCCAGCGAGCAAGCGTTAGCATTCCCATTTCACAGACAGGGAAATGGAGGCTCACCCGGAGTCCCATCCAGGGCGGCCTTGGCCCCTGCCAAGGTCAGGAGGCCTCCTTCCTTGAGGTGCTTGGTGGCCAGGTGGCTGGAGATGGTCGACGTCCACATGCTCTGCTTCCACATCAGGTCACAGTTTTTAAAGAGAGCTGAGCAAAGAAACACATGAGGTGAGCATTCACAGGGAAGAAAATGACAGGTGAGCTCGACTCACGGCGCCCGACACTCCAGGAAGCCCTCACGGCCACTCTGTGCCTACAAGGAGATCTAATACAAACAGCCCAGGGCTTGCGGTCAGAGACAGGGGTTCGAATCCAGGCCACATGATCACCTGAGTCTCAACTTCCTCACCTGTAAACTGGTAAACGTCAGCCAATAAATGAGGACTGTTGACAAATATGCAGGACTGGCTTTAATTCAAACACTGTCCTACTTTATAAAGGGCATTAGATCTATAATTAGAACCTATATATCTAAGTCAGGTTTTATCTGTGATAAAAAGCTCAGGGACTATTACCATCTGGACATAAAGAGGGCTTTTATGCAGCTACATTGAAACAATGTAGAAACAATGCTGATTTCATTTTTTATGGCTGAAAGTTTAATGCCAGCTTTAAAGACTCTTTTTAAAAAAGCTGAAATAACAACCATTCTGCAGGTGTTTTAACCCTCTGGCCTTCCAGAGACGTGAAGAGGAATAAGTGGTAAGGAGTGTCACATCACCAGCTGAACAGTTGTCCCCGTCCTCCCTCACAGGACACATAGAACCCAGTGAAGCTGCACCCATGACCCAGAAAGAGAGCCCTCCTGATACAGGAGGAGGGGTCTTCAGTAGGTGACAACCAAGGTACTGCATTTCCCTGCTAAAAAGAACTACAAAAAAATAAATGAATGGACCCACATTTATCACTTCTTGTTACCAAAATACACAAAAGGCCATCAGGGTGTTTTGCCAACCTGATCACCACACAAAATACCAATTTCACATTTAAGTGTGGTTCACAGAAAATCAACTCCTTTTTAAATGGCTTTGGCTGATAAACGTAGAAGGAATGACAGAATTAGAAAACTACCATTTTCCAATCCCCAATGGGATGACTGACTCAGGTAGAGATTACCAATGGATGCTTATAAGCATTAGGTTTTGGGATTTTGGGGTTCTCAAGGTGTTTGGGAACAGGATATTCATACACGATGCCAAAGTACCATCCCATAGGTCACTTACAATTGCAAACAGAAAAATGAAGCTGTATGATGGAAATCTATCAGCCTACCACCTTAACCAAGCATGAAATTTGGCATTACTCTGGATGGAGAAGGCCACATGACATGGTAAGCTCCCTATGTGATGCAGTGTGAAGTCCACATCACTCAGGAAGCATTCTCACCTCAAAATATTTAACCTGAATCTAAGCAAGCCTCTAGACCTACCTTCCAGTTCACAGGAAATAGCAGGGACAGAGGAACAAGGTAAATGATACCTTAAAGAAACAGTCTGACAAATTCAGTGTGGGTGACAGTCTATATGAAAACTGCCCTGGACCTACCAAGTCTGTCACAGGAAAAAAAAAAACATTCTAGATTAAGAGACTAGAAACAACAATAAAATGCAGTACATAAACCCTGACTGGAACAAATTTAGAGAAAACAACTGTGAAAGATATGGAATAAACTGAGGTAATCAGAACATGAGCTGATACTATTAATCTTATAGAATCACTGTTAATTTTCTTAGGTATGAGAATGGTATTACGATAACGTGGGAGAATGGCTTCATCTTTGGAGGCGCATGTTGAAATATAGTGAAGTGTCAAATTACTTTCAAATGATCAACAACAACAAAAAAATACACAAACAGAGGACACACATGTAAGAAAGCAAGAGAATGCAAGTATAGCAAATGTTAACAAGTACTGAATCTAGACGGAGGACATAAGGGTGTGTATTGAACTGTTCTTTCCATTTTTCTGTATATCTGAAAATGTTCATAATAAAAAATGGAAAATATACTCAGCTTTAACAAAAGCTCAGTTTTGAGTCCTTTTGATCTTCAGAATGATCTCTCCATTCCAGTCACATCCCCGAACTCCCAGTAATAAGCCCTGAAAGACTGGGGTAGAAACAATGCTGATTTCATTTTGCCTCTTTTTTAAACGTCCATCTCAAGGTCCCTCTGCCCTAACCCCCTTCTATGGGAAGTTTTTTTCTTTATCTGTAAAACAGGGTGTTGATCCCTACCTCACAGCTACGGTAAAGCTTCTGGGAGACATACAGGAAAACATCTGACCTGACATATAGTATAGACCCATCCCACGCACCTGGACAAAGAGAAAAGCAAAATGACTAACTCAGAAAAGGACTCACACTTGGACTTGGCATTGCCCCCAGCCCATCCTCCAGCCACACAAAGGATCGCGTCCACCTTCTCTGCACCCAAGAGCTTTCCAACCTCAGCGGTCACCTGAAATAAAAGGGTCGGGAAGATACACAAACAGTCAGCTAAACCTCAACAGGCTGACATCTTTACAGTCACCTCCATTTATTTTTCACTTCTTTTTAAGTCAGTTCACAGTACCTGGCAATTAATACTTTGGAAATAAGATGCAGGACCAATTTATAATGGACATTTGGATAGTGAAGCTCGACTACATTTCAGTGTGATTCTTATAAAGCAACCTAGTCTTCTTCTGAACATCTAAAGGGTGGAGACATATGCATCCCTGGAATAAAACAATAAATAAAGTAGGAAAAGTTTAAAAAAAATTACCTAGGGCTTCACTGCCTACAGCTAGCCTTCTGGTATACTTCTTTGCCGACTTTCTTTGCAAATCACAGAATCATAATCTGAAATAATCAATTCTACTCTCCTTGGAATACAAGCATCCCATTAACTGCAACTCCAAGAAAAAAAAAAGCCAAAGAGAAATTATTTTTTTAAAAAAGCAATAAAAAATAGTCAATGGCAAAATGTTGGTAAATAATGAGTACATGGGGGTTCATTTTAATTCCCTATTTCTGTCTGATTAAAATGTTTAAAGTGTTGAAAACATATACATGTCCTTTTGTTACAATTTATTAAAACAAAAGTCTGACAAGACAGACAATCCTGATCATTACCCATGACCCTTTTCGATATTCTTCTGGAAGGCAGCTATGCTCACCACTATACCATATTTTTCTGGAATGGCTGAAAGGACCACAGCCTCTCAATAGCTTTGTTAAGATCCATCTTATTAAGACTTAACACAATGGTGTTAAGTGTAAATGGTATAATTCTCCCAGCAGTAACATTTCAGTCTCTGACTGCTTTCCCTAACAATTTCCGAGCCTCAAATTACTTTTTCAAGGGACTTCCCTGGAGGTCCAGTGGTTAGGACTCCACACTTTCACTACACAGGGCACGGGTTCAATCCCTGGAACTAAGATCCTGCAAACCATGAGACCCAGCCAAAAAAAAAAAAAATTACTCTTCCAAAGAGACTGCTTTGGCAATGGAAACCAATCTTTCCTCTCCATACATTCTATACCTAAAGCTTTCATTTTAAGAAGATTCCTGAATATCCCTTGGCAAGTATCTCACCTAATCCTGATTTAGCTTTTGTTGACCTTTCTCCTGTTACCCTGGTTCCCTGGCTGCCCCTCCCTTGATTTCTAAGCCATACCCTGTTGCCAAGAGCCCAGATCCCAGCTGCGGGAAATTGGATCATTTCCCCTGACCTCTGTACAGGCACACAACCTGTGCTCTCTACTTTTTAGGGAAGCATGGAGCCCTCAGCAACAATGCACCTGCTTGATTTGTTTTTTTACAACCTCTGTCTTTTATTTTTATAATAAAATTAAAACGAGGCATTTTAAAACTCCTTCCCCTTAAATTCTGCTTTCTGCCCAATAGTTTTCTAAAGATTTAGTACTTCTCTCACTTCTTCATCTTATCACTGTCATCGTGAATTTCCAATCCAGGGGGCCAATTTTACGAGTATTAGGATTGAACTTCCTCTTCTGGAGCTTTAGAAACAAAAACTGGATGTCATGTTTTTGTCCAGAAATTCTTAATTGAGTGACGGGGGGATGAGAGAGTCTCCTACAGGAGGGGTTAAAGATGTTAAAAGCTAAGCTTATAATAACGAAGGCATTTCCCAATCTTCATCGTAAAGATGCACTGTATAGTCAAGACTCAGATGCGGACAACTTCACATTCAGAAAGGGATACAGACATCAGAAACCTGCAACTAAAGGAGCAGGAGAGACACTGATTACAGAGAACCACGTCTGGAGGAGTTGCTGCTATCCAAGCCCAGGTGCCTCCCTAGCATTTGGTTTTAGTTTTCATTACTTTATTCACATGAAGCTATTTTGCTGAGAATCAACTTAAGGTACAGTTAAGAGCACAGACATCAAACCCCCACTGCCCAGGTTCAAATCCTAGCTCTGCCACCTACTAGCTTTGACCTTGAGCAAACACCAGGGACTTCTATGCCTCAGACTCCTCATTTCTAAAAGGAAGATAAAATGAGAAACTGTTTTACAGAGATTGAGTTAATGCAAATGCAAATACGGCACTTAGTATGCTGTCTAACACACAACGACGCCACGTCAAGTTTTACTATTAGGTCCATTAAAGACAATAATATCATTAAGTATGGGAAACATTGGGAGCATATTATAAAAAGTAAGGACAACAAAAATCTACATTTTGGAATAAGTCAGCTGGGTCCTTATATTCTAAACCATGATGCTTTAGGAAGAGCAAATGAGCAGTTACAGTATAGTCATAATTTATTTGGGTTTTTTGGGGGGGTTTTGCCACACTGTACAGCATGCGGGATCTTAGTTCCCCAACCAGGGATCGAACCCATGCCCCCTGCAGTGGAAGCGCAAAGTCTTAACCACTGGACTGCCAGGGAAGTCCCAGGGTTTTTTAAAAATTTTTAGATGTATGCATGTATACGTTTGGAGAAATGGACTGGAAGAAAATATAACAAAATACTAACTGCATCGTGAGAACAGAAATGATTTCCTTCTCCTTTTTGCTTTACTGTATTTTCTACATCATACATGCACTACTTTTAAAATTTTTAAAACTTGTTATAAGAAATAGCTGAGGGTTGGCATGAGAACCATATAAAGCACATCCTCATGCAGCTGGTGGGAACAGCTCTTTCAGAAAGGCAGAACCGCTTAACAGCATCTGATATTTATACCAAGATATCCATTAAATTGTTAACAGTGCTTCCTTCTGGGCGGGGGGAGTGACACTATCACAGAGAGAAAGAGGGGTATTTCACAATTTACCTATATATTTGTATAGTTTTGTTTGACTTCTTATTTTATAGTAAGCCTATAATTTTATAATTAGAAACAACCTGCTTTGTTAGTATTCTTGCTTTGAATTGAGGGAGCCCACTTTTTAGAATGTATGCTAAATAAATAGAGATAGAGATGAAGAAGTTCACCACAGTATTCTTGATAATGGTAAAAAAAGAAAACCTTGCAAAAAACTTAAATGTATAATTAAGTGCAAACTAAACAAACTGTGACCAATCCACACAAAGAAAAATTACATGTCAACACAGGTTTTATTAAGTGATCTGAATAAGTATCTAAGTTAAAGGTTAAGTTTTTAAAAAAAAGCTGACCATAACATATAAAATACGAATTCATCTCAACTTGTAAAACTAGTAACACATAGTACGCATAGGAAAGACAAGAAAATGGGCCAAAATGTGAACTAGCTAGTGAGCTAACTAGACATGAATTATGGGCTATTTATCTTTGTGGTTTTTTTCATTTTTTCCAGATTTCCCTCCATGAGCACAAATGGCTTTCATAATTAGACAAATAATACCTGAAAAAAAGGAAGAACACACAGCCGGTGGAACCCTCTCCCCAGCGTTCCCCTACCACATGCGCGGTAGGGCCTTCTCTAGACTTACCTGGTCAGCCTGCTCCGTAAACGAGTCTGTCATTTTAACCAGGACGCTGGCACTGGCCTCTTCATTCTCCACCACATCGATGCTGGCGACCCACTAGATCAAGGAGAAAACAGCTTTGGTCAAGAGACAGTCAGTTGTTAAAGATCCATGCCCAGGAACTCGGGGAGTGGAGGCACATAAGAGGCTTACATGAAAACCCCCTAGAGAAAGGATCTAGCAACCGACCTCTCGCACTCTTTGCAGGCATCTGGCTTCAGCCAGTGTACCCCTTACTGAGCCCCAGGCTAGCCCATTCTGCCCCCAAACACCTCTTCCTCTTCCACTCTCACCTCTGAAAGCCAAACCCTGATCGTGCAGAGACCCCCTAGACCAGGGGTCTGCAAATCTTTTGTGTAAAGAGCCAGAGAGTAAATATTTTAGGTTTTGCTGGCCATACAACCTCTGTTGCAACTACTCAACTCTGCTATTATAGCTGGAGAGCAGCCATAGACAACAGTAAATGAATCAATGAATGAGCGTGGCCTGTGTGCCAATTAAACTTCAGACACTGAATTATGAATTTCATATAATGTTCACATGTCACAAAATATTACTCTTCTTTTGATTTCTTTTCAACCATTTAAAAATGGAGAACTATTTCTAGCTCTTGGGCTCTATGAAAAAAGGTGCCAGGCAGGATTCAACCCACGGAGAACTGGAGTTTTCCGACCACTGTCCCAGAGCATAAAGGGATGACTGTGGGTTCGGAAATCAGATCAGGGTTTGAATCCTGGTTCTGCCCTATAGCGGCTTTCTCGTTCACCCACTCTGCAGAGGTTCCTCACCTGTAAAATGGGGGTTGTCAACAATGAACGGTGTTAGTGTGAGAATTAAATGAAATGTAAGATTCTACAGCTGCTGGCACAGGTGACACATGGTTCTTACTCAGAAAGCTCCAAGGTCCGGGAGTCTGAAGGTCCCAGAGATAAGCATCTCCACCACAAGCTTTGAAGAACACAGCATCCTTTCAAAACACTCATTACTTCTGTGTCACAGCCATGGGGGATACCGAGACAACGAAAAGGTTCTATCCCCACCCTCCTGGAGCCCCCAGGAAGGAAGGCAGAGAAAGACAAGAGAGTCACAGGTAAATCAGCTCTGCAGATTCACCAAGTCAAAGGGCCAAAGTGCCCCCACCGGGAGGAAGCACAGCCCTTGTATCTATAATGTAGGTGGATACAGGAGCCCTGTATTAAAGTTACAGGAAAGAGTAAAGGAAACTAAGAGTATGCAGGAGCACAGTGCTTGGCCTTTGGCTGGCAGTCCTTAAATGTTCCCATTGTCACCACCATCCACAGCTGCAGACCTGGGAAGATACCCCAAGACAGGTAAATGGTGGGAAGGTGATGCATTTAGAATCCTTCGAAGCATATTCCTATACCAGACTGTGAGTAAGAAGAAAAGCCTGGCACCCTTTCTCTCTGGTCCCAGCGCACCCTTGCTCAGGCTGCTGCTAAGTAAACACCCATGAAAGCTCCCCAGAGCGAGGTTCCTGAGTAAGAAACAGCTGAAGCAAGAAGAAACTGTGGGCGTGCGCGGAGCCCTGTGGCTGCTGGGGTCAGGATCCCTGACCCCGCCACAGGCTCGGCGACAACCTCGGCTCTTCCTTGCTGCTTTCTGGGGAGCGGCTACTGATTATGCAAAGTAGTAGAAGTAATCTTTGCAAAACAAAAGGCATTTGCGGGACTTCAAAGTATCACATACAACGGAAGCAAATGGAACAAAGGTATATATCAATAATATATATGTATATATCAGTAATAGGTAACATTTAAATAGCTTTTACCACGAGTCAAGCAATTTACAATTTATGCGCAACGACGCCATTCATCTCATTTAATCTTCGTAACTCCCCTAAGGGATAAATACTATTATTATCCCCATTTTACGGATGGGGAAACTCAAGTTCGCTGACGTTAAGCAATCCGTTCATGGTCATAGGGCTAGTAAACCCAGGCAAGCAGTGTGATTCCAGATCCTTCCCTCTCATTACCTCTTCCTCCGTCTCTGTTCTCTCTCGAGTCATGCCAGACTTTCCGGGCCTGGAAGAGGCCGACGGAGCAGCCGCCGCATGCCCCCGAACCTTTCTCCTTGGAGAGCAAAGGCCCTGCACCTCGGGCCCCGGGGTACGCACGCACTCGGAGACAGAACAGACGTGTAGACGTGTGCATACATGTGCAAGCACCCATGTCTGGGGGTGCTCGGGGGCCCCCAGCTTCCTTCCAGACCGCGCTCCGGCGCTGCACCGGCAGGTCCCTCTGGGCCCCAGTCACCACGGTGCCCGCCCGCAGCCCGCCGAATTACCCAGTTGCGGGCGCGGAACGCCTGCACGCATCGGGAGCCCAGCGCGCCCCTCCCGCCGTACACCAGCACCCGGCGCGTCTCGCCTGCTACCGCCGCCATCCCGCTCCTACGGCTCGGCTTCTGCTGCTCTGAAAGCCCTGAGCACGAACGTGGCGCTCCGCCCCGGCCGCCTACGCCGCCAAGAGGGACCGCGCGTCGGCAGCGCCCGGAGCCGAGCCCGCTGCCGCCGCCTAGTGCGCAGCCACCCTCGGCGAGCACGGCCGCGCCCCCTCATCCCCCGCCCGCTGCCCCGCCCCAGCCCCAAATAAACACCCAGGCACGGCGAGAAGTGATCTCCAAGTGCCATTTCATTTTAGTTTACACGACAAGCCTATGACAAGTTAGGAAACTGAAACAGGAGAGTCTCAGCCACTTGCCCAGAAGAGTAGGAATTTGAACCCAAGTCTTTAACAGGGTTCTGCCTAACCACACCTCCATTCAGCCTGGAGGAGCATGGGCTTGTTGAAGATCCGTCGATTCCCGCAGAATTTTTCGAAAGATAACTGCTTAACCCCTAAAACACCAAAAGTTGACATAGGTCCATCATTTGGGGCAGAGATAGGATGCAAAGGTATTACATGGCCTGCCTTCTCAAAGCGTGCTTCATGTTACAATAAGGATAACGAATGTTATTGGTCACTTACTAATGTGCCAAGCGCTCTCCTAAGCATTTTATAGGTATTTTGTTGTTCATTACCAGAAAAACATTTGCTATGTCAAGGTTATTGTGATGAAGACAGCTGTTGCATTTCAAAGACCTGATCTCCAGCCCCAACCCTGACATCCAGTTTTCTCAGGAGAGAAATGTCTGGAATAGCACATCCCCTGCCTACCACAAAGGGTTGCCGCACCATCAGGGGTGAGCAAGCATATGGTAAGAGCCTTTGTACACCGCACAAGCTGTGGAGACACTCTTTATTTTCATTGCGGAGAGACCACAGAAGTGAACCCCCATTAGAGGGAAGAAAACTATTTCCATCACCATGTCTCTCTGCCCTTCTGTGCTCTCCAAGTGAGATTCCCAGAACTCCTGTTGGTTAACAGGGCAACCTCCTGAACTCCCTCCAGAGCTCTGTGACCAAATAAGGAATTTCACTGCCACTTCTGCCCCACTTTGCCCCCAAAGCTACTGACAGTGACTGTTACCAGTCTCACATGACGTGAAGTTGACATTCAGCAATAGACTAAAAGTTAAATTTTTAAAGCCACAGTATAAGATAGAAATTGTGGAATATTCCATTCCTTGTGCCAGTAAATTAGAAGAAAAAGACAGATCTTCACTCTTAGGAGAGACAAAGATCCCAGCAGGGTGATGGGAGATTATTATTTGCTAACACATTAGAAAAACACTTTCCTTTCCCGTTTCAGATGACACAACAGGCAGGGGCAGGGGGGAAGGGTGGAGATAAAGGGGGGCTGTAAGTGTTGGGGTCCAGGTTTCCCCAACAGTCACAAATTGACTCTGACTCAGGCTGCAATTTTACCCGCAGCAGATTCACCCAGTGATAAATTTAAGAATCATAAAGCCTTGTTTACACATTTCAATTAAAAAGCTTGAGAACAGAGGTCATTTTGTGGTATTAATAACACTTCTAGGGATTCTGACAGCAGTGACATTTTAGAGAAAGAAATGCCAGGGCATGCATCAAAGAGATCAACATTTGATACGGTGCATTGTTGGCAATGTTCAAGTGCTAATCATTCCATTTTTGTTTTCCTTCTACCGTATGCATTTTTTGAGACTGGTTAGCATCTCTTTATAGTCAGATCTACCTGGTTATGCCTGCTAATAACTTCCTTGTCATTAAGAGGTCCACACCAGGGTTATTCAAATACTTGAACCGAGGAACAATTAAGCCCTCTGCTGAAACCTTAGTCTAGTGGGGGATATAGGGTTACTTCCTTCAGTAATGCACTCCTCCACACTCCAGTCAGGTGAAGACGCCTCTGTAGAGACTTCCAATGCAGTTGTAGTAAACATGGGCTGTGGAGGCAGGCGCTGAGGGAGGACCTGGAGATGCACCTGAAATCTTGAAACAGTGTGTTTGGAAGAGCTGACCCTAGAGCAGGGGATTGCCAAGTGTCTGGAAGATGTCAAGGACCCCCGCTGTTGCTCAGACACCTGGGGCATGACCTGCACCCACCAGGATGCCTGGATGGTTCAAAAAGGCGTGGTATGGCCTGGCATCTTTACTCAGCTTCTCCTCCTTCATCCTGATCATCGTTGCCCTGGCGGTGCCCCACTGGCTGAGTGGGAAAATCCTTTGTCAGACTGGAGTTGATCTTGTCAATGCCACAGATCCAGAGCTGGTCAAATTCATTGGGGACATTTACTACGGACTCTTCCGCGGTTGTAAGGTGCGGCAATGCGGGCTCGGGGGCCGCCAGTCCCAATTCACGAGTGAGTATATTGGGGGGCACGAAACCTGCTTTAGAACACTTATTTTTAAATATTCGTAAGGGTGCTTGTGTCTAAATGCGAAATTCAAGTGCCACTTCAATCTAAGGCATAATGACTTAATCCACAGTAAGCCAAGGACTTAATCTTGTTCAGCACCCGGAAGAGACCTTTCTTTTCTGTGGAGGCTTATAGAAACATTAGAAATAGGGATTTGTATATCTTTGTAGTTTACCTCTATGAATAATCACTAAAAATATTGAGTGCTTACATGTGTCAGACATTCTACTAAATGCTTTACATGGTTTGTCTCTTTTAAGCCTTATAACAAATTTATAAAGAAGGAATTATTAACATTCCCATTTTGCAGAGGACTACACCGAGGCTTGGAGAGGTTACAAAACTTGCCTGAGGTCACCCAGCGGAAAATTTTAGACCCAGGTCACGCGACTTGGGTATGCTCAGCCAGTGTGGCCTGCGGGTGTAGACGACCTGCTGAAATGAACCTTCCACTTCTATTTATATAAAAGCTTCAGAGTCTGCGAAAAAGCAAACGGGCTCTGCGTCTGGGCTCTGGAATCAGACTATCTGGGTTCAAAGCCCAACTCGGATGTTTCCTGGCAAGGAGACCTCGGGCAAGGCTGCTGTCCGTGAACGTGAGCAGGTACTGACGTGGGCGGGCGGCCATCCAGCGTCACAGCAGAGCTGCTCTACATGTAGATAGAGCAGGAATCCAAGACCAGCTTATGAAGGATCTTCTGGGAAGGAAAAACCAAAACAAAAAAGGCAATATTCTGCACATTTTTAGACTCATACAATTAGATTGCTGGTGAGAACAGTATCCTACAAAATCATAATTAATCAACATAATGCAAATGCAAGGGGATAAGGGATTTATTCATTATATGATTTCTATATTTCATAACTGTAGTTTTTAGAATCCTGGCCAGGGTGTCTTATTAAACGTATAAAGACAGAAAGCTGGAACCATTGACAAATATAACAATACAAATTGGCATCATTTATATACATGAAGGATATATATATTTGTTATGTATAGCAAGAAAAAATATCTCTGCGAATATTTATATTTACCCAGAAATTAAATTGGACCAGGGATATTGAAAAGCTCTGTTAAAAACATAACATAATAAAAAAAGAACAAAAAAAATAACATAAAAAGCTGAAAACATACTTAACATAAAGAAATAAAGAAATAAAACAAAGAAATAGGACATGCTAAAAGGGGATGATGACAGCTGTATTTAGTACTTGGTTCTGAGCTGGGTCAGTTTACTATAAAGGATGTCACTGGGACAATTGGTGGAACTTGAACGGGGTGTCAGGATTAAACAGCAGTCATATGCCAGTGTTAACCTACTGATTTTGATAGTTGTATCATGGTTGTGAAAGACAACGTCCTTTTTGAGGAAATTGACCCTGAAGTGCTCAGGGTTGAAGGGGCAATTTACCCTCAAATGGTTCAGAAGGAAAAAAAAAATTTCTTTGTACCATTCTTGCAATTTTTCTGAAGTTTGAGGTTGTTTTAAAACCACAAATACACACACAAAAAGGGGGAAATGGCACAATTTTTTAAATAGTTGTAGATAATTGGTTTTTTTTAATTTTTATTTTATATTGGAGTATAGCTGATTCCCAATGTTGTGTTAGTTTCAGGTATACAGCAAAGTGATTCAGTTATACATATACAAATATCCATTCTTTTTCAGATTCTTTTCCCATATGGGTTATTACAGAGTATTGAGTAAAGTTCCCTGTGCTGTACAGTAGGTCCTTGTTGATTATTTTATATACAGTAGTGTGTAAGTTGTAGGGAATTGAAATTAATGAACCTCACGAAGGAAGTTCCAAAGCTTGAACAAGGGAGCAATAGATTCAATAGCAGCAATACTCCAGAGGCTTTAATAAGCAAGCCAGTGCTCAGGGAACATAATAAAAATAGCCCATATAATTATGTAATTATATAGCATGATATACCACGTTACCATCATAACCACCTTCTTACACACTAGATCATTTATTTATCTGTTACGTTTATTAGTTATTATGTCTCCACCCCTTTGGTATATAGCTCCATTAGGGCAAGGATCTTGTCCATTGATGATCCCAAGCCCCTAGAACAGTGCCTGGCGCACATTCAAAAACATTGGTTGAATGAATATCAGTAAAGTACTTTTAAACTCATTTGTACTGAATGTTCATGTTCAAGATGCCAGACATGTGACCTATGCTATACTAATCTTCCACAAACCTGCCAGATAGAAGAATGAGGCTCAGAGAGGTTAAGCAACTTGATCAAGGTCACAGAGCCATGAGTGCCAGAGCCAGGCCCCAACCTGGTCGGCCTTACCCTAAAGTTCCCACCCTCCACTGTGTGCTGTTGCCTCGGGAATCTGTGACTGGCAACTTTCCTAAGGCAGAGTGTCACCCTAGTAGTCTTTACTGTTCTTCCGGAATTCAGCAAGTTCTGGATGTTGGGGAGGCGGTGGATGGATGTGAATCCTCCAGGATGGGAGGATGCAGGTGGATGGCTCCTGTCAGAAATGACTGAGGGGTCATTTGGGAGGGTGTGTTAGTTCCCTAGGGCTGCCATAACAAAGTACCACAAACGGGGTGGCTTAAATAACAGAAATTTATTCTCTCACAGTTCTAGAGGTTAGAAATCCAAAATCAGGTTGTTGACAGGGCCGTTCTCCCTCTGAAACCTCTAGGAGAAGGAGTCTTCCTTGCCTCTTCCAGTTTCTGGTAGCCCCAGACATTCCTTGGCTTGTGGCAACATTACTCCACTCTATACATGGCATTCTCCCGAAGTCTCTTCACATGGTCTTCCCTCTGTGCATGACTGTCTCTGTGTCCAAATTTCCCCTTTTTATAAGGACACTAGTCTTACTGGAATAAGGCTCACCCTAATGACCTCATTTCCACTTGATTACTTCTGTAAAGACCCTATTTCCCAATAAGGTCATATCCTGAGATGATGGCGGTTAGGACTTCAACACATTTTTTGAGGCTGGGTACAGAATGCAACCCATAACAGAGGGTGTGGGGTGGCAGATGGTGGGCCTAGGATAATTAAGGAAGTCACCAAGCACAAGCACAGTTTCTGGAGAAGCAGCTGAAGCAGAGACAGGCTTTGCAGAAGGAGGAGGCCAAAGGTGGGCAAGACAAGACTGGGCCCTTCCACTGTGATGCTAATTAAACCCCTGCCATCCCAGCTCACAGAAATGCAAACTACCTCTAGCCCTGGAAGCCATAAGCTAAGCAAATGAGCACTTCCTGTTTGCCCACTGGAGGCACTCAGTACAAGTTCCTTTCCCTCCTCCCTCTTCCTTCTCAGAGGGGTGACTATGGGGAAAAGCCCCCTGGGTTCATCTAACGTGGTCTGCTCTCTGAAACATCAGAACTGTGTAAGAATCATAAAGGACTTTTTAATATTAGTTCTGAGCAGGATAATACTCAGGAAAGTTTTATTTCTGGCTGCCCTGGGTGGTGTCCCAGAGGAGGGTATATAACCATGATGTGATTCTTTTTGAAAACTTGCACTGGGAGCTGGGGCCAGGTTCCTCCTGGCTTTGGCTGGTTTTACACCAATGCCACCCAGGGACACCGCATCTGTTATCACATTCTCTAGCCTCAGAGGTGAGTCTCTCTACCTTTAGATGTACAGCTCCTAGAGCCAGTACCACCTACTTGTGTGAGGCAGCTATGGGGTGTATCAGAGCCCCCAAACCCCAAGTTGGAATCAGGATTTTCCTGCTACTGTCACTGTTGTTCCAAAGAAAGAAAAAAAAAAATCCCTGCTCCCAGGGCCCGTGTGCAGATCAGCAGAGAAGGGGGGTGTGAAAGTGCTTTGTAAACTGGAGTAGGAAAGTTTGATTGGGCCTGGTGGACAAACAGCCTCAATTCTCACCTTCATAGGGGTCTCCCCTAGAATCACCCAAGAGAGTCAATTTCCAAACCAATCATGGAGAATAGCAAAGAACTATACAGCATAATCATAATTAAGATCCTTTTTTATACCCAGACTTTCTGAAATAAAAACAAATCAATCTAGCAGTTTGAGCGGCTGGGGAAAGAAAGGGACAAACGCTAATGTAGCAGTGTTCACATATTCAGCTGTACTGTAGAGTATTTATGGGCCTGGCGCTCTTAGGAAAACAGGGATAAACTAAACAGAGGAGTGTCTGCCCTCCGGAAGCTTTCCATCTGGGAAAGAGAAAGGCAGTAAATGAGCACTGGGCAGTGAAACATTAATGTCTCAAGCTGTCACCTCTTTGTTCATTTCCTTCAACCCACTCTGCGCTAGAGGAGAGATTTTATTTATGCCCATTTTACTGATGAGGAAATTGGGGGTCAGAGAAATCAATAAATGAAATAATTTCTGTAAAAGCACCTGATGTGGTGCTTGATACACAGTATGTGCTTGATAATTTTTAATTCACTGGTTCCCCCCTCATCTCCCACCCCCAAGCATTCCATCAACAGCCGGACCTGGATCTGACTTCAGATCTCAGGCTTTTCTTACCATTGTCCATTTTAGATAACAGTCCTTTCTCAGATGTGTCTTTTGCAACTCTTTTCTCCCATTGCAGTGGCTGTGTTGTCATTTTTTTGACATTGTCTTTCGCAGGGCAGAATTTTTTCATTTTAGTGAAATCCAATTTATCAATTATTTCTTTTTTAAAATTAATTTTTGCCATGCTGGGGCAAAAGGGACTGCTGGACTTCTCTGGAGTGGGGAGCAAACAAATTACTTAATAATTAGATAGTTATCTAATTTGAGTTGCTGACAGGATGATTAATCACTTCTGGGATTCAAGTGAGTTAGCTTTAATATGTACACCGTAATAATATTTATTCAAATTCAAAATAAGACCTCTAGACCTCCAGCTGTACTAGGATTAAACTTTTAAATCTTTGCTTATCCAAGTTATCTGATTTTCCGGCAATAGGTCTTGCGGCAAAATCCTGAAGCCAGAACTTCCTGGCTGGGTGACCTGGCTAAGCTATTTAACTTCTCATTTCTAAGACTCTAACTTACGCATCTGTAGGAGTGAAAGAAGGTTGCCGTGAGCAGTGAAAGAAAGAAAGTGTATATGTGCTGGCACATAGTCTGCGCTCAATATGTGTAGCTATTGTCACTTGTCACCATGGATCATATGCTTTTATGGTCATGGATTTCAAGCTGGAAACTTAAATGTAATCCTTAAGTCAGACGTGTCTCAAACTTTTGGAAACTGGGTACAAATATGAAAGGCAAGCAAGCAACAGGTCTCCTGGGATGGCACTTGTGTGACAAGAGCAAAAGTAGAGTCACCCCTTAAAGAAATTATTAATAGAAGGAACTGATGCATGAAAACTCGTGAGGAAAGATTTGAATTTCTAAATAATGACACATATAAAAAATAATAAGATCTCAATTAACTGGGAGATCTAGAGCCTTGAGTATGGCCCATGATTGTGGAGGCTGAATGAGATTCAGCCCTTTGCCAGTAAAGATTTGTTTTTTTAATATAGTCAATACATTTCCTACTGCGGAAGCTAAGAATTGGGTATTCTTTCACCATCCCTCTCCATATCACTCCATATGCCCCAAATCCCCTCGCCCCATCATCATAATATGGTTATTTCTCAATTTCTTTATTGAATCACACCTGGAGATGGGTTCATATCATTATATGGATATGATTAATTCTTTTTAAAAGTTGCTTTGTGTGATTGTGCTTTAATTTATTAAATCAATCTCCTATTGACTCATATTTTGGTTTTTTCTCCAATCTTTTGCTACTGTAATGAATATCTGATATATACAGCTTTGAGCACACGTGCGAGTGCTTTTCCTAGAAATGAAATTGCTGTGATAGATGTTGCCAAATTGCTCTCTAAGGACATTGTATGAATTAATATCCCTACAAGTTTTGACTGCCTCCTTCCCTACACCTTCATTAACATAGTGTATTAGCAAACCTTTTGATCTTTGCCAATCACACAGGTGATGATTTTCTATTTTAAGTGTTTGGTGAGGATTATTATGCTGGTCATGTATCCTAAGGATTGCATGGCAAGAAAGAGGATTATGAAACAATTAGGTAATCAGGCATAAGCTACCATGTTTGGAATGAAAAAGTGCTGAGAGTTTGCAATGAAAAAAAAAAATCTAAAGGACACTGAAATGTAAGGAAAGGAAATGGAAGAGAGAAGTCCTACAGAAAAAAATCCCGTGGGAAGGACTTCATTTTCTGGGGTAAAGTTTCTGATGCTGATGAGATAACCACATGGAGATAAATATACATGGAAATACAGAACTGGAAAGAAAGCTAGATCAGAACTAAAGACGTAACTGTGGAGTGTCTGGAAACTTCTGAGTGGAAAGGACACTTCAAAGGAAGAAGGACAAAAATTCTTGTTCTCAGGCTTGGGAGACACCAGCCTTCTGTGAATAAAAATGGACAGGTGAGCCAGCAAAGGAGCCAGAGCGGGACGGGGTCAGGGAGTGAGTGGAACCTGGAAAGCTTTGAGTCCTGGCTCCCAAGTGGGGCCAAAGACAGGTTGGTCAGTTGTATCAAGTAATAAAGCAGGGAGGTTGGAATTCACAAGATGGACCCAGATTTGACCAGGAGGTATTCAGTAGAAACTTTGGAGTAGTTGCAGAGGAAGGGGTTTGCCCAGGAGTTTTTTAGCTTTCATCATTTTAAATCATTCATTTATAATAACTGAAATCAGTGACTCTAAACTCTATATACCACGTGATATATAGGACTTTGGTCCTAGATAGAGTTCAGGATCACCTTGCCCAAAGACAAGGAACTTAGTGTCTCCAAGCCTGTGGGTAAGGGCGTTTAATAAAATCTACTTCATATCCTTGTCATAAGGATTGGATGAGATAACAGATGTAAAGGGCTTGGCCCCTGACTGTGCTCAGTAAATGTTGATTACGCTCAACTCATATGCAACTATTACTATCCGCATTATACTGATGAGGAAACTGAGGCTTGAGAAGTCACATGACTTTTCCCAAGTCAGAGGGTAAAATAACAGCAACAACCACAGTTGCCATTTTTGAGAACTGACTCTTTCCTAGACAATATTTAAACACTCTACTATGATATATCATTTAATCTTCACATAGAGAGAAATATAGAGAAAACAAATCCAAATTAATATCTCACTAAATTACCCTGCCACATTAATATGGCAAATTAATATTCTAATAAAGTGCAACATGAGAATTACATGCCCATCATACACAGGGAATTAATGTCTATCTTACTGAATCATTATGAGGAATCCAAAATCATGCTCCTAGCTTTGCATTAGTGCCCACAAAGTGGGCACTATGATTATTCCTATGCCCTTCACTTGACCCGCTCAATATTGTAAGATGGGTAGAAGTAGGGTTTAGATGATCCTAAATATTTTATAATTGTGGCAAATCAGCAAAGGTGGGATTTGAACCTGGAACTTTGGATGCCAGATCTAGGCTTCACTTTGCTACACCCGTCTATACTCTTCATGATATACCTGAGACCACTTCTACCTTTCTGATTTAATGAAGGCTACTCTCTGACCCAGATGAAAGCTTGTGATCGATCAGCCTTCTTTGACTGATTCTCTTGCCAGCCTCCTTTGCTAAAGCAACACCATCTGGAGCTTGTATGGATTAGCTCACACCAGATCCTAGAGCTGCAAGGCCGATGTAACTTAAATGCCCAGCTGGGGCACATTCTGATTTTGCATCCACCCCAAGGAAGAGAAGATTGTTGGCCAACTGATAGGTGGTAAATCTGGGGGCCATGAATTCATCTCAGGAAGTCTCCTGCTTTTTGAAAACCCAGAACTTGCTGCCTTGCCCTCACTCCCCTCTGCTGAAGCCTTCATGGTAAGCAAGCCTGGGATGTACGAACTTGAGCCAAGCTCTGAGGCTGACATCTTGGCTGTGTCTTCTCTCCCCAGTCTTCCCACACCTGGTGAAGGAGCTCAATGCAGGCCTCCACGTGACAATTCTGTTGCTCCTCTTCCTGGCCTTGGTGCTGGCTCTGGTCAGCATGGGCTTTGCCATTCTCAACATGATCCAGGTTCCGTACCAGGCAGTCAACGGCCCCGGGGGCATCTGTCTATGGAATGTTCTCGCAGGTAAGGAAGGCCCCTGGGAAGAGAGATTCCTGTCCATGCCATCAGGAGGCTGAGTTCCAAGTAGGTGGGCAGAAGGCGTGAAGGAATTAAAATGCCCCACCTCAGCCTTCACTTCCCTGGGTCTGTTACTTCCTTGATATGGGCATGAATATCCTTTTTACTAAAAGTTGAAGAATCTCTGTCATCATAAAGAACTGAAGTATTAGCGTGCATGAGTGGCTGAGGACTTAGAGCAGCAAAGAGAGGTGGGGATGAGAGAAGAGAGAAGACAGAGAGCTGTGGGTGAAGAAGAGGGGACCGTGGGATGAGTGAGGATGTGGGACTGCTGCTGTGATTCTGAAGGAACCTCACAAAGGACAGAAGAGAAGGGACCTGGGGGGCTTACATGTCTTATTTCGTGTAAACCTCACAACCTCTCTATGAGGCGGTATTATTAGACCCATATTTACAGGTGAAGAACCTGAAGCTCAGAGAAGTTAAAAGATGCACCCAAAGTCACACAACAATGAGTAACAGAGGCAGGATTCCAACCCAGGTATAACTGAGTCTAAGCCTTTTGTCCTTTCTTTAATCCATGGTGTCATCTATGACCACCGTGACTTATTTTCCAAGACAAAAGATGTGTGTGAGTGTATGTGTGTGTGTGTGTGTGTGTGTGTGTGTGTGTGCGCGTGTGTGTGTGTTGATTTGGGAGAGTATCTGATATACAGAAATTAATTCACATTTAGTTCGGCACTGAAAAAATCACCTGTAATGAAAGTAACAAAATCCCAAGAATGATTTCAGAAAACCCGGGTCAAATGGTCAAGGTATCCTGATGGCAATAACCCCTCACTACATTTTACTTTATACAGGATGACCATAAAGTATAGAAACAAGTAATGTTGTTTTATCATGCATTAGAATGTAATGTCAGTAAATCAATTATTATGTATTTGCCTTTGTTTGCAGACTGTGGCCATCCTGTAGAATTTCTTATAAACGTGGCTCACTCCCATCTAGACTTGTTTATCTCTGCCTGAATTCTCACAGTGGTTGGCATGTAGAAAGTGCTCCATCCTGCTTTTGAAATAAATGCTTATCTCTGTCAATTCCCTTCCTCAGAGAGACAGTACTCTCAAGCTCTATTGACAAGAGTATTTTAAAAAACGCAATTTGACAAAACTTTACTCTCAAAAGGCATAAAAATATGAGTATCCTTTGATTAAACAATTCCAAACATTAATTTATGCTAAGGAAATAACAGGAAAAGAGCACAAAAAATGTACATTAAAAGGAGTTTCCTGCAGCACTTTATAATATCAAAAAATTAGAAGCAATCTAGATATCCAGAAATTAGGTCACACTTAATTAAACTTAAAATAATTAGGTGTGTCACTAGTATAAAACATCATACACAGTTTGAAGTGGTGCTTTAACAGAATATTTAACAACATGGAAAAATATTCAAGTAAGGGAAGAAAATCAAGTGTAAAGCAGTAAAAGTACCATAATACTAATTTTGTTAAAGAGATGGAAATGTAAAGAAATATACTAAAATGTTCAAAGTGTTTATATTTGCCTTTTAGGAAAAAAGCAAATTTGTCTTTTCATCTTTGTGATTTTCTCTGGTGTCCAAATTTTCTTCAATAAGAAGTAATAATCTAAACAAAGGGCATAATAAATGTGTTTTTTAAATATTAATTAAAATCAGGGCAGGAGAAAAGTAGAGAGAACGAGAGAGAGAAAGATGGAGAGAGAAAGAGAAACAGAGGGAACCCGGACGGTCAGAGTCTGATGTGGGAAGGGAAGGATAGGGAAGGATGAGAAGGGAAGGGAAGGATGTGAAGTTTGGAATCCTTCCAGTTTTCTCCTCTCTCCTTTCCTTTCCTCCTTCTCTTATCTCCTCTTATCATTAAGCTTGGAAAGAGGACAACTGAGGAGGAGAGAACAGTCTAGCCCTCCGTTCTGGTCCCCCAATCTGCCCAGTAGGATGCTCTTGTCTCTTCCCTCATAAGCCTCAAGGTCTACATACACAGGCTGAAATACTTAGAGACTGAGCTTATCCAAATGTGCACAGCCCCCCCCCCGCCCCACCCTGGGTAAGGGAAAAAGTAGCGGGGTCGAGACTCAAAATAGATCTGATAGGAAGCTTATTCCCACACCTCTCGCCCCTCACACAGTGGATTATCTGCTGCTTTTAAAAGCATTTTAAAATTTGTGTTGCCCTAAGCATGTTTTACACCGCAAGTTTGTTGCCTGTGCCACAGAAAAGCCACCTCACATCTAGTGGTTGAATTGCAAGGAAAAGAGCTGTGCATGAGGGTGTCCTTTTTGGGTTTCAGGCGGAGTCGTGGCCTTGGCCATCGCCAGCTTCACGGCCGCGGTAAAATTTCACGACCTGACAGAACGAATCGCCAACTTCCAGGAGAAACTCTTCCGCTTTGTGGTGGTGGAGGAAGAGTATGAAGAGTCATTCTGGATCTGCGTGGCCAGCGCCTCAGCCCACGCCACTAACCTGGTTGTGGTGGCCATCAGCCAGATTCCCCTCCCGGAGATTAAGACCAAGATAGAAGAGGCCACGGTCACGGCCGAGGATATATTGTATTAATAACCTTCTCCTAAAATCAGTTCTTAGGAGAATGGAAACCTCCTTTTTCTTTTCTCCAGCTTGCACAGTCCTGAATGTCTATGTTTTGGCAGTAAGAAGAAGGAAGTGGAAGGGGGAAGGGTAGTACCTGGGCCAGAAAAGAAAACTTTCCGAATTTCTGGCATCCCTGCACTTCTTTCTCACTGACCTTGGAGTTAGAGACTCTGCCACTTGCCAGCCGTGTGTGACACTGGACAATTCATTTAATATCTACTTCTCAGTTTCTTCATCTGTAAAATGGGGATATTAACGACCTCGCAAGGTTGTAATGAGGTTTAAATGGGCGATAATGTTGCCAGCCTTTGTATATTGTAGAGCACCCGACACGTATAAGGTACTGTACACTCCAAGAAATGTCTATAGACCCTTGGTATATCCCACACAATATTAGAAGGAATGCAAAGAGGAATATGATAATGTCCCTGGCCTCCAGAAACACCTAGTCTTTCCACACGACACAGGAATCAGAGAGCAACAATAACAGTAAGAATGAAAATAACTACCATTCTTTGGAGTGGTTACTACATGCAGTTCTAAAAGTTTTACATAGAGTAAGTCATTAGGTCCTCACTACAACTTTGTTGGTATAGTACTACTTTAGTCCCATTTCATAGATGAAGAAACTAAGGCATAAAGCAGTTGGATAACTTGCTGAGGTCAGGAATTAAATGGAGGGGAGTCTGGAGCCAGAGTTTACATTTTTAACCCCTTTGCTGATCTGATGTTTGGTGTACAAGCAATTGCAAGGCAATGTGATCAGTGTTATAACAGCACATGGAGAAAGGACCTGAGAAGGAATTAATGCTTCAGGATGGGATGCGGTATTAAAGAAAGTGTCTCAGAGTTGACAGTTGATCTGAACTTTGAAAGATGAGGAGACTTTTTCCAGTGGTAAAGGAAGCAAGGTTGGAGAAGGGCATTCCAGGATAAGTCAGTAATGAGGAGGAAGCACAAGGTATGAATTTACAAAGGGGCCTTGGAAGTATGTGAATACCCAGTGGGGTTAGAATATTGCTCTAATGCAGCTGTTGGATAAACCCCTGATGTTTTGTGTTAGGTTTTCCTGAGTGGTACTGTGACAGTTAATTTTATGTGTCAACTTGGTTAGGCCACGGTACCTAGATATTGGTCAAACACTATTCTAGATGTTTTTGTGAAGGTGTTTTTTTGAACGGGGTTTATCAGTAGATTTTCAGTAAAGCAGATTGCCGTCCATAATATGGGAGGGTCTCATCCAATCAGTTGAAGGCCTTAAGAAAAAGACTGACCTCCCCCAAGTGAGAGGGAATTCTGCCAGCAAACTTCCACTGGACTCAAACTGCAACTCTTCCCTGGATCTCCAGACTGCCAGCCTACCCTGCAGATTTTGGGTTTGCCAGTCTCCACAATCATGTGAGCCAGTTCCTTATAATAAATCTCTCTCTCTCTCTCATACACACAGACACACACACACATCCTATTGGTTCTATTTCTTTGAGAACCCTCACTCATGCAGGTCCACAACTCTCTTAATTCATTTTCCCACCATGTCAGCTGGGGTGAATCCTTTCCCAGCTCTCCTGTCTTCATGCCAAGTAAAAGTTATCTAATCCCCCCAGATTAGCTTCTTCTAAAATGACAGTTGATTCGGACTCACTCTACTTTGCTTAACACTGAGCTTCAGAAAGTTTCCATGGAATCTCTTCTGTTCTAACTGCTTCTGCTTCCCTGCTGTGTTCTTCTGCCCCTTCCAGCCCTCTATCCCCACCCCAGACACAGCTGCAGTCTCACTTAGCAGACTGATGTCACTCATCAAATACGCAGATGGCACATGGCTGGAAGGGAGAGTTAACATGATAGGAGATGGGTCCAAAAGGTGACGACACACTGCAGTGCTGTCTTGAAAACAAGTGGAAAGGTCAGTGTTCTATCAAGTTTAACATAAAGTGCTGCTGACAGTTTTTCTTTAAAATCAATAACATAAACACAAGACTCTGGCAACAGTTTATATGATAAACATCTGAGGGTCTTAGTACATTTATTCATTCATTCAACAAGTATTGAAACTTCTGGAAGTAGAGCAGTGAACGAGCAGACAAAAATTCCTGCCCTGCAGAGATTTCATTCTCCGAGCAGCTGGGGGGAAGTGGGGATTCATACTGAGACAGCATGTGAGCTACTAAAAATGTTATCCCAGCCCAGCTGTAGCCTTCACCCTGATCACTGCCTCAGATCTGTGCAGGCCATCAGGTGGCGCGGTGGCAGAGTGAACTGGTTTTGCTTCTAATAGTGGAATTACCTTATCAAGGCGGTAACCTTGATCAAGCTGCATATGTTCCATGGTGTCAAAGTGCAAGCTTTTGTGTGAGTGTGTATTTTTCCAGTGACAGAGTCTATAGCTTTACAAAATGTTTCAGAAGCGTCTGTAACACCTTAAGAATTTCAAACCCTGACCCATCAGGTAGCAACCTTCACGTTGCTGGAGATAATCAGGTTCGGTCTGAAAGGCATCTCTCAGGGATACTGTAGAAGAGATTCCTATATGGAATTTAGCGAGTTTTGTTAGGCGTGAAGGGAGGAAGGAAGGAGGGAAAATACATATCCGGGTCACAATACACTCGCATGATACTCAAAGATATGGAGAAATTGTAGCTCATTTATTTTGACTATAGTTAATCTGGTCATTTTATGAATAAAGAAAAACTAATAATAAATGCCTGATTCAGTTTAAATTTAACCCGATCTGATTGTTTATACTTAGGGATAATGCTGAGGCTCTCTGGGATAAAATGGCTGGCTCCTCGGATAAGCTCTCTGCCCCTGCCTCTCTCCTGAAGGTCCTGGGGTTATGGGAGAGGAAGGTAGGCACACATATACTCCTGATCACTGGGAAGCATCCCCTGGTATCCTGATGGTTCTTGGGGGGAGGGTGCCCTGGCTGGGCTCATTGGGCTTCTATCCCCCTGGCTGCTGCTTGCCCTGCCAGCCTTCCCAGGGCAGCCTGAGGGTGGAATAATTTACGAAATGTTCTTTCAACTGGTCAGAGCCCGATCACTGCCTGGAAGACTTGTCCTCATCTTGGATCATACCAGCTGCAGACCCCCGAGTGGCCACCAAGTCCTCCCTCCGGCTCACCTGTCCTCTGGTCCACACCCAGGCTTCACTGCAGAGCTGCCCACCTGCCTTGGCAGCCTAGGAGCCTCACCTGGTGTCAACATAGCATCCTGCCCCGGGGGTCCTGGAGACACCTCTCCATTCACTCCCACAAAGTAACTAACGTGATTTATAGGCTCTTATTTCCCCCAAAATTGCAGACTTGAGAGGTTCCCTGCTGCTAATATGGCCTAGTCTAAATATGAGATAAACTTTATTCAAAAAATTAAGTCTCTGCAAAATATTAACAATTGTTAAACTCAGATGATGGATATTCATTATATTATTCTATTTTTCTTCATGTTTGAAAATTTTAATAAATAAGAAGTAAAATAAAGAAATAAAAAAGAATAAACACACACATGAAAATTAAGTCTTTTTGTTTTTTAAAATCACCAGAAAGAGCTGTAAGTATATATTTGGTATAAAGTAAAACCTCAGACTCAGAGCCCATTGAGATGGTTATATTTTTCCCACACTTAGAAAAAAAATTCACCAAACTCACTTAATGCTTCAAGGAGGCTCAACAGTGGCTGCAGGTCAAACACGGAAAACCTCTTAATATGCCTTAGGTGAGCCTGGCCCTTTCGAGGTTTCTATTTCCTCATTTTTTAAATGAGAAACTTATACTGCATGATAATGACCACTATCTAGTGTGAGTCAGGCATTTGACATACTTTGTCCCTAATTTTGAACACAATTATTCAAGATATATATTACTGTCTGTATCTTACAGATGGGCCGTTTTAGGTTCAGAGAACATAAGTAACTTGCTCAGGCCACATTACTAATAAGCAATGGAGAAAGGAGTCAGCCCCCATCTGTGTAATGTCAAGGTCACCATTTTCCCACTACAGGATTGTGCTTCTTGCAAGACTTCTAAGGCGCCTTCCCAGGGCTCCGGCAGATGGCTGTGCAGGTTGCACCTCACCCAAGGGATGGATAACAGCTCAAATCTAACCCATCCTCCCCTGGCTTCTCATGGCCTGAACCCTCCGGATGCTTCCACCCAGAGAGGGTGCCTTTTCCTCATGCTCACCAAGGTGTCTGGTGGGCTCACAGTGCCTCACCCCAGTCCATGTAAAATCAAACTCTTAATCATAATATTATTTTATGACATTGTTTATCAGCTTGTGATAATGATGATTAATTTCCATACGTCCCTTAAAGGTAACTATCATATGCATACATTGACAGATTATTACTAACACTAACTGTAGGGACCAAAGCCAAGGAAACTTAAACTGTAATTCAGAGAAGTAATTAGTTATCCATGAGACAAAGTCCTACTCTTTGTTCACTCTGTGAAATCAGAGTAATATGTGATGTCTCAGCCCATTCAGGCTGCTCTCACAAATCACCATAGACTGAGTGGCTTAAACAACAGGAATTTATTTCTCACAGTTCTGGATGCTAGAAATCTGTAATCAGTGTGCCAGCAGATCCCATGTCTGGTGAGGACCCTCTTCCTGGCTTGTAGACAGCCACCTTCTCATGGTATCCTCACAAGGCAGAGAGCAGAGAGCTAGAACAAGCTCTCATGTCTCTTTTGTAAGGGCACTAATCCCATTCATGAGGATGCCACCCTCATGACCTAACCTCTTATAGGCCTCACCCCTTAATACCATCACATTAGGGGTTAAGTTTTGGGGGGATACAAACAGTCCACATCACATTGGGATATAGTTGTTTTACAATGTTGTGTTAGTTTCTACTGTACAGAGAAGTGGAGTTCCCTGTGCTATACAGCAGGTTCTTATTAGTTATCTATTTTATACATATTAGTGCATATATGTCAATCCCAATCTCCCAATTCACATCACATTTTCATTAATAAAAATATACCAATAAAATATACAATTAATATTGGGATATTAATTCTTGGGATAGCAAGAACCCTTCCATATCAAATCAGAGTAGACATATTACAATATGCTTCTTTCTCTTTTGAGAAAAATATGAAACACTATGAAAATTTAATTAAACAATTTTTCGTACTTCCAAAAGCATGTAATAAAAAATACTAGCTCTTCCATTCTAAATAAAATTCATTTTCTAAATCATAAGGGCACTTAGCAGTAGTTGATAAATGAACAGGGCTAATGGTTTCTTTAACAAAAGTCTACAACATAATCCTAATGATGATTGGATACGTGTCCTCTTCTGACTGTAGCAAATTACACAAACTTGATAGATAAAAACAACAAGAATTTATTATCTTAAAGAGTTTTGGAGGTCAGAAGTCCAAAATGTGCCACTGGGGTAAATAAATCTGTGGGCAAGTCTTTGTTCCTTCTGGAGGCTCTAAGGGAGAATTTGTTTCCTTGCTTTTCCAGCTTCTAGAGGCTGCCTGCATTCCTTGGCTCCTGGCCCTTTCCTAGCAATCTCATCTCTCCACCCTCTGCTTTAGTCATAGGGTGATGATTCTGATAACTGCGACCCTCCTGTCTCCGTCTCATAAGGATCCTTGTGATTCCATTGGGCCCACCCAGATAATCCAGGACATCTTTTGAGGGGCATTTTTCCACCTACCACAACAGTGTTTCTCAAATTCAGTGTTTCTTGTTCTAACAATATTCCTGAAAATATAATGTTTAATACAAAATAAAAGAACAAAATATTGTATTATTAATCATTACTAATAGGCACCACAATTTAGAAAATTCTTGCTGGGAGTGGAGTGTTTACCTACATCACCTACATGAATTTCAAAAAGTTATACATTATGCCAGGTATATATTTGGAAATCATAAATGGGTAGAAGGAGGCTAGGCAAGACACAGGGAATCACAAAAGTGAAAAGCAATTTCAGGATACAATGCTGGAGAGGGACACAGCCACTCAGAGAGGTCCCTGTGCCTGTTTTAGACAAATTTCCAACACTGTCTATAAACACAGTATGATTCCAAATCAATCGAAATTGCGAGACTGACCTGTTTCTCTAGCAGACCAGCTCTCTTAATTATCACCAATACCTAAAATAATAAATATGCACAGATTTTAAACCCCAAAATATCAATATCTCAATTTTGCTTCTTTTGAATATTAATTCAAAAGAATTAATTCTAAATTAATTCTGTGCTTAATTCTAAATCTTGTCAGTCCAAAAGATGCTTACTCACCAAGTAAATAATTTACCACCTGTCACAATTTTAGGAATTGCCTTCCTGTAAATTTTGGGAATTGACTTCTCAGAAGACTTGAGGTCACATTATGACCTTAAGTCTCACCTCCAAGACTGTGTGCATGTACCCACAGTTTGTGGACACTAGTATGTAAACTGTCGTGTATATGATTGAGTACCCAAAGTTCCTTTGTGTACACATATTCTATACACAGTTGCAAACATAGGTGCTGTCCTGCTGGGTGTGGTGGGTGCTTGGGCTGATTCAATCAGCCCCTTGGAGAACATGACTCCTATTATTAAACCAGCCCCCTAAATCAGGTGACTCCAGTTGATTAAATCAGCCCCATTAAATATCCCGACCCCTGTTAAATCAGTCCTTCTTCTTAAATCTCCTGACACCCATTTTACTAATTAAACCTCTTAAGTTTCCTAACCCACCCCAACAATCAATCTGCCTTCTTAACTCTCCAGACCTGCACTAAGTCATTCTGCCTTCTTAATTCTCCTGAACCCCATTAAATTAATCGCCCTTCTTAATCTCCTGACCACCCTTAAAACAAAGGGCCCCCTTAACTCACGTGTTTGCCTTTGATTCAATCAGTCCCCTCAAATCATGGGCTGTAAATGATTCAATCAGCCCCCTAAATCACATGACTCCCATTGATTATATCAGCTCCCTTAAATATTGTTAACCCATTTAAATCAACTGGCCTTCTTAAATCTCCTGACTTTCATTAAAACAACCAAACACCTTAGGTTTCCTGACCCCAATTAAATCAATCAACCCCCTTAGGTTTCCTGACCCCATTAATACAATCTGGCTTCTTAAGTCTCCTGACACCCATTAAAAAGGATGATTGATTAGGTTAGGGTCACCATATTTAAGAAGGCAGATTGAATCAATGGGTGTGATGTCCCCCATGGGGAGTGGCCATACACATGTATGGCCATATACATGTATTCCATATACATGTCTGGAATCATTATCATGTACACTTATAACTAAGATGATGTTATATGTTAATTATATCTCAATAAAAAAGAGAGAGCTACAGTATAAAAATGGTTCCCCCAAATAGTCACAGTATTCAAAATTATCTTTGTTTAAATTTTGCCATTTAGAAGAATACATAAAATAGAATTATAGTGAGAATATATGTAAGAGGCAGGGCTCATGGGAGGCAAAGTCTTAATTTTGACTGAGATGAAATCATACAATGGATAAAGTTTTTCATATGCATTGCACGTGTACCTCAAATCTTGGACCCAATCTAATGCCCAGCCATCTCTGATTGGATATATTACAATCTGCAACTCTTGGTTCACAGATGTTTTGCAGAGGAGATCTCTATCTGACTCTCACGAGTACAACAAGATAAGAGCAAAGAAAGTTCTCTTTAGGTTTTGACAGGTGAGCCCAGACAAAATTAGTCCTATGAGTGGCCAGAGTGATGAGACCTTCAGAATTTATCAGCTCACAGGTTGGCTAAAGAGATAAATTCATAAGGTCTATATTTATCACCTTTCTTCTGAATTTTGTTATGAGCTAATCACAAAAACTGATGAGGATGGACAGCATGATAAACAACTTACCTTCCCTGTCACAGGTGGACAGCCCCCTGAGACAGAGCTGAAGCAGCCCCAGAGAAACTGCCCGATTCCAAGTCAAGGGCTTTGGTCAGAGCGTAGAGAAGGTCATGACTGGATCTCAGGGAGGCCTGCAGGGGTGCTCAGAGCCATCTCCACAAAGGAGCACTGGAATAATATATTGATCAGGCAAGCCTAGATTTATAAATCCTATAGGACCCCACTTTGACAGTATCAGAAGTAGGAGCTCACACAATGGTATTTATAAAATTTTGTAATCTGGACCCAAGTTATTTTAGGGAGATGTTTCTATTTTCCTTTTGCCAATATCACATTCTATTTTGAACTGTTGAGAAAGTAAATATTTCATTGTTTTGTTTCTTTACTGCCTACAGATATTTTCATTTATGCCTCAACCACAGATAAAGTTACATAAATTTATATATTTTGACTTAATGTATCATACCAATTGGCCTATTGACCTAATGTATAGAATTTTATTGGTTAAAAAATGTTTTATTAATATATGCGTCTATATAAAAATGTAATAACAAAAACAGCAAAAAAACTAAAACAGCATAAAAAAAATGGCAGTCAAGAGCAAAGAAAGTAGGCTATGAAGCTTATCTGTTGGGGTCTGAACACAAATTCCACTTTCTTAGCTGCCCTACTAAGTAGCTGTGTGGCCTCAGGAAGATTCCTTAACCTCTCTGGCTCTCAGTTCCCTCATGTGCAAATGGTATACCATAGTGACTGCCCTAGGCCAAGTGGGGCACATTAAATGGGTGAGACAAACATATCCCATAGAACAGTGCCTGGTGCACAATAGGTGCCCCATAAAGTTTAGCTATGACAACAACGACTGCTTGGTGTTGGGCAGCGTCCCCTGGGAATGCCTTTCCCACTTGACATCAAATTGAGCCTGTGAAGCAGGTCCTGTCATCATCCCATTTTACAGATGAGGAAACTGAGGCTCAGAGGGTCCTAAGTCTCAGAGCAGATGAGTTGGGAGCCAGGATTCAGGCTGAGGTTTCTGTTCCCAGCATTGCAAAGGGAAAAGGAGGAGAGAGCTTGGTAGAACCTGGCGGCCCGCTTGCGTGAGGAACTGCATTTCAGGTGGGAGAGTCTGGGGGTGACCCAGGGTGGGGGAAGGAGCTGGTAGACTGGGTGAGGACTTAGGGGGGCAGGGAAGGACTGAGCCGCGTCTGGGATGGCTGCCTGGCCCACTGCCTGGATGGAGACTGGCCTGGTTAGAGGTGGACACAAGTCCAGGGTGGTCCTAGGTACAGGGGCCGGACCCATCTCAGCAGTCCCTGGGCAGAGTTGAGGAACCAGGGCCTGAGACCCACGACCTACCCACGGCCAGAGGACGTACGGTGCCTGGAATCAGGTGGCCCATCACTTCACATTGTAAACCAGGATGTCAGCATAGCATTCGATGTTACCCTGAGTGATGGATACATCCATTTTGGGGTACATCCCAACCCTGGGTGGATCTGTGAAGACAGGTTCTCCATCCTAGTAAAACCTTTCACTGAGAGAGAAAGGAGTGTTAGGGGGCCACCCTGCCGGGAGAGCAGGCAAGGCGCTGCAAGGCCACAGTGTATCTGAGACTGCAGACCCTGCTCGGGAACTCCGCCTCCCATCAGTTGGACGGACAGGTCAGTGGTTGGCAGATGAGAGCTTTGTGGACAGAAGGCGCCACATTTCAGCCCTCTGGGACCTCGGGCACATCACCCTGCCAGGTGCCCAGAACCTGGTAGTAAGTCCCCACCTGGCCTCTTCTCCCAGCTGCCCCTTCATCCTGCCTGGCAACCTGCCTTGTTCAAAGAGGGGCTCACCCCACTGCCTGCGGCCTCACAGGTACCAAGGGGCAGAAGGGGATGGAACTCCCGGTCGTCCAACCAGACAGCCCGCAGGAGGGCTGTTCCCAAGACTCGAAGGCCTTGGAGCTGCTGCCTGAGCTCAGTGTTGCTGCCCCAAGTACCACGGGAACTTGGCTGGGTGTCTAGGCCTCAGCTGCTCTTTCTGTAAGATGGGTGCTCAGTGAGTCAACCTCAGGGGTGGCCATGAGCGCTGTGGCTGAGGTAATACAAAGAGAGTGCTTGGAACAGGGCCTGGCCCAAGGCAAGTGCTCACAAGCAATAGCTGTACTGGTCCAGGACGTGTGTGAAGATTTCCTGCTGTGCCAGCTGGGACCTGGACCATTGCCACACAAACTGCAGCGCCTGCAAACCTGGAGGGAACAGAGTGAGGGCCCAGGGGCAACACAGCTGCCCTGGCTCCCTTCCCTAGTCCCCACCTGAGTGTCGTGGCTGCCCGCACTCTGCTCTCTCTCACTGGTTCGTGCACAAGATCTCCCCCTGCGGGCTCCTCCTGACCTCCCAAAGCCACAGGGGGTTGAGGAATTTGCCTTCCAGGAGGCGCCTGCCTGCAGTCTCACCCCACTCCTCCTCAAGGCAGGACTCGGTCTGCCAGGGCCTGCCAGCCATTCTCTCTCAAACTCTGTTTGAATGCCCCCAGACACGGGGAGCTCATCACCTCGCACTAAGGGTACAGTTCATTTTTCAAGTTCTGATGGTTAAAAAGTGCTCAGGGTTACAAAGCAGGGATAAAACCCTGTTTCTATGGGCACTAGCTCCTGCTCCATACACAGTTCATCTACTCCTCTGTGATTTGGTCTCTGCACATGAATTTCCAGAAGCCACACCCAGCTCACAGAATTATCTGCAGGAGAAACAAGCTGCCATAGGAAGTGTGAGCAATGTTCAGTGTGGTACTCAGAAGGGGCTCATTAAAAAGCTACTTTTCTTGTCTACCTAGAGCCCAGATCCTCTTTGATAACTCCGGCTGGCCATCCTACCACTGTTGTCCAGAAGTTTATTACCTGAGTGAGTGACCCTGCACAGAATCCCTAGGTTTGTGGCCTTATTTTCCCCATGTGTAAAATGAGATATTTATAGCACTACTTATCTGTTATGGGTTGAATGGTGTCCCCCAAAATATATATTTAATTCCTATTCTTAGTACCTCATATGACGTTATATGGAAATAAGGTCTTACCAGATGTAACACCCTCAGAAGTTGCATGGCCCTGTCCAGGATTGATCTTGGACTTCTGGCCTCCAGACCTGTGAACAGCACGTTTCTATTGTTGGAAGCTCCCAGGTTCTGGTACCTTCTTAAGTCTGCCCCAGGAAACGAATTCACCATGTCTTAGGGTTGTTGTGAGGATTAAAGGAAACCAAGAGGGCAGTGGCTCCCACCAGGCTTGGCACTTCGTAGGTGGGACAGGCAGCGTCTGCTGTGGTTTTTTAGTGTTACATTCATTCCTTACTAGCTGCCCACACGTGGGAAGAGTTATTATGTCCCAGGTACCTGAACCCCTGGCCACCTCCTCTCTGCACTGAGCACGGTTTCCTAAGTGCAGGTCTGCTCTAGTCCCTTTGGAGACTCAAAGAAGGAAGCGGCTCCAGCCCAGCCCAGCTGAAGCAGAGAAGGGGACGCAGAGCAGCAGGCAACCAAGCTGGGCCTGCAGCTCAACCAGGAGCTAGACATGCAGGAAGAGAGGGCCACTCGTGCTGAGGGCACAGCAGAGCAGAGGATGGGCCTGGGACATCCAATGGCCTAGGTAGCCGCCAAGCATCCTGAATGCTCTGGAGAATGGCAGGGGCTCTAAGATGCAGTGGACAAAGGGGGAGAAGCATAGGCGAGTCGGCAGTAGTGGACGTGGCTCACCTGGTGCTTCTCCATGGCTTCCTTCAGATCACAGTGGATCCAGGAGATGATGTGGGCACTGAAGCCTGCCAGGGCAAATAGGGCAGATGCGCCAAATGGGTCGACCTGCCAGGAGAACTGCGGCCAGATCCCAAATGTTTCCTAGAGAAACCCATGTCCTTCTGCAAAGAGATAAGCCTTGCTGTTGACAGGAGGGTATCCCCTCACCCCCTCACTCCCTCAGGGTCCCCTGCCCTTCTCCTGGGCTGGAGTGCTATCTACAAGGCAAGGAGGGTCTTGCTGCAATAGATACTAATACAAAGGACTCCATCCCAGCATCATCTAAATATTCATTCTTTATTCATGATTTATAAGCCACCACAATGAGCCAGAGGTCAGAGTGACTGCAGAAGGTCACAGACTTGATAAACCATTGATTAAAGTTCCCCAAGGGCTTCCCCCAAATATAATCTCTGAACACCCTGAGAGCTGGGTGCTGAAGTCTACATTGTAAGGAGAGAGAACTAAGACTCAGAGAGGTCGAGTGACTGGTGCTAAGTCAAACTGCCCTTCACTGATGAGCTCCCCAGTCTGGGACACTGGCTGTGGCCCAGAAGATTCCAGGGTTCTGGGACAGAGCCATAATCAGATCCATAAACAAGACCCATCCAGGAGGGAAGTGACTGCTGGGAGGCTAGGGTGGGCCGGAGGATGATTCAGGGTCTGGTGCGCAGACAATGGGGTTCAGCCAGGCAATTGGACTTGGGTGGGGCTCTGAGCCCTCAGGAGCCAGTGGGAGCCGCAGAGGGAGTGCAGGAAGCAGAGGAGACCAAGAAGGAGCAGCTGGAGAGGAGGGGGAAGACCTGGGGGACCTTGGGTCCGGGATGAGGAAGGGGATCGTCAATAGCGTCACACTGGGGGGGGAAGTAAGCTGTGGAGGGCACACCCTCTCCCCAGACGGGCCGCCTGAGGAGGGCAGGCCTGATGGCTGCCGACTCAGTGGCCCCATATTCCTCACTCACAGAATCCTCACTTTGTTCAGGGGACACTGACCCAGACCCAAGGGATGACATCACTGGTCTAATTAGTCATGACAAGACCATTCACCTCTGTCAGATATTTGTGTTCACAGCCCATGTGGAAGCTAGAGGTGAGCATGGGCTATGGTTACAGTTAAAAAGATGTGTGGGTTAAGCATACTTGGGTTTCAGGGCAGGATTTCCCACCTTTTTAATTTAAAAAAAGAGTCAGGAAGAAAATTCCCCTTGCACCCCATTCCTTCCTTGAATGTGGAAGTATGGCCACATGATGACTGGAGCAGTGGCAGCCATTCTGTGATCACGTGGGAGAGGATATGAGAGTATGAGAAAAATCAATGGGGTGCAGAATCAATTCCTGAATCATCCCTCTTCTTTGAAAGCAAATAATAAATATCCTAAAGACTCAAGTCACTGTTACTCAGGTTTTCTGGATTCCAAGAGAAAACATTCCTGAGATGCAAATGAACAGGTGAGTGGTGCATAAAATAGCTAATCTTCCCCCAACATACATTCTCCCCTCTGCCTTTCAGTAACAGAACCACACAGTGCCTCTTAGGTCAGGACAATAGACTTCTACCTGGAGACTGCATTCCCCAGCCTCCCTTGGAAGACAGACCATGTGACTAGGTGCTGACTAATGGATGTGACTAGAAGTGATGAGGGTAAGTTCTGGGTCACCTTCACAAGGCTTCAGTCTGCCCTCTTCCCACCATTCCCTTTCCCCCTTCCCTGCTGGGATGGCTTTTCAGTGGGGTGAGCCACCTTCAGCCATGCAAGGAGAGCAGAGACACCCTAGGGGATGGCAGAGAGAAAAGACACAAGCAACTTGGACGCCTGGATCACTCTGTGGAGCAGAGCCACCCAATGGCCCAGAACAGCCGGCAGCCACAGACTTTTCTCCCTGAGAGAAGTAACCTTCCCTCTTGCTTGAACCACTGTCACCCAGTCACCTTCAGTGCAGCTGAACCAGTGTCCAAATGAGCACAATGACCAGGTCAAGACCTACCTGGCCAGTGAATGGAGGGCAGGGCCAGAGTGCAGGGGCCGAGGTGACGGGGAGGACAAGAGGACATAGGAAATGTGGCTGCCACCTCAGCTGGAGAGACCTGCTTCCCTCCTTTTCAGGAGAACGTTCAGCACGTTTTAATACTGCTGGGAAGAGACAGAGAGAAGGGGGAGGTGGAACAGAGGGGAAAACCCAGGAGACAGGGGATTACTGGTACCCGGAGGGGGAGAGCGTTGGGGCACAGGCCAGAGCTTGGGCTGGAATAACCCAGGACAGCAGGGCCCTCGCAGGACAGTCCCAGGTGTGTTCTTCCCTCTCCAGGACATTTCTTTTCTGTCACCACAGCTAGTGGAGCCCCAGGGCCTCTGAGGCCAGAGCTGGGCTCTCTCCCACAGGATGGGGTAGGTGGGGAGACCTCGCTCTGTGTCCTGCCACTCTTCCAGGCCTCTGCTGAGAATCCCAGCTGGGGAGCTGTCATCTCCAGGAGAGGATGAGCTCGCATCCCCAGGGGCTGCTGCCCACACTCAGCTTTTCCTATTCACTGAGCCATGGGGAAAAACTGTGTAGAAATGTCCTGTCCACAGTTAAGGTGGGTGTTGGCCTGATGCAAAGCGCAGGAGATGGGGCAGGGAGAGGTGAGAAAGTGAGCTCCAGGGCAAGCTGGACGGCTCCCTGGCCCTGGCGGGCAGTCACAGGGGTTTTGGTTGAAGAGATGCCTCAGAAGCCCAGCTACAGCAGCAGAAGTTCAGAGGCCTCAACGTGCCTGCCCCCTAAGACCCTCATCATCCTGAGATCCACCTGCGAAACCATCTTGACCTGACCTCTGAGGCCATGGTGACCTCTTGATTCTTCCTTCCTGAGTCGCTGCAGGGGATCAACAAAGGTGAGGAGGAGGAAAGGGATCCAGGAGCAGTGAGGGCTGTTCCGGCACGTCCCACCCAACACATCTGAGAAACAGTGCCCACTGTGGACACAATCACAGGCAGTTGTCCAGGACATCAGAGATGAGTGGTTTGAAAAGGGCCTCCTGAGAGTCTGATGCACACCCCTCCTCCCCCTTACACACACCCTCCTGCACCTGGGGGCTCAAGTTAGAGACAGAGCAGGGCCAGGACAGACCTGGGCTGGAGTCCAGCTCTGCTACTGGCTGCATGCAAATACTTGCATATGTCTATGCCTCAGTTTCCTCATCTGGAAAATGGGGCTGTGAACAATACTACCTGCCACCAGGCTGTTCTGAGGCAACCAGGAGAGAATAGATGGGAAAGCACTTGGTTCAGCCACCAGGGAGTGGGGCTGAGCTAACAAGCACCTCACTACTGGGCCAGGCTCGGGTCAGATCTGCGACCTTCACCTGAGGGCAGCATCACTCAGGTAAGTTGCAGCAGAATTTGAGACTCAAATCCAACCTCTGTGAGTGGGGTGTTCTAAGAATACCCATCTCTAGGACATCCCTGAGGACTGAAGCCAGTACGTGTACCTCTTGTTCTTAGAACAGGAGGTTATTGTGAGAGGAAATGAGTGTCCATCCTCTGAGGGTACTGCAAGCCTCACTGAATCCGCTGGGAAGAAACCACACTGCAGGGGTCCACAGCCCCTCCTGCCCCAATGATGGGAACCCGAGTTTGCTGGGATCTAGTTGTCATGCAGGTCGGGTTGCAGGGTCAGCTCTAGGCTGTCCAGGGCGGTGGGCATGGTGGGCGGAGACCAGAGGCGAGGGATATCCCCACTGTGGGCACCCCCCGAGGAGGGCGGGTCAGCACCCATCCCCTCCCTCCATGGCCACCAGCACTTGTCTGGCCAGACCCTGGGCTGAGCCCTGGAGACCCAGAGAAGAATCAGACACCAGTCACTGCCAGAGGCAACCTGTAGTTTTGGGGTGAAGAGGGGAGGTGATAAGGTACTGTGGCCCCTGTGGAGGTTTCCCGGACCACGAGACTCCTCAGCTGAGTCTGAGATAAGCTGTTCGAATGGAAACAACAGGAAACCTTGTGCCTGGAAGCACAGGAGGCGCTGTCATTGGAGCAGGTCAAGGGCAGCAGGAGGCAGAAGGACGAGGAGGAGGCCAGGAGGTGAGGCCTGAGGCTGTATTAAGTAGACTGGTAAATTCTTATGAAGATAACTAAAAGATTGCCACCACGTCCCCACTTACCTTGCTATGGCTTCAAACTGAAAGGCGCTTGCTCGAAATGAACAAGCCGCAGACTTTGGAGTCCGGGAACCAGGTTCAGTACCGATCCTGTGGCCCCGCCTGGTGGGAGACGCTCACTCTCTCAGCCTCACCACCTTCACAGCCACAGGGGGTAACAGCCCCCTTCCTAGGGTGTGAATAAGCACGAGGGCACAGGACCAGCTCCTGGCACACAGGAGGGCTCTGTGGCAGTCATCATGATCAAAAGAAAAGGATGTGAGGGTCTGAGAAGAAAGGGTTCTGTCTGCAACGCCACCTTCTAGGCAGAAGTGGCAAATCTCAGAGTTGAATGAGGTCTAGAAATAAGGCAGTAGAAACTCAGATGAGTGAGGGACCCCAGATTAAAGAGGGACAGGGAGAGAAAATGCTAAGAAGATCCTTAGACAACATCCAATACTATTTTGTTGTTTTACATAGGGGGTAACTGCGATTCCTCGTTTGTGGAGTGATGGTGGAACTAGAGATTCAGTCACATCCTGGAGAAAATTCTGGCTCATCCACTGAGTTTTGCCCTTTTTTGGTCTCAGTGTCTCTTCTGCAAAATGAGACTGAGAATCATGATGCCCCTCATCAGCCTACCATTAGGGGCGGGTGAAGTGCTGCTTGTGAAAATCACTGGGTAGTGGGAGAGGACTGTGTCCCAGGGCAAGTATGCATGGAGATGGAGATGACGGAGGCGATGGTGGAGGTGGTGGTGGTGCTGCTGGCGGTAGTAGTGGTGTTGATAGTGGTAGTGTCAGTGGTGCTGGAGGTAGTGGTGTTCATGGTCAGGGTCGTGGCCACGATGGTTATGGAGATGGTAGTGGTGGTGTTGAAAGTGATAATGGTGATGGTGATGGAGGTGTTGTTGAAATGGTGTTGGTGGTGATGATGGTGATAGTAGTGGTTGTGGTGTTGGATGAGGTGATGCTACTTAGGTTGTAGAAGAAGTTGGTGTGCTGGTGGTGGTCATAAAGGTCTAGGTGATGGAGGAAGTGGTGGTATTTTTTTTTTTAATAGGTAACTGGAGACATTTAATGGAGCTTCCGAAGAGTGGTCTGAGCATTCAGAGGTTATTGGCAAGGCTCTTTTTTTTTTTCTTTTCTTCCCCAACAGTTTTTTTTTTAACATCTTTATTGGAGTATAATTGCTTTACAATGGTGTGTTAGTTTCTGCTTTATAACAAAGTGCATCAGCTACACATATACATATATCCAGTGGTGGTATTTTTAATGATGGTTGTGTTGGAGGTCATGGTGGTGTTGGAGATGGTTGGTGGAGTAGGTGGTGGGTGGGGTGATGGCATTTGACCTTTGCTGAGCATTCACTAGGGACCCACACACTGAACTCAATGTGCTCTATTTGAATTATCCTAATTTAATCTTGACAACCCTTTGAGGTAGGTTTTACCTCATTATCAAACTCCTTTATGGAGGAGGAAACTGAGGCTTAATGCAGTTACATCTCTTGCCCTGGATAACAGGGTTGGGAATTAGCAGAGTTAGGATGCAGCCAGACCAGCTGGTCTAGAATCCACACTCTTATCCCCTGCACTCAAGGGCAGAGGCATGAATATGGCACCAGCTAATCACAGTTTTTACTGGTCACAGTCTCCTGCTTAGAGGGGAAGATGGAGCCCAGGACCAGGGCTCAGACACCCAGTTCCAGCCCAACAGGAGACCCAAGGAACCCTGGGTCTGGGGAAGGGTAATCAAACCTGTGAGCTATAGGATCTGGTCATCAAAGTGGGTCACAGCCTCATCGTGCATGACCTGGCCCCTGAGGACAAACTCCAGGCATCTTTGGGCCAGAAGCTGGCGGAACTTGGCATTGCGGGCAGAAGGAAAGCCAGGTTACAACCCCCGAGCTGAGCCTGGCTGTGTTTGCTGGGGACACGGCTACAGCGTCTCACGGTCCTTCCTTCAAACTCCTCACCTTCATTTATTCTGCAAAAGCAGGACACTGTATATGTGTGTACATATATGCACACATACACACATATGTATGTATACATGTGTGTACATATATGTGTATATGTGTATATATGTTTAAAATTTTTTCTTTTGAAATCATTTCAAACTTATGGAAAACTTGCTAGGATTGTACAGAGCCCCGTATATCCTTTCCCCAGGTTATCTCATTGCTAACGTTTTTTACATATTTGACTCAATACTCTCCCAACTCTTTACGTACATAGCATGCTTTTTTCCCAAATCATTTGAAAGTACAAGTTAGCAACAGCATGCCTTTATCCTAATACTTCAGTATGTGTTTGGGAAGAACAACATAATTACAACTGTTATGTAATTATCAAAATCAAGAAATTTAACATTAATAACACTACTATTGAACTTTACTCAAATTTTGCCACTTGATCCACTAATGTCCTTTCTCTGGTGCAGGATTCAATCTAGGACCTTGATTGCTTTTAATGTCATTTTTCTTTATTATCCTGTAATTTACAAAAATTCATAAGCCTTTGTTTTTAATTCCTGTAATTAATAATTTTGAAGATTACAGGCTAGTTATTTTGTAGTGTTCTTCAATTTGCATTTGTCACGTGACTGGATGACAAATTTTAAAATACATGAGTGAAGGGAAGGATGGAAACACAAATAAAATCAAAGACTGTGACAGTGAGGTCACCATGCCCTTGATAGACTGCAGTTTTGATCTGATTTCTGAAGGTGCAGTATTTGTAGTTTATTCACTTGAGAAATATTGAATGACACCTACTATGTACTGTTTTAAATGAACACCTACTGCATACTGGGCACTGTGCAGGCACTGGGGATTCAGCCAAAACAAAGTAGAGAAAAAGTCTAGCTTCCAGGTCTATGCCAGTGAGATGCCTGCCCAGTTCATAGCCAAGACATGCCTTACCCTGGGGGTAGGAGAAAGACAATTGGGTTTGGGGGTGTCCATGTAAAGGAGTGAGGACCTCCCACTGGACACCCTGGAGAGTTATGCTTTGAGTCAGGATATGTGACCCAGAATCCCGCCTGTTGGGTATAAGCTCTGTGACCACGAGCTAGTTTCCTGCCCTCTCTGAACCTGGACCAGCTCTGTACAGCGGGTAAGTATTCCTACCTTACTGGCTGTTGGGAGGAGTCAATGAAGTAATGTGTAGGAAGTCCTAGCCCCGCACCTGGCAGGTGGCAGAGCCCTCAAATGGGAGGCACGTCCTCTTGGTTCCACAGGCTGCAGGTTCACATCCCCTCCAGGGCGACCTGGTAGATGCCTTGCTTCACCTTCTGAGCTTTGCTACCTTGAGCAAGTCTCTGGGCCTCTGAGCCTCACCGTCAGTGACTGTTCTGAAGGACGGTGATGCCTGGAGGGGAACAAGCTCCAGAGAGGCATCCTAGGTGCTTATGTCATGCGCGTATTCTGGACACAGCCTCTCTGAGGGGGGAGGTCACTACCACTTACAGATGTGGGACGTGCAGCTGCCAGAGGCCAGTCGCCGCCTGTGATCACACGGGCAGGTCGGGGAGAGGACCCGGTCGCAGGCTGCCCCTCCGTGCAGCAGGGCCTCTGACGCCCTGTGATGTGAAGCTAATCTGCTGCCGGCCTTTAAACCACGAGACTGTTGCACCCCCGGCTGGGTCACCAGCTCCCGTGCCCATGGGGGCCATGTAGATGCGTAAATGAAGGAAGAGGGTGTGGGCACAGGGCCACCCGGCAGTGCCCAGTGTCAGAGGTGACCCCATTCATACCAGCTGAGTGCCCAGCTGGGTTGCCAGAGCTGCAGTTTTTCATGAATAGCCAGAAGGGCACAATTAAAACACAAACCTGTCTCCTGGGCATGGGACTGACCACAAACCTGATCTAAACACACCCTGGGAACAGCCCAGCGGGGTTTAGGGCCTCCTGGTCTATGAAGGGCAGCCCTGGCCACAGGGAACACTGTCCCAGGAGTTTCCTGAAGGGTCGTCCCTGGGACACCCAGATAACTCCTCTCTCGGCTGTCCCTGTGAGGACCACCCTGGAGGGCAGCATGACCTGGCGTTTCTCTTTGTCCGGGGTGATGCCATCCCACCACAGCCGGAAAAACTCCTGCTCCACGACGATGAACCTGTGCTGCCTCTTACGGGTCAGCCCCTCCACCACTGAGGTATACACGTTGGTGACATAAGCTCCCATGCTTTCCTCGGGAGAGGGGTGACACCATCACTCCAGCCCCATGGGGGTTCCCGGAGGGCTTGGCCCCAGGAACTAAGGAGGAAATTCCAGGGTGACAAAGTGTCTGGGGGCCCCTGGCACTCACACTGCATCTGCCCAGGGCCCTGCCGTCTGTTCCCCGACTGCTCTTCCAACAAGGGAGCACCGGTGCCCACTCTGTTCCAGATGCACGGTGAGCGCTGCACTGAGAGAAGGACACATGAGGACCCCCTTTGATGGGAAGGTGCCCCCCTGAGGAGACACATGAGGAGACAGACCGTGGCACTCAAGAGACAGAGGGACGTGCCAGCCCTGCCCAGGGTCAGGCACAGCTTCCCAGAGGGGCGTGCTGGGTGGCCCTGAGGCTGCCATGGGGGGACAGCACAGTCAAGTCCAGGGGCCCCAGGGGATGAGGCACAGGGACCCAGAGGGCCTGCTTGGGCTGAAATGATGGGGATGCATGTGTCGAGAGCTGAAGCTGAGAGGAATGACCTCCCGGGTTGTTCCTGCATATCTACCTGCCTCCCCCCAGGCTGGGAGCCCCCAGGGATGGAGCCGTGACTGCTGCCCATCTGGGTCAGGCTGGCACACCATGGTGCCCAGAGATGCTTGTTAAAAGAATGCGAAGAGCACTGGGTAGGGAGTCAGCAGGCATGGCGGCTGTATCTGGTGACCTTGGGTAGTGCCGACCCTCTCTGGGCCTCAGTTTCCCCTTCTATAAACTGGGGGTGGCAAGCATGCTTCCCTACACGTCAGCAGCTCCACACGCAGGTGGGTGGCCACCCACAGAGGCTGCCCAGTGCACCCAGGACCAGACTTAACACTCAGCCTCAAGGCCTCTTGCTGTCCCCTCCCCTTTATAATGAGCTACTCACTTATTAACGTCTCGTGTAAAGTATTTTATACATCAACACAGAGAGAGTTCTTCATTTATTTACTTCATTCCTCCTTCCATAAAAGAGCTTGAGGAAGCCTTGGTAATAATTTACAATCAACTGCCCCAGAAACTGAAGGAAATCAGTCTTTCCCTCTTTTTCTTCCTGCCATTGTTCATTCATTCATTCTTTCGTTCATTCAACAAATATTCATGGAGCCTCTACTCTGTCCCTCCGTGGGTTGAGAATATGTCCGTAGACACAGTGGATGAAGCCCCTGCCCAGTGGAGCCGGTGCTCTAGTGGGGGAAACAGACATCCCACAAGCTGGTAAGTAAAACGGACTGAAGGGAGTAGGGGGAACGTGTATAGGGGAGTACGTAGGGGTGCCAGGAAGGCCTCACAAAGACGGTACTTTTAAAGGAACAACCAGGAGGAAGAGAGGGACTGAGTCCCACAGGCATCTGGGAGGAAAGCCTTTGGGGCAGAGGGAACAGCCAGTGCAAATGCTCTGAGGACCCCACCTGCCTACAGAAGTGGACATCAGGGTGCAGAGAGGGTCCCCGGATCAGGCCTGTGGCCACGTCCTTAGGCCCATGCACACTTCTGATCTCTGCTGCCTTTAATTTTCCCTGGCACAGGTGGGGAAACTAAACATCAGAGACAGAAAGTGACCACCCCAAGGTCTGCAACACAGCCGGTCCATAGCAGAGGCAGAACCAGAACCCAGGCTGACTATCCCCAATGGTGCAGACCCAGGACACAAACTCACACTGGAATCCAGCAAGAAAAAGGAAGCTGTAGCTTCAAGAGGTGTGCAGGGATCACTCAGGGCACCTACCTCCACCCTGTGGAGCCAGCCCACGTCCATGTGGCCGTGGGGCACCACGAAGACCCTGATTTGGGGTGTGGGCAGAGCCCCCTGGGGCCACAGCAGCACCAGCTGGATGAACAGAGGCAGCCAGCTGAGCGACTCCATCCCCCCAGCCAGCAGGCAGGGGCTGGAGGACTTCAGTCTGCCTACAGGGCCTGGCCTCTAGGGAGCCGACTGGGCCACCACCGCTTGGGGGAGGGAGTGGGAAGGAAAACAGGAGGAGTGACACTCACATAGATGCTGTCACCTGGGCAGTGCAGGCCGGTGGCGCTTGCCCACTGCCTTTCAGAACTGTGCTCCCATCTGCAGTGTCCTGGCCATCCATGTCCACCTTTAGCCAAATCCCAAATACCATCTCCCCATGGAAGCCTGCCAGATTCCCTCTGGCCGGGAATGGCTCTCCTCACCCCAATGGTCTCACCCCTGCCTTAGACCTCTCCCAGTTTTTCCTACTGGGTATCGTGCCCATCGCCACCCCACCCCTCTGGACTGGCTCCTCAACTCAGAGGCTGCCCTGCAAAACTCAACACTTAGTGTGGGGTGTGCCACCACCAGGAAGCCTGCCCTGATAAATTCTCCCCCACAAGAAACCCCCAGTCTGGGCCATGCAACAGGGATTGTTGTCTCCCTTTCAAGGAGGAAAGCTGGCTTTCACAAATAGTACCTGATTTACCCAAGGTCACAAAGCTATTGGAGGAGCAAGACGGCCTGAAACTTTCAGAATTAGATCTGGGCCACTGATAGTGACCTTGGCAAGATGCCTAACCTCTCTGGGTCTCAGCAGCCCATCAGTAAAATGCGAGGGCCATAGGGGAGCCAGGGATCAGTGAGAGAATGCACATGAGATGACAACCTCAGTGTCTCCTTCCTGGAGGGTGTCTGGTCACCGTGGTGCAGCCTGGAGGGGCCAGAGTGTTGCCTGACATTATCTCTGTGCCCCGTGACCCAGGAACAGGGGATCTGTGGTGTAGGCTCTCTGCCTGAGATCCAAATGCCTGACTGGCACTTTCTATCGTGGCCAGAGCTGTGACTCACTCCCCTTCTGGCCACCTTGTCCACTCATTCAGCAAATACAGCTGGAGAATATGATCTCCAAGCAAGTCTCCACCTTCTCTGTCCCATGCCTGTCCCTGGGACCCACCTTGACATGACTTGACCTTGATGTTCCTCCCATTGAGAACAGGGTCTATGTCTTCTCCCTTTGTAGCTGGTGGGCTTGTGACTCACTAGTAACCAACAGAATGTAGAAAAAATGTCCTGTGTGATTGGAGGCTGTCAGAAATGGCAAGGCAGACTTTGCCTTGGTCACTGGAGTGCTCACATGTGGAGCTCAGAGCCTCCAGGCTGTGAGGAAGCCCAAACCAGGCCACGTGGGAAGGAGACATGGAGAAGCCCTGAGAGCGCTTCAAGGGAGAGAGGCATGCCAGCCCCAGCTGCTCCAGCTCCTGCCGTCCCAGCTCCAGCCCCACCTGACTGCACCCACATGGAGACCTCATGCCACGTAACGTAGGTGTCCGTTCTTGTCCTTTCCTCCAGGTCTTTGCATTAGCTGTTCTTGCTGTATCTCTCCTCGGGGTTGTATCTGACACTCATAACCCCCGCCCTCCCACCTACTGCCCATTCCATGCCTTTCAACTCCGACGAGCATCTGTGCTGAACATGATGGCTGACCTGGTGGGGTACCCAGAGCCTCATTCCTGAGGGCCCTGACCCCTGGCCAGCATGCCTTCCTGAGCCACAGTACTCACCTGTCCATTCAGATCAGGATAAGAAGTCCAGAGATGCCCACATGAGCTCCAAACCGAGTCTTCTCTGCCTCCCTGTGTTCAGCCCACTGGACCTACTTCCTCCCATGGTCTGGGTCAGTGATCTTTTCTAGATGCTGACTCTTCCAGTTGTCTGCTGATCTCATGGCACCAGTAGCCCAAAGTGACCAGGATAAGCAATAGCTCATTACCTGGTGGAAGTATCCCCCCTTTGGATGCCCAAACCTCTGAACCTGCAGAGTCCAGACTTGTGTATATGAGACTCCAAATCCCAAGTAGGTCACTGGGAGTGATGATAAATGAGGTCCCTCCTTTTCCCATCTCACATATTTTACCCACTGGGTACATCATGCATTGGCCATTGATTTGGGGTGTATATGCCTCCAAGAGGACGGTCCCCCAATGTCACAGGTGTCATGTCCAAGCCCCCTGCTCAAATGAGCCTTCCGCTGGCTGTTCCATTCCTCTCTCAGGCCAGCAGCTTCTGGTTGTTGGGTTCACAATAGGAGGAGCAGACCCCATGGTCACGTGCCCACTGTCACACCTCCTTACTAAAGTGAATGCCTTGGCCTGGTGTCATTATGTCCTCTCCTGGAGTACTCACTCTGGAGGAACCAGCAGCCACATCAGGGGACATTCAGGCACCCCGTGGAGAGGCCACGTAGAGAGCAGCTGAGGCGTCCTCCTCACAGCCTGCACTAACTCGCCAGACACATGCAGGCACCTGGCCTCTCCTTTCTGCATCATATGACTTCCAGCGCCACCAGGGAGCCCCCTTCTGTAATGGCATCGCTCCCATCAACCCCGTCCTACAGGGACAGCCCCAGCTCTGAGCTTGTTGTTGATGCCGGTGCTTGGTAAATGGAGTGTCCTCTGGGCCTCCTGACCTCACCTACTACCTTCACTCCAGCCCATTCCTACTCCTCTGCATCTTTAATCCCTTCCCCCTCCATCTGCCATGGTAGAGCTGGCATCTCTTCTTCACTCAGTGTGGACCAACACTGTCCAACTTTAGAGCTTCTCTGCAGCCCATTAGTCTATCTCCTGATGCGAAATCCTTTGTAACTGGCGTTTACTCTACTTCAGCTGTCCTAACAGGGCACCACAGATGGGGCTTAAAGAGCAGACATGTATTTTCTCATAGTTCTGGAGGCGAAGTCCCCTGGGGAGGGGAGGAGAGAGGGCAGCTTCAGTGACAACCTCCGAGGCTCGCTGTCTGTCCCTAGGAGGTGGCGTTTCCCTGTGGGGACAGGCTAGAGCACAGGAGCAGATTTTTCTAGAACAGGCTTACCATGCCCAGCCTGAACACGCTACTTGAAGTTCTAGGTTCCGTGACCTTGGTTACTGGCAAAAAATTGTTGTCAAGCAAAAGGGCCAGTGCCGCACGTTTTGGCTGCTCCAATGAGATGCACCACAAACGCCACATTGAACCCGAGCACTGTGAGAAGAACACAGGGTACTGGCACCTCTCCCTCAGCAATGCCAACTTCTCACCAGTGTCACATGTGGGCGCGTGGCATGTGACCTTTTCTTGCTCTGGGCCATAGCTGCACGTGAGAGTGTGAAGCATGACTTGTTCTGGGTATCCTAGAGAAAGAACAGCCTGACCCTGCTTTGCGGTGTGTGGGAGTTTGTAAGATGGACACACTGGCACTATTTCTATTTACTCTTTGTGACATCAGAGTTCTCTGTCCTCTAGGGCAAGTGACCAGCCTGGGGGCTCAGGCTTGCCTTGATGGGCAGACTGCCTGGGGCTGCCCCCAGTGCCAAGAACGTCCCCACAGCAACATGGACCCCGGCATCCTCTTGCTTCCAACCTTCCATAGCTCCCACTGTCTGCCCTCCAGGTGGCTGACCCTCAGCCTGCATCTCAGAGCCTTCAGGACTTGTCCCACCTGCCTTTCTGGCCTCACTTCCTACACCCTCTTCTGCTCCATTCCATCCAGAAGACGCTGGCCAGCCCCCTGCCCAAAGTCCTCATGACCCTTGCCCTCTGCTGTGTCCTGGCTGCTGTTTCTCCTCCACCTGGAAGGAGCCACTTCCTCCTGGCACCACCGCTGCAGGGTCAGATCCTCCCTACAGGTCAAGCCCTTCGTGACCTCAGGCACTTTGCACGTGCTGTTCCCTCTAATGGGAAGCACCTTCCTCCACTTTCTGTTGGGCAGGCTGCTATTCCTCCATTATGTCTTCCCCCCTCTGAGAGGCCTTCCATGGACCTCCCACCCCCTCCCCCATAGCATTTACTGATGAACATAATTGTATATTAATCTGTGTGGTTGGCTAACACCCTCCTCACCCACCAGACAGGCTTCATGACGCTCTACTTTGTTCTCTGCTATATCAGCACCTGGGACAGAGCAGGAGCTCTTTATCTTCTGTGTGGAAAGAACACAAGCGTGTAACTGTTATGGACATGCCTGTCTCCTTCTACCCTGGGCGACATGGGTGATATCCACGGTGCAGCCTATAAAGCTCAGCTCAGCAACTCATCCCAACTCCACCTCTACATGCTGTGTGAGCAAGTCCGTTAACCCTGGAGCAGGGCAACACGAAACTCCTGGCAGCCTGACTCAGAGCCCCGGGCTTCGGATCTGTACAAAGGGGAGACGTAGGTCCGTCCACAGGGTGGCTTGGAAATTAAGCCACTGGGGATGTAAGGTGGCCGCCCAATGCCTGACCACAGACAGCACTCTGCTCATACACAACAGGTCCGCCCCAACCCAGGCTGCAAGTCTGCCCTGGGTCCTGTTCTCAAGTTTTTACCAGTAAAGAACCACTGAACCCTGACTCTGTGCCAGGCTCTGTGCTGGGAGGTGAGAGAACATGAGATAACCTGCCCCCAGGAAAGCCTTGCTAGGCAGACAGGCCTTGGCCATGGTGGGCTCTGCCCACAGGAAAAGCTGCTCTGGTGGTTTGGGGGCTCCTGGAGAACCCGGGAGGCCTTCCTGGAGGAGGGGTGAGGGGACACGGCGCTGGGGAGTTGGCTGGCAGCCAGTAGTCCTGGGCCATGGTGGGGAAGGAGAGCCAGGGCAAGGCCATGAGCTTGCAGGCTCTTTCTGCTTCTCCAACCTCTCGTTTCACAGCTCAAGCTGGCTCCTCTCCTTGGCCATCTCCCCTCCCCTCTGTTCCTGGGGCTGGGGGGAGGGGCAGGCTGGTTATTCACGTCCATCCACCCCTGCACTTCAGGAACACCAGCTTCCTGAGGGGGGATCTTGTGTCCATATTAAGCAAGGCGGCTGGGACCAGGAGAGGTTCAGTTCTTCCTCAGTCTGTCAGGATAACACCTGGGGGCACCTCTCTTCTCCCTCCTTGGTAATGGCTTCCAGGGCCCTGCCCCACCCTATAGGGCATCCATGGGGGCTGGGGGAGGGCAGTCATCCCTGCCACTATCAGGGGGCAGGTTGGGGAAAGAGGAGACAGAAAAGTGTCTCAGGGCAGCGTCAAACAGTCCAGAGTTTGAGATCCTTCCTCTTTCACAGCCTTGGTATCTCCTGTTTAAAAGGGCCTCGTACAAAGGCAGGTGACCCCAGTACGGTAACTGGATGCAGAGGACACAGCAGCGTGGTGTCCACACCCTGCAGCCCGAGAGCTTTCTCCCTGCTCTGAGCCCTGCACTCCACACCCCTCAAGCAAACACTTCACCCGGCTCCAGCATCCTTGGCCATACCTCCTACTCTGTGCTTGCATCCTGCACCCAGCATCTCATGACCGCGCACTGGGCAGTGCCACCCCCATCTGGGCGGGGAGCCAGAACCCGGGAGAGAGAGGACGAGGAGGAAGGGGAGGGGCAGGGGAAGGAAAATGACGAGGCAGGAGGGAAGAGCAGCGCTGGTCCAGGTTGGGGCACAGGGCGGGGTCGCCTCCGCTGGGTTAAGAAATACCCAGGTCCCTCCAGAGCCCCTGCTCTCCAGGTCATGACGCAACCCCACAGAACAGGCGTGGATCCTGCTGGCTGTGGAACCTGAGCACGCCTTCCACCTCTCTGAGCCACAGTCTCTGAGAGCAGGCTGGGGAGCCCACCTCTCTGCGTGGCATAATGTGCAGCCTAACGAGTTTAATGAGCGCAGGTGGGTCCCCCAACCAGCTTGTCTCCGGGGCCCCTGCAGAAGCCAGCACTGCGGGGGAGAAGAGTCCACCCCACTCCTGATCCTGTTTGGAGAAGCTTTGCTGGCAAGTGAGAGCCCCATGGCAATGCCAGGCCCAGAGGGGGCAAATGAGTGTCCCAGGGACGAAAGGGTGACTGGACGTGCCCCAGAGGCCAATAGGGCCATAATCACAGGTGTGGCCTCTTTGCTCAGGTTCCCCTGGGCCAAGGGCCTCTGTGCAGCCAGAGCCACCGACAGGTGTCTTTCTAGCTGGAAAAGGAGCAGCAAATGGCCATACCTACCTCCTGGACTGAGTCCTGGCTTCACCCTGACTGGCCCCCTGGCCATAGGCAAGTCACTCTTGTCCCCAGATTTTCTCTGTACGTTGGGGTGGCCTTGCCTGGCTGGCAGGTCATGCAGAGGTGGATGGAAATACCTGCCAGGCACATGTTAGGCGCCCAGGCCTTCGTTTCTGCTTCCCCTTCCTTCCTCTCCTCCAGGGGCCTAGTGAGGTGTGTGACCCAAATCACAGAAGGTGCTTGGGCAGGGCACACCGGGGGGTGGGGAGGCGACCTCGTCACTGTGACAAGCACACCTGGCCCCGTGTGTTCCAAGTACCGGCAACACCCACCCATTCGGTCCTAACCGCAGCCTGCCAGGAAGCACCACCGCCTCCCCATTTCCAGATACCTGTGTACCAGGCACAGAGAAGTTAAGTAGCTGTCAGAGGCCACACAGCTGTCAGTGGCAGAGCTCCTGAGTCTCCATCCTTCTCAGGCAGCCTTCCATCTGCCTCAGTTTGCTCTGGGCCAGGCAAACTGTTCTGCGAGGCCAGCACGTGGTGGTGAGAGGTCAGTGCAGGGAAGGCTCCCCGTGGACCTCAGGCAAGCCCCTTAGGCTGGTTCTCGGAGCCCAGAACTAACCAGCCACCTCTGCATGCCCATGGTCCCTTCCAGCCTCAGTGTCCCCACCGGGTCCCACCCTGTCCTGTCTGCTGCTCACACTACAATCCCTGCTGTTCCCTGAACACATCCGTCTGTTTCCAAATTTCCCATTTTATAGGGACATGATTCATATTAGGTTAGGACTCCCCTTAATGACCTCATTTCAACTGGATTATCTTGGTAAAGACCCTCTCTCCAAACAAGGTCCCATTCTTAGGATGAGGGTGTATGACATTGATAAAGGGATTTGGGTGAACACAGTTCAATCCATAATCCTCACCCTCATAATTACTCCTGGAAGGTTTTTGCTTCCTGTCTTCTGAGTGCAGTGTGCTTGCCTGCTTTGGTGCCACAGTTCTGGGCTGGAAGCTGAAGAAGCACCAGAGCTGGTGGTTTAACTCACTCCAAGGCCAAAGGCCTGGGAATTGCCAGGTAATTGTGTAAGTTCCGATCTGAGTCCAAAAGCCTGAGAAGCAGGAACAGGGATGCCGGAGGGCAGGAGAGGACAGAGAGCTCCAGGGGACAGAGAATTCGCCCTCCCCCACTTTTTGTTCTATTGGACCCTCAACAGATTGCATGATGCCCACCCACACTGGGAGGGCATCTACTGCCCTGACTTTTCTGATTCAAATTCTAATCTCATCAGAAACTCCAGGCAGGAATGGGTGGATACACATAAACTTACAGAATATCAGCCTAGAAAATTAGACCTTGGACTCTACCAGCTGATTCTAAGGAACTGTTTTTTTTTTTAATTTAATTTTATTTATTTATTTATTTATTTTTGGCTGTGTTGGGTCTTCGTTTCTGTGCGAGGGCTTCCTCTAGTTGTGGCAAGTGGGGGCCACTCTTCATCGCGATGCGCGGGCCTCTCACTATCGCGGTCTCTCTTGTGGCGGAGCACAGGCTCCAGACGCGCAGGCTCAGTAGTTGTGGCTCACGGGCCTAGTTGCTCCGCGTCATGTGGGATCTTCCCAGACCAGGGCTCGAACCCGTGTCCCCTGCATTGGCAGGCAGATTCTCAACCACTGCGCCACCAGGGAAGCCCCTAAGGAACTGTTTTTATTTTGTCAGATATGATAATGGCATCGTGTGTGTAAGAAAGACACATGCTGAAGTGAAGGGGAGATTTCAATTAAAACCCTCCAGTCTAGGGAAAACAACAAGAGGAAGAAGGGAAGGATGAAGCTGGTGCGGCAAAATCTTGATAATTTTTGAATCTGAGTGATGCCATGGCTGGGTATGAGCAAGTATTTTCATAATCCAATGTCTGGGTCCCCTACCCAGGTTCTCAGATGAAGTGAGTCCTTGCGAACATTTGGAGTGACGGCCTACCTGTGGTGGAGACCATTGTTATGCCCTCCTCCCATCTCTCCTTCTCCCCGTTCCTACGCCAACCTACCCTTTTCCAGGAGGGTGCTGATGAGCTTGAGAACCCCTGTCATGTCCTGCTCTTTCTCATCACGGCCACCGGAGGGCCCGGGGGTCTGAAGCAGCTGCTGTTCTTGATCCTGAAATTATGACCCCAGGTGGAGCTCCTTAAGGTTCCATGAGTCTTGGGGGCTGCAGCCATGTTAGCTGTTCCTTTGAAAGACTTGCATATTTAGGTCCTACAAACATATGACTTTAGCTTCCCACACTTTGACCCTTGACCTTTGCACCTTTGAGGTTACAAATGAAAGGGACCTTGTAAATCCACAGTGATTACCATGGCTGCCTCCACCTCTGGGGACCCTCAATGACCCCACCTCCTTCTTGGCTGTTCCTGGTTCCTTACCTCACTGGATTCTCAGTCAACATCTGAGGCAGGTACGTGGGACAGGCAGAGCCCAAGTCGCATGCCTGCGCCAAAGCAGTACCGGGAAAGAGAATGTCTAGCATTTTCTACTCCATTTGTACAGTGGGAAGAGAGCTTGGCTTCATAAGATGGAGGATTTCCCGAAAAAAGAGTGTTAGATGTTGGTCATTCACAAGAGTGACAACCATCTCCTCTACCCATAGGAGGTAGAGGAGAATAGATGCCTCAAGAGGCTGAGATAGTGCCGGGGGCAGGGCTGCCACGGGGACTTTGTTAATTGCTGACTCTGAGTTGTGATGGTCATTCTCTGGCCTCGTGGAATCCTCGCAGCAATCCTGGGAGGCAGGAATCGTCCCCTTTTCACACATGAGGAAACTGAGGCAATGCATCTGTAGGGTATGAGCTGGAGGCAGAGGCACAGGCCAGGGTGCATGGCAAATATTTTCTGATACACATCAGCATCAATCAGAGTTCTCGCCAGGAAACGTCAACAACCTCATGGCTTTTTGTCTTTGAAGACCCTGGCTCTTCGTCTTCCCCAAACACTGTTTCAGGGTTACTGTGATCTGCATCTCCCTAATTGCAATTCTTAAGACCACAAATAACTTTCTTATTTGCAGCCGCCTGCATTAATTTTCTTAGTTGATATGAGAAGGGGAGAGGAAAGGGTGCAAGGAAGATGGGGATGGCAGGAGACGGGAGAGAGGCAGGAAGGACACCAGAGGACTGGCCCAGCATGAGCTGTTGAGCAGTGTGAGGCCCTCTCAGTGGGTGTTGCTAAAATGGCCCTTGGACCCCATCCCCCGCTGACGGCAGCCTTCTGGGGTCTTCCCAGCTCACACTGAGTTGGAGCCAAAGTCCTTCCAATGACTGACAGGACTCTTCATGTTCCATAGAGCATAACTGGGCCCCTCTGCCTCAGGACCTTTGCACTGGCAAGGCCTCTCCCTAGATTCCCACTGTCCCAATATGTCTCCACAGGGCTCACTCCTGATGTCCCTCAGGAGCCTTCCCTGACCCACTAATTCATAGCCCAGGGTGCCACCATCTAGAGCTCCCACTCCCTTTCCAGATCTGTATTCTCTGCCACCCCATCACCATCCAATCTGTAATCTGTTTCATGGATTTATTCTGTTTATTGTCTAGGTCCCCCAGTCAGACAGAATCTCCAGGAGGCAGGGGTCCCAGTCGTCTTGCTCACTGCCGCAATCGCCATTTTGGGCACGGTGATGGCCACGGGGAGATCTCTAAACTGTGTATCAAATGAGTAAATGAGGGCTCTCAGTTTACAACTCAGCTGCCACGTCAAGTGAGACCATGCCCCAAAGGCAGCAGAGAGGGGAGACATGGCCCAGGATGGGGTCAGGCCAGCCAACCAGACTGCTGGTCTTTCTGAGGCTGGGCGGGAGGAGGAGACTTCCAGGTGGGACCCACAGGAAGAGGGCAGGAGGTGGGCCTGAGAAGGAAGGTGAGGCAGGGAGGAGAGTTTGTTCACACACTCAGGGGGCTCATTATCCTGCTGTCAGATTGAAGCAGGTCTGCTGTGTCCAGAAACTGAGACTACCGGCCCTGGTCCCTGAGCATGGAGTCTGCTGTTTAATGGGTACAGAGTTTCTTTTTTGCATGATAAAATGTTCCAGAAATGGGTACAGAAGGTTGCACAACATTGTGAATGTATTTAATGTCACTGGATTGTTCACTTAAAAAGTTAAAATAAGTTTCATGTCATATATTTTACCACAATTAAAAGAAGACATTTCCACATCCATCATCCAATTGAATACTCCCAAGGGCCCAGGGAGTGGGCAGCCATGACCACACTTTACAGAGAGGACACTGAAGCAGACAGAGGCGAAACAGCTCGAACCAAGTCTCACCATGGGGACATCAGATTTGGGAATTCATCCCAAGTTTCCCTGCTACTGAAAGGAGGGTGATCATCAATCAGATGCATTACACCTGTCATCTACCCTCACCGTCAATCTCACTTTAATTTTCGCTGCAAAAGACTTGCATATCCTCCAAATGTTAGACTATATAGTAAGATGTTTGCCTAAGTAGTTTTTCAGGAACTTGAAGTCAGCTGGGTCCAGTGAATGCTCCAGCCAATTAAGACTGGTTATGACCATCAACCCCTTACCTGGGCATGTGAGAGTGTCCAGTCAATGACTTTTGACATCAGGGGGGCTAAATTTCCACCTTTACAGCATGCTAACCCTGCCAGTTTCTGAACATGAAGAACCTGTAGCTTAGCTGCACCTGCCCAGAATGACAAAGACCTCATCTGTTTCTTATTTCTGATCACCATTCCCCATGCTCCCCACTGGTCAGACCACCCTGCTTCTTTATCCCATAAATACGCTGAGCCCCTGCCTTCAGGGAGGTGGATTAGAGATTTGTTTTCCATCTCCTCCCTTAGTTGCATCATGAATAAACCCTTTCTCTGCTCCAAACCTCGATGCCTCAGCATTTGGCTTGTTCTGCGTTGGGTGACCTAACCTGTTTCTGTAACACTCCCAACTCTTCTCCCATCATGTCTGCTCTCTGGGGTAGAGATACCTGCATTGAGAGGTCCTGTTACTGAACCAAACTTGGGTCTGCTCGCCTGATGAACAGAAAAGCCAATCTACTAGGTACATGTAAAAGTATGAAATTAGAACACTCCCTAACACCATACACAAAAATAAACTCAAAATGGATTAAAGACCTAAATGTAAGGCCAGACACTATCAAACTCTTAGAGGAAAACATAGGCAGAACACTCTATGACATAAATCACAGCAAGATCCTTTTCGACCCACATCCTAGAGAAATGGAAATAAAAACAAAAATAAACAAATGGGACCTAATGAAACTTAAAAGCTTTTGCACAGCAAAGGAAACCATAAACAAGACCAAAAGACAACCCTCAGAATGGGAGAAAATATTTGCAAATGAAGCAACTGACAAAGGATTAATCTCCAAAATTTACAAGCAGCTCATGCAGCTCAATAACAAAAAAACAAACAACCCAAACCAAAAATGGGCAGAAGACCTAAATAGACATTTCTCCAAGCAAGATATACAGATTGCCAACAAACACATGAAAGAATGCTCAACATCATTAATCATTAGAGAAATGCAAATCAAAACTACAATGAGATATCATCTCGCACCGGTCAGAATGGCCATCATCAAAAAATCTAGAAACAATAAATGCTGGAGAGGGTGTGGAGAAAAGGGAACCCTCTTGCACTGTTGGTGGGAATGTAAATTGATACAGCCACTATGGAGAACAGTATGGAGGTTCCTTAAAAAATTAAAAATAGAACTACCATATGACCCAGCAATCCCACTACTGGGCATATACCCTGAGAAAACCATAATTCAGAAAGAGTCATGTACCAAAATGTTCATTGCAGCTCTGTTTACAATAGCCAGGACATGGAAGCAACCTAAGTGTCCATCATCAGATGAATGGATAAAGAAGATGTGGCACATATATACAATGGAATATTACTCAGCCATAAAAAGAAATGAAATTGAGTTATTTGTAGTGAGGTGGATGGAGTTAAAGTCTGTCATACAGAGTGAAGTAAGTCAGAAAGAGAAAAACAAATACAGTATGCTAACACATATATATGGAATCTAAGGGGGAAAAAAAAGGTCATGAAGAACCTAGTGGCAAGACGGGAATAAAGACACAGACCTACTAGGGAATGGACTTGAGGATAAGGGGAGGGGGAAGGGTAAGCTGTGACAAAGTGAGAGAGTGGCATGGACATATATACACTACCAAACGTAAAATAGATAGCTAGTGGGAAGCAACCACATAGCACAGGGAGATCAGCTCTGTGCTTTGTGACCACCTAGAGGGGTGGGATAGGGAGGGTGGGAGGGAGGGAGATGCAAGAGGGAAGAGATATGGGGACATACGTATATGTATAACTGATTCACTTTGTTATAAAGCAGAAACTAACACACCATTGTAAAGCAATTATACTCCAATAAAGATGTTTTAAAAAAAAAGAAAATAAATATAAAATATTGGCTGTATATTTATATCTAAAAAAAAAAACACTAAACAACCACAGCAGGCTCTGCCTGTCCTGCCTACGAAGTGCCAGGCCTGGTGGGAGCCACTGCCCTCTTTATTTCCTTTAATCCTCACAACAACCCTATGACATGGTAAATGGGCTGTCCCCCATGGGGGGTGGCCGGGTCCCCCAGAGGGGAACAGCCGGGGAGGGGTGCTGTCCCCCGTGGGGACATGTGTGTGCATTGTGTGTGTTCATAAATTTTTGCTGAACCATTTGAGAGTAAGTTGCAGACAACTTAGCATTTTACCTCTTTAATGTGTATTTCCTTTAAAATAAAATGTTAAGGCATTCTCTTACATAACTACAATGCAATGATCAAATCAAGAAATTGACACTGTTCTGTTATCTAATCTACAGATCTTATTCCAATTTTGTCAATCATTCCCCTTATGTCCTTTATAGTTCTTTTTTGTTTTAAACTTGATATAGGGTCCAGGTTGCATTTAGTCATCATGTTTCTCTAGTGTCCTTTAAACTGGAACAGTCCTTTTTGGCTTTCATGACCTTGATTTTTTTGAAGAACACAGGACATTTACTTTACAGAATGTCTCTCCATTTAAGTTTGCCTGATATTTCCTCAAGATGGCAGGAATACCTCCAAAGTGCTGTTGGGATCATCCCAGAGAATCATGTAGGAGGCACTTGATACCTTTTTGTCCTATTACTAGTGGTATTAACTTTGACCACTTGGAGAGTGGTATTGACAGGTTTCTCCACTGTAGTTACTACTTTGCATGTTCTAATTAGTCTGTCTCTGGATGAGAGATACCTTGAGACTATGTAAATATCTTATCTCCCATCAAATTCTCACCCACTAGTTTTAACATCCATTGATGGTTCTTGCCTGAAACCATTGTTGCCATGGTGGTTACAAAATGTTTTTTTTTTCTAATTCCATTATTCCCTCTGCGCTTATTAGTTGGCATTCCAATGTTAAGGAAGAATTTATTTGTGTGTTTATTCATATATTTATATCAGTATAGAGTCATGGATTCCTAGTTTACTCCAGGGTTTATTAATCATTACTATTTCATTATTTATTTTGATGCTCAATTGTCCCAAACGTGGCCAGTGAGAGGGCCTCCTGACTAGCTCCTCTTCCTTTGACATGTCCACACTGTTCTCTGAGCCCTTCTTTACGGCACAGCAAGATCTCATCTTGTAGTACTTTCCCCACCCCACCCCTGGAATCAGCACGGCTCTGTTTTGAGGGAGCTACTGCCGTTGTACATATTTTATAGGTGAGACACAGAAGCTCAAGAAGCTGGATAGGTGGTTACAGGTATCAGGAGAACGAAGGCAATTCAGCAACATTTTGCCACCAGACAATACCTCAAGGGAACAGCTATTACAATAATGACTGGGCTGCCGTGGTGATTTGGGGAAACCGACTTAACTCCCATTTGGGATGAGGGACTGATCATCCACCCTGGAGGACCGCCTAGCATGAGAACTCTACTTGCCAACCTCTTCCTTGACAAAGCAACAGAGGAAAGAGAAGGTGGCTTCAGCAGACCATACAGCATCTGCTAGAAAACCAAACACGAGAGCTGTGAGAGATGGGTCTGCACCCGGCTGCTCCGAGCTTTTCTGCCATTTGAAGCTTGTGCTGGGAGCCAGCTGTGACCAGAGGAATAGCTCCAGCCATCCAGGTAAGTTGGATGGCAGCTGTGCCCACATCACTTGCTCCTGCATGGATTAGCACAGAGTCTCCAGGCTGAACAATTCCTGTGACAGAAAGTACAGGAACCATTTTCTTTACTTTGCAACTGCTACACTTTCTCCACATAGGCTTATTCTACCATGATCACCTGGCCCTGGGACCACCAAATGTCAAATCTCTGGCTGTTTTAAGAGAACATATTGACTTTTTGTCTTATTGCCTCTGGTCAAAGTGGGAAACAACTTTTGGAAACAGTTATTAGCAGCCACATTCATAATCTCTGTTTTACCTATGAAATAATACCAAAACATATCTCTGACCTATACCTGAATGAGTAAGAATAACCACCATTCCTACTGTCACCACTTGAAGCCAGCCCCTCTTCAGTCTGAAACTGGCCTCCAGCTAGTCTCACAAATCCAGGCACTACACCCAGCCACCAGGCTCCTCCTGAAATGGAGATTTCATTATGGCACTTTCTCCTCAAAATGTCAACTGGTTCTTGATTGGCTTTTGTGTCAAGTCCAGATAGCCTGCCATTCAAGGCCACCACAATCTAGTCCCAGTCTCATCTTTCACAAATTATAATTGTTATCCTTCACTTCTGAGTGAAGCAGCCGATCTCAGCTTGACTCTCTTAGGCCACCTTGGTATGCCATCTGTCCATCACAGCTCTACTACCCTTCAAGTCCTTCTATTCCAGAAAGCCTTCTCTGACCACCTTTGCCCACACCAACTTTTCCCATCTTGAGCTTCTGTTGTAGTTAGAGACAGGGCCACCCTTCCAAACACTATGGTTGTCTCTCCAGTTAGGCTGAGTTCCCCACAGCCAGGGACCCTCATGTAAGCTCTTGGCTGGCCTCAGTGGGATTGGGGAGGAATTAAAGAGTTGATTGAATGGCTCCTTCTGCTGCACTAGGGCTCCCAGAAAGAGGCTTAGCATGACTGAGAAGCTGGGACTACTGCTGGGCTTACGGTGTGACGACGCTCACAGGTCTTCTATCCAGCGCTTTCCAGGTTTTCTATCTGCTAACCATGATTTTCAGCCTCAGTATTGCTACATAGTATGAGGGCCTGATACTACTGGTGGTACAGTAGGCTGAGGTGCTGGAGTTGGGTGTGGCTCAGTGGCCAGATCAAAGCTGCCTTGCAGGACTGCTGGGTTTTGAGGTGGCTGAGTCATGAAGAAATTGAACCATGCTGTATGGAGTGAGCATAGGGTGGGGTGGGGTGGCCTTCACCCAAGAGATATAACAGCTGGAAGGCGGTGAGCCAGGCCTCTGGGATGGCTGCAGCCTGGGGCATGGTCAGTCCTGCCGGGATGGGCATGAGGAGCCCTCCAGGGACAGGGACCTACTGAGCTTGGCCCCCACTAGGCAACAGAACCATGGCGGGGTCCCCGATCTTCAGTGTCCCTGGCAGCCAGGCCCCAGCTCTGCCACGTGTCCGGATGCCTCGAGTCCCAAAATGTTGCTGGCTCCTGGGGGAGGGGCATACTGGCCTTGTCTCTGCAGAGAAAGAGTGCACTAAGTAGTAAGCATGATCAGAAGTCTGTGTGTCACCATCCCTGGCCCTCTTCCCATAGCCCCTTTCTTTTTCAAGACAAAGTTCAGGGTAAATTTAGGTTTTTTAATTCAAGAAAAAAGAGAGGAGAGGTAATTTGTTTCATGCAAATAAGAGACTGTAGGTCCCATAATCAGTGGACGTCTAACTGGTAGAGTCCTTAGCTATTTCTCTCATCTAAACCCCTTGTTTTACAAATGAAGAAACTGAGACTTGGGCAGGGAAATGCCTTGTCCAAGGTGGCAAAGCAAATTAATAGCAAGACTGGAAATAAAACCGTGGACTCCTTTTGTGTTTTTTTGTTGTTCTTTTGAATTTTGTTTCGTTTATGTTTTTTTATACAGCAGTTCCTTGTTGGTTGTCTATTTTATACATATTGGTGTGTGTGTGTTGGTCCCGGTCTCCCATTTCATCACACCACCACCCACCCACCACCCCTCCCCCGCTTCCCCCCTTGGCGTCCATGCGTTTGTTCTCTACATCTGTGTCTCTATTTCTGCCCTGCAAACCAAACTGTCGACTCCTTAATGATAGTTCTCATATATCAAGTGCCAGGCTCTGTACTCACTCATCACAGTCCTCAGAAGCCTCCAACCAGACGCTTGAGACCAGAGGGACTGAACCAGGAGTGTGCATCTGAACCATTTGAGGAGCTTTTTCAAAATACACATGCCTGGGTCCTGGTCCTATTTATTTTGAATAAGTGCCCCCTGTGATTCTGGTGTACATTTCTTAATTACTTCAAAACATGCAGCTGGCCCAGTTTAGTGCTTCAAAAAGAAGTCAGAAGAAAATTCTTAGAGTACTGTCGCCTGCCAGCTATGGAACCCTCAAAGTGTAAAGAATATAGACTTTGGGGCCTTAAGACAAAGACCTCAGTTTGAATCACAGCTCCCCTGGTTACTAGAGTGTGTCATTGTGGGGCTTCCCTGGTGGCGCATTGGTTAAGAATCCACCTGCCAATGCAGGGAACACGGGTTCGAGCCGTGGTCCGGGGAGATCCCACATGCCGCGGAGCAACTAAGCCCGTGCGCCACAACTACTGAGCCTGTGCTCTAGAGCCCGCGAGCCACAACTACTGAGCCCACTCGCCTAGAGCCGGTGCTCAGCAACAAGAGAAGCCACCGCAGTGAGAAGCCCGCACACCGCAACAAAGAGCAGCCCCTCTCGCCGCAACTAGAGAAAGCCCGCGTGCGGCAACAAAGACCCAACTCAGCCAAAAATTAATTAATTAATTAATTAATTAAAAATAAAATCTTCCTTTAAAAGAATAAAGTGTATGACTCAATGGTTTTTAGTGAATTTACAGAATTGTACCATCATCACCACAACTTTAGAACATTTTCATTACCCCCAAAGGAAGCCTCGTACCCATTAGCAGTCAGTCGCCCATTGTCTTCCCAGCCTAACCCTAGGCAACTGCTAATCTACTTTCTGTCTTATGGATTTACCTATTCTGGGCATTTTGTATAAATGGAACTATACTATATGTGGGTTTTGTGACTGGTTTCTTTCACTTATCCTAATGTTTTCAAGGTTCATCCATGTTGTAACATAATGTCCCAACCTTGTAATTTTTGTATGTCATCATGTACTTATTTTCATCCCCCTTTCTTCACATAGAAATGTCAAATCTCTTCTTTTATTTCTATGCCACTTTCTTCTTTGTGACTTCTAATGAATATATCAGTGTCAAGTCTCACGGCATCCCCCTGCAATGAAAGACTACAGTCCTGACATTTCAGACAATCTCACCAGTTCCTGTAATCTTCCACTCATGCCTTCATTAAAAATGAAGCTGCTTACAAAATCTGAGCCAATAACAACGATCACTTTATTACCCAACTGTTCCCTTCTACAGCTAAATGAAGGTTTTATTCTCAGGAATCAGCAACACCACCTCAAGGGCTGACTAGCCACACAAGTGACATCCTGATCTGGCTTCTCCCCAGAAGAGATGGAAGTCACTGCCTTGTTCCTCAACTAAGGACCATTATGACAAATCCAAAAAAGAAAAAGAAAAAAGCTTTCTTTCTCATGCTTATTTATAAACAAACAGGTCTTTTTTGGGTGTTTTTTTTTTCTGGTTTTTTTTTTTTTTAGGGAAAATTTCAAATATATTCAAAAGCAGAGAGACTACTATAATGCAGTCCCATTACCCAGCATCAATGACGATCAATTCCTAGCTAATCTTGTTCGATTTGTACCTTCACCTCCACTCCCCACCTCCTTTACCAAAAGCTTCTCACTAAAACTCCTTGGAAATATTTACTTGGACACCCCTGTTCTCCCATGGTTCTGGTTATGTTAACTTTATTTGCAGTAGATATTTGGGGAACATTACTCTGTGTCCAGCGCTGGGTCCTGAGGACACAAAGATGAATAGGACATTGTCTGGGCAGTTTACACACCAGGAACACGAAACACAAATATTCCATTTAATTACAGCACGAGGCTGGGGGATGGACAAAGTTGGTTCCTGACACAGCTTCACGCGGGTGGTAGCGGGGTTTGTAAATAAAATCATTAATAGTAATCACATGCCGGAGAGGGGGTAACGTTTCCGATAAAGTTGCTGGTGTGGAAGTGCTTACATGATATTATTTTAAAGGTTATATGGGGTTAAAGGAGCTACTACAATGAGGTAGGAGTTGGTTAAAATGTGAAGGCAGAGCCATTTCTCTGACGGAATGCTTGGGCATGATTCACAGCCTGGAAAACCCCTGGCCTGGAAAGCCACCATGATAACCCTCCTGTGTTCCATGTTGTCACAATTCTCCCCTGAAGCCAGGAGATCTGGGGCCTGCAATTGGCTGGAAAGGGCAAAGAGAAAGGGTTGGGGAAAAGGAAATATAAATTAATATCTCCACAAATGAGTACCAACCTCACAGGTATGAGTCTAAGTTAAAATGTATATAAAATAGAAATACATATGTAGCCAGCCATAAATGGGAAGAAACTGTGGTGTCTATGTGAAACCATGAAGAAGCCTCACTTGCCCAGGAGCTCATACAAGCCGCCTGATCCAGGGCAGCTGTCACCTCCAGAAGTGAGGGGGACAGCTCTTTGGGGCAGTGAGTTCCCAGTGTCAGACCTGGATCATCATTTCCTTAACAAACTGTTCCAACAATCAGTGTTATTGATCGTCCCCTATTCAGTCACTCATAATGCACCAAGGTGCACTCATGCCCACAGGTTGCTCCGGGGGCCAGAGCTTCAATCGGCCTGAAGGAACCAGAGAGGCTTTCATTTTCTGTCCATTTTGAAGAATGAGGAAGAGGCAGGCAGGTGAAGAAAAAGGTCTTAGGGTGAGGGCATAAATATAAGCCAAGGCATTGAGGCATGAAGCAGCATGGCCTGGTCACGAAGCATTTTAGCATCAGTGGAGGTCAAGTGTGAGACAAGAGGTGTGGAGAGAAAAGAAGCAGGTGAGAAAGGCAAGGCCAGGTCCAAGAGGTCTTCTCTTGTCCTGTGAAAGAATGGGGCTCGGTTGAAGCATTAGAAGCAGGGAAATTTGCACGATCAGACCTGTATATTGGATTGATCCCTGTGGACAGTGAATTGGGGCAGAGGATCCAGGTAGGAATATGTTGCATAGTGCAGGGATGAAGGGAGGCATCCCTCAGCCAGTCCAGAGCTGTAACAGGGTCGTTAGGGGCTGAGCTGCACCCCTCCCCCAATTTCTTATGGTGAAGTCCTGACCCTCAGGATGTGACCATACGTGGAGATGGGTCTTTAAGGCGGTAATTAAGTTAAAATGAGGTCATTAGGGTGGCCCCTAATCCAATATGCCTGATGTCCTTTTAAGAAGAGGAGATTAGGACACAAACACCTATGGAGGGAAGACCACGTGGAGAAACAGTGAGAAGATGGCCGTCCACAAGCCAAGGAGAAGAAACCAACCCTGCTGACACCTCAATCTCAGACTTCCAGCCTCTAGAGCTGTGAGAAATAGATTTCTGGTGTCTAAGCCACCCAGTCTGTGGAACTTTGCTATGGCAGCTCTAGGACAGTAACATGAAGGTGAAACAGGATGTGGAGGAAGGTCACGAAACTCAGCAAGACTTGTTGATTACAAGTGGGGACGGAAGAGGAAGAAGGCCAGGAGGCCTGCCAGACTTCTCCTTTAATGAGATTAGTGGAGGCAAGGCCACTCAGTATGACAGAGATCCTGGAGAAGGAGCTGCTCAGGCTGAGTTACATTTGAGAGCATGCGAATGGACGTCCAAATAAAAATGCACAGCCGAACACTGAATGTTGAGTCTGAAGCATCTCACAAAGAGTGGGACAACCATGGTTCTTATTCTTGTCCCATTTCTGAGACTGTTTTGTTGTGTGGTCTCTGAGCCTCAGTTTCCTCAACCATTAAAAAAAATAAGGCAGGATAATAATACCTTCCCTTCTACGTTGGAGAGTTGTAGAGAGTTCAGATGAAAAGGACATCACTGTATGCTAACACATATATATGGAATCTAAAAAAAAAAAAAAAAAATGGTTCTGAAGAACCTAGGGGCAGGACAGGAATAAAGAGGCAGATGTAGAGAATGGACTTGAGGACACGGGGAGGGGGAAGGGTAAGCTGGGACAAAGTGAGAGAGTGGCATGGACATATATACACTACCGAGTGTAAAACAGATAGCTAGTGGGAAGCAGCCGCATAGCACAGGGAGATCAGCTCGGTGCTTTGTGACCACCTAGAGGGTTGGGATAGGGAGGGTGGGAGGGAGACGCAAGAGGGAGGGGATATGGGGATATATGTATATGTATAGCTGATTCACTTTGTTATAAAGCAGAAACTAACACACACCACTGTAAAGCAATTATACTCCAATAAAGATGTTTAAAAAAAAAAGAAGAAAAAAAGAAAAGGATATCAAAGGATGATTTAGAAACCTTACTGAGTTCATTGAGTTTCTTAAGAGCAATTTGTCTCAAAATGACAAAGTGTTTTCTAGGCATGAATTGTTTATCAAATCCTGGATCTGGTAGTAAACTGTCCCAATCCTTCTTTTGTTTTGTTCTGTTTGTCACCAAAGGCTATAACCACATGATGGCAATTTGTGTTTCTAGAAACTTAATCATACTGACTTATAATGCTGTCTATTGATAAGGGCTGACTTTTAGAACAATTACATGCATTTATGTAAGATTTCTTAATAGTAGGAGTATTATAAATCAGAGATAAGTTGTTTCATTTGAAACAATTAGTGAGTCAGAAAGAAATTAGAGAACAGGCTACGACTTCTTAGATGTTGTTGCTTTGGTTGTTAAAATCATGAGCTAATGGTTTTAGCATAGATATTATGTGATATTATCACAAAAGCATAGATTGCAATCATTGTAATCAAAGAAATCCATGGTGTAAAATAATTTATAAACTATGTGAGACTAAAACTTTAACACTAAATTTGAAGTGGTATGACCACCTTTCACCACTAGAGAGAAGCAATCCACTGAAATAAATAAATTGTGCCCTTGGGGTGTTACTACTGGTTGGGCAGGGAGCCTTCAATGGTTCTTCCAACACAGATTCTAATATGTTAGATTACAATTTCAAATTCCAATGTTTTATATAACATTGCTGGCTGAGGATAATATGCATCATTCCTCCAGGGGTGTTGCAGAACCCTAAAGAACAGAAAATGTTAGAACTTCAGAGGTCTTCTGCCTTACCAGGAATCTGTAAAGGAACAGGTGTGAAAGTTTTTCTTTCTAGTCCTCTGGGGAACAGACAGCCCTAAAAATTAAAATACTTGGTTAACTGACAACTCACTAAGTATAAAATAGTACATAAGCAGGGCAACCCTGATAAGTAACTGGATCAATTTTTTAATCCATAAAAAATTCAGTCCTTTTAAAAGTTATTATCGCTATAATAATACATGGCAAGAAAATTTGGAAAACATAAAACTATGAGAAAGTAGATAAAGATTAAACTATTATTGATCTTTTTATCTATTTTCTTAAATGGTTACTTTCCTACATGACCATATTAATTAAGACAGTACCTTAAATCTTTTTTAGAATAAGGAAAGGAGGATAATGGATGGATAGATAGAGAGATAGATACACAAGAAACCATCTCAATAGTTTCCAAAGCTAGTTGATATTCAAAATTACCTAGTGAGCTTTTAAAAACCAAATCAGAATTTATTGAGGGAAAGGGAAAAGAATAGGACAGTGGATCCCTGAGTGTGTATGTGTGTGTGTGTGTGCATGTTTGTTCTGAGTTCCCCAGTTGATACTTTAGAGTCGACATGTGGGTGATGCCATGGAAAATATAGAGTATCTGAATGGTTAAGGACTTAAATATAATTAACCCAACTTGTGGAAACCAAATTGGAATTAAACTACTTTTCAAAAAAATCATTTTGCAATAAGAAAAATTGCGAAAGGCATACAGTTGACGCATTGACAACTCTAATAATACATTTAAATCTATGATATTTTAAAGAAAAAAGTTTATTTGAAACTACTCAACTACTCAGAACAGTTTGTCTCTGGAAGTATATAAAGATGACCAAACTATTGAACAAAGAAATGAGAGTTCTTATTCACTAAAGACCCTCACAGTAAAAACAAACAAACAAAAAATGGCACCTTACAGCATCTCACAGGACTGTCACTTATATTACAAAGGAAGATTATTCTCCAAGAAATAAAGTTCTGGGGTTACTGAAGGAAGATCTCAGACCTGATAGACATGAGAATAAGAGAAAAGGATTAATCTTCTTTACTCTTAGCTCATGGAGGCAGAAGAATGCAAGGAAGTTATTTTTTTTTTTATTAATTTATTTATTTTATTCATTTTATTTATTTTATTTATTTATTTTTGGCTGTGTTGGGTCTTCGTTGCTGCACGCAGGCTTTCTCTAGTTTCAGTGAGCGGGAGCTACTCTTCGTTGTGGTGCGTGGGCTTCTCATTGTGGTGGCTTCTCTTGTTGCAGAGCACAGGCTCTAGGTGCACGGGTCTCAGTAGTTGTGGCTCATGGGTTCTAGAGCACAGGCTCAGTAGTTGTGGTGCACGGGCTAAGTTGCTCCGCGACATGTGGGATCTTCCTGGACCAGGGCTCGAACCCACGTCCCTTGCATTGACAGGCGGATTCTTAACCACTGCGCCACCAGGGAAGTCCCAAGGAAGTTCTTTAAAAGACATGTGGACACACGTTCAAGTATAGAGAACTTGGGATTTGGTTCTTATAAACAAACCATAGGACTGGATTCCCTGCTAAGGCTGAATGACAGGGGCCATGGAAGGGAGGCCAGTTGCCCAGGTGAGAGTCCTGGCAAAATAGATAATTTAAACCAGAGTTTTCTGAGGCATAGAAAGCTCATTAGGACTGTAAGCTGAGGCAAGAATTGGAAAATAAACAACCAGAAAACAACTAACAAAATGGCAATAAGTACATACTTATTGATAATTACTTTAAATGTAACTGGACTAAATGCTCCAATCAAAAGACATACAGTGGCTAAATGGATTTTAAAAATAAGAGGAAGAAGAAGAAGAAGAAGACCCATATATGTGTTGCCTACAAGAGACTCACTTCAAATCTAAAGACACACAGACTGAAAGCGAGGGATGGAGAAAGTTATTTCATGTAAATAGAAATGAAAAGAAAGCAGGGTTAGCAATACTTACATCAGACAAAATAGACTTTAAAACAAAGACTGTAACAAGAGACGAAGAGGACATTATATAATGATAAAAATCCAACAGGACAATGTAACAATTGTAAATATAAATGCACCCAACATAGGAGCACCTAAATACATAAAGCAAATATTAACAGATATAAAGGAAAAACTTAACAGTAACACAACAAAGTAAGGGCTTTAACACCCCACTTACATCAATGGACAGATAATCTGAACAGAAAATCAATAAGGAAACACTGGCTTTAAATGATACATTAGACTAGATAGACTTAGTAGATATACAGTAAGTCTCCTACATACGAACCTTCAAGTTGCAAACTTTCAAAGATGCAAACGTGTGTTCTCATGTCCAATCACATAAGGAGTGAGTGAAATTGCAGCTTGCCCTCCATCTCCTACTGCTGATGATCCTTCAGCTCTACCATCTCCCACCTCCTCTCCCTCCTCCAGCCAGTAACTCTTCTTGCCTGTTCACTCGATGCCAGCCCCTGTATGCCAGCTGGTATACTGTACTACTGTACTTTTCAGGGTACTGTACTGTAAGATTAAAAATGTTTATTTTTTGTATTTGTTTTTTATGTATTTTTTGTGTGAAAAGTATTATAAACCTATTACAGTACAGTACTATATAGCGGATTGTGTTAGTTGGGTACCTAGGCTAACTTTGCTGGACTTACAAACAAATTGGACTTATGAACACGCTCTCAAAATGGAACTCGTTCATATGTAGGGAACTTAATATATATAGAATATTCCATCCAAAAGCAGAGAAATACACATTATTTTCAAGTGCACATGGAACATTCTCCAGGATAGACCACATGCTAGGCCACAAAATGAGTCTCAGTAAATTTAAGAAGATTGAAATCATATTAAGCAGCTTTTCCAATCACAGTGCTATGAGACTAGAAATCAACTACAAGAAAAAACTACAAAAAACACAAACACATGGAGGCTAAACAACAAGTTACTAAATAACCAATGGTTCACCAAAGAAATCAAAAAGAAAATTTTAAAATACCTGGAGACAAATGAAACAGAATGATCCAAAATCTATGGGACACAGCAAAAGCAGATCTAAGAGGGAAGTTTGTAGTGATACAAGCCTACCTGAGGAAACAAGAAAAATCTCAAATAAACAATCTAAACTTACACCTAAAGGAACTAGAAAAAAAGAACAGATAAAACCCAAACTTAGTAGAATAAAAGAAATAACCAAGATTAGAACAGAAATGGAATTGAACTTTAAAAACAATAAAAAGAGCAAGGAATCTAAGAATTGGTTCTTTGAAAAGATAAACAAAATTGATAAACTTTTAGCCAGACTCATTGAGGAAAAAGAGAGTGCTCAAATAAATAAAATTAGAAATGAAAGAGGAGAGTTACAACCAACACTACAGAAATACAAAGGACCATAAGAGATTACTACAAGCAATTATACATTAATAAAATGGACAACTTAGAAGAAATTGATAAACTCCTAGAAAGGTACAATCTCCCAAGACTGAGGAAAGAAAAAATATGAGCAGACAAATTACCAGTAATGAAATTGAATCAGTAACAAAAAAACTTCCTACAAACAAAAGTCCAGGATCAGATGCCTTCAGAGGTGAATGCTGCCAAACATTAAAAGAAGAGTTAACATCTATTCTTCTCAAACTATTCCAAATAATGAAGAGGAAACAATGCTCTGAACACATTCCATGAGGCCAGCATCTCTCTGATACCAAAACCAAAGACACCATAAAAAAAGGAAATTACCAGCCAATATCTCTGATAAACATAGATGCAAAAATCCTCAACAAAATATTAGCAAACCAAATTCAACAATACATTAAAAGGATCATATATCATGATCAAGTGGGATTTATCCCAGAGATGCAAGGATGGCTCAATATCTGCAAATCAATGTAATACTCCACGTTAACAAACTGAAGAATAAAATTCATATGATCATCTCATAATGTAGAAAAGGCTTTTGACAAAATTCAACATCCATTTATGATAAAAACTCTCAACAAAGTGAGATTAGAGGAAACATAACTCAACATAATAAAATTATATATGACAAACCTACAACTAACCTCATACTCAAGGGTGAAAAGCTGAAAGTGTCTCTTCTAAGATCAGAAACAAGACAAGGATACCCACTTTTGCCACTTTTATTCATATTTGAAGTCCTAGCCACAGCAATCAGACAAGAAAAAGAAATGTCATCCAAATTGGTAGGAAGAAGTAAAACTGTCACTGTTTGCAGATGACATGACACTACATATATATAGAAAGTCTTAAAGATATCACCAAAAAACTATTAAAACTGATAAATAAATTCAGTAAAGTCACAAGATACAAAATTAATATACAGAAATTTGTTGCATTTTTATACACTAACAACATATTACGAGGAAGAGAAATTTTTTTAAAAATGTCATTTACAATTGCATCAAGAAGAATAAAATGCCTAGAAATAAATCTAACCAAAGGGGTAAAAGACCTGTACTTCCAAAACTATAAGAGACTGATAAAAGAAATTGAAGATGATACAAACAAATGGAAAGATATACCATGCTCATGGATTGGAAGAACTAATATTGTTAAAATGACTGTACTCCCCAAGACAAGCTACAGATTCAATGCAATCCCTATCAAAATACCAATGGCATTTTTCACAAAGCAAGAACAAATAATGCTAAAATTTGTATGGAAACACAAAAGACCCCAAATAGCCAAAGCAATCTTGGGAAAGAAGAACAAAGCTGAAGGTATCGTGTGCCCTGATTTCAAGCTATACTACGAAGCTACAGTCATCAAAACAGTATGCTACTGGCACAAAAAAAGGCACATAGGTCATTGGAACAGAAGAGACAGCCTGGAAACAAACCCATAGTCATATGGTCAATTAATCTGCAAAAAAAGATTCAAGATATCCAATGGGGAAAAGACAGCCTCTTCAATAAATTATGCTGAGAAAACTGGACAGCTACATGCAAAAGAATAAAACTGTACTACTTTCTCACACCATATACAAAAATAAACTCAAAATGGATTAAAGACTTAAATATAAGGCTTAAAGCCATAAAACTCCCAGAAGGAAACATAGGCAGTTTTCTCTTTTAAATAAGTCTTAACAATGTTTTTTTGGATATGTCTCTTCAGGCAAGGGAAACAAAAGCAAAAATAAAGAAATGGGATTCTATCAAACTAAAAAGCTTTTGCACAGCAAAGGAAACTATCAACAAAATGAAAAGGCCGCCTACTGAATGGGAGAAGATATTTGCAAAAGATATTTCCTATAAGGGGTTAATATCTAAAATATACAAAGAACTCATACAACTCAACATCAAAAGAAAAAATAACCCAATTAAAAAATGGCCAGAGGACCTGAATAGACATTTTCCAAAGAAGACATACTGATGGTCAGCAGACACATGAAAAGATGCTCAATATCACAAATCATCAGGCAAATACAAATCAAAACAACAAGATACCACCTCACACCTCTCAGAATGGCTATTATCAAAAAGACAACAAATAACAAGTGTTGGTGAAGATGTGGAGAAAAGGGAACCCTCGCGTACTGTTGGTGGGATTGTAAATTGGCACAGCCACTATGGAGGTTCCTCAAACAATTAAAAATAAAACTACCATAAGATCCAGAAATTCCACTTCAGAGTATTTTTCTGAAAAAACAAAGACACCAATTCAAAAAGATATATGCACCCCTACATTCATTGCAGCATTATTCACATTAGCCAAGATATGGAATTGACCCATATCTTGCCCACTGATAAATGAATGAATAAAGAAGATGTATATATAAAGATATAGATAGATAGATACATACATACATACATATATACATACAATGCAATAGTACTCAGTCATAACAAAGAATGAAATCTTGCCATTTGAGATACCATGGATGGAACCAGAGGGTCTTATGCTAAGTGAAATAAGTCAGACATAGAAAGAAAAATACTGTATGATTTCACTTATATGTGGACTCTAACAAACAAAATGCATGAATAAACATAAAACACAAACAGACTCATAGATACAGAGAACAAACTGGTGGTTGCCAGAGACAAGAGGTGGGGGGATGAGTGAAATAGGTGAGGGAGATTAAGAGTTACAAACTTCCAGTTATAAAATAAATGAATCATGGGAATGTAGTATACAGCATATGAAATATAGCCAATAATTAGGTAATATCTTTGTATGGTGACAGATGGTAACTAGACTTATCATGTTGATCATTTTGTGATGTATAAATGTATCGAATCACTATGATGTATACTGAAACTAACATAATATTGTAAGTCAATTATACTTTAATCTTTTTTAAAAAATGGAAAATAAAGAGAAGCAACTACCGTGGGATTCAGACACCACTGAGCCATTGAAGGCTTAAGAGATGTTTAAGGGCAGTCATGGTCATTATCAACAGTTCGGGAGATGTGTGGAGGCAGACAGGCCAGAATTCCAAATTTATGCTCCCAGAGAAAGAACTAGCTGGTTTAAAAGATTCATATTTGAGACCTGGATCAGGTATGAAAGGGAGAGAATCTTCATCATTCATCAGCAGCCAACACAGCATTCATGTCAGGAGCTGCTGAGAGCAAAGTCCAGTGCTGCATCGCCCGTATGGAATCTTCACCTCCTCCACCAGCAGTCCAGCTCAGAGATATCCAGGGACCAGAGAGTCTCAAAAAAGTCTTTCTGGAGGCCAGAAAGAAGACAGTGCTTCCTAAACAAGCAATGCTGCTACCAGTGTTGTCCATGGACCAGCATCATCACCATCACCTAAGAACTTGTTAGAAATGCAGAATTTCAGGTCTCACCCAAGACCCATTGAATCCTATACTGCATGTTACAAGACACCCCCAGGCAGTGAATGTATTTGTAGTTAGGTCTTCTAGACCACCTAACCGGTAGTTAGATGAGTGAATGGTGAGTGAATGGCAACAAGAATGACCAAGACAGACTTGTTAGTTCATAAGCTTAGAAGGACCTTCAGCCTGGGGGCTCAGATGCAAGAGCAGAATTACCTGAATCTATACATTTATCACATACTCCAAAGAGATAAGAAGAGTACCAGATCTTAAACAAAGTGCTTGAGATACAGAAACAGTCATATTTTTATTCATTTTTGGAATTGATAAAGATGAAATAAATCTATTTTTGAGTAATTCATTTCTCAGAGGCAAATTAAAATACTCCCTCAGCTCTAGGAAAATCATGACTACAGCATGTGCAGTGCTCACGGTGTTCTGGGCACTCTTACACCCTCTTCACACATCCCTTCTTCCTCGAAGTTAATCCTTACATAGATTCAACCAGTGTCCATTTTCACAGCTTGTATTTTGCTGTATCCTACTGGAGTTGTTGGGCATTCATATTCTAATTCTAGAACCAGATTCTGTGGGACTCAGTAATATACATTTTGTTAATTCTCAAATTTTAGACTCACTTAGAAAGTTGTTTTTTTTTTAATGTAAACTTTCAATTGACAGTCCCAGAGACTCTGATTCCGAAGGTCTGGGATGAGACCTGGAAATCTGCATTTTTAACAAGTATCCCAGGTGAATCTTATGAACTTGAACCACAAGCACACTTTGAGAATCATGGGTCTGGTTGTTAATGATCACTTCATACTCATACACAGACCACCTCCCAAGGAGTTATGATGGGTTAATTAGAACAGCACCAGAGATGTGCTGGCTTTACAAGTGCTTCTGGTACCAATGAAATCCAGTTGAGCTAGGGCACAACTTAGAGAAAACTGCCTAGTGAACCACAGCCAAGGAAGATGCTTCCCTGGCAGGAGGTGCCTTGAACTTAACTCTCTGCCACCCAGAGGGGAGAACAGTGACTCACAGGACCACCCATTTGGAAATGATAAAATTGAGGAAAGCGTTTTATTTAAGACAGAGAAACATCTGTACAAATGTAAACTCATAACAAGGTAACGTTAGGCCTGAAATGTAAGAGATTTTATATTCTCCAGTAATTATGTATGTATCTGTAAGAAAACTGCCCAAATATACTGGTAGAAGCAGTCACAATTATTGGGTGAAGGAGAACACAGTCAAGCTCATTGCAGGTGCATGGTGGTTAAACCAGAATGCCTCTCAGTTACTATGGAAGGGGTGGGTGACATTTAATGGCATTACACCTCACTCGTGTGCACATGCATGCACACATGGCTGCTGTGTAACAAGAAATGTGATGGCGCAACATGTCAGGGACATCAGTGATACTCACTCTGATAATGAAAGCACACTAAATACTAAATTCGCTGCATCAGGCTTCACCTTTCTTTGAAAACACAGAAGACACATGATAATTGCTAACTTCAGCTGGGCCCTTTTAATGTGCAAAACTGTACTCAAAGTGTTTTATCTGTATTGATTAATTTAATTATCACAGCAACTGTAGGAGGTGGGTATACTCTTATTCCCATTTACAGTGATGAAATGGAGGCAAAAAAGCATTGAATAATGTGTCCAAAGTCGCAGCAGGTAGTAGCTATAGGCAGTCTTGTTACAGGGAAGAACCAAATCTTGTTACATGTTGGATCTGTTTCTTTTACTTTAGCCTTTGCTTCCCGTTGCTTTTGTTCACTAAAAGGATACATAATGGCCTGCCTCGGGGAACACTGTCCCTCTGCCTGAACGGTAAACCAAAGTGCCTTTGTTCAGGGAAGCATCCTGACCCTGTCCACCTGTGAATGGCTGCAAGAAAGGGAGAAATTAACACATCCCCTCCCCGAGGCTGGCCATTCCAGGAGATATTTGCAAGACTTATGGCCTTTTTACTTTACTTCTCCCCCTCCTCCCCCTCCCTGTTCTATAAAAGAAACTGGCATCCAAACCCCAATAAGATGGTTCTTTTGAGACACCAGTCTGCCATCTTCTCGGTGCGCTTGCTTTCCGAATAAAGTCTCTATTCCTTACCTCAACACCTCCTCTCCCGATTTATTGGCCTGTCATGCGGCAAGCAGAGCAAACTTGGACTCAGTAACAGTCTAGCTTTATAGTCCAGTTTTCATTTTGCACTGTCTGTCTATAACTGGTTTATAGTATTTATTTATTCTAGATACAAATCCTTTGCTGATTACATGGATAGCAAATGTCTTTTCCCATAATATGGTTTGCCTTTTCACTCTCTTAATGTCTTTCTGTTGAACAGGAGTTCTTAATTTTAAGGTAATTGAATTCATCAACCATTTCCTTTATTGTTAGTGCTCATTGTACTCTATTTAAAAAATCTTTGCCTACCTTCAAATTCATCAAAATAGTCTCCGATGTTATCTCCTACGAGTTCTATTGTTTTACTTTTCACATTTACTTGGAAATGATTTTTGTGTTTGAAATGAGGCAAGGGTCAAAACTCACTTTTTCCCATACGAATATCCAGCTTCATTTATTGAAATCAGAGGACTTTTTGTTTATTTAAAAGATTGCTCTTTCTCCATTTCTCCACTATTCTACTTTTATAATAAATCAAACATTCATCTAAGAACGTTAATTCATTTTTAAATACCAGCTTGGCATAATTAGTGCAACAACTAAATTATACTGGAATACTTTTTACATATTAGAAGATTTTACTAAAAATCTGATCCTTATATTCTGATCCCACACATATTTAAATTTGGACGTATGCCTCTCGTGGAGAGGGTGAAATTCCATGTGTTGCATGGAATACATGCAATGTTCCATTGTAGCTATATTCTATTCCAGAGCTTTCCAAATTGGTGTGAAGAGAAAATTGTTCTTTGGGGGTTGGGGTGGGGGAAGTGAGAGGAGGGTTTAGAAATACATGTGGAGAGCAAAAAAAAATTAATTCTTCACCACATAAATTCATTTGTTCAAGCCACAGAGTATGACTGGTCTCTCTTCTACCCTAGGATTTTTCTAAACTTTTAATGTGCTAATAAGTAGGCTGTGACATTAAGAAGCATTTCCCAACCTAGTGTGACCACAAAGCCCTTTGATGTCAAAACACTTCACTCTCAGCATGGCCTTCATTCGCTGTTTAATCAGGAGAAGAGAAGCCATTAAGTTCCTGCCATCAAACCCATAAAGCCACCCGCATCGGACCTCACTCCTTCTTCAGCAGGTAACTAGTGCACACCCTCCAGAGGAAGGAGCATCTCTTTACCTTGCTCCATGTTCACTTGCTGCCTCTGGACTCGGCTCTCTCCTCTGCATCCTTCCCCTTCCTGGGAGCTGGCTCCTCCCCAGAACACCCAAACAGGCTTTACATCGCCCCACCTTTTAAAAAAAAAGACCATGAGGAATTTAAAATAGTACAGCTGGACTTCCCTGGTGGCGCAGTGGTTACGAATCCGCCTGCCAATGCAGGGGACATGGGTTCGATCCCTGGTCCAGGAAGAGCCCACATGTCGTGGAGCAACTAAGCCCGTGTGCCACAACTACTGAGTCTGTGCTCTACAGACCGTGAGCCACAACTACTGAGCCCGTGTGCCACAACTACTGAGTCTGTGCTCTACAGACCGTGAGCCACAACTACTGAGCCCGTGTGCCACAACTACTGAAGCCCACACGCCTAGAGCCCGTGCGCCGTAACAAGAGAAGCCACCGCAATGAGAAGCCCGCACCCTGCAACGAAGTATAGCCAAAGGGAACTTGATCTAAGGAGGGGCATCAAGAAAGAATGCCTTTTGGGACTTCCCTGGTGGTCCAGTGGTTAAGACTCCGCCCTTCCACTGCAGGGGGCGCGGGTTCTATCCCCAGTCAGGAAACTAAGATCCCAAATGCCACGCTGCCAAAAAACAAAAAACAAAAAAAGAACGTCTTTGGGAAATGAACTTTGTGCTGGGACCTGAGGGGTAGCAATTACTATGTGGGCAGACATTGCTTGTTGCCCACAACATCCAGGCTCCCTTTCTTTGTTAGTTTTAGAACTCAGATCTTATCCTGGGTATCAGCCCTCCTTACAGATAGGGATGGACAATGGAATTAAGCAAAACATTGAGTGGAGCTTCCAAAGCATTCTTCAAAGGGGATGACTCAGCTGGAAGGGAGGGTGGTTTGACCTTTGTCTTTACCCTTCCTCTTATCTGGAAGGTAGAGGTGATGGCTGACATTTCAGTAGCCAGATGACCTCAAGGATGAAAACTCTGCACTAAACATTGGGAAAGGCAATCCTGTACATGCATTGTTTCAACCCAAGCTTGACCACGTAAGAATGGGCCTTGGGCTTGGAACACTTCCTAACCTAGAGATAAAGAACCCACATGGGCCTGTGGTGGACTTATCACCTTATGTGGAAATATTTTTCTGTCTCAGGCTCAGTATGTATTCCTTTGTTTTACTGGAGCATGTGTGTCAACGGTCCTCAGGCATGTCACCAGCTTTCAGAATATCAGACTCTACTGAAATTCTGAGTCTGAAATTCTGACTCCACTCCCACATCTGTTCATCAAAAAGATGAAAGGGAGAAAACAAGCCACAAACTGGAGGGGGGATATTTACAACAAATGTAACTGGCAAAGAATAGTGCCCAATATATATAAAGAACTATAAACCAATTTTAAGAGACAAACTACCAATTGATAAATGGGTAAAAGGCACTAGCATTTCACAGAAGAGTAAATGGAAATTGTGAATAAATCTATGTAAAGATGCTCACCTCATTTGAAATTAAAATCACAATGAGATACTACTTCACATGCATCCAATTAGATTGGCAAAAAAATCTAGCAAAATCAAGGGATGAGAAGAATGTGGTAAAATTAGGACTCATACACTGCTGGCAAAAGGAAAACAATTTGATATTGTCTCACAAATTTAAGCATTTATACCCTACCTCCCAGCAATTCTACTCCTACTTTTCTTTCTAAAGGAATTTTTGAATTCGTCATTCAGGAGACATGTTTAAATTTTTTTCACAGCACCATTGTTTGTAACAGATGCTAGAAGCAACCCAAATGTCGACTGATGGGAGGATGGATAAATACATTCTGATAGTCACATGCTAATTACATATTAAGGAAATTGATCCAACTGTACATACATAGAGCAATATGGATGAATCTTAGAAATACAATATTAAGGGAATAACATCACAGAAAGCTATATCTAGTATAAATACCCTTTAATAAAGCTCAGAAACAAGATGAGGAAGTGCAGCAATAACTTCAATGGAGTTGGAAATTTCTAGTCTGAGGTTAAGTATTGGGTTCACAGGTGTCTGATTTATTGCTATGCTTTATAGGTAGCATATACATTATAATTATTCTTCTGATGTATGAAATGATGCATTTAAAATAATTTCTAACCATTAAAAAAAAAACCCAACTATTTGTGCCTCTGGCCTCTTTCAGCTACCTTCCTGTTTGTCTCGTTTGTGTGGCTGTTAAACGTCTCATCTAGAAGTACTGGTGGTGGACATCTCTCGTGTTTGCTGGTTTCCCAGCCCCTCTTACCCACTCCTCTTCTGTTTAGGGAATGGCCCACCTCGGGAAGCCCTCTCCCTCAGGAGCAGCCCGATGCCTGGCTCTCCCAGCACGGGGGCCAGCACACACCCAGCTCTGCCAGTCAGTCAGCGGCACCCTCAGCAGATTCCAATTCAGAGGCGAGAAACCTGAGGAGGGAGTTGCTGGTGCTTTGGAAGCAGAGGTACCTGATGTTCGGAGGTAGCAGTGGCTGCAAGATGGGATTCATGGTGCACGGGTGCCAGGAGTATCAACCGTGGCGGTGGGGCCTGAGTGGGGAAGATGGGGCAGTTGTCTCGTCACAACAGGCCTGTGGCAGGTCTAGGGCACTGTTTCTGGAAGCTCTGCCCCTCGGGTCTTTTCTCCAGCCCTCAAGCCTCCCTTTCAATAAACACCTCCACTGAATCAGCCAGGGTTGCTTCTGTTGTCTGCATGGAGCCACCATCAGTGTTATTTTTCTCCTGTAACTCCTTTCTGATAGATCTCACTACCGATATTTTATGTTCCATAAACCAACATGTTCTTGGCACTAGGAATACAAAAAATAAAATTAGATAGATAGATAGATGACAAATAAATAGCGGATTGATAGGTAAATAGATAAACAGATGTAGATAGATAGGTAGATAGATAGATAGATAGATAGATAGATAGATAGATAGATAGATAGATAGATAGATGATACAGTTCACACCATCAAGGAGCTCAAAGTCTTGTCAAGAAGGGGGTATTAAACACCAGTGGTTGGTTATCACAACATCCATTCCCATCCCCCACCCCTCTTCTCTGCTTCTGCTATAGAAAGTGGGAAAGATCCAGCAATTCCACTTCTGGGTATATATCAGGAGGGAATGAAATCATTGTGTTGAAGAGATACCTCCATATTCATTGCAGCATTATTTATAATAGCCAAGACACGGAAACAACCTAAGTGTCCATCAACAGATAAATGGATAAAGAAGATGTGAATTTTATGTATATATAAATATGTATATATAAATGTGTATATATATATTCAGTCATAAAAAAGAAGGAATCCTGACATTTGCAACAACATGGATGGACTTTGAAGGCTTATGCTAAGTGAAATAAGTCAGGGAACAACAAATAATGTATGATCTCATATGTCTTAAAAAAAAAAAACAACCCACTAAACTCGTAGAAAAAGAGATCAGATTTATGGTTACCAGAGTAGGGGATGAAGGGTGGGGGAATTGGATGAAGATCGTCAAAAGGTACAATACAAACTTCCATTTATAAGACTTGCGGATGTAATGCACAAAATGACTATAGTTAACACTGCTGTATGGTATATTTGAAAGTCGCTAAGAGAATAAATCCTAAAAGTTTGTATCAGAAGGATAAAACCTTTTTTTTTCTTTTTCTTTTTTTGTATCTATACAAGATGATGGATGTTAACTAAACTTATTGTGGTAATTATTTCACAATACATGTAAGTCAATTCATTATTTGGTATACCTTAAACTTATACGGTGCTGTATGTCATTTATATCTCAATAAAACTGAAAGAAAAAATAAAGAAGCTGGGAAAAATAAATACTTCCCATCTCTTGCATCTTGGAGTAGCCATGTGACACAGTACCGGCCAATGACAAGTAAGTGGAAGTCCACTTTGGGGGCTTCTGGGAAAGTTTTTGCTCTTCAGACAAAAGACAGATGTGGCTGGTGCCACTCTTCCGGCTTCCTGTTGCCCTGAGTGTGGATACAATGCCTGAACCCACATGCAACCATGAACATAAGCCAAGCAAAGAGCAAGAACAGCAGAGGCATCAGTAAGCAGCTAAACTAACACCTGGAAAAATCTCTCTCTGGTCTTGTTGTTAGATGAGAAAAACAAACCGCTATTTGTTTATGTCACTGTTAGTCAAATATTCTGCTGCTTGCAGCTGAAAGCATTCCTAATTTAAACAGAGCAAAATTGCAAACAAGGAGTGGTAAGTGTTGTCATAGAGATGTGAATGAAAGTCTCTTTCTTGACAAATACAATGGAATATCCTCTATTTATTGTACTTCTTAATCTCAGGAGCATTTGAAACTCTTGAGCATACAATCAGTAGTCAAGCTCCTTCCTCCTTTGGCTTTGGTGACATTCACCATTAATGTTACGAAGTGAGCACCGTGACCAATGCCATGCAAGAGTTGTCCAGCCAGGAAGCTCTCAGCAAACCAAATTATACTATAGGGGGCAGGGCCAGCCTCAAGTGTGTGTGATCTGTGTGGCCACACAAGTCCCACCCTTAGCAGGACCCCACGCTTGGTTTAATGCTTTGCTGTCACCATCTTGTAATTCTTAATAAGTCTGAACAAGGGACCTCACATTTGCATTCTACACTGGGCCCTGAAAATTATGTAGCCTGACCTGGTAAGAGCCTCTAAAATACTAATGGACGAAGTCAGAAATATGGTGTCAATTAACTCAAATTCCCCCACCTTGATTCTCATATATCCAGTGAAATATAAATAGACTTCTTCCTACTTAAGTACATAATACTTTCAAATGAATATTAAACCCTCTTCATGATGCTTCTCTTCTCTGTGGATTCCTTTTTTTGGGGGGTAATACAAATGTGCAAGTTTTAAGGAACAGAGGCAGACCGTGCCCCCTACCTTGAGACCAACCTGTTTGACAATTTCTTAGTCTATGGTCACCATCAAAAGAAATCAAATAATGCTGTGGCATAGTGATTTGCTTTACTATCTAAATTTTAATACTTCCAATATACCCCACAAGAATTTGTTCAATTTGGAAAATAAAGAAGAAAACCAAAGGGAGAATGAGAACCAATAAGAAGTGCAAAACATTTCACTAGCTTGAAACCAGGGTTGGGGAATTAAATACATGTCTTGAGCAAAACTTTGTGATGTTATCTGTGTGTATTAGTTAGAATTCAAGGTAAGCTGCTCTAACAAAGGTCAAAATAACAATGGCCTAAAGAAAGTCACAGTGGGCTTCCCTGGTGGTGCAGTGGTTGAGAATCTGCCTGCTAATGCAGGGGACACGGGTTCGAGCCCTGGTCTGGGAAGATCCCACATGCCGCGGAGCAACTAGGCCCGTGAGCCACAACTACTGAGCCTGCAAGTCTGGAGCCTGTGCTCCGCAACAAGGGAGGCCGCGATAGTGAGAGGCCCGCGCACCGCGATGAAGAGTGGACCCCGCTTGCCACAACTAGAGAAAGCCCTCACAGAAACGAAGACCCAACACAGCCAAAAATAAATAAATAAATTAATTAATTAAAAAACCATCTTAATATGGAAAAAAAAAAGAAAGAAAGAAAGTCACAGTCAGGATGTTAATAATCCAGAAATGATTCACTGGCCTCATGCTGTTGGTGACCCAGCTTCCTCATGTCTTATGGGTTAAAATAATGCTGCTCTGCCTCCTACCATTGTGGCTGCATTCCAGTGAGAAAGAAGGGAAGAAGGGGGAGAGGTAGGTTCACCATTCCATTTTATAGAAATCTTAAGGCTTTTTTTCTCAAAGAACTACTCTTTTGGTTTTCCTCCTGCCCCACTGGTTGATACATTTCATTCTCTGTGCTGGTTCTTTTTCTTTGTTCCAACATCTTTGTGTTGGAGGAAACTGCAGCTTAGTCTTTGGCCCTTTACTTTTTTTTTTTTTTCTTAGCTGCATTCTTTCTTTTCATGGACCCATGGCTTTAGGTACCATCTTCATACCAATGACTCCCAAATTTATACCTCCAGCCCAGAACTTTCTCCTGAACTCCAGACTCATAGATCACGCTACTTCCTCCATCTCTCCACTTGGAGGTCTAATGGATGTCTCACACCCCCGACCACTCTCTGCAAAGCTGCTCCACCCACAGTCTTCCTAGCTGATGGCATCCTAGTTCCCATCCTTGTTGATGGCAACTTCCTTACAGCTGCTCAGGCCAAAACTTAGAGTCATCTTTGACTCCTCTTTCTCTCACATCCAACTACCCGAACTCCAGTCCATGAAAAAGTTCTAATGGCCCTCCTTTAAAAATACACCCAGAGTCTGACAACGTCTCAACACCTCCACTTAGCACCCTAGTCTGAGCCACTGTCAACTCTTCCCTACATTATTGCAATAGCCTAACTGGTCTCACTGTTTCCACCTTGCTCCCTACAGACTGTTCTTAACCCAGAGACCAGAGTAATACTTTTCGAGTTAGGCCATTGTCCCACTCTGCTCAGATCCTCCCAGGGCTACCACTGCCCTCAGAATAAAAGCCCTTAATGTGGCCCGTGGGTCCTACATGGTCAGCCCTCGCTGTCCCCATCCATCCATGAGCTGATCTTCTGCTCTCCCTCTCACTCACTCCACTCCTGCCACACTGGCTTCCTCGCACGCTCCAGCCTCAGGGCCTTTGCAATGGCTGTTCTCTAGGCCAGGAAATCTTTTTCCCCTGATATCCACAGAGCTCATCCCCTCACTCAGTTCCTTCAAGGCTGCGCTCAGGTAATTTTCTCAATGAGACCTACTTGACCACCCTATGGAACAGTACAACACATCCGCTCCCTCACTGCTCTCAAGCCCCTTACCCTGCCCCACCTTTGCTTTTTTCTATACCACTTATCTTCTAACATACTATATAATTTAGCTATTCATTACATTTATTGTTTGATGCCTCCCACTAGAATATAAGCTCCACAGAAGCAAGGATCGTTATCTCTTTTATACACTGATGGATTCCCAAGTGCCTAGAACATTGGCTGGTACTTAGTAGACGCTCTACAATTATTTTTAAATGAATGTAGGCATGAAGAAGGGCCATGCTTTGGAAGTTACACATTCACATTTCACTTCCACTCCCTCCCATTAGCTGGAAGCTAGTCACACAACCACCCTGCCAGCAAAAGAGACTGGAAAATATAGTTTTATTTTGATGGTGATGTGCCTGACTAAAGCTGTCAATACTAGAGAAAAAGGGGGAGAACAATACTGGGGGACAACTCACAGACTCCACCATGGTGTGCAGGTTACCTCTATCTTCAGTGACTGCGAGTGATGAACATTCTTCAGTTATGATTTGGGGAAAAAAAGGATAAAATGATTTCAAGCAAGTTAAGATGTTATTTTATGGTTAATACGTGTAGCAACTCCCTTAATTTGAACATAGCAAGAGATAAACAATTTTTATCTCTAGAAACTGTTCTTTCCTTCCCTCTCAAATGTTGATATTTTAAACAAATCAGCTAGAAGCAGTGTTGAATTATTAGTCTGCCCAGGGTGACCCTGGAAGTGCTGAATAACTGTTACTCATGAATGTTGATAAGATTAATCTCTTCTTGCCTCTCCCCAGCCACTCCCTACTTTTCCTCTTTCTAGGGTTCTTGCATCTCCTGACAGAGGGCGTCTTCCACAGACTCTGTCCTTTCCCTTTGCTTGTTTTGTTCTGTGATGGCTCCTTTAGGGAAATCGCCAGACTCCTGCTGTTCAGCTCACACAGGGAGCATCTGCATCATCATCTTAAGCTCCCACTGGACTTTTTTCCATCTGTTTTCCCCTCCAGTGTCCCACTGTTACTTGAGAGTCAGCATTTATAATTAAACTCCCCATCACCTTCACAGCTTCTTTCTTCCTAAGCAAGTGGGAAATGTTAGGGCCCTAAACAGGCTAGGGGTGTATGTTTTGCCAGTTTCATAAGCTGTATCTAGCTGATTCTGTGGTCCAGTTCCCAAATGGAGTCATCTGGCAAGTTCCATCAAAAACTCATGTCTCCATCTCTTCAATAAGTGCTGCTGGGAAAACTGGACAGCTACATATAAAAGAATGAAATTAGAACACTCCCTAACACCATACATAAAAATAAACTCAAAATGGATTAAAGACCTAAATGTAAGACCAGACACTATAAAACTCTTAGAGGAAAACATAGGAAGAACACTCTTTGACACAAATCACAGCAAGATCTTTTTTGATCCACCTCCTAGAGTAACGGAAATAAAAACAAAAATAAATAAATGGGACCTAATGAAACTTAAAAGCTTTTGCATAGCAAAGGAAACTATCAACAAGATGAAAAGACAACCCTCAGAATGGGAGAAAATATTTGCAAACGAATCAGTGGACAAAGGATTCATCTCCAAAATATATAAACAGCTCATGCAGCTCAATATTAAAAAAACAACCCAATCCAAAAATGGGCAGAAGACCTAAATAGACATTTCTCCAAAGAAGACATACAGGTGGCCAAGAGGCACATGAAAAGCTGCTCAACATCACTAATTATTAGAGAAATGCAAATCAAAACTACAGTGAGGTATCACCTCACACTGGTTAGAATGGGCATCATCAGAAAGTCTACAAACAACAAATGCTGGAGAGGGTATGGAGAAAAGGAAACCCTCTTGCACTGTTGGTGGGAATGTAATTGATACAGCCACTATAGAGAACAGTGTGGAGGTTCCTTAAAAAACTAAAAATAGAATTACCATATGACCCAGCAATCCCACTACTGGGCATATACCCTGAGAAAACCATAATTCAAAAAGACACATGCACCCCAATGCTCATTGTAGCACTATTTACAATAGCCAGGACATGGAAGCAACCTAAATGCCCATCGACAGGCAAATGGATAAAGAAGTTTTGGTACATATATACAATGGAGTATTACTCAGCCATAGAAAGGAATGAAATTGGGTCATTTGTGGAGACGTGGATGGACCTAGAGACTGTCATACAGAGTGAAGTAAGTCAGAAAGAGAAAAACAAATATCGTATATTAACGCATATATGTGGAATCTAGAAATATGGTACAGATGAACCGGTTTGCTAGGCAGAAATAGAGACACAGATGTAGAGAACAAACGTATGGACACCAAAGGGGGAAAGCAGGGTGGGGGTGGGGGGGCGGTGATGGTGGTGGGATTAATCGGGAGATTGGGATTGACATATATACACTAATATGTATAAAATAGATAACTAATAAGAACCTGCTGTATAAAAAATAAATAAATAAGGAAAAAACAAACAAACAAAAACTCATGTCTCCAGACAGCTTACCTGCTATTAAAAGATAATTTTCCAAAAAAGTTAAAATCAAGACTCATACAGATATAAAAATGAACACATGTTAAAGATTTTCTTTGGCTCATGGTGGAAACAATTGTTATAACTGGTTCAAAAGAGAATTCTGAGAACCGATACATTTACAGATCAGGAATATTGAAATGAATGTGCAAATGGAGACAAGACTGGTGCACCACCCCCCCCGCCACACACACACACACACACACACACACACACACACACACTTCTACTAGACAGGATATAATCTACATATCTACAGACAAGACTTGTGTTGCAGTGCACAACAATTTACAGAGTTGTGAAAGAATTTCGTAGAATCTGAATCAGTTTACCCACTGGAGTCATCTCAAATCTCTCTGGACAGTACATGGTTTTCCACCAAACCACAACTCTCCCTATACTGCTTGGTCTTTCTTCATCCTTGACTCCAACCTCTATCAATTGTACTAAAACATAGATTTTACCTCTCCCAGCTTCTACAAAAAACATTTTTGAGTCCATATTGACTCCCATATCAATAATAAACTCTTCTAGCCTTTCAAAATCCTCTTTAATCCAGCATCACTCTCTTTTATAACCTTTTAATCCAGGCAAGCCTGATCCCTACACCATAAGCCAAGCCAACGCCCTCCCACACACTCCTCCATATCCTGATATCCTCCTCAACCATCTATATCCTTTTCATTCTACTGGCTCCTTTCAAGCTTTTTCTGTTTTTGTATTTATTATTTGAAGGCCACAATCGGGAACTATTCTGTTCTTTAATTAACCCTGCCACATCCAGTAGACCTTGATCATGCATTCATTCAAATATTTTATGAACACCTCGTATATGTGGCAGTCACAGTCTAAACTCTAGATCTAGGCACTGAGAGTTCAGAGATGAAAGCCGTGGCTCCCAAGATGCCTAGGGGAAACAGGGAGAATACAGGGGATCAGCACTTTGAGACAGGCTGCTTTGGGAGCAAAGGGAGGGCACATAACCCAGATGTGGAATGTTAGTGAAGGTTTCCTGGAGGACATGGCACCAAAGTCTCGGTCAAGCAAAGGGGACAGAAGGAACTGAAGCATATGCACTTATAACTGTATGAAACAGTGTCTATTTTTATCTCTTTACAGTTATGATATATCTTACCTCTACTAGATAATAAAGTCTTTGAGGCCAGGGACCCTTTTAAATTCTGTTGCACCCCACGGTTTCTAACAGAAAAACATACTAAACACTTTGTAAACTCAGGGTTTGATGGATGGCTAAATCTTGCATCCCAAAGTCGTCAGAAATATTGTTCAGTAAGGACAAAAGTTATTTGGGGACTTTGACATTTATTTCTCCCTTATTCTATTAGGCATGTGAAAATGAAATGGTGTGGTCCTTGAAGCAAAGAGAAAAGTAAATGAGGCTATGCCAGGAAGCAAATTCTCCCTGGCAGGAGCAGCAAATAAATAAAATGAAGGGAACAGAATTTGCTCAAAGGAGATAGTCACAAATGTAACCTATGGCTCTGCAGCACTGTCACCTCTGAAGCTCACACAGCCCTCCTCCTCTCCACTCACACAGAAGGTTGGGGGACACGTTTTAGCAAACTTCTGGTTATGGAAACTGCAGCATGAGTTCGTTGGGACGAGAAAACAGCTATAACGTGAATACAAAATTTCTCTTAAATGAACATAGGTGAATTTTGTTGAGTTTATGATGCAATTCCTCTTCAACTATCTAAAGGAACTCAAAGAGGACCTACCACCCCCAACTTGCCCAACCTTCAAGAATGGACAGTCAAATCTCTGCTGCGTCCAGCCCTTGCTCAGTGAAATAGACATTCTCTCCTTCCCGCGACTGAGACCAGGACTTTACTCACTTCAGTTGGGGGACCCCATCCACCCCGCGCCCCTAGCTAAAATCAAAGATCCAGCTAAAATTGGGTTCAGACACTGGTGTAACATTAAGGACGGCTTTCGTATCCCTCTTTGTACTTCATCGTGTTCTCCAAGTTCCATTCAACCGTGTATCTTTTTACAATAAAAAATGTAAGACCCCTTTAAAATATATATATTAAAACATTGAGCGCTATTCGCAAAGCTTCTCTTTTCAAAAAACAGTATTTGGGCTAACTGCCTTACCATGTTGAACCCTTGGACCAGATGGAAGTTCAAAAAAAGTTCAAGAAAAGGAAAGTAATAAAAATTACTCAGCAGAAGGGTCTTCGCTACCCAGTTACAGCTCTGCTATAAGGCTGCTTCTACCCTCTTTCGCCCCGGTGCCCCGCCTCCATCCCCGCCCCTCGTGGTACAGCATAACAGCGACTCCGCCCCTCTCTAGAGCGTTCCTCCAAGAGCCCCGCCTCTTCGTCTCAGTCCGCACTTGCACGCCCTGAGCGCCTGCCACAGTCTCGCGTCTATCCCAGTACCGCCTAGTCGGCCCGCCCCGCCCCTTGGGCGCACGCATGCTCGTCCGCGCCCGCGCCGGCCCCCACCCGACAGCCCCGCCCCCCGACGCCCTCCTGCCACGCCCCTGGTGCACGCCCGGCACGCCCCCTGGCACCTTCCCCGCCCCCTAGGCGCGCGCCCTCTGCCCACCTTCCCCCCCTTTTCCCCGCCCCGGAAAGCTGGGCTGCCAGGCGCGCACTCGCCCTCCTTGCGCCACGTGCTCGGTGGAGGGCGGTGCGGGGGGGCCGAGCCGAAAAGATGTTCTTGCTGCCTCTTCCGGCTGCCGCGAGACTCGCCGTCCGACATCTGAGCGTGAAGCATTTCTGGGGACCCGGTCCAGCCGCCGCAGACATGACGAAGGTGAGAGGCCGCGGCTCGCTCCGGGGCCGCCGCGAGAGTCCTGCCCGCGGGCCACGGGGACTTTGGGGCAGGTCAAGGCCGCGTTGTTCCGGGCTTCTGAGCCGAGTTACAGACATTGGCTAGAAAGAAACGTTTCTTGTCTTTGCGGAGCTCGGCGTTGGCAGCGGGCTGCGCGGGGGCTGCAGACCCCCCAGTATTCTCCAGCCGGCTAGTGCCGAGGATGCGCTCTTTCTTCTCTTGCTTGAAAGTGCTAGGACCCGAACTCTGCGCGCGAGGGAATGATAGCCGTAGCTCCCGTTTCCTGAGCTCCCACTCTGTGCCGTGCCCTTATTTCATTATTTTGGGCGCCAGGATTGTTCCCACCTTAGCTAGTAGGATGCCCAAGTTTGGTGAGGTGAAATGCCCTCTAGGGTCCCAGAGTCGGCCAATCACTGGCCCCAGGTTCCACACCAAGACCTCCCTCCCCCGCTGAAATTAAAGGCCAGAAAAACACAGGCTCTCAGGGAGTAAACTGACTAGAAGCGTTTCTGGAGAAAAATGTCTCTCTAGGGAAAAGGGCTTTGCAGGGAGACCCATCTGTTCGTGAGATTAGAAGTGTCCTGCAGAAGAAGCGCCTCCTCCATCTAACTGAGCTCCAAAACATTGTGAAGAGGGTCACTATTCGGTCGTGGGGTATCTGGAAAAGGGGAACGGCTTGGCGGGAGGAGCACATGTGTGGGAGTCACGCTTGAGGACCAGAAGGACTGTGCCTGGCTAGGGGTGTTCTAGGTGGGGCTTGAGCTCAGGCCTCTCCTTGAATCACAGATGGCCGAGGGACCAGAAGCTTGTCCCCTAGTCTGTTCAACACTATGGAAATAGATCCTACTCAGGTAACATCCGTGTTCTGTCTGATCAGTTCCCTGCTTGGTTCCCTGGAATCCCAGACAGTGGGCAATCTAGGTAAGTTTGAACCTGAGAAGGTTACCAACCCCGAGGAAGCCTATTTTGTTTGATGGAAAGGACAGGACATGCTTTGGTCTAAGTACCAGTGTGATTCTGTAGAAAGGACAGAGGACCTGAGGGAAGGCATCCGGATTCTTGACCAGTTCTGTTGCACACGGGCTAGTATGTGAAACCAGGTTTCAGTTTCCTTATCCATCAGATGTGAAGAAGACTACTTGTTCTTTCCACCTCACAGAGGTGCCCTAAGTCAGAACACATTTTTAAAGTCATAAATTGCTGTGCAAAGGCAAATAGTGATTCCTAGGTTTACTTCCTTATTTCAGTTGTTTGGGGCCTGGAGCTTAAGGAGATGAAAGGATAAGCCACTAAGTGCTGGACAGAATGCTCTGGCCCGACTCTCCCGGTGAAGGTGCATCCTTTTCCTTTCTTCCAGCCTATGAGTTGGCCAGAGTACTTTTTAGTATTGGCAAGTGCAGCCATTGACTTTATTGGGATGACATCCCAGAGTACTGCAGATTTGCATTTGAAGCTTGTAGGGGAGGAAAAACTTACTTCTACTCTCCAAGGTTCTAGGGCTGCACCTAAGAATGAAATGGACATAAAACAGATTAACAGGAGAAAGGCGTACAAGTTTTATTTCATATTTTTATGTGTACATGGGAACCTTCAAAAGGGAAATGAAGACCCAAAGAAAGCTTATATACCTTTTTAAACAGAGACGGGGAAATTGTGGGGATGTGATAACGCAAAGGAACCTGGGGGCAGTAAGTTGAGAGACAGGGACTGGGAAATATATGGGGGAAACAAGGCAGGATAAGGGTTATTTTAGTAGGTTTGTTTGGTGTTGACTCCCAATCTATGATGATAAGAATGTTCCCTTCCTGGTACAGGGAGAGAAGCTTTCTCATGGGAAATTTTATGACCAGCTTTTAGATAGGAAGGGTGGGGTGGTGGGCCGTCAGAGAGCCCTTCCTGCATCTGCTTTTTCTCAGCTGCCTGCACCTCAAAGTAATCAATATGCCAGAGTGGCATATTTCGGGGTGGCACGTTCTGAACCCCTTCCAGATCTGACTTCGTTACAAATGGAATTGTTTTCTTAAAGCACCTTTCTGCTCTTCTTTATTTGAAAGTGAAGGAAGCCCTCTATGTTGTGAAAGCTCTTGGGAGGGACCATCAAGACCAGGACAGGTAGTAATTGCGCTCTTGCATCGGCAGGAGTTTGAAACATTTAGGCAGGATGTGAGTATAGCTGATTGCCCAGCACCTGCTGCTGTTTTGGCCTTGCTCTTCTGTCCTTGAGGGGGACACGGTTTTGTTGAAATGATTAGCTCTTTCTGGAATTTGGGAACCCTTGAGTCCCTCTCAGGGATCTACTCTAATTATATTCACCTTTTCTCTTGTTTTCAGGGCCTTGTTTTAGGAATCTATAGCAAAGAAAAAGAAGATGATGTGCCCCAGTTTACAAGCGCAGGAGAGAATTTTAATAAATTGGTGTCTGGAAAGCTGAGAGAAATCTTGAACATGTAAGTATTCATCTGTGGGTTCCAGTTTTTAAAATGCCCTGAAAGTGAAAGAGAATATCTTTTCTGTGCTTTATCATTAGTGGATGAAAATGCACAGAAGTACACTGGCTGGGATCTTCTCAGTGGAAGTGAAAGTATGTGTCTGTGGCATGCACATTGGTACTTCAGGTTCAGTATTGGGTGGGTCCACAGTTCTGGGAAGTCAGGCTGCTTCAGCCAAATCACAAACTTATGTGAGAGGCTGACCCAGAAGGATCTGGAAAGTACCCTATTTCCTCAGCCCACCCTCCTGGCTCCAGTCTGTTTCTCCCCACCCCCTTCCCACCTTCCATCTCTCTACCTCTTTAACTCCCCTTCTCTTGGGGGGAACAGCCTGGGCTGGTTCAGAATAGCCTGAGGAGGCTGCAAGCCTTGAGTTTCAAGGGCTTCTCAGATCTTAAATGACATGCGAATCGCCTGGGGGTGTAGTTAGAATGCAGTCCAGTAAATCTGGGTGGGGCCTGAGATTCTAACCACTCTTGGATTAGCCAGGGTCTGGGGAAGGTAGGAAAACATTGGGGTTTCCAAGTCCTTCTGAGCTGCGGGCCACGTTTAACAGAAACAGAGGTGACAACATAGGCCACTGCAACTGTATATTATTTGGATTACAGTTAGCCTATTAGCATCTGATAGGTGTAGTCTAATAATTAGAGTAATTGTGTAATTACTGAATGACAGAATTTGCATCGCCTGTCAATTTACCAGTCCTTCACCAGTAGGCAGCTCTCTCAACTGCCTTGATTAATTCATTAACCCCAAAGCTAACCTGTACGAGTACAGAACAGCCTGGCCTTCCTGACTGCGAGGTACCAGGGCATCCAGTCCTCAGGCTGTAATTGTGCGTTGCCACCTGCTTTGTTTTTAAATTGCCGGGTATCCCATCTGTAGATAAATCACAAAAAACCTCCAGGTTGAACACACTGCAGTCAAGTCAGCCACTTAGGTTGGTGTCTTGCATCTTTTATGAGGTTTAAGATCGAGATCAGCCTCCATTCAGTGCTCAGCTCTCCCCTGCATTACCCGTCCACGGCATCGCTTTCTGTAGTTGGCATTAAATCTAATCTGGAAGTTTTTGAGATAGAATTAGAAGTGCTGCATCTGAGAAATCTGGCCTGAGAGAATTCTGTATTTGATAAAAACATAAGTGTAACAAATTTGCAGAAGCATCAGAGCATACTGTAATAATGCTAAAGGTTTGTTTATGTCACTTCTCAATGGAGCAGAGCAAACTATAATTTTTAAAACAACTGTTTCTTTTTGTTGCAGATCTGGACCACCCCTGAAGGCAGGCAAAACCCGAACCTTTTATGGTCTGCATGAGGTATGAGGTGAAAATAAGGTTTATGTGGCAAACCCTGAGTTAGCACCTATATGTGCCAAGTACTGTGGCTGACCAGTCAGGCAGAAAATTTTGTATCGGATTATGTGTTTGTTTTATCCCAGGATTAAGCCGCAAGTATTAGTTAACATTGTAAAGAGGCGAGTTGTTGTCAAAAGGTACTGCATCTCTTGTATTCCTCAGTCTGCAAGCTTTCTTGGTTCAGTGGCCCTGTCTTACATAGCGAGTTATTTGCAGGATTATCCTCGCCCTCCCTTTGCAACACAGAGTTATAAAATTTAACCAAGATAACAGGGCTTACAAAAATAAAACAAGCAAACTTCGTGGAGGGTTTTGTCCCGTGCAGCGCTTTAGGGGGTTGTGTGCAAGCTCCTGTGCCATTTCATGCTGGAAGTGGATGCTTTAAAGACGTAAAGCAGCTGATTTCGTGTATCTTTTGGAACAGGACTTCTCCAGCGTGGTGGTGGTTGGCCTCGGCCAAAGGACGGCCGGAGTCGACGAACAGGAAAACTGGCACGGAGGCAAGGAGAACATCAGGGCCGCTGCAGCAGGTTCTTTAACTTTTGAACTTTAATGTTGGTAAAGATTCCTAAGGATCACTCGGTCAGATTATGTCTCCCCTCTTTCCATCACCATCCCCTCACGTTCACACAAATAACTCTCAACAGATATTCAGTTTCCCTTACCTAACATGCTTGGCTTTACTTTAGATACAGAAGGTTAGCTTGTGGAATTTTATTTTTATATTTCTTTAGCTTGTGTCTGGGGGTTTCAGGACCACTTGTTCCCTCTTGCAGTATCGGCCTTAGAGCTCTGTTTTGCCAGAAAGTCCTGGTGGGTGATTTTTTTCCTTTTTTGTAATGCAGCCCTCGTGTTGCCCAAATTTTATTTTATTTTATTATTTTTATTTATTTATTTTTAATTTATTTTTGGCTGTGTTGGGTCTTCGTTGCTGCACACAGGCTTTCTCTAGTTGCAGCGAGCAGGGGCTACTCTTCATTGCGGTGCGCGGGCTTCTCACTGCGGTGGCTTCTCTTGTTGTGGAGCACGGGCTGTAGGGCACATGGGCTTCAGTAGTTGTGGCTCGCGGGCTCTAGAGCGCAGGCTCAGTAGTTGTGGCGCACGGGCTTAGTTGCTCCGCGGCATGTGGGATCTTCCTGGACCAGGGCTCGAAGCCGTGTCCCCTGCATTGGCAGGCAGATTCTTAACCACTGTGTCTCCAGGGAAGTCCGTTGCCCAAATTTTAAATCATGTGGAGTCATCATATTTACAAATCAGAGAAAATGGATGCCAAGGGTAGGATGCTTGTTTATCACTAGTTACCAAAGGTGCATGCCTGTTCCAGTTTGTCATGTGGACAGTTCAAAAGTTGAGGTAGGTGCCATTGGGTCTCTTCAGAGCTGAGCGGCAGGACAAGGCCTTCACCGCGGAGACTGTGGTTAAAGATGCTTTGAAAAACATTGCTGAGGTGGTGATAATTAGCTTGATTGATCTTTGACCCCGTGTATATCATATGTGCTTGTTAAATGTACTTTCAAAGTTCATGTTCGGAGATTATTTCATAACTTTTATTTGGGAGATTTTGCTGACCTGATCTTAATAAACGCTGTGTTAATAATGGACTTTGCTCAGTTCCTTGGGTGTAATTTCAGTGTTATCACTTCTATGATATTTTTAATCTGGCAAGCTCCTGGTGATTGGGATGCTTCATCAGGAAACCCTAGTGTTTCAGAAGTGATACTAGTAATAGCAGCCACTTCTTGAGGGCCCGCTTTGTGAGGTGCTAGACTAGTCATTTTGTCCATCAGTCTGTCCTCCCACCCTCTGTGAGGTGTGTGCTCGTCCTCACTGTACAGAAGGGGAAGTGGAGGCTCAGAAAAGTCAAGTGTCAGGGCCAGGATTTGAACCCCAATCCTGATGTTTTCTCAGGACCCCACCCCAGGCCTCTGCCTTCTGCCCTCAGAGGTGTCCCTGACTGACTCCGGTTTTCTGGTTCCTCTGTCCCTGTGAAGCGGGGTGCAGACAGATGCAGGACCTGGAGATCCCGTCCGTGGAGGTGGACCCCTGCGGAGACGCCCAGGCAGCTGCGGAAGGAGCGGTGCTTGGGCTCTATGAGTATGACGACCTGAAGCAGAAGAAGAAGGTCGCCGTGTCAGTGAAGCTCCATGGAAGGTGATGGAATAAAACCAGGACCAGGCCCTTTCCCTGCGTGCTGATGGCAGGGCCTTTTGGACACGAGCTGCCTGCCTTTCAGCATTGGGCACTGCCATGCAGCTTGTCTGTGGCTCTCCCATGGCCTTAGCCATTTTAGGAGTTTGGTGACTGTGCCTCCATTCTGCTCCTGGCTTTCGTCCTGTGCGTGTTTCCCCCCTGACTCTCTAGACCCCTCCGTGCTTGCTGGTTCCTAGGAAACCATACCTGGTTGGCTCCCTGACAAGGGAGGGCACAAGATGACAGACGGGTCCCAGCAGGTTTTGATGCAGATCGTTTCCATCTACCCAGCGCCTGCGGGCCCTGTACTAAACACCAGAGATACGCAGATGCAGGGATCTGGCCCTTGCCCTCCTGGTCTAGTGGGGAGACTCATCTTCGAGCAGATTTATTGAGCACCAGCTACACTCCAGCCCTATTCTGTGTTCAGGAGCAGACAGTGTGAGACCCTCAGGAGACGGTGCTGGGAGGACAGCGGGGGTCCTCCCGGTGGTTGGCAGCTGTTGTGTAGTGGGTAAGAATGAGGGCCCTGCGACCAGTCAGCCTGGCTTTGAATCTGGCTCCCACTTCCTGGCTGGGTGACCTCAGTGAAGTGACTGAAGTCTCTCTGTGCTTCATTTTCCTCATTGGTTGAGTAGAGTTGTGGCTCGGATTTCATGGGGCTTTTATGGTCGCCAGACAAAACCCATCAGGGGTGTGGCACACGGTGAACCCCGTAAGTGATGAGTGTTATTCTGCCTCTCCACGCGCCGTGTTAATTCCTGTCGTGCATACGAAGACCCAGGGTCGTGGAGCGCTCACCCACGTCCTTTGTCTTCTGAAGCCGGCCCTGCCCTCCGGTGGGTTGGAGTTCAGGGTCCCGACCCAGGCAGGGAGAAGGCGGGAGGCCTTCAGTTCCCCGGCAGGACTGAGCGAGGGGAGCTTGCTCTGTAGTCACACTCTGGAGGAGTGTAAAACAGGCCTTTCTGTGGAAGCCTCTGCCGTCAGATTTGGGGGGTAGATTGAGGGCTCCAGAGGTCCCTCAGGCCAACAGGTGAGGTGAGGATTCTAGGTTTCCTCTAGCTCAGCTCAGTGGGGGTCGTGTTTTCCAGCACTTTATAAGCCATAACAGCTGCCCCCCTGGATCAGATCACAAAGAAGAAATCCGGGTCCCTGTGTCCATCACGTTTCACTTGTCATCTTCGGCGGGAGCCCTCCTAGCTGGACTGTGGTCAGTGTTCTGGAGAGGCTGTCTGACGATGACCTTGTGCTTGCTTTTGCCAGTGGGGATCAGGAGGCCTGGCAAAGGGGAGTCCTCTTTGCTTCTGGGCAGAACCTGGCGCGCCACTTGATGGAGACGCCTGCCAATGAGATGACGCCAACCAGATTTGCGGAAATTATCGAGAAGAATCTCAGAAGTGCTAGTAGTAAAACAGACGTCCACATCAGGTAATTCAGGATTGTGTCATAGACTCCTATGCTAGAGCCCGACGGAGCCTCAGAGATCCTAAAATCCAGCTCTCTCACTATTCGGAGAATTAACTTGAGACTAGAGAGGTGAGGTCACCCACCAGCAGCCACATACGAGTGGGGGTAAGGGCTCAGTTTGAGGTTTCTCCCATCATATCTTGCCTTGCTTTTGAGAGTGTTGTGACTGCACACTGCACATGTGTGTGTGTTTTGTAGCAGCTTTATTGAAATATAATTCATGTAATGTACAATTCACTCTTGTAAAGTATGCAATTCAGTAATTTCTAGTATATTCACAGAGTTGTGCCACCACCACCACAGTTAATTTTAGAACATTTTCATTACCCCGTAAAAGGAACCTTGTACCCATTAACAGTCACTCCTCATTTCCCTCTCCCCCTGGCCATCAGTTCATGGACATATGGGTTGTTTATACCTTTTGGACTCTGAATAATGCTGTTGTAAGCATTTGTGTATAAGGTTTTATGTGGACGTATGTTTTCCTATCTCTTGGGCATGTGCCTAGGAGTTGAATTATTGGATTGAATGATAACTCTTCACCTTTTTGAGGAGTGTGCACATTGTATTTTGTTTTGGTGAATCCTTTCTGTCTTTTCTCTTTTTGACATAAGTGAAGAACAGAGCACGCCCTCCTTGGCATGGAATGAGAATCTCTACCTGGTAGATTCCGTTAGCTAGATCAAATACCAGAACTGGTGTTCCCAGGCCGTCCTGAGGTCCATGGTCAGCAGCCAGGCTGTTAGATGTAAAAGGCTGCCCCTCCAGGCTCCCCGTCACCCTTTAAGCAAACCAAGTCTGAGTATTTGGGGATTTATGATTAAAGTAAATCCACAGATATTTGCTTTACCTAAAGAATCCTTTACTATCAAAGTTGCTTCTCAAGGGCACTTCCATTTAAAAGGATTCTTCAGTATTTAATTGTGAGTAGAGTTTGCATTTTTCAGGAAAACCCCTGTGGTCTAGATAGAGTGAAGAAAATGTATAATCTATAGAAAACGTAGTGTTGGAGCTTGATAAAATTTCTGGACTGGTTGCTATATATTCTGTAGCAATGTTTAGTCTCTACAAAGGTGTCTTGGTAAAGACTATTCCTTGTTTTGTTTAAGGAGACACCAGAGCTATGTTGTGTCAGCAGATTGTGGCAGTGTGGCCTCACATTATCAGTAAGGGCGCCTCCTGTGTGCCTGGGAACTTAGCTTACAAAGGTGGGTGGCGATGGTTCTTGTGCTCAGACAGCTGAGGACCGTGCAGGAAGGAATAGGCAGGGAAGTGGCTGTGCAGGGGACGCTGCAGGAGCAGAGAGCCAGGGAGGATTGTGGAAGAGTCGAAACGGCTTGCCAGCAAAAGCGGTGCCTAAGCAGAGTCAGGGAGGTGGCTTAGAAGTGAACAGACAGGAGAGCGGGGCAGGAGCGCCTATGCAGTGGCCTTGGGAAGCTGCATGGCTTGCGGTGGAGCAAAGGGAAGTCGGCCAGAGATGAGGCAGGTCAGGCGGGCGGAACGTAACCCTTAAACTGAGGCAGCTGCGTCACACGCGCTCTAGCATAGGTGGGTGTAAATCAAAGAAATACAGACTGTACTTCCAGAAGGGCAGGACTTTAATAAAACATCAAGTACTGGGTTTGTGAATAAAAATGCCCACGTTATACGGCCTCGCTTCTTTTGAAGTGTTTTTTTTTTAAATTGTCATACCTTCCATTTTTATAGTCTTTTCCCTCTGAAGTTGGGTGGCCCTCTCTCTACAATGACATCCTAGATTAATAGTTTCAACAAGTGGCTAGGCAGGTGCGGGAGGAGCGTTCCTTGAAGAAGGTCGTTTCTGGTCTGTCTGTAGGAGGGTAGGATTTCTCCCCTGGCCTAGTTACTGTGGCCAGAAAGCAATACAAAGCCCTTTTGGGCCTCCAGCCTAGGAGGAATAGCGATGTGGCATCTGTCTTCTGGTTGGCACTAAGGACTATTCCCATTAAATTACCCCCACTGATCCCGTGTTTATTAAGTAATAACTAGTTTTCCCACTTCAATCAGACATCTCAAACTGTGAGAAATAGTGTGACAACATTAAAAAGATTGAATTCCAGCAATTCTGTAAAAGCAAAGAAATAGGTAGTTTAGTCTAATCAATGGAGTGTAGTTTTGTTGGTTCTTTGTTTGTTGATTGGTTGGTTGGTTATTGCTTTGTCTTTTTCAGAAGTACCAAAAATAAATCAGTGGACTCCTCAGCTATCTTTGAGTACCCTTTATGGTCTCAGAGCCTTGCTAATTTCATCTTTAAATTAAAACTTTAGAAATATGTGAGTGGGTTGGGAAAAAAAATCAAGTAATAATTGTTTATTGACTATGCACTATTATCTGACATTGTATTGCATACCATACATGAATTCTCTTAGTAATTCTGTAGTTAATTTTTTGATGGAGGTGTCATTGATCTCATTTTATAGATGAGGAAACAGACTCAGAATCAAGTGACTCACCCAAGAATATACAGAAAGCAGATAGGAGGTGATAATTGAAGCATTAACGTGTCTATATTAAGAGCTTTTATGTTATACTTTTTTACACACGGATGAGTTATTCTAAGTTATTGAAATGGAGATAGCAACATGTATTTACTTTTTCCCTTTTCTGCCCTATAGACCCAAGCCTTGGATTGAGGAACAGGAAATGGGATCATTCCTCAGTGTGGCCAAAGGGTCCGAAGAGCCTCCAGTCTTCCTGGAAATTCACTACAAAGGCAGCCCCAATGCAAGTGAACCTCCCTTGGTGTTTGTTGGGAAGGGGATTACCTTTGACAGGTACTTCTTTACTGCATCCATGGTTTGTATTTTGGTGAATGCTTTGTATGCCGTTGTATTATTTGGTGTGTAATTTGGTTCAGAAGCGTGGTGTTTGGTCAGATCTTATGTGTAACTTTAAATATATTAGGCTGCCACTTATAAAACGCCTACTGTGTGTCAGAGGCTCTACTAGGCATTTTACATATATTAGCCCTGATCTTACGCCTAGGAGCTAGGCGTTGCAGACATTCTTCAGGTAAGGAAACCGTGACTCAGGTTAAATAATTTGTTCAAAGCCCCATAACTAATAGAATCGGAAGTCAAACTCAGCTGTGTGTTTAAAATGTCTTAAAATATTTCCATCATACACTTTGATTCTCCTGTATGGATATTAAGGATTTCCAAGTAGATAATGGTGAGGCAGCTTTCCAAGTAGATCATGCTGTCTTCCCTTTGCTTACTTGAGATTACTTTTTTTGCTGACCAGTCTAGCTTTCATTAATCTCCTTAAACCATAAGTGTTCCTTAGAATTGGAAGCTCTCTCTGGTTATTTCAACCAGGGAGAAGCTGAGTTGGAAAAGATGATCTGAGTCAGTATTTCCCATGGAAAGCATTTGCTACTGAATACTAGTTTCTGGGTTGCTAATTAAATGTGAGACTTGAAAAGGATTACTTGATCAAAAAACTAGGTTAGATAAAACAAATTGTTTTTTATTTTGTTTTGTTTCAACTACAGGACTTCTTGGGGGTACAAAATACAGCATTTTCTAAATTTCCTTTTTTTTTTGATTGAAATATAAATATAGTTGACATCTTAATTTCCTTTTGAAGGGAACGTTTATCTTAGGAAATCATGGTCCATAGAAACTGCTTTGGAAAATGCTGCTAGAGATTCCATAAAATCTTGATGTCCCCTAGTATGTTTTTGCGCCCATTCAGGAACTCCATCTGAAACGTGAATGAATCCCACCCTTACCGGAGTGTTTCTAGGCACTGTGATGCCTCTGTCCTGGGCAGATCTGGCCTCCAGGCTGGTCTTCCTTGTACTAGCAGATTGTAATGCCTCTTGTGTTTTCCATCCACTGGTTCACGTTCTCTCCTTTAAAGCATTGGTCTCCAAACGATCTTCGTTATGTAGCCCATCAGTAAAAGATTCGAGCTCATACCACTCAAAATACGCATCTTTATTTATGTCACGTTCATATACTGTTGTATTAAAGTGTGTATTATAAAACACTACAGCAGGGAATTCCCTGGCGGTCCAGTAGTTAGGACTCGGCGCTTTCACTGCTGGGGCCTGGGTTCGACGTCCGGTTGGGGAACCAAGATTCCATAAGCCGCGTGATGCAAGCAAAAAAATAAAAAAATAAAATAAAAATAAATAGAACACTACAGCAGATAAAAATTAGAGAATGAAAGTTGTTTTTAAACGTCTTGCTGATTGTGATGGTTTTATACTATCATGGGCTAATGTCTTAATTGAAACATTTATGCTAAGGGTGAAGTTTATTGTTCATTAAATCTGTACTTGAATTTTTTGCTATGGGAATATTAAGCAAGGAGGCCTGACCTAGTCTTCTCGGTTTAGAGAAGGCTTTCTAGAAGGAGTGACAGTTTTAGCTTAAGATGTGAAGGATAAGGGAGTTAGTTCTCGGGGGGGGGGTAGGGCAGGGAAAGAGCCGGGTGAAGGCTGCGGGTGGGAAGGAAGAGGGGAAATTCCTGGTACTGAAAGAATGCCAGAGTGGCCGTGACAGAACGTGACTGAGGGAAGGGACAAGGCACAGCCGGAGAGATAGGCAGAAGCTGGGTTGTTCTGGGCCCGGTTAGATGTTGGACTTTGAACAGTTGGAAGTAACTGAAGGGTGTCTAGCAGAGGGAAAGAATGACGTGAGAGTTACACATACAGTGAAGTCCACCCATTACGTGTTCAGTTCAGTGAGCTTAACAACCTGTGCACCCATGCAGCAAAACACCTCTGTCATGAAAACAGAACATTTCCCTGACACCCCAAAAGCTCCCTTGCGGAATTTTGGGGGATGCTCTTTTGCAGTCATCCTCTCCCCTACCCCACCTCAGCCAGCCAGTCATCTTTCTGTTATTGTAGATTAGTTTTGCCTCTTCCAGAAATTCGCTTACGTGGAATCTTTTATGCCTGGCCTCTTTCCCAGCATATTATCTTTGAGATTTAACCATGTTGTGGTCATATCAGTAATCTGTTCCTTTATATCACTGAGTCATATTCCGTTGTATGGACATACCAAAATTTGTTTATCCAGTCATTGCTGAGGGAAATTTGGGTTGTTCCAGTTTTGAGTTATTAGTAATAAAGCCGGTATCATCTAGAAGCCTTTGTGTGCATATATGTTTATCTTTCTCTTAGTTAAATACCTAGGAAAGGAGAGTTGAGTTGTGTAATAACTGCATGTTTAACTTTATAAGAAACTACCAAAGTTTTCCAAGGTTCTTATACCATTTTGCATTCCCACCACCAGTGTACAAGGTTCTAGTTGTTCTCCATCCTCCCCAACGTTTTATGGTGTCCGTCTTTCTAGTTCTAGCCACTCAGGGAGTGTGTAGTGGTATTTCTTTGAGGTTTACTTTGCATTTCTCTGACTAATGATGTTTAGCATTTTTTATGTGCTTATTAGCCATTGGTACATCTTCTTTCGTGAAGTGTCTGTTCAGATCTTTTGCCCTTTATTATAGGAGTGTTTGTCTTACTGAGTTATAAGTTTTTTAAAAACATATTCTAGATACAAGTCCTTTTTTTCAGACAAATGTGTTGAAAATATTTTTTTTTCCACTGTGAGGCTTGCCTTTTCATTTTTTGAAGTGGTGCCTTTCGAAGAGCAGTTTTTCATTTTAATGAGGTATAATTATCAGTTTTTAATTTTATAGTTCGTACTTTTTTTGCCCTGTTTAAGAAATTATTGCCTATGCCAAGTCTGTGTTTTCTTTGACAAGTCTATGGTTTTAGCTTTTAAGGCTATGATCCATTTTGAATTTTTGTATATGCTTATAAAAAGCATTGAGGTTCTTTTGTTTGTCTTGTTTTGTTTTTTTTATCTATTTGTAAAAGTTTGGTAGTTGTGTGGGTAATGAAGTGAAGGGGTAAGACTGCTATAGGGACACCTGAATATATATAGGAGCCAGGCAAACATCTGAATGACTGATGGTGGTAGCCTCAACTTGGATGGACGCAGGAGAAAAGAAATGGATGGATTGGAGGGGAATCTAAAAGGTGAGCAGAGATAACTGCTGACCTTTGACTGGTGGTTATTTAGAACGATAGTCCTATACACAGAGTGGAACCCCCTGAGCAGAAGTGGCCTAGAAGTAGATAGAAGGACAACCTTATGCACCAGCTTGCTCTCCTTGCCCCCATGGGGTTATGTCTGGACTTCTTGGACCAGGAGTGTACTTCTTTTCTTATTCAGAGCCAGTGGATAATCTTTAATTCTAGGTGTAAATGACAACCATCTAAATATCAAGTGCAGGGCTTCCCTGGTGGCGCAGTGGTTAAGAATCCACCTGCCAGTGCAGGGGACATGGGTGCAAGCCCTGGTCCGGGAAGATCCCACATGCCGCAGAGCAACTGAGCCCGTGCGTCACAGCTACTGAGCCTGCGCTCTAGAGCCCGCGAGCCACAACTACTGAGCCCACGTGCCACAACTACTGAAACCCACACTCCTAGAGCCCGTGCTCCGCAACAAGAGAAACCACCGCAATGAGAAGCCCGCGCACCACAACGAAGAGTAGCCCCCACTCATCCAACTAGAGAAAGCCCGTGCACAGCAACAAAGACCCAATGCAGCCAAAAATAAATAAATAAATTAAATTAATTTTTAAAAAAAGATTTAAATATCAAGTGCTTTGGAGGTGAATGAGAATTAGGATCTGATTTCTAAGGTGAGCAGATGTCAGAGCAAGGAGTTGACTCTCTCACCAAGGCAAGTCAGCAGCAGAATCCAATTAGAACTCAGAGTAGAAACCCCTGGCTCATTGCCCAGCCTGCAGAGCCAGTGGCTCTGGATTCTTATAAACCGGAAGCAGAAAAGTCACTAGTTAGTTCAAGAAGTCTGGGGCAGTGGCTTGGGTTTCTTGGTAATTGAAACCTTTCTCAGCTCTTGTGTTTGGGCACTGTCTTGAGGCTTCGGGCTAGCATCTTCCTCGTGCCTGGGTTGTATTTTGCCGTCTGCAGGATCTAGCACACCTTGGGGGTGTCAGAACGAGTTCTCTCCTGTCTTCCTAGGAGTTGAAAGGAGATCCTCCCGGTCTTCTGTGAGCTTGTCAGCTTTCCCCAACAGCTTGTGACCTTCAGGTTCAATAAGTTGATCAATTCATAAAATTTGCTGAAAAGACAAATCTACATGGGTGTCAGGAGTTCAGATGGGGTTTGAGCAGTGTTGACTGCATGATGTAATGTTTCCAGTGGCACTGCTTAAATTTCTTTCATACAGAAATAAAATGAGCTAACATACCCGCCTGTATTTCTGGAATTATTTTGTGTCTTTTATAAAAACCACAATATTATCTTTTTAAATGCTGAAATCATTGATTCCCAATTTGGAAATTTCTTGGTGTTTGTATGTGGTAGTTTACCCTCAGCTTATACGTTCTTTTTAGGGAAACGGTTCTGGCCCCCTTCTTTGCTATTAACATGGTACATTGTCCTTTTCCCCGCAGTGGTGGCATCTCCATCAAGGCGGCTGCAAACATGGACCTCATGAGGGCTGACATGGGAGGAGCCGCCACTATCTGTTCAGCCATCGTGTCTGCTGCCAAGCTCGACCTGCCCATCAACATCGTAGGTGCGCGGGAGAGGGAGGGTGTCTTGGAGAGCTTCTGGAATCCTGTCAAATGGTAGAACGGAGACAACAAACATGGTTTTCTCTAATCTGAAAAGATCAAGAAATGGTTTTTAAATAGGTTTTCATCAAGTGGAAGATGTTTGTTTAGCTGAGATAGGTGTTATCTTGTCTGAACTGGCAGAGTTAAATGTATTCTGCGTTGTGGGCTGTAACTAGAATTGATTTGTTTTACTTCTGCAAAAAAGTGGTTAGCAGTCAGGGACACATAATGTCAAGTTTGCGGTTTACTCCAATGGAAAATGCTCAGTCAGTAGTCAGGGTAGCGATTACCTCATAGGGTTGTGGCTGATTAAGTGCCCCGACAGGCAGAAAATGCCTGGGACAGAAAAAGTGCTCAGTACGCAGGCGATTTTTGTAGTGCAGGATGCCGGACACAATGCTGGGGGTTTGCCATGTGTCAGAGGGGGAGCTGGGAGCGGGGACTGAGGTCGAATGACTTGCCCAGTGTCACCTCCACTGCATGGGAAAGTAGGACTGCAGTCCAGGTCTGTCTGACATGCCCCCTCCCTCTCCTCCTCCATTTTTGCTGAACTATTTGAAAGTGAGTCTCAGACATCATGACACGTCACCCCTGAATACTTCTGCTTGTGTCTCCTAAGAACAAGGACATTCTGTGTAATGACAATACCATTATCATTTCCAGGGATTGATACAGTAACCAAATTCAAACTGCCCAGTTGTCAAAAAAATGTTTGTTTTATATGTGTGTCTATACACACACGCATTTATTTATTTCTATTTCTTTTTGAAATCTTGGAGCCACTCAAGGATCACCCCTTGCATGTGGTCACCATGGCTCTTTAGTTTTCTTTAATCTAGAACCTATTCCTGCCCCCCTTTGTTTTCTTTCATGACACTGGCAGTTTTTAAAGGTTCAAGGTCATCTTGCGATGTTCTACAGTTCGGATTTATTTGGTTATTTCTTCACAATAGAATCAGGTTAGACTTCTTTGGAGAGAATGACGTGTATTTCCTGTTGCTGGTGCACGTAATGTCACCTGGGTCACTGGTGATGCTAAACTCCATCACTTGGTCGAAGTGGTGTCTGTGACTGGCATCTGTTGAGGGCCCGCTGATGACCTAGGTCCCATGGGTGGCGTATTTGGACCTAGCACACTCCATGTTCCTTCATATATTCTTTTTTTGACAGGTTTGGCCCCTCTTTGTGAAAATATGCCCAGCGGGAAGGCCAACAAGCCTGGGGATGTTGTTAGAGCCAAGAACGGGAAGACCATACAGGTTTGTAGGTGGAAGACACAGCCTCCGAGCTCTGCTCTTTCTGAAGGACTCCCAGCATAGCCACATAAACACACCTTGAACGGGTGCGGAGCACTGGCTCTATGTAGGGAAGGGCAGTGCCTTTATTATGAGTAGCTTTTCATGCAGTCAAAAGTATTTCTTCATGGGAACTTTAAGATTATTTTTCCTATCTTACTATTCCTCCTACTTCCTGAATGCTGTACACACAAATTACCGTGAATTTGCAGCCAACCCTGCAGAACAGGGCAAAGCAGTAAAAGTGCAGGCTGTTTTCTGGATACACCTTTGACGTGATAACTTTTTCCATTTAGCAGCTCATTCGAGTGGAAAACGCATTCTGCATCATGGGTGCTGCATCTGGGGATATGGCAGCAGGTCGTCCGCTGGGCACGTGTATGCATGTACACACACACTGCCCATAACGACTGAGCCTCTATTTAAAAGAAGAGGATATAATATATATGAAGTTGCTGAAGTTGCAAGAGTTCTCCGGTCTGGAGATCCAGGCTGCTGCTTCGGTGTATCTTTCTTAAACTCTTTAGCCTTTTTGTTTTCAGAAATCTTGATATTTTTTCCCTTCCTGTTATAAACTTAATGGTAAAGTGAACCAGACACTTCTCTTTATTTCAGCCTCCAAAGTCATCAGCATTTGGTTATCAGCTCTGGTACGGGGATTATTAAATTACATTTGCTCTTCAGAGTAAATATACTATTCCTGTTCTAATGGTAGTATGTTTTTGATACTCGATGACAAACATCACACCAGCGTTTTCTTTTAAATTGAACATAGCTGTGAGTGTCTAAATTTTATATTCATTATTTGTATCATCTTACCCTTTTTTTTTTCTTTTCACCTTCCTCTTTGCAGGTGGATAACACTGATGCTGAGGGGAGACTCATCCTGGCCGATGCGCTCTGCTACGCGCACACTTTTAACCCAAAGGTCATCATCAATGCCGCCACCCTGACAGGTCAGACAACGTGCTTTTCCTGCTTTTGTTTGAAGAAAGTCTCATTTGTTGGCATCGAGGGCACACATTGTACTCAGGGCACTATTTTGCTGAAATCTGGCTCGCTGCATTTGCATTGAAAGATCTTTCACCAAAGGAATTGTTCTGCAGTTGTAAACTGCTTCGAATATTAGCCTTGTTGTTTTGAAACATCCCAGGCTGTACCTTTAAATAAAGAAACAACAAGTGGGTCAGGTCAGCCCATCCACAGCGACGACGTCTATAAATGATACTAAGCGATGTTTTCTGTTACAATTGCTGTTTGATACAGGTCTGAAAAGATTAGTGATAAATCCCAGAATCAGTAGTTATTTTTATTAATCGTAATGCATCTAATGCCCCCTGAGTGTTTTCTGAACTTTTGTACTTGAGGTTGTACAGAAATGAAAACACTGGGGATGGAGGTGGCAAGATCCTCATGTAGCGGAGGCGGGGCCGTGTACTGTGTTGTGTGAAGCTCGTTGGCTTTAAGGCCAGCCCAGGGGTGGCTCCCAGCTGTGCTATTTACTAGTCCGCCAGCCTGGGGCTGATTCCCTGACACCCCCGAGCATCAGTACCTGGGGACAAGTCTGTTTGTCTCGCAGAGTTGTGAAGACTGGAGGGAGTTTCTGGAAAGCCTCTTCAATGCAGCGCCCGCATGCGGCAGGCAGCACCACCGGCTCTGTGGAGTAGGAGTAAATGCCTAAAGGGACGACAGTGGGCATTGCCTTATTGCAGAAACCCAGTGTTCATAATCTTCTATCCAACAGTTCTCTTTTTAGGGATTCATTCTGTCTCCACCTTTTTTAAGATTAAAATTCAGATCATTTTTTATCCTTTGGTTTTAATTCTTCCCCTGGTCACGTGAGCCTTTACTTTAAGAGAAATCAGTTCATGTTTCTTTTTTATGTGTTTCTAACAATAGTCCACAGATTTATATGCTAAGAATCCTTTTTTCAAGCTGGCATTATAGTATTTTTATGGTCTTTCGTCTCCCTTTTCAGTTCAGCAAATATTTTAAGCTGAACAACAGAGGTTCTGGGGCTGGTGTTTGAGGGGCAGTGCTGAGGTGGGTGATAGTATACCCTTTCTGTAAATGAGGAATCACGGCCCTCCACCCCCTTTTTTTCCCCAAGCCTGAGGGTGTGAGAAGGTGGGAAAGTTGGTTCCAAGTAACTAAGGGCAACCTGATGGGTGAGCCTTCAGATCACCCCAGCCGTTGTCCTTGCTGAAGGCTGTTGATGGCTCATTTTAGTTCCCCAAATAACTTACTGAGCCCCTTCTTGGTTCCAGGAGCTGGGATTCAAAGGGGGAGGATGAGAAACAGTTTCCAACCCCAAGTTCATAGCAGGAAGAGGAACGTAGTCTTTAGAAGGAGAAAATAATTTGTCCTGCCTCTTTTTTTTTTTTTTTTTTAATTTATTTATTTATTTTTGGCTGCGTTGGTTCTTTGTTGCTGCACGCGGGTTTTCTCTAGTTGCGGTGAGCGGGGGCTACTCTTCATTGCAGCGCACAGGCTTCTCATTTTGGTGGCTTCTCTTGTTGCGGAGCACGGGCTCTAGGCACGCGGGCTTCAGAAGTTGTGGCACGTGGGCTCAGTAGTTGTGGCTCACGGGCTCTAGGGCGCAGGCTCAGTAGCTGTGGCGCACAGGCTTAGTTGCTCTGCGGCATGTGGGGTCTTCCTGGACCAGGGCTCAAACCCGTGTCCTCTGCATTGGCAGGCGGACCCTTAACCACTGCGACACCAGGGAAGTTCCCTGTCCTGCCTCTTAATAGCATGTGACTTTGACAGTGTCTCAGTTGTCTCGTCTGTAAAAGGGGTATAATAGCACGTCATTGGCAGGAGGGGTGCCTGTGAAAATTAAATAAGGTGATACAGGTTGGTGTGCCTGGTAGACACTGGACTGATGTTACTGACCTTTAAAGGGTAGGCCTGTAGCAGACTGTAGGAGCAGCGGCTGCTCAGGGGGTGCCATTCAGTCATGGTACCTCTCATTTTCTTAACGCCTGTGATTTAGGATGGAACGAGAGTGGTGACATCAGCACCTTCCTTGGAGCTTTGATGTTCCTTCCATACTCTGAGAAATTCTGGTAACACTGATGAGTTAGCACCTCAATATACAGCTTCAAAAGTGCCTTGTAAAAGAAAATGGAAGGTATGCCCCCGATAATGGTAATTCTGAAATTGGTGGTGGTACTGGTTCTGTAATTACGTAGAAAATAGATGATTTTCTGAAGTATGTAATGAAATCATCTCTAGAGCCATGATCCCTGTTGGATCACATTAAATATTCATGTCTCCCATTTTCTCTTCCTTTAAGAGAGGATATCACATCACATTCTTGTTTGCAGTCAGTGCTCATCTTCTCTTTGAGAAATTCAAACAGTGATGCAAGACTCTTACAGGGCTGATAGGAGTGTTTTGAGGACAAGTGAATAAGTATGGAAAAAGCCACTAACTTGAAAAGTAAAGCATTAATGAGTGTGTATCCCCGCAGTCATATAGACAGACCATAGGCAGTGAGTAACCAGCAACCATCGTAGTATCTGGGATATAGGGGATGCCACGAATGATTGTTGACACAGTCGGCCTGTGTTTAATTCCTGCAGATGGCTGGGGATACAGAGGTGGGTCAGGACAGAGGTGAGGCCTGCGTCCCATGGGGCGCGGCAGTCAGCAGATCCTCACACTGACCAGCACAGAGGAGCCGGGTTAAAAGGAGTCCGTGAGAGCCTGTGCATCTGGGGATTTGACAGGTCTGAGATGTCAGGCATCTTGTCTGAGAAGTGCTGCTTGAGCTGGGATCTGAAGGAGGAGGCGTTAGCGGGGGGAGGAGGGGAGAGCGAAGGCCCCTCTCGAGGTGGGTGTGTGTGGGCAGCGGTGAATGGGACCGAGAGGAGCAGAGCGTGGCTGGGTGAGGACTTTGGGGACCCGTGTGCTGATAGGCACCAGTCCCCCGCTGGCCTTGGCGTGTTGCGGGATTTAGTCTGGAGCCAAGTGCAGCAGGAAGCTAAGAGCGGAGACTGTGAGATCACATTTGCCCTGTGAAAGCGTCCCTGGCCAGCAGCGTGCTGAGTGCAAGGGAGAACGGCCGAGGAGACGCCGCAGTCCAGGTGGGCTGGTGAACGGCGTTCGGTGGTTGACTCCGGCGGATGTGTAAGTGTGTGTGTTAAGGATGAGTGTCTGCGTTTAGCTTCAGAATAATGTGTCAGGTCTGAGAGTATAGGTGAAACAAGTTTGCCCGTGACTTGATAATTGTTTGTGGTGGTTAATGGATGCTTACTTGTATGTCCATTACATTATTCTCTTTGCTTTGTGTATATTTGAAGTTTTTGACAATAAGGTTTTTTTGTTTGTTTTTTTAAAGTATTACCATAGTCCAGTGGTAGATGATGGTGGTAGCGGTCATGGTGAAGGGAAGTGAATCGGTTTGAGATGTAATTGGGAGGTAGAGTAACAAAACCCCAAGGGACAAGGACCCAAACAGAGTTGCCCAAATGTCACGTGGAATCACAGGTTTTTACATATGGGTCACCGTTATGTTTACACTACACTGTAGTCTGTTATGTGTGCAGTAGCATTATGTCTAAAAACACAATGTACGTACCTTAATTTAAAAATACTTTATTGCTGGGGCTTCCCCGGTGGCGCAGTGGTTGAGAATCTGCCTGCCAATGCAGGGGACACGGGTTCGAGCCCTGGTCTGGGAAGATCCCACATGCCGCGGAGCAACTAGGCCCGTGAGCCACAATTACTGAGCCTGCGCGTCTGGAGCCTGTGCTCCGCAACAGGAGAGGCCGCGATGGTGAGAGGCCCGCGCACCGCGATGAAGAGTGGCCCCCACTTGCCACAGCTGGAGAAAGCCCTCGCACAGAAACGAAGACCCAACACAGCCATAAATAAATAAATAAATAAATAAATAAATAAATAAAATAAACCCAAAATTAAAAAAAAAAAAATACCTTATTGCTGAAAAATGCTAATTAACCATCATTTAAGCCTTCTGCGAGTCACAGTAGAAACATCAAAGAACACTGATCACAGATCATCATAACAAATAATGAAAAAGTATCAAACATTGCAAGAATTACCAAAATGTGACACAGAGACACGAAGTGACCAAATGCTGTTGGAAAAATGGCTCTGATAGGCTTACTTGACACAGGGTTGCCACAAACCTTCAATTTGTGAAAAATGCAATATCTGCAAAATGCAGTAAAGCAAAGTGTAATAAAACGAGGTATGCCCGTACCTCTACCCAGTGGACTTTTAAAGTCATTAAGAATACTTTTAACGAATTTGTTTATAAAAGAATAAACGTTTAAAGCATAAGAGGAAGAACACGTATTGGACATGTACAGTATGGTCTTAATTGTGTTTTTTTTTAAGTTTAGAAGAAATCTGGAAAGAAATATTAAAAATATGTAGTGGTTACCCCTGGGATGAGATTATTGGTGATATTTGATGTTTGCTTTTTTTTTCATTTTCCTTAATAATTGAAGGTGAATTCTAGCTATATATACAGCAAGGATTTCCCAACATCATCTATTTTCTAAAATGAGGGAGACATTAAAGTAGGGTTAAAGGCTAAAGTTTTGGTCTGCACAGCAGCAGAGAAACCTGTCTCGCCGGAAGAGAGCGAACGCTGACCTGAAGGGCTGTGTCTTGCAGGTGCCATGGACATAGCTTTGGGGTCTGGTGCCACCGGGGTCTTTACCAATTCTTCCTGGCTGTGGAACAAACTATTTGAGGTAAGAATAACACATACAGACCTAGAATATGGAGATGATTTAATTACTCTAGCCTTAGAATGCTATATTTCTTAATTAAAGTGATTTTTATGTTGTAGATTTGCCTTTGAAATGAAAATTCAATAAACTCGATTCAGTGTGGTTTTCTATAAATGTTCCAAAATGTTCCAAAATTATGGGTATGATACCATATTCCTCCTGTCCTCCAGTAGCTTCAGAATGAAGTGAAAATAACTTGAAAATATCCCTGATGTAGAAAAGGTTACAAGGACAGCTTTGTAGAAGAAGGAATGGCCTTTTAAGGAATACGGGTCATGAGTCAAGTCGGGGAGCATGTAGATAGGGCTCACCCGCGTCCCTTGTCCCTTCGCGGGTGGTGAGAAGGACGACTTCTGCAGCTGTGCTCTGTGCCTCCTCCCAGCCCTTTCACAGCAGCCTCCTCCAAACAGCAGTTTCCCGTCACCACCACCCGCCCCCCACTCTCACCGCCATCAGCTTTCCCCAGCGACACCGCTCTGTTAGCCTCCTTTAGCTTGTCCAGAGGCAGTGTGTACCTCTGGCGTCTTGGTGACACCCTGCTCTTGGCTTCCACGATAATCTTTTCTTCTGGTTTCCTTCCTCACTGACTTCTGTTTCAGCCTCCTTGGCCAGCTTTTTCCTTTGTCTGCCCCTTTGGTTGCCTTCAGTCCTGGGCCACATGTTCTTACTCTGCATGGTCCTCACCGGAAGGCCCATCTATTCCCCTGGCTGCAGCTGGCACCTCTCTGCTGAGCTCCCGTCTCTCCTGAAGCCCAGACCCTGTGCATCCCACTTAGCTATGAAACAGCTCCATCTGGCACCTCATTCTTTCAACAATTAATGGGAGCTTACTATGTGCCAGCAGAAACAAATACAAAATGTCCCTGAATACATTCTTGTTGTGGTTTAAGGTCCTAAACTGCCCTTCCACCCTAAACTGCTTCCCTTTCACCTCTTGCCATCTCACCATTTGTGAAGCCCCCTTCTATCATCCCCAGCCTCGGGGAGAAGCTCAGCCCCCTTGTCTCCTTTCAGGTAGGCTGTGGGGCCTCTCTTCTGTGCCAGGCACCCAGTGTCCAGTGTCCCTCGCTATCGTCCACAACGTCGTTGTTGGTTTTGATTTTTTTTTAATTTAATTTTCTTTAAAAAATTAAAGTTATATGTATGTAAACATTGAAATAACAGTCAGCAGTCTATACAGCCTACAGCCTCTTTTCCTGGAGGCAGTTACTTTCAACCCTTGGTGGGTTCATCTGATAACTACTCAAGTCTCAAAACAACAGCTTACATTGCTGCTTCCTGACTTTTCACTTTTGGCTCTTACCTTTGACCACAGTGTATTAAGACAACCTTTATCCATTTCTCCTACTAGCCTGTGGGCCCTTTGATGGCTCAGTTATTAAGTGTCTTTATATCCCCAACACCTCTTGGTGCTCAGCAGTTCAGTAGATGATGGATGGATGGATGAATGAATGTGTAAATGATTACATGAATTAATGAGGTCACCTTATCTTAGGAGATCTGGCCTAATCAAACCAGCAAAGCCTGTCCGTGCTACAGGTTACCAGCTTATTCATTTAAACTGAGACCCATAATATTAGTTTGATGATTTTAGCAAATGCCCTACAAATTTGTGGGACTGTTTTACAACATTCCTGGCTCCTTTTATAATTCTTAAGTAAACCTTTTAACTAACTGAAATAATTCTGGAATCTGTTGTATTGCATCATGTTTTAGAGTAACAGGTCAGAACCTGCTTCATCTACTCTGCCAACTAGCATACCTATTTGTTCTCTAGGCCAGCATTGAAACGGGAGACCGTGTCTGGAGGATGCCTCTCTTTGAACATTACACAAGACAGGTTGTAGATTGCCAACTTGCTGATGTTAATAACATTGGAAAATATAGGTATGTAAAGTAAGCTATAAAAGTACATTTTTACAGTCATCATTGGTTGCCAGAATGACCATTTTCAGTTTAATCCCCTTTCACAAAAGGTTTAGCTGTCCAATTTTCTTTTGATGTAGTGCTTGTAAGCACTAATTTCTGTCTTTTATTTTCAAGGTATTTCCCAACTGGTTCTCAAAATTTTGCATGTTTTCAAATCTAAAGGTCATTTTAAGCAAATGGTAAGGGAATGAGATACACAAAATGGTCATTACCATAGGAAAAAGAATTTATCCTTTATGCTTAAAGCTATGTCTGAAAATCTTGAAAGTGATTTCTGGGTTAACATCTTAAGATTTCTCATTAGCTTGACTTTGCTCTCTGGTCATAGAAGCCACTTAGCAAGAATGGAGGATCTTAATAGAACGTTCAGTGCACATTTACATGGGGTTAAATGTTGATTGTTGTCTTCCTCTTCAGATCTGCAGGAGCATGTACGGCTGCAGCGTTTCTGAAAGAATTCGTGACTCATCCTAAGTGGGCGCATTTAGACATAGCAGGTGTGATGACCAACAAAGATGAGGTTCCTTATCTGCGCAAAGGCATGGCTGGGAGGCCCACGAGGACCCTGATTGAGTTCCTGCTTCGGTTCAGTCAAGACAGTGCTTAGTTCAGATGCTCTAAAATGCCTTCATTCTGTCTTAAACAGGCAGTAGAGCTTCAGAATACTTTTGAATGAATAGCTTAAAATCTTTTAAGGGAAACAAAGGATGGTATTTAAAAACATAGAACAAAATGAAATTTGTATGCCTTGATTTGTTTTTCATTTTATGCAGAGATTTATAAAGGTAAAGCTAATATCTTGCTTGGCAAAGATTTTTAAGATACTCTCTCTTAAATGAATAACAATGATTTTTTAAAAGCTACCTTACTACTTTTCAGAGTATATGTTTGTAATTGAGGAGCAAAATTGTATTTCAGATTTGTGATGCTGGGAATATGAACAAACTAAAAGTTGCTATGCAGTTGTCAGAAACAATAAATCCAACTTCTTGTGCTCCCTGGTGTGGCTCTGATTTACTTATATATTATTCTAAACCCAGTGATGCTATAATATAACTTGTCTCTTCTGGCTGTGTTATATGAACTAAGTAATTAAGTTGGATTTCAATGTTCATAATCACTTTGGGGCACTCAGTGATGAGCTTGTGAGTTTGTGAGGCAGTACCATTATCCCCACGTTACAGGTGAGGAAAATGAGGCACAAGAGAGGGTTAGTAACATGCCAACGACGTCACCAAGCTAATAAGTGGGAGAGCAGAAAGCAGTAGAGCTTTCATTTTTTTTTTAAATAAATTTATTTATTTATTTTATTTTTGGCTGTGTTGGGTCTTTGTTGCTGCACATGGGCTTTCTTTAGTTGCGGCGAGCAGGGGCTTCTCATTGCGGAGGCTTCTCTTGTTGCAGAGCACTGGCTCTAGGCGTGCGAGCTTCAGTAGTTATGACACGTGGGCTCAGTAGCTGTGGCACGCGGGCCCTAGAGCACAGGCTCAGTAGTTGTGGCGCACGGGCTTAGTTGCTCCACAGCATGTGGGGTCTTCCAGGACCAGGGCTCAAACCCGTGTCCCCTGCATTGGCAGGCAGATTCTTAACCACTGTGCCACCAGGGAAGCCCTGGGGTTAAACTTCTGCTACATTTGTATTGGGTGAATCAAATTACCCACAAATAGGATCTATTTTTTTTTTAAGACTTTGACAACGTTTGACAGTTTTTTTTAATTGGAGTTATTTTTAACATTTAATATTTTAAAAACTTGACATGTAAATGGATATTATGTGTCTAAACTGGCTTTTAGAGAGGGAATGACAATGGACATGCATATCCATGTTAATAAATAACATGAATTTAAATTAAATCAGAATTAAAATCAGGCAGGAATAGTGTGTAAACACAGGTTCCTCTGGGTATCTATATCCAGAAGCTACTTCAGCAGGAAAGATGGAAATGGAGAGGTGGAATTACCGGCTTGTGAAAGGAAACTAAAAACATTTAGATATCTTCTGTGTGATTCTCAGAAGACCAAACAGGGATTTGACCTTTCTATCAAAGGCTTTTTATAAGTAAAAGAACAATAGAACTCTTGTGTTTACTAGAGTGTGAGATACAAAAGGCATGGTGTAGTCCTAGATTCTTGTGCTTACCTAATCTGGTTGAGATGAAATTTAGTTGCCACTGCTGGTGCATCTGGCTACCAGGTATTCACAAAACCTTGGTGGATCCTTAGAATGATGTTCCAGAGACTGGTGGTATAATCTGCATCTAAATCACTAAGGACAAGGCAGGGCTTGAGAGAGCCATGGCTTCAGATAGCAGCAAATCCAAAACAGCAGTGGTTTAGAATACAGTAGTGTTAAAAGATAGCTGAAGTAAGAAATCCAGAATTCAGGCAGCCCTATGGCCATTGGAAACCCAGGAGTAAAATGTAAAATGGTTCCACTCCTCTATTTTTCATTGTATACAGTAGTTACATTTTTAATTAAAATATTATTTATGTTAACATAATCGGCTTATTTTTACATGAATATATTTTTTTTAATTGTTTTAATATTATTTTTAATTAATAGGTAAATATTGCCCAACATACCCCACATAAACAAAAACATTTGGAGTCCTCAATAATTTTTTAGGAGTGTAAAGGAGTCCAAAAAAGTTTGAGAACTGCTGGAGTACACTAGTTCCCTCACAGCATTCTATTTTTGTTCAATTAAATATTTATTATGTCTATTTTATGCCAGGCACAGTTCTGGGTGTTGGGAATACAGGTGAACAAGACAGGCAGGCCCTGATCACATAGATCTTGTTTTCCAGTTCGCGTGTTGTGTGCGTGTGTGCATGTGTGCAAGGCAACTTAGTCAATGAAAAAGAAAAATGAACAAGATAATTTCAGGTAAGTGTTCAAGTGCTGTAAAGAAAATTAAACAGGGTGAAATGGCTGGGAGTGTGGGTCCAATTAGACTGACGCTGGGAAGGTGACTGTTGATCTGAGGCCTGATTGGCAATGGGAAGCCTCTGTTTTTTCTCTACTTCTGCCTGCCTCACTCACTCTGGCCCCGCTGGCCTCTCTGTAGCTCCTTAAATATGCCAGGCAGTTTCCTTCTTCAAGGGCCCCCCTGTCTAGAAAACTTTCCTAATTAAACTTTAGTCACTCCAGTGCAGATCTCCTCAGGCCTTCTCCAACCACCCATCTAAAATCCGTCACTTGGGACTTTCCTGGTGGCGCAGTGGTTAAGAATCCGCCTGCCAATGCAGGGGATACGGGTTTGATCCCTGGTCTGGAAAGATCCCACATGCCACGGAGCAACTAAGCCTGTCCGTGCGCCACAACTACTGAGCTTGCGCACCCTAGAGTCCCGTGCTCTGCAACAAGAGAAGCCACTGCAATGAGAAGCCCCTGCACCACAACGAAGAGCGGCCTCCGCTGACCACAACTACAGAACGCCCGCATGCAGCAATGAAGACCCAATGCAGCCAAAAAAAACTAAATAAAATCCATCATTAGTCATCCCCTTACTGGGCTTTATTTTCCTTCTTGGCACTTATCTCTACCTGATTTCACTCTATATATGTACATGTTTATCAGTCTCTCTCTCCCACAAAACAGTGGTAAACTCTCCAAGGGCAGAAAGTTGGGGTGATTGCTGCAACCCTCAGATCAGTAAATAGAGCCTGGGACATGGAAGGCTCAACAGATATGCTGGATGATAACTGTAAAGTTAATTATAGTGAAAAAATATTTAGATTCTGAAAAGTTGAATAAGCAAATGTTTAAAAAAAAGATTAGCATAGTGACTTTCTTTGATGTAACCATAAATATCTAAAGCAAATAGCTCCCAGCACATAAGACAGGGAGCCTCAACAATGTTAAGTCGTTTTTGTTACCTGTATCTCCCAAGGGAAAATTTAGGGGACATTTTTCCTCTTTATTCCCGCTACAGTGACTGGATTAGTAATTGGCACACAGTGCGCTCTCAATAAATGTTTGTGGGATGAATGAGCACCCCCCTTCTACCAACGGGTAAACTGAGCCCAGAGAAAGCGCCTGGGCCAAAGTCATTGCAAGAGTTGAGAGCAAAGGCCGGGCTAGTACAGGAATATCCTGACTCCGCCAGAGGGCTCGCTCCACCGTAGTTACTGATCCCCCTCTCCACACAACTGTGTTAAACCCTATCAAAGCCTTCAATTCTCAAGTTAAAAAAGCAAAAGTAAAACACAGGTTGCAAAAAAAAAAAAAAAAAAAAAAAGACAGGTTGCCTGCGTGACCGGAAAGAAGAGGGCACGAAGCACCAAACAAGAGGTTTCCCGGGCGTCCAACAGACGCCAACGGGCACTCAACACCGTCACGTGACCAGCCATATCACGTGACCCCGCGGGCGCCCCCCCCCCCCAGCTCCTGCGCAGGCGCAGTGAGTCTCTTGGCCACCATTTTAGAAATGGCGGCTCCGCTGGGAGGCATGTTCTCCGGGCAGCCACCCGGACCCCCGCCACCCCCGCCGGGGCTCTTGGCCCAGGCTTCGCTTCTTCAGGCCACACCAGGCGTTCCGAGAACTTCTAACAGTACCTTGGTGGACGAGTTGGAGTCATCGTTCGAGGTAAGATAAGACGTGGGCGTCTGTGTTCCCAGCCTCCCTTCTTTTCTGAAGCGTATGCTGCGCGTGCGCAGCTCCTCTCTTTCGGTGATACCTGCACCTAAGTCGCTTGCATTAGTCTCCACATTGAATGGTGGCCGGAATTCTCCTCTGGTCGGCTGGCGGAGATGCGTAAACTTGACATTTCTGGAGCCACGTGGACTTGAAGTTTGTCTACCCCCAACTGTGGGACCCTTCTAGGCTTTCAGTGGTTTGTTCCCTTCCCACCCCATCCTTGGTTCCATCCCTGAGTATCCTTTCCCGCGTCCCTGCGTGTTTAGTACGTGCTCATCCTCTCCGGACCGCAGCGTCCACCCCTATGTCCTGTATCCTTTCCGTTGGTCTCCACCCTTAAACGGTCCTAAAGTAGTGGGACTTTTGGAGCTGAATGGAGTTATTTAAGAGTTACTGTGGGGAGGTTGGTACTAAGGACCGAGGAAGGAGGAGGAAGGCTGGGGGGTGAGGAGAGAGGCAGAGGTGACCCAAACTCTGAGTTCTGCTCAAACATTAACCCTGTACCAAAGAAGATGGGGAGTGGTAGCAGACAAAGGAGAGGTAAAAAACAAGTGCTTAGAAATAAGATGGCTTCCTGTGGTCTCTGAAGTGGAAGATGAGCCATTAACGTGTGGAAATAAAGTAACTTGTAACTGGAATTACCTTTTCTACATTTTAAATCCTAGTCGTGTGACTTTTATACTGTATACAATAGCAGAGTAGTTGATAAACATAGTTTGTAAATGAACGTGTTATTGGGGCTGCGTGGACAAAATGCTTTTGCTGATGGGGTGTACATTCAAAAGTTTGGAGACAACAGATTTAAAGAACAGAGAAATCTCTTCCGTCTGGGAGGAGGATGAGACGCCTTTGGGGTGGGGCTAAACCGTAAAGGAAAGGGACAGGTTAAGTTTTAGAGCAGCATCTAGCATTGAGAGGTGAGGTGGCTCTCATCGTGAGCTCTTGCTGAAACACTGGCCCTGTAGAAAGAAGTCCGCAGCTGACCACCAGCACCCTAATGCTTAAAACCCTTTAGTGGCTACCTGTGGCTGTTGGGATAGCCCAAGAGGTGCTGTGGTCTTCCTAACTCTGCATGTTCAAGTCTCTGCTCCAGACCCATCTCTTCTTACTCTGGCCACAGGAGACCTTCTGCTTGTGTTCTTCGTTTTCTCTTTGGGCTTCCAGCTCACACATCACTTCCGCATCGACCCTGCCCTGCTGCTCTTTGTAGCACACTACATCAGGCTCTGTGAAGTCAGAGAACACCTGTTTTGCCCTCCCTCCTCTCATTGTATCTGTGGTGCTAATCCAGTGGTAGCAGGTAGCAAGTGCTTGATGAATATTTGTCAAACAGTAAAGGAGCCTGTTATGTGTCAGGACCTGTCCTGGGTGCTAAGAATACACAGAAAACAGTTCCTGTCTTCAAGGAAGCTCATGACTGTGCAGTGGAAAAAACAGATAAATGGCAGGCAGCTGCTGTGCTGTGGGATCAGTGCTCTGATAGAAGAAACCCGGGATACTCTGAGAGCACATCTGGGCATGGCTGTCAAGGAGGGCTTCCCAGAAAACATGAAACCCAGGCGGGCATTGGGAATTAGCCAAGTGAAAAGGGTGGGGAGAGGTGCTACCTGGATCACCCGCCTAGTCTTCTCGCGAGACTCGGCTCAGCCTTCGTTTTCCATCAAGAGAAGTTATTTCTTACTCTAAAGTAAGATTCTTGATGTGTGAATGACATTTTTTTATTTTGTGATATGTTTTGATCATACAGGCTTGTTTTGCTTCTCTGGTGAGTCAGGATTATGTCAATGGTACAGATCAGGAAGAAATTCGAACTGGTAAGAATTCCCTCATTGCTGATTTTACACTTGATGTGTTTCAGTCCCGCTTGTATCCTAAGAGAACTTTTCCAGGGAATAAGATTTGTGCAATCTCTATATACTGCTGGTTCTTTGTTCAGTTTATTGACATCTTATGTCACTTACAATGAGCCACTTGTAATGAATGAGCTTTTCGTATTGGTACCAAGACAAAGAAGACCAATAGTGTGTACTGCTTTTTAAAGAACTAAGTTGGCCTTCCCTGGTGGTGTAGTGGTTAAGAATCTGCCTGCCAATGCAGGGGACACGGGTTCGAGCCCTGGTCCAGGAAGATCCCACATGCCGCGGAGCAGCTAAGCCTGTGCGCCACAACTACTGAGCTTGCCCTCTAGAGCCCGCGTGCCACAACTACTGAGCCCGTGCGCCTAGAGCCCGTGCTCCACAACAAGAGAAGCCACTGCAATGAGAAGCCTGCGCACCGCAACGAAGAGTAGCCCCCGCTCACCGCAACTAGAGAAAGCCTGCGTGCAGCAACAAAGACCCAACACAGCCAAAGATAAATAAAATAAATAAATTTAAAAAAATTCCTCTATGTCTTTTAAAAAAAATAAAGAACTAAGTTTTTTGCTTCCCCTTCCTCGCCCAAGTTCTGTCCCCAGAGAGGTACTTCTGATTTCTTTGTACTGTGTTTTAATGTTTCATTTTAACTGGAGATCATGATGTTAATTGCTGGATCTCTGGATTGTCTTTCTTCAGAAGAACTTTTGCGTTGTAGTTAGGTTTCTTATTCACCTGGTAAAAGCACAGATTATCTGCTAGTTAATGTTGCTTAACACATAGGGGGTTGGGGTCAATAATATTGCTGTGGGCAGGATTAAAATCCCTGATTACATCTACAAGAAGGTGCTGTTTCGATATTCCAACTGTTAATTTATGAGAGAGATATATGTGTCTAGTGTTTTTCTTAATTTAATATTTTGGTCTTTTTTTTTTAAGGTGTTGATCAGTGTATCCAGAAATTTCTAGATATTGCGAGACAGACAGAATGTTTTTTCCTACAAAAAAGATTGCAGTTGTCTGTCCAGAAACCAGAGCAAGTTATCAAAGAGGTACAAGCTCATTTCTCTCCCTAAGTTTAAGGAAGAGCAAATGTTGTCAAAATTCCATTTATGCTTTAAATGAGGTGCTCCATTTGCCCCTTAGTTATAGTGGGGCTTCATAGCTTGAGTGTAAAATGTTGGTTGTCAGTGTTCATGACAACCTGGACCTGGGGGTCAGGGATGGAAAGCGGTGCTTCAAACACAGCAGCTCTCGGCTTTTACTCGTTTCATACACTGGCTTTCATGGAAGATTTTTCTCTTAAAAGAAAAAGGTTCTGCTTGAAAGGTTGAAAAACCATTAATGTAGATGATAAGCTCATTTTGAACAGGAACTGATCTGTGTGTCCCTGGTGCCTTACACACAGGAAGGGCTCTAGGCAATTTTGTTCAAGGAACCGAAAAGTAAATGTTCTGTCCCAGGCTCCTTGAAACTCAGGATTTCATTTATCTCAGTTGTTTGAAACCAGGGTATTTGGAAGTGTGTTGAGGTTGTCATTAATGGCATTTAGTGGATAGGGCCAGGGCCTGCCCCCTGCAGTGTGGAAGAGGGAAGAATCGTCCTGCCCAAAACACAGTGATGCCCCCAGTGGGAAATACTAAATTGGGATGATTATTTTTTTAGCAGTTTTTGAAATAACTCCTCCCACAAGCTGAGCAATTAGCCAAAATGTTTTACTCTTTGATAACAGCTGTTGAGAACGTGAATGGTAAGAAGGTGATATTCTTACAATTCACCATATCAGATCATTTCCTGATTTGAATACCTGAGTGACAGTCTAGGTGTGTTCAAGGCCAGGTCTTAATACAGGATTTTAATACTGTTACTCATTAAAAAGCTCTTGAAAATGAGATTTTAACACTTCATAATCTGAAATGATAGAACAGTGGCTGTGGATTCTTTTAAAACAGTTAACATGTGTTTCAGATTCTCAGTGTTTTAGATTCTTCTCACAGTAGCCTTTGGACAGAGAGATATACTGAGTGCCTGGAGACCAGGATGGGAAAGAGACTGACTTCTTTTTGCCTGTCCTTTGGTACTTTGGAATTTTCTAATGTGTGTATTACTTACTAAAAGAACATGAATTAAAAATAAAAACTGTTAAGCAGGCATCTTTCATGAGAAGAGTGGCTTTGGGTTATTCAAAGTATGCAGCCAATCAGAGTAATCAGCCTAGTATAGTTCAGTCGGTTCTCTGTTTTGAATTTACTTCTTAGTGCTCTTAACTAATCAGGAACTATGTTTGTGTTTTGTGAGTTTACTCTGGCTTCATTGCTTTCGTTTGTAGGACGTCTCGGAACTGAGGAACGAATTACAGCGAAAGGATGCTCTGGTCCAGAAGCACTTAACAAAACTGAGACATTGGCTGCAGGTGCTGGAGGACATCAACATGCAGCACAAAAAGCCAGCCGACATCCCTCAGGGTTCCCTGGCCTACCTCGAGCAGGCGTCTGCAAATATCCCTGCACCGATGAAGCAGACCTGAGGAAAAGCCACCTGAACGTGAGCTGGTGGCTGAGTCAGCCCAGACACAGTTTTGTCAAACATCACTTCTTGTAGACATGACATTTGGGGAGAACTCTTTGCCAGAGAGTGAGATGATTTTAGTTTTGTGCTCTCATCTAAAAATTTCCCCCTATTTTTATAAGTTATTTCTGGAGTACTTTATAAAATGCTTATTGCTTTGGTAAACCAAGTATATTGTCTTTAGCAAAATTTAAGACTGTTAATATGGTGCCATTTACAGATTCCTTTTTATGTTTTTGTTTTTGTTTTTTGCTGCTTGTTTTTATGATTTTTATTTTTGTATGAGTGTTTATCTCTCTGTTTCCAGTTTTAGATTATTTTGTATGATCTGAGGGGAAAAGCTTGTATGATCTGATCTGCATATCAAAGGATGAGGATTTTGGTTGTAGGCCTTTTATGATAATTTAGCCATCAGTGGCAGTATATAAAAATATTAAATTTGCTGTTTTTCAAGACTGAACTACCTAAAGAAGAGGAGTCTAATGCAACGATGTAACACTTCCAGAACCTCAGAATGAGGATATTTTGTAAATAGGTTGGAAGAGGATTATAATATCGTAGGTTAGTGTAGTAACTGTTACTGCAGTAACATAGTGCTATAGGAGTCCAGCAGTATCCTTAAGTTAATGTTGACTTTTATTTGGGGTAAGTTTATATTTTGTGAAGTGTTCATTTACTTTTGGGGGAGGGTAGGAGCAGTGATATGCTAGTGATATTCATTTCTGCAATAATCAGTTTAAGTAACAGAATGGACCCTGCTCTCAATAGGGGCATAGGTGAAGTGTGAGGGTTAAAGATTGCTGTGATTATCTCTGAGTTTTGAGTTTTGTTTGTTTGTTCTGCTATTTGGAGCAGATTTTTCCATTAATGAATTTCTTGCTAATGGGTAGTGTTGATTCCAAGGGACTGGGGCCTCTAGGTGGGAGGTTGGCTGCAGGGTGCATGGGAGACTCAGTGTTTGGGAAGATACTTTACCCTCTATCAGTCACACAGGCCACCTCAGCTTCTCTGTTGAACCGCTGTTGAGAAGTACAAACGGGCATTGTGCCTGGTCTGCTGTTGAGTAATACAGTCCAGCATTGTGCCTGGTCTCCTTGGAGGAGGCTTTCCTCTCTCTGTTGTTCACATTCCCTCGTTAGATTACAGCCCTTCTCCCTCACCCAGTGCTGCACTGTCTCTTGAGCAGGCAGCAATTCTGTGACTCGGTGTCTTGGCTCGCTTTTCCTCCAGTCTTGAAGGCCCCGCCCCACCCACCTTGACATCCACTCAAGTTCCCGTCTGGCCTGGACGGCACCTGGTCTCTGCAGCCTCCAAAGGCCCTCTCCGTTGTATCCACAGGACACAGGACTTCTTGTCTCTTCTGCCAGCCTTGCTTGGTTCTCCCTCTGCAGTTAGTGATCTGTCTGTTTGTTCCTCATGAGAAGTAGGCATTATTCCCCTCTGAATATACAGGGACCACTTATTATCTTTTATACATAATAACTAGTACTTATTTTTGTTTTTGTGCGTTTGTGTATGGTACACAGCCGGAGGCCAATGAATTTCCTCATTCGGAGTATATAGTTAAACAAAGCTTTTAAAAGTTGTTTTCAATCACATTATCTGATTTCAGGGTTGTTAACCTGGTCATCTCGTGCCAGTTAGAAGCTCTGACTGGCAGCTGTAGATTTCTTGATTAAAAACCTAACTAAATTGATTACATTTTAGGCATTCTTTCAGTAATGAAGAGGTGCTTAGTGAAGAGTTCAGGAACTATTCTATTTGGTGCTTAGTAAAAATATTTTGAATTAATGTGTGTGCCAATTACTGTCATTTCTTTACTAAATTCAAAAGTTTTCTGGCACGTAAACATTTCACTTTTTTCTGTTTGTAAATATCTTTTTCCTTTTTAGTGACATCTTGCTGGTTGACAAACAGAAAACCCTCTGGGATGCCCTCTCCCTCAAGGAGAAAGTAATGAGCCATCAGCTGGACTTTCCCTCACCTTCCCTCTGGGGATGACAGACCAACCCACATCTTCAGGGCATCTTTATTCCCTTCCTGGTCCATCTGCTGAAGCGCTTACCCTGTATAAGATGAACCTTTCCACAAATGATCTGGGTCCAGGCCAGTTGCCTTCTCTAGGGTTTAACCCCCTGGGGACTCTCTGCCCCCTGCAGCTCACAGAATTCTTGGTCTTCCCTGCTGCGATGCGATGCCTGAGCGCTGCCCCATTTCCCGGCCCCTCGTTCAGTCTCCAGCTCCTCCACGCTCCCCGCCCCCAGGCTGTGACGTGTGGCTCCACAGCTCCAGCTGTGCTTGTGATGACTCCCAGCTGCTTCACTGTGACACTTCATCATCTTCTTTATTTGAACTCATTCTCTTACTCTCTTTAACACATCTCCCCTTCTTTTCTCTTTCCTCTTCTCCCCAACCTCTAAATGTTGACGTTCCTGAGGGTTTGGTCCTGGGCCACTGGAGGCCACGAAGGAGCCCTGCTCAGTTATCTCAAAGGCCATGCTCTTTCCTGGGTGTGACCAAGCACAGTGGGGACACTGGATCTGTGTCATTTCTGCCCAACACAGACCCCTCTAATGGGCAGTCCCTGCTCTGGAGCTCTTCAGCCTGGCCGAGGCTTTTTCTCCAAACTCTGCTGTTGTCTAAGCCTCTTCCCCAAATCTTCCTTGGCTCTCTATACGGGTGTCAACTCTCCGTCAAAATCTGAAGGCTCTTCCTGCCTCCTGCTTCTTCCCCTTTATTCAACACAGGTGTTTCCCCTGAGAAGGGCGGAAACCTGCCCCTGACAAGGGATGCCGACCCAGCACTGCTTGGCCATGTTACTCTCCTACGGGACAGAAGCAGTCTCAGGATGCCAGCCTCCTAGACAAAGCTGCTCTGAGACCGTGGTAAAGTCAGGCAAACCAAAACCACTTCACAACTTTGTCTAAGCACAGGAAAAAAAAAACAAGGTCACTGTGCCACCCCCCAAATACCAAACATTCTCCTGGCTAAAAAATAAGTGACTGCTTTTTCTTTTTTTTTTTTTTTTTTTTTTAACCATTTACAGCTTTATCTCTGGTCTGCCCGTCTTATAGATAACATTTATTAAGACACCCAGTCATAGAGTTGCCCCTGCCTTCTGACAGCATCCAATCTATAATGAATCCCTGCTTCTTTAGACCCTCCTGGAAATCACCCAACCAATGACAAAAATCTTACAGTAGGTTCTTTCTAACACCCACTTTCTGAGAAGCCCCACCATTCTCCATGATGGACATTCTCCCTGTGTCCAACAAGTAATAAAGCCAACTCATTCAACTATAGGTGGGTTTCTCGTGGTCGGTTCCTCCACCTGTGTCGGGGTATGCCTCCTGGAGGGCCCGACTGACACGCTGCCACGGACGCGGCCTGAGAGCAGGCAGGAGGGTGGGGTTGGGGACTGGCTCGCTTACTGTCCAACTGGCGAGGAAGATGCATCCTGAGGGTATGTGAGGTACAGTCACTGGCTCAAGAGGGTGGCCCAGTTATTGAAGATCGCACCAGTGGTGCCCTGGGCAAGTGTCCCAGTGGAAGGGAACTTTGTCAGTGCACGGATTCGAACATTTGGAAGCTAAGGGGGAATACTGCATGTAAGAACGGTGGAGTTGGCAGGTTATCACTACACTGTCTCGACTCAGCAAAGGGACAATGACAAAATAACTGTTTAATGCTCAGTGGCCACTGTGAGTGCCCAGGGCATCTTTGGTTATATCCTGCAGGGGGAGAACACGACAGATGAGCTAGTAGGAGGTAGCTGATCAAAACCAATATTGCATCTTGTGGGTAATGGTGGAAATTAGTGCTATCCTGAGAAATCTAAAGGATGCTAGGAAGCTGCTCCCTATCATAACTCCATTTACTTTCCCAGCTTTGCCCTTGCAGAATCCAGATAGAGGCTGGAGAATGAGTATATACCAAGTAGCCTCAGTTGGAACTGCTGTGTTGGATGTTGCACTGATGCAGAGCAGTAGTAAGGACTCAGGTATGTGGTGTGCAGCCGCTGATTGGGTGAATTCATTCTTTTCTCCCCCAATGAAGAAACAGTTCGCCACAATGTTCCTTTCCAGTTTTGCTCCAGGAATATGTTAATTCCTCTTCTCTGTCATAATAAATATGCCTAAAGAGATTTATCATCAAATCCTGTTGTTTCTCCCTCCTAAATCAATTCTGAATCAGTTCATTTCTCTTCATGTCTGCTGTTACCTCCAAGCCATCCCCATCATCTCTAGACCACTCTGCTCTTGAGAGATGGATGGAACCAGATTATGCAAGAGAAAACAATAATGTTTTATCTCTCAGATTTCCTTGTCAATATTGTCTAGGGTACAGAGAGGTAGAATTTCATTCACTGCTGGTGAAGGTGTAAATTGCTAGAAACTTTCTGGTAATTTGGTAGTATCACACAAAAAGCCTAGGTGTATCCTTTGGTGCTTTATATGGAATACGTCCTAAAGAAAATGTCCTAAAGAAAAATATGCAATATGTCCTAAAGAAAAAAATGATAGAAGCATGCCAAGATTTACTTAACAGACACAATTGTTTGCATATAACCTAGAAATTTAACATGATCTTTAACTTGCCTGCAACAAGAAAGGAGTCAAGACAGATGTGGGGTCTCAGTAAAATTCTATCCCTGCAGCATGTGTTATGCTGAGTTAAAGGACAGTAGTATAAAGTGCAGCCTCCTTTGTTAGTCATCAGGAGTTGCACAGTAGTGGGAAAATATTTCAACAAACAAAAGTAGAACTACCTGTATGTAATCTTTAAAACACAAACATTATCCTACAATGCTCACCCTAAGCAGGTAACAAAACTAAAAAGTACTTGATACTGAAAAATAATGCGGCATGTTACACGGATAGTAACAAGTATTTGCATTTAAAAATTTATGTTATTGGGCCATGTGTTTTGATTAGGTAGTAAATTTACTTTTAAATTATGAGTCTGAGTTGTAATTGCATTTCTCTCAAAATGACATAAGTGCGTGAGCAGCTACGTTTTATTTTTTTTTATTTTAATTTATTTTTAACATCTGTATTGGAGTATAATTGCTTTACAATGGTGTGTTAGTTTCTGCTTTATAACAAAGTGAATCAGCTATACATATACATATATCCCCATATCTCTTCCCTCTTGCGTCTCCCTCCCTCCCACCCTCCCTATCCCACTCCTCTAGGTGGTCGCAAAGCACTGCAGCTACGTTTTATTGAAGATGATCTGACTGAGGTTAACGTGAACTTTCTATTTCCAAGTTCAGCCTTCATCTAATTTCACCTTTCTTTGGAAAATCAATACAAATCACAACCATTTTTATTGTCCAGTTGTTTAAAGTTTTATTCAAAGAGCAAAGATTTGATGGTGCATAGAATAGACAACTGTTTATGGGCCACTTGCTGGGCCAGCACCAAAGGATTGAGAACATATTTTGACCACTAAAAGTTGTACTGAGTCTTGTCAAATTGCACTGCTCCATCAGAGGGTCCGACAGCTCAGCGTGGACTGACAGCGAGGTCAGCATTGTGAATGGCCATTCCCAGTTCCCTTTAATCTGCTGAGCATCCATGCAATGGGGAAGCAATGCACCATGAGGCAAGACTAGCGGTTCAGTAGATCTTTCACTTCAAAGAATAATCTAGAAACCATCACAAATGACCAAGTTGATGCTACAGTCATTGAAGTTGAGATGTATGACGGGGTGAGGCTCAGTTATTCACAGAAAAATCCTGGCAAGGCCTAATTCCAATTCATGATTAGTATCATTACCCATATTTTGCTTAAACTTCAAAAAGCCCCTTTGAGGTAGGTGTTATGCCCTCTATAATAACCTTCATGTCCTGGACCTAGGAAGTCAAAATATTTGATCCAAGTATGCCAAGGTCTGCTATAGTCCATTCCTAGTAGTTTTGTTTTCTTTGGTTTTTTAAAATTGGCTTTCCTGGTTATTTTGAGCTTTGTTTTATTCCTCTACCTGTTGAGGTTACATGTGTATTTTGGAATTATCATTTACATAGAAACACTTTTCAAGTGAAGATGACCAGCGTCCTAGGAAAATGAAACCACTTTAAAAGTAGACCATGGAAATCACAAAGTCTGATATTCCACAAGGCAGATTGCAATCTTATGGACACTAGAAATACCATGGGTAGGTCATCAGTAACAATAATATTTCCCTATGGGTGCTTTCTGGTAACACTGGCTTGTTTTATCTTAATGTCACAATGAAACAGTATGAAATGTTAATGCAAGAATTTGTTTTAGCTATGTATGTAAATCATATTACAGGCAAGTTAGTTGGTTGGTTGGCTTTTTAGTTCATTCCTTCAATCAGATGCTTCAAAAGAAATGTGCTTCAAATATCCACTTTATGATCAGTTTAAGGATCAGTTTAGAAAGAAAAATATTTGGTAAACCATTCCTGGTGGGCTGAGCCCTGCTTCTGCTGGACTTCTTTGGGTTGGGCTGTTTCATCATCTTGTGTCCTAAAAACAAACAAAAAGTTTTCTTAGATGGTTTTGAAAATTATTCAGTAAACAACTTAATACTCTACCATCTTTTCAGGGAAAGATAACTGCTTCTTTACTCTTAAAAAGATACTAGAACATGATGGCCAATATTAGGAGCTAGAAACAAGTTGTGAAGGATGGGGATGGAGAGGGAGCATCTAATTCCAGTTTTGAAAACAGAAGGTTCTCCATTGTTTCACGTAACACTAATAAGGCATATTTTGCAACATGTACTATTTATTTCAGGCACAAATTAAACAATAAACCCCCTCCAAAAACAGGTAAAAGAAGAAATGGTTAATCAATACAGTATTACACTTTATGGCTTCTTCAAAAGTTATCTGATGTGCTCTGGCATTTCAATGAGGTTGTGAAATTAGCCTAATAAATTGAAAAGGGGAGACGGTAGGTAAGAAAGTACAGTGTATACCTGTCTGAACGGTCTCTAACTGCATTTGTGAAGCTTCTTATAAAACAGTGGGGGGACTTACCCCGTGGTCCAGTGATAAAGAACCTGCCTGACAATGCGGGGGACGCGGGTTTGATCCCTGGTCAGGGAACTAAGATCCCACATGCCGCGGGGCAACTAATCCTGCGCGCCACAACTACTGAGCTCGGTGCCTCAACGAGAGCCCACATGCCGCAAACTACAGAGCCCACGCGCCCTGGAGCCTGCGCACCAAAACGAGAGAGAAAACCCGCATGCCACAACTAGAGAGAAGCCTGCACGCTGCAATGAAAGATCCCACACGCCTCAACAAGGATCCCACTTGCCACAACTAAGACCTGATGCAGCCAAAAATAAATAAAATAAATCTTAAAAACAAACAAAAAAACAGTGGGAACACAGCTTTAAACAGAGGTGTGTGGTAATGAGATGAACTGTGGCCAGTCAGGCTGGCTCTGGCAGTTAATAGACCGTGTGCTTGGGGCTCCAGGCCTCAGTGTCCTCAGCTGTGACACAAAGGGCTGGACTCGTTCAATGACTGACAGGAAGTCCTTCCAGCTCCACACTCATATTTGTCTAAATAGCCTTGGGCAGGCAGGGCCTTTGGAAAAGGAACATTTCAGAAGGGGCCCTTCCAGAAATGCAAACTTCAAAGCTCAGAATTAAAGATTTTGCTCTGAACGGAAGGCTGGACAGGAAGGAATCAACAAACAAAGGGGAAATCACACATTTCTGGAAGAGAAGCACGCTGCAAGGGCTTCTGGAAAAATAAGGCAGTATCAGAGATCATCATGCGTGATCAACCAAACCCACAGATTAAGAGGCCTTAGAATTACAAGATTATACAATGAATCTTGAGAAATAACCTTAATAATAATAGTGGAAAATTACTGAATGCTTCTGTGCCAGGTCTTGTGCTAAGCATGTCCTATGGATTAATTCCTTCAGTCTCACATGAGTCTAATGAGGTAGGTGCTGTATTATCTTCATTTTAGAGGTGAGGAAACAGACTCAGAGAAGTCAAGTGAGCTGCCCAAAGCCAAGCAAGCTACGAACAAAGACGACCAGAATTTGAATCCAGACTCAAGGCCAGATGATGAGTCCATCTTCTGTGTGACCCACTCTGAAGTGGTCAGCTAAGTGATTCAATGTCCCCTGTCTAATCATCCATGGGAAAAAAAAAGGTTTTCTGGAATTTGGTATCAGGAGTAGTGCCTCTTCTAAAGAATGACCTATTTCCCTTCTCTTACATATCATTCTTTTTGGCTGGGTTGTAATTTGTCCAAGGCAGGGCTTGTTTCATTACCCTTTGTATTGGCCCAAAGGCTGGGTATTTAACAGGTACCAGAAAGGAATACTAATTTCCCTCCTGACTATGGGAAAATGGAATCATAGCTTTGGCCCCCTACCTTGTGGCAGTTTTTACATCTAGAGATGGGGTGGGTTTGTAAGGCTGGCCACAGCTGGGGCCTGGGTCCAAGCTGGGTGACTTAGTTATCGGAGGAGTGTTGATCCTGGAGCTCAGGTCGCCACTCAGGAAGTTCTTAGCATAGGAAGCAAGGTTTGGCACACTGACCACTCGGCTGGGCACTTCCTCCATCTTCTTTTTCTGTTGGTATTAAAGGGAAGGCCTGTTAGTACCAACCAAAGAGGCATTATTGTAAAAGTAGATAAGGCCTGCCCAACCGAAATTATATGAGCAAGAAGGCAATAACTTACATGTTATTTTTTAAAGCATTTTTTCTTCCAATCCACTTTGTGCTTTAAAAAAACACAGGCTCACAATCTCTTATCCAAAACTTCTGGTGACAAATGTGTTTTTTAATTTAAAATCTTGTTTTAGATTTTAAAAGGCTATATAACACCCCCAGCAGAAGCTGGGCCCACCTTGTCCTCAAACACATTAATGTTTCTGGAGTGAAACTTACATTTTGTCACACCAAGAGGCATATATAAAAGTTATAAATGAGCTTACGTGAATTCAGCTTGGGTTAGGTTTACTGTCCTATGAGTTACCAAAAAAATACAAATTTTTAAGCACTTTAGGATTTTGTGATGGCAGATGAGAGATTTGGATATGAATATTCTCACTGTAATAAATTCCAAAAATTTTTATAAAAGGAAAAAAAGTTGCAGTGAAGGATTCCTGCTCTTCTCTCTCTCCTTCCTATCACCCAGATATAGCCATTATTAATAGTGACACATTTATATATAAAAAGTTTGGAAAATTCAAAAAACTCATAAAAAAAAAAACACACATAATCTGCCTAGCCAGATATAAATACTGTTTGTTGTTAATTTGGACTATTTCCTGGGGGGTCTTATTTTCAATGAATATTCCTCTAAATGAATGCCGGACAATTGATAAATAAGTTGCCATTACCTTTGGGAAAGACAAAGCCAGCAGAATTATGTAATGCATTGAAACCAGTAGGACCAATTTACCTTCATGGAAGGGGTCAAATACCCTGGGCGAGGATTGAAAGAGAAGGACCGATTCCGATGGGACACTGCGCTGGGGAATACTGCATAGTGAAATCTTCTCTCCTCCTGGAAAAACAATACAACTGAGTCTAAATAAGCCTAACTACACAGCACACTGAGTTTAATTTGAAGGAAGATGGCTGTGTGAGAGCAGACTACAGAGAGGAGGAAAGACCAGGGAAGGGAGGGGAAGTCAGTGGGACTCAAGCTGCCACCCACTGAAGCTTTGAGGAAGCACCTTTATTTCTGGGGCCATTGTGTCCCCAGATCCCCTTGTGAAGGAAAGGGTGAGCTTTTTTGGAATGCCTTAGGGAAGTCAGAGATCCAGGTGCTCTTAGGATCTGAGCAGAATCTACTGCAGAAGGTTATTAAGACAAAGAAAAACACCCAGGTACAATCACTATATGGCCAATCTTTACCTGTGTCATTCTCCACTTTTTTCTTTGCTGCTGTATTGTTTTTAAAGCAAGTTCCAGTTGTATAATTTCATCTGTAAAAACATTGAGGGCTTCCCTGGTGGCACAGTGGTTAAGAATCCACCTGCCAATGCAGGGGACACGGGTGTGAGCCCTGGTCTGGGAAGATCCCACATGCTGCAGAGCAACTAAGCCCGTGCGCCACAACTACTGAGCCTGCGCTCTAGAGCCCGCGAGCCACAGCTACTGAGCCCACGTGCGACAACTACTGAAGCCTGCGCGCCTAGAGCCCGTGCTCCACAACAACAGAAGCCACCGCAATGAGAAGCCCAAGCACCGCAACGAAGAGTAGCCCCTGCTCGCTGCAACTATAGAAAGCCCACGTGCAGCAATGAAGACCCAACACAGCCAAAAAACAAAAAAACATTGATAAGTGTTTCTAAGAGATAAGGACTGTTTTTTAAAAAAACACATAACCACAATACCTTTGTCACACTTAGCAAACAAGCGATTCCTTATTAGTATCATCTAATTTTCAGTTGGTGGTTAAGTTTTCCTCTTCATCTTGACATGAAGCAATGTGACTGGGAAGCAGGAGGGTGCAAGGATGGGCGTGAGATACAAGTGTGCATGTGTATTGTGGGAGGATGTGTGGCTGTGTAAGCCACCATAAGACCATGGATTTTACTCTGAGAAGGACAGGGAGCCACAGGAGGTGCTGAACAGAGCCATGTTGTGGTCCGACTTACGTTTTTGTAAGATTACTCTGGTCGCTGTGAGGTCAACAGAGTGGGGTGAGGCTGGAGTGAGTGGGGAGACCAGTGGACTCTCCATCATGTATGAGAGGCAGCAGGGCCTGGACCAAGGTGGTGAAGGTAGAGATGGCGGGAAGAGGCTGGACTTTTGATGTGGCTAATTAGCTGACCCGCGTGGGCCACGCTGACAGGAGCGAGTGCATCACCCAAAGTCCCCAGAGCTGAACGTGAGCCACTGGGAGCTGGCTTACAGAGAACTTTCAACCAAAGCTTGGAGCACAGGAAGGCTGGGCAAAAGCCTAAAGCAATGGTTAAAGTGTGAGGAGACATGAGTGTGAGGTGCAAACCATTCTAGATTTTCCCAAATGCTGTAGGTTAAAAAAACCAAACCAATACCAACATCAGGCAGATGGTGTGGGACTTGAGAGTGATTTTTTTTTTTTTTTTGCCTTCTACTTTCCTGTGTTAATTTTTTTTAGTGAGCATGTATTTTTTTATATAATAGGGGAAAAATAACCAAGGACCTTTTGTAAGGTGGTTTTAGGGTTATCAGGATTACAGTTTTAGGCACCCATGGAAGTGCTAGGCTAAAGCGAATACCCCGGACAGCCTCACCGTGAGCTGCTTGATGATCTCCTCCCTCTCCTTCAAGCGGGTCTGCAGATGGCCTATGAGCTGAACGTCCTCCGGCCTCGACTCCCCGTTCCCTGGCTTCTCTCCGGAATCTTTCAGTCTGTTTCGAGCAGGCATGCAGTTAGCCACCGTGCTGCAATGACTCAACCGCAAGGAGGGAGAAGAGGTGGGTGTGATGGGGACGCTGCTATGTTGCTTGGCCTGGCCGGCCACTCTCTGTTCACCAAAGGGGAAACTGAGGCCCAGAGAGCCTGCCCAGGGCCACCCAGTGAGTTGGCTGCAGAGCTCCAGGTGGACCCCAGGACTGCAACTCCCAGTCTGACATTTGTCAGTTCCCCCAGGTTCTGTAGGGCCCAGGAACCAAAGGCCTGTGTGTGCACACGGATGCCACATTCAGTGGGGCTTCAAGAACCAGCGAAGTTTGGGAGGAGAGGCCTCAGCCAGAAAATGTCCCCACCCACGCCAAGGCCAGCAGGTTATGCTAATACAGATGTGGCTCCCGCCCCACCTGCTGGCAGCCAGAGAGCATAGCATGAGCTAGTTCTGCAAAGCAGCGGGGCAGCTGGTACCACCGCCCTTTCAGTGTGAAGCTGGAGAGAAATAACCTCCGGATGGTGGGGGAGAGAGGGTGAGGGCTGCCGGTGATCTACTGACTGTAGTTGATAAGAAGCCAGGGCTTTGGGGTGAGATGACTTGGGCTTTTATCCCAGCTCTGCTTTTTTCTAGCTATGTAATCTTGGGCATTTTGCCCGTGAGCCTCAGTTCCTTCTTTAATATGGGCGTGAAACTGGGTGGTTGTGAGGATTCAGTGAGATAATGCATGCCCGGCACGTGCTAAGTACCCATTAGATGGTAGCTGGTAAAACCTTCCACTCCAGATTTTGGATGATTTGCTTTGTATTGGAGCCAGTGGAGGACAGTTTTTAAGAGCACAAGTTAAGGGTCAGACAGGTGACGTTTAAATTTACTTAGTGCTGCTTGACCTCATCTCCCTGTCACTAACCCCGATCTCCCAGTCTCTTCTCCTCTCAGCAGTCAGAAGTGACCCTGTTAAAAGGTATCTCAGACCATGTCAGTCACGCTCAAAGCCTTACAAGGGCTTCCCAGTGCACTCCATCCGAATACACCCAAACCCCTTCCTGCTCAGTGCAGCATCTCCTCCACCCCTCCCAGCTACCTTGCCAACCTCAGTTCCTATCATCACTCTCTCACTCATTCCACTTAAGCCTTCTGGCTGTTTGGTCTTGGGAAGCGGGCCCCAGGGCCCTTGCACTTGCTGTTCTGGCTGCTTGGAATGCTCTTCGTCCAGATGGCTCTCTCATTTCCTCACCTCTTTATGCTTAAATGTCACCTCCTTGCCCACCCTTGGCACTCTAGACACTGATCCTGTTTTCCTTCTAGTACCTTCAGGTACTTTCATTACCTGATATGAAGTTAAATATTTGTTTGCTTATTTCTTTGTCAGACTCCCCATCTAGAATTTGTGAGTGCTATGAGAGCACAGTCTTTGTTTTATTCCCACTGTAACTCCAGAGCCTAAAACAGTGCAAGGCACACAGTAGGCCCTTAACAAATATTTGCTGAATGAATAAATGAATGCTTGCACAAGGGGCCCTTGCTTTCTTAATCAATCCATGGGAATAATGGTTTCCACCTTGAAGAACTGCTGTGAAGATTAAATGAGATGATGCACATTAGAAGGGGGAAATGCTCATAAAAAAGCAGCCCTGATCTTCTTCTGTGTGTGAGGGTCAAACCATGCTCATTCCTCACAGATTCCCAGTACCCTGTACAAGACGGGAATGCAGTCTCATAAAAAGACGGGTGGGCAACCATCCCAGTTTGCCTGGAACTGAGGCGCTTCCGGAACTCGGGACTTCTAGTTTTAAAACTAGGAGAGTCCTGGGGACACTAGGATGAGTTGGTCCCCCTAATAAAATGGTACATCTACTAGTCCCTCCCAACCTGGGGCCAAGGCCTCACTTACTCGGTTTCCAGGGCAGCCAGCCGGGCCTGGAGCTGCGCTTGAGCGCTGCTGAAATCGGCCACCATGGCCTGCATCTCCTTCCGGTGTTCCTGGCGTAGCATCTCCACCTCCCGGGCCCGCTGGGCTTGCTGATCCTCCTCCAGCAGCCTGTGGGGCGGGGTGGAAGCACAGCTGGGCTTGTCCAGGCTCTAGGGACTGAACCTCTAGGGCACTGGAGTTTCTCCCCACTCTGCTGGGTGGCCTGCAGAATCTAAGGTCAGGACACAGTGGGAAGGAGATCCGGGGTCTTTGAGTTGTGGGGTCCAGCTTGTGGAACCCCTTCTCAGCACCTTCCACCCCAGCATTCCATGAAGGAGAAACCTGAGCACAAAGGGCAGCCTTCTGGGGGAAGGGGTGGAGGACAGCTCAGGAGAGGAGTCCCAGAAAGCACCCCTTTCACTTGGGGGAGGTGGGTAGGCCTGGAGGCTGAGATTCTGTATCAGAATTACTGAACGTTGTGGACTCTGAGAGCTGGGAGACCAGCGGTCCAGGGTGGGAAGGCAGGATGGGAGAGGGATTAGGAGACCACCGCTTAGAGCCAGGCTGCCTGCGTCCCTCCACGGCCTCCCCCATCACTTCCTAGCTGCGTGACTTTGGGCGAGCTACGCTTTGCTCAGTTTCTCCATCTGACAACAGTGGCTACCTTATAGGGTTATTGAAAGGATGAACCACATTAATCCATGTCCAGAACAGCCCGTGGCACAAAGCGTATGTTCGACCATCAGCTATCACTTTTCTTAACCTTGGGGTGGGGCACTAAGGGATCCTCAGAGCAGCCTCAGGAGCCTGACATCTTCTGAAAGTACATGCATATTTTTGTGTGATGATATCCTTCTCCAGGAGAGGGACATCGTTTTCCTCACCTGGAGGGGGCTGTAATCGGAAATGGTTAGGAGCCCCTACTCTGGTCCAGTCTCTTTATTCCAGTGTCACCTGTTGACTCCCTAACTGAATTTAAGGTGCTCCACCTTGGCCAGGTGGATTCATGGCTGTTTCTCAGATGAGCCTCAGGCCTACTTTCACTTGAACTTTATGCCGGGGACTGGAACATTCAAACTCTGGGATGAAATGGACAAATGCCTTCAAAGATACAAACTACCAAAGCTCACTCAAGAAGAAACAAGATAACTTGAAAAGTCCTATATCTATTAATGAAATTAAAGTTGTAGTTATAAACTTTCCAGCCAGGGAAAAAAAGGCCATGAATTCAGGACTTGATAAAGGGCTATCCAGCCTGGACAAGGAAATCAGAGTTGCCACCACAATTTACTGAGTGCCAGGGTCAGTGCTAAGCATCTTCCTATACGTTTCACTGCATTCTACAACAGCCCTGAGAGGGGGTGGTGTTTTCTACCTTTTACAGGTAAGGGCAGGGTCTTGGAGAGATTAGCAGACTTGCCCAAGGTCACACAGCTAGTTAAGAGCACACAGAACTGTCTTAACTATTCCACTGCACTGACTCCCTAAGGCTAGTTTTGAGGATACTTGTGGCATCGTTAAGTTTGATTCCATAAATTCCCTGATCTGTAGGGAAATAGGGTACCCCTCCCCCCCCATTTCAGGGCTAATCCTGGGCAGTTTTGAGATCTAGAATTCCTCGACCACTGATACTTTCCATGGGTCAAAGGACTAACATCAGTGAAGTGCTGGCGTACTAGGGAGTCCTTCCTTTGGGAAGACGCCGAGGGTGCAACCTAATCTTAGACCCCAGAGGCTCACCAAGGGGCAGAGGAGAGAAGCTCCGACCCGCAGACCTACCTGCGCTGGTCGCGGAGCTGCAGCGCCTCCTGCCGGTGCTGTTCCACCTCGGCCTGCAGCCGCCGCACGGCTTCCTTGAGCTGCGCGTTCTCCTCCCAGAGGCCGCATCCCTCGCTTGGCTCCTGCTCGGCGGCGCCCTTGCCCGTCGGGGAGCCCGCCTGGCCCGGACCGCCCCCCTCCTAGGGAGAAAGCAGCCAGAAGAGCCGTTTGCAGGAGGCGCGATGGCAGACAAGGGCCAGAGATGTGCCGCGGCAAAGACCCAGCCTGGAACCCAAATCGGGCTCCTGATTCAGGAGCTCACGTCTAGTCTCTTAAAGTTTTCTGCTTTGAGAGTTGGCCAAATGTGGCCCTCAAAAAGTCTAACAATGCTGGTGAGCCAAGAATGTGGCTTAAATTAAAACAAACCCAACACTGCACCTGTGTGGAGTGGGGGTGGGGAGGGGGTGGGATGTCTCTGAGTCTCTTCTTGTTAGGACACTAATTCACTAATTACCCCCCAAAGGTCTCTCATTCCCAAACTCCATCATATTGGTGGTTAGGGCTTCAACATGTGAATTTGGGGCGAAACCACACAGGGCAGAGGAAGGGGAGAGTGAATATTTGCTGAACAATAACCATCTGTCACATCACCTCACAGGATTCTGATACAGTGGGTCTGGGTACATCCCAACCCTGTGTCTTTTGAGAAAGCTTCCCAGGTGACTCTAAGGCCACCACAGTTGTAATCCACTGCCCCGCAGTTGCCCTTGCCCGTCTCTTTACCTAGGGTGCCTTCCACAGCCAACCATTCCTGCCTTGGTGATGCCTTCTCGACCCCTCAGGGGAGAGGAGACAAGCTTTCTCTTCTCTGAGAGCTAGATCCTCTCCGTGTAGAGGTTATAATGAAGTGCACTGATTTGTTGAAATGCTGGTTTCCTCCACCAGACCAGCAGCTGTTCCGGGAAGGAGCCATCTCCTCTTCATCTTCCCAATCCTATAGCACCTAGCACAGTGGCTGGGATTCAGCAGGTGCCAAATGAATGCTTGCTGCGAAATGATGCTTGAATGTCAATGGTTCAGACAGAAATACAAAGATTGATATCCACCATTAAATGGGGTCAGGGTTAATCCCCGATTAGTGAATGTAGCAGTTTTCAAGTCCACGCAAACGTGCCTGAAGGTTTGTGCATCTGTCCCTTCCAAAGACTGAACAGCATTGCACAGGGAGCATGTGTGGCCCAGGCCCTGTACCTCTTGCTTCCAGCCCTGGGGTTTGCATAGTGTGGGATGCCCATGGGTACCACCCGGCACTCACACCTGCATGACCTGAAGAGCCTGGTTAAAGTCCTGTGGGGCCACCCTTGACTAGTGGGAGAGAGAAGCTGCCGGATAAGTGCATCCCCCTCTGTACTTGGCTGCGACAGATCTGAGAATTATTTCATGGGGCTCCTCAGAAGATCCCAGTGGATGCAACACCACTTACCTGCAGTGGTGGCCACCCTGGGAATGCATCCTGACATTGCACCCCCCTTTCACTCCTGCTGCCTGGGGCTGTTCCTTCTTGTGGATATACTTCTTCTCTGTGTGGGATATCACCCAGGGCCTTGCTGTTCCTCCCGGAGGGTTCAGGGCTTCCCTCCAGTGAGGTGGAGGTGAGGATTGGATGTGGATGACCAGGTCCCATCTCATCCACCCAGCCCGGGTCTCTATCCATAGCCCTCAGGCAAGCCTGTCATTCATTGCAGAGGGCCCAATATTGGGCCCTCCAGCCACCAGCTGTCACCATCCCACACTTCCCCTATCTCCTTCCACAGGTCCAGGTGGCCCCCACCAACCTAGAACATTTAATGGATCATATTCTGTTTTCCCTCTGCTAGACTTTACCAACTGAGCTGAACTCATCGTGATACATCATTTGTTAATAATTCTCATTAAACACAGAAATTGTCTTCAGGTTCTCAATACCAGAAAAATCTGGAATGAACCATCCCCATGTTCCTGCGATCTTCAGCACGGCTGGGACACCAACTAATCGTGGCCGTCTGCACACCCTGGTGGAGACTCTACTGTGTGCAGAGCTGTGTGCCAAGCTCTGGGGGTGGGGCTGGGGGATGCGATGAAGCAGACATGGCTTGTTCTCAAAGGATGCCTAGTCCAGGCGAGGAAACAAGGGCGTCCATGAAGTGATGGGTCTCCAACAGGGCAGGCAGTAGAGGCGGGTGCCAGCTGAGCTACAGCAACAGGAAGCGCTCCAGGAGCTCAGAGGGTAGAGAGGTCACGGGTGTGGAGGGGAGGCCCCCAGCATGGAGGGATCAACTGGGCACTGAAGGATCAGCTGGGCACTGAAGAGGGAGGAAGGGGTCCCAGGCAGGGGGCAGGGCATGTGCAAAGGCAGTGAGGCAGGATGCAGAGCCTGCATTTAGAGCAGAGGGGTATATGCAGCCAGTGGGTAAAGCCTTTTCAATGTCAGACTGACCATTGGGAGCTTATTCTCATAGCAGTAGGGAGCCACTGAAGGCTTTACACAGATGCACTTTAGATGAATACCTGAAGCCATATGTGGTGGGCTGGGGAGAGATGCCTGGGTTGTTAGGAGGTCCCTGTGCTACCCAGCAAGGTAGGAATTATGGAGGGCAAGGAGGGGGACGATGGGCCAAGTCTGACCAGAAAGTTCAAGAAGAGTCAGCACTGACCTTTGGTGACAAGCTCACCTGGCCTCACAGGAACAGAGAGGTCTAGACAGGGAGTCTGTCTGGGGAGGTGTTCTGAGAAACCCTCTGCAGGTCTACAGGACGGACCCTGTCTGGCACCACCACCCTGAGATCCCATTGCATCTGAATTTAAAATAACACGCTGCACTTAAAACTTGTTTTTGCTTTCCAAAGATGGGAGCCTGCAGGCTCATCAAGTGTCCCCCAGGCCTGCGGAAAGAGAGGCTCTTCCCCCGTTCAGACAGGGGGTGACCGAGCACCCAGAGCCTCTCCCTGACACTGCTCCAAGAAGGGTGTGGCATGGGCAGGGCAGGGGTGCTGACCTCTGCAGTGCCGGCACGGTCCTCGCTGTCCCCTGGACACGGGGTGATGGCCTGTCGCCTGGCCACACTGCCCAGGGCCCTCAGCTCCGCCTGCAGCGCCTCCAAGTCCTTCCGGTGCTCAGAGCAGGCAGCCCGCTGCTCCGCCAGCTCCTGCCTCAGGGACTCTGCAAAAGGAAGAGCAGCGGAAGGTCAGGGGCACGGTGAGGCCGAAGCCTCTTCTGCAGGGACCACAGGCTCTGGGGTGGGCTGGAGTGGGGAGCTGCTGCAGGCGCTGGTTCGAGTTCCCCAAACTTACTTACGTATCTCAAGAGAACAGTAACAACAATACCATGTACAGAGCACTAAATGTGCTAAACCCTTGAAAACTGTCCTCAGTTAAGCCCTACTACTATCCTATCCAGCATTATCCCTCCCATTTTATGACGAGGGAACAGAGCCTCAGAGAAGCTGAGTAAGTAGCCCAGAGCCACACTGCTAATAAGTGGTAGAGTCGGGATTCAACACTTCCCGTGGTTCATCTTCCCTTGGGACCACCTGCTTCGCCATTGCTGGTTAGTTAGGACGGGTGGTGGGTTAGGGTGGGACAGCCTGGGTCCAGAGCTGAACCCCGAGGCAACACTTGGCCTCAGCACCAAGTCAGAAAACTAAGAACAGGGAATTAGCAAATGACCCAGTGGCCTCTTCTGGGGGTGCGGGTCTCAAATCGGAAGTGTTGACATTTGTGCCAATACTTAAGGAGACAAAACATTCACAGGTTCTACTTCTCATGGATGTTAAGGTCCCAGCTGGATTGTGAAGGCGGGAGATGGCATGTCATCCCAACAGGATCATGATTAAAACCAGAATCATTCAGGAGAAATGTACACGCCCTCCTTCACTCAGGGACCAGTACAGCCAGAAACTCGAATTTCTCCTCTGAGGATGGTAGGTGATTTCTGATAGTGTAACACTTACCAGAATGATCAAAAGGCAAAGAAAACAATCATTTCAAAAAGAGTATTTTCTGATGGAGTAGACACTATTCAGTGAGCTATTAATAAATTTATTTATTTATTTATTTTTGGGCTGCATTGGGTCTTTGTTGCTGTGCGCGGGCTTTCTCTAGTTGCTGTGAGCGGGGGCTACTCTTTACTGCAGTGCATGGGCTTCTCATTGCGGTGGCTTCTCTTTGTTGCGGAGCACGGGCTCTAGGCACGCAGGCTGCAGTAGTTGTGGCTCACGGGCCCTGGAGTGCAGGCTCAGTAGTTGTGGCGCACGGGCTTAGTTGCTCCGCGGCATGTGGGATCTTCCCAGACCAGGGCTCAAACCCATGTCCCCTGCATTGGCAGGCGGTTTCTTAACCACTGCGCCACCATGGAAGTCCGAGCTATAAATTTTTAAAGAGAAGGTGATTTTCAAGTGCTAGTAAATTTGATACTTTATTTTCTATTATGGACTTCCGAGACCATATTTTAGTTATTGCAAATTACTTTTGAAACGTTGTTCCAATAATCCTAGAGGCCATAAGATACCCAGTACAGGCCGTAGTACAAAGCAAGTACTCAACATATTTTTGTAAAATAAATAAATGATGTTTAGAGTGAAAATTAATGATATTGTGAAAGCGTATCAGTTGTAAAAGATTTCCCATAAGTTTACTAAGGTTCTCTGAGAAGGACAGTATTTAAACACATATAAAAGTTTAATGTATTCTGATGCTATTATGTTGAAAAATTTACTTGATCATCTTCCTTCTCCTCTAGGATTTTATTATAGTGATTTCTATAGTTTAAACACAACCCAATTTCTGAAATCCTTTATCACAAAAATATGTGCAATTAAACCCTTTAGCAAAGCAGGAACTACAGACAGTTCATTCATTACCTGCCCCTCTTCTCTCATACTATCCCACCATCCATCCGTCCACTCATCCATCCATCTATCCACCCACCCACCCAACCACCTGCCCATCCACCTATTCATCCAGCATGTCTGGGTCCCCACCCCAGTATGCCAGGTAATCTGGTGGACACTCAAACTCTTTGCCCCTCACACACTGACCTATACTGCAGGTCAGGTGTGTCTCTCCAGATGCTGGAATAGGAGTAACCAGGAATTTTTAATATCACCTGTGGTGGTCCGTGCCCCCACCCACCCAATGCCACCCACAAAGCCTACAATTTGCTATCATCATTACAGAGTCCACAAAGCCCCTTCTTCCTGGGACTTGTGCTGAGCATCCCAGTCTGTCCCCAGGGTCTCTCCTGAATCTTTCCTCCAGGTAAGGACCGGGCTGCTGTGGGGTCAGAGGGGCCAGGGAAGGGGCAGCAGGGATGGCTGCTGTGGGGTGTTGAAATCACCAGGGGTGTCCAGCCTGATCTCAATCTGGGGAGTCTTGTTCCTGAGACAGGTGGTACAACCCAGGTTTTATCTTGTATAATGCGTCTCCTTTAGGTGCTGCTAACTTTAGCATTTCCCACGCGGCCGCCTCATTCCAGGGTAGCTGCTAACTAGGAAATCTGTGGGACTCTCTCTCTCTCTCTCTCTCTCCTTCATCCGGAAACGTGCAGAGCTGACATGCTGACATGCAGTGAACAGGACATACTGTATAATGAAAACTCAACCAAGCAGCAGGTAGAACTTATTCACTTACAGAGGTAAAGAAAATGCTCTTCCCAGAATTCTCTTAAGGAGAGCCCTGTCTGGGTTTGAAGAAATATTTTAAAAGGTCAATATGGTATTTAATGCTAGGCATGAAATAAGGAGGGTATTGGTTTTGCTCTTAAGAGTGAAAAAGAAGATGAGAGTAAAAGAGAAAATGAGGAAGAGAGATGATCTACAAAAATGGAGAGAGGCCCTTAGAGTCAGCCATGCAAAGTTGGAATATTCAACAATAATGAGTGAACATTTACATAGCATTTACCGTGTACCAGCCTCTATTCTTCCCATGTATATACTCACATAATTCTAATAACAGCCCAATGAGGTGGATACTATTATTATTCCCATTTTACAGATGAGCAACTGCGTCACAGGGCAGTTAAGCAACTCACCTGAGGTCACACAGCTAGTGAGCACTGGAGTCAGACTTCAAGCCCAGGCAATTTAGCTTTGGGATCTTTACTGCCTCTGGAAACTTCCAGAATGCTTTGTGTGACAGGTTTTTGCTGTGGAAACTGAAGAGGAGGTGAGTTTCCTGCTGGGGATAATGCGGGGACAGGGAACAGCCAGGAGCCTGGGGGCCTAAGTCCCCAAATTTGCAGAAATCTTCAGAAATGAGCGTTTGAGGTTATCTCATGAAACTCTCACGAAGGCTCAGAGATCTGGCTTATGTTCAGTAATAACGATGATATTATCTGCACTCACTGGGCTCATGCTATATGCTAAGCATTTTATATTTAATATCTCATCAAATCCATACAATGCTTCTATGATGGAAGGACAAGTGTAACTCCACTTTATAGAAAAGGAAAATGAGGCTGAGGGCAACCTGTCCCACATCTCACATCTTGTTGGCATCAGAGCCAGGAGAGTCACCCTGGCCCTTACCCCTGGGCTCCCTGCTGCCCCTGGTTTCCGCGTGTGAACCCTGCTGGGTGCATAGCTGGCTGCATACCTAGCAACAGCGCCTGCTGAGCCTGCATCCTCTCCAGCTCTCCCTGGAGCTCTTGCTGGGCCTTTTCCTCCAAGGCCTGTAGCTCTAGCCGGTGCGCCTGGTGCTGGATCTGGAGGCTGTGGCTGGATTCCTTCTTCAAGCGCTCCTCTGTGGCCTGTGGGCAAAAGTGGGAGGAAGGAGGCATGGAAGTGGGCACAGAGGGGAGACCTGTCCCTTTTGCCTAGCTCCTCTTCTGTGCTGGGCACCCCCCCACCCCCGCACCGAGCACTCGCCACTCCCTGATGGAGGGCTTATCAGGCTACAGTGAACGCTCCCCTGCCCATCTGGAATGACAGTGATGGCCTGGCCATAGCAGCCATTTTGTGCTGTGTGAACCTAACTCCTGTTCACAGCTGACTGGACCAGAGTGGACACCTGTTCCAAGCTGGGCCAATTGTTGGGAATTTGGTGTTGGGAGGAAGAGAGCAGGAAGGAGACAGACAGACACTGGCTATAGGAAAAGCAAGAAAACACGTTCTCCCCTATAGGGCCCTTAGAAGGGACACAGCCCTGCCAACACCTTGATTTTAGGATTTCTGACTTCCAACTTCCAGAACTGTCAGATAATAAATTTGTGCTGTGTTAAGCCACCAAGTTTGTGGTAATTTTGCTACAGCAGCAGTAAGAAACTAATAGTTTCTATTTTTTTTTTGCAACAGAGAGTTCACATACCACTTTTCAGGTGAGGAAACTGAGGCTGGGAGGGATGAATTAGCTTTCCCAAGGTCACACAGAAAAGATGCAGGATTAGGAGGAAACAAGCTCAGAAAGGTGAAGTGCCATGACTGAAGACAGGTAATGGTGGGGGCAGGATTGTGACCCATGGGCGGTGGTGCCCAGGGCCCAAGCCCTACCCGCTCCCTCATGCAGCCCCTGGGAACAATGAAAAATAGGACTGCAGCAAATGCATGAGGCTCCCATTAGGGGTGAGCAGACAAGGTAGCTACCTGAAGGCAGCAGTGTCTTTGCTTTGCTGCTCCCCAGCAAATGGGGAAAAACAGTCTTATCCCTCTCATGGGAAACTCAGTCATCCCCTGGTGAGTTTATTTAATAAGACAGAAAAGTCTCGCACTTTTCAAACTCTCCAATACTTTCCTCCTCTTGCACTTGCTGCAAGGCTCAGAGAACTCCAACTGGTGACCTTTTTATCCCTTGGGGAATGTGAATGGAGAGATTGAAGCAAAGGTTTGTAAAAGATGGAGCCAAACTCTCTCACTCTGACCCGGCGTCTTCAGGTCAGCCCTGCCTGCCTTCTGGCTCAGAAGCCCTTGGCGGTGAAGACCATTCAGGGTTTAGCCACCAGATTTTATATCAAGTCAGACACTCATCCCTGGCAAACTGCTCTAGCCTCTTGTTTGCCTTGCTCTTGTTGTGGCTGGTTTGGGGCCTCCTAAGCGGCCTGACTTCACCCCCAACTCTCCATGTTCCATCCTATATAAAGTCTCCTTCCCCTGTGCTCCCAAAATACCATGGGCAGCCATCTCATGGCTCCAATTTACTCATGGCTCCAATTAAAGCAACCTGTTTGAGTGGCTGCCTTTCCCCTTAGAGGTGAGCTCCATTAAGGCAGACTGTGTTAATCATCTTTGTATTTCCTGAGCTCAGCACGATGGTAGCTCAAGGTAAATGCTCAATAAATACCTGCAGAATCAATGAGTAAGAAGAGTGGATCTTCTTAAAATTGAGTTCTTCTATGGACTGAATGTTTGTGTTCCCCCACCCCCAAAATTCATATGTTGAAACCTATTCCCCAATGTGATGGAATTAGGAGGTGAGGCCTCTGGGAGGTGCTTAGGTTGTGATGGTGGAGCCCTCATGAATGGGATTAGTGCCCTTACACAAGAGACCTCAGAGAGAGCTCCCTTCCTCTTCTGCCATGTAAGGTTATAGTGAGAATATGGCCATCTACGAGCCAGGAAGCAGGCTCTCAACGGACCCCAAATCTGTCTGAGTCTGAGACTTGGACTTCCAGCCTCCAGAACTGTGGGAGATAAATTTCTGTTGTTTATAAGCCACTCAGCCTATGTTATTCTGTTAGAGCAGCCTGAACAGACTAAGACAAGCTCTTATCAGTCATGTACTATTCTAAGCACTTTACGTGGATTATCTCTTTTGACGCTCTCAGTGGTCCTGTATGGTACTATTAGCCATCATTTTATGAATGAGGAACCTGAGGCACAAGGAAGCCTAAGCTCCCTTTCCTCTTAAGTGGCAGACCCAGGATTTGAAACCAGGCATCCCACTCTTAATCACTATCCTGTGTTAGGAATGACCAGATGTTTGCCATCTCCAACGAGAACTGCAACCTGTCTCTTTTGTCTCATTCTGGAACCATCCCATGCAGACTGGAGCCAGCAATGAAGACCCCGTGAATCTGGTTCCATGGTGACCAGGGACTGGGGCTTAGAACCGCAGGGTCCCCCCAGTGGGCAGAGCACCATCCCCCTCTCTCACCACCAGATCCTCCTTCCTCCAATCAATTGGAGGCCCTGGGACACCTCCCTTGCAGGTGGGCCAGCCCTCTGTGCTTCCTCTGCCTCCTGCAGGGGATTGAGGCCTAAAGCCTGGAGGGGTAAAGCTCAGGCCAACCCAAAGGCCAGCGTGACCCAGCAGCGAATAACCTGGGAATCTCGGCAGCCTGAGCCCTTATAGATTGCAAGCCAACCTGGAAAAAGATTTAAGAGAATAAAGGAAGAAAAGGAACTCACAAATTTTATAAATTTATTTATTTATTTATTTAGGGCTGCATTGGGTCTCCATTGCTGCGTGCGGGCTTTCTCTAGTTGCGGCGAGCGGGGGCTACTCTTCATTGCCGTGCGCGGACTTCTCGTTGCGGTGGCTTCTCTTGTTGCGGAGCACGGGCTCTAGGCACGCGGGCTTCAGTAGTTGTGGCTCATGGGCTCAGTAGTTGTGGCTCGTGGGCTCTAGAGCACAGGCTCAGTAGTTGTGGCGCATGGGCTTAGTTGCTCCCCAGCATGTGGGAACTTCCTGGACCAGGGCTTTAACCCGTGTCCCCTGCATTGGCAGACGGATTCTTAACCCCTGCACCACCAGGGAAGTCCCAGAACTCACAAATTTTGAACACCTACTAAGTGCCAAGCAGTCCACATTGCATGATCTCATTTCTTTTTTCTTTTCTTTTTTTAAGAAGCCTATTTTATATTTTTATTGGGGCAATACATGCACGTAGTATAAAGAGCCAAATAATATTTTCCAAAAAGGAAAACCAGCACCTCCTAGCCCTCTTTCTTCCTCCTTCTGCATCCTGCCCACTGGAGGCAGCCACTGGCAACTCTTTTAGTTCTTTCTTCTGATATTCACCGCCATTAACAAGGTAGTACCTTCCTTCTGCTCTATCCTGATTATTTTAGAAATTATGAATTGTCTTCCCATTATGGTGGATGAGGATTTTGGTCTCATACCTTCTCCCCCTTCCATTCCTTATATACAGTTATATTGCTTTTTTCAATACAGTAAAATATATTCAGTATTTATCCTTCTTGTGAGTAAGTACCATTTACTGCTGAGCTAAATGAACTATAATTATTAAAATCTACCTTATACAAAGTTTTGTTTTTCCTTGCATTAATAACTACTGCATTTTTAATTTGCTTGGTTTTCTTTGGATAGTTGGCTAAGTCTTCCTACAACCTCTAAAAGCTTTGTAAAATACTTTCACTACAATCTTTCACATGGCCAAATTGGTCAGAGAAACCATCAGGTCTACTTTTCCTCAGAGGCATCTCTTCTAGAGCCCTCAATCATCATGCTCCAGTCTAGACTGAGTTGTTCCCTCAGCCAGTGGCATAGCTGGGCTCCTAAAACCTTCCTTCTCCTGTGTTGGATTCTCTGTAGCCTAGATCCCTTTTATGTCCTCTTTCTTGATTTGCTCCCTTGTTTTGGTGGGATATTCTTCAAGGAACTTCCTAAGGAAAAGTGTATGGAAGATGTATGGGTCCAACAGGAGACAGAAACCACACAGTAATTTAAACAAGGGAAACTGAATCTAAAGAACTATTAAGCTCTGATAGGAGAGTAACTATAAAGATGCAAAGAGAACTCTGAAGGGTATCCTGAGGCTGAGGGAGAGCATTCAAGAAAGGGAAAGCTTGGAAGGGGGAGCCCTTCCCCAGCCTGGGATCCAGACCTTGTTGGAGAAGGTGTGGTGGCAGCTCACTGATGGAGATCACCAGGTTGCCCGGGCCAGAGTCAAGCAGGAGCAACCCTCCACAGTGCTGGTGAGCCACAGATGGGCAGGTGCCCAGAGGGAACGGGGGCACCAATGCAGGCATGAGGGCCAGAGTGAACAGTGTTTGCCTTGGGAGGGTTGCAAGAAGCAAACTTCTGGGGTGCAGGCAACAGCAGCCAACAGGCAGGAGCCCAGAAAGAGTCAGGGTGTGCAGGCGTGAGGATGGAGTCTGTGGTGTCCACATCGGGAGACCACAGGATGGTAGTCACTGGGCCTGGACCAGGGCTATGAGATCACCGTGAAGTCACTGGGGCAGAGTATCACCCGAGGCCCTCACACACTCAGGACGCTGTTCAACTGTGCAACAGAAGCCAGAAACAGAGCAAAAATGCAACTGCCAGAACCAGGAAGAGAAGCCTCCTTCTTCCTGCAAGGTGCCTCCAGCGCCTTCTACTGACAAAGCTTAACGCTGTGCTCTCTGTAAAGGAGAAGAAATGCTTAAAGAATCCAGACCATTATCACAAGCAGGCATCAAGAGCTGGGAGGCATAAATTGAGAGCTGAGAAGCATAAACTGATAACAGAAGGGAAATTTCCTAATATTTCATTTGTCTGATATATTTTTATTCAATTTTCACCCTTGCTAATGGTTTTAATTGAATTTCTCAGAATTGCTTCATGATCTTCTTGCTTCCCTGTTGCTGTTGAGATGTCTGATGACATTTGGATTCAAGTACTTTGAGTCTGGTATCAATTTTCCTTGTTGGGAGCTTTTAGAATTTCTTCTGTTTCCTTGGTGTTCTGAAGTTTCAAGACAAGCCTGGGTCGGGTCTTTTTCATTTCCTTATAGGAATTTCATTCTGTTATTTCTTTGAAAATCTCTTCCCCTCCATGATCTCTTTCTGGAACTCCTCTTTGCTAGATATCAGCCTCCTGGATTGTGTTTCTACACTTCTGGTTCCTTCTCTCCCATCATCCATTTCTTTGTCTTTCTACTTTGCTGTCTGGAAGGTTTCTTCATTTTCTATATTTCAACTCATTTACTGATTTTTTAAGTGTTCTGCTATCCTGTTTTTTATTTAAAAAGAACTCTTTCTTGCTCTAATTGCCCCCTCCTTTGGAAATAACATGTTGTCCTTGTTTCATGGATGCAAATCTAATCTCTTAATTCTGAGAATATCACTCCTCATTGAATTTTTTTTTCTGTTCCCCGCATTAGCCATTTCCTCTGAGTTCATTCTTTTCCCCTTGATAATCTTGGATTCCCACTCTCCCATTAGAGACTTCCTCGAAAGTTTAGTAATCTTCTGCTGTCTCTTCATATTTAAGAGTGGGCGATAATCAGAAGCTCCATCTGTGCCTGGGGTGGTGTGGCAGGGGGGCATCTGTTGGATGGTGAGTTCCTCTGGGGATCTAGGTTCTAGCTGCTTGTTTTCTGGAGCTGAGCAGAGAAAGCATTGCTGGGGGTGTGACAGAGGTGACTGTAGTCCACCTAATGGTTCAGTACACAGATTTTCACCTAAACTTAGTCTCAGATGCAAGCCTCATCCCAGCCTCTGTGACTGGTACTTCCTAATTCAGAGTCTCTCTGGCTTAGTTTACCCAGGGATCACTGCCCCCCACCCCAATCTCTTGTCCTTAAATAAGACAGAGGTAATTGGCTGACTGTGCTGGGTAAGCTGGGAATCTGGGCTTCTAGGTGAGTCATACTCTCCACTGCACTCTTGCCTTCTGTTTCAACTGGTGCCTCCAATTCCTGGCTTCTCTGAATTCCACTGTCAGCTTGATTCTCGTCCTTCTCTGTCTTCAGGCACTTTGGTTTGAGCCTCTCTGCTCTGCAAGGTCATATACCATGTCTCCATTTGTTTCCTGTCCTCATGTATTGTGGTTCAAAGGTACAGATGTCTCCCAGCTTCATCTGAACAGAATATGCTTCTGCTGTGTGTCTTTATTGTTTTTTAGAGCATTTCCAATAGGAAACAATTCAAAAGTCTTTATTTTGCCACCTTAAAACCAGAACTATCACGTTTTTTCATTTAATCATCTTGACATCTCAAAGAAGTGGGTCTCAATATCCCCAATTTATAGAAGGGGAAATTAAACTTGAGGCTTTAATTCAGTGAGACCCTTGAGTACCTAGCTACTATGAGCTAGGAGAGGATTCAGTAATGGACAGGTAGAGATGGTTCCTGGCTTCAAGGGGCTTCCAGTTTGGTGAATTTGATAATATAAAGAGGGAATTGGCGTGTGAAGCCAGCCCGCTGTGTGAAGCCAGCCTGCTGTGTGAAGCCCGTGGTGACAGTGTGCTATCTGTAGCAGTAAGAGTAGGAGCCCATCTCCTGAGAGAGCAGGGAGGGAAGGCCTTCTGAGAAAGCAGAAGGTAGAGGTGACAGGTGAAAGGTGCCTGAACCTCCCTGCTGATTACACATCGCCGAGGGCCTGACCACCTCATCATTGCTTTCCAAGCCCTTCGGAAGGTCTTTTTCTGCTGAGTTGGTCTTTCTCAACTCTGGGCCGCCCTCTTTTTAGCTGCCAGGCTGAGCCTGACTTCTTAGCACACATCATGCATAACATTGCCCAAGTCATGAAAGAAAGTTGTTCTTATGAAATCAAGATCATGGGCAGATGGGGAAAAGCAGTACCAGAAGCTCAAGGGACCTGAGTCTGAATCCTTGTCTTGCCACTTACTAGCTGTGTGACCCTGAGCAAGTTACTGAACCTCTCTGAGCCTCTTTCCTCATCCAGAAAAAGAGAATATGATAATAATGACCTCGTATGATGATTGTGGGGACTGGAGATAATGTACATAAGGCACCTCATAAATCGCCGAGCAGGTGCTTGCACAGCAAGTGCTCGGTAGTAGTTAGTGGACGTCATCGTTAGCACCCTTACCTTGACTTCCTGGTGTTTGGCCTTCTCGAGCATGCGGAGTGCTCGCTGGTGGGCGGCCTCGAGCTGAGCTTTCGCCACCTGATTCTGCTGGACGGTCTCCTGGAGCTCGCGCCGCAGCTGCTCCCGCTCGCGGTCGGAGAGCCGCCTGAGCTCCCGCAGGTCCTCCCTGTAGCTGCTGGTGCACTGCTCCAGAGCCTGCTGCATCTGCGAGACCTGCCCGCCAGAGCATGCGACCTCAGGCTGTGCCCCTCGCCCCGCCTGGGATTTTCTTTAAACATAAAAGCTTTCTGAACGTCTCCGCAGCCCAGCTGAGCCTCCTCTACCCAAGGGAACTCTGAGGGGGGTAGAAGCTGCAAGCGTAAAGAATCCGGGGACAGCCAGCCCTCCTGGGGCCTCCTCAGCTAGAGCCATGGATGCCAGGGAACAGGGAAGAAGGGCTGGAACGTATGCCACCCAAGAGAAATCAAGAGGAGACCAGAAAGCCCTCCAAAGGTCTACACAGCAGCCTCCCTTGCGTGCCCCCCCGTGCCCAAATCTCGCTTTCTTACAGCAGCTTTCCCTGACAACCCTATTTGGCATTATACCCACCTCTCATCAACAGACAGCCTCCCAACCTCCTTCATCCTGCTCTGTTTTTTCTTTTTCCTGAAGCCCTTAACATTTTCTAATATGCTATGTGCTTTGCTTATTTCGTATGTCTAGTATTTTTTGTCTGTATCTACCTCCTCTGCTAAAATACAAGCCCCGTAATGCAGGACTTTTGTCTGGTTTGTTCACTGACGATATCCAAGCACTCAGAAGAGTTCTTGGCTCCTAGCAGGTGCTCAGGAGCCATAGCAGGTGTTGAATGAATAAACAAACAGAACCAAGAATCCCACCTCGCCCTGGACCTGGAATACCCTCCCCAGCTTGAACAAGAATCAGGCCTTGCATGCATTTCCAAGGTTGTCTGCAAGAATAAGGAAGAGGTAGGGTCTCACTCAGCATGAGGGTGCATCCCCACCACGGCTGCCCTTCTACCTGGGCTTGCAATCTGGCCTTCTGGCTCTGCCACTCCTCCTGCAGATGCTGGATTTCCGGTGCCTTCTCCTTCGGCAAAGAGCCCAGCGGAGGCTGCAGGTCACCTCCCTCCTTGAGGGGCACTTCGATCCTTTGAAGATATGGAGGCCAAAATCACAAAAGATCCCAGGCTGGAAATGACATGGTCACCCTGATAACATCTCAGCCACTTGGGCTGGGAGGAGGGAGCTCCGATGGCAGCTAGTGGAATGAGAGACATCTCACTTGGACTTTAAAAAGCCACTTAATTACAAATTCTCAGTGCTATTGCACTTGGGATACTGTCAAGATTCAGCTGGAATCACCCAGTATCTGTTTTAGTGGGTGCTTAATAAATGATGATTAATTGTCAGAATGACTGAGAGCTTAGAGTTTCTTATATGGGGTCCCTGGGGGCTTCAAAAGAAGAGGTCTCTGTGGTCTAATTTCACAACTTTTCCTGCATATGGAAAAAAATAACAAAACAATGATGCTTTACTTGAATACAGTACTTTACACTTTTCAAAGCACACTCAAAACTTTTACTGGCTGTTCCCAGCTATAGATAGGAGGATTATAAATAGGCCTTTTTGTGTGTGTAGCAAGAACAAGACAATGCTGGTTTAACGCTCCAATAGTTTCTGTATTCTAGAAGAGATGCTGACAAATATTTTTGGAGGAGACTTTCCTGTACTCAGTTCTGTGCTTTTAAACCAGCTGAGAAATTCAAATGTGACTGGTTGAGATTGTAAAGTTAAGTATTTATCCTGTTTAACAGTGCAAAGGAATGCCACACGGTGGGCATCTCTGCCAAGATTGCTGGGACTCTATGACGTTTTGCTTCCTCTGGCAAAGACATCAGGTGAGAGGACCAGAGGTTAGGGAGTTAGGGCCCTGGACTGTGAAGAAAGGCCATGATAAGAAGGACTCTGGCTTGGCAGAGGTGAAAAGGCCCAGCAACATGGACAGAGGGGACCCCTGAAAGGAAGGGCAGGATGCTAAGGGCAGCATAGTAAAGTGGTTAAGAGCATGGACACTAGAGCCAGATCGCCCAGGTTCAAATTCCAGCTCTACTACACTGGTTATGTGACCTTGGCTGAGCTCTTCAAATTGTCTGGGTTTCCTCTTCCATAACATGGGGTTAATAATAGTACCTTTCACACAGATTGTTATAAAGCTTAATAGAGTAAATATCTTAAAAAATGCTTAACACTATGTCTGGCACATAGTAATAATCACATAAAAAATTAATCAAACATTTAATAAAGTGAGAAGTTTTCTTTCTCTGCATCCTAATTCTCTTAGGTTATCCTCAAACTTTTGGAAGCTATGCTAAACATAACCATATTTAAGGAACAATAAAGGGGAGATACCTTGGTCTGAGCTCTGGTTAGAAGAAGCCAGAGGTGATAAACAGTGAAGCAGTCTAGAGCAAGAATGATAAGTGACACTACCAGGCTGGATGTGTGGAACAGGTAAACTTTCCCTGAGGAGGGGACCAGACTTTCTCCCAGGGCTCAGTTATTATTTTAAAAAATGTTTTATTGAGGTAAAGTTTACAGTATTGAAATTATGTGTACAATTCAATGAGTTTTGACAAATACACACAACCATAAAAGCAACACCCCAATCAAAATATAGAACATTTTCATTACCCAAAAACTTCCCTGCACCCTCTGCCAGTCAATCCACCATCCACAGGCAGCCAACGCTTTGATTTCTATCACCATAGATTAGTTTTGCCTGATCTTAAGCGTCATACAAACAGAATCACGTGGTACTACATAATGTCTCTGGAATTCAACCACATTGTTGCAAATGTCAGTAGTTCATACTTTTGGCTGCTGAGTAGTATTTCATTACCTGAATACACCATGATTTGTGTATCCATTTTCCTACTGATAAACAGCATTTCAGCTGCTTTCACTTCTGGATTATTATGAATAAAGCTGTTAGAAATATTCTTGTACAAATATTTTTGTGGATGTATGTTTCTTTTGCTTAAATACCTAGAATTGGAATTGCTGGTAGGTATATGCTTAATTTTTTAGGAAACTATTAAATGGTTTTCCAAAGTGGTTGTACCATTTTACACTCCCAGGAGCAATGCATGAGAGTTCCAATCACTCTACATCATTGCCAACATTTTGTGCTGTCAGTCTTTTAATTTTAGCCATTCTGGTAGGTGAGAAATGGTATTTCCTTTTGGTTTTAAGTTGCACTTCACTGATGACTAATGATGTTGAGTACATATTCATGTGCTTATGGGCCATTCATATATCTTTTTTATGGAAGTGTCTGTTCAAGCATTTTGTCCATTTAAAAAATACGCTTGTCTTTTTATCGTTGATTTATAGGTCTGTGGCTTGTCTATTCATTTTCTCACTGGCATTTTTTTAATGAGCGTAAATTTTAATTTTGATGAAGACCAATTTATCAATTGTTTTTGATGATTAGTATTTTCATGTCCTAAGAAATCATTTCCTACCCCAAATTTTCAAAGATATTTTCCTATATATTATAGTTTTAACTTTATGTTTAGATCTATGGAACATCTCAATTTTTATGCATGGGGTGAGGTAGAGGTTGAAGTTTATTTCTTCTCATATGTTTATCCAGTTCCAACACCATTCGTTGAAAAACTTTTCCTCTCCCTACTAAATTGCCTCAGCACCTTTAAGAAAAATTAATCTAACATCTTTGTGCAGGTCTATTTCCAGAACCTTCATTGTTTTTCATTGATCTATTTGTCTATCTATATACTGATACCATATAGTCTTTATTACTCTAGCTTCATAATGTCTTAAAATCAGGAAAGCCTGAGTCCTCCAGCTATGTTCTTCAAGATTCTTCTTTTATCTAGGTCCTTTGCTTTTCCATATCAATATTCAGAACAGCTTATTTATTCCTACAAATAGGGCTATTGGGATTTTATATGGGATTGAACTGAGTCTATAGCTCAATTCAGAGTAAATTAAGATCTTAACAACATTGAATATTTCAATCATGATCATTCTGTCTGTAAATAAAGATACTTTTATTCTTCCTTTCTAATTGGTAGCTCTTTTTTTTGCTTTATAGGACTGGCTAGGACCTTCACGACAATGTTAAGTAGTGAAAGCAGAATTTTTGCCTTGTTCCAAATTTTAGGAGGAACGTGTTCAACATTTCACCATTACGCATGTTTACATAGTTTATCATAGATCATCTTTTTCAGGTTGAAGAACTTCTCTTCTATTCATGGACTGAAGAGTTTTTATCACGAAAGGATGTTAAATTTTGTCAAATGCTTTTGTGCATCTATTGATGTGATTCTTTTTTTTTAAATAATTTTTAAAAATTTATTTATTTATTTTTATTTTTGGCTGCCTTGGGTCTTTGTTGCTGCGCGCGGGCTTTTTTCTAGTTGTGGCGAGCAGGGGCTACTCTTCTTTGTGGTTCGCGGGCTTCTCATTGGGTGGCTTCTCTTGTTGCAGAGCATGGGCTCTAGAGCGCAGGCTCAGTAGTTGTGGCGCACGGACTTAGTTGCTCCGTGGCATGTGGGATCTTCCTGGACCAGGGCTCGAAACTGTGTCCCCTGCACTGGCAGGCAGATTCTTAACCACTGCACCACCAGGAAAGTCCCGATATGATTCTTTTTTCCCTTTATTTTTTAATGTGATGAATTACATGATTGCCATTCAAATGTTAAACCAACCACGCATTCCTGGGATAAATTCTACTTGGTCATGATGTATCATTCTTTTTATATATTGCTTGATTTTATTTTCAAACATTTTGTTGAGGATTTTGCATTCATGAAGAATATTAGTTTGTCTATATTGGTGAATGTTTTAGGTGCCTTGAAAAAATTTTATTCTGCAGTCGTTCATGTTGTCTATAGGTATCAATTAGATTAAGTTAGTTAAAAGTGTAGTTCAAATCTTCTATGTCCTTACTGATATTAGTCTAATCAATCAAATACTCAGAAAAGGGTGTCAAAATCTCCAAATGTGATTGAGAATTTCTCCCTTTAGTTCTCTCAGTATTTGCTTCATTATTTTTAAAGCTTTGTTATTAGGTAATACAGATTTAGGATTGTTATGTCCTCCAGATGAACTGACCCCTTTACCATTATGAAATATCCCATTTTAATCCCTGGTAATACTCCTTGTTCTGAAGTCTACTGTGATATGAATATAGCCACATTAGCTTCCTTATGTTTCATATTTGCATGGTGTGTCTATCCCTACCCTTTTACCTTCAAACCTACCTGTGCCTGTATTAGGGCTGCCATGCAAAATACCACAGACTGGGTTGCTTAAAAAGCAGAAACTCATTTTCTCATACTTCTGAAGGCTCGAAGTCCACGACCAAGGTGTCAGCAGGTTTGGTTTCGCTAAGCCTTCTTCTAAGGCTTCTATTCTTCTGAAGCTTGCAGATAGCTAACTTCCTTCACCTTGTGTCCCCATGTGATTGTCCCTCTGTTGGCATTACCAGTGTGCTAATCTCCTCTTCTTATAAGGACATATTGGGTGAGGGCCAATCTAATGACCCCATTTAACTCAATCATCTATTTAAAGTCCTATCTCTAAATACATTCACATTCTAACATATTGGGGGTTAGGGCCTCAACATATGAATTTGGAGGGCAGGGCACAATTCAGCCAATAACAGTGTCTTTATGCTTAAATATCTCTCTTGCAGACAGCATATAGTAATGTCTTATCTTTTTATCCTCTCTGGCAATCTCTTTCTTTTTACTGATGTCTTTGTTTCATTTACATAGTAATTATTGAAATGACTGGGTTTAAATCTACATCTTCCTGTTTGTTTTCTATTTGCCCAATCCTTTTTCTTATTGTTCCTCTGTTCTTCTTTTTCTATCTTCTTACCTGACAAATATTTTTTAGGATTCCATTTTAGTTCTTTTATTGGATTTTTTTTAGCTCTTCTTTGTATTCATGTTTAATGTTGCTCTATGGATTACAATTTCTATCCTTAACTTATCACAGCCTACTTAGAGTTAATATTTCACCTCTTCATATAAAATATAAGTCCCTTATAACACAATAATTCCATTAATCCCTGTTCTTTGCACTCGTGTGGTCATATATTATTCACCTACATGCATTAAGAACTCCATAATACAATGTTTTTTTTATTATTATTATCAAGCTGTTAGATGTCTTTTAAAGAAATTAAGAGAAGGAAAAACAGTAGTTTTTTATATTTATCTATACATTTACCATTTCTGATGCTCTTCGTTTTCTCCTGTAGATCCAAGTTTAAATTTGGTATAATTTCCTTTCAGCTTCAATAAATTCCATTGCCGTTTATCATACTGCAGCTTAGCTGGTGAAAAATGTTCTATTTCAGTCTCATTTTTGAAGGATATTTTCACTGGATTTAAAATTTGGACTTGACAGGTTTTTTTTTTTTTTTCCTTTTAGTACTTTAATGATATTGTTCCATAGTTTTCTGGCTTTCAGAAGAAAATAAGGCTGGAAGGCTGATGAGAAGTCAATTGTCATTAGTATTTATGAAAAGTCAACTGTCCCCTGTATGTAATTTGTCTTTTTAAAAAGCTGATTGCTTTAAGATTTTGGGGGGATATATTTTTTTTCAGCAGATTTTCTGTGGTGTACCCAGGCATTGTTATCTTTGGATTTATTCTGTGGGGAGTTCACTGAGCTTCTTGAGTATGTAAATTGACGTCCCACACCAGTTTGGGGGAATTTCCAATCGTTATTTTTCCAAATATTTTTTCCTCCTCCATTTTCTTTCCCTATTTTCTCTTGGGCTCCAAATACATGCATATTAGACCATTTGATATTGTCCCACAAGTCACGAAGAATCTCTTCATTTTTAAAAAATATTTTTTTCCCCTAATTATCTAACAAGACAGTTTCTGCTGATCTGTCTTCAAGCCACTAACTTTTCTTTCATGGTTTTAATTTGCTATTAAGCCCATCCAATGAGCTTTTCATTATGGATACTGTACTTTACAGTTTTAGAATTTCCGTTTGTTTCAAGGTTTTCATTTCTCTGCTGAAATTCCCTATTTGTTCACTCATTATAACAATCTTTTCCTTTATGATGTCCCTGAACATAGCTCATACAACTGCTTTCAAGTCCTTGTCTGCTAATTCCAATATCTAGGTCATTTTAGGCTTTATTGGCTGATTTTTTTCTTGATTACAGGTCGCACTGTTCTGCTTCCTTCCATGTCTCATAATGTTTTCATCAAATGCTCAATATTGTGGATAATACAATGTAGGGAGTCTGTATTATGAATTCCTTTCAAAAGTGTTGAGTTTTGTTATGACAGCCAGTTAAATTACTGAAGGCTCTTTCTGATCCTTTTACACTTGGATTTGTCTTTTGTTAGAGCAGGTATATTTCAACATTGCCCTTTGTTCTAGGGTGTGGCCCTTACCCTATAGGGTATGTTTCTTACTCCTACAGTGTTACTTCTCTGAGGTCTCAACTAAATGCTCAGAGAGCTCAGAAAGGCTTTTTTATTCTGGCTGAGCTGAGACTCCAATGTCTGCTAGCATTGCATCTCTGGTATCTTCATTTTCCTCAGCACCATGGCAGCAGCACACTCCTAGGCCTCGTGGAGTCTCATCTTGTACATGCTCACTCAAGCCCCTGGCAAGGACCTATGGAAAACTCTCATAGATTTCTGCCCTCTATCCCCCCCACATAGGATCCTCTCTTCTGGTACCCTACCTTACAAAGTCCAGCTGCTTTAGCAGCCCTGAGCCCTGACATCTGCCTGCTCAGCTCAGCTTGCCTCCAGTTCTCTGCACTGTGGTTGGCACTGTCCCCAGGGAGAGAGGCAGGAGCAAATGTGGGGTGATTATGGGATTCAACTCATGTTTCCCTTCTGAAGGACATGGTCCTTCTCTGCATATTGTCCTATTACTCAAAAGAGCTGTCTCATATATTTTGCTCAGTTTATAGTTGTTTACAGAAAGAGGGCAAGTCTAGTACCAGTTACCCTGTCATGCCTGGAAATGGAAGTTTCAGTCCTTATTATTGAGTATTAAAGGAGAGAGTGACCTTGGAAAAGTAGAAAAACTGTGGAACTTCATGTGGCATATAAGAACAGCTGCCCTAAGTTGAGATGTAGTTAAAAGCATGAGTTCTGGAGCCAGAGAAACTATCATCTGGATCCTACCATCTACTGGCAGTGTCAGCAGATGGGCAAGTTACTGAACCTCTCTGTTCTTCAGTTTCCCTCATCTTTAAAATGAAGTACTTCAGGGACTTCCCGGGTGGTGCAGTGGTTAAGAATCCACCTGCCAATGCAGGGGACACGGGTTTGAGCCTTGGTCTGGGAAGATCCCACGTGCCATGGAGCAACTAAGCCCGTGTGCCACAACTACTGAGCCTGCACTCTAGAGCCTATAAGCCATAACTACTGAGCCCGCGTGCCACAAATACTGAAGCCCGCGAGCCTAGAGCCCATGCTCCGCAACAAGAGAAGCCACTGCAATGAGAAGTCCGCGCATCGCAATGAAGAGTAGCCCCAGCTTGCCACAGCTAGAGAAAGCCCGCGCGCAGCAGCAAAGACCCAACGCAGCCAAAAATAAATAAATAAATTTTAAAAAAAATAAAATAAAATGGAGTACTTCAATAATGGTGTCTACCTAATGAATATGAAATGGGTTAATCCAACATTCAGTAAATATTAATTTCATCATCATCATTATTCCCTGGAACACCACTAATGGGAATTCCCCTCTCTTACTCCATTTTATTGCCCCAAATTCCCTCATATCCTAAAAACCTGATCTTATCCTACCATCTCTCACAAAGCAAGCCATAGCTAACTCTCCTGACTCCCCCTGCTCCCTCTGAAGTTGATTCTGACCTGCTACCCCCCACCTTAAATCAACAGCCAATGGAAAAGCCACCTCCCTCTTAGAGCCACCATGCCAAAAGTTCTCTGATAAGCATCCTTCAAGGGGTTAACTACTGAATACACAGCCTCACCCCTTAAAGGAGCCAATGCGTTTGTTCTGTCCTACGGCCTCTAACCTTGGATCTTTCTATTCCTTTCCCATCACTGCTTAGTCCTTACACTCCCACTAAAACCACTGTGGAAGAAGCTTAGAGACCCCACACCTCCTCATTTGGTTCTAGAGTTGAGGAACCCCTTTATCAATATAGGTATGTGGGAGAAAAAGACAAGTCTGTTGTGACCACCACTGCTGTTGCTCTGCCCAGCATCTTCTCCTTGGGGAAGCCTTTCCTCTTTCCATGGTGGTCCTGTTTAGTCCACAGGGTTTGGGTGCAGCTAACTCTGCCCTCATCATTAGCTGGCCCCAGGGAAGGGCATGTGACACATACCTGGCCAATCAGAGCCAGACATCTCCTTGGCCAGAAAGACTGGCTCAGGGATGCACATGTGCCCCAAGCTGGGCCCCTTAGAAACCTCTTTGAAATTCCTGCTAGTATTTTCACAGTAAAGATGATTTCTTTCCCTTTGGAATTGTGAGTTTTAAACAGGACAAGATTTGTGGCTTCCAGTGGTAAGTGACAGTACCAGGATTTAGTCTGGAGGCCTGACTCCAGAGTCTGTGCTCTTTAACTTCTATGGTTCTACACCTCATAGATCCTGAGACAGAATCTGGAGGGACCTGTGGAAGTATTATTAGCTGGAGAGTTCACTGGACTATAGGGTACCTGACACTGCCATTGATATGATTTAGGAGTGTAGGCTCTGCTTCCTCAATGCTATGTTATAAATGTTTCTGTCCCCTCAAAATTCATATTTTGAAGCCTATTGCCCAATATAATGGTATTAAGAAATGAGGCCTTTGGATTCTTTACAGACCTAGAACAAAAAATCTTAAAATTTATATGGAGACACAAAAGACCCTGAATAGCCAAAGCGGTCTTGAGGGAAAAGAATGGAGCTGGAGGGATCAGATTCCCTGACTTCAGACTATACTACAAAGCTACAGTAATCAAGACAATATGGTACTGGCACAAAGACAGAAATATAGATCAATGGAACAGGATAGAAAGCCCAGAGATAAACCCACGCACCTATGGTCAACTAATCTATGACAAAGGAGGCAAGGATATACAATGGAGAAAAGACAGTCTCTTCAATAAGTGGTGCTGGGAAAACTGGACAGATACATGTAAAAGAATGAAATTAGAACACTCCCTAACACCATACACAAAAATAAACTCAAAATGGATTAGAGAACTAAATGTAAGTCCAGACACTATAAAACTCTTAGAGGAAAACATAGGAAGAACACTCTTTGACATAAATCACAGCAAGATCTTTTTTGATTCACCTCCTAGAGTAATGGAAATAAAAACAAAAATAAAGAAATGGGACCTAATGAAACTTAAAAGCTTTTGCAAAGCAAAGGAAACTACAAACAAGACAAAAAGACAATCCTCAGAATGGGAGAAAATATTTGCAAATGAATCAACAGACAAAGGATTAATCTCCAAAATATATAAACAGCTCATGCAGCTCAATATTAAAAAAACAAACAACTCAATCCAAAACTGGGCAGAAGACCTAAATAGACATTTCTCCAAAGAAGACATACAGATGGCCAAGAAGCACATGAAAAGCTGCTCAACATCACTAATTATTAGAGAAATGCAAATCAAAACTACCATGAGGTATCACCTCACACCAGTCAGAATGGGCATCATCAGAAAATCTACAAACAATAAATGCTGGAGAGGGTGTGGAGAAAAGAGAACCCTCTTGCACTGTTGGCGGGAATGTAAATTGATACAGCCACTATGGAGAACAGTATGGAGGTTCCTTAAAGAATAAAAATAGAATTACCATATGACCCAGCAATCCCACTACTGGGCATACACCCAGAAAAAAACATAATTCAAAAAGACACATGCACCCCAATGTTCATTGCAGCACTATTTACAATAGCCAGGACATGGAAACAACCTAAGTGTCCATCGACAGATGAGTGGATAAAGAAGATGTGGTACATATATACAATGGAATATTACTCAGCCATAAAAAGGGACAAAATTGAGTCATTTGTAGAGACGTGGATGGATCTAGAGACTGTCATACAGAGTGAAGTAAGTCAGAAAGAGAAAAACAAATATCATATATTAATGCATATATGTGGAACCTAGAAAAATGGTACAATTTTTGCGGGGCAGAAATTGAGATACAGATGTGCAGAACAAACGTATGGACACCAAAGGGGGAAAGTGGCGGTGGGGGGGGGTGGGGGGATGAATTGGGAGATTGGGATTGACATGTATACACTAATATGTATAAAATGGATAACTAATAAGAACCTGCTGTATAAAAAAATAAATAAAATAAAATTCAATAAATAAATAAATGTGAATACCCATTTAAAAAAAAGAAAAAAAGAAAAAAAAAAAGAAATGAGGGCTTTGGAAAGTGATTAGGTCATGAGGGTGAAACCCTCATGCATGGGATTAGTGCCTTTATAAAAGAGACCCTAGACAACTCCCTTGCCCTTCCACCTTGTGAAGACACAGTGAAAAGATGCCTTCTATAAGCCAGAAAGTGAGCCCTCACCAGACACAGAATCTGCCATCACCTTGACCTTTGACTTTCCAGCCTCCAGAACCATAGAAATAAATTTCTGTTGCTCATAAGCCACTGCTAAGCAGTCCGAATGGATTATGAAAACCAACTACTTGAAGAGCTGCCAGATGGTAGCATGGCTTCCATGTCATCTGTCAGGACCCCACACAGCCGTTGATTAGTGTGGGGCAGTGGATTATAACTGTGGTGGCCTCAGAATCACCTGGGAAGCTTTCTCAAAAGACATAGGGCTGGGATGTGTCCAGACCCACTGTATCAGAATCTTGTGAGGTGGTGTGACAGATCACTATTGTTCAGCAAATATTCACTCTCCCCTTCCTCTGCCTTGTGTGATGCTATGGATTGAACTGTGTCTCCCCAAATTTACATGTTGAAGCTCCAATCACCAACGGTGGTATTTGGAAATAAGGCCATGGGAGGTAATTAGGTCAGGCCAGTGGAGCCCTCATGGTGAGATTAGTGCCCTTATAAGAACAGACACAAGAGAGACCTCCTCCCACACTGTCTGCCGCCTTTCTCTTCACCATGTGAGGACACAAGAAGAAAATGGCCATGTGCAAACCAGGAAGACAGTTCTCACCAGGAACTGAATGGACCAGCACCTTGATCTTGGACTCCCCAGCCTCCAGAACTGTGAGAAATAAACTTCTATTGTATGGTATTTTGTTATAGCAGCCCAAGCTAAGACATGTGGCAAGCATATTCTCCTCTGCCTAGGGATATTAGTTTTGGTCATGTGACTTGCTTTGGCCGATGGAATGTGGGTAAAAATGAGAGAATGCAGTTCTGAGTGTAGACTTTAAGAGGCATTGCGTGTTTCCATCAGCTTTTTTGAGTTTCTTCCCTTTACCATGACAACAACATGCCCTGGAGAGGCTAATCCATCAGTCTCAGTCCCAGCATGGGAAGGCATCTGAGCAGACTTAAACTCTACCCATGGTTTGGGGCAGAGCAATAACAGCTGACTCCCAGTCAGGAGCCAAGCTCACATAAAAATAGCAGAGCTTGGCAGAGCCAAGAATAAAGATAGCTGACCTATGAGCTAAAACCACCGATATTTTGGGAATGTTGGTTACAACAGCAAAAGCTGACTAATATAGGTGATAAAGGTGGGAGATTTCCACTCAGTGACTAAACTCCCTCATCTCCCTTACTTAGTTAAGAACACTTGGAAGAATAGCGAGAGAGGTTTGGGGCCAGTCCAGGTCTGTCTGAATTTGGGGCAGTTTATTAACACTTTTGAGTTTCAGGTTCTTAATATACAAAATGGTCCCCCTGGGTTGTTGTGACAATTAAATAAGATAATTCAGGTAAAGTCCATAGCTGTGCTGAAGGCATACAAGACATGTCTGTTCCCTCCCTAAGCATCATGCAGGGAGCGGTGATAAACACGTGAGGACAGAATGAATGAATGAATGAATCCTTCCAAGTCTGAGTCCTCATTCACTGGAGCCCTCAGAAGCCTGCCTGTCCTCCTGTACCTTTCCTCTTCGTCGCTGTTGGTTCCTTCTTCAGCTGCTAACTTATCTTGAAACTCTTCTCCTCTGGGCAGAGTCTGAGAAGGTTCATTCGGCCTCAAGCATGGATCCTAAGGCAAAAACAGTTGCAAGATGAGACGAAGTACAGTTCTCCGAGTCAAGCTGTGGTTTATCAAACCAGAGAGTGGAGGAGAAAGAGCCCCCTGCAATCCAGTGGCAGTGCCCAGCTCGCAGGCCTGTGATGATTCAGTGCTGAGCCCCCTGCCTTGCTTAGGAGCAGTATCAGCCCTTATCCCTGTGTCCTGTTTCCAGTCTACCAAGCATGTCACACAGCTGACGAAATTAAACCGCGGAGAGAGGAAGTAGCTTGTCCAGGGTTCCCACCAGTGAGGAGTGGAAAGGAAATGCCATCGGGGAATCTGACCCTGCTGTGGGGATCTGAGAACAGTGACAGCAACAGCCACTGGTCTATAAGTGGGAGCAACTGGTATTATTATTATACCCATTTTACAGGTGGCAGTCTGCTACATCCTATCACACAGGATCAGAAAACATGGAACTTGACCAGAAGCTTTGAGAAATGGGGTATGGTGGGAAGACAATATGGAAACCATGAGGTAATAATGAGGCTTCGGAATTTTCTATGAGGTTGAATTTGTTTATCATTTCCCCTTTCTGCAGAGATAGAAAGGTGAAGACTTTCTTATTTTGATTCTTCTACTTGTTACAGTAACCATGTCCATGGAAAACAGGGTAAGACAGGCTAGGACAGATTTCTTTGTTGAGAAATCTCATTAAATAATAATATATTGCAACCTGGGCTTCCTGCTAACTATGTGTCTGGCCTTGGGCCAGTCTTGTCTTTTTTTTTCTGGACCTGAGCTTCATCAGCTGTAAAACAAACGGGTTGGTTACATCTGTGGTTTTCAAACTGTGCTCCAGGGACCCTGGGAGATGCCCTCAGGGGTGAGAGGGGCAAAGCTGAGGCTGGAAGATGGGGCCTTGGGCTCCCCTCCCCACTTGACACAGAATGAAACTGCTTTGGTTGCCTTCCATATACTCTAATGTCTATGAAAGGCCACCAGTGTCAAAGCCAATGATGACCTCCACGTTGCCAAATCCAATGGTCACTCCTCGGGCCTCAGCTAACGGGACCTCTTTGCAGAATTGGAAATATCTGATCACTCCCTCCTCCATGCAGCCCCCTCTCCTGGGTTTCTGCCTCTCTTGCAGCTGCTCCTTTTCTGTCTCCTCTGCTAAAACCTCCTCCTCCCCTGCCCTAGACCTCATTCCTTGGACTTCTCTTTTCTCTCTCACTCCCTAGTGTCTCATCTAATTCCATGGATACTGATGACAAACAAATTTATCTCTATTTCCAAGTTTCCCCCTAAAGTCTGGACTTGTATATCCAACTACCCTCCAGATATCTGTTGGATACTTAATAAGCTTCTCAAAACTGTCACACGTCCAGAACTGAACTCTTGATCTCACTTCCTCCAAATGACAAGCATGTACCTGCCTCAGGGCCTTTGCACTGGTTGTTCCCGCTACCTGCAATGCTCTACCCTGTGATATTTATGTGCTTCCTCACTTCAGTCACCACCACCAAGAATCCTTCCCTTGTTTAAAGCTTGGGCTCTGGCAGCAGACTGCCTATGTTTAAATCCCAGTTCTTCGTATTGATGACGTAACTTTGGGAAAATTACTTAGGTTGTCATGAGGATTAAATGCATGTAAATGTAAATGAATGTAATGTCCTTGGAACAGTATTAGCTACACAGTAAGTACTCAAAATAACATTCCCCAGGATTATTCTCTGACTGTCCTTCTCTAAAATAACACCCCCCTCACTTTCTTTTTCCCACCTTGCTGTATGACCTCACTGTTTGTTTTCCGGTGACGTTAATTGTCTACTTTTTATTCTGGTTCCCTCACTGGAAGGTAAGCCCCATGAGGGCAGGGACTCTGCTCTGTTCACCATTGTTTTCCTGGTTCTGAGGACAGTGTGTGGCACGTGGTTACGCTTGGTAAACATGACATAAATAAACCCAAATAACTCAAGGGCCACTCTAGGACAGCAGGAGGACCATTTTCTCCCACACTCACCCCATGCTCCCATCACGTCCCCTGGGGGCAACAGCTGGGACTAACTGCACTTCTCGTGAGAAATCTGCAGGGCACGCGGCTGGAGGGTGTGGGTGTAGGGATGGCTGTGGCCCAAACTTTGGGTGTTTTCCAGCTCTGCTCAGGAGCCCTTAGTGCCTTCATAATTCTTAAGTTCTGAGAACTTTGTGGTGTCTCTAAGTGGGACAAAATCTTGATCCCATGGGATGTTGGACCCCTCCACAGAATCAGGGTGGAGGGGCATTTGGGAAGTGACTGTCCACCCCTGCCCGGAGGACCTGTCCAGAGTGCCCAGCAGCACAGCTTGTTAGAGGCTAAGGGGCCATTCTGCCTCCACAGCCATTCTACCTAAGCCCTTGTCTTCCCTTTGGGGGTGATGTGTTCTGAGCCAACGTAGTTAAGTCAGAGCTACATTTCCCAGGATTCCCTTCCCTGCATATTCTGGGCCAGCTGACTTTGTGCAAGGTCTGGCAGATGAGCACAAAGCAGCAGCCTTTATCTTTCTAAGCCTCTGGATGCCTGATGCAGGGCGCCAGGTGTGGCTGGAGCTCACGTGCACTGTCACCAATCTGCTGGCTCAGCTTGGTGGACTGGGCAGTTTGGGAGCTCTCAGCTCTTCCGCCTCCTGCTAGACCATCCCTAGGCTTCTCCATGTCCTGGGCCAAGGGCACGTTTGGCTCTATGATGAAGGATGCCAGACTCTCCCACAGGTCACACGTATCACCAAAGCTGGAGCTTCATCAGCCTCAGAAACCGACACTGTTCCAGCTCAGTTTCAGGGTTGCATTCGCCCTTGGTCTTCCCCATTCTACATCTGTCCTTCTTTCCTTCTGGCTGCCTGCCCTGCTTTAGGCCCACTTTAAGCCCCACACCAGATTCGGGAGCAACAGTTGAACATAAAGTATTTAGCTGGCTCCCACAATTATGTCAGGTTATTTCCCAAAAGGAATTCCATATTCTATATCATTTCTAGTAATTTGTTCCTCTGATCAAACCCTAACTGATGCACACTCTTCAATCTCCAGACCTAACTATCCTTCAAAGCTCTACTCAACTGTCACTTCCTCCATGAAGCCTTCACAATCTCTTTTGTTGCAATTACATTCTTTCTTCTCAAAGTTCCCATAACAATTATTTTGGTACCATAATTTGTTCACAATATTTACTGGTCATTTACTACGTTCCAGGCACTGTTCCAGGACACAGCAATAAATGAAACAGACAAAAGTTTTTCTGCTTTGTATTAGTTATAGAAGTGTTCTCGCTCTCCCATCCTGGAATATAAATGAGGGTAAAAGTAATCCCAGATATAGTTTTCAAATTGTTATAAGTCCTACAGCCAGTAACTAAGAACGTTCAGCATGGCCATTTTCCATTGCCTGAATCCTCTCTCTTCAGTGTTTGTAACTGGACACTGAAGTCTAACTGGTTGACATGTGCTAGGTGCAGGACCCAGTGAGTTTGGGTCATTGCTGTGTACTTTCAAGAATGATGTCAGGGCTTCCCTGGTGGCGCAGTGGTTAAGAATCTGCCTGCCAATGCAGGGGACACGGGTTCAAGCCCTGGTCCGGGAAGATACCACATGCCGCGGAGCGACTAAGCCCGTGAGCCACAATTACTGAGCCTGCGCGTCTGGAGCCTGTGCTCCGCAACGGGAGAGGCCGCGACGGCGAGAGGCCCGCGCACCGCGATGAAGAGTGGCCCCTGCTCGCAGCAACTGGAGAAAGCCCTCGCACAGAAACGAAGACCCAACACAGCCAAAAAAAATAAATATAAATAAATAAATTTATGAAAAAAAAAAATGATGTCACTGATCAGCTTACAACCTCCATGTGGACCTGAGGCTAAAAGGACCACCTTTGCCTTGTACTTTCAGGTATTTTGGGCATTGAAGTATCTTGGAGCTCTCCAATTCTTATAAAGCCCAGAAGCAAAGATCATAATCTAAGCCAAAGAGCTTTGTGAGACAACTGTTATAAAGACATGTTCTGTATAACATGGGGAAAATTGCACAGTAAATATGGAACAACAAAAAAAAATCAGAATAGCATAATACTACACTATAAATACATAAATGATGATCAAAGTTAATTAGGTCCAGGTTCCAAAAGGAAAATGGAAGTTTACAAGGAAATTTTAGTAAATAGAAAGCACAAAATATGTGGCCAAAACAATCTAAATGGTACCAGTAATCACAATAAATAAGAATTGGCTCAATTCAACAGGAACATCTCTACCCTGGTAAAAGGAATCATTCACTAAAAAGCTCTAATAATGAAACTGTAGGCACCTAACAACAGAGACTGAAAACATAAGGCAAAATGTACAGAAATATAGGGAGAAACAAGCAAATTTATAGTGGGAGATTTTAATGCATACCTCTCAGAGACTCATATATCAGGTACACAAAATGAGCTAGGATATGAAAGATTTGAACAAGATTAATAAGCTAAGCCTAATAGCTAAAAAAGAACAGTAATCACTGCTAATGTTTATATGATGCTTAGTGTGCACCAGGCCCTCAACTCTCTGAGATGTGAATCATTCCATTTTAAAGGTGATGAAACTGAAGCAGGAGAGGATATGTACCTTGCCCTAGGTCATACAGTGAATATATCACAGAACTAGAATTCAAATATATAAACTTTAACAACCAAACTGAGACTACTTCTTTGCTATCACATAGGAAACATTAAAAAAAAACTGACCCCACAGCAGGCTACAAAGCAAATCTCAACATAGTTCAGAGTGTTGACATTCTACAGACCATATTATCTAATGACAATGCAATAAAATTAGAAAACAATAAGAAAGTAGGTTTAAAAATGAGACAAACTTCAAAACTCTGGGATACAGCTAAAGATATATACTTAGAGGGAAATTCATAGCCTTAAATGTATTTATTAGAGAACATTTAAGAGGTTAGAAAAAGGATAACATAATAAACCTAAAGTTAGTAGAAGGAAAGAGGTATGAAAGACAAAATTAATGACATACAAAAAGATAGATCTGACCAACATATCTGAAAGCTGGCTTTTTGAAAAGACACATCAAACTTGTAGTAAGACTGATCAAGGAAAAAGGGAGAAGGAACTTAAAGCAACATGAATAATGGACAAAGATCTCACAACGGTTATTATGGAGATGAAAAAGAAGTTCAAATGTACTCTGAGCCACTGTGAAGACCATGAAAGAGAATGTGCAGGATATAATTTCTGGGCTACCTTATCAACCACTGATATATTTAAAGGCATCCTGGGCAGGAGTCCAGAAACAGGAGAGGATGGAAAATGCTTAAAAAGGCTGATGATGCACTCGGATGACTACACCAGCTTCCCACTACACAGCATTCATCCATTTCCATACATTAACTCATGGGTGCCTGCAACTCAGTGAGGTGGGCAGGAAAGACACCCCCGTCCTTGTGTTACAGAGGGGGATCTAAAATCAGAGAAGTCTAGCGACTTGTCTCAGGTCACATAGCCACTGGAGAACAGCACAGGACTGGACTCCTGGGTCGTCCCACTACCATTCGTGTCATTCCATGTGACTGCACTGGCACTCGGCTATGCTGTTAGCTTGATACTTTTAGAAGTATCTAAAAAGAGACACTCAAAATCAACCTGAGAGATGAAGGCTGTTTCCCAAATCAACAGGGAGGTAAACTCGGTAATCTTTTCTGTTTCTGTTCAGTTGTTTCCAGCCCCCATGACACCAGAGACAAGAGCATCCTTCCCCCCAAAAGGGGGATGAATCCTCCCCCTCCCTGCAAGTAACTGAAGGACCCCAGTGTTCTAAATCATCCTCTGGCCAAGGTTAATTTTTGAAGGTGTTCCTAATCTAACTCAGAATGGCACCCTCAGTTCCATTCGTTCAGTTGTCATGTCATGGATCAGTTAATGTACAAGGAGGTGTAAACATCTGCCACATTCAGGTATGTTAAATGCTGGAAGGATAAAGATTAATGAGATACAGTTCTTGATTTCAACAAACTAATGGTTCAGCAGAGGGGACCAACAGACCATATAAATGGCAAAAACATTCCCTTCCTTCACACCCCCACCTTCTGTACTTGGTGTTTTGGGTCAAAGTGCATCATTCAAAAGGAGCTGGGATGCCATCTGAATATTTCTCAAATGGACTTGACCATCGAAATGAACAGTTGGCTGAAAGAGCACTTTCAAGCCAACCAATACTCATTTCTCTGAATTCCAAATGGAGCGGACTCTCCAACGTCCCTTTTCTATTTGTCTGCTTGCGATCCCAGTGAGTTCCTCCCAGGACCAACCCTGAGCCACTCTCGGTGTATCCTGAGTTAATCGCCCCTAATTCACACTCTTGGCTTCCCCATCAGGCATTTCTCAGGTTCTGGCCAGGGCTCTCTCCATTGTTAAAGTGTGCACAGAAAAATAAATAACCCTGCTTCTCCTCCAACCATCCACTGCAGAAGCCTCCTCCCAACTCCTCCCAAGCAAATGGCTGGTTATTTTAAACCCACGTTCACATTAGGTCTTCATCTTTCATCTTCTAGGCAATGAACCTCACCTAGATTGTTTCTATTTTAAAGGAATACCCATGCCCAGCAATCTCCTAGAAGGAAATATTGAAAGTCATTCTCAAGTTCATTTGACAATCTTTCAAAGGTAGCATTATGTACGTCTTAAAATAGAACACCTAATGCAATGGGGTTTTGCTGAAATGATTAATAGGAACTGTAATAGATACTACAAAGTCACCTTACATTTATAGACTCTATAACAGTTTTGAAAAGTGCCTTCATGTGCTTTCTTCTGTTCATTACAAGTCTCTGGAGGCGGGGAGGGCAGGGATTATCACTGCCACTTTACTAATGAGAAGCGGTATAGAATCGTGGTTTGGGCCCTGGTGCTGCTCTTTGGGCCTCAGTCTCCCTATCTGTAAAGCAAGGATAATAATAACACTTGCCTTGGGACTTCCCTGGTGGACCAGTGGCTAAGACTCTGCACTCCCAATGCAGGGGGCCCGGGTTTGATCCCTGATTAGGGAACTAGATCCCACATGCCGCAACTAAGAGTTCGCATGCCGCAACGAAGATCCCGCATGCAAAGATCCCACATGCTGCAACTAAGACCCGGCATGGCCAAATTAAAAAATAAATAAATAAATATTTTTAAAAAATAACACTTGCCTCATAGGGTTGTTGTGGGACTGTGTACTGCACTACATTATTGGTACTTGATCTGTGTTTGCCACTAGGAGTAGTGAGGAAACTGATCTCAGAGAGATAATTACATAATATTTACTTCCTGCATTTGAAATGGAGCTCTCCAAGGACCAGGACTGGGCCTCACTCACCCCGGCATCCAGTCCCGTGCCTTGCATAGTGATAGCACTTATAAATACTTGTTGAAGTGAAATGACTTGACTAATAATGACCACAAACGACTCTCCTTTTTCTTCTGGAGACGGTGCAGGCAGGGATCTATGAAAACTTTGTCCCTTCTCTGCCCCTGGTTCACTGTGACCCAGGCACCAGAAACTTCCAGAAAAAAAGTTTCCTTTAGAATTACCAAGACTGACATGGTTTTCTGGAAACCAGTGAAGAACATTGTGAACCTAAGAGAATCAAGGAGACTAGACATGAGAGACCAGGACAAAAGGCTCAGTGGAGTCTCAGCTGTCTATGATGGGGACAGAGCCACACCCAGGGTTGGCAACCCTCCCTCTGCATATTCTGGGAGTGGAGTGAAAAGTCTGCTCTCAGTTGGCCTTATTATTTGTATCCCTCTTGACTCACTGAAATGCTTTGGCAGAACAGCTAAGAACAACCTTTGTCGTGTCCCACTTGGGTGCAGGGTTCACCACACTGCAGTGTGCTGCTCACACACCATCCACATGAGCCTGGACTTTGCATCTCCAGGGCCTCAGCAAAGGTTTGACTCGCTTGGCTGGTATAGAGTTGGCTTGCCAAAAATATCTGAATTAAATTATAAATTTTCTCTGATTGACCAAGTTCAGAAAGTTGTGTAACCTGCTGTTTTGGCAAGGTTGTGGGGAAAGAGGAACTTGCAGGTGCTGCCATGGGGGTACACTGACAAACTTGATGGAAGGCAGTGCAGCAAATCTATCAAAGTTAAAGCTACTCATACCGCTGGACCCAGCAAATTCTAAGAGTTAGTACCTACTGAGCATTTACACGTGCTGGGTGCTGTTTTCATCACTGCTTATATATTAATTCTTTTAGTAGTCCTCATAAAAACCCTGGGAGGTAGGTACTATCATCAGACCCATTTTACAGGTGAAGAAGCTCAAGCAAAGAGACTTTAAATCAACTGTCCAAGATTCTTTAGCCAGTAAGAAACCAGGCGTCAGGTTCAGGGGACAGCTCACTTAACCACTATGCTACACTGTATCCCTCTACAGTGTTATCCATTTAAGTATTATCTATAGTGAAAAATTAGAAACAGCCTAAAAATTCATCATAAGGGAAAAGGTACATGTATTACAGTTTTTCTGTTCAAGGGAACACTAGACAGTTGCTCTTTTTTTAAAAAAATGAAGTTGATATGGAAGTGTACTGCTGTGTTGCAATCTCCAAGCTACAAAAATTTAAGTTTAGGAAAAAGCAGAGAGAAGGAGAGAATTCTATCATTTGCAGAAGAAAATAATATATTCATAATGATGCCTGCATATGCACCATATGAAAGGAGATACAAGAAGAGGTAAAACAAAATAAAACAGACAGGGAACTGGGGGAGGGGGCACGCTTTTCACTGTATACCTTTATGCACCTTATGAATTCTGTGCTTTGTAGGTAGGTTATCTTTTTGAAAAGAAAACTCAGTTTAAAAGAACAGACGAGGAGATTGGTTCAAGATGGCGGAACAGAAGGACGTGTGCTCACTCCCTCTTGCGAGAGCACCGGAATCACAACTAACTGCTGAACAATCATCAACAGGAAGACACTGGAACTCACCAAAAAAGATACCCCACATCCAAAGACAAAGGTGAAGCTGCAATGAGACAGTAGGAAGGGTGCCATCACAATAAAATCAAATCCCATAACTGCTGGGTGGGTGACTCACAAGCTGGAGAACAATTATACCACAGAAGTCTGCCCACTGGAGTGAAGGTTCTGAGCCCCACATCAGGCTCCCCAACCTGGGGGTCTGGCAACAGGAGGAGGAATTCCCAGAGAATCAGACTTTGAAGGCTAATAGGATTTGATTGCAGGACTTCTACAGGACTGGGGGAAACAGAGACTCCACTCTTGGAGGGTACACACAAAGTAGTGTGTGCATCAGGACCCAGGGGGAAGGAGCAGTGACCCCCAAAGGAGACTGAACCAGACCAACCTGCTAGTGTTGGAGGGTCTCCTGCAGAGGCGGGGGGTGGCTGTGGCTCACTGCAGGGACAAGGACACTGACAGCAGAAGTTCTGGGAAGTACTGATTGGCGTGAGCCCTCCCAGAGTCCACCATTAGCCCCACCAAAGAGCCCGGACAGGTTCCAGTGCTGGGCCCCCTCAGGCCAAACAACCAACAGGGAGGGAACTCAGCTCCACTCATCAGCAGACAAGCAGATTAAAGTTTTACTGAGCTCTACCCACCACCAGTCCCTCCCATCAGGAAGCTTGCACAAGCCTCTTAGATAACCTCATCCACCAGAGGGCAGACAGCAGAAGCAAGAAGAACTACAATCCAGCAGCCTGTGGAACGAAAACCACATTCACAGAAAGATAGACAAAATGAAAAGGCAGAGGACTATGTACCAGATGAAGGAACAAGATAAAACCCCAGAAAAACAATTAAATGAAGTGGAGATAGGCAACCTTCCAGAAAAAGAATTGAGAATAATGATAGTGAAGATGGTCCAGGACCTCGGAAAAAGAGTGGAGGCAAAGATCGAGAAGATACAAGAAATGTTTAACAAAGACCTAGAAGAATTAAAGAATAAACACCTAGAAGAATTAAACAAACAGAGATGAACAATACAATAAATGAAATGAAAAATACACTAGAAGGAATCAATAGCAGAATAACTGAGGCAGAAGAACGGATAAGTGATCTGGAAGACAGGATGGTGGAATTAACTGCCACAGAACATAATAAAGAAAAAAGAATGAAAAGAAATGAAGACAGCCTAAGAGACCTCTGGGACAACATTAAATGTACCAACATTCACATTATAGGGGTCCCAGAAGGAGAAGAGAGAGAGAAGGGACCTGAGAAAATATTTGAAGAGATTATAGTTGAAAACTTCCCTAACATGGGAAAGGAAATAGCCACCTAAGTCCAGGTAGCGCGGAGAGTCCCAGGCAGGATAAACCCAAGGAGAGACACGCCGAGACACATAGTAATCTAACTGACAAGAATTAAAGACAAAGAAAAATTATTAAAAGCAACAAGGGAAAAATGACAAATAACATACAAGGGAACTCCCATAAGGTTAACAGCTGATTTCTTAGCAAAAACTCTACAAGCCAGAAGGGAGTGGCACAAAATATTTAAAGTGATGAAAGGGAAGAAACTACAACCAAGATTACTCTACCTGGCAAGGATCTCATTCAGATTTGACGGAGAAATCAAAAGCTTTAGAGACAATCAAAAGCTAAGAGAATTCAGCACCACCAAACCAGCTCTACAACAAATGCTAAAGGAACTTCTCTAGGCGGGAAACACAGGAGAAGAAAAGGACCTACAAAAACAAACCGAAAACAATTAAGAAAATGGTAATAGGAACATACATATCGATAATTACCTTAAATGTGAATGGATTAAATGCTCCAACCAAAAGACACAGGCTTGCTGAATGGATACAAAAACAAGACCCATATATATGCTGTCTACAAGAGACCCACTTCAGACCTAGGGACACATACAGACTGAAAGTGAGGGGATGGAAAAAGATATTCCATGCAAATGGAAATCTAAAGAAAGCTGGAGTAGCAATACTCATATCAGATAAAATAGACTTTAAAACAAAGAATGTTACAAGAGACAAGCAAGGACACCACATAATGACCAAGGGATCAATCCAAGAAGAAGATATAACAATTCTAAATATATATGCACCCAACATAGGAGCACCTCAATACACAAGGCAAATGCCAACAGCTATAAAAGAGGAAATTGACAGTAACACAATAATAGTGGGGGACTTTAACACCTCACTTACACCAATGGACAGATCAACCAGACAGAAAATTAATAAGGAAACACAAGCTTTAAATGACACAATAGACCAGATAGATTTAATTGATATATATGGGACATTCCATTCGAAAACAGCAGATTACACTTTCTTCTCAAGTGCACAAGGAACATTCTCCACGATAGATCATATCTTGGGTCAACAAATCAAGCCTTGATAAATTTAAGAAAACTGAAATCATATCAAGCATCTTTTCCGACCACAATGCTATGAGATTAGAAATCAATTACAGGGAAAAAAAAACCATAAAAAACACAAACACATGGAGGCTAAACAATACATTACTAAATAACCAAGAGATCACTGAAGAAATCAAAGAGGAAATCAGAAAATACCTAGAGCCAAATGACAACAAAAACACGATGATCCAAAACCTATGGGATGCAGCAAAAGCAGTTTAAGAGGGAAGGTTATAGCAATACAATCCTACCTCAAGAAACAAGAAAAATCTCAAATAAACAATCTAACCTTACACCTAAAGGAACTAGAGAAAGAAGAACAAACAAAACCCAAAGTTAACAGAAGGAAAGAAATCATAAAGATCAGAGCAGAAATAAATGAAATAGAAACAAAGAAAATAATAGCAAAGATCAATAAAACTAAAAGATGGTTCTTTGAGAAGATAAACAAAACTGATAAACCTTTAGCCAGACTCATCAAGAAAAAGAGTGAGAGGACTCAAATCAATAAAATTAGAAATGAAAAAGGAGAAGTTACAACGGACACCACAGAAATACAAAGCATCATAAGAGACTACTACAAGCAACTCTATGCCAATAAAATGGACAACCAGGAAGAAACAGACAAATTCTTGGAAAGGTATAACCTTCCAAGACTGAACCAGGAAGAAATAGACAATATGAACAGACCAATCACAAGTAATGAAATTGAAACTGGGATTAAAAATCTTGCAACAAACAAAAGCCCAGGACCAGATGGCTTCACAGGTGAATTCTCTCAGACATTTAGAGAAGAGCTAACAGCTATCCTTCTCAAACTCTTCCAAAAAATTGCAAAGGAAGGAACACTCCCAAACTCATTCTACGAGGCCACCATCACCCTGATACCAAAACTAGACAAAGATATTACAAAAAAAGAAAATTACAGACCAATATTACTGATGAATATAGATGCAAAAATCCTCAACAAAATACTAGCAAACAGAATCCAACAACACATTAAAAGGATCATACACCATGATCAAGTGGGATTCATCCCAGGGATGCAAGGATTCTTCAATATGCACATATCAATCAATGTGATACACCATATTAACAAACTGAAGAATAAAAACCATATGATCAGCTCAATAGATGCATAAAAAGCTTTTGACAAAATTCAACACCCATTTATGATAAAAACTCTCCAGAAAGTGGACATAGAGGGAACCTACCTCAACATAATAAAGGCCATATACGGCAAACCCACAGCAAACATCATTCTCAATGGTGAAAAACTGAAACCATTTCCTCTAAGATCAGGAACAAAACAAGGATGTCCACTCTCACCACTATTATTCAACATAGTTTTGGAAGTCCTAGCCACAGCAATCAGAGAAGAAAAAGAAATAAAAGGAATCCAAATTGGAAAAGAAGTAAAACTGTCACTGTTAGCAGATGACATGATATTTTTACAAAGATAATCCTAAAGATGCCATCAGAAAACTACGAGAGCTCATCAATGAATTTGGTAAAGTTTCAGGATACAAAATTAATGCACAGAAATCTCTTGCATTCCTATACACTAACAATGAAAGATCAGAAAGAGAAATTAAGGAAACAATCCCATTCACCATTGCAGCAAAAAGAATAAAATACTTAGGAATAAACCTACCTAAGGAGGTAAAAGACCTGTACTCAGAAAACTATAAGACACTGATGAAAGAAATCAAAGATGACACAAACAGATGGAGAGATATATGATGTTCTTGGATTGGAAGAATCAATATTGTGAAAATGACTCTACTACCCAAAGCAATCTAAAGATTCAATGCAATCACTATCAAATTACCAATGGCATTTTTTACAGAACTGGAACAAAAAACCTTAAAATTTGCATGGAGACACAAAAGACCCTGAATAGCCAAAGCAATCTTGAGGGGAAAAAAACGGAGCTGGAGGAATCAGACTCACTGACTTCAGAGTATACTACAAAGCTACAGTAAACAAGACAATATGGTACTGGCACGAAAATAGAAATATAGATGAATGGAACAGGATAGAAAGCCCAGAGATAAACCCATGCACCTATGGTCAACTAAACCATGACAAAGGAGGCAAGGATATTCAATGGAGAAAAGACAGCCTCTTCAATAAGTGGTGCTGGGAAAACTGGACAGCTACATGTAAAAGAATGAAATTAGAACACTCCCTAATACCATACACAAAAATAAACTCAAAATAGATCAAAGAAGACCTAAATGTAAGACCAGACACTATAAAACTCTTAGAGGAAAACATAGGAAGAACACTCTTTGACATAAATCACAGCAAGATCTTTTTTGACCCACCTCTTAGAGTAATGGAAATAAAAACAAAAATAAAGAAATGGGACCTAATGAAACTTAAAAGCTTTTGCAAAGCAAAGGAAACCATAAACAAGACCAAAAGACAACCCTCAGAATGGGAGAAAATATTTGCAGACAAATCAATGGACAAAGGATTAATCTCCAAAATATATAAACAGCTCATGCAGCTCAATATTAAAAAAACAAAAAACCCAATCCAAAAATGGCAGAAGACCTAAATAGACATTTCTCCAAAGAAGACATACAGATGGCCAAGAGGCACATGAAAAGCTGCTCATCATCACTAATTATTAGAGAAATGTAAATCAAAACTACCATGAGGTATCACCTCACACCAGTTAGAATGGGCATCATCAGAAAATCTGCAAACAACAAATGCTGGAGGGGGTGTGGAGAAAAGGGAACCCTCTTGCGCTGTTGGTGGGAATGTAAATTGATACAGCCACTATGGAGAACAGTATGGAGGTTCCTTAAAAAACTAAAAATAGAATTACTCTATAACCCAGCAATCCCACTACTGGGCATATACCCAGAGAAAACCATAATTCAAAAAGACACATGCACCCCAATGTTCATTGCAGCTCTATTTACAATAGCCAGGTCATGGAAGCAACCTAAATGCCCATTAACAGAGGAATGAATAAAGAAGTTGTAGTACCTATATACAATGGAATATTAGCCATCAAAAGGAACGAAACTGGGTTATTTGTAGAGACGTGGATGGACCTAGAGACTGTCATACAGAGTGAAGTAAGTCAGAAAGAGAAAAACAAATATTGTATATTAACGCATATATGTGGAACCTAGAAAAATGGTACAGGTGAACCGGTTTGCAAGGCAGAAATAGAGACACAGATGTAGAGAACAAACGTATGGACACCAAGGGGGGGAAGTGGCGGTGGGTGGTGGTGGTGGTGGGATGAATTGGGAGATTGGGATTGACATGTATACACTGATGTGTATAAAATGGATGACTAATAAGAACCTGCTGTATAAAATAAATAAATAAATAAAATTTTAAAAAAAAGAACAAACTATACCTGTAAAGTGCATAACAGTTGCTTAATAGAAAACACAGCACCAGATGTTTAATTCTATTACTAAATGTCCACATTGTGTTAAAGCCCTTTGTTTATATATATTTCTCCCGTCCAGCATGTAGCTCAGAGGCTGGCTCTTGTTGTGTATTTCACAGATGACTGCAGAATGAACGAAGAACGTGCATGTTGAGTTGAATCAAGTGGAATTGATACTCATCAAGGTTCCTCCTGCTACTCTATGTAGGAGGGGTCTGTACTTCTCTCTAGAACTAAGCTCATGGAGGGATCACGGTCTAGACCCAGGAGGGTCGGATGAGAGCCGAGTTTCATGGTGAACCAACCCAAGCTTCTCAACATGCACTTGAGGGGAAGTTATGATTACTGTTACGCTTCATGCTGGGCAGAACCAAAGACCCCACTCTAGTCCAGTGCCCCTTGATCTGCCAGCCAGGCTGCTCTCAGAGAGGGAGAGAAGAGTCATCTGACAAGCACTGTTCTTTTTCAAACCATGTGGATAATTACTCAGAACTCTATTTTCGTCGTGGTTTTTGCAAATTGATTTTATAATGATTTTTTTTTTCAGGCATTTTGGCAGCTCTAAGGGGGGAAATAAAAGAGCCCATTAATGCCAGCGTGTGTCACTGGGGACACCAAAGTGCTGAAAAGAAGAAGAAAAATATCCTTAATTAAAGCAGAAAAAGCTAGAGGTTACCTGGGTCTCTAAAATGTTGCAGTGCTGGCAGTCCAATTCTTGGGGCCATTCATTGCCTCTCGGGGGATGTACATTATTCTGTTGGATAAATTCTTCCAGCCTTAAAACCTAAAACAGAAGAATAGAAACATTCAGCAATGAAGCAAAGTCCTATCACCCGGCTGTGGTCATTAATCTGGGACTCGTTCCCTTGGGTCAATCAGTTCTGGGGACTGTGCCCCACTAGACAAATCCCAGACGTGCTTCTACAGAGGCCATTTCTAATTAGCTAGTTGCTTCGTCTCTCCAGAAGAAGATGAGCCTGGCAGGTTTACAATATTGCACACTTCTCTTTAAATTATTCACATCCACATAACTATACCAGAGCTGTAGTATGGTTTCCATTAGTTTTCATACCGTTCCTGAAAGGCCACCCTATTTCTTTTTTACAAAGTTAGTTGGTAAAGAAAAGGAACGGAGGGAGGGGCAAGATGGCGGAAGAGTAAGACGCGGAGATCACCTTCCTCCCCACAGATACATGAGAAATACATCTACACGTGGAACTGCTCCTACAGAACACCCACTGAACGCTGGCAGAAGACGTCAGACCTCCCAAAAGGCAAGAAAATTCCCACGTACTTGGGTAGGGCAAAAGAAAAAAGAAATAACAGAGACAAAAGAATAGGGATGGGACCTGCACCAGTGGGAGGGAGCTGTGAAGGAGGAAAGGTTTCCACACACTAGAAAGCCCCTTCGTGGGCAGAGACTGCGGGTAGCAGAGGGGGGAAGCTTCGGAGCCACGGAGGAGAGCACAGCCACAGGGGTGCGGAGGGCAAAGCGGAGATTCCCGCACAGAGGAGCGGTGCCGACCAGCACTCACCAGCCCGAGAGGCTTGTCTGCTCAGCCGCCGGGGCGGGCGGGGCCTGGGAGCTGGGGCTCGGGCTTCGGTGCTAGCCGGGAGGGAGTCCGGGAAAAAGACTGCAGCTGCCAAAGAGGCAAGAGAATTTTTCTTGCCTCTTTGTTTCGCGGCGCGCAAGGAGAGGGGATTCAGAGCGCCGCCTAAACGAGCTCCAGAGACGGGCGCGAGCCGCGGCTATCAGCGCGGATCCCACAGCAACAGGGACGCAGAGGGAAAAACGGAGAGATTCCCGCACAGAGGCTCGGCGCCGAGCAGCACTCACCAGCCCGGGAGGCTTGTCTGCTCGCCCGCCGGGACGGGCGGGGGCTGGGAGCTGAGGCGCGGGCTTCGGTCGGATCCCAGGGAGAGGACTGGGGTTGGCTGCGTGAACACAGCCTGAGGGGTCTGGCGCGCCACAACTAGCCGGGAGGGTGCACGAGAGGGAGTCTGCAGCTGCCGAGGAGGCAGGAGGCTTTTTCTTGCCTCTTCGTTTCCCGGCGTGCAAGGAGAGGGGATTCAGAGCGCCACTTAAACGAACTCCAGAGACGGGCGCGAGCCGCGGCTATCAGCGCGGACCCCAGAGACGGGCATGAGACGCTAAGGCTGCTGCTGCCGCCACCAAACAGCCTGTGGGCGAGCACAGGTCATTCTCCACACCGCCCCTCCCGGGAGCCTGTGCAGCCCGGGCCAGGCTCCCGTAATCCGGGGACAACTTCCCCAGGAGAGCGCACGGCGCGCCTCAGGCTGCTGCCACGTCACGCCGGCTTCTGCCGCCGCAGGCTCGCCCCGCCTCCTCCGTACCGCTCCCTCCCCCCGGCCTGACTGAGCCAGAGCCCCCGAATCAGCTGCTCCTTTAACCCCGTTCTGTCTGGGCGGGGAACAGACGCCCTCAGGGGACCTACATTCAGAGGCGGGTCCAAATCCAAAGCTGAACCCCGGGAGCTGTACGAACAAAGAAGAGAAAGGGAAATCTCTCCCAGCAGCCTCAGAAGCAGCGGATTAAAGCTCCACAAACAACTTGATGTGCCTGCATCTGTTGAATACCTGAATAGACAACGAATCATCCCAAATTTAGGAGATGGACTTTGGGAGCAGGATATATTAACTTTTCCCCTTTTCCTTTTTTTTGTGAGTGTAGATGTGTATGCTTCTGGGTGAGATTTTGTCTGTATAGCTTTGCTCTCACCCTTAGTCCTAGGGTTAGGTCCGTCCGTTTTTTTTTTTTTTTTTTTTTTTTGGCTTAAAAATTTTTTTTCCCTAATAAATGTTTTCTTAATAATTTTTTCCTTATTTTCCATTTTTAAAAAAAATAAAAAAAAATTTTTAATAAGTTTTTTCATATTTTTTATTTTAAAAAATTAAAGAATTTTTTTTCTTAATAAATTTTTTCTAAATAATTTTTTTCTTATTTTTAGTATAAAAAATTAATAAATCTATTTTTAAAAATTAAAAAAAATTTTTTTTCTTAATAAATTTACTCTTAATAATTTTTTTTCTTATTTTTTATTATAATTGCTTTATTTTATTTTATTTTATCCTCTTTTTTTCTTTCTTTCCATTTTTTCTCCCTTTTATTCTGAGCCGTGTGGATGAAAGGCTCTTGGTGCTCCAGCCAGGCATCAGGGCTGTGCCTCTGAGGTGGGAGAGCCAACTTCAGGACACTGGTCCACAAGAGACCTCCCAGCTCCACGTAATACCAAACGGCGAAAATCTCTCACAGATCTCCATCTCAACATCAAGACCCAGCTTCACTCAACGACCAGCAAGCTACAGTGCTGGACACCCTATGCCAAACAACTAGCAAGAGAGGAACACAGCCCCATCCATTAACAGAGAGGCTGCCTAAAATCATAATAAGGCCACAGACACCCCAAAACACACCACCAGACGTGGACGAACCCACCAGAAAGACAACATCCAGCCTCATCCACCAGAACACAGGCACTAGTTCCCTCCACCAGGAAACCTACACAACCCACTGAACCAACCTTAGCCACTGGGGACAGATACCAAAAACAACGGGAACTACGAACCTGCAGCCTGTGAAAAGGAGACCCCAAACACAGTAAGATAAGCAAAATGAGAAGACAGAAAAACACACAGCAGATGAAGGAGCAGGGTCAAAACACACCAGACCTAACAAATGAAGAGGAAATAGGTAGTCTACCTGAAAAAGAATTCAGAATAATGATAGTAAGGATGATCCAAAGTCTTGGAAATAGAATAGACAAAATGCAAGAAACATTTATCAAGGACGTAGAAGAACTAAAGAGGAACCAAGAAACGATGACAAGCACAATAAATGAAATTAAAAATACTCTAGATGGGATCAATAGCAGAATAACTGAGGCAGAAGAACGGATAAGTGACCTGGAAGATAAAATGGTGGAAATAACTACTGCAGACCAGAATAAAGAAAAAAGAATGAAAAGAACTGAGGACAGTCTCAGAGACCTCTGGGACAACATTAAACGCACCAACATTCGAATTATAGGGGTCCCAGAAGAAGAAGAGAAAAAGAAAGGGACTGAGAAAATATTTGAAGAGATTATAGTTGAAAACTTCCCTAATATGGGAAAGGAAATAGTTAATCAAGTCCTGGAAGCACAGAGAGTCCCATACAGGATAAATCCAAGGAGAAACACACCAAGACACATATTAATCAAACTATCAAAAATTAAATATAAAGAAAACATATTAAAAGCAGCAAGGGAAAAACAACAGATAACACACAAGGGCATCCCCATAAGGTTAACAGCTGATCTTTCAGCAGAAACGCTGCAAGCCAGAAGGGAGTGGCAGGATATACTTAAAGTGATGAAGGAGAAAAACCTACAACCAAGATTACTCTACCCAGCAAGGATCTCATTCAGATTTGATGGAGAAATTAAAACCTTTACAGACAAGCAAAAGCTGAGAGAGTTCAGCACCACCAAACCAGCTTTACAACAAATGCTAAAGGAACTTCTCTAGGCAAGAAACACAAGAGAAGGAAAACACCTACAATAACAAACCCAAAACATTTAAGAAAATGGGAATAGGAACATACATATCGATAATTACCTTAAATGTAAATGGATTAAATGCTCCCACCAAAAGACACAGACTGGCTGAATGGATACAAAAACAAGACCCATATATATGCTGTCTACAAGAGACCCACTTCAGACCTAGAGACACATACAGACTGAAAGTGAGGGGATGGAAAAAGATATTCCATGCAAATGGAAATCAAAAGAAAGCTGGAGTAGCAATTCTCATATCAGACAAAGTAGACTTTAAAATAAAGACAATTACAAGAGACAAAGACGGACACTATATAATGATCAAGGGATCGATCCAAGAGGAAGGTATAACAATTGTAAATATTTATGCACCCAACATAGGAGCACCTCAATACATAAGGCAAATACTAACAGCCATAAAAGGGGAAATCGACAGTAACACAATCATAGTAGGGGACTTTAACACCCCACTTTCACCAATGGACAGATCATCCAAAATGAAAATAAATAAGGAAACACAAGCTTTAAATGATACATTAAACAAGATGGACTTAATTGATATTTATAGGACATTCCACCCAAAAACAACAGAATACACATTTTTCTCAAGTGCTCATGGAACATTCTCCAGGATAGATCATATCTTGGGTCACAAATCAAGCCTTGGTAAATTTAAAAAAATTGAAATCGTATCAAGTATCTTTTCTGACCACAACGCTATGAGACTAGATATCAATTACAGGAAAAGATCTGTAAAAAATACAAACACATGGAGGCTACACAATACACTACTTAATAACGAAGTGATCACTGAAGAAATCAAAGGGGAAATCAAAAAATACCTAGAAACAAATGACAATGGAGACACGACGATCCAAAACCTATGGGATGCAGCAAAAGCAGTTCTAAGAGGGAAGTTTATAGCAATACAAGCCTACATCAAGAAACAGGAAACATCTCGAATAAACAACCTAACCTTGCACCTAAAGCAATTAGAGAAAGAAGAACAAAAAAACCCCAAAGCTAGCAGAAGGAAAGAAATCATAAAGATCAGATCAGAAATAAATGAAAAAGAAATGAAGGAAACAATAGCAAAAATCAATGAAACTAAAAGCTGGTTCTTTGAGAAGATAAACAAAATTGATAAACCATTAGCCAGACTCATCAAGAGAAAAAAGGAGAAGACTCAAATTAATAGAATTAGAAATGAAAAAGGAGAAGTAACCACTGACACTGCAGAAATACAAACGATCATAAGAGATTACTACAAGCAACTCTATGCTAATAAAATGGACAACCTGGAAGAAATGGACAGATTCTTAGAAATGCACAACCTGCCGAGACTGAACCAGGAAGAAATAGAAAATATGAACAGACCAATCACAAGCACTGAAATTGAAACTGTGATTAAAAATCTTCCAACACACAAAAGCCCAGGACCAGATGGCTTCACAGGCGAATTCTATCAAACATTTAGAGAAGAGCTAACACCTATCCTTCTCAAACTCTTCCAAAATATTGCAGAGGGAGGAACACTCCCCAACTCATTCTACGAGGCCACCATCACCCTGATACCAAAACCAGGCAAAGATGTCACAAAGAAAGAAAACTACAGGCCAATATCACTGATGAACATAGATGCAAAAATCCTCAACAAAATACTAGCAAACAGAATCCAACAGCACATTAAAAGGATCATACACCATGATCAAGTGGGGTTTATTCCAGGAATGCAAGGATTCTTCAATATACGCAAATCAATCAACGTGATACATCATATTAACAAATTGAAGGAGAAAAACCATATGATCATCTCAATAGATGCAGAGAAAGCTTTCGACAAAATTCAACACCCATTTATGATAAAAGTCCTGCAGAAAGTAGGCATAGAGGGAACTTTCCTCAACATAATAAAGGCCGTATATGACAAACCCACAGCCAACATTGTCCTCAATGGTGAAAAACTGAAACCATTTCCACTAAGATCAGGAACAAGACAAGGTTGCCCACTCTCACCACTATTATTCAACATACTTTTGGAAGTGTTAGCCACAGCAATCAGAGAAGAAAAAGAAATAAAAGGAATCCAAATCGGAAAAGAAGAAGTAAAGCTGTCACTGTTTGCAGATGACATGATACTATACATAGAGAATCCAAAAGATGCTACCAGAAAACTACTAGAGCTAATCAATGAATTTGGTAAAGTAGCAGGATACAAAATTAATGCACAGAAATCTCTTGCATTCCTATACACTAATGATGAAAAATCTGAAAGTGAAATTAAGAAAACACTCCCGTTTACCATTGCAACAAAAAGAATAAAATACCTAGGAATAAACCTACCTAAGGAGACAAAAGACCTGTATGCAGAAAATTATAGGACACTGATGAAAGAAATTAAAGATGATACAAACAGATGGAGAGATATACCATGTTCTTGGATTGGAAGAATAAACATTGTGAAAATGACTCTGCTACCCAAAGCAATCTACAGATTCAATGCAATCCCTATCAAACTACCACTGGCATTTTTCACAGAACTAGAACAAAAAATTTCACAATTTGTATGGAAACACAAAAGACCCCGAATAGCCAAAGCAATCTTGAGAACGAAAAATGGAGCTGGAGGAATCAGGCTCCCTGACTTCAGACTATATTACAAAGCTACAGTAATCAAGACAGTTTGGTACTGGCACAAAAACAGAAATATAGATCAATGGAACAGGATAGAAAGCCCAGAGATAAGCCCACGCACATATGGTCACCTTATCTTTGATAAAGGAGGCAAGCATATACAGTGGAGAAAAGACAGCCTCTTCAATAAGTGGTGCTGGGAAAATTGGACAGGTACATGTAAAAGTATGAAATTAGAACACTCCCTAACACCATACACAAAAATAAACTCAAAATGGATTAAAGACCTAAGTGTAAGGCCAGACACTATCAAACTCTTAGAGGAAAACATAGGCAGAACACTGTATGACATAAGTCACAGCAAGATCCTTTTTGACCCAGGTCCTAGCGAAATGGAAATAAAAACACAAATAAACAAATGGGACCTAATGAAACTTAAAAGCTTTTGCACAGCAAAGGAAACTATAAACAAGACCAAAAGACAACCCTCAGAATGGGAGAAAATATTTGCAAATGAAGCAACGGACAAAGGATTAATCTCCAAGATTTACAAGCAGCTCATGCAGCTCAATAACAAAAAAACAAACAACCCAATCCAAAAATGGGCAGAAGACCTAAATAGACATTTCTCCAAAGAAGAGATACAGATTGCCAACAGACACATGAAAGAATGCTCAACATCATTAATCATTAGAGAAATGCAAATCAAAACTACAATGAGGTATCATCTCACACCGGTCAGAATGGCCATCATCAAAAAATCTAGAAACAATAAATGCTGGAGAGGGTGTGGAGAAAAGGGAACACTCTTGCACTGTTGGTGGGAATGTAAATTGATACAGCCACTATGGAGAACAGTATGGAGGTTCCTTAAAAAACTAAAAATAGAACTACCATATGACCCAGCAATCCCACTACTGGGCATATACCCTGAGAAAACCATAATTCAGAAAGAGTCATGTACCAAAATATTCATTGCAGCTCTGTTTACAATAGCCAGGACATGGAAGCAACCTAGATGTCCATCATCGGATGAATGGATAAAGAAGATGTGGCACATATATACAATGGAATATTACTCAGCCATAAAAAGAAATGAAATGGAGGTGTTTGTAATGAGGTGGATGGAGTTAGAGTCTGTCATACAGAGTGAAGTAAGTCAGAAAGAGAAAAACAAATACAGTATGCTAACACATATATATGGAATCTAAGGGAAAAAAAAAAAAAAAAAGAGGTCATGAAGAACCTAGTGGCAAGATGGGAATAAAGACACAGACCTACTAGAGAATGGACTTGAGGATATGGGGAGGGGGAGGGGTGAGATGTGACAGGGTGAGAGAGTGTCATGGACATATATACACTACCAAATGTAAAATAGATAACTAGTGGGAAGCAGCCGCATAGCACAGGGAGATCAGCTCGGTGCTTTGTGACCGCCTGGAGGGGTGGGATAGGGAGGGTGGGAGGGAGGGAGATGCAAGAGGGAAGAGATATGGCAGCGTGTGTGTATGTGTAGCTGATTCACTTTGTTTTGGGGCAGAGGCTAGCACACCATTGTGGAGCAATTGTGCTTCAATAAAGATGTTTAAAAAAAAAAAAAAAAAATCAATAAAAAAAAAAAAAAAAAAAAGAAAAGGAACAATATTTAAGAATTATATAGATAATATGAGAGAAGAGTGGCTAGAAGCTGCTATTAAATTGTAAAGCCTTAATTATGATTATTATTAACCAACTAATTGTAGAGTATCAATTAAACAGACTGGTTTCCCTGCTCTAGACTTTGAGAAGAACAAGGTCAATAACCATAAAGGAACCTCAGATGTTGCTAAAACTAATGCTCCTCAGGCAGCACGCTAGGTGTAAAGTGGGGAGGAGAAGGGACAGAGTGAGAGCAAGATGGTAAGATCATAAAATATCGTCCCTGCCTTCAAGGAGCTGTCATCTTATGGAGCAAACAGATGCATGTTTACAATCACAACAACATTCAGTAGACACATGTACAATATATAAGAGTATCATTAATGGTGTGTTTGCTCTGTGCCAGGCACAGACCTAAGCATTTTATAGTATTAACTCTTTTAATTCTCCTAACAATTACTATGAGGTAGGTACTACCGCAGAGAACTTACAGCAATAAACTCTGCCCAGGGAATTCCAGCACAGTGGTAAGGGCACTGAAGGATGAATAGGAGTCCACCAGTGGCAAGTTCTTCTCCCTAGTAACACTGTCCACAACGCCTTTAAACTTTGAACTTGGTCCCTGGGTGGTTTGGACAAGTGGGTCCAAGAAGAAAACTCCATTGTTCAGCTGGTTTACATCCATTCCTTACCCTGCTCTCCTTGCCTGCCTCAACCAGGGAGGCCTGACAGCTAAATCCTTGCTTTCCCAGGCTGGCCACGTGGCACAGATATTACCAATGGGAGTAGGAGTCAGCTGGGGGTTTCTGCGCATGCTTTTGTTTTTCTGATGAAGCGGGCAGGCCTGGTCATCCCTGCCCCTCTTTCTTTCCTGCTTTAACTTTGGACATGACAACTGGAACAGTGACAGTCATTCTCACAGCCAAGGGGAATCTGAGCCAACTTCTCCTCTGTGCAGTGCTAGGAACCTACGATGCATTTAGGGGCCATGAAAATATTTTCATTTCTTTCAAAATCAGAAGAAAAAACTGCAGCCTAGCCATATTCACCTTTATGACAGTGCAGTTACAAATTATAATTTTTAATTCTTTTTGATAAAGAAAAGAGCCCAGGAAGGTGGAAGTATCTAATGCCCAGGACACTGATAACACAGCCGGGGGTGGGGAGAGGGCAGGACCAAAATGTTTGCAGATTTTCCAGGCCTAATATCATTTAGCCACAGAATCAACACCAGCAGCCTCCTGCCTCCCTCTTTTATGTGTGACATTAAGCGCCTCTTTGTTAAGCCTCTATAAATCAGGCTCTCTGTTATTTGCAGCTGAATTTATGCCCCTGAGACAGCCTTCCTGTCAGGATGAAGTCTTTTTCTTCCTTCCAAGGATGCTAAATGTAAGGAGGTCAGGGCAGCTTCCCAAGATTCCTAGCATCTCTGTTCATCAAAAACTCCTGGAGCCCAGAACCATCATTCCAAGAACTGCTTTTATTCGGGACTTACCTCAAGCAGTGAATTCTGGAGCTTCACACTTAGGGCCTCTTTCTCTTCTTCCAGATGCTTTATTTCATTTTCTGATTTCTTCTTCACTTCCTCCAACTGTGCTTCTACTTCCTAAATGATGAATGGAAGAGTTAACCACACAAGCCACGAAAACATGGACAGGACACACCCTGCCTTATTCCCAAAGGGGTTCAAAGAAACTCACAAGAGTCATAAATTACTATAAGAAACATAAATTAGAAATACATGAGAAAGTCCAAAGAAAACAGGTGCTAAATTCACACCACAAAGTCGAATATATACTGGGGGGGTGGGGGCAGAGTAAACCCCTGGCTTTAAATTTTGTGGTGTCAAATAAGAAAAGAGAATGCTCATTACTGACACAATTCTCACGGTTCCATAAATCAAATAGCCAACTACATCCTCAGTTGCAGGGAAATATCAAAAGCAGAATGAAATTTCTCCTTTGGCCTTCTCAACAGCATCCTTACTTTAGTCAAAATGATGGGATTCATATGGTTGCTTCCTCCATGGTCCCTCCCCACAGCCTCATAGTCTCAGCACAAAGAAGATCTAGATAAAAGAACATTCTGGAGCCCATGTGAGTGGTGCAGCTGCATTTTAGCTGCATGATCTTGGGCACATTTCCTAACCTCTCTGTGATTCAATGCATTACTTACATGCTTAGCATACTTCTAGGTACATAGTAAGGGATCGATAAATGATAAGTAGTACTATTCTTACAGATGCTTAAGCCTTCTGATCTAGCTTAATATCTGGGGAAATTTTTCAAGTGTCTAGAGCAGTGGATGAAATATTCTGTTCCTCATAGCTGAATTTTAGGTAGATATGAAGTCATTTATTTGTTCAACAAATATTTATTGAGACCTACCATGTGCTTGGCACTGTTCTTGAAGCTGGGGATAAAAACAGACAACATGCTTACTCACCAGGAGCTCACATTTGCGTGAAAGAGACAGGTAGCAAAGTCAACAGCTATAACGCAGTAGATACCATGTTGGATGGTGATAACTGATTACAGACCTTTATGCTCTAACTGCAAGTAGATGGACATATTAGCAGTTGACATTTACTGAGTGTGTACCATTTTCTGGGTGCTTTTCACAGATCATCTCGTTGATCCTTATGAAAACCCTATGAGCTAGGTAGTATTGTTAAAGCTCATTATACAGATGAAGAAATGAAGCTTGAAGAGGTTAAATAACTTGCCCAAGGTCATGCAGCCCATAAGCGGAAGAGTCAAGATCCAAACTCAGGAAAGGATGACCGCTTGGCTGTGCTTCTTCCCTGCCTGCATGGGTCCAGTTATACGTGGACATTTTTCAACAGTAAATACTACAGTACTACACAGTCTCTGGTTGGTTGGACCTGTGGATGTGGAGGAACTGCAGATACAAAGGTCCTACTACAAGTTATACTTGGCTTAACTCCCACGTTGTTCAAGGGTCAACTGCAGAATGAATGGACTTTATGGCTGATTGAATGTGAGGGATGACAGAGAAATTATGGATTTCTGGATTTCTGACTCCTGGATTTCTAACCTGAGCATCTAAAAAAGATGCTGCTATTGATCATCTGGATGACACCTTTACACTTTCTATGGGGCCAGCCCCAGGCCAAGCCAGTGGCCCTGGGGTGGCGCTTGGCATTGTCCCTGGGGTCAGTCATTTAAAAGAGAAGAAAAGAGGGCTGTGGTTAGATTGTAAGCGTCGCATGATGTGGACACTTAGCCCATGTATAGTGTCTTCAGTAAATCCACCATCTCCTTTTGCAGGGCTTGTTGCTTTGGAGAGTTCATTTTCTGAAGATGATAGATAAACTTTTTGTTTAAAACAAGTCGAGATAACTTAAGCAACCATCAGAAATAAGGCCGTCCCCTCAGCAAAGATTCTGATTTTTTTTTACTTCATTATTTAGTCCCTCATTCACAGAATCTTTTATTGAACAGAAGTTTTGTTTAACGTGCTTATTGGTGCAGACACTCGCTAACTCTGCCAAGGCATGTTCACTGTAACAGCACAGTGGAAACCCCCTGCGAGAAAGACGCTTAGCATAAAGCAGTGGCTATTTCTAATCTTGCACAGCCTAATGTCCTAGGGTATATGTAATCAATCACAGCTTCAGCTGTTGCCTTGACAAATGGACCTAAAGGGAAAAAATTTCCCCACAAATTTCCTCAAGTGACCTTGAGGATTTCAACAGGAAGCGTTAACATTCTCTTCCTAACTCGGGGAAAGAGAAAAAACAACTACAAAGACAAGAACGTGTGGAAAAAGAAGGAGATGAATGCTTTCAGATATATAAATTGCTGCATCCCACCCCTGGAAGAAGGCTCCATGGGCTATTAATTTACAGGATTCACAGAGTACTTTCATAAGCTCTGTTCTCATTTAACTCTCATAATACTCATGGAAAAAGGCTTTATTGCATCCATTTCACATGAAGCAAATCCAATGGCTGGTAAGAGGCAAAAGCAGGACTCCCACCCTTTTTCTGCTTTCTTGTCTAGATTGTCCACAATTACTGGCAGTTTAAGAAAAGACACATAAGGGAGCCACTGTGACGGGAACAACAAATACGCAGCCACAGGAAATCACCAAGCAGAGATTTCAGTTGGCATTTTAAAGGAAAACATGTTAACTTTTTTCAAGAAGAAAAATTACTCTTTGGTATGTATTTATAGTAAAGTTCCTGATGTAGCTGAAAGAGTAAACCAGTACAAAGCCTGAAATGTCACTCAGAAGGGGAAGGCAGAAGAGATAATGATCTTAAAATTTCCACACTGTACAAAAACTATAACCCACAGCAAAACATTGCAAGTAAACTACACTTCAATTAAAAAATACGAATACAGAAAAAAACTATAACCTACAGACCCAAGACGTCCAATGAACCCCAAAAAGAAAAACACAAAGAATATCACACCATGACATATCATAATCAAATTGTGACATGATAAAGAAAAAAGTCTTAAAAGCAATCAGGAAACAAAAAGATACACCATGCACAGGGGAGAACAGATAAGAGTGGCTACCAACTTTTCATCTGAAGAAAATAAAACCAAAAATTTTAAAAAGTTGAACAGCATCTTTAAAGTGCTGAAAGAAAAAACAACTGTTAACCTAGAATTTATATCCAGCAAGATAACCTTCAAAAATGAAGGCAAAATAAAGACATTTTCAGACATATAAACACTGAGAGAATTTGCTGTGAGCAGACTGACACTACAAGAAACATTAAAGGAAGTTCTTCAGGCCAAAAGAAAATGATACCAGATGGGGCGCTTGAATATGCCAAAGGAATGAAGAGGGTAGCAATGGTAAATTAGAAAATATAAAAGACTTCAGTTTTCTCATTTAAAAATTCTCTCTAAGAGATAATTGACTATTTAAGGAAATAGAAAAGCGATGCAGAGTTTATAACATATGTAAAGTAAAACATATGACAACAACTTCACAAAGGTTAGGAAAGGCTAAATAAAAATAGTGTGCTGCGGTAAGGTTTGTACAGTGAAGTATATATGTATTGCTTCTCCGTACAAACCTTACAGCAACACAATATGTATGAAGTAACAGCATATTATTCGATGGCAAACAATGATAAAGTCGCATGTTATAAATCCTACAGCAACCCATGGCACACCATCCCCTCCCCAAAAGAAGGACATCTAACAAGTCACTAGTGGAGACAAAAAAGGGAATACCAAAAGCTATATATTCAAGTAATCAAAAATAAACAGAAAAACAGGCAAAAAGAAAAAAGATGTGACAAATAGAAAAAAAAACACAACTCAGCAATATGGTAGACTTAATGATAATTACACTGAATGTAAATGGTCTAAATGACCCTCAAAAGTCAGACTGCCAAGCTGAATAAAACAGAAGATCCAGCTATCCTATTTGGGTTGGCCAAAAAGTTCGTTCAGGTTTTCGTAACAGCTTACGGATCCCGAACGAACTTTTTGGCCAATCCAATACAAAAGCACTTTGACTAGAAAGACACAGGTAGGTTAAAAGTAAAGGAATGGATTAAAATAGACTGTAACACTAACCACAAAAATGATAGAATGTCCGTATTTTTATCAAAGTAGACTTCAGGACAAGGAATATTCCATAATGAGTAAGGGGCCAATTCATTGAGAAGACATAATAAGCCTAAATGTGTATGTACCTCATAAATAAGTTTGAATTTATCTAAAGCAAAAACTGACAGAACTAAAAGGGAAAATATAAAAACTGACAATTTAAATTTGAGATTTCAATACTCCTCTCTCAATAATCAACAGAACAAATAGAGAAAAAATTAGTAAGGAAATAAGATACGTGAACAACACTATCAACCAACTTAACCTAATTATCATTTATGAAGCACGCCACTCAAGAGCAGCAGATCCATATTCTTTTCAAGGGCACCTGGACCCTTCATCAAGATAGACCATCCCTGGGCCATACAATAATATGAGCTAATTGAAAAGGAGAGAACAGAATCTGTTCTTTGATCACAAGAGAACTAAATTAGTAATCAGTAACAAAGAGATATCTGGAATGGTTCCAAATATTTGGAAATTAAGCAACCTATTTCTAAATAATGAAGAGTATTTTTGGAGTTGATAGAAATAAAAAGTTGAAAAGAATTAGACAAAATCATTCACATTCACATTAATACTGAAATTAGAAAGTAGAGGCCTAGAATGGTTGGGGGTGACTTATTTAAGGTTTGACAATGTGGCTGCTTCCCCAGCACAGCACTTCTTACACACAGACTTGACAGATGGTTTGAGTGCATATCTTGTTCCTCCTTCCAGACTGTGAGCTCCCTGTAGGCATGGCTGATTCCTATATCCCTGCATTGCTCAAAACACCAAGTATGCATTCAATGAATGATAAATAAACCATAAATGGATATTGGCAGGGTGAAGACCTGAAGGCTGCTCTCCAAGGCCCAGGGCAATGTTTATTCTGTTCTGCTACATAGACAGAGGGCAAAAGTTAGTGGCTTTGGAGTCAAGGCAGCCCTGACTCACACCCAATTCATGTGATACTCAAGTGACTTCATTTCCCAGGTTCCTCATCTGTGAAATGGGAAAACAACCCCTGCCTACAGGGCTGAGGTAAGAATTAAATCATGGAGTGGAGAGCTGTTGTTCCTTTTGGCTGCCCAGCCTCTGATCCTTCTCTGAATGCTTGGGAAATTCTCCATCTGATACATCAGAGCCATCCTTCCACCACAGAACCAGAAAATGTCAGACTTACCTTCCCAGACTCCCTTGTGACGAGGGCATGGGCATGTGATTGAGGCATGTGATCAACGCATGGGACCAATCAGACACACCCACCCCGGATTTTGAATTGGAAGCCATCGATACGTACAAGCTGGAGTCATAAAGGATCTGGCAACTGAACTTCCCAGGGGCAGCAGGGGCAGCCATTCTACAGCAGCTCTGACTGACGAACTTTCCGTGATGATAGAAATGTTCTAAAATATAATGTAGCTAATGTGTAGAAATCCCTCAACACTGTGCTATCCAAACTGGGAGCCACTAGCCACATATGGCAATTGAGCACTTGAAATGTGGCTAGTTCCACTGAGGAACTGAATTTAAAATATTATTTAATTGTAATTGATTTAAATGTAAATAACCACATGTGTCAAGAGGCTACCATATTGGACAGTGCAGTTCTGCAGGCAACATCCAGGGCCCACTGTTGGTGGTGTCAGCTGTGTAAACAGAAGGTCTGGGCTCAGACGTGGCAGCAAGGGTGTCTTCATCACTGAGTAGCTTGCCAAGCCCAGTTCCCTGGTTTTCCAGAAAGCTTTTCATTACCCTTTACTAAATTCCTTTCTTACTTAAACCGCCCAGGGTGGGTTTCTGATGCTTGTCACCCAGAATCCTAAGTGATACAAATGGGGTGTAGAACGCAGCAGTGTCTAGAACAGCTGTGAGGACTCAATAAATCTTTCCACACTCTCCTAGGAATCAACGTGGGCAAGTGCTAATTATAGGATGCGTACTCTGCTCTGTCTGTGAAGATTAAGTGGTAATATCATCTAATCCTACAGACAGGAAAGGCAGATAAACTGTCTGGGTGAACTCCAGCCCATCTCCTATGGCGTCTTTTTCAGGTTAAGGTAGCATTCAGGATACACAACATACTTATACTCAAGGGCCCAAAGGAACAGTGTGCGCTTAACTCTAGAGGGGAAACCGGGATCTATTTTTAGTCCACGAACACCAGATCTGGGACCTCTTCAAGCTTTTACCTTCCTGTAGTCTGCATGGTCTAATTTATATAACTTATATCCTCAGTTTGTAGAAATGACCATAATTTTTAAAAAGAAAATTAAAAACCAGGAGGAAATGCAATTTATTTCTACATGATTCATTTCCCAAATGGATCCATGCCCCTGATTAAAGCTGTAGTGGGATTTCTACACTCAGAGTCAGGCTTGGCTGACAAGTTACCAGGGCAACCTGTAGCTCTGGGAGAGCTACTGTCCCTCCCACTGATTGTGGCTCACGATGGAAAGCGGGTTCAGCTACGTGAGGACTGGATTTGTGCAACCAGTCACTGCTCATGGGGAGGAAAGTGCTTTCAATACAGCTGCCTCCCCCTCTGTGCAGGGATGGGAAACCACGGGCTCTGGAGTCAGGCTGTCAGGTTTTAATGAAGCTGCACCACTCACTGTCTGTGTGAGTGGATACATAACATCTTTGAGCCTCAGTTTTCTCATCTCTGAAATGGGGATATGAACACTCATTTTGTAATCCTGTTGGAAGGATTAAATGTGTTCATAAGAATAAAGTGCTTTATAAAGTATAGTGGACACTAAATAATATCATCACACATGATGTCATCTAATGCACATGGTAACTAATCACAGCCACCGTTTATCAAACTTTTGCTACATGTTGTGCACTGAGATAAGAGTTCACATATAAAACCATATTTAGGGGCTTTCCTGGTGGCACAGTGGTTAAGAATCCGCCGGCCAATGCAGGGGACACGGGTTCGAGCCCTGGTCTGGGAAGATCCCACATGCCACAGAGCAACTAAGCCCGTGAGCCACAATTACTGAGCCTGCACTCTAGAGCCTGCGGGCCACGACTACTGAAGCCCGTGCGCCTAGAGCCCGTCCTCCGCAACAAGAGAAGCCACTGCAATGAGAGGCCCGTGCACCACAATGAAGAGTAGCCCCTGCTCACTGCAACTAGAGAAAGCCCACGTGCAGCAATGAAGACCCAATGAAGCCAAAAGTAAATAAATAAATAAATAAATTTTAAAACCACCATATTCAATTCACATAACAAGCCCCCAAAGTATTTATCCTTATTTTCAAAATCAGGTTTCAGAAAGATTAAGTGACCTGTCCATGGTAGTAAAGCCAGTGAAAGAGTCAGGACTTGGACCCAGGACTAGACTTTCGTAAGTTCATTTATTTATCCAACACATTTTTATTGAGTATCTACTACTCTTCACCACCACACATTGCATTCCTCAGTGATATATGATTATCTTTCAGTGAAAACTCATAGTGATAATGCAAGTTCTTAGATTAGAAAGAAGCCTTCTAATAATAATTAAAGCACCACCTATGCTCACAATAATACTGATTTACTTCACTCTTTTCCTAAAGCATTCATATACATATGTTATTTGCTTTCCTCAGCAAACACGAGGGATGATGCTTTGCATTCCTTCTCAGCAGAAAACGCCCCCTTTGGTGGGAAGTTGGAACAGTATTCAGAGGCTGAGAAACTTCTCTCCCACTGGTTAGTTAATTATCTTCATCTACCCAGTGCCTCTTACGCCCCAGGCACTATGATCTGCTTTGTTTTTTCACGTGGATTACCTCATGCAATCCTTGCAGCTCCTCTGTGAGGTGCTATTATCACCATCTGTTTTATAAATGAGCAACTTGGGGCCCCGCAGAGTTTCCCTGTGAGGAGCCCAGGTTAAATAACTTTCTGTGGTCACAGAGCTAGAGGGTGGCAGGGCTGGGATTTGAATCCAGGCAGTCTGCCAGGCCTGCGTGTTCACTTCATGTTATTTCTCTCTGTTTTTGCAGATTAGAGGATTTGAATTTCCCTAAGTTAAACACTCATATGACACAATTCCACCCCATGTCAACAACTCTAGGTCCTATTGTCTCACAGCCCTGGGGTGCCCTGTCTCCTCCTGAAGACTCTGAACTCCCTGTGGTCAGAGAACTAGCTGAGATCTATATACAACAGGAGCTCAGTAAATGTTTGAGGAAGGAAAGAAGAAACAAAAGAGGAAAGGAGGGAGGTAGAGGCAAGGAAAAACAAATGGAACGATATCTCTGAAAGGGGATTTCACCTTCTGTAGCCTCTGCCTCTCAGCTTCCACTGATGAGCGAACTAATTGGATTTCCACCGTGTGCTTCTTCACCAGGTCTTCTAGGCGCTTCACCAGCTGGTCTTTGAGATGTTTCTTCTCCTCTTCTGTCTGATCTTTGATTTTACGAAGGTCTTGTTCATATTTTTGCTTCATATATTCTGTCTCAATACATGCCTCTTTCTTGGTCTATAAAAAGAAAAAGGGCTTGTAAAACTGCCAGGGTGGGGAGAGGAGCAGGAGATCACCATTTCTCTTTTGCGTAACTTCTACAATGTTGACTACTGATTTCAAAGCATGTATCACAAGGTACAATAAAGTTTATAAAATCACATGTTTGATATCTGTAAGGGACTTCACTTTATCCACCATCAGAAAAGGGCTTTTTGGGGTAGTGTATCTATTATCATAGGATCAGATATTCCAGCCCATACTATGGTGGTTTCTAAAAAATGCTTTGTTTGTTTTGACTGGGAACATATAGCAGGAATCTTAAGCAAGCTTCCAGTTTCCCAGGAGCTAATGATAAGGAGTTGGGGGAATTCTGCTACATTCTCAGTCTCCTAGCTTGACATGTAATGACATGCAGTTGGCAGGACGTTGGCTGGAACTTCACACCCACGCATCCACCCCTGAAACTATGGGACCTGTTGCTTCCAAGTGGACCTGTCATGGTTTGGGGCTGGCCTCCATCTGAAGCTCATTCCAGCAGAGACCCCTGTGGCTGCTCCATCCCCAGGGCTGGGTCAGACAGTACCTGTATATCTGTGCCTCCTTTCGTGCACGGACACTCCTTGGGAAAGTTCTGATCCTGCTGAGGATGGAGACTGCAGGCTTCCAAATCATTCTCTTTCCCTAGGACTTCATTCTCTGAAACTCTCTCTGTCTTCATGTCATCTGCAAGTACAGTGTCAACATCATTGGGAATGCCCTTGGCCTTGGCCTCATGCCTGAGGCCTCTGCAGTTGGGTCGCCATTCTGCTATTCAACTATTTTGCCCTTGACTCCCCTATGTAATCCCTGCTCCATGGCCTTCTGGCCTCAAGCATGGTCCAAGTGGTGATTGTCACCTTTGCCCAAGTAGCATCTAAATAGTTGTCCTGCTCTCCCTTTTTAAACTAGTCATCTTCAAATTTTTTTGATTGTGCTTTCCATAGGTTAAAAAAAATTAAGGACGTTCCTGGATAATATGTACATTCAAAGGATTTAAATAAAGAGATTTCAAGTATAAGACAAAAAATAAATATAGTTAGAATTGCTCAGTTTCTTCCTCTATGCCCTACTTCTGAGACCACTGCTGTAAACCCTCCATACCCTCTGGTTCGAACTCGTACTTTCCAGCCCGAGGTGATTTCTTCTTTCCCAGACACCTCACTCCCCTGCTGCCTGGGCCGCACCCATGATAGCAAGGCATGCTGTGGGCTGTAAAGTAGCAGTCCCATAAGCTCCCTAGAGGCAGAGCCTATGTTTTGTGCCTTTGTTGTATCTCCCAGTGTCAAGCTGATGACACTGTACATATTCAAGAACTTTCGGATGAGGGAGCTCAGTGGAAAGCACTTTGGAGTCAGATAATCTGAGACTCAAACACCACCTCTATCACCAGTCAATTGGCTGGCCTTGAGCTAGCCACGTTACTTTCTCAGCCTCATGTCTTCATCTGTAACATGGGATACTGACAATACCTAACTCACAAAATTATTGGGAACACCCAATAACATCACCGTGTGAATGATGTTAGAGTATAAAGCGTTGTCTAAGTCTGGGGAAAAGCCAGAGCTGAGACGTTCAGGCACTATGGTGCATGGTGGAGAACTTTCTGGGGGCCAGACATCCTTTTGCATCATGCCTTTTAAACACCTGACCTGTGTCAGCTCTGGATGTCGGCTCACTTGTGTCCTGCATGGATTGGACTCGCCCACCAGGCAGGTCAGATGAAATAGCCCTGCCCTCCACTCTGCTCCCTCAACAGTCTCAAGGCTGCAAGCAGCGTCAGGCCAACCTTTGCTGTGTAAGGAAATCGTTCCGGGCATCTCACCGCTTTTCTGTGTCACATGACACTCCTGCAACATCAGCCTGTCTTTGGCAACAGCCAGCTTCTCCCCAAGTTTGTCTGCAGTGCTTTTCAACTCTGAATTCTCCTGTCGAGCCTCCTTGAGCTGCACATCCAGGTCCTAAACAGACAGAAAGGGTCTCATTTCTCTTGTTACAGTTCTGTGTCGAGACATCCTATGTACATCAGATCTGAAAAGTGGGTAAGTGCACAGCATATGCCTTTAATCTCTGGAATTCAGTGGCTCAGGGTTCATCAAATCCCGACTCATCCTCTGATTGGCTGTGTGACTTTTGGCAAGTTATTTAACCTTTCTGTAGTGAGGATCAAATGAGATAAAGTGTCTGGGACAGAAAAAAAATGCTCAGGGAGTATGAAGGATACTAGCTGCTGTTACTTTTAGAGATGGGGCCCTGTGAGTCTGTGGGCCTCATGTAACTGACTTGTCAATGGTCTGGCTTTCCACAAATACGAAGCCCCAAGGATGTGAGGACAGCAAGTTGTTATGGAGTGAGTGGGGGCTTTATAATTAGGCTGAATTGAGTTCAAACACTTTGTAGCTGTGTGCCCAGCTAGGTCCATCCTTAAGCTTCTCAATTTCAGTTTTATCATCTCATCTCTAAATTGTAAGTCTCTCAGCTCTCAGAGGACAGGGATCAAGGCCGGCTCACCGTGTGTCTCCTGCCCACAGCCCCGGCCTGGCACATAGTAGGTGTCCCATACATACTTGCTGAATGAATGTAGTTGAACTCCATGGAGGTAACAATGCTCGCTCTGGCAGAAGTCAAGGGCTTTGCGCGGTGCGTGACACACGGTAGGTGTTCGATACTAGGGGCCATGCTTAGTCTCCCATCTGGAAGGTAGGAAGAGTCCCTGCTTTACCTGAACGCGCTCCTTCAGCTTCTGGGCGTACTTCTTCAGGTCACTGATCTTGCGGCCTCTGTGCTCCAGATCCCCTTCTAGCTTCCGGAACTGGGCCTGCAGGGCCGCCTCCTGGGCCTGGAAGTTCTTCCGGAGGTCGGTCTCCTGCCCCTGCCGCTGCCACAGGGCCTCGCTCACCGACTGCTGCATGGCCTGCCGGACGGCCTCGTTCTCCCGCTCGTACGCGGCCTGCAGCTCCTCAGCCTTCCGAGCATAGCCCTCGCTCAGCTGCTGGCTCTCCGCTCGCAGCCGCTCCACTTCCAGCAGGACCTCCCGCATTTCGGGGCCGCAGCCCGGCTCGGCCTGGGGCTCGGGACCCTCGGGGGCAAGCCGGCCCCACCGGGGCGCCTCGTGGCCGCTCAGGTGCCGGAGCCTCTGCTCGTAGTCGGCCTTGAGCTCCAGCATCTCCCTGGAGAGGGTGAGCACCCGCTCGGCGTGCTCGGCCTCCACCCTCAGCTCCCTCTCCTGGGTCTCCAGCCCGCACGCGGCCGACCGGGCCAGCGCCTCCTGCGTCAGCCGCTTCTGCAGCTCCAGGGCGCTCTCCAGGGCCTGGATGCGCTGCCTCAGGGCCTCCTCGCCCGCGCGGCCCTGCGCCTGCAGGAGCCTGGCCTCCGTCTCGGCCACCGCCTTCCCCAGCTCCTCCTGGTGGGCCTCACGCAGCGCCTCCATGCCCGCCTCGGCCTCGTCCTGGCGGGTGTTCAGGGCATAGATCACCTGCGGGAGAATTCGCGGAGCCGGGTTAGCGGGAGGGGCGTGGGTGTGATTGAGGGGCCACGTGACCAGAGAGGGCCGTGACCCTGGCGGTGACGTAGGCTGATCCCCACGAGCTGCACCTGAGAAGGGGATTTGAGTGGAAGTGATTTGTTAGAAACCGTCCCCAGGAGAAACCGGTAAGGAGTTCCATTGGGACCTCTGGGAAGCACCGTGGGAATCCAGTGAAGGGTCTGAAACAATCTGGGACACAAAAAGAGCCCCTCAAAACCAAACCAAAACAAAATACAACAAAACACTAGAAAATAGAATCCAGCAATGTAAGAAAAGGATTACACACCATGACCAAGTGGGATTTATCCCAAGAGTGCAAAGTTGATTTAACATCTTAGAATGGGATTGACATATATACACTACTATGTGTAAAATAGTTAGCTAGTGGGAACCTGCCGTATAGCACAGGGAGCTCAGCTCTGTGCTCTGTGACGACCTAGATGAGTGGGATGGGGGTGGGGGGCGGGCAGAGAAGGAGGGAGTCCAAGAGGGAGGGGATATAGGTATACATATAGCTGATTCACTTCACTGTACAGCAGAAACTAACACAACATTGTAAAGCAACTATGCCTCAATTAAAAAAAAAAGACAGAGAATAAACAGAAAACCGAAAATAGTAAAGAAAAAAAAAAATCAATGTGACACACCACGTGAATAACATAAAGGACAAAACACACAAGATCGTTTCAACAGACACAGGAAAACCATTTGACAAAATCCAATACCTCTTCATAACAAAAACACTGACCAAACTAGAAAGAGAAGGGAACTCCCTCAACCCAATAAAGGGCATCTATGAAAAACCCACAGCTAACATCGTACTCCATGGCGAAAAACTGTTCTCCATAACTTCAGGGCTAGGTGCTGAATACACATTCAGAATCTCAGAAAATCCTCATGGCAGCCCTGCAAAGTTGGTATTTTTCTCCCCATTCTAAGAATGAAACATTGAGGTTCAGAGAAATTAAGCAACTTTTTCAAGGTCACAAGGGATAAGAAGATTCGAATAACCTGTGCTCACAGCATGGTACTGCACTGTATCTCACCGTCCCACTTGAACATTCATTCATTTACACATTTACTGAATATCTCAGATGTGCCATGTTCTGTGCTGAGCACTAGGAATATGTGCTGATCAATAAGGCAGCTGACGTTGCAACCTCAAAAATATTACAATCCGTCAGGAGAGTCTGACAAGAATATGGTCAGTTTCGATGCACTAAGCGCTATGAGAGGGATCAGCCCCACTTACTAGGGAAACACAGAGGGAGGGTCTAGTAGAAAAGACGACTTCCCAGAAAAAGGGAGCCTTGTCTCCTCATCCTTGGGGGTGACCAGTTCCCTTGTACATGTCAACCTTCGTGTGGGTAAGAACAATACGACTTCTTTGTGTTGTATCATAGCACTTGGTATGAAGTTGAGCACACGACAGGTTCATAATAAGTATCTATTACGGTACTGTTGCTGGTCATCAGAGATTCATGCTTTCTTTCCACAGAGTTGCTGCAGAGGAACAGCCACCAAGCAGAGACCACATTTCCTAGTCCCCTTGCATCTAGATGGGACCATATGACTCGTGATTGCCAATGGAATGTGGCCAGAGGTGGATGTGCGTCATCTCAGGGCCAACGCTGGGGTTAGGGTTAAGGGGAGGGTTAAGAAGGAGGCATGTCCTTTCCGGTCTCTTTTTCCAACTGCAAACTTACTGTGGAGTGCAAGATGGAAGGTGCCTGGGTCCTCAGTGACTGAGTAGAAGGCCACCTGCCCACCAGGAGCACTGGCCTTGATCTCTACACGAACAAGAAATAAACTATTGTGTTGAGCCTCTGAAGTCTTGATATTTATTTGTTACAACAAATAAATCAGTTCACTATGATCACCCTGGGAGAACTCACAGGACTCAGCATATAGTCATACTCATGGCTATGATTAATTATAGAGAAAGGATACAAGGCAAAATCAGCAAGCGGAAAATGAGCTTGGCAGTGGTGGAGGTCAGCGGGGAGTCTGGAGGAAATGAGGTGAAAGCTTGCAAGAATCCTCCGCAAGTGGAGTCACACAGGACTTGCTTAATTTCCCCAGCAAGGGGGTGTGACAACACATGTGAAATACTGCCTACCAAAGGAGCTCATTGAAGACTTAGCAAGGTTTTTATTGGGGGCTAGTCGGGTAGACAACTTCTTCTCGGCATTACCAAAATTCCAGACTCCCAGAAGGAAAGTAAGTGCTCACATAAATCACATTGTTTGCACAAACAGTTAAGGCCTGCTGAGATGTTCTTATTAGTGTGGGTGATGGGAAGCCTCTGGAAATCCACGTTCCCAGATGCCAGCCAAGGGCCAACTTTGCAAGCAGACCATTCTAAGGATAAGCAGTCTCAGGTGTGCTATGTTAACTTTTCTGCAACCTGATACCCCAACTGATAAAAAAAGATTGACTTTTATCTTCAGTGGAGTCAAGCTGTGCCAGATCAAATCTTAACATAAATGGGGTTTTTTCACTGTGAAGAACAAAACATCCTTGTAAAGTTTATTCCGTGAAATTTGACATTGGTTATTCCATTGAGGATAAAATAAATGAGTGATGGTGGTGGTGATCTTGGGAACTGGGGTTCCTACATTCACTATACCTGTACAACAGAAAACTTCGTTGGAGATCCAGTATATTCTGATGCCACTAAAGCACTTAATGAAGAAAGAACCCAAACATTGTACCCATTTGAGTGAGAACCATGTCGCCTGTATCAGGGTCTAAAGGACTTCAGCTTTTTCCAGCATTCACTCATGTGAGTCTGCCCTGACTGTGAAAATGCTCCCCATGGGCACACCCTTGAATTAACACAAGATCAGATTTCAGGCTGGAGGTAGCAGAGAGGGTCTCACGCTGGGCTCAAGCCTCAAGGCACTTTGGCATGTACGCTTTTATTCGTGGTGTCTTGCAATTAAAGTTCCCAAACAATCCCCACCAAAGACCTGCCCAAACTGTTCTCTTAGGCTGAGATCTGGTTACAGAACTTGGCTTTCTAGAGGTGCCAGACCCACCGTCTCCTGACCTTCCATAGAAGGTTACTCCAAGGGTATGTAGGCATAACCTGGAAAGTATGATATGTTATTATTCATATCATGTTTTAGTCACCATCCTTTCTTATACACATATACATTCATATGCACCATGATTTTTTTTTATTTCATAGATATCTTGGAGATTATGCCATTTCTGTATATAAAGAGATTCCTCATTTTTATTTTTGGCTGCTTCCTATGCCACATCATATGGATGTGCTATAAATTATTTCTCCATTACCTGCTGATAGACATTAAGTTGTTTCTCTGTGGAAGATCATCAATATGTTTACTTCAGTGTTATTAAATAAAATTTTCCTTACTCTTTTTTTCCATCCCTGTTGGTAATCTTGAGGTCTGATTTTTGCTTATGAATGCAACAAATTAAATTCCAGAGCTGGGTCTTAAAAAACTCATCTTCACAGTTAATATAGAATCTTAGGAAAGAGATGAAAGAGGTGTCTCCTCTCCCAGTCGTAGGTGGGGAGAGATGCCATTTTGCATCATAAAACTGATATGAAGAATTTGTATTAGAATTCTTCAGTTCAAAAGCATCAAACTCATTTCCCTGAACAACATGGAGACGTGTGTGAATGTTCACAACTGTGCCCATGGCAAGGGCACTCCTGGCACTACTCTGTTGGGTCATCTTGCCTATTCTCAAGTCAGTCTCATCTTTTTCCACTCTCTCCACTTCCTCATTCTCACAACCTTGATCTCTGAGCTTGCCCTCCTTCTTCCCCTAGCCCAATAGTCTCTTTTACCTTAGTGTCTCTCCTTTAAAGCCACAACCAATCATTTCAACTACCTTCTTATTGACATCTTCAAATCACTGCCCACCTCATCTTTTGCCTCACATCCTTCATATTATGAACACCAGATCAACCCACCCACCTCAGCTCTTGTCAAATAATACTAACTGGTACTTGAGATTTCCAAACTCATCTGTGCTCTCCATGCAGATACCATTTAATTGAGTTGTCGTAGTAATTCCCTATTCTTTTTTTCCACAAGGGCTATTTCAATTTTCTACCATGTTTCTTAGGGCTACAACCCTAAATCCTGGCCCACTCCTACTCTCCTAGCATATAGTTATCTCCTGTTTTTTTGAAGGAGTAATGGTTAAGGGCTTGGACTCCAGAACAAGCCAAACTCAGCTGAAGTCCTAGCTTCACTGTCTCCTAGCTGGTAACCTGGGTCAGGTGATTCAACCTGTCTGGAGCTCAGTTTCCTTACAGTAAAATTGGATTAACAATAGCACCAACCTCCTATGGCTACATTGAGGGCTACATGAGATATTGCATAGAGACACCAGATACCCAATAACTACATAATGAATATTACCTTCTGTCCAGAGAAAAGGACTTGGACTTTTAACTGCAGACTGGGAAAAAGCCAGAGCATTTGGTCATTCTTGGTATAGTGTTGGGGGCAGAAGCAGACTGGTGTGGTTAAAGAGAGAATGGAGGGTGGGGAAGGGGAGATTAAGAACGTGTGCCATTCTTCCCCAAAACCACTGGTGAAGGGAATAGGGATAGAATAGGCAGATGACTAGATGGGCAAACACGATCAAAGTAAGGTGGAGGGCACTAGAGAAAGGCAGATAAGAAGATTTAGTAGAAAGGAAAAGAAACAGAAGAAATGGTATAACTCAAGATAAATGAGTTTTACTTGGAACAATTGGGGAAAAGTATAAGGAATTTCACCTCCTATGTAATGTGTCCTTTAGCTCCCTCCAGATAATAGAAACTTACCCCATTAATCTGTCCTCCAGTGCACTGTGAACCACTTGGTTGTTATGGCCCTTTCATATCATAGTATGGACATTTAGATGCTGGATATCAAAGTAAAATGTGAGCTTCATAAGAATAGGGACCTCAGCTGATATATTCTTTAGTTCCCCAAGCACTTAGCACAATGGCTGGCCTGATCCAGACTCTCAGTGTGTTTCCTGTTAGACTGAACGAGAACTTTGTAAGGGGTGGCAAGAGATTGAACGAATAGGATTCCAGAAGAGAGACCTGCAGGAGTAGAGGCCCTGAAGTGGGAACACACATGAAACAGACAAGCATAACAAGTAAAAGACTAGGCTTTGGAGTCTACACTGCCTGAGTGCAGATCCTCTTTGCCGTTGTATGGATGCCATACAACATATGGATCCAGATGCTATCTGCTCTCTGTTTGACCTTGGGCATGCCATATAATCTCACTGGGCCTCAGTCTCCTCATTTGTACAATGGGGAGAATAAAGTTCCTGCTTTATGAGGTTACTGAAGGATTAAATGAGACAGTGCTATACGGCACATCACATAATGCCTGGCTCACCGTAAGCACCTATGGGAACTGGCTGTTGTCCACAGGGCACTTTAAGCCTGATGGAGATTTCTGTGGCAATGGCACTCCTCTTAGGGAAGGCAGTATAGTAGAACTGGTGGAGTAGGGGTCCTCTGCAGTGAGAGAGACCTAGATTTAACTTCCTGGTAACAGAGATTGCTGGTGGACCCAATATCTGTTTCTCTCGTTTGTCCTTAGAAATAGAACCTTAACTTTTCTGTGGGCACACTGCCACATTCCTCAGCCTCCCTTCTAACTTGGAGCAGCTAAGTGACCAAGTTTTGCCTAGTTGGATATAAGCAGATGTGTCATTATTTCTTCCGGGATGAATCTTTTATTTTCGAGCGTTCATCTTGAACCATGAAGGGGATGCCACAGGCTAAAGTTGGCAGAACAATAAGATAAGAGGAGCCAGGGTCTCTGGCACAGTGGAAGACCATGCCAGCCCTGCAGTGATTCCAACAGGATTGCACTGGGTTTTCTGTCCTTCACAGGCAAACTAGTTCTGTTTGATACATATACTTCTCAACTCTGATCTTTTAAAAATTGCTTAAGTTATTTCACTTCTTGAAGCCTCAGTTTCTTGCCTGTAAAAGAGAGATAACCCAGACCTGGTTTTTTTAAGGATCAAATAGGATTACATCTTTTAGTTGTTGGCACATAGTAGGTATTTAATAAATGTTTTTTTCTTCTCTTTTCTTACACTATGCCCTCAAAAAGGAACGTCCCTTGTTTTTTGGAGACACAATCTGCTCCACCTCCCCACCCTACCCCACCCTCAGAGTCTGAAATTGTCGAGCAGATTTTGAGCATACCCACCCTTCTCCTGGGCCTGATGCCTCGCAGGTCACTTGGCAACCTTTCCCCTGCCACCTGCTTGATTTCTTTCAGTCACCACCTACTCAACTGAAACTTCAAAGTGACTGGCCCAAGCCTTATTTGTGAAACTTCTCCCTCAGGAGGAGGCCAACTTCAGAATCCATCAAGGGACATGAATAATTCAGGAGCCAAGAGAAATACTGAGCAAGTTGCAATGTCTTCCCAAGGGTTTTAGAAATTCACTGCTAATGGTGTGAGTTCAGAGAAAATTTCTGCAGCCGGCCTGTTAAGGTCTTAGAGGTTGAGTATTGTAAGTTTAACAGAACTATAATTAATGGTTTCTGAGCATCAGATCGTAAGGAAAGTTTCCATCGAGTCTGGCAGCAGGAGTCAGAAGTGAAATGGAAAAGGAAAACAGGAAATAATATTTATTGAGTGCCCAGAGTATAACCTTCTCTGGGCCAGGTGATATACATATTATTTATAAATAAATCTAACAATAAATAAATCTAACAATTTTACAAAGTGGACATTCTCATGCTTCTTCCTGTTTTACATTGGGTGGGGTTAATTTAACATCTAGGAGTGATAGAGCATGGTGTTTAAAAGGAGGCTTTGGATCCTGCTGGACCTGGGTTCACATTGTAGCTCCACCTCTCTCTAGCTTGAGGGAGTTATTGAACCTCTCTGATTCTCTGTCACCTCATCTATAACATGGGGAGAGCAATGCCTACCTCATAGATTTGTTTGGAGATTAAAATGACATACAGAACCTAAAACCCTTAGCAGCATTCCTAGCACAGAGTAAACACTCAAGAAATTCTGACTGCTATTATTTTTACTATTATTGCCGAAAGACAAGGTTAAAAATAAATAATAAAATAAATAAAATAATGTTAAAAAGTGCAGATGCTGGGATTGAAACCCAAATCCTTTTGGATCCAAAAATTAAAAGAAATAGAACAATTAGCTTGTTTAGAAAAAACCTGGTGATATTCTTTCATTCAATATTTTTATAGCATCTTCTACACGCTCGGCATGGTGCTAGGCACTAGAAAAACAGAACAAATAAGATCATTCTGTTGAGGGGCTTGTAGGTTAGCAGAACATGGTAGATTGTCCTGTTTTTCCTTTTTTTTTTTTTTTTCCTTCCTTGCTATGGCCCTTCCAGTCTGTGGACAGCATTTACATTTCTTTCCTTTTGGGCTTGCCTGTAACTTGCTTTGGCCAATGGAATGAGAGTGAACTTGCTGCAAACAGAGGCTTTAAGTGTGTTTATGTGTTTTGGCTTGCTCTGCTTCCAGAAGAGTACATTTAGGGTAGCCATGGGTTCCAAAATGAGAGACACGTGGAACAGGCTGGACCCCAACCCAAAGGCTGGAGTTAGCTTGGCTCAGCCAAGCCCAGCAGAGAGCAGCTGTACAGCAGCCAACCTAAGCAGGAGATAAAGCACTGCTCTTGTAGGCTGCTGAGATTTTTAGGGTTGTTTGTTACACAGCATTATCGCAAGAAAACCTGACTAACACATGAAAAGAGAGAGAGACAAGTAAGCCAATTAGTACATTTAGTGGTGTTTGAGGTGCTTTGCTAGAAATCTGCTAGAGAAAGGCACAAGGGTCACAGGGAAGGATCACATTGCTCCAGTAATTCTCCCCCTTCCTTCCTGCATCATCATTAATGGATCACTCCCATCAACATATAAGTGTATTATAATTTTTATCATTAACAAAAATCTTTCTTTTGATCCCACATCCCCCACTTTTCTGCATGTCTTTATAGCAAACTCCTCAAATACTTTGTTTATACCCATTGTCACTAATTCCTCACCTCCACTTCTCTCCTGAACCCTCTCCAATCAGGCTTTCAGCCTCACTAATTCACCAAAACAACAGTCAATGTTTCACTAATGACCTCCAAGTTGCTAAAGCAACAGAAAATTCTCAATCTTTCTGTTTAACTTTTCAGCAGCATTTGACATAAGAAATCACTTCCTTCTCCTCGAAACTTCGTCTTCACTTGGCTTCCCTCCTACTGACCACTGACCACTCCTTCTCATCTGATTGGCTAGTTCTTCCTCATCTCTCATCCTTCAAATAGGAGGGCCTCAGAACTTGGGCCTCAGACTTTCTCATCTCTACAAACACTTTCTTGGGATCTCATTCAATTTCACGATTTTATGTATGCTTTTTTTTGCTAATGACTGTCAAATTTATGTGTCCAGGCTGGACCTGTCACCTGAATGTCAGACTCATGTCCTGTTGCTTACCAATATCTCCTCTATGTAACATATACCTCAAATTTAATTCTGGGGATTTTTCCTTCAAAACCTGCTCTTCCCACATTATTCCCCATCTCGCTCCATACCAATCCCCTTCTTCCAGCTGCTTACGTCAAATTTTGGAGTCTATCAATAAATACGTGAAAAGATGCTGAACATCACTAATTATTTGGGAAATGCAAATCAAAACTGCAATGAGAATCACTTTGTTGTACACCTGAAACTAACACAACATTGTTAATCAACTATACTCCAATATAAAATTTAAATTTTTTAAAAATTAAAAAAAAACTGCAATGAGATACCACTTCATGCCCATTAGGATGATGATCATCAAAAAACAAAAAATAAGTGTTGATGAGGATGTGGAGAAATTGTAACCCTTGTGCATTGCTAGAGGGAATGTAAAATGGTTCAGCTGCTGTGGAAAATGGTATGGTGGCTCCTCAAAAAATTAAACATAGAATTACCATGTGATACAGCAATTCCATTTCTGGAATTTCAATTCCAAAATAATTGAAAGCAGGAACTTGAATAGATATTTGTACAGCCATGTTCACAGCATTATTTACACTAGCCAAAAGGTAGGAACAACCCAAGTGTCCATTGATAGATAAATGGATAAACAAAATGTGGTATATACCTACAATGAAATATTACTCAGCCTTAAAAAGAAAAAAATTCTGACACATGCAACAACATGGATGAACCTTGAAGATCTTAAGCTAAGTGAAATAAGCCAGTCACAAATGGACAAATGTGGTGTATGATTCCACTTATATGAGGTACCTAGAGTAGCAAAATTCACAGAGATAGAAAGTAGAATGGCGGTTGCCAGGGGCTGGGGGGAGGGGGTTCTGGGGAGTTAGTGTTTCATGAGTAGAGAGTTTTAGTTTGGGAAGATGAAAAATTTCTAGAGACAGATGGTGGTGACAGTTGCACAGCAATGTGAATGTACTTAATGTCATTGAACTGTACACTTAAAAATGGTAAATTTTATGTCATTTATATTTTATCACATTAAAAAAAACAGTTAAAAAAAGTTTAGAGCCGTCTCTGCCTCAAATCTGTCTCTGACATCCTAAATCCACTCCATCAGCCAATCCTGAATCTCGCCCCTTCTCACCATCCCATCCTGCCCTTAATCTGAGTCATAAGCACCTCTCACTTGGACCATTATAATGGCCTCAACCCTTGTTTCTACCTTGCCATCTAAAGTCTGTTAAAAGTCAGTCAAATCATGTCTCCGCACTGCTCAAAACCTTCTGATGACTAACCATGCAGAAAATGTCAGAGCCTACAGCAACCAAAAGGGGGTTACATGTTCTGGCTCCCCAGGCCCTTTCTGAGCTCACCTCATCCTCTTCTTTTTCTCACTCCCTCCACTCCAACCACACAGACATCCTTGCCATGCCTCAATCATGCCAAGCACACTCACTCTCTCACTGCATCTCCGTGTATATTGTTGCCTCTTCTAATGACTCTTTGCTAATGACTGTCAAATTTATGTGTCCAGGCTGGACCTGTCACCTGAATGTCAGATTCATGTCCTGTTCAGCCAAGGAGAACCCATTCTCCTTTGGGTTTCTACTCATTTGCCACCTTATCCGTGAGACCTGCACTGATTACCCCCCAAATCATTGCTCTCCCCATACCTTTTCCTGCTTTATTTTTCTCCACGTCACCTTTATCTGACATATCATATATTTTACATGTTGTTTTTTTTTTTCAATTTGCTTATTGGTTTTCCTCTCTAGAGTATGAGTTATATGCAGGTAGGTTCTTTGGTCTGTTGCATGCACTACTAGATCCCAGAACAGTGCCTGACGTGTGCAAAGGACTCTGTAAATATTTGTTGAATGAATGAAAAATCTCTTTATCCAAGCAGAGAGGCATCAGAGTGCAGAGGATACTTGAGTTGGGTTTGAAAAGATGAGCAAATGTCATCCAGGTGAAGAGAAAGGGGAAGAAAATACAGGTAGGGGGAGTGTCAGGAGCAAGAAGTAGCACAAAGGCATGAAATAGGGGGGACTGGGAGGGGACATGCAAGGGGAGTCCTCCTGGCCAGAGCCTGGTGAGGGGTATTGGCAAGACGGGGAAGAGAGCATGACCCAGCGCTGGACAGGTGGGCAGGGGTCAGACACTCAAGGGTCCAGCATCCATGTTAAGGAGTTTAGACTTTATCCTGTTTACATAGCACATGGTGATCATGCAGACTCCCATACCTTGCCCTGAGATCCTGATGTAGGTCCTGGCCTCTCCCTCTCCCCAGGGAGAGGCCAGGACCTATATTTTTAACACTTGGCTGCCCAGGGCTTCAGGCTCTAAAAGCAAATGGGTGCATACTTTGAGGAACTGTGGCTTCTGTGCCATGCAGGAAGCTTTTCTTACAAGATTCTACCTCTCTGAAACTACAGGGAATAAAACTCTCCATAATGTTTAATTTTACATGTCAACTTGACTGGGCCACAAGGGGCCCAGATATCTGGTTAATATTATTCTGGGTGTGTCTGTGTTTCTGGATGAGATTAACATTTGAATCTGTCAACTGAGTAAGGCAGATTGCCCTCTCCAGTGTGGGTGGGCCTCATCCAATATCCAGTGGAGGTCTGGATAGAACAAAAGCCTGGGTCAGGGAGAATTCACTCTCTGACAGCTTGAGATGGGATGTCAGTCTTCTCGTGCCCTCAGATTAGGATTTACACCATTGGTTCTCCTGGTTCTCAGGCCTTTAGACTCAGACTGGAATTTGCACCACCAGCTCCCATGGGTCTCCAACTTGCAGATGGTATATTGTGGGACCTTTCTGCTCCATAGTCACATGAGACACTTTCTCATAAGGAATCTCTTTCTACATATATATCCTATTGGCCCTGTCCCTCTGGAGAATCTTGACTAAGACATTCTCCATTTCATAAGTTTGCGGACCACTGCCCTGACTTCAGTGTGGAGTCCAGATGCGATGGGGCAGGGAGAAAACTGTGGGAGGCAGGGGGATGAGATCGGGGTGAGCTGGAATCAGAGCAGGGGAAATGGGAAGGGGTGTGGGTTCAAGAGCGGCTAATTAGCAAGAGTGGCAGGGCCAGTGACCCACTAGGTATGGAGTGGGGGAGAGGGAAGAGTCCAGCGGATTCTCCAGCTGGCATGACTGGAGCGGGGCGGGGGGTGTCTGTGCCACCCCACCTCAGAAGCATAGCATCCTGGGATGCCAGAACATGGACAGGCCAAGGTCACTGCTTGACTCATGTCCCTGCACATGAGGCAGCTCCAACTCTCCTGGCACCAAATCAGAACAGAAGACTAGCTAAACCTTAAGAAGGAAGTCCTGAATTTGGGTGCTGAAACTCCTGGGAAGCGCAGAGGTCATGTGATTGCTGTTCCTTTCTTTATGGAAATGGGTTAAAACAGGTCCCAAACAAGGCTGGGCTCCTGCAAGCAAATGGGCTTGGAATGGAGGTCAAGACACTCATTTTTTAAAAAAAAATCTCATCATTACCCATCAGACAGCCATTGCTAGGCACCTAGCTGCACATGGCACTGAGCTGTGAGGCATAAGCTTCTGAATAATTGAAGCTCAACTATCTCCCAAACTTGTTTGGACTGAGACTTAGCTGAAAGGTAAGGGCAGTCTCTTTAGAAGGCTCTTACCGAGAGCCCCTCCTCTCACTGGCGGAGGCCAACACTCACAGATACAGGCCCGCCTGCCTTCCAGGGAGTTTCACCCCCTGCATAAGATGAGTGGATATATGTATATGTATAACTGATTCACTTTTCTGTACATCTGAAACTAACACAACATTGTAAATCAACTATACTCCAATAAAAATTTTCGTAAAAAAGCTTTAAAAAAAACCCAAAACCAAAAAACAAAAACAAACAAACAAAGATGAGGGACCACCTTTTGAAGCTCCAATGACTTGTTTACAGCTTCTTGGAACACAAAGACTAGGGCTAGCTCCCTTGGTTAGCCAACCTGGTCAATATTTATGCATATGTGTTGCAATACTTCCTTTGTGAACAAAATCAATACAAAAAATTCTTTAAAAAAACAATACAAGGAAATCTTAATACCTCTCACAGGAAATACTTTAACAGAGAAGTACTCCAAGTAGGAGCATCAAAATCTATAACTACAGATACAAACAAAATTATGTGAACTTAATAGCAGAAAAAGAAGATCTTCAAGCTTACCTGCTTAGATTACGTATTATAAATTTAAATTCCGACAGCGGGCTTTCTGTGCATATCTATATGGACACGCATATCCGTTTGTTCCATATAAGTGATACCACACTGAGTGCTAACGTTATTTTTACACAGCACTTTACAGTTTACAAAGCAACTTTACGAGGTAAACCCCACAGCATGAAAGATAGATATACTGAATGCCCATTCTAAAGGAATTCTTATTTTCTCCACTGTTCTCTGTGTTTCGGGGTGGGGGGGAGGAAATCTCTTTAAACATTTTCCAGTCCATTTATTGTACCTTCTACATAATCCTCAGATAAACATGTTAATGTGTTTATGTTTCAAGTGACATATTCTTGTCCAAACACCTTAACAAAACCCAAAGATCTGTTTATTATACGTGGGTAACCTTTGCATATTGTCCTCCCAGCCATGGCTGAGTTTCTGTGCTCTGGCATCACGTGGCTTTGAGTACAGCAATAAGAAGTTTTACTCGCAATTTACGGGTGATGGGTACATGTTGCTCCCTTAAACTGCACACCAGAAACAGAAGGGCCACACCAGGTCAAGTTCATAGACCAGACCATCTTTTGTCTCTGACTTGACCTACTGGGAGTATTTGTGGGAGAACAGAGCCCTTGCCAGCCCACCATGTCAGGGACCTCACAACGTCAGGAGTAGATTACTTTAAGTTAAAATAAAAGGGATGTAAGAGTGAAGATGCAACATGTTCCAATTTTGTTTTAAAATCATACACACACACCAACAAAGAAAAAGGTCAAGAATGTATCAAAAACATGACCCAGGTTATGTCTGGATGGTAATAATGAAAGGTATCAATTTTTCTCCTTTTTTTAAACTTCTGTGCATTCCCAATTTTTCTATATGAGTGTGCACTTCAATTATAATCAGAAAAAAATCTTTGTTTTTTGTTTTTTTTAAGGATAGGGATATACCATCAAACTCTTCCGCATCAGTTAATCCATAAATGTCTAAACCTGAGACACAAGCCCTGGAAGGAGAAACGTCTGACAAGGAAGAGGCAATTGCTGAGGCCTCCCTCCTGGGGATCTGGCTTTGGTGGCACTGCCTCCTCCCGGCTGGCTGGTCTATTCTGCTCTAAGCAGCTCAGTTGTGATAAATGTGTTGTCTTTTCCATTAAGGACCTTTGTTCTGTGGGGGCAGAGTTTAAGGTAGTCTTGTTGCTGCTGTGGGTGTAACGAGGTTTGCAAGGTGCTGCCTGAAGCTTCGATATGGGAGACAGGGAGCTGCAGGCCACAGGCCACGTTGGGCGCAGCCACTCTCTGCTTTCAGAAATAAGCTCTTGAACTCAACCTCGAATAAACTTCTCCTGGGAATGAATGTGCGACAACAATAGTAAGAGCATTTGGTTGTCATAGAGTTGAGGGCACGCCTGCTCTCTGTACTTCCTAAAAATTTCTGGAATCATTTCTTCCAAACCACCTTCCTTGTGATTACTCTACTTTAGGGGCCCTTCATCCCTTGCCTCACTAGAGTGTTCCATTTACCGGGCCCAAGGTCATTGCTATGGTTGTTATTATTACCGTCATAGAAGAGGTCCAGGGTGAGCAGCTTGTGCTTAGGTTGGGGATGAACTGGAAGATGTATATATCACTTCTCTCAGCACCCATAGGCCTACACTTAATCTCAGAGCCAAAAGGGAGTCAGGGAGATGCAGTCTCTGGCTGGGCTGCCATGTGCCTAGCTAGAATATAGATGGTTCTATTACTAACAGGAAAAAAGAGAGACAGGCTGTTTCCCCTGTGCCAGTACCTTAGAAAGTTACAATCTTGCCTTTTACCAAATCTATACCAGCTATGTTATATACAAATGAGGATGCCGAGGCTCAGAGATTTTAAGCAATTTTGCCAATATCCTTCATCCCATTAGGGCAGAATGAAAACTAGAGCTTGTCCCCTGATTTTCAGTCCAATGTTCTTTTTCTCTAAATTGAGTCTTCGGTTTAAATTGAAAAGGTTACCATAGAATTTCTAAGCTGTGCCAGATAAATACAATGACCTTTAAAAATGATACCAGATTGTGACATTGCTCAAATGTTGAACAGAGATTCAAAAGGAGCCAGTAAAATGTCAAAAAGAAAGATGACTATATTCATAGAATTTTAAGATTATAAGCAAGATACCACAAAGACCATCTTTTTCATTTCATAAATAAGGCAACTTTGGCCCCAGGAGTCTACTGATTTCTACACCGTCACACAGCTTTTGTAGAAGAGCCACAATGGGGCCTTTATCTCTTGATTTTCAGTGTTCCTTTCACTGAATCTCAAAGTCCCTCGTGAGAGAGATAATGGGTCTCAGAAGAGCCTAAAGTTGGAACCCATGAGACTCCCAGGAAGCCCCACTTCTATCTCCTCAGGTGTTATCTACAGAATTTGTTACTCTCTTATCTGACTCATATTCAGCTTCAATTCAACAACCTCCATTTATAGAAGCCCTTCCCTTAGTCAATCACTGTGCTGGGGTGGAGGGATGTGAAAATACAGAAGCCATGGTGCCTGTCCCAGGAAACTCACAATTTAGTAACAAATATGTAAAACAACCATGAAGTGATGCAAGATGACATGATGGCAGGATACAGAGTGGTGACTACTTTATTTTCCCAGAAAATGTAATATCCCACCTACCATCTGTGAAAGACTCTCACCCCTGGCCAAAGGGATGAGTAGGTATCCTTGGCTGGCTATTGATAGAACCCCATCCTTCTGACCAAGTAACTGGCACAAGCAGGGTGTGGGATCCAAGCCGGGCCAAGCAGGGTCCTTCCTAGGATTTTATTCAATTGAGGTAGGAGAGAATCTCTCTTGCCTGTTGGGTCTGAGGGTTGGAAGGATGTTAATTCAGAGTGACCTATGGCCTTGTTCTCCATCACATGGAAAAAGCCAATTATTGGAAAAGAATGACTCTGCCACACAGACAAATGAAAAGATAGTAGGAGAAAGAGCTAAAGGTACCTGTCTAACAGCAACAAATATCTAGGTCCTTGTATCATAATCATCATCATCATCAACATCATTAGAATTAAAACTTTTAGTGCTTACTTTATGCTGGGAACGGTGCCTGTATAAAATGTGGGCACTTGATATCATCTCATTGAATAATGATAATAGTAATATGAATAAAGTTATAAAGTTATTATTATCCTCCTTTTACAGAAGAGTAAAAGAGGACAAGTAATTTGTCCCACAGCTAGTGGGAGAACTGGGCCATGAACCCAGATTTGTTTGACTCTAAAATCTTAGTTCTGGGACTTCCTTGGAGGTCCAGCGTTTAAGACTCCACGCTTCCAATGCAGGGGGCACGGGTTCGATCCCTGGTAGGGATCCCTGTAAGATCCTACACGCCGCGTGGCGCAGCCAAAAAATAAAAAATAAAAATCTTAGTTCTTTCTACAGCAACATATAGCCCTGAGCCCGAAAGGCACTGTGCTCTGAATGAAGGCTGGTGGCCTGAATTTCCCGCTCAGAACTAGGATTCAAGTATTCACACCATTTGACCCCAGGCTGGATTGACTCTGGGGATAGCGTCTTCTCTGTGTGGATTCCTGGTGGGCCTCTCCCCAATCTGACGTCCCTTCCTTGACCACCTTGGGTGGAGGTCCTTCCTGTAGGCAGAGAAATCTCAAGTCCTCTCTCTGAGCTGCCCCAGGGTGAACATCAGACTCTACTTTTACAGCCCCAACCTCTGTTCAGAGTAGAAGACCACCATTTCTGACACCTACACATTTCCAGAGTGTTCATTGTCCAACAGGTTGTCCTTATTGAGATCTTATTATGTGCCAGGCACCCTTCAAGTTTCTTGGGATGTACCAGGGAACATGATATACAGCGATCGCTGCCTTCATGCAGTTGAATTCTAGTGGCAGGGCAGGGTGAGAGAGGGGGTGGCAGAGAGATCGACATTAACAATAGATATAATAAATGAGTTCATTATGGTGAGTTAGAAGTTTGTAAGTACAATGGAAAATGAAAAGGCTGACCAGGAAAAGGGAGATCAGGAGTATGAGGAGAGAGGGTATCATTATTTGAAACAGGACAGTTCAGGTTAGCCTCGTTAAGACGGTGGCATTTGGGCAAAGATGAGAAGGAGCTGGGAGGTTAGCCAGGCAGACTTCTGGGTGAAGGGTTCTAGGCCAAAGCAAGGGTCCTGAGGCCAGTGGGGGCTGCAGTGGAGTGAGCAAGGGGGTAGAAATAGGAGTTAGGCTGGGGAGGTCATGGCGAGCCTGGATTGTAGAGTCAAGGACTTTGGCTTTTACAAGTTGGGAACCCAGGAGTCCCCTTTGGCCCTTTTCTCTTCCTCCCAGGACATGAAGACTGCACAGCCTGACCGCCAGGAAGTCCCCACGTCCATCCATCCTCTCGCTGAGCCTCCTCCCACTCTCGTCCCACAGGCCCTCATTATCCGAGCCTTGTCTCTGTGCTGCCCAGCTCCCTGCCCTGCAGGAGTCACTGCACTGAATATAGCTGCTCCCAACACTACTCAGTGGGGCTCCCCACGGCCCCCTGGGTAAAATGATGCTCCTTGGCATGACATTCGAGGCTCTGAACAATCCAGTGTCAAATCCTGCCGCTGCCCCCACAGAACGCAAGCTCCAGTGACACTGGGTTACACACTGCTTCCTGCACAAGCCACACACTTTCAAACCTCTCTGCTTTTGCTCACTCTTCTCCGTCTGTCTGGAATGCCTTTCCTGCCATTATCTCCCTGGTGAAATCCTCCTCGACACGAAGTTCTAGATCCAATGTCACCCTGCCTTCCAAGAGCTCCTCCGGGGCCACCACGGGAAACTCATTCATTCAAGAAATATGTACTGAGTCCCGAGGCACTAAGCTGACACTGTGAATTATTCTCGCCTAATAGTTCTCTTCTGGTATGAAGACACGGAAAGAGATGTAGATTTTAAAATTTGCATTCCTTTCTTTTCTTAAAGAGGTTAGGGTGAATTTATTACTTCCTTCTCTGTTCCCCCATAGGATCTGTCCACACTCCTTTGGAGCCTCTTTGTACTCCTTAGCAGAGACCACTGTTTGTGCTGGGAAAGGCAGTCTCATGCATGTAGTCTTTCAGCCCCTGCTGGGCCACATAAGAATGGGCCCCTCGGCCTGGAACCCTTCCTAACCTAGAGTTAAAGAATGCACGTAGCCTGTGCCGGGCTTATCAGCTTGTATGAGAATATCTTTCCCTGTTTCAGGCTCAGTGTGTATTCCTTTGTTCTGCTGAAGCGTGTAGGTAGATGGCCCTGTGGCACATGCCCAACTTTCAGTATTTCAGACCCCAAGAGGGAGGAAGAGGGGTCCTTCCGCTAGTGTACAGTTGCCCTATGTCAGCCGCCCAGGCATCTGCTAGCAGACGGACCAGTGCACATCACTGAAGCTGATCTTTCTCTCTCTTCTCTATGTGAGTAAAGCATTGATTCATTTAATGCTTGACGACGACATGCTTTCCTTGGCGACTCGAATACCAAGATGCAGTGGGCAGAAGTGTTTGGACTTCTACTCCTGGTGGTTGGCACAGTGATGATCTTTGCTCTCTCTCCATGTAGTTGGGGTTCTCCCCTGGCATTGATAACAAGCACATGATGTTCTGCTTGACAATTTGTTGGTCCCAAGAATCTCAATTTTTAGCTGATATCCTGCTAATTTACTCTATTTTCCAGACCCTCTTGCAGTTTTTTGTGGCCCCATGGCTAAGTGCTACTTAATGAAATGTTAGAAGGAGTATTATGTGGGCTTCCAGAAAGCCTCCTTCAATGGGAGGGGATGCACCTATCTTCAGCCCTCTCTTTCCAGCAGTGTGGAAAGGAGTTGTCATGGCTGGAGCTCTAGCAGTCATCTTGGACCATGAGGTGACATCAAGAATGAAGCTTTGCAGCTGGCAAGGCATAGCAGAAAGATACAAAAGCCTGGCTCCCTACAGCATGAATCTTCCATCCCAACCTGTGATTGTGTACTTCTGGTCCTCTTTTATGTAAGGGAGTAATAAACTTCTCATTTGTTTGGGTTTTTCTGTTATACGTAGCTGAACCTAATCCCAAGTAATTAAAAGCCCATTTATTTTGCTCACTTTTATATCTCCTGTACCTTGCCTTGTATCTGGCACAAAATCTGTGCTCATGAGAAATGTCTGATGAATCAAACAAATGGGTTTGTATTAAATGGCCCATGCCACAAACACAATAAAAATGAATATTATGCATACATACATAAAATATATGTATGTATTTATAGTTCAGGGAATATTTTGGGGGTTGCTAGGGATTTTTCACTGTAGCTTTTAAGACCCAGTTGAGCTGTTGTTTACACCCCTCACTTCTTGAAATAACACACATAATCTTGCTTTTGGAAGAGTCCTGATGTCAGGCTGGCAATATTTCTTTTTTATCACAGCAGTCTTTACTGTCAGCTCCATATGCAAAGCAAGCTGCAAAACCATATGGCCCACTGTCCTGGACTTTTGTAGCTAAAGGGGAATAAATGGCCAACTCACTATTTTTCTTAAAAATATACCCACCACCATTTTCTTTCTTTTTTTTAATTGAAGTATAGTTGATTTACAATACTGTGTTAGTTTCAGGTGTACAGCAAAGTGACTTGGTTGTACATATGTATATATCTATATTCTTTTAAAATTCTATTCCATTATAGGTTATTATAAGATATTGAATATAGTTCCCTGCTATACTGTAAATCCTTGTTGGTTATTTATTTTATATACAGTAGTATGTATCTGTTAATCCCATACTCCCAAGTTATCCCTCCCAAACCTTCCCCTTCGGTAACTGTAAGTTTGTTTCCTACGTCTGTGAGTCGGTTTTTGTTTTGTAAATAAGTTCATTTGTGTTATATTTTAGATTCCACATATAAGTGATATCATACGGTTTTTGTCTTTTTCTGTCTGACTTACTTCACTTAGTATGACAATCTCTAGGTCCATTCAAGTTGCTGCAAATGGCATTATTTCATTCTTTTTTTATAACTGAGTAATATTCCACGGTTTATATACACCATATCTTCTTTATCCATTCATCTGTTGATGGACACTTAGGTTGCTTCCATGTCTTGGCTATTGTAAATAGTGCTGCTATGAATACTGGGGTGCCTGTATCTTTTCGAATTAAAGTTTTTATCTTTTCTGGATATATGCCCAGGAGTGGGATTGCTGGATCACATTACCCACCACCAATTTCTTTTAAGGGGAAAGAAATCACCCTTATGAAGTAAAATATATCTCTTCTTATGCACACATCCGCCTTTCGGTCAATCATTTAGCAAATGCACGAGGCACAGTTCTCAGTACAGGGGGTCCAGCAAGCTCAAAACAGACTCAAATCCTTGTGTGCATGAAGCTGACATTTTAGTGAGAGAGTCAGACAACAAACATGTGAAATAAACAATCTTTTAGGACGTGATAAACGCTAAAACAAAGAAAAGAATAAAGCAAGGAAGGAATATTTGGGGGGGGGGGAATGGAGATAAAATTTTACACAAGGCAGTGAAGGAAGGCTTCATTGAGAAAGTAACATTTGAGTGAAGAACAGATGGACACGAAAGAGTGAAGAATGAAGGGTGTCAGGGAAGAGGACTCCCGGCAGAGGTTTAAGAGCAGAGTCCTAGAGGGACAAGAAGGTGCGTTGGGCTATGGAGCAGCAAGGAGGCCAGCGGGGCTGGGGCAGAGTGAGAGGTGTGGGCAAAGAGCAGGCAGGAGAGGTGACAGGACCAGGTCGTGGAGGACCCGTGGCTCCTCGAAGAACTTTGGTTTTTACCCTGTGTGAGAGGGGAAGCCCTGGAGAGCTCAGAGTGTGATCTGATCCACATTTCATAAAGATCACTCTGGCTGCTGTTGAGAATGGTGGAAGCAGGGAGATTCATCAGGAGATGTGTCTCTTCTGGGTCCCACCAGCCTTTTCCCCCCTCTTCATTCCTTCGGTGATCTTCCTCCCCAGCCCACTTCAGACCCAAGAGCCATTTCGTGCTCCCTCTGTCCCCATCAAAATGTATTTTTGGATTCTTCCGTCACACTAGTCAACAACAGCTGCCATTGCGAGCAGATTTATACCCAAGGAAAGCAGAGTGAAGGACAACAGTTTGTAGAGTCTCCACTGGGTGAAGGGGGTCGATGTTCTCCCCACTGTTCAGTCGGGACTTCTTCAGGTGTAAGCAAAGCAAATCCAAGTATGCTTATTTTCTACTGTTGATAAAGAAATTACCACAAACAGACAAGTATGGCGTGGCTAGGTTCTTGCTCAAGGGCTGAATGAAATTGAGGTGTTGCCTGCTGAGTTCTCATCTGGAGGATCTGGGGAGAAATGTGTCGCCCATCTAATTCAGGCTGTTGGCATAATTCAGTTCCTTGTGATTGTAAGACTGTCATCTGGAATTGCTCTCAGCTCCTAGAGGTCACCTGCATTCCTTAGTACATGGCTCCTCCATCTCCCTCACTGAGTTTTTCTCACACTTCAAGTCTCTCTGATGTCTCCATCTGCAATCTCTGATTGGGCTTTCAGGGCTCATGTGATCAGGTTACTTGGAACCTTAATTACAACTGCAAAATCCCTTCCAGAAAAATCTAGAGTGGTGTTTGATTGAATAACTAAAGGAAGGTGTATATATACCAGGGGCTGGGCATTTGGGGCTATGTTAGAATCTGCCTAGTGTACCAGGTAAAAGGGAGCACACTGACCCATGTGTCTGGGAAGGACCTCCGAGAATGGAGGGAAGAGGTATAGGAGCCAGACAAGGCCTCAGAGCGCGCATGACTCACACTCTCTCTATTCACCTCTCATCTCTGCTGACTTCTGCTTGTCTCAATTCAGCAGAGCTCCTCTCCCCACAGAACAAGAAAGACCACCACCATCAGTTGCCCTAGTTCCTGCAATCACAGCTTTGCTATTCCAGCAAAAAGAGAATTTCTCTCCCCTAATGACTGAATATCAATCCAAAGGATTCCCCCAGCCTAGGTCAAGTACTCCTGGCTGGGATGGGAAGTAGAGCGCCAAGACTGAGAGCCCTCTGAGAACCATGTGGAAAGGGAGAAGAGTTCTCCAAAGGAGGGAAATGGAAAGCTTGCTGGATAGACAAATAGACCAACTATGACCATACTCAGCTGTCTCACTCTTACCCGCAAAGACCTTAAATCCCCTCTGCATCTCTCCCTTTCCTTTTCTTACTTGACAGTTAGTCTTGCCTTCTCTACCCCTCATGAGGTCTAGTTCCAGAATCCACAAGATTAAGTTCAAACCTACAACAGTTGGGGTGTGGGATGCATCAAGAAGTTAAAGGAATAATGCTCTGTAGAATAATCCAGAAAGAATTCTGGATGAAAGTTCAGTCCTTGTTCTGTACTAACTGTGATATGGAGCATGCGGTGGGGTCAGCTGTTCAGGTCTCTTTTCCCGAGAACCTGAGGTGAGGAGTAGAGCCAGTTGGTACCTTGAGATTCACTATCACAGTCCTGCCAAGGCAATGATCCCCCAACCTGCCTCTAGCCAACAACCAAGCCCAGGGGGAGGAACAAGGCTGGGCTATTTCTATCCAACACAAGACTCCTCTAATGTTCCCTCTCTGCTCAGGAGCTCTTCATCGGCCTGCCCAAGACTCTTTCTTAGTGGGACTGCGGTCTGTAGGTTTTTCTACCCAGTTCTTCCCTCTTGCCTCTCACAGGTGTCAGACCTGCAGCATGGTCAGTAGATGCTCCCTGTCTACTCCTGTTCCTTCTCCCATTACTCTTCAGACTCTTGTCCCAATAAATCTCTTGCACTTCTAAATTTGTCTTGGTGTTCATTTTTTGGAAGATCCAAACTGACACACATGTCAAAACTCTGTTTCTCATCTGTAACTTGGACTGGATTTCTGGGGTCCCTTCTAGCTCTAAAATTCCACCTATTTGGGAGATTCTACAAGGTTACACCTGTTTGATGAAAGAAGAGAAAGAGGGCTGACCATCTAGATCTCTAATCTACAACTATTTTGGGCTTATGATCATTGCTCTTTTTGATTTTTATCCCACCCTTTTGGTAATATCTTAACAAACAAGGAAAATAATTCTGGGCAAAGTTTCAAATGGCTATAAACATTTCAGGGACTGGCTGAAAACTCTACACATGGCTTGAAGCATCGCTTTGCCTTAGCCAATTGTTTTTATACTTCAGTGTGCAGAAAAGTCCCCTGGGGGTACCTTATAAAAGGCAGATTCCTGGACCCAACCCAAAAACAGCTTCACTCAAGAGGAGGGTGGTAGCCCCTGGGAATCTGCCTTTTCATCAGACTCCCTAGTGACTGATGCTGGTAGTTCATGGAGTAACTCTGAGAAATGAGAAACTACGATAAAGTAAATTTGCATTTTTCTTAAGTTTTACAATAGTTATTTACTGAGAACCTATAGTGTGCTGTGTGAAGCTATACAGAGTCATTAACTCTGCATGGTGGGGGGCAGGGTGGTCCAAGATGATTTCTCATAGGTGGTGATTTCTTGCAGCAGGTCATAAAAAATAAGAAGGAATTTGTCCCCCAGCCAATAACATGGTGAAGGCACTCCCAGTATGTTTAGGTCACATTAGGCAGGGGAGCTGAGGAGTCCTGGATTCGGTCAGCAATGGAAGAGAAGACTACGGGAGGGAATGTGGACCTTCTGCTTTAAGTCAGTTACCGCCTTGGACTTTATTTTCAACATCTGTGATATTGACAGAGAACATCACTTCAGAAGTTTAGAGAACAGCCCTCTTATCTAGATAAAACACAAGGTCAACAGAAAGTTAAGAAAGAGTCAGAAGTAGTAAATGCTATTTGTTTTTTCTTCCATGCCATAACACGTGCCAGAATTTAGAATGGCACTTGATCAGAGGCTCTCTGTGAAGCCGCGGGATCTCTGTTCTGGCTCCCTGAGGTGTGTGCTGTATTCTGGGGCATCTCACAGCCCCAGGAGTGAGCATCTAATTTGGAAACCACCCCCCACTGTCTCTCAAGGTTAACCTGATGCAAAGGACTCAACTATCAGTGAGGGCATCTGAGCCCCTTGGTCCCTGTTCAGAAGTGAGGATCAAGATCCTTTGGTCCACTGATAGGCCCTAGAGCTGATCCATAGTTGTCCTTGGATTTGACATATGGTTTTGTCCCTTACACTTCAATCCCCTGTATAATTTTTAAAAAATCATTTTATTTTTTGTTATCAAAATAGTACATGATCAAGGTAAAAATAAATCAAAAGAACAATTATTTAAAAATTACTCCCAATTAAAAGACCCTTTTTTAAAAAAAGAAAAAAAGAGTACATATATCCTACAATTTCAGAGGTTTAAGGGTGCTCTGAAGTGCATCTTTAAGTCTCTTACTGTCAAGGTACCCCAGTTCAGGAGTCCTTGAGAGGAAAGGAAAAAGGAAGACAGAAGGGATCAGAAAAAAAAGAACCCGCAACAGAAACAGATCTAAATATTGAATTGTTAGTACAATCTATAGATTCAGCATTTGTTGCCTTGAACATAATAAGCTAAAGTAAACATGGTTGCATTACCTTAAGAAAGTCCAAAGAAGAATAAAAATCACCTGTATCCCCACTGGTACAAAGAAATAGTCTCGCTAACATTCTGATGTGTTTCCTGCCAGGTTGCTTTTATATGCATATGTTTTAAGTTATTTATTTTCATAACTATGATCATGGTATGTAATCAATTTCATTTCTTCACTTTTGCATTTACCATTATGAGTGATTTTTTTTCTTCATAAACATCATGCTTAATGTGGACATAAAATTCCATCACGTACCTCTATCATATTTTATTGCTATATACACCTATTGTTGGAAATTTAAGTCATTTTCGATGTTTCTTATAAATAATGGTGCTTAGAATAAAGATTTGCATTAAAGCTTTTTTTCATACTTTGGATTTTCCCCTTAGGATGAATTCTCAGAGGTGGAATTTGAGGATGAAAGAATAAGAACATTTTTAAGAGTTATCAACACATTGTCAAGCTGCTTTTGAAAACAGTGGGACCACTTCATACTGCCACCAGGCTAAACAAATGTCTGCATCACCACACCCTCACTATTGTTGTGTGTTTCCTCTTCTTTAACCTTTACAAGTTTGTTGGCAAAAATTGTTGACTTACTTCCCATGGTCCTGTTTTAATCCCTTGAACCTCAATTCCCAGAGATGCCACTAAGACATTACAAATAAGTGTCACAGATGTGTAAAAAGGGGGTTAAATCATTTTAATTAACGTTCATAAATGCAGCTTTAGGGACTTCCCTGGTGGCGCAGTGGTTAAGAATCTCCCTGCCAATGCAGGGGACACGGGTTCGATCCCTGGTCCGGGAAGATCTCACATGCTGTGGAGCAACTAAGCCCCTGTGGCACAACTACTGAGCCTGCGTGCCACAACTACTGAAGCCCGTGCGCCTAGAGCCCGTGCTCCGCAACAAGAGAAGACACCGCAATGAGAAGTCCACGCGCCGCAATGAAGAGTAGCCCCTGCTCGCCCCAACTAGAGAAAGCCCATGCGCAGCAACGAGACCCAACGCAGCCAAAAATAAATTAATTAATTAAACAAAAACAAACAAACGAACAAACAAAAATAAATGCAGCTTTATTCTTTCATCATGCTTCATCTTCTCATATTTTTAATGGAAGGTTTCTCAACCTCAGCACTTTTGACATTGCAGCACCCCTGGCCTTGACCCACTAGATGCCAGCAGCTCCCCTCTACTCCATTGTGACAACCAAAAATGGCTTCAGATGTTGCCTAATGTCCTCCAGGGGGTGAGGAATAGCCCCTAACTTGAGAACCCAATGTCCCCTGGGAAGAAAATAGCCCCTGACTAACGAGAAACACAGAGCTCTGTTAGTCCAAGTTTCCGTTCCAGTGTTAAACTTTTGATCTTCAGTATCTCAGACCCGATAGTGCCTACCCAACACCCTTTCCTGCCTTCTTCCTTGGCAAGAAAACCCCAATTTTGTTCAGCTGTCCCCTCCCATGGGCTCAGAGGGTGAATTATGCCTGGTCTAAACCAGGTCTTACAGTATTGTCTCCTTTATCAATGACTCATTTTGATTTGGGTGTGGAACTCAGTCCTGGCCAAGGGGACCCAAGGAGACATCTGAAGGACTTCTGGGAAAGATTTCCTTATAAATAAAAAGAAGCACAAAGGAGAAAATGCCCTTCCTCTTCAGGAGATGTTGTCTTGTCTCTATGTGTTGCCTGGAACTGCGACAGCCACTGAGAAACTCTGAGAGAGGAAAGCGTTGATATGCAGAGGATGGAGAAGATGGCAAGCACGTGGCCTGTGGTGACATCCTTGAGACACTGAATTACCAGCCACCGAGAGGCTCTACCTCCTGACTCCTTGTTATGTGAGATAACATACCTCTAAACTTTTAAGACTGTTGTGTCTTCCACGATTGCATCCTAACTGGCTATCTGGGAGCCCCAAACACAGTACCTAAGAGATGTGGTGAAATCAGGGAGTCTGGAGAGCTGATTCTGACCCTACAGAACCAGGCAAGCAGGTCCAGAAAGGTAGAGGAATAGTGGGATGGAAGCTGTTCCTCGGAGGCCAGGAGTTCAGGGAAGTAGATGACTTCCAAGGCCACCATGGAAAGTAACAGAAGTTCTTGATACACAATGACTGGCTCTGTGTTCCCTAGCTCAGAGTGGGCAGAACTGAGCCTGGAGGTGTCCAGTACCAGTAACTGGGGAGAGCTAGAAGAGCAAGGGGCTGATGGAACTAGTGCCACCGTACCTTGCTGGGAGAAGAGCATCGTAGTACAAGAGAAAGAACAAGGGTTTGGGAAGTCGAGTTTCAAGAGAGATTTCGAACCCATGTCTGACATGGGTGGATGGGTCAGTAAATGGATAGGAAGGTGGAGAGAAGGGCAGACAGATGGAGGAGGGGCTGGGCAGAAGCTGCATGGGTGAGAAAGTGATGAAGAGTATGGATGGGAGGGTGGGTGAGTGAGTGAATGGTTCAGGGGAATGGAGGGGCAGTGGGTAACTAGATAGATGAACAAATGAATAACAACAACTCTTTTTGGGTTTTGTTTTGCTCACAGAGAGCCACATTCTTAAAGTGGGAAGGAACCTCTGGAGATCTCAGCAGGCCACATTCACATTTTAAGTGTGGCTCCATTTCACAGACATCCCCAAGATTAGACCTCAAGAGGATGCCCAGGGTATCCCAACTGTCTACGACATAAAACTTGTAAATGTTATAAAAATAAAAAGAAATAAAGACACTTTCTACAAGTCAGGCATGTAAATGAGAATTGCAAATGAATTCCCAAACTGATATAGGACTGCACTCATAAATCTAGTATCACTGCAAAAAAGCTTTGGCCTATACCGAATCCGAGATAGCTGCACTTGTTAAAATTAAAAGAGGGGGCTTCCTCAGTGGCGCAGTGGTTGGGAATCCGCCTGCCAATGCAGGGGACATGGGTTCAAGCCCTGGTCCGGGAGGATCCCACATGCCGCGGATCAACTAAGGCCGTGCGCCACAACTACTGAGCCTACGCTCTAGAGCCCGCGAGCCACAGCTACTGAAGCCCGCGCGCCTGGAACCCGTGCTCCACAGCAAGAGAAGCCACCGCAATGAGAAGCCCGCGCACGGCAACGAGGAGCAGCCCCCGCTCGCCGCAACTAGAGAGAGCCCGCGCCCATCAACGAAGACCCAACGCAGCCAAAAATAAATAAATAAAATAAATAAATTTATTAAAAAAAAAATTAAAAGAACAGTGAAAATGAAAGCAATGCACGTTTTTTCCACTGGCAGGCAGTGTGACCGACTCCTGAGCTCCTCTCTTAACCTCAGCGATTTGCTCTTGAAGGGAGCAGCTACGACTAATTTGCTCACAGGGTTTTAATTTGCTTGCTCGTCCTTCAGTCAGCAAAACTGAAATGTCCTTTCAACTTTGGTAGCTGGGCTTTTGGTGCAGTTTCCTCTCACACCTGTTTGACCCCTACCCTGACGTTTCATCCTCCCCCACCCACTCCACTGGGGTCCCTCCTGTGGGTTCCTCTTCACCCCTCCGTTATGTCACACCCATCAGAATCTGTCTCCTAATCTATCAGGGGTCCCATCAGGTTATTCCTAACCCAGTTCCTAGCACAAAATGGAGCTCAAAAATGTTCTAGGAATAAATAAGTCAGCTTGAATTTTTAGGACCAACTTTTATTAAACAGGATTTTAAAACTGCTCTGTATGTATATTTTACTCAAATAAAAAGTTCAAAAATGTATTTAAATGGAACACAGCATTATTTTAAAAATAAGGCAATTTTCCCACTTACTAAAGCCCACTCTCTTGCTGTCAATAATTTCTACAATCATGTAAGTCAGAGGAGGTTATTAAATGCTGGGATTGGCTGCCTAGAGAGCTTTTTGGCTGTCACTCCCTGGAGGCCTTTAAAAACTGACAAGCAGCTCATGCAGCTCAATATGAAAAAAACAAACAACCCAATCCAAAAATGGGCAGAAGACCTAATAGACATTTCTCCAAAGAAGACATACAGATTGCCAACAAACACGTGAAAGGATACTCAACATCACTAATCATCAGAGAAATGCAAATCAAAACTACAATGAGGTATCAACTCACACCAGTCAGAATGGCCATCATCAAAAAATCTACAAACAATAAATGCTGGAGAGGGTGTGGAGAAAAGGGAACCCTCTTGCACTGTTGGTGGGAATGTAAATTGATACAGCCACTATGGAGAACAGTATGGAAGTTCCTTAAAAAACTAAAAATAGAACCACCATATGACCCAGCAATCCCACTCCTGGGCATATACCCTGAGAAAACCATAATTCAAAAAGAGTCATGTACCACAATGTTCATTGCAGCACTATTTACAATAGCCAGGACATGGAAGCAACCTAAGTGTCCATCGACAGATGAATGGATAAAGAAGATGTGGCACATATATACAATGGAATATTACTCAGCCATAAAAAGAAACAAAATTGAGTTATTTGTAGTGAGGTGGATGGACCTAGAGTCTGTCATACAGAGCGACATAAGTCAGAAAGAGAAAAACAAATACCGTATGTTAACACATATATATATGGAATCTAAAAAAAAAAAAGGGTTCTGAAGAACCTAGGGGCAGGACAGGAATAAAGACACAGACTTAGAGAATGGACTTGAGGACGCAGGGAGGTGGAAAAGCTGGGACGAAGTGAGAGAGTGGCATGGACATATATACACTACCAAATGTAAAACAGATAGCCAGTGGGAAGCAGCCGCATAGCACAGGGAGATCAGCTTGGTGCTTTGTGACCACCTAGAGGGGTGGGATAGGGAGGGTGGGAGGGAGATGCAAGAGGCAGGGGATATGGGGATATATGTATACCTACAGCTGATTCACTCTTTGTTATACAGCAGAAACTAACACAACATTGTAAAGCAATTATACTCCAATAAAGATGTTAAAAAAAAAAAACTGACTAGGATTAAAATACGTGATTCAATCGTTTTCCCAATTATAAAAAATAACCAGCTGAAAAAGGTTAAGGAAGGAAATATTCTATTTACGATAGCAGCAAATATACACACACACAGAGGAACAAATTAAGAAATGTGTAGAATTTAGACCTAGAAAACTTTAAAGCCGTGAGACATAAAAGAGTAAATGAGAAGACCTACTGTGTTTTTGAATAGGAACACTTAATATTGTAATATGTAAATTCTCTCTAAATTAATGCCTAAATGCAAGCAATCTCTATACAAATATCAACAGGATTTTGGGTGGAGCTGGACACGCTGATTCTAATAACCACATCAAAAATTAAATAGGTGAAAATACAGGGACTATTTTGTAAAAAGTATAGTAAGAGTGGACTAGCCCTATCAGATATCAAAGCTTATTATAAAATTATAATAATTAAATAGCTTGGTCCTAAACATGAAATAGATGACTAGAACAGAGGAGAGAGTCCTGATTGCTAAGTTCATGGTAAAGATGGAATTTCAGGTCCATGGGGAATGGCATTTATTCAATAAATGTATAGAGCAATTGGCTAACCATTTGAGAAGGAATAAAGCTGGATCCCCACTTCACTCTTTATATCAAAATTAATCCCAGATAGAATAACAATATAAAATAAAAAATAAAACCATAAAAATATTAGAAGAGACTATGGATTAATTTAGTTATATTTATTTTATATATTATATTAATTTATAATTTTGGAGAAGGGTAAAGGCCTTTCTAAGTTGTTATTTACCTACTGTATTAGTTTCCTATTGCTGCTGTAAGAAATTACCACAAGTTTAGTGGCTTAACACAACACAAATTTATTATCTCTCATTCTGGGGCTCAGAAGACTTAAAATCAAGGTGTCAGCAGAACTGCATTCCTTCCTTCCGGGGGAGAATCTGTTTCTTTGCCGTTTCCAGCTTCTAGAGGTCACTCTGAAGATGCTGTGGTTTGTGGCCCCTTCCTTGCGTCACTCCAATCTCTACTTCCATCACCACATCTTGTGCTCTGCCTCTGACCCTTCTGCCTCCCTCTTAGAAGGACTCCTGTGACATTCACGACACTTTCTGTGAAGTTTTCTTACCAAAAATTTGAACCTGAATCTACTCGGTCTTGTAAATGGAACCACAAATTTATAGGAAATATAAGTGACAGAAAAACATGTTAAAAAGCATCAAAGGGTGCAACCAGCAAAATCCAAACTGTTGGAAACTCTAGAACAAATAACCCAGTTTCTTTAACAAGTAAAGGGCGGGAGTGTGCGTATGTGTGTGTGTGTGTGTGTGACTATAGATTAAGAGAAACCTAAAAGACATATCAACCAGTTGAGTTGCAATATATAAATCCTTATTTGAATCCCGATTTGAAAAGAAAATTGTAAAAATTTTATCAGACAACACTATGAAACAATACAACTACTAGAAGAAAACATGGGTGAAATGTGAACACCGAACAGATATTTTGTGATACTAAGGATTTACTGTTAATTTTTTCAGTGTGATAATGGTATTAAGGATATGCTATAAAAAAAGAATATTTATCTTCCAAAGATAGACACTTAAATATTTATGGATGAAATACTTCTGAGATTGCTTTAAAATAATACAGAAGTAGGGAGTAGATATGGGTCCAAATGAGGCAAAGTTAGCATATGTTAGTCATTTTTGAAACTGGGAAACAGTACACTGAAATGTTGTATATATCAATACTTGAAATTTTCATGGCAAAATTTATATAAAATGACAATAAATGTCTTGTTGGGGAGCACATGATTGGTATTGCCAGAATCACATCAAGAAATCCAGCTGTAAGGAATTCTGAGAAATATAATTCTAAGCTTTCCAGCCTGTGCAGCACACGTCAGAATCAGGGTTGAAATATGTGTGAGTGAAATGTTCAACATTGTCTACCCTCAAATCTGTAACTCAAACTCTGACCTCTCTCCTAAAGGACCATCAAAAATATCCAACTGTTTCCTTGACACCTGACTAGGATGTCTCACAGGACCTCCAAACTCAACACACCAAAACCAAAACTAATGATCTCCCTCCAACTAACCCTCCCCTGCTACTAACCAGCTGTGTGACCTCGGAGAAGCCCCTTAGCTTCCCTAGTCTCTAGTGTGTGAACTGGGAGAATGACTAAATCATCTCCAGGTCATCGCTAGCTCCAGTGGTTAAGAATCCGCCTCTCAATGCAGGGGACACGGGTTCGAGCCCTGGTCCGGGAAGATCCCACATGCCGCGGAGCAACTAAGCCCTTGCGCCACAACTACTGAGCCTAGAACCCGTGAGCCACAACTGCTGAAGCCCACGCGTGCCTAGAGCCTGCGCTCCGCAACAAGAAAAGCCACCGCAATGAGAAGCCCGCGCACCGCAACGAAGAGTAGCCCCTGTTGTCCACAACTAGAGAAAGCCCGTGGGCAGCAACGAAGACCCAATGCAGCCAAAAATAAATAAATAAATAAATAAATAAAGTAAAAATTAAAAAAAAAAAAGAGGAAGGCCATGATATAAAAAAAAAGGGACTTAGGCTATATATTTTTAGAAGCAGCACTATCTCATGATAATCTTAGCGTCAGTTTAGCCATTAGTGATCATTTATTCAGTATCGGCGACTGCAGTATATTTGACTGAAATTTCAAATAGTCCGTAATTGGTTTCAGTATGGGCACATGCATCCTAGAACCAACCAGCCAGAAAGCTGCCTCTCTGTAGCCAAGGAGCTGTCTGTTGTTGTGAAGATAATTTCGAAGGCTGGGTTTTGTTGTGTTTTTTTTTGTATCTGTTTCAGAAATGTGACAGGTGCAATTTTTTCCAAGGCAAGAGGAAGAGACGGCTTCGACCTCTAGTGCCTGTTGAAAGCATCTGCAGAGGGTGACTTGTCATTTTTATTGCATAAGTGAGGGTACTCCCACAGTGAAGCGAAAGGGGTGATAAGATTCTCGGGGGCCGTTAAATGGCATTTAGTGGGAGGAGGCGCCTGAGCGACAGCTGTGCACAGCTCAGGGATCACAACGACACGTTCCTCCTTTCTGTGGCTCCCTACGCTGCCTGCTGGTGGCGCTGCTGGACTTCATTTTCTCTCCGCTCAGATGGTTTACCTGATTTAACGGAGTAAAAAAGTCAAGTAAGCCTAATACGAAGGGGAATAAAAGGTAGTTGGAAAAAGGTGGAGAAAAAGTGGCTCAGCCTCTTTTGGCCAATTCAGAACTTCCCCAGGTGTAACAACAATGCATTTAAACTCAGTTTATCTTTTTTAAAAATGAAACTCTCAATATTAAGTAATAATACAAGTTCCAGAAGAATATACCATTTATATAAAAGTCTTAAAAAAGAGAAAACCCAAATATTGTTTACTAGTGTTTAGAGAAATGTAGCAAACACTAAAGAGAAGCAAGAGAATTGACAAATACAAAATTTTGGTCAGTGGTTACCTCTGGGGAGGAGGAGACGAAATACAGTTAGGGAGGGACACACAGTAATTGATAATGTCTTGTTGCTTTAGCTGAATAGTAAATACATGTGCTTATTTTATCATTATTCTTTGTACCTCCATATAGGTACTATACATTTTTATATGTGTGAAATATTTCATAAAACTGCCAAGGTTCCACACCAAGCTCTACCTTCAAAAACATTGCCATGAAATTGGTCAATGCTGTTCTGTGTTATAGAGAGGAGATAGTTTTAGACACATTGGAAATATGGGAAGGAATGAATGGATTCAACTGAGTTCCAACACCTTCTGTGGTAAATATACTTGAAATGTGCAGATAACACAGATCTTCTGCAGCACTATGAACTGTTAAGTACCACAACCACCAAGGAAGGCATTGGAGGTGATTTACAGAGCAAACTTCTGAAGCTGTGACTAAACTCAGTCTATCTTTCCTCAGAGGCAATATAAGCCTCACATCAGCTTGGGCATCCTATCCTATCCTTTTTTTATTGAAGTATAGTTGATTTACAATATTATATTAGTTTCAGGTGTACAAATAGTGTATTTTAATAGATTATACTCCATTTAAATTTATTATAAGATATTGGCTATATTCCCTGTGCTGTACAATATATCCTTGTAGTTTATTTATTTTATATATAGTAGTTTGTGTCTTTTAATCCCCTACTGCTATCTTTCCCTTCCTCTCTTCCCTCTCCCCACTGATAATACTAGTTTGTTCTCTATATCTGTAAGTCTGCTTCTGTTTTGCTATATTCATTTGTTTGTTTTATTTTTTAGATTCCACATATAAGTGATAACAAAGTATTTGACTTTCTCTGTCTGACTTATTTCACTAAGCATAATACCCTCTAGGTCCATCCATACTGTTGCAAATGGCAGAATTTCATCCTTTTTTATGGCCGAGTAATATTCCCTGTGTGTGTGTGTGTGTGTGTGTGTGTGTGTGTGTGTGTGTGTGTGTGTACCACATATATATATATCACATATATATATATATATACCACACGTATATACCACATCTTCTTTATCCACTCATCTGTTGATGGACACAGGTTGCTTGCCTCCTTTCCTGTCCTTGAGATTCAAAGGAAATGTGACTTGAACCTCCAGTAAACATACAGCACCATCAACCTTTTGGGTTTTCAGGGGACCGGCTTTTGTTTCTCCCAGTCCCCTCTAGCTCCACATCCTTGCTTCCACTGGACTCATTCTCTTTAGGGATCAGCTCACTGCCCTGATGTGCTGTCCTGCCTCTGCAGACATTGCCAAGTGGTGGACACTGCCTGGACACCTTTACTTTCCCAAGGACCATCTCTACAGGTGTAGGACTAGCCTGCATCATTGGGAGGGGTGTCACACTGCACAGCATCATAGCTCAGCAAGCAGCTCAAAGTTGGATACCAGGCATCTAGGTTCTTAAAGTTAAGTCATGAAAATTTTCATCCATTCGCTGTTGTGTTTTTCATCCATTTACTATGTCATTTAGTTGCCATCTCTACACACCAAGGTGGGCACTCCTTCCAGTATTCGTCAGGTGAGGAATCTAAGGAATCTGTTAGATAACTTTCTAAGGCTCCAGACAGTCTGTGGCAGGCCCGTGATGTGAATCCAGGCCTGGCTGACTGCATAGCTAGGGCTCTTTCCCCACATCACATTGTGCCCTGTAAACATCTCAGAATTTCATGACATGCTCAGTTCATAAAGAATTCATATACAAATTCTGAGGAGCCTCTCTTCCCAAGGAGGACAGATGGAGAAGGCAACCAGCAGCAGCAGTGAAGAGGCATGAAAAGCCAACACAGAAACAGATGCCCATCCAGGACCCACAGGGAAAGGGAGGATAGAATTTGGTAGGGGTGGTTATCCAGGATCCCTTTTGCAACTAAGTAAACCTTGACTGTACCCCTGACTTGCCCCAGAGATACAAGGAATTTATTTCACTTTCTCCTTGCAGCAACCTTGAGGCAGGTAGGTAAGGTGGCTGCTGTGCCTTTAGATCAGGACAGGGAGTCCTGGGGAAAGTTCAAGGGGTGGCCTAGGCAGTGGTAAGGCTGGAACCAGAACCAAGTCTCCTGATGCTGTTATGGACTAAATTGTGTTCCGTCCCAAATTCCTGTGTTGAAGCCCTAACCCCCAATGTGACTGTATTTGGAGAGAGGGCCATTAAGGAGGTAATTAAGGTTAAATTAGGTCATAAGGGTGGTATCCTAATCTGATAGGACTGGTGTCTTATAAAAAGAGGAAGAGACACCATAGATCTCTTTCTTTCCACATGTGCGCAGAGGAAAGGCCATGTGGGGACAGAGTGAGAGGGTGCTGTCTACAAGCCAGGAAGAGACCCCTCACCAAAAACCAACATTATCGGCACCTTGATCTTGAACTTCAAGCCTCCAGAACTGTGAGAAGATAAATTTCTGACGTTTAAGTCATGGGGTCTGTGGCATTTTGTTATGTCAGCCCAAGCTGACTAATACAGAAGCCAACACATGGCTCTCAGCACCAGGCTCTCCCAACCCTTGTCCATCACTCTAAAGACACCCAGGCCACCAATGACCACTCATAATGACATTTTTTTAGGCCTCAACCCATCTTCCCTCTTTGCACCAACCACCAGTCAATGCTCCCTCTTGAAGGCTTCTTCTCCCAGATGAAACACCACCTTCACCTGTGTCTCCTGGTACCTCTCAGAAGGCTCCTTCTCAGACTCTCTTTCATGGGCTAGCAATCCCCAAGGTTCTGTTTTTGACAGCATTTTCTTACTTGGCAAATTCTCCCTGGGAAAGATGCCAAGAGACCTATTTCCATGAGGATCTTGGACAATCTCCTCCATATCAATGAATAAGTACCCAGCCTAGAATCAGCTCGTACTAAATATTTGCTGAGTGAATGAGTAAATAAACAAATAAATGGACTATCCTCTATGAGTTGATAATTCCTAAAACTGCATCTCTAGTTGAGATATCTTTTCTGAGTTCTAGCCCTTCTGTCTTAGTCAGGGACTGCCCACAATAATGCTGCATAACAAACTACCCCCAAAACTCAATGACTTACAACAAGAAGCATTTATTCTCATGTAGGGTAACCGTGGTTGGGCTTGGCTGAGTGGATCTGCCCTGCGTTTCAGGTCTTGTATTGTCTGGGCTTGGCTTGAGGCTGTGAGCTGCATTCGGGTCTGCTCACTAGCACTAGGCTGTAGGGGCAGAGGCCAATCAGCACATGCTTTTCTCATGGTGATCACCAAACTGCACGAGCATATTTAAGGCCTCTGCCTGTGTTTGCACTCTCTAACATTCCACAGACCAAAGCAAATCTCAAGAAGCCCATCATGGATGGGATGAGGACAGACTCTCTGCTCTTTGGGTAGGGGAGGGCAATAAGAGTGAGTGAATATTTACTGAACAATAATGCAAAATCCAATCTAGCACAACTAGACAACAAATGTCCTACAAGACATCTCCTCCTTGAATGTTTTACAAGTGCGTTAAATTTTCTATGTTGTTTGCCAAGAACCTGCCACTCTGCCAATTCCCTCCTTCTGTAGAGTTGAGTCTTCATGTCCATAACCTACTAGCAGGGTATCCTGCTGAATCTGGGCAGAACATCCACTTCTGACTCACAGCTCTTCTGAATTCTGAATCATCCACCTTCTGGAATCCCTCACTGTCCTGGCCCACACAGCTGACCAGCTCTTCCACTGCAGATATGTGCCTGATTCACTCCTGTGTTTTCTGTGCTTTTTGGACACTGTGTCCCTGGCTACTCTCAACAGGATGCTTATTCTCCAGCTCCCACTTGTTCAGCTCTAGTTCTTCCTCCGCCTGTCGACCCCAGCTACCAAGGGCCTACCACACCCTGTGAATCAGCTTGCCTAAGTTAGCAGGAGGAGACTGGACACTGGACAGTCCTTTCAAGCACTTGCCTCCTATACTGGAAACAAGCTTCTTTTTATCAGCTCTTCTCTGGGGACAGCACCACATGGACTTGGCTATGAGCCACCTCTCATGGAACTGACATTAGGACCTAGCAAAGGGGAAAGAGGTCAGCAAACAAGTTACTGATTAACTTTTGTTTTCTTGGTTTAGATTATATTCAGGGTGTGTGTGCTCACATGCACACACACACACACACACACACACACATACACCCCCTATACTCAGTTCTGATCTCCTTGCTCATGTTTATTTAGGCTGTCACCATACAATTCGATAGTCTTCCTCAGGACAAATGGGCCCTGCTCCAGGGGCCTGAGGACAGGAATAGCAGGTCTGGACAGACGCACTTTGGCAGCGTGAAGAGGAAAAGCTGTACAGGATGCATGTCACAGTATTTCTGGCTCTTGCTTGCTGAATTAATTTCTCCCTTAAAAGAAAGCTGACCCATTTTTCCAGCCCACAGCCCTAATGGACTCTTATTCAGAGGCCATCCTCCCACATAAAGAGCTGTATTGTACTTAATGATAAGCCTTTTAATGGAATTGGCTATTTCTGGGTCTCTCTCTGGGAAACGGCCATTAATGAGCTTGCAAGTGCAAGGAAAAGCAGATGTCTGAGGGGTATGCTTCTCAAGGGCAGAGCACCCTGGGCAGAGCACCCTGGGAAGAAAACAGATGAAAACCAGTAACAGGTTCTTTTTCACTTCCTTGAAATTGGTTTGGCTTAACCAAAACTATGATCTAAATAAACTTTGCTTCAAAATATGAAGCTATCACTCTTCATGCAACCCACCCACCACATCCTATCTGCATGATCCTTACTCTACCCACAAATGCTTCTGTAATCCTAATCATAACAAAATCATCAGCAGACTGCAAAGCTAGACCAAGACACGTGGGTAAACTAGCAGGCTAACATCTGTCATTCCTTCAAACCTGCAATTGGTCAATGCCTATTTAAGAGACTGAATGCAACATGAGGAAAAGGATGGAGCAGAACTGCTGAGGGGAGATTAATCTTTCTTTTACTGTCTGGAGCAATTCAGCTCTGGCCCCAAACTTGCATATTTACTCAGCAAAACTGAAGTCTTGAGGTTAACCAGTGGTGTCCTCCTTCACAAAGCATTTTATTGTACTCCTCATTATTTCACAACCTCTTCCAAGTCACGCCTAAACTGGAAACAGCCACTGAGGCATGCACAATACCTCTCTTAAGGGGGGTTTTTGCCATTTTGGCATCCTTCTGCATTTCCTGTGATGTGATGGCACCCAGAGATGCATTAGCATCCCTTATAGATGGGAGTTTTGCTGGTGCACCCACCCTTTAATACGTCTCCTACTGTCACTCCCTGTGTCCTGGCATTAATGGAGGTGCTAAAGATATATTTAAAAGGTATAAGGCAAGGTCCTTGTCATCAAGGGTTTCACAGTTCTAAGTAATTCAGCTCATATTATTAATATTATTGAGAGCAGGACACTATGCTAGAAGCTTCTGGAAGTTCAAATATGAGGAAGGCAAAAGAGAGAGCCCTGATGATCCTAAGGGCTTTCTCAAACCGTAGTCCACAACATCACCTGAGCTTGTTTGAAATGCAAATTCTCAGGCCTCACCCATGATCAACTGAACAAGAAATGTTGCAGGTGGGCCTAGCCATTTGTGTTTAATACTAACATTTGAACAGCACTGGCCTAAAGAACTCCTAGAGAAGCAGAAGAAATAAGACAAACACACAGTCTCTCTGCTACCAGACAGAGCAAGTCCAGGGCCAGGCAACAGACCTGGACATATTATATAGACCAAAGGCCAAGGACCCATTGCAGTGATTTCAGAGTCAGGCTAAAGTCACAGTTACCAGTGTAGCTTTTAAAACGCATAATTGCCTGAGCCCCACCCAAAGGTTTTAATGCACTGGTCTCAATTTTTGTTAAAAATGCTCACTAGTTGATTCTGACAATTATCAGAGGCAAGAACCTCAGCAGGGTCTGAGAAGGAAGAAGCCTTTGGTAATGATGAAGAGGATATTGTGAAAGTTAGCCAATGGACCCAATTCCCATGGCTGCTATAACAAGTCACTACAAACTTGTGGTTTAAACCAACAGAACTTTATCAATGGTGAAAAGCTTTCAGTTTTTCCTCTACAATCAGGAACAAGACAAGGATGCCCACTCTTGCCACTTTTATTCAACATAGCCATTAGCAATTAGGCAAGAAAAAGGAATAAAAGGCATTCAAATAAGAAAGGGAGGAAAAAAACTGTCATTATTTGCAGATGACATGATATTACATATAGAAAACCCTAAAGACTCCATCAAAAAACTGTTAGAACTAATAAATGAATTCAGTATAGTCACAGGATACAAAGTCAAGATACAGAAATCTATAGCCTTTCTGTACACGAATAATGAACTAACAGAAACAGAAATTAAGAAAATGATCCCATTCACAATTGCATCAAAGAGAATAAAATACCTAGGGATAAATTTAACCACAGAGGTGAAAGACTTGTACACTGAAAACTATAAGACATTGACAAAAGAAATTGAAGATGACAAATAAATGGAAAGATATTCCATGTTCATGGATTGAAAGAATTAACATTGTTAAAATGTCCAATCTATCCAAAGCAAACTACAGATTCAATGCAATCCCTGTCAAAATTCCAATGGCATTTTGCACAGAACTACAACAAATAATTCTAAAATTTGTATGGAAGCACAAAAGATCCCAAATAGCAAAAAAAACTTGAGAAAGAAGAACCAAGCTGGAGGTATCACACTCCCTGATTTCAAACTATACTACAAAGCTATAGTAATCAAAACATATGGTACTGTCACAAAAACAGACATACAGATCAATGGAACAGAATTGAGAGCCCATAAATAGATCCACAGATATATAGACAATTAATTTACAACAAAGGAGCAAAGAACACATAGTTGAGAAAGGACAGTCTCTTCAACAAATGGTGTTGGGGAAACTGGACAGCCACATGCAAAAGAATGAAACTAGATACTATCTTACACCATACACAAAAATTAAGTCAAAATAGATTAAAGCCTTGAATGTAAGACCTGAAACCATAAAATTCCTAGAAGAAAACATAGGCGATAACATCATTAACATGGACCTTAGCGATGTTTTTGTGGATGTGACTCTAAAGGCAAGGGAAACAAAAGCAAAAATAAGCAAATGGAACTACATCAAACTAAAGAGCTTCTGCACAGCAAAGGAAACCAACATCAAAATGAAAAGGCAACCTACTGAATGGGAGAAGATAATTGCAAATCATATATCTGATATGGGATTAATATCCAAAATACATAAAGAACTCATACAACTCAACAACAAAAAGACAAACAACCTGATTTTAAAAATGAGCAGAGGCTCTGAATAGACATTTTCCCAAAGAAGACATACAGGTAGCCAACAGACACATGGAAAGATGTTCAACATCACTAATTACTAGGGAAATGCAAATCAAAATCACAATGAGGGGCTTCCTTGGTGGCGCAGTGGTTGAGAATCTGCCTGCTAATGCAGGGAACACGGGTTCGAGCCCTGGTCTGGGAAGATCCCACATGCCGCGGAGCAACTGGGCCCGTGAGCCACAACTACTGAGCCTGCGCGTCTGGAACCTGTGCTCCGCAACAAGAGAGGCCGTGACAGTGAGAGGCCCGTGCGCCGCAATGAAGAGTAGCCCCCGCTTGCCACAACTGGAGAAAGCCTTCGCACAGAAACGAGGACCCAACACAGCCAAAAAAAAAAAAAAAAAAAATACACCCTTAAGTCAGGATAAAACAATGGCATTATTTAAAAAAAAAAAAAATCACAATGAGATATCATCTCACACCTGTTAGAATGGCTATTATTGAATAGACAAGAAAAAAATATTGGTGAGGATGTGGAGAAAAGGGAACCCACTGTTGGTGGGACTGTAAACTGGTGCAGCCACTGTGGAAAACAGTATGAGATTCCTCAAAAAATTAAGAACAGAACTACCATATGACCCAGCTATTCCACTTCTGGGTATTTACCTGAAGAACATGAAAACATTAATCTGAAAAGATATATGCACCCCGATGTTCACTGCAGCATTGTTTACAATAGCCAAGATACAGAAACAACCTAAGTGTCCATAAATGAATGAATGGATAAAGAAGATGGATACACACACACACACACACACACACACACTGGAATACTATTCAGCCATAAAAAAGAATGAAATCCTGCCACTTGGGACAACATGGATGGACCTTGAAGGTATTATGTTAAATGAAATAAGTCAGATGGAGAAAAACAAATACTGTATGGTTTCACTCACATGTGGAATCTAAAAAAACAAAAATAAAATGAAACAAAAGCAAACTCATAGGCACAGGGAACAGATTAGTGGTTACCAGGGGGAAGAGGGTTGGGGGCGGGTGAAAGGGTGAAGGGGGTCAACTGTATGGTGATGGATGGCAACTACACTTGTGCTGTGATCACTTGGTAGTGTACACAGATGTTGAATTATAATGCTGTACACCTGAAACCTATTTCTTTTTTTTTAAACAGAGCTTCATTCTATCACAGTCCTGGAGGTCAGAAGTTCAAAATCAAGGTGAATGCAGGCCACACTCCCTCCTGCCACTCCTGCCACTTCCAGCTTTTGGTGGCTCCAGGTGTTCCTTGGCCTGTGACTACATAACTCCAGCCCCTACCTCCATTTTCACGTGGCTTTCACCTCTTCTGTGTCTTCTCCTCTTCTGTCTCAAACCTCCCTCTGCCTTTCTCTTCAAAGGACACTTGTCATTGGATTTAGGGCCCACCCAGATAATACAAGACGATCTTATCTCAACATGCTTAATCTTCAGAGACCCTTTTTCCAAATAAAGTAGCATTCACAGGTTCCAGGGATGATATCTATTGCAAGGCTATTTTTTGGTCTACCACCGCTACTATCAAGAGAAGACAGCAAGTGCCAAGTACACAATTAGCACAAAGCTGTAAAAGACTGAATAATCTTTTGGGTTTGCATTTTAACAAAACGAGAGCCTGAAGTTCAAGGGATAAAGCTATATGCTAGCTGGTCAGGATTCAGCAGGCAGGGGCATATCTTTTCAGGAAAATTTTTCTGCCTCAGCAGGCTGGGAACATTATTCCTGATGATAACATCAAAGATTCACAAGCAGTTCTTTCTGTTTCATATTCTGAAGGTTCCACAGCTAAGAGAAAGGTTTCCTCGTGAGATCGGGGAGAATTGCTGGTGTGTTTATTGGTTCCGCTGGGCCCCTGAGCCGTGAGAGAGCTGCTTGTTTCTCTAATGCCTTGAGCAACCTGGGAGCATTTTCCAGGTGTATCCTTTTACCCTGGAGGCTCAGAATATAGTGAGTAACTTCAAATAGGTCCATTAAATAGTCATAATGTGAGCTGACAGCCTGGGCCTGTTATTATGCCACTATAGTTTGAAAGTAATTACACCATTGTCTCTGTAACTATGAGTGTTGCTGCCACGGAACTGTTCCAGTGTTCGGATTATAGGAGAAGAGAGTTGTAGTAAGTGCCTTTTAAAATGGCAAGCTTTGTAGTTAACAAGTAAGGGCCTCCGTACATCTTGTCTATTAGATTTCTTTTTTTGTCCGCGCTGCACAGCTTGTGGGATCTCATTTCCCCGACCAGGGATTGAACCCAGGCCACGGCAGTGAAAGCGCCGAATCCTAACCACTAGACCACCAGGGAACTCCCTATTAGATTGTTTTTAACTAATAGATAAATATTTTCCAGGTCGCTTTCTTCCAATTTTCCTGATATTCTTTATGGGAATCTACCTGTAACAAAGGTGAGTTTTGCTCATAGAAATCTGTCTCAAGGAAATAATCTAGCAAGAATGCAGGGATAGAGTCTCAAGAATGTCCATCACAGTACTGATTATAACAATGAGAAACTGGAATCAACCAAAAGTCTACCAATAATAGTCCCTACGTATCTCAGGGAACCTTTCTTGATCCCTCAGGTTGTTCAATGTTTTCGTACTTCCTACTTGGTAGCATATCAAAATTGTATTTATTTTTGTATAAAAACAGTAGAAGTTCTTTTAACCAGTCTCCATTCAGCAAACATGTGGATAACTTAATACCCTTCATCCTTCCTCTGGAAAGCCACCGCACTTCTCACACTAATTGTCACTTGTCTGTGCCCGTTTATTTTCTATTATAATTATGTGATTTAACACCACACTAGGTCAGTTATATATGAATGTAAAGAGTACGTTGTTGTTCCAATGAAAACTGGACTGAATGCTTTGAAAAGACTCAATAAAGGTAAGTTGCTAGAGAAAAAAAGAAAAAACGTGGTATTCAATTAGCTGTGACAGAGAAGTGAAAAGTTTTAAAGGTTTAGAGGGATTCTGAACTCACACTGTTCCACGTGTAATTTAGATTCTCATTCTCCACTTTAAAGACGCCTAAATGGTAAAAAGTACATATGCATTATGGGCAGGGTGACCTTACATCCGGTCAGGCCAGGACAGTCCCTGTTTACACCTGTTGTTTCAGCGCACTTTCTGGTTTAATGCCCCCTTTCATTCTCAGAAGTGTCTCAGTTTGGATGATAAATTAAAAGGTCACTCTAACTATAGCTGTAGTTTATACAAGACAAATAAGGTAAATGTCAATCAGCAGGCCATCCCAAAGAATTGAAACTGAGCCTCACATGAAATGATTAGTGAATGAGTGTTCACCCACATGTTTTAATTAGAGATCCTCACACTTTTTTCTGTAAAGGGCCAGGCAGTAATTATTTTAGGCTTTACTCAGTCTCTGTCACAATGATTCAAATCTGCCATTTTAGCACAAAAGCTACCTGAGACGATGTCTAAGTGAATATGCATGGCTGTGTCCCAATAAAACTTTATTTTGGACACTAAATTTGAATTTCATGTACTTTTCATGTGTCACCAAATATTGTTCTTATTTTGTATTTTTTTTCAAACTGTAAAAACCATCCTTGACTCACAAGCCATATAAAAATGGGCAGCGGACTGATTTGGCCTGGGACATGGTTTGCTGACCCTTTTTTTTTTTATTTTGGGTGAAGTAGAAAAGAATAGTTTTATTGCTTTGCCAGGCAAAAGGGGCCACAGCAGGCTAATGCCCTCAGAACTCTGTGTCCCGACCTGGAGGGTACAGTGAGAAGTTTTATAGTAATGGTTCAAAGAGGGCATGATCAGCTGGTGGACATTCTTCTGATTGGTTGGTGGTGAGGTAAGTGGGAGTCAATATCATCAACCTTCTGGTTCCAACAAGTCTTGGGTCTACTTGCTTGTGGGCAGCACACAGTTAACTTCTCCCACCTTGTGGAGGTTTCAGTTTCTACAAAACAGCTCAAAGATATTGTTGTGTGTATCCCTTGATGGGAACCAGGACCCTGCCCCAAGGCTGTACTATTGTTTCTCTTGACTGTTCCTCCCTTGTCTTGCATCCCCTCCCTTCCTTAATTAACAACTGTTTGCACCTGCCCATTGGAACTCAGTGCTGACACCTGTTTTAAGTTTAAAAAGTTATGTTAGGTTTTTTTCTTTTATAGTTTTCATTTTCAATTATTCAAAATGTTCACATGACATTGAATAGGAGGGCTTCTATTGTATTTGAGAGCTTCTTTCTACTTCTCTGTAAGGTCCATGAGATAAGGGATTTTACCTGGCACATAAAAGGCACTAAGTGTGTCATAAATGAAAGAAGTTAAATTATGCAACATTTATGCAAGGGACTATTGATACAACCATTAAAAATTGTGTTGAAGGGTTCTAGCTTTACTGTGAAGGGGAAATAACCCAGGTAACACAATAGTTATGTGTGATATAACTCTCTTTTTAAAAATTACATGTCTATATTTGTATGAGAAATCAGATAGTAGGCTCTGCAAAAAATGGTATTAGTTATTATATCACTGTAGTTATTATGGGTTTGGGGATACTTTAAAATCTTTTTCTTTTCGTTTCTCTGTATTCTTGATTTTTCTAAAATGGTTGTGATTTCTGTGTATGATTGGTCACCGTTGTTTTTATTTTACCTCATAATTCTAGTGTTCTGAAGGAATGTGGATCTGACCATATGGAGGCACCAAGTTTGGTCCAACCCTGTGTCTGTGGTCAGGTGCTGGGAGTGACTAAGTCAGATGTTGGCCTGGGAGGGCATGGGGGATGTCCACTTATTTGTCAGATATGCCAGTTCTCCATTGTGCTCAGAAAACTAGAAATTAGATGCTAGCACCTCCTGAGTTCTGGCCTTGAGAAAGGAGCCTTCCCACTCTCCCATAAGATGACTGTACCTAGGCTGTGTTTGAAATGTGCTATTTTATCCTAGGAGCTGCGGGAGGTCCAGGAAGAGTTTTTTGTTCATTTAGCCCATCAACGAACACTTGCGGGGCACGGATCACTAACCAGGCACTGTTCTAGGCACCAGGGGGTATAGGAGAGAACAGAGCAGACAGAAATTTCTGCCCTCAAGGAACTTCCTTAGTGGGGAAGAGAAGGCCATAAATAGATTAACATAGGAAAAAAATGGAAACAGCAGATGCAGCTGAGGAAATCTCACGGTCTAGGTGAGCAAGGAGGCCCTCCCTGAAGAGACATCTGAACCAAGCCAGGAGCAGGCTGAAGAAACCGTGAGGACAAAGGCTCCAGGTGGCACCAGCCTGGCGCATTTGAAAGCCTGAAAGAAGGCCAGTGCGGCCAAGGAGATGACGCTGAGAAGTAGACTGCAGCCACCCCAAGTGACCATATTACTTTAGGTGAACCAATTTTATTCCAAGTGAAACTAGAAGCCATTTGTGGGTTCTAAACGGAAGAATGGCATGCTCTGGTTTATACTGTGTAAGATAATTCTTGCCGCTGTGAGCGGGGGCAAGGGTAGACCACGAGGAGGCCGCAGCAGGGGTTGGGGGCTGGAGGGGAAGGCGGCTTGGACTAGGGCAGAGGCGGAAATGCAGAAGGGAGGTGGACTGACTCGTTGCGTTTATGGGGTTAAAGTCATCAGGACTTGCTTCAGAACTGGATTTAAACAGGAGAAAATTCAGTTTGTTTTCGTTTCTTTTAATGTTAACAGCTTAACTGAGATATAATTCTTGAGACCATACAATTCACCCATTTAAACTGTACAATTCAATTCACAGAGTTGTGTAACTATCACTAGAGTCAACTGAAGAATATTCTCATGACTCAAAAAGAAACCTTGCATCCCTCAGTCACTACCCCCATTGTACTTTGTACCATATTTTATTTATCCAGTCTTTGGTTGACGGACATTTCATTTATTTCCGTTTTTTTGGCTATTATGAATAATGTTGCTCTGAATACTGTGTACAAGTTAATTTCTCTTGGGTTTATACCTAGGCATGGAATTTCTGGCTCATATGATAACTCTCTGTTAATTACTTGAGGAATCGCCAGACTGTTTTCCAAAGCAGCTGCAACATTCTACAGCAGTGTAGGAGGGCATGATTCAATTTTAGTATCACTCTGGCTGCTGTGTGGAGAAAGGATTGGAGCAAGGCCGGGGGGAAGTGCAGAGCTCAGAATGGTTACGCAAAAGTAGAGGCATCTTAGTAGGGTTCAAAGACACCCAATTTAAGGCGTACTTCATCCTGTTTTATGGCAAAAAGATTTCTGTGAGATAGCTGTCTGTACACCCTATGAGTCACTTTGCTTAATTAAAAGATTCCAATAGAGAGGGCCTGTTAAAACAGATCTGCAGTTTTCAAATCTAGAATCCTAAAGCAAACTGGTATGGAACCGTTTAAACATGTCCCTACACTCGCTCCTGCAGGCAGGAGGGTATTTTCAGAGAAACTAAGGGAGTCAGTGGGTGCAATAAAACTTCCACAACTTCAAGCCATGAAAACACAGGGCTCAAGTGGCAGCCTGCTTGAGGACTCGTGTGGCAGTCAGCATCACTCCTACTGCCTGGGACACTGCCCTGGCCTCTCAGTCCAGAGAAGGCCTGGCTTTGTTCCTAGTTGCCGGTTTTGACAACTGGGCAGTGGTCCTGTCCCTCTGCAATTCTTCTAGCTCAGCAAGGGAAGGGAAACCAACATCTATCAGGCTTACAATAGTCTCTCCGCCGGGTGAGATGCTCCACTTACATTCCTTAAGTTAGTGAACCCTCACAACAAATCACCAAGGAAGAAAGGACTATTTTTCTCAATTACACATAAAGCAGGTTGGCCCCTTTGGATTGGAAAGTCAGAAAAGTCTCTCTGAAGAGATAGCATTTTAGCTGATACCAGCCATGCAGGGATCAGGAGTAAGAGCGTTCCAAGAGTAACCCCCAAATTGTTAGCTCTCCAGGTGACCTCATTTTTATTCATATTTAATTTTCTTTTATATTTATTAGTATAAATAAGAGTAAGAAGCATCCCTCTAGAGATAAATCAAGTTTAAATTCATTTAAAAGATAACCTGGAGTAGAAATTATCATTCTTTTCCTTAATATTTCTGATTTTATACTCAGGGTCTATTCTCCATAACAGCATTCCCCCTACCCCATCCCTAAACAATCCACTATCTCCCCTCAACATCCAATATGACTGTCCTCGCTAATGTGTCTCCATAGACCTCAGTAAGGTTCTGGAACGTGGGGAGACACAGTTCGCTTGGTCTGGTCATGCTACTGTGCTGGGAGTGGTGACTCTGACCTCCAGAACCTCCCACGGAAAGAAGGAAGGAAGGATCTACAAATAAGTACTACACTGCAACTCAAAGGTCCCCTGCTCTCAGGTGAGGATGCTCTCCAAATGACAGAACTCGTTTTTACTATAACACTTTACCAAATTCCTCAAAACGGAATTCATTCTAAGATCTGTGTGGTGGGTCTTTAGGAAAGCCCAATAAACAAAATCCTTCTCCAACGAACTAATTGAAACACAAGACCAAGGCGTGAGGCTGTTTTGAGACCAAAATATCACATTACCGATATAATATTAAAGAATGTGACATACCCACGGGCAGGCTGCATTCCTGATATTTACCCACCTAGTCACAATACTGGGCCAGGGCATTTCTTCCTCCCAGAACTGCACCTACCCCTGTAAAATCGACAGCACAGCTGACAGAGCAGAATGTGTGCTTCTATGGGCAGATCACTCCATGAGAAATAAGGGAGAAAAAGGAAAGAGCTCTGCAGACCCAGCTCCAGCCCTCAGCCTCACTGATTAGATCTACATTTCCCCTCGCCTGGGAAAGAGCACTAAAGATGATTGAGAGAGGTTATGGAAACACAGGGATGACCAGGGAAGAAGCATCACTCTCACACACACACCTAACACTGGGTTCTGGATGCCCTGGTTCTGTCACTACATCCTAATGTGACGTCAGGCAAGGATACTGACCCTTTCTTGGGTCTCAGATATTAATTCTCTCAATTAGAGATGGTGCTCGTCTCCTTGCCATGCAGAACTGCTGTGCACACAGAGGATGAGTAAGTATGTCAAAGGCTTTGCAAAGAACACAGATACTAGGGAATCATAAGGCATTACTAATGTGCAGAAGTTGCAGGCACTTGATTCCACCGTAGCCCTTATAGGGTCTTCCGAGATCCTGGCAGACATCATTTAGGAAGGGTGACGGAGAGGGTCTGTCGGGGTTATCTTACTTCTTATACTTTCAGCTTGGAAGCTTCTGGCACTAAGAGGACTGCTCATTGCCTCCTGGGTACCTTTTCTCTAACTGCTCCAGGTGCGAGGTTGTCCCATGGGTATATGGAGTCATGCTTGTGGGCTGGGCTCCCAAGAGTCAGCCTTCAGTTCAAGGGAGGCTTTATGGAGAGGGAACACGTGCTTTCCCACTCATTTTCATGTTCTAATATAAAAGGGTCTTCGCTAAACTTGTATTTGGGGGGCAAGACACTCCATCCCACCCTGAAAATGGGAATTGGGGAATCTCTGGGTGTGAGGGATGCTAACGCTTCTGGGTATGAGGATGTGGAGAGACCTACAAAAGGAAAAATCAGCTGGAGATTTCTGGGCAGGTGCAAAAGCAGGGACTGGCTGAACGGGCCCAGGGACAGGGCTGGGCAAACATGCCTGATGTTTTCAAGACCAAAGCATCCCACAGACTTTAATGGGAAATGGATTTGGAACCTCCTGTTCTCCCAATTAACTCCTTTGTGCCCACTCTAGTGTTTAAACCTTTAGTTGTTCTAAACTGGTGGTTCTCAACACTGTGTGAACATTAGAGGTCTTAAGGGGCTTTAGAAAATAGCAGTGCCTGTCACCTCTCTCTCCTCTCCTTCTGAGATGGAGCCTGGGGCCTTGTATTCCTTTTGTTTGTTTTCAACTTTTATTTAGAAATAATTTCAAACTTAGGAAAAAACTGCCAGAAAAAGAATAGTACAAAGAACATCACATACCATTTACCTAGATTCACCTATTCTTAACATTCTGTCCCATTTGTTTTATCATTTGCTCTCTTTCTATTTTTATTTTCTCTATTTTATTTATAAAATAAAATTCTTTGAGAGTAAGACATCACACTCACCTCCTTAAAAATAAGACATAGTTCAAGGTGCATTTTCTTAGAATAGGATATTTTTCTTGCATAGCCATGGTATACTTGTCAATGCCAGGAACTTTAACATTGATACAAATACTTTAATTTTCTCTATCATCATATTCAATTTGTCAACTGACCCAACCATCTCCTTGTAGCATTTTTACCTCCAGGATACAATCCAGTCTAGGATCAGGCATTGCATTTAGTTATCGTCTCACTGGTGTGTTTTTAAAAGCTTTCCAAGTGTTTTTAATGTGCATCCTGGACTTTGGACCACCGTGTAAATGAATATTTATTTGCTACACTAACACATAATGAGGGCGTCCCTGGTGGCACAGTGGTTGAGAACCTGCCTGCCAATGCAGGGGACACGGGCTCGAGCCCTGGTCTGGGAAGATCCCACATGGCGCAGAGCAACTAAACCCGTGCGCCACAGCTACTGAGCCTGCGCTCTAGAGCCCACGAGCCACAACTACTGAAGCCTGTGCACCTAGAGCCCATGCTCCACAACAAGAGAAGCCACCGTAATGAGAAGCCCGCGCACCACAACGGAGAGTAGTCCCCGCTCACCGCAACTAGAGAAAGCCCGCGCGCAGCTACCAGATGCAAAGGATTGTGAATAAATTAAGGCACTTATTATCTTAAGGGACATATTATATACAAATCAACTATAATATCAGATGGATAAGCATGATGAAAGAAATATTAACCAAATCCATAGGCGGAAACTTTAAATTTAACAAGCTTACTGAGGGTCTACTATGTGCCAGACATTGTACAAACTTCTGGAAAAACAGATTAATAAGAAAGAAATAACGAATATACAATTAGTGATTAATGAATACATGATTAATTACAAAAGTGAGATTTTTTTCAAAGATTTTTCTTGGGGGAAGTGAGACTTAAAAGATAAGTAGGATTCAACTTATAGAGATGAAGTCATTTCAGGAGAGGAAATATCCGAGGGAAGTGAGTGCACAGAGGAGGAAAGGGAGAAGTACACTTCACTGTATTTGAGAACTGGGTGCCTGGGGTGGTACTTGATCCTCCTGGAAAAGTAGGCTGGAAAATGTAAGATGGCACAGTCACTTCGGAAAGTCATTTGGCAGTTTCTTAGAAAGTCAAACATAAATTTACTATACGACCCAACAATCCCATTCCTAGGTATTTACCCAAGAGTAACAAAAATGTGTGCGCAGGAATGTAATGTTTGTAGCAGCGTGATTCATAATAGCCCCAGAGTGGAAACAATCCAAATGCCTATTAACTGGTGAATATGATCATCAGAAAATGGTGTATCCATACAATGGGATACTACTGAGTAATAAAAGGGAATGAATGAATGACATATGCTACAACAATTGATGAACCTCAGAAACATGATGCTGAGATTTAGCAACTAAGTGAAAAAAGCCAGATGGAAATACATGTTGTATCATTTCACTGATATGAAATATCTGGAAAGGATAAATTTATGAAGACAGAAAGTAGATCAGTGGTTGCCTGGCATTGGGGTAGGAACAGGGACTGACTACAAATGGATACAAAGGATGGTGATAGAAATGTCCTAAAACTGGATTATGGTTATGGTGCAACAACTCTGTAAATTTACTAAAAGGTGGTGAATTGTATGTTTAGATGGATTTTATGGTATGTAAATTATACTTCAATAAAGCTATAAAAATTAAGAAGTTATCAAAATCAGACAGAAAGGAAGCAAGAACAGTAATCTTAGAAATGAAAAATGTAATTCTAAAACTTAATAGATGGGGCTTCCCTGGTGGCGCAGTGGTTAAGAATCTGCCTGCAAATGCAGGGGACAAAGGTTCGATCCCTGGTCCAGGAAGATTCCCACGTGCCACAGACCAACTAAGCCCATGCGCCACAACTACTGAGCCTGCGCTCTAGAGCCCACGAGCCACAACTACTGAGCCTGCGTGCCACAACTACTGAAGCCCATTCGCCTAGAGCCCGTGCTCTGCAACAAGAGAAGCCACCACAATGAGAAGCCCGCACACCACAACAGAGAGTAGCCCCAGTTCTCCAGAACTAGAGAAAGCCTGCGTGCAGCAACGAAGACCCAACACAGACAAAAATAAATAAATAAATAAAATTTAAAAATAAATAAAACTTAATAGATGGGAAAAACTCTGGATTGGACATATTATTTAGAGGATTGGGAAATAGGAAGACAGGATTAAGGAATTCACCAGGATACAATAGAGACAAAAAGATTTTTAATAACATTTTAGGATGTGGATGGAGAGGCTTCCTTAACTCACCTAATAGCAGTTGCAGAAAACTGAATGGAGGCAATGACAGAGAAACAATATCTGAAAACAGAATCATTGATAATTTTCCAGAATTAAAGAGAGCACCTGAGTCTTCAATAGAAAGTACATTCACTACCAACTAGAGAGTTCTAATGAAACTGCTAAACGTCAAAATACACATACACAAATGCTACCAATAGAAAGGCAGATTATCTACAAAGGAATGAAAATTTGATGGGCAGTAGGATTTTTACCAGCAGCAGTTAGTACCTGAAGACAATAGAATGCTATCAACACTGTGCTATGGGAAAATAGCTGTTCACTAGAATTTTTTTTAATTTATTTATTTTATTTATTTATTTTTGGGTGTGTTGTGTTTTCGTTGCTGTGCGTGGGCTTTCTCTAGTTGCAGCAAGCGGGGGCTACTCTTCACTGAGGTGCATGTGCTTCTCATTGCGGTGGCTTCTCTTGCAGAGCACGGGCTCTAGGTGTGCGGGCTTCAGTAGTTGTGGCATGCGCGGTCTCTAGAGCGCAGGCTCGGTAGTTGAGGCGCATGGGCTTAGTTGCTCCACAGCATGTGGGGGGATCTTCCCGGACCAGGGATTGAACCCATGTCCCCTGCATTGGCAGGCAGATTCTTAACCACTGCACCACCAGGGAAGTCCCATCACTAGAATTTTATACCCAAATAAATGACCATCCAACAGTGAGGGCAAAATACAGACATTTCCAAATATACAAAGAATTTCTTACCCCACCAAGACCCCTATGGAAAGAACTATTAAATGAACTTCAGCTAGAAGAAAAGTGAACCAAAAGAGAAGGCTATGGATTCAAGAAAAAAATAGGGAGTAGAAGAATTGGTAAAATGTCAGTAAATTTAATGAACTCAAGTATAAAAACGATTGTAAATTTTAAAAGGTAAAAAACTCTAGACAACAATGACAAGATGGGAAAGGGGAGGGCTGTTAAATGGGTGAAGTATGCAAAGCTCTTTTGTAGGAAGAAAGAATTGTGATAACTTTGTTAGAAAAACTATAGGTAAATATGTATGTGGAAAAATAAAAGACAAGGCTGAGAAGAATAGGAATAATGCCAGAAGCCCTCAAACCAGCTGTGGAAAATGAGGGAATATAGATCATTTAACTAATCCAGGATGGTAAATGAAAAACACAAAATATGATGGAAGAATAAGTCCCAATATGTTAGTTATCACAGTAAACACACATGGATTAAATTCACCTATCAGAGGTACAACTAAAATAAAACTTACAGAAAGATTAAATATAAAGAGATGGAAAATATCACATACAAAAGGTAGCCAAAAGAAAGGTGGCATATCAATATCAATATTAAAAATGTCTAATTTAAACAATTAGCATGAAAAATGGTAAAGAGAGGCCCTACATAATAAGAATCAACTGTGATTTCTAATGCAGAATATACTTTGAGAAACACTGCCTACTATGCACTAGGGATCATGGCTGCTTTCTTCACTGCCGTATCCTTCAGTGCTTGGCACATAATAATTGTGCCAAAATATCAATATTAATGGGCAGAATGACTACCATTACCACATTATATTGAAATGATCTGTTTATGCATTTGTCTCATCACAAGGGCAGGGTTCCTATCTTACTCAGTTTTATGCCATCGATATTGAGCACAGCGCCTGGCACACAGTAGGCACTCCATAAATTCAAACTGAGTTCAGGGTTCATCTCTTCCATAAAGTCTCTCCTAAATGTTCCTACCCATAATGACTTATCCTTTGTTTCTACTTCTATAGCACTCACAACTTGAAACATCCAATTTAGCAACTGATTATAGAGCAGTGTCTTTTAGGTTTCTCTCCAACCTTGTTTCTCCAAAACTATTTTAGGTTCTTTGAAGATGAAGATGCCTTATACTGTGCCCAGCACCTCAAATCAATACTTTTTGGGGTCGATGTCACTATTTGGATGACTCCAGATTAGATCAGTGGTGCCAAGCAGCACATGCCAAGGCCTCCAAGGAGTATCTCCATTCCCCCCTTTCCATCCTTGACTAAAGAGATCACTGTTTGGATACAGGCTCATTTGCAAAAAATGTGGAGAAGTTAATGGGAGGGATAGGAGAAGGCAGCTAGTGTCCAATTCCAGGTCTCTGTGCTCTCTTCCTTCTGGCAAAATAGTCAGGGAGGAAAATGCCTGTGATCCCACAAAAAAGTGGGTGTGGGAAGTGGGAGAAAGATAGTTGGGGAAGAGAGTATGTCCCATACACAGAACCTGGACCGGACGTTCCACTAGCAGGCATGTTATCAGGAGTAATTATTATGAGATTGAAAGGAAACCCCAAGGCAACTAGCTAAATTCAGGCACTCGGGACCTTGTATAAAAGACAGAGAGGGATGTTGTTTTCCATCTACACACCAGGCACAGGAGGGGAACCTACCCCAAGGAGCTCCTAATTGGGAAGCTGCAGGGGGCTAACAAAGGACAGGGTGTCATTTTCTTGCTGGTCTTCATAAGGAAGACACTACAGTCCCTGGAGGTTCAATCAGGGCCCTGGGATGAGGTAGGGAGATGGGGGGCTGACCTCCCGAGGTCCTTTGTAATCCAGTAATTAAATGGTGAATCGTTCACTTCCCCATTTATGCTCTGTACCCAGTTTGATAGTAAGTCCCCTGGGCTGCCTTCCAGGTTTACTACGGTGACACACAAGCTGCTGGCACTCAACAAATAAATCAAATGTTTAAATAGCCCACATGACCTCCTCCCCGCCTGTAAAGTACGGCGATGAATGAAAGCACAACATTCCAGGCACTATCACTTGAGCAGAGCCCGCAAGGAAACACACACACACACACCACAGCACTGATTCAACTCGATTCACATTCCCACCCTGGGAGCACAGACCACCTGCTCAGCGCGGAGGCTGTAGGAGTTTCCTTGGCAAGGATCCTTTCTCTCAGCTGCTTTAGGATGGTGCCTCCAGAAGGTCACCAAGATTTAGGACCGCTTCCCTCCCGGGTTGGCCTCCGAGGCAAAGTTTCAGCTCGGATTCTGCCTGGGCCTCCCTCGGGCGCGTCCGCACTCCCTCCCCGGCCCGGGGCGCCCCGGACGCGCAGCTGGCCGGCCGGCAGCGCCTCACGTTACCTTGGTGAGCTGGGCGATCTTCTTGCACATTTTCACGTGCATCTCGGGATCACAGCCCATTCTCCAGCCGGCGCCACCTCCGGCATCGGCTTTGGAGCCCGGGCAAGTCCCGGGCGCGTGAATTTTGCTGTTGAGGGCAGAAGCCATCGCTGAAACGCGTCCGGCACTCAAAGCCTCACGATGGCTCGGCTTCTCGATGCCCACGGTGTGCAGGTGCTTGCGCGCGCGGGCGTGTGAGTGTGTGGGCTTTCTCGGGAGAGGTGGCACTGCAGTCCCGCCGCCCGCGCCACCGCGTGGCTCCTGCTTCCACCGGGTGTCCGCCACCCCGCCGCCCGCGCGCCCACCCTTCCTCCTCCCGCCCTCGCTCGCTTGCTGGCTCTGCGGGCACCCGCACCCTGCGGCGAAGCGCCGAGGACCCGCACGTGCCTCTCGTGACCCGCGCGCAGCTCCCGGGCCCGTGCGGGTTTCGCCTGCAATCAGCTTCAGCGACGAGGAGCCAGTGGCCTTGGAGAGGTTTGCGCTGGCCAGGCGCGGCGCTCTGGGACACGTGGGTGGCGCCGGGCTCCGGACTCAGCGGCGACGGACCCCGCCCGTGGTGGGCATCCCAGGCCAAGGAGGAAGAAGAGCCGGCCTCAGCCTCGGGCAGCTGGGGCGTTTGGTGTGGGGAAGGGACCCTGGCGACGTGCTGCTGGCGAATGGATGGCGAGACACCGGGTACCTTGACGGGTGCCCTCAGCCAGCGACTCAGGAGCCTCGGAGCTCGGCGCTGAGGGCTGGGGGGGGGGGGGGGGGTGCCGAGAGAGGGGCGGGGAGGGGAAAGCGAGTCGCGGGGACGCAAGGAGGTGCGGGGACCCGGGCATACGTTTTGGGCCCCTGCCTGGGCAGAGGGTGGGAGCCCCCCTTCCCCCACTTTAAGAAGGACCCCGGACGTTGCGGGAGAATTGCCGGAGATTACCAAAGGGAAGAAGCCAAAAGGGCTGCCGAGGAGCTGGTGACCGAAATCTGGGACGGGAAAGCGCAGAGTACGTAGTGAGGGAAAGTGTAGTGTAAGAAAGCAGAGAAAAAAGTCAAAGACAGGGGTAGAAAGGATGGTGGCAGGTGTGGGAAAGGAGGAAGCAAAGAGGAATGGAGGAGTAGGTGAGTAACAAATGGAGCTGCAAGTCTGAGTAAACCGATCCCAGGGAAAGTGAAGCGACTCATCCACACACCTGGCCACCGGCCACCCGGAGCCAGAATCCTGTCAAGTCTTTGGATTACGAGTTTGCGTGTTTTTCGTTTGTTTGGCGAGTGGAGGGGTTAGTGGCCCAAATTTCTTTGTGACTTGCTTTCTCTGGTTTCAAACAGTGGGCTTTGGGGAAAGTGACACCATCCTGATCAGAATTTCCTAAAGTGTGAATAATAGCATCAAAATAATAAGCAATTTGCATGGTTAATATATTTCATTTTACAAACTGCTTTATATCAGAAGTTTTAATAATCTTGGAAAAAAACAAGCAAACCTCAAGGGGTCTCAGAAACCACGATCCCATCCCTCCACACTGCAGGTAACAATACCCATTTTTATAGATGAGGAAATACAGAAAACTTGTACCAAGTAAGGCAGTTAACAAGTAGCAGAGTTGTGTCTGAAACCGAGATATTCCTATTCTAAATTCCTTACTTTCACCCCAATACATTATACTACATAGGCATAGCCAACCTGGGTTTTGGTTCCTAGTTTATCCTCTTAGGTTCCCTCTCCAGGACAACTACCCCCTCCCCCAATTCAATTAGAAAACAGAATGCCTGAATCAGAATCACTGCCAGGAGGTTGATGTAGACTCTTGGTCCTATCTTAGATTCCATGAGTCAAAATCTCTGGAGGTGAGGATCCAGAATCCACATTTTAAACGAGCGTCCTACTTAATTCCAAATTTAGAGTATTTTCTGCAGGGTCTTACTATATACTACATTTTACAGGAATTCCACCACTTTGTAAAGTAGAAGAAAAATAGCCTTTTTGATTCAGAACTGTATCAAAAGTTGTTCACCTCTGTGGAAAATCACATCATCAACGGCTTTGTGGCTCATATTTGGTTGCTGATACAACACACTTGTATTGTAACTGCCACATTCATGGTGAGTCTGCCAATATGTGCAAGCGTCTGAGTACCACATTATGTCATAAAGTTAATCAAGCCAGAGCATTTCCATACTGAAATGATTTAATTATAATTGCTTTCCTTTTATTTCTCCTTTCTGTTACTGTCAAGAAATTATACTGATTTTTAAAATGTGTTTACTAATGTAAAAATTATCTATGAATTTCAAGATAATAACATGAACATTATGGAAAAGGTGATATTGGGTGTGAACAGGATTGAGAACCACTGCCCTTGATGATCTTATACACACTAAAGTTTAGTAATACTGCTTTCTAACTCCAAGTTTTAGTTATTTAATTATGATCTTATTAAGTCTGGGGGCCAAAACATTTTCCAGTTGGATATATTATACTTTCAACTTTATAGTGGCAGACAGTGGGGAAAGCAGATTCCCTTATCAGGCTTTGTTGGACTGCAGTTACTGTAATCAAGGTACCACAAGCTGGCCTGTCTTGGAAAGAGTCCTTTGCAGTTTGCTGGGGTTTTCTAGCACCGTGACTAGTAGGTCTTTTCACACTATCAGGAATGAAATAGAGGGCAGAAGAGGACTATGTGCTTTGTCTAATACAGGGCATTTATTAGCCCACTAATGTGATCTTGGAATTATGCCACGCTCTTTGCACATGTTCTCACCCCCACTAAGGCACTTATTATTCTCATTCTACAGACTAGAAGATTGAAGCTAAGGGAGGCTAAGTACCCAATCTTATACAGCTAGTAAATGGATCTGAGTCTATCCAACTTCAAAGTCTGTTCTTCCCAGAGCACAGTGCTGGCAATCCGAAACTTTTTAAAACTACAATTGATTTGTTTTTTCTTTAGATTATAAACATATAAGCTTCTTTTAGTTACCCCTCTCCTCAATCTCGCCTGTAATAATACCAAAAATGGGTATAAGAAGAAAGCAAAAATCACCCCAAATCCCACACTCAGAGAAAATTGCTGTTAATATTTTGAAGATTCTTGTAGACATCTCTCTGAAAACACCTAGAAAATGTTAAGTACATATATGTATTTTAAAATAAATGAGATACTGTAATAATGTTTTTGAACCCTATTCACTCAATCTTATTTTTCTTTTGCCAATAACAATCTACATTCCCATTTTAAACAGCCAGTATTCCATTATATACAACATATTTACCCCACCCATTATTGAACAATTCTTTTATTTTTTTATATTTTAAGCAAAATGTTTCTTATATGTTTATAATGTTTGCTGTATTATGAGAATATTCAATGCTGTTCTAAAGGACAGGAAAACCAAAAAGGATATATGAAACTTATGTTGGATAGAATTCTTAAAATGTGTTAAGTACAGAGTGTACTGTAAGACAGGATAAAGATAGAATGGAATATATGTAAAAAGGAGTGAACAAACAAGAGTGCTACTAACAGGTGGAAAAAGATGGAAAGACCAAAGATTTAAGGTAAAGATGATGCCACCTTCAGGCTGACAGCTGTATCATCCCTAAAATGCCATTTGTTGTTGACACTCATTCTGGCCCCGTGAATGTCCTGCCCCAGAAACACAGATAAAAAACATGGCTCTCAGCAGGCCATTAACCAGGCATACTTGCCTTTGCACATTTCTAACAGAGCGAGCACATATTGACTCTAGGCACCCTCCACCTGCTGAGCCCCTCTTTCAATTTCAACTGTGGTTCTCAAAACTGCACGTTCAGAAGTCAAGGCTGCTGCAGCAGACAGGACAACAACGCTGCATACCCCAGGATTTAGGTAACGTGGTCCTCCCACCTCCCTGGCACCCTATCCTAAATGTCTTAACCTTCACTATGCTTTCCAATTGACTTCTGTTTAAAAGTGACTCAATAAACCATGGGATCTGAGCACCTTAATTTGGGCTGTAAGGATTTGCTGTCCATGACATCTGGGATAGTCTGCCTGGTAGTGTATTTGGAGATTACCCTTGCATCAGGAAAACTTCCTACACGACATTATACACGGATCTTTGCACAGATGTGCAAGTATTTCCATAGGATTAAATCCTAGAATAAACTGGTTTCAAAGAGTATGCAAATTTTAAATCTTTATATATTCTATACTGTTCTGGAATAGTTATTCCAAATTATACTCATTAATAGTGCTCAGAAATGCGTGTTTTCCCATGCTAGTGATCTTGAAATATCTTCCAGTTGAAAAGGGGAAGAGTGTCTCCCCTACACCATTTGTTTGATTACTGGTAGCGCTGTTAAAACACCTTTCCACAAATTGATCAGTCATTGGAATTAAACTTTTTGTGCACTCTTTTTGTCTGGCTGTCTTCTATATGTTGAAGTAACTTTCTAGGCCCAAGATGGGGCTGCTACTGTGTGGGTGCCACATCAGCAAACCAACACCTAGATAACTTTTGTGTCCCTGTAATGCTCTGTGCGACCAGAAACACAGTATATCCAGTCAGCCAATCCCCAAACACCAAGCCAGCTCTGGGCTCTCTACTTAGCTTCTTCTTACTCAAAACAAGGTTGACTAGGCAACCCCAGCCAATCAGATATTTTCTATTTTTCTCTTCCTTGTTCTTTATTCTTTATCCTATAAAAGTTTCCGGCCTTCCACCCCATTTTATTCCACTTCATAAAGTGCTAAAGTTTGTATCACCAAAATTGTCGTCTTTAATAATTTTTTAACACTTATTACATGATCTTTCTTTGCAGGGGCTTTTAGCACTTTACTTATCATACATATTGCAAACATTTCCCCCAGTTAGCAATTTATCTTTCTTATGCTCTATAAATATCTTGAATTTTTATGTAGGTAAATCTGTTTATCTTTTCTCATATTGTCTGGCTTTTGCATCATGCTTAGAAAGGCCTTCCCCATCCAAGAATAGTTTCTCCTAGCACTTTTATGGTTTTATTTTTCTTAAATGTTTAAATATTTGATCTAGCTGGGATTTATGTTGATACATGGAGTGAGGTTGGAATCCAAGCTTATGTTTTTCCGGATGGCTAAGCCGTTGTCCAATAGCTTGGATAAATTCATCTTTATCACACTGATCATCTAAGTGCGGCCTTAGGTGATTTCTTCCGTAGTAATTTACTAAGGCAATCTTTTATCCTTTGCTTAGAAATTTTCTTTCCTAATCAGTTAAGCAGCATGGGTAACTCTATTGTTACTATTACTGCTCATCTAAAAACAAGATCACATTTTTGAGTATTTCACTTAACTCCTTTACCTGAAAGGCTATTTTCCTTACTCTGCATTATTTCTACTAATCTTTCAGACTAGTTTGCATGTCCCTAAAATATACTCTCATGGCTTTGCATCTCTGTGTAGCACCTATGTCATATTTTATTTTTAAAAGCTAAAGGTTTTTTGGCTTCTGCAGAATTCTGAAAAATGCCAGGTTTTCCCCCTCCTTTTCCATAAAACATGTTTATATATCGTTATTAGGAGTACTTTCTGAAGAGTACTTCATGTTTTTCTTAATTGCCTTGTTTGCCTTCAACTTCCTTAATTTTCATGGTTTACATGGATGTGTGCAGAGGCTATATTTGTGTATATACACGTGGGTTGGGGTTTCGTCCATTGCATGTGTTGGTTCCATGGACGTATAATCCCCACAAGCTGTGGGAGTGATTGGCCAGGCCTTGTTTTTTTGTTGTGTTTTTGTTCTTTCCAAGAGGAGAATGCTATTTAGAAAATAAACTGCGTTGCAAAGCTCTTACCGGCTCGTATGAGAGAGCAGACTCCTGCCCTCGAACACGCTGGTAAGTTGTATCATAATGTTTTAAAAGAGTTTTGAGCATTTCTTGCTTTAAAAGAACTTCACGAGGAACATGACACACAGAAGTTCTTTTGGCTTCCCTTTGATGTATGGTGCATATAGCAATAAAGATTTCTTTCCCTCCTTCCTTTGGGTGCCCCCAGGCCTCTGGGCTGGCCTGGCCTCTTCTCTCTCTGAGGGCTGTGAGCTGCTTTCAGTGTGACAAAATTATGATGTCGTTTGGAAGAATTTGCCAGGACAGACTGATTCTTCATCAAGGATGGCTCGTGTACACTCGGCAGCGTTGTAAAATGATCTTGTTTGAAGCCTTTCATTAACACATTTACCATCAAGAACAAAATGTTGGCAAAAGGCTAACACCTGATTTGAAAAAGAAAATGCTGATTTGCGGACAAAAGCAAAAGTCTCTTTCCACTGCTCAAAGTAGGGTCATTTAAATCATCTTGCAATCACGTGTGAGTTTGTTCTATTCGTGTGAAATCTCTTGCTGTGCACTGTAAGTCATTTATCCACCAAGCTGAGTATCGTGTGGGGAAAGGTAAAAGTTAAAAACACAGCCAGCCCTGTGTGCTGTTAATAGCGTGAAATTCTCATGTTAAAAATAAAAAGAACAGTAAGAACCAAATGTGACCTTGCGCATATTTTAACAGCTGAAATTCTTTAAGGTTACTGATGAATGGTCCCTTAAATCGGTCTTGTCTTTTGATTGCTGCGTACAGGAAGAAGTTTTCCTTTCATGCTGTCATGTTTTGGGGGTGGGGAGGTTATCAGCACAACTACTCATTTTGACATTACAGGGCCTCTTGTGGGAGCCTCTCTACCACAGACATGAATAGCTGAGCAACAGCACACGTACTGATGGTATCCACTCACCGATGACGATTACATTGAAGGTAGCTAGCTTATTTCCATCACTACAGTTTTTTGAGCTTGCTCTTATGTTTTAAGAGGTGCCAGGGGTACATTTTATTTTTTTAATAAGTTTTTTTTTTTTTTAATTTATTTATTTTTGGCTGTGTTGGGTCTTCGTTTCTGTGCGAGGGCTTTCTTTAGGTGCGGCGAGCGGGGGCCCCTCTTAATCGCGGTGCGCGGGCCTCTCACTATGGCGGCCTCTCGTGTTGCAGAGCACAGGCTCCAGACGCGCAGGCTCAGTAGTTGTGGCGCACAGGCCCAGTTGCTCCACGGCATGTGGGATCCTCCCAGACCAGGGCTCGAACCCGTGTTCCCTGCATTGGCAGGCAGATTCTCAACCACTGCGCCACCAGGGAAGCCCCCAGGGGTACATTTTTGCACTGAAATCTAAAGATGTTTTAAAAAACACTTTTCACACAAAAAAAACACTTTTCACTTTTCCATTGTCATTACGTTATTTACTCATGTGTTCGTACATTTTTGTATGTTAATTTATGAATGATTTTTTTCAGTAAAAAATACATATTCAAGAACCAAAAAAAAAAAAAAAAAGCTAAAGGTTTTTTTTTGGTCAAATATCCCCCTTTTTTTTCGAGGGAAGAATGCAAGAAATGAACACACAGCTTAAAATTGGCACTATGCTTTTACTGTCATCCTAACACATTAAATAGTAGCAGGGTTTTATTAAAGGTAGCCTCATAACAGGTTTTCCATCTCATCTCCACAGGAGGAAAATGAAAACAAAAACCTCTTGTCACAAAATGGCAACATTTGCACTGAGATTACAGTATATCAACATAACACTATGGAACATGACATTTTGGAATAAAATGTTTGGTGGCAAAATTTTAGCCAGATTATATTAAATATTGGTATGATCACTATGAGTGCCACAAATTGTTTTGGAAGCAGCCTGTGGGCAATGAGTCTAGTAATGCGAGCATTGGTAGTCATTTTTCTCATCTTCATACCTTAAAATCCTGTTAGTGGTAACAGAGGTGTGAAGCACAGGGATAAAAGAAGAGTTGAGTACATGGGCTAAGAGCAGTTAATCGTGCAAGTAGTCTTTCCACTACCTGAAACATTTAACAGCCAGCTTGCAAAGTACATTTGACTTCACCTTTAACAGGCAGAAAGTGAATCTGGCCACTCAGATTAAAGTTGCCTTTCTGGTCTTTTTCTAGAGTTCAAAGGTAACTAAACAATAGATCTCTCCAACACTCCAAAAAGGAATGGAACTGATGCTTTTAAATTCTCTTTATTACATAGCAGTAGAGTGCTCTCTACTTAATGGAAACAAAAAAGTTTTTTAACTGAATTAAGTATTGGTAATAGAAATGACCTATGGTTCAATTTTTCAACCTAGCCAAGTCGTTTTTCAATTTCCCTTTCTGGAATTGACCACTGTTTTTGTTTGTTTGTTTTGTTTTGTTTTTGTTTTTTAAGGTCATCTGTGGTGTCTCTGCAATACAAATCCAAGCATCACCTAGAATATGTACATGGATTTAGAATTTCTCAAATTTTGGTAAACATAAAAATTATCATGAGCTTGATAAAAATGAATAATTCTGACTCCTTACATCAGAAATTTTGATTCAGGTCTGAGTAAGGCATTTTAAACAATCACTTCAGTGATGCTGTTGTGGATGGTACCAGACCCCAGTTTGAGAATTGCTTTAATGTCCCGAACACGCCTTAACATTTCCCTCTATGTCGTCCTGCTTTATTATGTCCTCCTCATCCTTTCTCCTATTCACATCCTATCAGCCTTCATGTCTCAGCTCAGATAGCACTCTGAGGGAGCCCTGACCTGACTACTCCAGTCAGAGACGCTCTCCCTGAGCTCTCATGGCACTTAGTATACAGCAGACGTCTCTAAACTTTGACTCAGCGACCGATCAGCAGAAACTTTTTGAGCATGCATTCCAATAATGTACTTCTTAACCTATGATTGTACTGTACTAATATTTTATATACACTATAAAATACACCCAAAAGAGAAACAGACGAATTAAAGAAAATATGACAAATTGTTAATTTGACAAAAATTTTGGTATATATTATTAATATATTGTGATATAATATTATAGTATTTTAGATGAAGCAATTTAATTGAATATGCTTCAACATTTAAAAAAATCTTGATTTATCATTTTAGGATATTGTGATTCAGAGGTCTAATTCTAAGTTCAGTTTATTTCAACATTGATTTTTTTTTTTTTAAACATCTTTATTGAAGTATAATTGCTTTACAATGGTGTGTTAGCCCCTGCTCTACAACAAAGTGAATCAGCTATACATACACATATGTTCCCATATCTCTTCCCTCTTGCATCTCCCTCCCTCCCACCTTCCCCATCCCACCCCTCTAGGTGGTCACAAAGCACCAAGCCGATCTCCCTGTGCTATGCGGCTGCCTCCCACCAGCTATCTATTTTACATTTGGTAGTGTATATATGTCCATGACACTCTCTCACCCTGTCACATCTCACCCCGCCCCCTCCCCATATCCCCAAGTCCACTCTCTAGTAGGTCTGTGTCTTTATTCCCATCTTGCCACTAGGTTCTTCATGACCTTTTTTTTTTTTTCCTTAGATTCCATATATATGTGTTAGCATACTGTATTTCTTTTTCTCTTTCTGACTTACTTCACTCTGTATGACAGACTCTAACTCCATCCACCTCATTACAAACACCTCCATTTCATTTCTTTTTATGGCTGAGTAATATTCCATTGTATATATGTGCCACATCTTCTTTATCCATTCATCCGATGATGGACACCTAGGTTGCTTCCATGTCCTGGCTATTGTAAACAGAGCTGCAATGAATATTTTGGTACATGACTCTTTCTGAATTATGGTTTTCTCAGGGTATATGCCCAATAGTGGGATTGCTGGGTCGTATGGTAGTTCTATTTTTAGTTTTTTAAGGAACGTCCATACTGTTCTCCATAGTGGCTGTATCAATTGACATTCCCACCAACAGTGCAAGAGGGTTCCCTTTTCTCCACACCCTCTCCAGCATTTATTGTTTCTAGATTTTTTGATGATGGCCATTCTGACCGGTGTGAGATGATACCTCATTGTAGTTTTGATTTGCATTTCTCTAATGATTAATGATGTTGAGCATTCTTTCATGTGTCTATTGGCAATCTGTATATCTTCTTTGGAGAAATGTCTATTTAGGTCTTCTGCCCATTTTTGGATTGGGTTGTTTGTTTTTTTGTTATTGAGCTGCATGAGCTGCTTGTAAATCTTGGAGATTAATCCTTTGTCAGTTGCTTCATTTGCAAATATTTTCTCCCATTCTGAGGGTTGTCTTTTGGTTTTGTTTATGGTTTCCTTTGCTGTGCAAAAGCTTTTAAGTTTCATTAGGTCCCATTTGTTTATTTGTGTTTTTATTTCCATTTCTCTAGGACCTGGGTCAAAAAGGATCTTGCTGTGATTTATGTCATAGAGTGTTCTGCCTATGTTTTCCTCTAAGAGTTTGATAGTGTCTGGCCTTACACTTAGGTCTTTAATCCATTTTGAGTTTATTTTTGTGTATGGTGTCAGGGAGTGTTCTAATTTCATACTTTTACATGTACCTGTCCAATTTTCCCAGCACCACTTATTGAAGAGGCTGTCTTTTCTCCACTGTATATGTTTGCCTCCTTTATCAAAGATAAGGTGACCATATGTGGGTGGGCTTATCTCTGGGGTTTCTATCCTGTTCCATTGATCTATATTTCTGTTTTTGTGCCAGTACCAAACTGTCTTGATTACTGTAGCTTTGTAATATAGTCTGAAGTCAGGGAGCCTGATTCCTCCAGCTCCATTTTTCGTTCTCAAGATTGCTTTGGCTATTCGGGGTCTTTTGTGTTTCCACACAAATTGTGAAATTTTTTGTTCTAGTTCTGTGAAAAATGCCAGTGGTAGTTTGATAGGGATTGCATTGAATCTGTAGATTGCTTTGGGTAGCAGAGTCATTTTCACAATGTTTATTCTTCCAATCCAAGAACATGGTATATCTCTCCATCTGTTTGTATCATCTTTAATTTCTTTCATCAGTGTCCTATAATTTTCTGCATACAGGTCTTTTGTCTCCTTAGGTAGGTTTATTCCTAGGTATTTTATTCTTTTTGTTGCAATGGTAAACGGGAGTGTTTTCTTAATTTCACTTTCAGATTTTTCATCATTAGTATACAGGAATGCAAGAGATTTCTGTGCATTAATTTTGTATCCTGCTACTTTACCAAATTCATTGATTAGCTCTAGTAGTTTTCTGGTAGCATCTTTTGGATTCTCTATGTATAGTATCATGTCATCTGCAAACAGTGACAGCTTTACTTCTTCTTTTCCGATTTGGATTCCTTTTATTTCTTTTTCTTCTCTGATTGCTGTGGCTAACACTTCCAAAAGTATGTTGAATAATAGTGGTGAGAGTGGGCAACCTTGTCTTGTTCCTGATCTTAGTGGAAATGGTTTCAGTTTTTCACCATTGAGGACAATGTTGGCTGTGGGTTTGTCATATACGGCCTTTATTATGTTGAGGAAAGTTCCCTCTATGCCTACTTTCTGCAGGACTTTTATCATAAATGGGTGTTGAATTTTGTCGAAAGCTTTCTCTGCATCTATTGAGATGATCATATGGTTTTTCTCCTTCAATTTGTTAATATGATGTATCACGTTGATTGATTTGCGTATATTGAAGAATCCTTGCATTCCTGGAATAAACCCCACTTGATCATGGTGTATGATCCTTTTAATGTGCTGTTGGATTCTGTTTGCTAGTATTTTGTTGAGGATTTTTGCATCTATGTTCATCAGTGATATTGGCCTGTAGTTTTCTTTCTTTGTGACATCTTTGCCTGGTTTTGGTATCAGGGTGATGGTGGCCTCGTAGAATGAGTTGGGGAGTGTTCCTCCCTCTGCAATATTTTGGAAGAGTTTGAGAAGGATAGGTGTTAGCTCTTCTCTAAATGTTTGATAGAATTCGCCTGTGAAGCCATCTGGTCCTGGGCTTTTGTGTGTTGGAAGATTTTTAATCACAGTTTCAATTTCAGTGCTTGTGATTGGTCTGTTCATATTTTCTATTTCTTCCTGGTTCAGTCTTGGCAGGTTGTGCATTTCTAAGAATCTGTCCATTTCTTCCAGGTTGTCCATTTTATTGGCATAGAGTTGCTTGTAGTAATCTCTCATGATCATTTGTATTTCTGCAGTGTCAGTGGTTACTTCTCCTTTTTCATTTCGAATTCTATTTATTTGAGTTTTCTCCCTTTTTCTCTTGATGAGTCTGGCTAATGGTTTATCAATTTTGTTTATCTTCTCAAAGAACCAGCTTTTAGTTTAATTGATTTTTGCTATTGTTTCCTTCATTTCTTTTTCATTTATTTCTGATCTGATCTTTATGATTTCTTTCCTTCTGCTAGCTTTGGGGTTTTTTTGTTCTTCTTTCTCTAATTGCTTTAGGTGCAAGGTTAGGTTGTTTATTCGAGATGTTTCTTGTTTCTTGAGGTAGGCTTGTATTGCTATAAACTTCCCTCTTAGAACTGCTTTTGCTGCATCCCATAGGTTTTGGGTCGTCGTGTCTCCATTGTCATTTGTTTCTAGGTATTTTTTGATTTCCCCTTTGATTTCTTCAGTGATCACTTCGTTATTAAGTAGTGTATTGTGTAGCCTCCATGTGTTTGTATTTTTTACAGATCTTTTCCTGTAATTGATATCTAGTCTCATAGCGTTGTGGTGGGAAAAGATACTTGATACGATTTCAATTTTTTTTAATTTACCAAGGCTTGATTTGTGACCCAAGATATGATCTATCCTGGAGAATGTTCCATGAGCACTTGAGAAAAATGTGTATTCTGTTGTTTTTGGGTGGAATGTCCTATAAATATCAATTAAGTCCATCTTGTTTAATGTATCATTTAAAGCTTGTGTTTCCTTATTTATTTTCATTTTGGATGATCTGTCCATTGGTGAAAGTGGGGTGTTAAAGTCCCCTACTATGATTGTGTTACTGTCGATTTCCCCTTTTATGGCTGTTAGTATTTGCCTTATGTATTGAGGTGCTCCTATGTTGGGTGCATAAATATTTACAATTGTTATACCTTCCTCTTGGATCGATCCCTTGATCATTATATAGTGTCCTTCTTTGTCTCTTGTAATAGTCTTTATTTTAAAGTCTATTTTGTCTGATATGAGAATTGCTACTCCAGCTTTCTTTTGATTTCCATTTGCACGGAATATCTTTTTCCATCCCCTCACTTTCAGTCTGTATGTGTCTCTAGGTCTGAAGTGGGTCTCTTGTAGGCAGCATATATATGGGTCTTGTTTTTGTATCCATTCAGCCAGTCTGTGTCTTTTGGTGGGAGCATTTAATCCATTTACATTTAAGGTAATTATAGATATGTATGTTCCTATTCCCATTTTCTTAAATGTTTTGGGTTTGTTATTGTAGGTGTTTTCCTTCTCTTGTGTTTCTTGCCTAGAGAAGTTCCTTTAGCATTTGTTGTAAAGCTGGTTTGGTGGTGCTGAACTCTCTCAGCTTTTGCTTGTCTGTAAAGGTTTTAATTTCTCCATCAAATCTGAATGAGATCCTTGCTGGGTAGAGTAATCTTGGTTGTAGGTTTTTCTCCTTCATCACTTTAAGTATATCCTGCCACTCCCTTCTGGCTTGCAGAGTTTCTGCTGAAAGATCAGCTGTTAACCTTATGGGGATGCCCTTGTGTGTTATTTGTTGTTTTTCCCTTGCTGCTTTTAATATGTTTTCTTTATATTTAATTTTTGATAGTTTGATTAATATGTGTCTTGGTGTGTTTCTCCTTGGATTTATCCTGTATGGGACTCTCTGTGCTTCCAGGACTTGATTAACTATTTCCTTTCCCATATTAGGGAAGTTTTCAACTATAATCTCTTCAAATATTTTCTCAGTCCCTTTCTTTTTCTCTTCTTCTTCTGGGACCCCTATAATTCGAATGTTGGTGCATTTAATGTTGTCCCAGAGGTCTCTGAGACTGTCCTCAGTTCTTTTCATTCTTTTTTCTTTATTCTGCTCTGCAGTAGTTATTTCCACCATTTTATCTTCCAGGTCACTTATCCGTTCTTCTGCCTCAGTTATTCTGCTATTGATCCCATCTAGAGTATTTTTAATTTCATTTATTGTGCTTTTCATCGTTGCTTGGTTCCTCTGTAGTTCTTCTACGTCCTTGTTAAATGTTTCTTGCATTTTGTCTATTCTATTTCCAAGATTTTGGATCATCCTTACTATCATTATTCTGAATTCTTTTTCAGGTAGACTACCTATTTCCTCTTCATTTGTTAGGTCTGGTGTGTTTTGACCCTGCTCCTTCATCTGCTGTGTGTTTTTCTGTCTTCTCATTTTGCTTATCTTACTGTGTTTGGGGTCTCCTTTTCACAGGCTGCAGGTTCGTAGTTCCCGTTGTTTTTGGTATCTGTCCCCAGTGGCTAAGGTTGGTTCAGTGGGTTGTGTAGGTTTCCTGGTGGAGGGAACTAGTGCCTGTGTTCTGGTGGATGAGGCTGGATGTTGTCTTTCTGGTAGGCTCGTCCACGTCTGGTGGTGTGTTTTGGGGTGTCTGTGGCCTTATTATGATTTTAGGCAGCCTCTCTGCTAATGGATGGGGCTGTGTTCCTGTCTTGCTAGTTGTTTGGCATAGGGTGTCCAGCACTGTAGCTTGCTGGTCGTTGAGTGAAGCTGGGTCTTGATGTTGAGATGGAGATCTCTGAGAGATTTTCGCCGTTGTTTGGTATTACGTGGAGCTGGGAGGTCTCTTGTGGACCAGTGTCCTGAAGTTGGCTCTCCCACCTCAGAGGCACAGCCCTGATGCCTGGCTGGAGCACCAAGAGCCTTTCATCCACACGGCTCAGAATAAAAGGGAGAAAAAATGGAAAGAAAGAAAAAAAGAGGATAAAATAAAATAAAATAAAGCAATTATAATAAAAAATAAGAAAAAAATTATTAAGAAAAAAATTTTTTTAATTTTTAAAAATAGATTTATTAATTTTTTATACTAAAAATAAGAAAAAAATTATTAAGAAAAAATTTATTAAGAAAAAAAATTTTTTTTAATTTTTTAAAATAAAAAATACGAAAAAACTTATTAAAAATTTTTTTTAAATTTTTTAAAAATAGAAAATAAGGAAAAAATTATTAAGAAAACATTTATTAGGGAAAAAAAAATTTTTTTAAGCAAAAAAAAAAAAAAAAAAACAAACGGACGGACCTAACCCTAGGACTAACGGTGAGAGCAAAGCTATACAGACAAAATCTCACCCAGAAGCATACACATATACACTCACAAAAAAAGGAAAAGGGGAAAAGTTAACATATCCTGCTCCCAAAGTCCACCTCCTAAATTTGGGATGATTCGTTGTCTATTCAGGTATTCAACAGATGCAGGCACATCAAGTTGTTTGTGGAGCTTTAATCCGCTGCTTCTGAGGCTGCTGGGAGAGATTTCCCTTTCTCTTCTTTGTTCGTACAGCTCCCGGGGTTCAGCTTTGGATTTGGACCCGCCTCTGCATGTAGGTCCCCTGAGGGCGTCTGTTCCCCGCCCAGACAGAACGGGGTTAAAGGAGCAGCTGATTCGGGGGCTCTGGCTCAGTCAGGCCGGGGGGAGGGAGCGGTACGGAGGAGGCGGGGCGAGCCCGCGGCGGCAGAAGCCGGCGTGACGTTGCAGCAGCCTGAGGCGCGCCGTGCGTTCTCCCGGGGAAGTTGTCCCCAGATTACGGGAGCCTGGCCGTGGCGGGCTGCACAGGCTCCCGGGAGGGGCAGTGTGGAGAATAACCTGTGCTCGCCCACAGGCTTTTTGGTGGCGGCAGCAGCAGCCTTAGCGTCTCAAGCCCGTCTCTGGGGTCCGCGCTGATAGTCGCGGCTCGCGCCCGTCTCTGGAGTTCGTTTAAGTGGCGTTCTGAATCCCCTCTCCTTGCACGCCGCGAAACAAAGAGGCAAGAAAATGTCTCCTGCCTCTTCGGCAGCTGCAGACTTTCTCTCGGGCTCCCTCCCGGCTAGCTGTGGTGAGCTAGCCCCTTCAGGCTGTGTTCACGCCGCCAACCCCAGTCCTCTCCCTGCGAGCCGACCGAAGCCCGCGCCTCAGCTCCCAGCCCCCGCCCGCCCCGGCGGGTGAGCAGACAAGCCTCTCGGGCTGGTGAGTGCTGCTCGGCGCCGAGCCTCTGTGCGGGAATCTCTCCGTTTTTCCCTCTGCGTCCCTGTTGCTGTGGGATCCGCGCTGATAGCCGCGGCTCGCGCCCGTCTCTGGAGCTCATTTAGGCGGCGCTCTGAATCCCCTCTCCTTGCGCACCGCGAAACAAAGAGGCAAGAAAAAGTCTCTTGCCTCTTCGGCAGCTGCAGTCTTTTTCCCGGACTCCCTCCCGGCTAGCACCGAAGCCCGAGCCCCAGCTCCCAGCCCCCGCCCGCCCCAGCGGCTGAGCAGACAAGCCTCTCGGGCTGGTGAGTGCTGGTCGGCACCGCTCCTCTGTGCGGGAATCTCTCCGCTTTGCCCTCCGCACCACTGTGGCTGCGCTCTCCTCCGTGGCTCCGAAGCTTCCCCCCTCTGCTACCCGCAGTCTCTGCCCACGAAGGGGCTTCCTAGTGTGTGGAAACCTTTCCTCCTTCACAGCTCCCTCCCACTGGTGCAGGTCCCGTCCCTATTCTTTTGTCTCTGTTATTTCTTTTTTCTTTTGCCCTACCCAAGTTCGTGGGGATTTTCTTGCCTTTTGGGAGGTCTGACGTCTTCTGCCAGCGTTCAGTGGGTGTTCTGTAGGAGCAGTTCCACGTGTAGATGTATTTCTCATGTATCTGTGGGGAGGAAGGTGATCTCCGCGTCTTACTCTTCCGCCATCTTGCCCCTCCCTCCAACATTGATTTTAATAGCTGCTATAACTGAAAACATATGAAACTTCACAGGTTCAAGGGATGGATATCATTAAAGGTACTTAACTAAATTATGGTTATCAATTTTGCAATCCCACACACCAATTTTCCTAAAGAATTTTGCTGAAATTTTGTTGAAATTCAGTAAAGTTATATCTTCCCTGATACCAATCAATTCTCACAAGCTAATCATAAAATGTTGCATTTCTATATGTATTTTTAAATAGGTAATTATTCATATGGTACAATACTCAAGAGTGAAAAAATGAAATGACTTCATTCCACCTCTGTTTCTAGTCACTGGTTCCACTCCTGCAGAAGCAACAAATTCTATTCCTACATGAGCATAAAAAGCATGTATATATTTAATTTTCTGACACATTTTACACTTACTACCATACTGAATGAGGAAGGATGTGGTTTTCCTACACCATATCCCTTCCACATTCCTCAGTCTTATTCTATCAGAATTCCAGTAGCAGTCATTTAATATGATAACAATGTAAATATGGTTCATGGGCCAAAGTGTGCTCAAAATTACTCCTACTTTCTTATACAAGCCTTCTTTGTCTTCTTCTTTTTTAATTCACTAACTGCTAGGGATAGATTTAAGTGTGTGTTGGTTTCAGTATTCAGCAAAAACCTGCTCTTAGGCTTTGGCCTTGCCCTTTGGGAGGCTGAAGAGCTGACTACCTCTTTCACTATCATTTTTGGCAACTGAAATTGTACCAGATCAATGATAATGGTTCTTTTTTCCAGATGAACATCATACCTATTCAGATTAACAACATCTGTATTATTAACAAGGCAAGTATATTAGTTATGGTAATGTTAATTGCTAAAATAAACAAACCCTATATTTCAGTAGCTTAACACAGTAGAGTTTATTTTTTTGCTCACATGAAAGTCTGAGTTACTTGTCTTTGGACCCCCTTCCTATCTAAAGTGAATCAGCAGTTGGCTATTTCTATCTGTGCTCCAAGATCCTCCAGGACCACATAGTCATCTGCATCCAGCCAGTAAAAGGCAAAAAGAATATAGAGAAGGTATATCCACTTCTAAAATACCTTGGGGTCTGGAACTGACACACCAACTCTGTTGTCATTCTATTGGCAAAAACTGATTATAGGCGAGAACTGACTAAGATATAAGGGGGTCTGGAAATATAATTCCTGGCTGGGTAGCAATTTCTCATAAGAACTCTACACTCTGAAAAGGGAAGCACACAATATGATGGACATAGAATTATCTATTACAAATAATTCAGACTTACTGTTAATATCTGAATATATATTTTCTAGTACAGGTAAACATTTGGGATATAAATTGAAGTGAAAAATCACACTGAAATGTAAGCTCCACGAAGGCAGAAATTTTTGTCTTTTTTGTTGACTGCTAAAGTCCTAGGGCTTAGAATAGTACTTGGCACTCTGTAGGTGCTCAGTAAATATTTGCTGAATGACCAACTGAATGAATGTATTTTATGCACTGAAATTCTATTAATCAGCTCAAATATTAATGTGTATGTATTGCAAAAGTAAAGTGCTGCAAATAATTGATTTGAAATCTGTTAATTTTATGTACAGAAACAGATATTCAGAACATTCTGGTAGGTGAATAACAGGGAAACAGATGAACACGAATATTAGACTAGATAACGTCTAGAAGAATACCTTAAATGTATAAAATGTATAAAAACATTTAAATAACAGTACATGGCAGAATAATAGATTCAATTGTTTATAATTCCAATAGCTGTAGAATTGGTATACTAAAATTCAAAATTTTAAACAAAGAACTAGTATTAGATTTTAGTTAATTTATACCATTTAGATAATTAATTTTCAAGAAAAAGTCCAGTTTGGGAATTCTTCAGTCTTTTGAGGATAACTGAAAAATGGAATGTCAACTCTCCTACCTCAAATTTCATGAAAAGGACAAACTCCAAAGATACATAAACCACATCTATGATAAATGACCTTTAACCTGGATAAAATAAATATAAAGGTTACCAAAAATAAAAAGAAGATAGTAATAGAGAAAAATGAGATACCTAAAGTATTGTTCTCAGTAATTAAATTTCAAAATGTCAGTTGTAATAAGCATATTTTAATAAAGACAATTCCTCTTCTACCTCATATCATATACAAAATTAACTTGAGATGGATCACAGACTTAAATGTGAAAGCTAAAACTATAAGGCTTCAAAAAAAAACAACATAGAAGAATATCTTCATAACATTCAGGTTGGCAAAGATTTGTTAGAGCACTAACGATAATAGAAAAACAACCTGATAAACTGGATTTTATAAAAATTTAAATCTTCCACTCATAACATACCATTAAGAAAGTAAAAATAAAAGGCATAGACTGGTAGAAGATACTTGTAACACACATACATATATCTGACAAGCAACCTTGTATACAAAATATATAAAGAACACATCATTAAGAAAAAGATAGCATAATTTACAAGTGGGCAAAAGACTTGAAAAAGTACTTTCAAAGAGGTATCTGAAAGGACAATAAGCATACGAAAAGGTACTCAATATTGCAAATCATGGAAACGTAAATTAAAGCCACAATGAGATACAACTATACAATACCAGAATCGGTTAAATTAGGGACTGACAATAAAAAGTGTTTGTAAGGATGTGAAGCAACTGGAACTTTCATACATTGCTAGTGAGAGCGTAAAATGATACAATCACTTTCAAAAGTGTTTGGCAGTTTTACTCTATGACACAGCAGTCTGGCTCATTCCCTAAAGGAATGAGTGCCTACACCCACAAAAAACACAGAAGAATGTTTAATTGCAGCTTTATTTGTAATAGCCGCAAATTGTAAAGAACTCAAATGCCATCTAACAGGTAAATGAATAAATGAATTATGGCATATTCATACAATGGGATAGTCTACAGCAATTTAAAAAAATGAACCATGGATACATGCAAACTCCTGGATGAATCGCAGATATTATGTTGATGAAAGAAGCCAAGTGTAAAACAATACATACTGGATGAGTTCATTCACATAAAGTTGAGAACAAGCAAAATTAATCGACCTTTAGAAGAGATGAGTGGTTATTTCTGGGGGAGGTATAAACGGGGAAAAGGGCACTAGGGAATCAGAAATTTTTTGTACTTTAATCTGAGTGTATACATCTTAATATGAGAGTACGCATTACGTGAAAAATCAAGTACACAATGATTATTGCACTTATGTATTTTAGTGTAGGTATGATTATCCCTTACTTAAAAAAAGAAAAAGAAAAAAAAAAGGCACATGGACAAATTGTCCTGGCAAGGTTTACTCAATAGATTTGATGACAGAGAAAAAAACACATCACCACACATAATTATTTGCAGTTAGATCAAAATTTATTAAGTTATATAATATTAATATAAACAAAGTATAGGGAAAAAAACCTCAATAATAATACATAGAAAAAGCATTATATGGGAATAACTATATCTTGATAGCAAAAACAGTACAGAAGATGAAAAATAATATGAAATTTCAGAATATTATTTGTAAAGAAGTAAATAACTCCTTATGCTTTTGAGTCTACAGAGGCTAAAATTTAAACAAAAAGCTGGTTGAAATGATTGCTATGTATTATGCATCATTTCTTTAAAAAAATTTGAGATTTGCTTTAGCAAGGGGCATAGTTCCTTTTACAAAACAAGTCACTGAACACAAGTTTTTCTGGAAAATGTCTTCCGCAGTGCACATCTTATTGAAGGTGAGCACCTATTGCAATTGTGGTGTATGATGCCTGAAGGAGCAATCTAATCGCTGACAATACTACATTTTTCCTATATTTTTAATGTCAAACTTCTAAAATCTGACTACTGAAGTTGTAATAGAATGATTACATTTTAAGAAATAAAATTTCAGATATATTTTTGTGACACAGAGACACTCATCCAAAAATTTGTATTTGGTGTACTTCGAATTGCTTTATTTTATCATTATTCTAGTTACCCTTGTACTTATCTTTTAAGTTTTTTCCCTTGTCCCAACATCTGTTGCATTTTTTTACACTTTCCATGTACCCACACACTTTGTTCCAAGTTTCCTCGAGACCTGCTTCCTGAAATCCCCACCCTACTTACTTGACACAGCAGTCATCGTGGGACTTTCTTTCATGGCATTCCTTTGTGAGATCGTATATTTTCAGGATCTCATGTCTTCTTACTTAGATTACTCCTTTGTTTTGGTGAAGCACATCCTCCAGTAGCCTCCTAAAAAAGGGTACGTGGTAGGATAAAATTTTGTGACTGTGCCAGCCTAACCTTTATTTTAGTCCCATACTTGATTGGATTGTCTATAATTCTAGAGAGAATACTAGATTGGAAATCATTTTTCCTCTTAGATTTGAAGACCTTGCTTTCATAGTTTTCTACCATCTTCTAGTGTTGCTACCAAGGAGTCAAAATGCCATTCTGAAAACATCCTTTTATGTAACCCTTGTTTTCCCCCTGTGGAAACTTTTAGGATCTTCTTTAACCCTGGCATCCTGAAATATCATCATACGCCTTTGTGTGTGTGTGTGTGTGTGTGTGTGTGTGTGTTTTAATTCATTGTACCATGCACTCAGTGGATCCTTTTAATTTAGGAGCCACATATCTTACATTTTTGGGAGATGTTCTTTAATTTTTTATCCTCACCTCGTTTCTCTGTTCTCTCATGTTGGAGATCTTATTAATCAGATGTTGCATCCCATTCTGATCTTCTAATTTTCTTTTTGGTTCTTTGCTATTTTTCACCTCTGCTTTTTTGTTCTAATTTCTGAAATTTCTTCAGCTTATCTCCCAACACATCTATTTCATATTTAATTTTGGCTCTCCTATTTTTCCAATATTCTTATTATTTTCTGATTGTTCATGTTTTATAGCACCGTGTTCTTAATTTTCATGGATGTAATATATTGTATGTTTCTGAAAATACCATAGCATCTCTGGGAGCTTTATGTTTTCTGCCTTATTTTCAGGTTTTTATTTTTTAGGTACTTTTAATTGTTTTGGTCTTCGTCTTTCATTGTTGAAGGTATCTTCAAAGGTCTAGTGATCCTTGGCTATCAGCTTATCATGATTTCAAGGGACTGAAAGCCACGTATGAATGAGCAAGGCTGTGAACTCTGGGTTTCACTGTAACAAATAATCAAGTGGCAAACTGTTTTTTAAATTGTCCATCTTTTTAGATGGGCTGGTCAGGGCTGGGGATAAGCCCAGCTACCAGATTCTGTAGTGAGGTGGTGAAAGGGCACTGAAGGATTATAATGTTCAGAATACTGACCTTCTCTCAATCATCCTGTTTTCAGAATAGCACCTCACTACCACCACCATTCTCCCCCCTCAGGTCCCAATTCTGATCCATTTGGTTCAATTTCTCCAGAGAATAAGCCTCTAGCCTTCTGCTAGAAAAAGGGAAAGCTGCCTGGCTACAAAGGGAGAACAAAAATAAACTTTCAAGTAATTCCCTTGTTTTCAACTTTGCTCCTCAACCTCACCTTCTAGGGTACCTTGTGCCCCCAAATCCTTGACTCTTTGGGGGGTTCTGGAAGGAAAAGATAGGTGTTCCAAATTTGTGGACCTTTTCTGCAGTGAGGAGTGGCTGTGAGAACTGTGCTACCTATCAAGTATTAAAAAAAAAAAAGAAAGTAGTGCTACCAAATGTAAAAGAGTTAGTGGGAAGCAGCCGCATAGCACAGGGAGATCAGCTCGGTGCTTTGTGACCACCTAGAGGGGTGGGATAGGGAGGGAGGGAGGGAGGCGCAAGAGGGAGGGGATATGGAGATATATGTATACATATAGCTAATTCACTTTGTTATACAGCAGAAATTAACACAACATTGTAAAGCAATTAAAGCAAGTATAATTGCTCTTTTTCCCTTCATGGTAAAAGAGAATGAGAAAGTAACTGTTTAAAATACACACAAATGAAAAACAACAAACCCCCAAACTACCTATTACTGAGACATCATTTTGAAAATTTGTACATCTGGAAATGTTTTAATGGCTATGTGATAATTTTAGCCAAAGACAATGTGTCTCCTATAAAAGCTCTCATATCTGCAATTGACCTTCCTCTTTTATCTCATAACAACAGTTCTAATCTTGGGTCAACTATGTGTTAGCCTCTCTCTTCCTGCATCAAGTATTTGCAGATAAAAAAACAACACATAATGGAAAGAACCAGAGTGTTCCCTGGGAACAACTACACGACTACAATCCAAATTTCACTAGTGTTACTCACACATTCATAGGGTTGCCAGATAAAATATGGGATGCCAGATAACTTTGAATTTCAGATAATTAATTTTTTTTCCTCGAGTAAGTATGGCCCCTATTTCATTGTTTATCTGAAATTCAAATTTACTTGGGCATCCTGTATTTTTATTTGCTAAGTCTGGCAATCCAACACATTTACTTAAACAGTATATCATAAGTAGAAAGTGACCAACATAGAAAAACTGGGTTTAAAGAAGGAAACTGGGATCTGGACCAAAGCTATTCAAGCCACGGGGAAAGTCTACATTACTACCAGGCAGGTAGCCATGGGCAACCCTATATGCACCCACTTTGCAATGTACAATGCCTTGGCTGTGGCCAAAATTAATGCTTTCAATTACTATAGGAACTTGGATTCTCTAGGTAGTGTGGTCAGCCCCTTGTGTCACCAGAGCTCTGCCACTCTATCAAGCCATTTTGGTTGCTCAGGGTTCAATCATAAAGCCAATCTAGGGTCTTTTTTTTTTTTTTTTTAATATATTTATTTATTTATTTATTTATTTACTTATTTATTTATGGCTGTGTTGGGTCTTTGTTTCTGCGCGAGGGCTTTCTCTAGTTGCGGCAAGTGGGGGCCACTCTTCATCGCGATGCGCGGGCCTCTCACTATCGCGGCCTCTCTTGTTGCGGAGCACAGGCTCCAGACACGCAGGCTCAGTAGTTGTGGTGCACAGGCTTAGTTGCTCCGCGGCATGTGGGATCTTCCCAGACCAGGGCTCGAACCCGTGTCCCCTGCATTGGCAGGCAGATTCTCAACCACTGCGCCACCAGGGAAGCCCTAGGGTCTTTTTTGATGGATGATGGCCATACTCTTGGACAGTTCCAATTATCTGTGCACCTCCCAAACAAAGTTGCCCCAACCAGACCTAGATAATACACACACAGCAAGATATCAATTGATGTATTGGAGTGTCAGGTCTCATAAGCTGACACCATGGATTAAAGGGTAGCATTAAGCATGGGTTTAGTAGTTAACCCAAATCTAATAATTTCCCCACAATAAAATATTACTAGCTCCTTCATTTATAAGCTGCAATGTTTTAAGACTGTTTCATCTGGTTTCTGTTGATTATCTAGTTTGATACCATACCAGCTCAGTTTCTGTGTATACTAGGAACTCAGTTATAATCTTGTTAGGCTGGCTGGGATCCTGTCTCCTAGGTGAATACTGGTTATGTCCTACTCTAGGGAATAGAGCATAGCTTTCCAAATGATTTCAGGAATTTTCATATCATGTTTCAGGGTCATCTATTTCTTCCCAGATATAAACTGCCCAAATTCCAGACTACTTACTGTTTTATGCTCCAACCCTAAGCTGTCACTAACATTTTTTTGAGCTTGAATTGTTTATTGTTCACTGTACAGTTTTATATACATTATCGTATCTTAAGTGGGTTATTAATAGATTCAAATATTTAAATACTTTGTATTGAATTGGACAAGTCACTTAATTTTTCTCATCTTCAGATTCCTCACCTCTAGAAATTATCTGAAAGTATCTTTCATAGTGTCATTTCAACGGGTGCTGTAAGATTAAAAAAGAAGAAAATAGATGAACATTAGTTATGACTTTGGTAAATATTACCCAGCTGTGGAAGGTCACTTCCAGGTTTATAATGAGCTGCTGTCAATGAGAAATAAGCAATGATCAACCACATGCAGCAGCTGCAGGGGATGAGGGGAGAGGTTCCTCACAAAGGTCTATGCTCAATATGCAGGAAAAAAAAAAAGGCAAAAGCCACAGTATTCAGGTTTTAGAAGGAGGTAGAGGACTGGCTTTCACCAATGCCCTGCTTCTGCCTCAGTTTCGATGCTCGTTGCTTACAGGCTTGTTCTCTGATTCAACCCAAGCCCTGAAAGTGGTCCTTGAGATGGGGTAAGATATTATTTTTGCATTTATACATAATATTAAGGGATTTTTTTTCTTTTACCTGAGTGAAGATGTGAGTTGAAAGGATTTTTACACTGTGCCACAAAGGTTTATTTTTGAATATTTTTTTTTAGAAATTAACAAAATTCTCTTGGAATTAAATGGATTACATTTTATGTCACGTGTGGGCTGGAATAAAAGTGATTAAGTTCAGAATTGACATTTTAAATGAAACATGTATATTCCTAGTCCATTTGATAATGGGTTTTCATTGGAGGCTACTTTTTTTTTTTTAAGTATTTGTTTATTTATTTATTTATGGCTGTGTTGGGTCTTCGTTTCTGTGCGAGGGCTTTCTCTAGTTGTGGCAAGCGGGGGCCACTCTTCATCGCGGTGCGCGGGCCTCTCACTATCGCAGCCTCTCTTGTTGCGGAGCACAGGTGGAGGCTACATTTTAAACTGACTCCACAGTTTAGAAGCAACTCTAGTACTGTCTGCCTGCTACACTGTTATTTTAAATCATTATTTTAAAATCAAGTATTCTTTTTCCATACCTTATTGAGAAGGGCTGGTCATAGCTCTTACAGCTAAGAGGAGCTGGGCAGATCAGATCACTGTGATACCCTTACCCTCTCCCTTTCCTTAGACTCATTTCCAAAAATTTTATAGTATATAATCCCACTGCTGCCACCTATAGAAAGAGATTAGAAATTATATACAAGGATCACATTTAAACATGTAGCCATTAACTAAATTTTGTTCAAAACTGGCAAAGATACACCACAGAGATTTTCCTTTTGATGATGGCAAGTAGACACAGAAGAAATACCTGGTGGTTGGTGTCAGTTAGTGTAGCTCCTTCAATTTCCCTCAGTCCAATGGATACCACTCATTAGTAGAACTTATGTGCCAGCAGCTTGTATAAAGTTGTCTCATGAGGTCTGAGTAGTTATCCAGACTTTCTGGGCTTTTATACATACCCCAGCCATATGAGCATAACACTTCTGGTCCTGATCTTTGTGTGCCACTGCCTTGTGAATTTAGTATATACAATTTAAATCTGTGTATAAAATACCTATTTATTTTATGTATTCCCTTAGCTGACTACCTCTTGTGGGGTTTAATTGTTGGAGTGTGCTCTCCATCTGAATTCCCACTACACTTCGATGACTGTCTCATTTTCAAATATTTAAGGGCCAGTGTAAGGAGTAAGTTTATATTCTGTGACCCTAGCTCACAGTAAATGAGCATCAATGGCCAAAAGCCTTGGGGTAATTCACATTGGTTCAATTTATTTTATTTTATTTTTTAAAAAAATTTATTTATTTATTTATTTATATTTTTGGCTGTGTTGGGTCGTTTCTGTGCGAGGGCTTTCTCTAGCTGCGGCAAGCGGGGGCCCCTCTTCATCGCGGTGCGCGGGCCTCTTATTACCGCGGCCTCTCTTGTTGCGGAGCACAGGCTCCAGACGCGCAGGCTCAGTAGTTGTGGCTCACGGGCCCAGTTGCTCCGCGGCATGTGGGATCTTCCCAGACCAGGGCTCGAACCCGTGTCCCCTGCATTAGCAGGCAGATTCTCAACCACTGCGCCACCAGGGAAGCCCTCTATTTTAAAACTGATTTCTTATGTATAACATCTGATTTAATTTTGCACTCCCAGTGAGTGTCTGGATTATAGTAGGCACTCCATAATGTTATTAGATGAATGACTAAATTTCTATTTAAAACTAATGGGCTGCTCCAAAAGATACTGAATTCTCTAACAATGGAGCCAAAAGTAGAAAATCATTTATTATGTAAGAGAATTTATGTTTTCAGTAAGAAAACAACCCAAGTGACTTCTAAAGTCCTAATTGGTTTAAGAATCTACTCGAATATCAAAACACTGTTTTCACCATAGAGAAAAAGTTTTAGATGGATAGTTTTGATTGGAGTCCCAGCAAAATAATTCCCTAAAGGTGACCTAACATCTGCCCTCCTCCTGCCATGTCTAGATTTCTTCTGTTAGGAAGCTGATGGGCTTAAAAAAAACATGTTTATGGTCTTCTGGGCTCAAGGTATCTGGACTGCTTCAACAAAAAGAGACTATCTGCACCAAGACAGAATAATACCTTTAAATAACACTGATGTCTGTTGGTTTAGAAATTCTGTTTCCTTACTCTTTTGATAAATATTTCTATAAATAGGGAATAAACTCATCCTTCTTTATCCTAATTATGGGGACTGCATTTAACCAAAGGCCCATGGAGGGAGAGTGTGAAAGTGGTAAATTCACCCCTAACCCCACACCATGGCACACAAAAAGAAGTAAAGGCTTAAGGCTTATTCAGGTACCTATCATTTTGAGCAACCTGGAATTACTTATATACAAACAAATGGGTTCAAATCTGGGTCTTGACTGAGTATCTGACACTTTCCCTCTTCAAGTACATTTCTTTTCTAGAGCTGCCAAGTCACCTCCTTTCAGATACACTGTATCTCTATGGACCCTATTCAGCACTTGGTGAATGTTGAATATGCCTTAAGCAAAGCAGAATCTATTTCATTTGTGAAGAATAAATGACCATACTCTGTTCAGCATGTACAAAGCTGTTGGTTTATTCAGCTGGGAAGCTGGCGAAAGGCTTCCTTTGGGAATGAACAGCAAAAATGTGTTCATGAACAAGGCACTTTAACACACACACACACACACACACACACAGGAACATATTATGGTTACATAAACATCAACATATTTTAATTTTTAGACCCCTCTACCTCTTCCCACCTTCCCCTAAAAAAAAACAAAAAAAACCAAAAAAACCAAAAAAACCCAAAAAACAAAGAAAGAAAGAAACAGGTTTTTGTAACATTTTAAAAACCAACTTCATAGAACATCTACACAGGAAGTTACTGATACATTCAGTTACACTAACATTATATGGTGTCAGTTCAGTAACAAATTTTCCATTAACAAATACTTTTTTCTACCTACTATAATTCCCTCCTTTTTCCTCAAGAGGAGACAACTAAGGTTCAGCAGGAACTACTCATTAGGTTATAAACATTCTCCTCTCTCCTTAAAGTTGCTATACATTTATAGAATTTGTGATTCCATTAATGCTTCAATTTTTTGATGCCACACTGTATACAGCACTTAATTATGGAGAATAGGAAAAAGCAAAACTAAAATAAGGAAGGATATATGATATATCTTTAACAGTCTGTTTTCTGATTCCCTTTAGATGCCCAGTCAACCAGGGTCACACAAAGGTTTCACTCTTTATCGGAGGTGTGTGAAAAGACTTACTGGTCTCATGCATTTTATGTATGTTGATTTCTACGTTTGGACTCATCTAAATAAACACAGCAAGACTCATTTACAAGGGTACATATCCTTTCTATTCAGCCAGAAAAAAAATCTAAAGCTAGATGTAGAAAAACAATGATGCTAAAAAACTCTTCAACTTCAGACTGTACTAGGCTGAGATTTTCTACAGTAAAGTTCCTGAAAAGTTTGCAATGGACGTGGAAAGTGCATGAAATACTGCTTCAGGGAACATCATACAGATGAAATACTTTAATCCACTAACATAAATGCTCTCTTAATTTTTTCCCATTGGTCTTTCGAATGGGTTTTATTTGTTCTTGACTAAGGTCTGGATGCCAAGATGCAGGAAATATATTGCCTACAGAACAGGTGTCTGTTTAATCCCCAGGTATGATCTTATAAGCCACTTTAGCTAGAGACAGCCTGGTGGGAGCCTATAAAATGTTTATGCTGTAACTGCAGGTTCCATAATAGGTTTGGAGCAGTGTAGGCTACTACTACACTACAGCACTCCCTCCCCCCAAAATAGGAACTCCTAAAGGGTGCCATATGTAGGTCTACCAATATAAAAAGTGGGAGATAAATCCATATTCCCACCATTTTCTTTTATCTAGTTATTCAATTTAACTCAACTACCTCCCTAGAAATGAATATCAGAGAAAAGTATGCTCAGAAGGGTGTTACTGGGAGGAGCTAACTTACCACTTTCCACAATGGCTATTCTGAAGGTTGGGTAACAAATGGGGTAGTGGCCTCCTTTTCCTTCCCATTAATAATTAGGTATCTAGTTAAGTCCATTAGACAGGCAGAGTAAATTGCAGGGAGAACTAAGTGTGGAGAACAGTCAACTTATCTCTTGTAATAAGGTCCCTTTTGACTAATTCTCTACTGAAGTTCTCATTTTAACCACAGGGTCTTTCAAAGGGAATGCTCACAATGCACATCTTCTGTAGTTGAGTTACAGGACTCTTGGGTATTATATTCAGTACTTGATCGTATTTTGGCATATCAGGACAGTTCGGTTGAGATGTTAGTTTCTCAACTGTGGGCTGTGGAACCGTATTCCTTTCTCGACTGGCAACACGAGAGATATGAGAAGGAACGGTGGATCTTTATAGTGATGCAGTTAGGAGTTTGTTAACTGCCTTTTGGAAGTCAGTGTAGGAGTAAGTAGTGTTGATGGGTTCAGTGCGGGTTGTTTCCTTAACTGTTTTAGTTAACCAGCCACAGCAACAACCAGAAACACATGAGTTAGGAATTTGTTTTAGGTACTCAGGTATGGGAGTGGCTCTACTCAATGTTCGGCTTAACTGTTTGGTGGCAAATTGCAGTGCCCCATTTAGAGTGGCATGATCTCTAGAAAGCCGGCTGGGACTCATAAGGGGCTTTTGAAAAGGTGGGACTCCACAAGAAGCTAGAGGAGGCCATTCAGGAATTGGTTCCAGTTTGGGTACACAATGGGAGCAATGGGAGAGTCTTAGTCCTATCTCTCGAAGTATATGGACGGGTGTGCTAGCATCCAAGAGTTTAGCATGATACAACCAGGAATTAGGATTTAAAGGTTTCCAAGTTGTAGAATATTTTAAAAGGCACTTAACCTGCCAGGCAAGACTCTCAAGAGGTGTTAGGTTGGGCACCACAGGGTCCTCTTCTTCAGAGGAATCCCACTCTTCCCCAGAACTCTCATTTAGGTAGTTAGCATTTTCTTCTTCCTCACTTTCTGATTCTGATAAGGGGTCAGGAGAGGGATTTCTAGGACCCATTAGAATAGAACAACAGTATAGAAAAAAAGGTACCAGAAAAAGGTAACAATCTAAGCCAGTAAAACACTAACACTGGCAAATAGAAGCAGAAGATGAGAAATCCTTTCAATAGGATTCATTTGTCTGTTTCTCAGTCTGTTACACACACACAGTATGCCTCTGGCTCGCACCACTGTGCAGTTCTTCAAGATTATGTTGTATATTCTTCACTTACAAAGAAGACAGCTCAGTTCTCAGGACCAGTTCGGTGTGTAAAATTTAGTCACTTACCAGTGGCACAGGTCAGAGTCTCTCCTTCAAATCCTGGCTACCCAAGAAGAGAAGGGGTCCTCATCTAGGCAAGCTGATTTTCTTAGCATGGTCTCACCTGGTTGTTAAATTATGAAGAGACACTTTGTGTACTCTTTTTTGCTGGCAGGGATATTATATCTATTTTCGTAATGAAAAGAAACTCAGTGGTCGCCTTCTTTGTCTGCTGGTGCAGCAACTTTTGTGCAGGGGGATGGTGGGACGAGTTGTCAAGAATCTGTCTGGTGTGCACGGATCCGATGTTTTCCATAGGTGGTGCAAATGTCCTTGGAAACTGCTGACTTAGTTGTTGGACTATCTGGAAAGTAGCCTTAACCTGTGAATGAGAAGACTAGAGACATGATATTAAAGCCTGAAAGCACTGGGTAACATTATTATCCATCTAACTTCATAGAGTATCCAAGCACATTGATGTTGAGCAAGAAGCCTTATCAGCTCTCCCATCTCTAGCACATAGGTTTAGGCAGAGTTTCCTACTGGGAATGGATCCTACCATGACAAAATTGGGAAGGAGAGCCTGGGGCCACTTCAATCTTTTCTTGGTACATATCTGGGCTAGCTTGTTTTTTATCATGCAGTTCTAGCCCAGGAAATTACTTCTGCAAAAGCAGATCCCTTATGCTCCAAACTCCAAATAGGGAGCTATAAAAGATATCTTTTTTATCTTTAGAGGTGCTTGTTGGGATTAGTTCTAGGGGACCTGTGCTGGTTGTAGAGTTCTATACGTTAGAACTCTTGCTGGGACCCCAGAGGTTGTGGTCCTATGACCATACTCTGTAGATAATGAGGGAAGATGGCAGGTATAAATCGTAATATAGCAGGAGTTACAATGAATATAAACAGCTTAAATTGACAATTAAAAGGCAGACATTCAGACTGGATCAACAAAACAAAACAAGATTTAACAATATGCTGCTAACAAAAGATATTTTAAAGCAAAAAGACCCAAAAAAGGTCAAAGCTAAAAATATGAAAAAATATATATCAGGTAACTGTGGACCAGAATAAAGCTGGGACAGCAATCTTAATATCTAACAAAAAAGATTTCAAGCCAAAAAAATATAAGGGACAAAGATTGATAATAATACTAGTAAAAGGAAAACAATGAAAGTGATACACTCATCATAAACATCTATGACCCTAAAAGCAGATCCTCAAAATTTCTCTAGTAACAGCTAATAGAACTGACAGGGGAATATAAGCAGGGATACAAGCATTCTGAAAAAGTTAAAATATTAATATACTTTAGGTATTATATTATTTAAGTATACAAAACTCTATACCAAACAGAACAGATATTAAGTACACACATATACACATACACACACACACACAAATAGTTCATGCATTAGGTTATAAAGTATAACTAGATTCCAAAGGGTCATTTCATTTAGACTAAATTCTCTGACCATAATGCAATAAAAGTAGATATTAAAGGTTAGTTAAAAGTAATCCTATGTTAGGATACTAAATAGCTCATGAATTAATAAAATGGAAATCATAAAAGATATTAGATATAAAACTGAATAATAACCCCACAAGCAAAAATTTGTGGGGTATGGTCAAACCAGTACCTAGAAGAAATTTATAGCTTTGAATACATTGATGAGGTAACAAGGAAGTTTAAATATGCACAAGCATCCAATTCAAGACAATGGAAAAGCAACAGCAAAATAAGCAGAAAGGAAATAATAAAGGCAGAAATTAAACAGTATATAAAAGAATAATAGAGTGATAAAACTGAAAGACGGTTTTCTGAAAATATGACTAAGAAAAACAAAACTGGTGACACTTATCAGGAAAGAGATTTAAAAATACCCCCCCAAAATTAAAAACATAATGTATGCTAAAATGTGAAAACCTAGATAAAATGGCTAAATTCTAGAAGAATATAAAATTCTAAAATTTGTACAGGAAGAAATAGATAACTTGAATAAAACAGACCAGTATTAAAGAAACTCAAAAGGTAACAACCTCCTATTAAAAACACCAGGTGCAAATGGTTTTATAAGAGAGTTCCACTAAACTTCCAAGGAAATTAATACATATTTTATATAAACTGTTCCAGAAAAAAGAAAAATAGCATAAAACTCCTTTTATGAGGATAATAAAATACTAATTCCAAATCTAGAGATGAAGCAAATAAGGCTCATTTCATTTGCAAAAATTTCAAATATTACCTAACAAAATGTAATAGTGTATTAAAGAAAAAATGAATGTCATAATCATGTAGAACTTATCATAGGAAAGAATATCTCAACTTCATAAAATTTATAAATATAAGTCACTACAGCAATAAATTAGATAATTTTATTAACTATGGATATTTAACTGTTCTTAGTTCTTGATCAACACCTATTTATGTTTTAAAAAACAAAATGCTCTTACCAAACTAGGAAGAGAAAGTTACTTTCTCAACAAGATAAAAATTATCTACCAAAAACTTTCAGCAAATATCCTAAATGAGAAACTTCAGATATATTCCCTTTAAAAATGAAATTAGGGAATTCCCTGGTGGCGCAGTCGTTAGGAATCCGCCTCTCAATGCAGGGGACAAGGGTTCTATCCGTGGTCCAGGAAGATCCCACATGCCGCGGAGCAACTAAGCCCGTGCGCCACAACTGAGCCTGCACTCTAGAGCCCGCGTGCCACAACTACTGAAGCCCGCGCGCCTACAGCCTGTGCTCCACAAGGAAGAGTAGCGCCCGTTTGCCGCAACTAGAGAAAGCCCGAGCGCAGCAACAAAGACCCAATGCAGCCAAAAATAAATAAATTAAGTAATTAAAAAAATGAAATTAGATAAGGATGACAAGGACTGATATTGTGTACCAAAGCCCTAATCAATGTTTTTTTTAAAAGTGTGAGAACTGGAAAAAAAGATATAAAACTACTAATTTACAGATGATATGGTCATCTAACATTAAAAAAGCCTAACTTATAAACTATTAGAGCTAATAAAAGAGTTCAACAAAGTTCCTGGATCTGAGATTAACCTATGACTATTCATTAATTTATTTATATAGCACTTACAATTTTCCAGGTACTATTCTAGGAACCGCACAAATGTTAAGTCATTTAAAATTCTCCTAACAATCCTATAAGATAGGTACTTTTATTGTCCCCATTTTATACATGAGGTTTAAGCTACCTGTCCAGGGTCATATATCTACTAAGTGATGGAATCAGGATTTGACCCCAGGCACTCTTAACAACAGCAATACTAACCATAAAATGTATTACATACATCACTTGCACAATAAGGGCAAAAAAAAAAAACCTATAAAGGATTTAAGAACTAATCAATAATATGCGAGACCTCTATGAAGAAGACTGTAAAATTCTAATCAAGGACATAGATGATTTAAAATAGACATTCCATGCTCTTGAATGGAACAATGAATATTATAAAGATAACTTTTTTCCAAATTAATTTATACAATTCCAATATGTTAAGAATAAAATTCCACATATAGCTAAACAAACTATTTAAACAGAAGAGTAAAGTAAATATCGTGGCCTACAGGATATTAACACATATTATTACACATGTTACAGAAGCCACAGAAATTAAAATAGGGTGGTTAGTATAAGAACAAATAGTCCAATGGAACAAAGCTCAGAAATAGAGCCACATAAGATTTAAGAATGTAGTATACAGTAAAGTTGGCACATAAATCAAGGAAGAATGAATGCATTTAGTATATAATAATATTGGTAAAAACTGGGTCATTACGTGAAGAAAAATAAAACTGTATACCTATATAATGCCACATACAAAGGAGGACTCATGACAGGTTAAAGACCTAAATGAGAATTGTAAAACTATATAGTTAATAGAATATAATGCAGGAGAATATCTTTGTGACTTAGGGCCAGAGAAGGACTTCTTAAAAAAACATAAAGCACAAGACCAAAATACAATGAATTCAATCACATCAAAATTAATATTTTTGGATTGAACTAAACACATCAAGAACAAAGTTAACTACAAATCAACAACAACCAAAAAGGTAGCAATCTCAATAAAGAAATGGACAAAGGACAAAAATATCCAATTTACAGAAGAGAAAATCCACAGGCCATTAACTATATGATGAGTAAAGAGATATCACATTATTCTATTATTTTGGTAAAAATTAGAAAGCTGGACAATGCCAAGTGTTCGTGAGGGGACTAAAGGAACTCCCTTAGAAACCAGCACTACTGGTGGGATTACAGACTGGGGTAACCTTTCTGAACAGCAATCTGGCAGCACTACTTAGTCAATCTATTTGCACAACTCATGATGTAGGAATTCCACTCTTGGGTATATATAACAGAGAAATTCTCCATAAGACCAACATGTGCTCTGAGGAGTCATCTTTGATGGTAAAGAAATAGAAGCATTCCAGGCTTCCATCACTGGAGGAGTGGATAGGTAACATGTGTTAAAAGCACATTAGAAGTATACATAGCAACATGGATGGACTAAAGGCATAGGTCTGAACGAAAAAAGCAAAACCGAAATATCAAGATCCCACTCATGCCATTATGTAGGAATGATTTCCAAAATGAAAGTTAGTAAACATCTCTAGTTTCAAATACACACTGAAGTGGATATGGTCTGGCTTCGTGTCAGTACTATTCCTCTAAGAAACATTTCTCTGGCTTCTACTCATTCTTTATCTAATTTAGTTCTCTGCAGTGTCTGGCACATATTAGGGGCTTAGCAAATTTTTTGAAAAAATTAATGAGAGAATGATGAAGGCCTGCTGTAAGTAACTATACAAGCATGTTTCACTTTTATTCTAGGGAGACAAAAATTCCTAAATTATATTCAGGTAATTTGGTAGTATGTTGTACAAAGACAAATGAAATAATTTTTTTAAACAAGATCAACAAAGATAATGCTACTAAAGCAATGTAAAGGTCACTGCTTATAACGTCATCTTTAAGAACATGAGTGCAAATACTTTTAAAAGTTTATAATATTATTACCTACTTCAATCTGAAAAGGAAAATTTAAAACATACCATAAGTATTTTATTGAGACAGGTGTTAACTTTTTAAAAAAAATTAATTAGTAATTTATTATTTATTTTTGGCTGTGTTGGGTCTTTGTTGCTGCGCCCGGGCTTTCTTTAGTGTGGCGAGTGGGGGCTACTCTTCGTTGTAGTTGCTCGGGCTTCTCATTGTGGTGGCTTCTCTTGTTGCGGAGCACGGGCTCAGTAGTTGTGGCTCCTGGGCTCTAGAGCACAGGCTCAGTAGCTGTGGTGCACGGGCTTAGTTGCTCCGCGGCATGTGGGATCTTCCCGGACCAGGGGCTCGAACCTGTGTCCCCTGCATTGGCAGGCGGATTCTTAACCTCTGCGCCACCAGGAAAGTCCCCAGGTGTTAGCTTTTAATTCTTCTGTCCTCTTACATTTTTACTATTTTCATTTCAACCAGATTCCATTTGCATGATTACTGATTGGCTATACTTCAGTAATTATGTTGCTCAAAGCATTCTTTAAAAGGCTCACTCTACTTTTTTTTGTTAAGCAAAAATAAGACAAAGTTTCTTTGAAGGCATATGTAAATTCTAGAATGAACCCATCACTGTTACCTCTTTACATTGCATGAGTAATAATATCCTCATATCAAAAGTGAATTAACCACTTACTCTGTATACTCCCATGCATAATTTACTTTGAAAGAACCATTTTTCTGTAATTTCAGAACTAAGTAGCCTTACCATACGAATTAGTTAGTTTGCTTACTTTGGTTGCTACAATTTGTTCTTTTCCCTATAGCATTAAAAGAAAAAGTCAAGACACAGGTAAGCTAAAGGCAGTGAGTTTAAGCTTAATATAGCATCTTTTTTTTTTTTTTTTACCAGTTTTATCGAGGTATGATTGACAAATTACATACATTTAACATGTACAATGTGATGCTTTGATATATGTATTCACTGTGAAATTGTTACCACAATCAAGCTAATTAACATATCCATCACCTCACAGTTACTTTTTTTTTGCATGTGATGATAACACTCGAGATCTATTCTCAGCAAATTTCAAGTATACATGATCAACTATAGTCACCATGATGTACATTAGGTCTCCAGAAAGTTTGTACGCTTTGATATCTATTTCCTCCACCCACTAGCCACTGATAATTCCCATTCTACTCTTTATTACTATGAGTTCAACTTTTTAAGATTCCACATATAAATGGGATCATACAGTATTTGTCTTTCTGTGTCTGGTTTATTTCACATGGCAGAATGTCCTCCAGGTTGACCCATGTTATTGTAAGTTGCAGGATTTCCTTCTTTTTAAAGACTGAATTGTGTATGTATATAAATGTCACATCTTCTTTATTCATTCATTCATTGATGGACACTTAAGATTATTTCCATATCTTGGTTACTATGAATAATGCTGCAATTAACATGGGAATGCAGATATATCTTTGAGATAGTAATTTTACCCTTTGAATATATACCAAGAAGGGGGATTGCTGGATCATATGATAGCTCTATTTTTACTTTTTTGAGGAACCTCCATATTGTTTCCCACCAATGTGTATAAGGGTCCTCATCCTCACCAACACTTGTTATCTTCTGACTTTTTGATAATAGCCATCCTGACAGGTGTGAAGTGATACCTTATTGTGGTTTTGATTTGCATTTCCTTGATGATTAGTGATGTTGAGCTCCTTTTCATATGCATGTTGGCCATTTGTATGTGTTCTCTGGAAAAATGTCTATTCAGGTCCTTTGCTCATTTTTAAAGCAGGTTATTATTAATTTTTTTGCTACTGAATTATGAGTCCTTATATATTTTTTGATATTAACGTCTTACGGGATATATGGTTTGAAAATATTTTCTTCCATTCCAAAGGCTGCCATTTTTGTAATCTAGTATCTTTTCTTTAACTTTTCAGATAATGTTCCAAAAATACTGAACAAAAATATGTTATTAATCCCCCCTGCCCAAGCTGGTCAAAATATAGTTAGGCTGACCTCTGGTGGCCAGATGCCTCATCCTTCAGTAATGACAAAATGGTATGAAGTCACCTCTCATTTGTGGGTAACCAAATAAAATATGGTAAATGAAATAATATTGTTAGAAACTTCACAGTTAAACAAAGCAACAAAGGTAGCAGGCACTCAAAGCATAAGGAGAGCTGAGCAATTAAAGGCCACAAAATAAGAAAAATGCCTCCAAATATTAGTTTGTTCTAACTTTCAGTTCACCAGTTGATTTTACATGAAAAACAAATGGTATATTCAGTGGTTCCCAAAGTAAGAATAGTTCTACACTATCTAATACTGTAGTCACTAGCCCCATGTCTATTGAGCAGTTTGAAATGTAGCTAGTGTAAAATAATTCCCAATTTCAAAGACTTAATAGGAAAAAAAAGAATGTAAATTATCTCATCAATATAATTTATGTTGAGTACATGTTGAAATGATATTTTGGATATAGTTGGTTAAAAAATTAATGCCCGTTCTAGGTTTCTTTAACCACAGCTGTCTAGGCATTCTACATTTTAGCTATAGTGAGGTTATAAATGTTATCAAGTATATTCCATGCACTCTTAGACCTCTATGCTTTCCCTCTAGCTGATTAACCTAAAATACCCACCCCTCTTGCCTTTTCAGAAATTAGACATTTTGATAATTTTGAAATTATGGGCAACCCAACTGCTACCATATTTACTATTTTAACTAGCATTTGAATACCTGCAATGTTTCAGGAATTAGGACTATGAAGAGAATAGATGAATAAATTATGGCATGCTCATACAATAGAATTCTAGAGCAACCTATATGTACCTCAGTTTCCTCTTCTTAAAAGACAGAAAGAACTTACAAGGGTTGTGCCTAAGGATTAGATCAAGTAAAGTGCTTAGAACAGTGCCTTGGCATATAAGGTGATGAAATAAAATTCATATTTTATGGCAAGACAAGAAAAATTTAAACATAAAGTTTTTCTCTGCCTGTTTGGGCCTCCTCCCTCCCCTTTAGTGTGTGTTATGTATCTGCATAACCAAACCTCCTTAGGAGATAACCTTCTTTCTTAATCTTGTAAGGAGTCAAGATGACCCATGACCTACTACTCCCTTTGTAACTATAGATCTGGATTGTGTAAACTGTCAATAATACGTCATTTGACATATAACCCTTTGTCTCAAAAACATATATTACTATGCTTAGACCTCAAAAGGGCAGGACAGTCCTCAGAGCTTCCTGAAAGATTGTTTCACAGGTTATAACCCTCAGGTTGGCTTGAATAAAATTTTCCATTTCTTTCCTAGATCAACCATTGATTAATTTTTTCTCGACAAAGGGTCCAAAAGGTGTTAAGTTATTGTTATTAAAATATCAATATGAATAAACCTCATAAATAATACTGAGTGAAAAAAGCAAGTTGCACATAGGATCATTTATATAATGTTAGAACATGAAAACAATACAAGATACTTATTCAGAGATTTATTCATATATCATTAATACATAAAAATTAACAGTAAATTCAGAAAATCCATTGCTGCTGGGGAGGAAAGGTAGTTCAACAGGAAAAAAGGTGTACAGGCTGCTTTGTAATCTATTTCCTTAGATGTTAATTTTTGTCTCAAATAATTCCATTAAAAAACAGTTTAAAGACTTAGTTCCTGCCGGAAGGCACTCCAAATTTCTTTATCTTACCATTACCCTAAACTCTTTTTCCATTCTGTGTTGAAACCATTGCCGTTATGCACCTTTGTAAACAGGCCTCGAAAGCCAGAACATCTAGAACAAGCTGTACCTAAATTAACCCGTGCCTCTCTTCCCATATTGCCTTCCACGTTTGCAGACTCTCCACCAGACGCGGACCTAAGGCTTAAAAATACTGCGGCCCGCCTCCACCTGGAGACCTCGGAACATCCTCCTTTTCAGTAGAAACCGGGCCGCCGCCCAGCACTCCCGCACGCCCTAGCTCTCCCTTCTTGACGGATCTCCGAACGAACCCCTCCTCCCCTTCAGCGGGAGCAGGGATTCTTCCCCTCAGCAGATTCCCTTTCTCACCCAAGGAGGATCCTTTCTTCTTCCTCGCCTCACTCCCAGCCGCAAGACCCGACTAAGCCTAGCGCCACCAGCTCTGTTCCAACAGTCACTCCGCCGCAAGGCTCGCACTCCGGTGGATACCACTTCCGGGGGCGCCAATTCCTCCTCCTCTTAGAAACGCCACTTCCCACTCGGAAAACGGTTTAAAAGACCCTAAGCGCAAGCGCCCCATCGGTGGGATTGAAGGGGGTGGCTCCATCTCTTCCCACTCTCGCCGCTCTAAGCTCTCGCGATAGTCTCGCGTATTTCCGTCTCCCGCGGGAGTTATTTGAACACTCTGGCGGTTACCACGCCCTAGGCTGTCGGCCGCCTGCTGACCCGAGTCTGAAGCGTACTTGTGGAGTCTCCGACCGTGGTCAGTCGGGCCAGCTGCAGCCGAGCGCGGACAGGCTTCCTCACGACCGGGTCCCGGCGCCATGGGGGCGGAGAAGAGGCTGCTGCCGATTAAGGAGGCCTTCCAGCTGGCGCAGCAGCCGCACCAGAACCAGGCGAAGCTGGTGGTGGCGCTGAGCCGCACCTACCGCTCGGTAAGCGATGCGGCCCGCTGCACCGGGCCCCCGCTCCTCCCTTCCCCGGCTCGGCCTGGCCTCTCCCAGGTGCTTCCCGCGACCTTCCCGACTCCGCGCACCAAGACTCCAGTCTCCTTAACTTTCCCGACCCGGTTCGGAAAGGCACACCCTTCCCCACCCCGCCCTGCCTCTTCCCAGCGGCCTCCGGCGCGGACCGTTAATCTTCTGGCGGTGAACGTGGAGAAGCGTTTGCGCGTGGGGGTGACCGGGCATCTAGTGTAGGGCCGCAGCGTGGATCCTGAACGCGGTGCTCCAGCGGCTGTTGTCCCTCAGGTCACCGCCCACATTTAATTACTTAAACCTCGCCCCACTGTTAAATTGTATCAAATCACCAATTAGCAAATTAATCGTTAGGACCTGGCTCTTCTTAGTCATGTAAATACTGTTTGTTTCGTTTTTAAATGAAGCCTCAAGAAGAATAGGACCATGAATTTCGGGAGAATAAATTATCTTGAGGTCCGAGAAAAATTGTAAGTCAGTATAGGGCTTGGGGATATGAGGTAGGATGTGAAAGTTATATCAAAAGGAAATTGCTGTGTAATATTAAGGGTAATACGGTAAAATGCAAACGCTGTTGTTGATTTTGGGTTGTTCATGAAGAAGCAGATTTTTACTAAACTGGTACCAAGGCATCATATTGAGAATTCAAGAGTGTTAAAAAAAAAATCAGAGGAATCCTATCACTGTCAAAATTCACGTTTGTTTTCTTCCTGGGAGAAATAAATTTCTCTGGAGAGAAATTTGTGCAAATTTATTTCCCCTTTGATGGCTTGGATAATTGAGAGTTTACTAAATAATGATTTTAGTTTGTTTGCGTTAGGGCTGGTGTTTTCAGTGTCTTAGAGTAATGTTGAGAAAAAAGGATTTTATCCCTGCAGTTTGTGAAGGGTTTCTTTTCTCTTTCAGGTGGATGACAAAACAGGTTTTTATGAGGATTTTGTTCATTACCTTAAGTACGCTATGGTGGTCTATAAACGAGAACCAGCTGTGGAGAGGATAATAGAATTTGCAGCAAAGTTTGTTACTTCATTTCACCAATCAGATACGGAAGATGATGAAGAAGAGGAAGATGGTGGCATTTTAAATTATTTGTTTACTTTTCTATTAAAGGTATACGAAAACTAGAATTTCGAGGGAATATTGTAGAAAATTTTACTATTTTAAAAGGGCCATGGGAGTTTGTGTATCTTAGAGAATGAATATCTGGTAATTGAGAAAATGCCTGAACGAATCTGCCTTTTATAGGAAATATTAGAACTGTCATTAAGATTAAAAAGTGAACTTTTAAAAATAACTCCAGCATTAAATTTTTAATGACCATTCTAAACCAGTTCTTACATACATTTGTTTGAAATGGGTTCTGTAGTTCAGAAGTAAAGAGTTCCTCTGAAGACAAATATGCTCTTGTAATTTAGCAGATACTTTAGACTGTGTATTTTGAGAGTTTATGTTATGTAGTGTGTATTTAGCATGCATATATGGATCAAGGTAGCATTATAGTTTTTCTGCAAGGAATGAAGTATTGCTATAAATTCTTGAATTCTAAACATATAGAATTCAAATGGTATGTCATTATTTAGTAATGGTATGTGACTTGGAATAAATTTTGTTTTGTTTCTGTTTTAGTCTCATGAAGCAAACAGCAATGCAGTTAGATTTAGAGTGTGCCAGCTCATAAACAAGCTCTTGGGAAATATGCCAGAAGATGCCCAGATTGATGATGATTTGTTTGATAAAATTAATGAAGCCATGCTTATTAGATTGAAAGATAAAATTCCAAATGTAAGGATACAGGCAGTTCTTGCTCTTTCACGCCTTCAGGATCCCAAAGATGATGAATGCCTGGTGGTTAATGGTATGTATAGCTCCCTAAATCCTTTTTCAGTTTCACTGACTTTGTTAAATTCTCAGCAGATGAATTTTCTTATTATGAAATATTATGGAAGAGCATAGTTTATATATACATATGCACATATATATATGTAAAAATATATGATTAAAAAAAAATACCCAAGTAGCCACCATCCAACTTAAAAAAAAATAGAGCATCGTCAGTACCTCTGAAGCCTCTCTTATGTCCCTTTCTAGTTATATCACTCTCCCTCCGAATTAATGAATATCTTGAATTTTGGGTTCCCTTTTGTTTGTTTGTTTAAACAGTTAACCACATGTATATACTTCTACATAATGTTTAAGTTTTGCCTATCATTTTGTATGTTTTGTGGATCATACTATATTTTTCTGTGCTCTCAACATTATTTCTCATTGTAACATTCATCCATGTTGTTATATTACTGATATACTGTTCTATTGTATGAATGTAAGACAATTTTATTGTTTCTAATATTGATGGACCTTCTAGTTGTTTCCAGTTATTTTCCTCTTAAAATACAGTGTCGTTGCTATGAACTTTCTTACACACTACATGGCTTCTGATGCATAGTTTTTCTAGGATATGTACCTAAGAGTGGACTTGTTGGGATATGTGCATTCAGCTTTATTAAATGAGGTACAAGTGTTCTACAAAACATTTTATCAATTTATATTTCCAATAACAGTGCATAAAAGTGTTCATTGAGCCATATCCTCTCTAGTGTTTGGTACTGTCAGATTTTTAAATTTTTGTTAATCAGGTTGTGTGTATCATATGTCACTGTTATGCATCTTTTCATATATTTAGGAGCCAATTTTATTTCTTCTGTATAATGCCTATTAATGTGTTCTGCTCATTTTTCTATTGGTTTGCTTATTAATTGGAGTTCTTTATATATTCTGAAGGGAAATCCTTGGGTTATATGAATTGTTAGATCTTCCTGCTTTAGATAGATTATTTCACTGTCTTCACTATGTCTTTTGTTGGGCAGACATTCCTAATGTCAAAATTATCAGTCTCTTCCTGTATGATTTGCACTTTCTATCTTTTATTTAAGAAATCTTTCTGTACCTCTGGGCTCATAAAGATAGTCATATTCCAGTTTTCCATATATGCCTAGGTTTATTTTGGGAACTCTTCTGGTTTGTTTTTCTCTTTGTCCCTGTTACTACCTTTATAATTTTGATAACTGGTGGTGGTTGGTATTTTTTGGTGTTAAATGAGGGACATTATAATATGTAAAACATATATGTTTAGTAGTCAACATATACTTGATTTTAAAGCCTGGGAAAATCTGATAAATAGAGGTGAATAAATATTTAAATACAGGAAATGAGTTTTGTTCAATGAGTAAAATCAGAAGTTATTTCTTTTTAGGATTCATTAAAAATCAAAATAGTGAGCTCTTTATAAAGACATATCAGTTTAAAATAAACTGGCTTCCATCCTAGACTTGTTTCTAAATCTTAAAGAGTAGCAAAGACATAATCTGAATGATGGATTTTCCATGATCTTTAGGGTTATTTGTTTTCAGTTTTAGCCTTCCTGCCCAGTCCATTGACTAATTTCTAATTCTGTCCTTTTTAAGGGATGTTGGCAGAAAAAAATCTTCAGCTAAAATTAAATGTGTAAGACTAAAAAATGATTTTTATCATTTTAAAGATTAAACATCAAAATGTGGGTTATCTATGACTATGGCTAACTAATATGTTGTTAGCGTACTAAAATGTATTGCTCTATTTTTAGCATATGCTGCTTTGATTGAAAATGATTCAAATCCAGAAGTTAGGCGGGCAGCGTTATCATGTATTGCGCCATCAGCAAAGACTTTGCCAAAAATTGTAGGGCGCACCAAGGATGTGAAAGAGGCTGTCAGAAAGCTGGCTTATCAGGTAAATAAGTCCAATATCTTATATAGACATGTTCTTAAAAGACAAGAAGCTGTATTCTTAAAATACTTTTGAAAAATATTTGGCACATAATAATTCAATTGAGATTTTTATGGACGGAGAGTGTAGATAATTTAGGTGGAATCTTATTGCATTAATGTGTTACCAGATATTAATTTTTTTGGAAATTCTGGATAATTTTCTTAGGTGAAGGAGATATTACTAGTTATAAAATACATAAATTATATTGAGTTTAATGGCCATTTTTTTATTATCATCTCTTTAAGGTTTTAGCTGAAAAGGTTCACATGAGAGCTATGTCCATTGCTCAGAGAGTAATGCTCCTTCAACAAGGTCTTAATGACAGATCAGGTAAGTTAGATATCATTATAGACAAAACATTAGTAGATTTTGAGGTTAGATTTAAAAGGTTTAGGAAAGAGTGTCCTAAATTAGGTCAGGTAAGCCTATCATTCCCACAGCCTGTCAAAGTTTATCTATGTGTATTGTATAGAATACATTTTCTAGGGTTAAAGGTCTTGGTACTTAGAAGTAGCACAGTTTGTTTTAATTTTTCTGTGTTTTATGTATGGAGAAACTAGAGCTTAAGGCTATAAAAATAACATCAGAAGTAGGGCAGGATCTCTTTTTCAGCCCTCTCGCTTCCTTTAAAAAAAATGCTGTCTTATCCCTTTTGTGTATATCCTCTTATGAATGTGTTCTGTGTATCCGAAACAATTAGAAATGGTCAGACCAGTATAATTTTTCTAGTTCCCCCCCCCCTTTTTTCTCTGTTGCAGCTGGAGAATCGACTTACAGCAATGATATGAAGAATGATATATTTTAAATTTCCAAACCCCATGAGAAGGCTAAGATGGCTTAATTTTGCTGTAGCAAGAAAACCTGAGTTTGAAGGACTAATGACTAGGATGACTTTAAAAACTAAGAATAAGGTTTTTCAGTGATATATGCCTGTATGATTCACTACTGCACATATCAATCATGTAATAAATGGATGAAGTCAGGCAACAAGTAAAATAATAGGTATTATATATAGTCTAGACTAGTACCTGAAGCCCAGTGAACTCGGGGGAGAAGGAATGCAAAAATATTTTTGTAGGCTGTGGTAGTGGTTGTATATTTGGTTCTGACCTCTTCCATTTTCATATGAAAGTGAGCATCACAGTGACTTTTCACTTTTTACAGTATCATTGTACTTTTAATTTTTTCTTTAGTACGCATTGTTTTGCCTTTGTCTGGTCCCATTTTTATAGTAAATGTCGACTTAGTTAACATTGATCTGATAAGAGTTAATTAAAACAGACAAAATATAGGAAATGGAAGCTAGAGGGAGACTTTGTTCACCTGTGTTTCAAATGACTTAACAGATGCTGTGAAACAAGCAGTGCAGAAGCATCTTCTCCAAGGCTGGTTACGTTTCACTGAAGGAAATATATTAGAGTTGCTTCATCGGTTGGATGTGGAAAATTCTTCTGAAGTGGCAGTCTCTGTTCTCAGTGCCTTATTTTCAGTGACTCCTCTTAATGAACTGGCAGAAATCTGTAAAAATAATGATGGCAGGTATGTAAAGTATTCATTATTTGAAATATGATACTGATGAACCTCTGCAATTAAAATTAGTCCTCTTCCGCATTACTTAAGATTGTATCAGTACCTTTTATCTACACCTCTTTTGTTTTCTTTAGTCTGGTGGATGTCTTTTTTCCCTTTTTTTCCTCCTTGTGTAAGAACTCACTACTTTATCATAGACTACTTTAGCTGCATTTTTTGTTTTGTTTTGTTACTTTGATTTTTGCATTAGCTTACCATGGAAAGTCCAACAGCATGGATCCCTATTGTGTTTGCTCATTTGATTCTTTTTTTTTTTTCTTTTGGTCTAAATATTTTCATTCTTTGTTGTGTGGATAAGTTAATGACTCTGCAGTTAAAAGGATGGTGGTTATAAATCAAGTCTGCTTATTCCCATTTTTCTACTCAGTTCAGATTTTTACTGGATATTAAGATACATTTTGTCTCCCTTTTAAATGAAGGAAATTGATTCCAGCAGATACATTAACTCCTGAAATTGCTTTGTATTGGCGTGTCCTTTGTGAATATTTGAGAACAAAAGGAGAAGAAGGTGAAGAATTTTTAGAGCAGATTTTGCCAGAGCCTGTAGTATACGCTGAGTATTTACTGAGGTAAAATTGTTTTCTTTGGTTTGGGATGTACTTGTGTTGTACTTGTGTTGTTGTATGTGTTAACTTCCCAGCCCCCTCCCTCAAAGCCATGCTTGATTGAGAATAAGTTGAAAACCATTTTTTTGGACAGGCAAGGATAAATAGGTATACACACTGAGTCTTTCTAAAGAATATCCTGTGCTGGTCAGTATACTGAAAGACCAAAGTCAATATGTTTTGGGACATTTCCTTAAAACTGGTAAGATGTAATGATGAACATTTCTCCATAAAGTTGATAATGATGATGTGCTGCTCTTTGAAATTGGTTGGCAAACTTTTTCTAAGTGCCAGATGGTAAATATTTTAGAGTCTGTGGGCCATGCTGTCTGTGACGACGACTCAGTTCTGCTGTGGTACTGCAAGAGCAGCCACAGAAAATATGTAATGAATAAGTGTGATTGTTTTCTGATCAATCTTTCATCAACTTTTATGGACACTAAAATTTGAATTTCATATAATTTTCACATGTATATATTTTTACACATATATTTACATATATATATCATTTAAAGATGTAAAAATCTTAGCTTGCAAGCTGTACAAAAACAAGCAGCAGGCTCTATCTGGTGCATGGGCCATAGTTTTCCAACTGACAGGATGGACATCTGGCCAGTTTTAGTATTAATTAAAACTGTTTGGCTTTTGTTTTTTAAAAAGTTTTTTCAAAGTATCTTTTTCTTAAATTATTTGAATTACTCTAGTTTCTACTTAGTTCACTTTAAAATTATACAAGTAAAATTGTACAAGTAAAACATGAATGCATTCTTGTCAAAATTCAAATACAGAAGTATACAGAATAAAAATGTGGTATTTCCTCTTACTCCTAATTCCTCAAACCCATTAATCTCCTTAGAGTTAACATCTAAACAATTTGGGGTATACACTTTCAACCCTCTTTCTCTACATTCACATACACATATACTAAATGCATGGTTTTTAAAAATATAACACACTATACATATTTTTGTTTTTTTTCAACTACTATCTGAGATCATTGTATTGGTACATATCAGTACAAATCTATCACAATCTTAATAACAGCCTATCACTCCATAGTATGGTGGTAACGTTTAATTTACTCTTCTATTGATGGACATTTAGGGTGTTTTCAGTTTTCACTGATGAAGGTGTTTTAAACTTTCTTTACATTTTTATGTATGTTTGGGATTTTGTAGGGTTGATTCCCAGAAGTGGAATTGCTGGGCCAAAGGTTATATATTTTTTTAATAGATATTGGTGTGTAGATTTTTAACTTCATGATTTTGATGCATTTTTTAAAAAGCTTTACATATAATATGGATTATGGGCCTGAATTCTCTTGGTGTGAAATATAGTGTCCTGCTTTCGCGTATAATGGCCCCACATATAAGTTAGGGAGCAAAGCTAAGAACGTATTTGAATTTTGTATGCAAAACATTGAATCCATAAATATCTTAAATGTGAGCCAATATGGAGACTTATAGCTTGAGCTCATAGTAACAAGAAAAACGTGGGAATCTACTTAGAGTTTTAAGGGTAATTATTTCAGGCTTTAATATTTAACTGGAGTATTCATTATAATGCTGTTTGGGCCATGTTGAAATGTACCCAAAAGGAATGAATTTTGATGCAATGCTTAATAATATATGTTTATATAAAAGTAATAAGTGCTCATAGAAGACTGCAAAAATACAAGAAAATATGAGGAAATGTTAAATATTATATTTAAATAACAGAGGGGGAGCATCTCAAAGACTGGTTCACAGATTGATTAATTCTTAGTTACTGAAAATTGACATGTAAAGAGCTTGGTTCCTCTAACTTTAAGAGGTCAGGGATTCTTATATTTCCTTTGTCACTTAATCTGTGAGTTTTGAAATAAGTTACTTGGATCAACTTGTTTTTTTCACTTATAAAAAGGAAAACTTTAAAGATCATATTTAATTATTGAAAGAATACTTAGGAAATAGGATGATTTTCTTTTTGGAGCAATGTCACTAGATAGGATTCATTTTCTCAAGAACAGAAACAAAATTAAATGGAAAAATTGTTTCTTGATAATCTCAAATGTATTCTCAGGCATTTTGTAGCAGGAAGAGTTAGTGACTCAGAATGCTGATACGAAACGATTTCCTGTTAATTGAGGTGTTCACATAGAGAAATTGGGGATGTTAAATGAGGCCTATCAAATTTGAGTAAGAAAAAGGGACACTAATTCTTAGAGAGTTTAAAAAAAGACTTTCTTGAGTGTTCTCTTCATTATAATGACTACCTTTAAAAATGGTTGGAAAGAGACGATTTCATGGTAATTAAAATTGGTAGGTCGATTTTAAGTTGTATTTATGCAGTTCAGGATTTGTAATTATTAATGAAACAACTACTCTTTGGGTATTTTTAAAAATAAATTCAAAGTCTTGATACTATGCATTGTGCTAAAGCTGGGATGGAGAAGTAGGAGGGATTCAAAGGTGAGTGAAGGTTTCTTAGCTTGTCAGAAATCAGTAACTCTACTGATTTATTGATTTTGATAATTATCAGTTTTGTAGCTTTTGTTTAGTTTCCTGCTAGAATCCAAAGGGTGGCTGATGCCCTTGAAGGTCCTAATATCATTGCCAGAGATTTATTTACTCTTGGCTGTCATTTTATGAGTCAGTTCATTTATTCATCATTATTCTGCAGTGTTTATAACTTGATTTTTTGTTGACAATTTAAAAATGACATTTTTCATCAGGATTATCATTTCATATATTACTTACAACCTAAAGGCACCTAGTTGTATAGGTTTAAAGTCTTAATTCTACTTAAACTCTTAATTCTGCTTTTAAGTAGCTTTTTTTGTTCCACACAAAAAAGGAGACCTTCTGGTAGACTCTTGAATGTTATCTAGGTGAGGGTTGTAAAAGGCTTTAATTTGGGCAGTGATAGTAAAAATAAAAGGGTAGTTGATGGTGCTTGCTTAGTAGCACCTACACTAAAATAAGAACAGTATAGAGATTAGTAGGGCCCCTAAGCAAGGGTACTACAAATTCATGAAGCTATCTGTATTTTTCTGATTTTTTTTAAAAAGGTCATTGTATTCATGCATTACTTATGTAATTACTATTTCTACAACTGTTCTTTTAAACAAAATAATGGTTAATTAAGGATGATGAGGGAAGACTAGCTCTTTCTGAATAATTGGATTTTTGGAGAAGGGATTTAGAACTTTATAATTGAGAATACTAGTGACATTGAAATAATTAGTTATTTTGAGAGATACAAATATGTACCTTTTGAAAATTTCCCATAGGAAATTTGAATCTTTAATGAAAATATATTTTCCAAATTCTCTTGAATCAAGCCAGTAAGTTCACAGAAGTTGATGACAGTAACACAGAAGTTACTCTGTAGATCAGGATTAGTATAACATGGTATAAATATCCATATATTTGGACTGATATGAGCAGAAAATGACCTTTTCTGACGTAACGGGGAGCTGTTTAATGTTTCTAAACAGATTCTACATCTTATTAATTGTGCTTGTTTTAGTTATATTCAGAGCATTCCGGTTGTTAATGAAGAACAGAGAGGTGATTTTTCTTATATTGGCAATTTGATGACAAAAGAGTTCATAGGTCAACAATTGATTCTAATTATCAAGTCTTTGGATACCAATGAAGAAGGAGGAAGGTACATTTAAATGTAAACCCTTGTTCTAATTTGCGCTTCTAATTTTATGTGTTGAAATATAGTCTTGTTACAATATGATTAAATATATTTAACCTAGCTCCCTAAAGTGTTATATGAAGTGTTCTCTTTCCTCTTATATAATATATATGGAGTATGTAAGAGGAAATATATTTATATACTGTCTCTGTTTCTCTTTCTCCTAATTTCTCTCTCTCTGTATGAATATATGTATATATGGAAACACAAGTTTCTAATTCAGTTCCTTCAGAATAAATCAATAAAATTGCAGGTTTTTGCTTAAAAATTTCTATTAGTATTACTAGTCCTCTCTATAATAAATACAGTCTAAAAGATTTGATTCACTTATGGTATTTTGTCATTTCATCATGTTGATTTATGAAAGATTATAGGGCCATTTATAAATTTTTTTTCAGAATGTGAATTTTGGTCTAAAGTCTGTACATATATTTTTGTACCTATAGTGATAAATATAAAAAAGAAGACAAATTAAGTCTGTAATTAAGTCTTCAGAATAGGTGAAATGTTAGAGATATAATGTGTTTCTACTCTTGTATTGAAATTAAAATAGTTCTTTTTGAGTGCAGGAAACGACTGCTGGCTATCTTACAGGAGATTCTTACTCTACCCACCACCCCAATATCCCTAATTTCTTTTCTTGTTGAGAGACTGCTCCACATGATTATAGATGATAATAAGAGAACACAGATTGTAAGTAATTTTCATTCTTGATAGAGATAAAAGGTTTTGGTCAATAACATTGAGGGTTGTCTTATTCTCTTTTCAGTACTTTTGGCTGTATTTGTCTTTAATTGCTTTTGTTTTAGTTTTGTTCCTTTATCAAGTCTTTATACTTCTTAAAACCAATCTCTCTCACACACACATTTTAAAAAATATCTCCTTTCTTTTACCATACCTATCATTGTGTTGAATCAGTTTGAAATGGAGCAGATTAGGGAAGAGGTGACATATAGGCATTGGTTGCTAGAAGGTTTGAGGGCCGACTGAATTTATACATACCTGGGTTCAAATCCCCTCGGACACTTTCTGGATTTGTGGCTTTGCCTGAGCTATTTAATTTAGAATTTTTACCTGTCTGCAAAATAAGAATAACAACGAAATTTATCTTTCATTGTTCAATGAAGCAATGTTCATAAAGTGCTTGGTAGATACAGAAATAAATATTATCTATTATTTTACTATATTCAAGTGTTATTTTCTCTGGGGTAGCCCAAAAAGAGAGGCCTGTATCGTTGATTTTCATTAAATCGTATAGTCTTGGAGTTGCGAGTTAATTCAAAGGTTGTCTTTTCCACTCCTTCCTTCTATAGATATACATAACATAAATTCTTTCTGCAACATCCCCAGTTAGTGGTTATCCAGGACCTGCTTAAGGTACCTTCATTTGGGATGCAGCTTTTTCCTGAATTGGCCAACTCCAATGCCCAGTGGCTCTGAAAGGAAAGTGTTTAATTTGCTGTCATTATTTATGCCTTGTATACCCAAAGGAAGAATAAAAGAGTATTCTAATTTTTTATATTCCACTGCCATTGGAGCTGAACAAGGGAGGGAGTTGAGGATTTTAGGCAGAAAATTTTAGTTGTATGGTGCCTAAGATTAGATGCTATTTTCATTTTTTCTGTTTTAAAGCACTATATGAAAGAGAATTTATCTTCAGTGTCTATGTGCCTATTTACCTTCCCATAATCTTATGAGTTTTTAGTCAGATGCATTGTTAGGTCATTTTTTTTCTAAAATTGTCTAGCAAATAGAATGTGTGCCATTTTTGTATATTTTGCTCTATTTTTCAAGAGATTGTGGATACAGTTTGGAGTTTTGTATAACAGTTTGATGTCATTTTCTGATATATAACATATATTAAAGCATGTATTCTGAATTATAACTTATCAGGTTACAGAAATTATCTCAGAGATTCGGGCACCCATTGTTACTGTTGGTGTTAATAATGATCCAGCTGTTGCAAGAAAGAACGAACTCAAGGTAACTCTCTTCTAAATTAAAGAAATGATTGAGTATATTGTAGTTGTGCAAGTCTTTTATTTCTTCTTGTACATTTTCAAAATTGCACAAAGTCAAATTATTGATTAACTATTAAACTATGTAAGAGTGTCTAAAATGTTATCAGATTATGTCAGTCTGAAAGATTTGCCAGTCTCTGTTTCAGGAGGACTACCACTTTTTCTGTATGTACCTGACTGCTTAACTTTTAGATGGTTGAGATGGTTCTAAATAATACTCTTTAGTTTGCTACAGATTTCACATTAACAGTTTTTGTTTGGTGTTTACACAATTTATATCTTTTCTTAGATGGCTGAAATAAAAGTTAAACTTATTGAGGCAAAAGCAGCTTTGGAAAATTGCATTAACTTACAGGATTTTAATCAAGCATCAGAATTAAAAGAAGAAATAAAAGCATTAGAAGATGCCAAAATAAACCTATTGAAAGAGACAGAGCAACCTGAAATTAAAGAAGTCCACATAGAGAAGGTATAGATACATTTTTCATATTACATTTCAGCTACTGTTAATCATCTGAACTAAACCTTGTCTTCTTAACTCAGCTGCCGGAATATATTCACTTAGGAGGGATTTTTAACAGTACCATGAACTAATACAAAAATAATATTTTTCCGCCTGTTCCTTTCTATTTTGGACTTCAAAAGGCTTTAATGAACTTTTAATTATTGTAGCTAGGACTTTATTTGATTTGCGCCCTTGTCATGCTAATCCCTGGAATCTGAAGTCTTTCTTCCTTGCCAAGGAAACCTGCCTTCCAGTGGCTTCCTTCTCTTTGTTTTGTTTTGTTTTGTTTTGTTTGTCTTGAATGGTTTAGAAAAGGAAAATGCATCTTTCCCTTATTTGTGGAAGACTCATGACCTTTCCACTGCTAGGAAAAGAATTTCTATAGTAACAGTGCCATTATACACATATCTTTTTAAAGTTTAATTACTCTTTTGTTTTTAGAAAAAGCTAAGTAACTTTGTTAATTTAAATGAAATACTGTATAAAATAGATAACTAATAAGAACCTGCTGTATAGCACAGGGAACTCTACTCAATACTCTCTAATGGCCTATATGGGAAAAGAATCTTTAAAAAAAAAAAAAGAGTGGATATATGTATATGTATAACTGATTCACTTTGCTGTACACCTGAAACTAACACAACATTGTAAATCAACTACACTCCAATAAAAATTAAAAAAAAAAGAAATACTAAACTTATATATCTAATAACATTTAAAGCTTCGTTTCAGCAGTCTTTTTTAATTAACTTAGTTGTATTTGATACACTAATATTATTTTAATGTAAGGTAGAATGGTATCAATTACTATAATATTTGCTATTAACTTTGATTCAGGAGGTCTTTTAGGATCTTGCCTTTTGTAGTAAACATCATTTATTACTGTAGTTTTGGTTTGGGAAGTGCTGATTATTCTTATAAAGAGAATGCTGGATAGGGAAGAGTTTACTATACAGGAGAGTTTTGTAAGTTATGTTATGTCCTTGAGCTCTGCAGCCATAGACATCCCTGCTCTAACACCCCACCTTCCCAATGGATATGCCTGAATTTTATTTTCATAGCTAAGTAGCTTATTTCTTTTGTTTGACCAAGTCAATGGATCATTATAGGCTGTTAAATTTGAGGAGCAAATTTAAAGTGAAAAATGAAAATATAAACTGAAAAATGATATAAACTGCAGGTCTGAATTAGGAAAATTTTAACTAGGGTGATCTATCATGATTAATATTATCTGTTTAACTTTACTTGCTTTGACCATTTATCTGTTCATTTGTCCTATTTAAGGGTTATAAATCTATTACAGTATAATTACAGTATAGTATAATAAATGCTATGTTCAGGTAAGTATAGGGGTTTTATGGAGAGGGTGGTATTGGCTTTCCCAAAAGAAATGTTTCAACTTGAGATTTGAATAAAAATAATATAAGCAAGTAGTTACAGGATCGTTTTTTTTGTGGTATTCACAAGTATAAATTCATTTGATTCTCATTATGACCTAACGGAATTGGTACAATTATCCTTACTTTATAGAAGGCAAGTAACTTGCCTGAAGTTTTACAGATAGTAAATGGTGGAGGCAGGATTCAAACCCAGGCAAGTGGCTTTGATTGTGCTTTTAATGCACTCTGTGTCATCTCTCCTCAGTGAGTTGTTAAGGGAATGTTATAGGCAGATGGAATGACGTGTGTGAAGGCCTAGAAGTTAAAGAGTGCCTGTTGTGTTTAAAAACTTCAGGTCCACATGACTAAAGAATTGAGGCGGAGAGGTAAGAGATAAATCTGGGGGAAGAAATTAAGGGCCAATTCATGTAAGGCCTTGTATAAACAATATTTTAAAAATTGTCCCTTACCCAAAGATCATGGTGAACCACTAAAGATGAGATTTATGTCTTATAAAGATCACTGTTACTCAGGAAATGAATTTCAGGCAGACATACTAGTTTGAAGACTGTTACAGTAATGTAGGATTGAGATGAGTGCAGTCTGAACAAGATAATGATGGTGGATATGGAAAGAAGTGATGGATTTGAGAAGTATTTAACAATTAGTAACAAGGAGAAGAGTGAGTCAAGAATGTATCCTAGGTCTTTTGGTTTGGACAGCTGGGTAGATGGCAGCGAAATTTATGGAGGTAGCACAGGAGGAGGAATTTGGGTAATGATTGGTTAGTTCCCTTTTGGCCATTTTGAGTTTGGGAAGCCTGTGGAACATACAAGAGGAAATGTCTTATGGCAGTTTTATATATGAATCTGAAACTTAGAAAATAGTTGAACCAGCTTATAAATGGTAAATTTTGTGACTGGATAAGGTTGTGCAGGGAATGTGTATAGAGACAACATGTCTTGGACAAAAAGCCTCGAGAAAGTAAACATTTAAGGGATGGGCAGAATATATTTTTACTAATGCTGAATATTTTGTGTTTTATTTTAGAATGATGCTGAAACGCTACAGAAGTGTCTTATTTTGTGCTATGAACTGTTGAAACAGATGTGCACTTCAACAGGTATAGGTGCAACCATGAATGGCATCATTGAATCTTTGGTATGTTGGTGCACTTTGAGGCTTTATTTTAGCTCATGCCTTCATCATTTTATAAGTAATATGTTCCTTGGGGTTCGAAAGAATGAAAAGACCATTTTAAACATCTGATAAATATAAATGTAAAAAAGAAAAAATAATACAGTGACTGCTTCATATTGTGAGGATTAGATTAAGATAATGCATGTAAAGGACCTGGTATATAAGTTATAATTATTCCTTTAGAAAGTTTGAAAAAATTATTTTATGCTGGAAAGAGATGCAGAATATCTTCATGTTTTGAGTAGTAAGAGGAAACACTGAGATACATAAGGAATATTTAAGTACCAGAATCTTGCTGTGTATAAAGACTGAGAAGGTTACATTATAAGCCCTGTGAAAGGAATTTGTTTATTATTATATATTTAAGGACTTTACTAAAGTAACCCTTCATAGGTAATCTCCATTTTACTGACCAGAGGGATATAAATACCACAAGCCTTTAGAACCACATTGTCTGATAGAAATATAATGCAAACCACATGTAACTTTAAATTTTCTAGTAGCCACATTTAAAAATTAAAAAGAAATGTGAAATTAATTTTAATATACATTAATTTAAATATACTTTAATATATTTAACCCAGTATACCCCAGATATTATAATTTCATCATTTAATCAATATTTTATTGAGATATTTTACATTCTATTCTTCATACTAACTCTTAAAGCACGTCTCAGTCTGGACTAGTCATATTTCAAGTGTTCAGTAGCCACATGTGGTTAGTGGTGACAGCATTAGACATGCAGCTTTAGAGTATTCTTTTTAATAGTGCTACTTATCCAAAGCAAATTTTGAATGTATCCAACCTCTTCCAGATTCTCCCCAAATTTTTTTTACTTGGGATTAGTAAAAAACAGCCAATGAATGTGATCTAAAATCTAGTTCCTTGTATTGTCATGAGTTTCTAAATGTAGTAAAGAAGACCAATTATTGTTTATAACAGTCTAGAGCTGATTAAAACTAGATCTGTTAAACCGTTAGAATTTAGTTTTATTTTTAACAAAGCAGATGTCTCTAGTGAAAAGTGATACTTTTAAAGTTCTGCTTGTATACTTTATGGTTCTATTGCAAGAGAATGATAAATGATGGTATAATTAACTGCACAATTGAAGTAGTAAATATGAAGACTTACGTATATATGTGGGGAAACACAATATTGAGGGAAGAAAGAACACAAAATTGAATGGTCATAATGATTTTAAGTATATAAAAACAATCTGTCTAAAGATTGAAAGAGACTATAGAGGGATGTAAATGAGTAAGGTATTTAAATATAGGAGTTATAATATTTTAATGATATTACTGTGCTTTAAATAAAAATCATATGTTCAGTGAACAAATATTTATTGAACATCTGTACACCCAGTGCTGGGGATAGAGTGTACATGGTGTACAGAACACATGTAGACTGCCCTTTTTGGATCTTCTGGTCAGGTGATGGGGGGCATCAATCAAATAAACAAGTGAAAGCTTATGCCATTGATAATTGCTATGAAGAAGAGCTTTATGGTCATATGTGAATTTATGATAATGAGATTTCATCTGTTTATGGAAGGTGACCTTGAGGTGATGTTTGAGTAGACATTAACTATGTGAAAAAGAGGGAAGAATGATCTAGACCTACTCTCTTCAATACGGTAGCCACCAGCCACATGTGGATATTAAGAACCTGTGGCTATTAAATCTAGTCCAAATATATATATATATTTATACATATTTATAAATGTAAAACTACATTGGGTTTCAAACAGTATAAATAACAGATTATCTCAATTTTTTATAAACATGAAAAAAGCCACAGCTAAAAAATCTCAATTTTTTAATATTGATTACATGTTGTATTGATAATATTTTGTCTATATTGAGTAAAATAAAATGTATTAAAATTAGTTTCATCTGTTTCTTTTCACTTTAATGTGGCTACTAAAAAAATTTTAAATGACATACTTGGCTTGCATCATATTTCTAGTGGACAGCACTGAATGGGAGGCATTGAAATCAGCTCAATTGAATAAACAGAGAGCAAGAGATAGAACGGTATAAGGTGATACTGGAAAAGACTACACAATGAGGTATATCATATGTTAAGGAGTTTTATCTTTTCTATGAGCATTGGGAAGCCATTGAGTCAGTTTTGGCAGGTGGAGGGAAGGTATCTCATGATCAGACTATATTTTGCTCTGACTATATTCTTCTGTTTTACTGATTTAATATTTACCTTTTTTTAAACCAAAAGTTGACTTTTTTGGGTTAATAGACTACATGGAAATGAAGTAGGTCTGTGAAATCATACAGAAATTTGCATTTTTTTAATATACTATTGTAAATTTCTTATCCTAGTCAAAATTATTTTAATTTCTAATTCATTTTAGATTCTTCCTGGAATAATAAGTGTTCATCCTACAGTAAGAAATCTGGCTGTTTTGTGCTTGGGATGCTGTGGACTACAGAATCAGGATTTTGCAAGTAAACACTTTGTATTACTATTGCAGGTAGGATTTATCTTGTGATTAAAATCTTGATTATACTTCTTGAGATAAATACTCAATCTGTGGTGATTTTGCTAGTATAATTAAGTTTAATCGATTCCAGGGCTTGTTGATGATGATGATGATGATTATGGATGACCTTTAAGGGCTCAGTTTTTATGTTTTGATTTTTTTGTTATTAAAACTTTTTTGTAGAAGAAAGATGAAATGTCAGTTATTTAAGGTATTTAAAAAATTAATCATATAGCAAATATTTATTGAGTGCATATTATATTCCCAGCATTATTATAGACTTCAGAAAAAAATAAGATAGGTAATGAAAAACATGATAAAAGTTGCTGTCCTAATGCAGCTTACATTTTAGAAGAGGAAATACACAATGAAAAATAAACAATATGTCGTATGTCAGATGGAAAAAAATAAAGCAGAGAAGGGGACTGAGGACTGGAAATAGGGAAAGGGAGCAGTTTGGTTTAGAAAGACCTCACTAATAAGTCAAAATTTGGGCTGTTAACCAGAGGGAAGTGAGAATGAACCATGTAGATCTGGGTAGGAGGTTTCCAAAGAGAGGGAAGAGCAGGGGAAGGGGTCCATCAGTAGGACTTTGCTTCACATATTAAAGGAGCGGGAGCTCATATGGCTAGGCCAGATTGAGCAAAGGGGAGAATAGTAGGAGAAATGATTTGCAGGCAGCTGGTCATCCATGTCTTCTAGGGATTTCTAGTCTGTAAAGATGTAGCCTTCACAGTGAATGAGATGGGAAGGAATTGGTAGTTTTTTTTTCTTTTTTTAAAAAAAAATTATCTATTTATTTATTTGGTTGTGTCGGGTCTTAGTAGCGGCATGTGGGATCTTTTGTTGTGGCGTGGGCTCTTCACTGCAGCGCGCAGCCTTCTCTCTAGTTGTGGTGTGCGGGCTCTGCAGCACACGGGCTCTCTAGTTGTGGCCTGAGGGCTGTAGAGCACACGGGCTTAGTTGCCCTGCGGCATGTGGGATCTTAGTTCCCCAACCAGGGATCAAACCTGCATCCCCTGCATTGGAAGGTGGATTCTTAACCACTAGACCACCAGGGAAGTCCCGGAATTGGAAGATTTTGAGTAGGGGATTTTTATGCTGTGACTGGATATAGTGTTGGTTAGACCATGGGTTGGTTGGCAAACCTTTTCTCTGAAGGTCTAGAGAGTAAATATTGTAGACTTTGCAGGCCGTATGGTCTGTCTCAACTACTGCTTTGCTGTGGTAGTATGAAAACATCCATAGATGATACATAATTGAATAAGCGTAGTTGTAGATCAGTAAAACTTGTATTTATGGACACTGATATTTAAATTTCTTATAATTTTAGCATATAATGAGATATTATTTTTTAACCACTGAAAAATGTACAATTATTCCTTACTTGGAGGCTGTATAAAAACAGGCAACAAACTGGAATTGGCCCATGAGTCATAGTTTGCAGATCCCTAATAGTAACTATAGGGATACAGTATGGAAGGAAGGATACTCATAAGGAAGGTATTACAATAATCCAGGAAAGAGGTGATGATGACCTAGACCAGTGTTGTGATTATTGGGGTCATGAGAAGTGATGGTAATTTAAGTTTGAAGACAATGTCTATAGAATTTGCTGATAAATTTGATGTGGCGTGTGAGAGAAAGAAGTGGAAGAAAACAGGATTTTGGCCAGAATAACTGGAAAGATGGAATTGCCCTTTCCTGTGTTGGGGAAAACAGAATAACAGGTTTTACGGCAGGTAGGTGAGGTAAGGAGTTCAGTTTTGGACATGGTAAGTTTGAAGTTTGAGGTACAAGTGGATATATTGAATAGGCATTTTTATGTGGGTTTGGAGATAGGAGAGAGGCCCAGGCTGGGGAGAGGAATCTGGAAGTCTTTATTCTATAATAGTATCCAATGCGTAGAAGCTGGATGTTACCTGACAAATGAGTATAGTTTGAGAGGAGATCTCAACTTTATAGTTCCCTAGGGCTCAGGCAACATTTAAGGTAAGAGAGATGAAGAGGAACCAGTAAAGACCAAGGTGAAGTAGATAGGGGAGAGTGTGATGGCCTAGAAGGCAAGTGAAGATGGTATTGTAGAGAGGCCAGGGTGACCCAACTGTCTAATGCTGGTGACAGGTTGATAAGGATTCATAGTTGACCATTTTTGGCAAGTAAGGAAGTGTTTGGTGACTTCCATGTGCCCTAGTTTATGCACAGGGCAAAGCCTATTGGAGTGGTCCAAAGATAATTATGGGAGAGGAATTGGAGACAGCCAGTGTAGACTACTCTTTCAAGATTTTATTTTGTTAGGAGTAATGGAGAAATGGAGTGGTAGCAAGAGAGGATATGGGGTAAAAAGAGTTTTGGGTTTGGTTTGAATTATTTTAGGATGGAGAAAATTACAGCCTGTTTGAATCCTAATGAGAATGACCCATTTGAAAGGAAAAAACTGAATATAGGAAAGAGAGGGCAGTTGTTAGAGTGCTACTGAGTAGACAAGGGGGGATTAAGTCTAGTGTATCAGTGGAATGCATTTGACTTTTTAACTCCTTTGGACATCTGTTTTTAACATTTGGGCCTAGCTTTACTTGTAAAATATACTTCCCTCCACCTCCCCATGTAAAAAGACAGTGTGATTCATGTAGCCTCTTGGTGTTGTCAAATGTAATGGGATAAAAAAGCTGCAAGGAATTTTAGTGCAAATTGCTTGCCAACAGGTGAATGGGAGTGCTTTGCATGTTCAACTTGAAAATAACACATGACAACATGGATTATCATTTTTATGAAGATTACATTAAAAGACTCAACCAATAGTTGAATTTTCCCCCAACATAAAATCCTTTTCTTGAAGCATCCTTTAATGTTGCATATGACATTGCCAAGAAAAAGAAAACATACAATTAGGGAGAACTTGGGGAAGTCATGTGTTCTGGAAATAGTCAAACTGTTTGTGACTTGTATCAAAGGAAGAAAATTAAAACCATACTTTTGTCAAAAGGCAGTCCTCAGAAATTTCATTTTGTTTTAATTTCCTTTTTTGGAGTACTTGACATCTAATCAGTTCATTTAATGTGCAAGGATTAAATTCCTGACAGTGCTTTGTTTGTATTTATCATCCCATGCTTGTTATCAGAGAAGAATTTCTATTATTGTGAGATCCTTTTGGAAACTTAGAATGTCAGGTATTATCTTTAAAATGGTGTACAGTTTCTTTTCAAACAAACTGGAAGAAAAATCTTGGTACTTTGTCCAGATGAATCATTTATAGTGCTTGGCCATACATCTGGTTTTGCTCCAAGGTGAATGAATGAATCTCCCTGTGTTATACAGAGTCATTACTATTTATATCAGCAGGTACTGGCATCAGTGATTCTGGTAGTAATTCTAAAGGGAGTCTTGTTTACTATTGTGAAATCTATTGGCTTTATAGGTGCCCAGGAAATAAAATACTACATTTTCAAAGAGGTTTTGCTAAGAAATTAAACCAGTAAGTTCTCTATTTCAATTTCCTGGCTTTCTAGAGGATGGGTCATTAAGTGCTAGATTGACCCCTGGTCATTACTTTTTATTTAGGTGGAAGAAAAATCTTACTAGAACATTTGATAGTGAAGGGTTCATTTATGTCTAGCTTATTAAGTATAGCGCTTTTTACTCTAAAAATGAGGTAAAACGTTCATTAAGATGCCCTATATACCATTATGAGTACTTCTGAAAAATTGTATTGAGAAGTTGTTGTTTTCAAGTAGAGGAGATTAGAGTTAGACAACTATATAAAATTTCTAGTACTGCAGCAAAAGAAATACCATAGAACTCTTTCCAAAGACACATAAATTCACTTGACTTTTAAAGATGAAATGTGGATTTTGATCCTTTTAATTTTTGCTGACATAACATCAATAATAAGTGTTTTGGTCATTTCAGACAGAAGAAAGGTAATATGAATTTAATGCTTACAAGTGTCCTGGAGCATTAGGAAGTTATTTAATACTAACTCATACCCCACTTGACGGAGCTATAGGAGCCTTGATACTGTTTGCTCCTATATAATTTTCTGTAGTGAAAAAGAATTGTCAAAATCAAGTTCATGTGAAAAATAAATGAATGTTTCTTATCAAGACCATTCCATAATTTTACCTTAATTTCAAATCAAAACAGTTAATAGCAGCCTTGTCATAGAATTAAAATTTTTAAAAATTAAAGTTTACCTTTTTTTAACTTTAAACAACTTTGATCTCTGAACTTTTTTCAGGGACTAGCTATTAATGTTTGCCTGAAAAAATAACTAGGTATAATTTTTTGTACATTAAAAATGTGAATGATACCAGATACAAATGCAGTAAAATAAATTGTATGTCGAATTTTGCCTATATTTTGAATGTTATTCTGAAGTGGGCTTTTATTAGGTCCTCAAAGGGGTTCGCAATCAAAAGAATTTAACCACTGAATAGATTCAATTATTTATCTTTATAAAGGTATTTTCAGAGCTGTCATTGGAAGATTTTAGATTAAGGGAAAAGAACAGTATTTTGGGGGAGTAAGAAATCAGTTTTTTTTTTTTTTAATCAAGTTTTAGTAATAGAAATTGACTTAAGAAATATATCCACACTTGTTAGAAAGGCAGGAGAGGGAAATTATTTCATTTAGAAATCTTTCTTAAATAAATATCCAATATTGAGAGCTATTGCTAGCCAGTGAGGGACTGAGAAGGACAAGGAAAACCAAGATGCTGTTGAGAGTAGCATGTTTAGAATTTGTAGAGAATAGTCATGACAGTACATTCTTATAAATAAGCATTTGGCTTTGGCAGATTTGCAAGTCTTGCCAAAAGAAAATATGTAATAGATGTGTCTTGAAATTTCCTTCGAAGTTTTGTAATTTTGAGCCATTTTTCTCGATTCATTCATTTGACCAACTTGTGGGTGATTTTTCTTCATTCTATGGGCTAAGCTGTATAGCCAAGTAGCTTATCAGTGACCAAAATTTAAGTGCATTAAAAAATATAGTAAATCTTTTCATAGTAGAAATATTCAGCTCTATTTTTTTCATGGCTTTGAAATTTGGTATGTAAGAATTCGGTTTTCTTAAGTCAGGATAGACTCATACAAGCTGCTGGGTTTTATGGATTCAGGATAGACTCATAGAAACTGCTGGGTTTTATGGTTCACTTCCTTTTATAAAGAAGTCCAGTTCAATGAAAACTGAATTCACTATTAATGAAATCTGAGTTTATTGAGCTAATAAGAGAAAAATTTCTTTAATGAAACTTGATAACCTAGAAGAGTACTGATGTTCCAATGAATGCTTTTCATTGGTTAGAATGTAATGTTTTTGTCTTGATAGATGGCCCCAAACAATTGCAATATATTGAACAGTTTTTCTAGATCTTACAAAAATAATAAAATCATAGTTAAACATATACTTTTTTGTATACAAAAGGAACAAATAATATAATTCAGCTTGACTTTAGTTCAGGGAATTTTTTTGACTGAAGACAGAATTTTTCTGAAGGAAATATAAAAATGTCATGGTATAAATGAAAAAAAATAATAACTTTAAAATAAATTTTAAGTTTTAAAAAATATTTATATAGACTTGACACTGTTGTTGCAATTAGATTAATAATAAGATATATGTTAATTTTATGTAGCATAAACAGAATAAAAATACACCTAATTTGCTTTTGGTGGGGGATGTTTCGATTTAGGTTTTGCAAATTGATGATGTGACAATAAAAATAAGTGCTTTAAAGGCAATCTTTGACCAACTGATGGCATTTGGATTTCAACCATTTAAAACGAAAAAAATCAAAGCTATTCAAAGTGAAGGTGCAGAAGTAAACACTAATGAAGAGCAAGAGTCAAAAGAATCTGAAGAAGAGGCTGATACAGCCAAGAATGTTCTGAAACTACTTTCTGATTTTTTAGATAGCGAGGTAAGAAATAATCATAGCCCTATTATTGTGAAAGGTTATTGTCAGCATATATACGTTTATCCTCTTTGTATTTTTTAGGCTGAAGTTTAAACTTGGCTAACATTTTTTTTTAAATTTGCCTTTTGAATATTATAATTAAATCCTACTTTCACTTCTAATATACCTAATTTCTCACTATCAAATTACATTGTGTAGAGAATTGAAGTGTAAACAAAAATGAAATGACTATTGGGAGGGGTTGTTATTTTTTCATCTTTTTTCTCTGTCTTTGTGATCTGTGACTTACAAGTTTCCCCCCCAAGGGTCTTAAGAAATAATTTAAAATAATCTTACATTGGGTGGGTGGAAGTTCTAAGATATGATACGGGATTAGATCTCTTTCCTTAGGGTACTCATGAACTACATTTTTATAGCATATGTAAACATTTAAATTATAAAGTTTTTATAATTTTTGGTGAGGTGAAATTGACATTACATTAACAATTTTAGAGTGAACAATTCATTGACATTTAGTACATTAAAAATATAGTGCAACCACTGCCTCTAATTTTTAAAACATTTTCATTATCCCAAAAGGAAACTACCCATTAAGCAGTTGCTCCCTATTTCCCCTACCACCAGCCCCTAACAACCACCAGTTTGCGTTTTGTCTCTATGGATGTAACTCTTCTGGATATTTCCTATAAATGGAATCAGAAAATATGTGGCTTTGTGTCTGCTTTCTTTCACTTAGCTTGTTTTCAAGACTGTTGTGGCTTATATCACAAGCCTTCTTATGGCAGAATAATATTCCATTTTATGTATATACCAGAATTTGTTTAGCCATTCATCCATTGAAAGATATTTGGGCTGTTTCCACCTTTTGGCTATTGTGAATAGTGCTGCTGTGAAGATGTATTTGTCTGAGTAGCTATTTTCAATTCTTTTGGGTATATTTCTAGAAGTGGGGTTACTAGGTCATATATTAATCCTTTTTTGTTGTTGTTTTTAGGATTTTGCCCCTGATCCCTATCCCAACTAGTTAATTAATACATCCTCACATATTTATCTTTTTTTTTTTTTTGAGTGAGAACATTTAAGTTCTCTCAGCAAATTTCAGTAATACAGTAGTGTTATCAGCTAGTCACCACGTTTTACATTTGGTCTCTAGAACTTATTCTGTTTTTTCTTTTCTTTTTTTTTTTTTAGGTATAATAGAACTGAAAGTATACCCTTTTCCATATTTCACCCACCCACCAGTCTGTGGCAACCACTTTTTCTACTCTGTTTCTATGAGTTTGACTTTTTAAAAGATTCTGCATATAAGTCATATCATGCAGTATTTGTCTGTCTTTGTCAGGCTGTTTCACTTAGCATAATGTTCTCAGAGTCTACCCCTGTTGTTGCAAATGGCAGGATTTCCTTCTTTTTATGGCCGAATAATAGTGCACTATATATCTCACATCTTCTTTATTCATTCATTGATGGACACGTGGGTTGTGTCCATATCTTAGCTCTTGTAAATAATGCTACAATGAACATGGGCATGCAGATATCTCTTTGAGATTCTATTTTCATTTCCTTCGGATACATACCCCAAAATTGGATTGTGTTCTTAATTTTTTGAGGAACTTCATTTTGCCTTCCAAAATGACTGTACCAGTTTACATTCCCACCAACACTGCACTAAGTTTCCCTTTTCTCCACATCCTTACCAACACTTTTCTCGTGTCTTTTTGATAAAGCCATTCTAACAGTGTGAGGTGATATCTCATTGTAGTTTTGATTTGCGTTTCCCTGATGATTAGTGATGTTGAGCAGCTTTTCATGTATCTGTCAGCCATTTGTATGTCTTCTTTGGAAAAATGTTTATCAATTCCTCTGACCATTTTGTAATCAAATTATTTGGTTTTTACTATTGTGTTATATGAATTCTTTATATATAATTTTGGATATTAATCCCTTATCAGATATATAATTTGCAAATATTTTCTCCCATTCCATAGGTTGCTTTTTCATTTTGTTGATAGTTTCCTTTGCTGTGCAGAAGGTTTTCAGTTTGATATAGTCCCATGTGTTTATTTTTGCTTTTGTTACCTATGTTAAGGAGCTTACTATCCTGTTTTTTGTAGGCGTTTCATGATTTCATGTGGTAATTTCTTTAACTTTTTGAGGACCTGCCAAACTGTTTTCCATAGCAGCTGAACCATTTTACATTCCCACCAACAAAGAACGGGGTTCCATCCTTATCAACACTTGTTATTTTAAAATAATTTTGTTGTTTTATTAATAAGAAAAAATTGTTATTAAAAATTTTAGCCATCTCGTTTTGAATTGCCTTTCCCTAATAACTAATGATGAGTATCTACATGTGCTTTTTGGCTATTTGTATACCTTGTTTGGAGAAATATCTATTCAAATCCTTTGCTCATTTTTAAATTGGGCTGTCCTTCGGAATTCTTTATATATTCTGGGTAGTAGATCCTTATCAGATAAGTGATATGCAAATATTTTCTCCTATAGGTTGTCTTTTCAGTTTCTTAATAATGTCCTTAGATTTTTAAAAAGTTTTAAATTTTGATGAAGACTAATTTATCTTTCCTTTTGCTGCTTGTGCTTTTGGTGTTATATCTAAGAATACATTGCCGAATCAAAAGTCATGAAAATTTATCTCTGTGTTTTCTTCTAAAAGTTTTACTCCTTTAGCTTTTAGTTTAGGTGGATTGGTGCATTTTCAGCTAATATTTGTATATGGTGTGAGGTAGAGGTCCAACTTCATTGGTTTGCCTGTGGACATCCAGTTGTCTCAGCACCATTAGTTGAAGAGACTATTCTTTTCCTATTGAATTGTTTTAGTACCATTGTGGAGGGTGAGAGAATCAATTGATCATAGGAATATGAGTTTATTTCTAGACTCTCAATTCTTTTCCATTGTTTGTGTCCACCCTTGTACCAGTACCTGACTGTTTTGATTCATGTAACTTCATAGTAAGTTTTGAAATCAGGGAGTTGAGTTTTCCAACTTCGGTTCTTTATTTTCAGTATTGTCTTGGCTATTTGGGGTATCTCGCAGTTCCTTATGAATTTGAGGATTGGCTTTTCCATTTCTGGAAAAAAGTCTGTTGGAATTTTGATAGGGATTGCATTGAATATGTAGATTGCATTGGGCAGTATTGCCATCTTAATGTTATGTTTTCCAATCCATGAACTCGAATATCTTTACATTTATTTAGGTCATTTTTAATTTCTTTCAGAAATGGTATATAGTTTTCAGAGTGCATGTTTTTTACTTCCTTGATTAAATTTATTCCTATATATTTTATTTTGGTTGCTATTGTAAATGGAATTGTTTTCTTAATTTCCTTTTTTGGATTGTTCATTCTTGTTATATAGAAACTCAACTGTTTTGTGTGTGGATTTGATTTTGTATCCTGCAACTTGGCTGCATTCATTTGTTAGCTCTTGTACAGTAGTTTCCGTGTGTGTGTGTGTGTGTGTGTGTGTGTGTGTGTATTCTTTGGGATTTTTTCTATAAGACCAAGTCATCTGTGAAGAGACAGTTTTAATTCTTCCTTTGCAATTTGAATGTCTTTTGTTTTTCTTGCCTAATTGCTCTGGCTAGAACTTGCTGTACAATCTTGAATAGCAGTGGTTAAAGCAGACATCCTTGTCTTGTTTCTGATCTTAGGGGGAAAGTTTTCAGTCTTTAACCATTGAGTATGATGTAGATTCTTCATAAATGCCCTTTATCGTTTTGAAGAAGTTCTCTTCTGTTTTTATTTGAGTTTTTTTTTCCAGTCATGAAAACATGTTTAATTTTGTCAAATGGTTTTTCTACATCAATTGAAATGATTATGTGATTTTTTTTTTTAATTGCTATGGTACATTACATTGCTCGATTTTCTTATGTTGAACCACCCTTGCATTCCTTGGATAAATCCCACTTGGTTATGGTGTATAATCTTTTGAATATGTTGTTGGATTCCATTTGCTAGTAATTTATTAAAGATTTTTACATCTGTATTCATAAGGGAAATTGGTCTGTAGTTTCCTTGTATTGGTCTTTGTCTGCCTTTGTTATCAGTGTAATACTGACCTCATAACCTGAGATAGGAATTGTTTTCTCCTCTTCTATTATTTTGGAAGATTTGGAGAAAGATTGGTGTCAAGTCTTCTTTAAATATTTGGTAGAATTTACTAGTGAACACATCTGGTCTTGGACTTTTCTTTTGGAGAGGTTTCTGATTTACTTATTCAATCTGTTTATTGTTATAGGTCTGTTCAGATTTTCTATTTCTTCTTGAGTCTATTTTTGTAATTTGTGTGTTTCTAGGAAGTGGTTCATTTCATCTAGGTTGTTTAATTTGTTGGTATTCAGTTCTTATTATTCGTTTATAATCCTTTTTATTTCTGTAAGGTCAGTTGTAATGTCCCTGCTTTTATTTCTGATTTTAGTTATTTTCATCTTCTTTTTTTCTTTGTTAGTCTAACTAAAGGTTTTTCAATTGTGTTCATCTTTTCAAAGAACCAACTTCCGGTTTCATTGATTCTCCCCACCCCACCCCCGATTTTCTATCTCTTTTTTAGTTCTTTAAAGTGTAAAGTTATTGATTTGAGATTTTTTTTTTAATGTAGGCATTTACTGCTATAAATTTCCCTCTCAACACTATTTTTGATGCACACCATAAGTTTTTGTTTGTTGCATTTTCATTTTTATTCATCTAATTATTTTCTTTTCTTTTCTTTTTTTTGGCTGCATTGGGTCTTCGTTGTTGTGCTCAGGCTTTCTCTAGCTGTGGCGAGCGGGGGCTACTCTTCGTTGTGGTACACAGGCTTCTCATTGTGGTGGCTTCTCTTGTTGCGAGCTCGGGCTCTAGGCACACAGGCTTCAGTAGTTGTGGCTTGCAGCCTCAGTAGTTGTGGCTCATGGGCTCTAGAGCGCAGGCTCAGTAGTTGTGGTGCACGGGCTTAGTTGCTCTGTGGCATGTGGGATCTTCCCAGACCAGGGCTCGAACCCATGTCCCCAGCATTGACAGGCGGATTCTTAACCACTGCACCACCAGGGAAGCCCCCATCTAATTATTTTCTAATTTCCATTTTGATGACTTCTTTGACCTTTGGTGTGTAAGAAGAGTGTATTGTTTAATTTACAGACTTGTGAATTTTACAGTTTTCATCTCTTGTTGCTCTTCAGGTGTATTCCATTGTAGTTGGAGAAGACATTTTGTATAATGTCATTCTTTATGAATTTATTAAGTCTTGTTAGGGGCCTCATATAGCCTCTGTTCTTGAGAATGTTCCATGTGCACCTGAAGAATGTGTAGTCTGCTATTTTTGGGTGGAGTGTTCTATATGTTTGGTAGGTCTAGTTCGTTTATTGTGTTGTTCAAGTCCTCTATTTCCTTATTGGTCTGTCTAGTTGTTCTGTCTATTACAGAAAGTGGAGTACTGAAGTCTTCAGTTATTATTTTAGAGCTGTCTCTTTCTCCCTGCAATTCTGTCAGTGTATGTTCATATATTTTGGGGCTCTGTTGTTTGTTGTGTATATGTTTATAATTATCTTTTTGATGAATTGACCTTTTTTAAATCAATATTTAATGTCTTTTGTATATCGTAACAGTTTTTGACTTCACATTTGGACTGCAAAATGGCGGAAATAAGTCCTTCCTTATCAGTATTTTCTTTTTTTTTTTCTTTTATCTTTATTGGAGTATAATTGTATCAGTATTTTCTTAAATTTTGAGTTATTAGCCAAGTGATAGACTAACTTCTCGTTGGCAGTTGTCTAGTGCTGTGGGCTTGCTGACATTGCATAGATGGAAAACTATTGCACGTGAAAACTGTTTGACAGTAGATGAATGAATTTTGTTTTTGTTTTTTAAAATAGTGCAGGTACATTAATCTTTTTCTGGCTAAACTAGATTCTGTGGCTTTGATTTTATTTTTGTCATAACCACTAAAAAATCTTGACTTCCTTGACTGTCCCCTGGGCCATAAGTAATAGTTTTTCACATGCTTTAAAGTATGTGAATAGTTTTAAATAGTTTTTAAATAGTTTTTCACATGCTTTAATTGGGACAAGTCAAAGACTTGTCCCAATTAAAATTCCCATATTAGAAATTTTTAAAAAGACAGAGGGCATGCAGCCTTTGGAGTTGGAGACTTAAAGATTTGTGTTCTGGTAACGTCTGTGAATCTTCAATAAGGTATTTACTGTCTCTGTCCTGTTTCCTTATCTTTAAAATGGGAATAATGATGCCTATTCAGTGGAATAATTCTTTAATTTAGTCAACAAATATTTGAGAGCTATTTATGTGCCAGTCACTATATGCTCTTGAGAGTACAATGCTGAGTGGAACAAAGTCTCTGCCCTCATGGTTGTTGTGAGCCCTAAATGAGTTTGTATGTGGAAAGCACATGCCAGTACCGTGGCACTTATTAATCTTATCAACCTCTACATTTTTCTTCTTATTTTTGAGTTTTGAAAAATTTCTGAAATAGTTCTTGTATCTGCTCATTCCTCTGTTTTTCCTCCTGTCCCCTCTAGTTTAGACTTGTCTTTCATTCCCAGATTATGGCCTGTCTAGATAATTTTCCTGAAATCTCATTTAAATCTTGTCTCCCTACCCTTTCAAAAATCTTCAACCATATTTCTTTACCTAATTTTCGAGTTCTCTCTAATCTGATCACTGAGCAAACTTACTTTCCATCAATAATAATAAATAATCACTGACATTTGTTGAGGATTTACTGTGTAGATAGCACTCCTTAGAGCTTTACATGTATTATTTCTTTGTGTTTTTTGATAAGTAGTTTTATTCCTTTTTTTGTATATGAAAAAAGTGAGGCACAAAGAAATTAAGTAATATGCACAGGATCAGATCATGCAGCTAGGAAGTGTCAGAGGCTTGAATTTAATTCAGGCTCAATAACCAGTATTTTTAATTACTACTCTTTTATACCTGTACCTCCATTTGAATACCACTACATCTTTTCCATTTTCTTCTCTAGGTTTGTTTTGGTTTCTCTTTCTAGGAATGCCTTTTTCTACTTGTACACCTTCTATTCACATTTTACCTATTATTCACACACATTGCCACACCCACCTCTGGAGCTTTCATTTATAGGTACCTTCTCTGATGGCAGAGACCATTACTGAAGGTTTTCTATATCTTAGCACCATGATAAGTGTTTAATACATATTGTTTTGATTTCTGGTTTCACAATATTATAAGATCTTTTGGTTTTTCTAAAGAGTTTAAAAGGAATTGAAGTTTTCATAGCTAGACTAATAATTTGTCACATAGCCTTAACCTAAAAGGAAAAAACAAAATCTTTTTATGTGCCTTTAAAAAAATTCATAATAGCTGGAATGATTTTGGATAGTTTATATAAAAATACTTATTTTAGGCTACAATGTAAGGCTTAAAAAGGAAATACAAATAAAAAATTTCTTTTAAATGAAAGTCATTTTTAATAGGTGTCTGAACTCAGGACAGGAGCTGCAGAAGGACTAGCCAAGCTGATGTTCTCTGGGCTTTTGGTCAGCAGCAGGATTCTTTCTCGTCTTGTCTTGTTATGGTACAATCCTGTGACTGAAGAGGATGTTCGACTTCGACATTGCCTAGGCGTGTTCTTCCCAATGTTTGCTTATGCAAGCAGGTATTTAGTCATATCGATAAATCAAAATCTAACTTGAAGTTAAATTCAGGCTCCCTATGAGTCATATCTATAGTATTTTGTTGTTAATGTTCTTTTTCTTCAGTGGTAAGTGAGGAAATGAGAAGAACTTACTTAGATTCTATCTACCTGAATTATTTGGCTCTTTCCTAGATGAATATGTACTGTATCTTGGTGGGGTGCATTTTACATATAATGTTGTTGTTGCTGCTTTTTAAAGAATCATATGTTTTTTCTTTGCCAACATACCTCAAATTGTTTTTCAATAGGACTAACCAGGAATGTTTTGAAGAAGCCTTTCTTCCAACTCTACAAACGCTGGCCAATGCCCCTGCATCTTCTCCTTTAGCTGAAATAGACATCACTAATGTTGCTGAGTTACTTGTAGATTTGACAAGACCAAGTGGATTAAATCCTCAGGCCAAGAATTCCCAAGATTATCAGGTAGGTGAGTATGCTAGCCTGTGGATGGTCTAGGGATGGTAACTGGCATGCTTTGGTAAAATAATCCCTCTCATAGATTCTTCGAAATAGTGAGAAGCTACATATAGATCTTGAGATTTCTAGTTTATATGGTAGCACATAACACAAAGCAAGAAAAAGAAAAAGATCTTTTGCAACTATGTGGGTGGACCTAGAGGGTACTATGCTTTGTGAAATAAGTCAGAGAAAGACAAATACTCTGTTATCACTTACATGCAGACTCTAAAAAGTAAAACAAATGAATGAATATAACAAAACAAACACACAGTTATAGAGGACAAACTAGTGGTTACTAGTAGGGAAGGGGAGGGGAGAGGGACAAGATAGCGATAGGGGATTAAGAGACATAAACTACTATGTATAAAATAAACTACAAGGATTACTGTACAGCACAGGGAAATGTAGCCATTATTTTATAATAACTTGAAATGGAGTATAATCTATAAAAATATTGACTCACTCTCTTGTGCACCTGAAACTAATATAATATTGTAGATCAACTATACTTTAATTAAAAAAAAAAATCTTTTGGGAAATGGGGAGATAATCATATAAAAATAGAAGTAATCAGTGCTAATATTTTTGCTACTGAAAAGAAGTTACCGAAAATTCATCATCCTTACTACGCCCTCCCCACCTAGTTCTGGCTGTTTATCATTCTGAATAATGACCTGTTATGTAGGACTCATTGAGTCCTCAATTGTTGGCTTACCTGCTCTGTTTCTGATACAAGGAAGGAGAATTCAAAGAATGAAACTCACCTCATGCTTAGTTTTGTTTTTAATTCGAAGAAGATATAGTAAGTGCATACTCTCCCACAAATTACATGTAAGCTGGTTTTTAACCCTTTAATATCATTTGATCAAACATTCATCATATTGAAAATTAATGTGTTAATTATTTCAGATGCCAGCTGATTAAGTTGAAGATATTGGTCTTCTGTTTTGTTATTTAGTGACTGCATACTTCATTTGAGTTACTATGTTACATGTTATTGGAAAGAAGATTACAATGGATATTAAGGCAAAATATAGTAAGGGTCCGTGATATAGCTACAAAGTGCTTTAGCAGCACTTTAGAAGATGGCAAGTTTCATGTGGTATGGGTGATGAGTACAGCATTACTAGTTTTAAATCTCACTGAGTAAAATTCACTTAGGCCTTGTTGGGATTTGGGGAGTGGTTTGGATAGAGAGAAAGACTTTTAGTAAAGGTGATTAAATGTAGCTGGTAGTACAAGTCATGTTGGGGAACTATGGAAAAAATCTGTCAGCTAAGGACCCTGAATAGGCCTGTTAGGGAAGAACATTAGGATAGGGAATTTGGAGTTGACTCTATTTGCAGGGCGTATAATGAAAGGGTATGATGAAAGGGTTAATGGGATGACAGTTACTTATTAGGAAGATTAATTTGGTGGTCAGTTTCATTAGGTGAGGTGAATTGGTAAGAGGAATAGGGAGAGAATATTAATAAAGAGAGCAGTTAAAAGTTGATATAATTAGGAGATAAAAGCTTACAGAAAAAGAATAATAGAAAGTAGTAGTAGAAAGTAGACAGAAAAAAGTAGTAGAAATTGACATAGAAAAAAAATTGCGAATCGAAAAGCCTAGAAGAACGAACTTTGTGTGAAGCAAGGGAGATGGAGGAATCCAAGATAACTCTGAGGTCCTAAGTGTGGGTGACAGAAGACCTCAAAGAAGCTGTTGACATTAGGGCGTACTCTCATGATCAGCATCTTGGAGGAGTGAGGGAAATAGATTGGGCAGAGGAAGAAGTTGAACTGTCATGCAGTCTTAAGGTCCCAGCTGATCTCACAGAAGTTACAGAATTGGGATAGTTCTTTGCTTTGTCCAGAATTGAAACAAGGCTGGGCTGTTGTACCTGTACATCTACCAGTTATTGAATGGGGACTAACCCTTGCGGGGGAGGTGTGACCTTAGGCAGAGCCCATTGTCTCCAGCTTGGATCAGTTCTGCACCTGGGAACTTTTAGCCTCCATAACTCATGGTAGCCTGGAGAATGAATGGTCAGTAGTAAAGCAGATGGATCTGGGCCCTGTACCACAGCATCCACTCTACAAGAAGGGGAGCTCACATGGGGAGGACTATGATAATTTTGTTTTAGACATTTTGGGATTATGTCAAGATAATTAGTTGGAAATGATAGATGTGTCAGACTGTATTGTAATCATACCATTTCAATTGACAAGGATTTTTCTCTTGATTTTCCAGGCCTTAACAGTTCATGACAATCTAGCTATAAAAATTTGCAATGAGATCCTAACATGTCCATATTCACCAGAAATTCGGGTCTATACGAAAGCCTTGAGTTCTTTAGAACTCACTAGCAGTCTTGCTAAAGATCTTCTGGTTCTACTGAATGAGATTCTGGAGGTAAGTAGTTTCTAGTTACTCTTAATGTGTATAAATTTTTATCAAAGTAGAATTTACATGATTCTATTAATTTACACATACATTAGTATGCTGTGACTTTGCTCATTTGAAGTAAATATTTCCTTCATAAATTTAATAGAATTTTTAGAATGTTTTATTAACTTTATCAGTATATAGCGTTTTTGAAAGAAGATTAGAAAATGCTGCATTAAAAAAAGTTTTCTGTTACAGCAAGTAAAAGATAGAATGTGTGTGAGAGCTTTGGAGAAAATCAAGGTTCAGTTAGAAAAAGGAAATAAAGAACATGGTGACCGAGTTGTAGCGGCACAGGATGACAACACAACTACAACTGTTTTTCAAAGTGAAGATGGTAATGACATACTAACCTGAGTATTTATAAGATTCTGTCCTTTTCATCTTTACTGAGATACATTGTTTTCCTCCTCTAACATATATGTGATTGTATGTCAGAAACAGAAGAAAAGTTTTTCTAATTAAATCCCCTTAGGAAAGTGTATTACTGATAAGTGTTTACTGTATAGTTTTTTTGTGTATATTTCTCACCATGTGACCATGCATACTATGTTCCTAAGAGTTTTGCTTGCTTATTTTCCAGTGTTCACATTTTTTTGGAACACTTATTTATGATAAATTTTCAGTAGCTGCTATTGGGACTGATTGTCATCATTTAAAGTATTTCATGAGGCTACTTTTAATTTAGTTAATTAATAATTGTATTATTTCCTTTAATAGAAAACAACAAAGAAGTATATATAACTCCTGTCAAGGATGTAAAAGCAACCCGAATGAAATCCACTCGGCAAAAGACCAACAGAGGTAATATATGGATTGACTAGCTTTTTTTTAAAAATAAATTTATTTATTTATTTATTTATTTTTGGTTGCATTAGGTTCTTCGTTGCTGCGCATGGGCTTTCTCCAGTTGCGGCGAGTGGGGGCTTCTCTTGTTTGGAGCACGGGCTCAAGGCACGTGGGCTTCAGCAGTTGTGTGTGGGCTCAGTAGGTGCGGCGTGCGGGCTCTAGAGTGCAGGCTTAGTAGCTGTGGCGCACGGGCTTAGTTGCTCTGCGGCATGTGGGATCTTCCCGGACCAGGGATTGAACCCATGTCCCCTGCATTGGCAGGCGGATTCTTTTCTTTTTTAATTAATTTATTTATTTTTGGCTACATTGGGTCTTCATTGCTGCGTGCAGGCTTTTCTCTAGTTGCGTCGAGCGGGGGCTACTTTTCGTTGCGGTGTGCAGGGTTCTCATTGTGGTGTCTTCTCTCGTTGCGGAGCACAGGCTCTAGGCGCGCGGGCTTCAGTAGTTGTGGCTTGCGGGCTCTAGAGCGCAGGCTCAGTAGTTGTGGCACACGGGCTTAGTTGCTCCATGGCATGTGGGATCTTCCTGGACCAGGGCTCGAACCCATGTCGACCACATTGGTGGGCAGATTCTTAACCCCTGAGCCACCAGGGAAGTCCCCTGGATTGACTAACCTTATAATAAAACTTTTCAGTTTTGTTATCCAGTGAAATACTTTGTTTCCTTAGATAGGTATAAAGATTATTCATTGTCTTCAGTATCCTTAACTTTCTTTTTGATTTGTTTTAGCTGATATTAGGTTTTGCTTTGTGTCTAAAAGACATCAGTGTTGCTTCAAGTGCTTTTGATTGGAAGAAATATGATGCAAAAGATCATACTGCAAAGGACTATTTGGGTTAAATTAAGATTTTTATTATCAAATGATGAACGATGATTTTATATTTATATTATCAGTTGTTTGTGGTCTGTCCTTTATATGATTAAGCATTTTTGTCCCTTTTATCCTCCTAGTATTTTTGTGGGCTTCTGTTTTCTGTTTTATTTCATATTTTCCCAACATAATTTATTTTCAAAGGGATATCCAACAATAGGGGATTTGCTGGAATAAAGTAAATGTTGACTATTAGGGGATCACTTAGAAAAAAAATGTGAAATTCAAGGTCTTTTTAATCTTTTATTATTATTTTCTTATTACAAAAGCAATGCATGCTTATTACAGAAGAATCAGAAAACACATCCAAGCAAACTAATCAAAAGAATGCTAATAATTCCACCTATGAACCAACCATTATTTTAATCCCTGAAAAATATTTTTTGAGGCCCTTTTCTGTGTAGACTTAATTTTTTTCTAAATGGAAAAAAATAATACTGTTTTGTAGCCAATCAGTTATTTAAATGCTAATTGCTGGATAATTGTTCCATATTAGTCCCATATTGTTGGATGTTTTCTTGGGGATAACTGCTTTAGAAGTTTACAAGCAAATATGTACATTTGGAAGAAAACAGAAACAAAAAGTCTCACTTGAATAAGTAGGGTATATAAATTTCAACCAAATGATCATACTGAATAATTTGGTTTTGATCAGATTGCTTTTAGTCAGGTATAAGAACTCCACCTCTTTTTTTTTTAATAGCTCCAACTTCATTTATGTATGCTGTTTTATTATCATAAATGAGCATCACAGGCCACTTCACTGCTTAACCTTGTGAATTTCTAGCTAGTAGAATTTTTGTAACCCCCCAGCATATAAAGGGCTTTAATTTTTATACTGAAATGTTTTAGAACACACATTTGAATTGACCATGGTATATGTTTGAATATTTTACAATAGACCATACCTTACTGATTAAAGTTCTATTTATTTAGGATCTGTTTTATGGGCTTAACCTCTCTTTTTAACCTTAATTTTCATTAGGTTCTCCATATACCTTGTGCTATGAGGTACTTTCTTTATATAACATTTTTCACATGCTTCTTTCCCCCAAATAAATTTAACAAAATTTGCCACCATAACTCAATTTCCATCTTTTCCCTTGCCTATTGTAAGAGCTTACAAAAGAAATTAGTAAAATTTTGATCTTGCTGGGGTTCCTTTTCTCCATGGTGTTGATAATTTGTATCAAGGTGGCTGGGAACTAGGAGGAAAGGGTGTTGAAGAGGGAAAAATAAAGGATTTGGGTAGCCCAGAAAACAGGTTAAAAATGAGCAATTGATAATAGATTTTGATAATGAATTATATACTGTCTTTAAGGACGGAGAAAAGTGATAGCTTCAGCTAGAACGAACAGGAGACGTCAGACTGTTGAGGCTGAGGCTGACTCTGAAAGGTATGCCATGCACATCTAGAATATGTAAAGAGGTTTATCTTCATTTAAAAAAAATTTGTCTAGAAGTAAAAAAAAAAAAAAAAATTGTAGTTTGCTTATACTGTGATTATGTAACAAGATAATCCGTGAAAATTTACAGCTTTTTAGATCATGTATCTAAGAGCATTTGACTTCCTCTGGCTTGTGTGCTTTTCCTGTTCGTTGACATGGCTTTTAGTACTAGGTAGTTATCTTTATGTTCTTTCAAATTGTATTTCCACGTATTCCTCTAATTAATAAGATCATGTATGTATGACTTCTCTGAAATTGAATTAGCAAACTATTGAGATTCAGATTTGGGTTCTCTACATTTATAATGATAGAACAATTCTGCCTATAATTTGGATGATATTAGTGATATACTGTTTATTTTTGGTTTCTGCCAATAAGCCATTGTTGGAAGCTGTTTACAGCTGTCTTGCATTCATTCATTCATAGGTAAAATGTATATATTTTCAGTTTATAACTTTAGATCAAGTTTTAATTAAATTTAAGTATCTTTTGGGGAAACTTGCTGTTTACAGTGTTTTAGGATTGTATTGCCTAAATAAATAGAACTTATTTTTTCACTACTTGAGTTTCCCAAAAAACTCTTGGGCAGTTGTTATGGTTCCTGTTTAATTACAAGCTTCATTATAGAAGTTTGGGTTTTTGTTTTTTGCTTTTTTCTGTATAATAACAAGTTCCAGGTAGATATAAAAAAAAATTAGTTAGGTTTTCCATGGTTCACTTTGCTGGATAGCCAATCGGTGTTTTTTGGTTTTGAGATTTCAGTTTTAAGCTTAATGGAATCAGGATATCAATCACACACTGATAGAATGACAGAAACAAAGTTTTATTTATAAATAAACCGGTTTTAAAGCTTGTATTTAAATTGGTGTATTTCAACATCTGTTTAGTGATCATGAAGTTCCAGAGCCAGAATCGGAAATGAAGATGAGACTACCAAGACGAGCCAAGACAGCAGCACTAGAAAAAAGTAAACTTAACCTTGCATAATTTCTCAGTGAAGATAAAAATTAGGAGAAGAAATGATGGAGGTGGAGTCCTTTGAAAAATGTCCTTTAAAATTATGTTCATTTCTTTGCTTTAATAAAGTTACCCTTGTATGAAAATTAGAAGAAGTCTGATTCTTGTAGAACTTTCTGCTGTGTGATTCCACATTACTTTAGCCTGTATTGAAGCAGTGAGACAGCGTCCATCAGTGTGCTCCACAGACCATCTGCATCAGTCATGGATTTAATCAGAATCTAAGGTGGGCCCAGGAACCTGCTTTTTAACAGCTGTCCCAGGTGATGCTTATGAGTTCTCACATTTAAACTCATGGCATTATAGACAACTTTTAAATGTAACTAGCTGGTAGCTTGCATTTGAAAAGTTTGACTTAGATGTGGCAGATCCAACATAGATAAAAACACCTCAGAACACATTTTAAAAACGACATCTTAAGGGCAAATGAAGTACCACAAACTGGCTAGAGAGGAGCTTACTTCCAGGAAAGACTAGTATAATGAACCAAAGTCCCCAGCATCCAAGTTCAACAGTTATCATTTTGATAATTTTGTGATTCTTACACTTAAAAATATTTTGATAATGCTACATGCATGAGTAATTTTTTTCCTAGAATGTTTGCATATGAGAGCCCAAGCTTGCTTATGTTATGATGGTTCCTGGGTTAGGGAAATGTTCACATATACATATTAATCATGGAGTTCTCTATGTTTTTGGCATAACAAAATGTTTATTGTGGGTAATAAAAAATACTAGTAGGAAAAGAATGTGACAGGAAGTCCACTATATACTAATGTATGAATGAGCCCTGTTTCTTCACTGTAAATTTATTTTCTGAATTGGCACTTGCCTGACTTAAGAAACTTACACCGTGTCAAATCAGTCCTCTTTCCTTCTGTAACTCCCAACCAAACACCTTTTATTCCTCTGATAATCATCTCTATTGTTCAGCTAGAAATACCCTGACATTGGATCTAATACATTGGTTTTAATAATAATTGTGCTTTTTTAGGTTTATTTACCAGAGGCCATTTATTTAAGGTGATGTTCTAAGATGGAGCTAAAGTAAGAATGCTGTGCTTTTTTGAGCCAAATTGCTACATTACATATGTATATGTGCTTTATAAAACTTAGAAATATAAAAGGAGTCCGAAGGTTACAAAGAATGCTTATTAAGAAAAAGGAAAAGGCAGATATGGTGGTGATATAAAACAATGAAAAACAGATGATTGTTTCTCATTCTGTTGGCTCTGTGTCTTTTCCTGTGCTTCAGATTCCTTATGTAAGCCTTTTTGTTAAATCCCTGTCTGTCTTTTTAAAAATAATTTGGGGGTTGGGGTAGGCTGGGAGAAATAAGGACTTAAAAGGTACACAAAATGTGCCATAAGTAAAAGTCTTTAGAAACACAATAAACTAAATCCCATTTAACCCATAGCCAGGCTATCCAAAGGGAAGGAGCCATGTTCTTACATACTTTACATGGACCACCATACCAAAGCTTTCCTTCTCAGCCATGGGAAAAATTAAGCATCAGACTTTGAGTATTCTTACTATTCAAGTTTTGGACACAATCACATAAGCCAATGATGAAGCTATGCTTTTGTACTACTGAAGAGGTAAGGAATATTATCCTCATTTTAAGACATCCCTTTACACTTTAAAATAAATGGCTAAAATACAATAAAATCAATGGATGTAAATCCATTTACCGTTTTTCATTCAAAATGGATAACTTACAAAAACCAGTGTTCTTATCTGCAAGAGGCACAGATTTGCTGAAGAGTCAACATGCAATTGTGCCATTGCTCTTAAAACCCAGACTTTATAGGTTTAAAAGTAGAGAGAAATAACTGATCAGTTCAAATTGTCCTTATGAATGGAAACATGCTACTTGATGATAAACTATGATCAATTTTTCTATACATATATAACTTTGAAAGAGATGATATACTTTTCTAACAGATGCCTTTGCCTTTTACCAATTTGCTTCGAGGTAGTTGGTATCCACCTGTTATACAACTGTTCATGGGTCAGGTAATCACAAATCTTTACAATACTAGCCTTCTAAATCTCACAATGCATTATATATTAAGACATTGTGCACGGAAATAAAACGGGACAATTATATATTTAAACTTAGGGAGTAAAAAATTCACAAAATACCATTAAAAAGAGAAACTTCGAAAATCCATTTGTACTGCAAAATTCCACAATGGTCTGGTGTAAAACATGTAAAAAAACATACAAAGAATATAATCAAAATGATTAATGCTAATGATTTAATATATAGACAAATCACAAGACTAGAAATATTTCAAAATCGATCGATAAATGCTTATCAGCAGGAAGAATGTTGATGTACAAAATACGGATAGTGCAAGAAGAACTGCAATCTATTTCTCTTCACTTTTGAGATTTTGGTTATGAACTGTACAGCTCGCTAGAGATGCTGCTGTCAAATTCAGATTCCATTCAATGGGACGATTAAGGCACATCTTAATGGGGCTCAAAGGGCAACTTGCTGTATTCCCATCAGACAAATTCACTTTCTCATCAGTTTTCACTTGTAGCATGCTGGAACAAAAAAGTGTAAAGCACTTTAGTTTTACTTTAATTTCAAAGAAACTATCAACCTTGTAAAAGAAAATTCAGTAGTTTTATTGTTCAGACCTCTAAACAATAGAGATGATTGATTGTTGGGTTTCTTTTAGCTCCTGCCTCCTTAATGAACTGAATTCAACACAGGTAATTGAGAGGTCACTCAGATACCACTGGACAAAAATAGCATATACGGATTTCATCAGTATACATCAGAAAGGATATTTAACCTACTGAGCTTGGCCGGATTCAACCCTTTTAACTTTTCCTTTAATCTACCAGGATCACAGCCACTTTGAGACAAGAAGGAATTAACCTTTGTTGAATGCCTACCATATTCTATGCACATTCACATGCATTATCTCAAATTTCATAACCACCAAGCAAGGTTGGTATACTGTAAGCTCATAAGAAACGATAAAAGTGAGTCACAGAGAGTTCCAGTACAAATAAAGTCGAGACACGGGCTGGAACTGGAATACAGTCCTTGCTCTTTCCCTTATGCTTGTCTACTAGCTCTCTGATGAGAATCTTCTCTAAAATCACAGAAACTTGAGAGTCCAAAGGATAGCTAGCCCCTCCACATGTGTAATATTAAAGTCAATTCACATCTTCAAATGTGAATCCTTACGTTTAGAAATGACTTAATAGCTTGCTATACATTAGCTCATTTGACACAACTGATTAGTTCAGTTAGACTACATCATTCCTAAGCTTTCTTCAACCGCAGGTCAATGATTCTTCCCACTTGTAAAGAGGAAGCTGAGTTGTGTAGTATTTTGGTGGCTTATTAGAGTTGGTAAATGGCAGCAGCATCCAGACTTCGGTAGCATTTTCCTGATCTCTCCTTACAACTTCAAACAACTGACTCACTTGCCATTCAATAAGCCAGAGATTTAACCTGTTAAACCATATTTTAACAGCCATCATATTTTCACTGAGTTGAGTTCTCCCCAAACAGTCCCAGTTCCACCGAATGACATGGTTTCAATTTTTATAAATAGATAATGAAACAAAATGACAGCTTAGAAGATTATTCATCAAAAATAGTAAATCATCATTAAAAAAAAATCCAAAACCTAGAGATATGATTAATAACAGTAATGCTTTTCCTTCCTCCAAGGACTGCTAGTCTTCATACTTTTATTTGTATTTTCAAAACAAGAAAGTCTGATGTATGACTCTTTGAGAAACTCTAAAGCAAGCTATAAAAATACAATGATATTAACTGAGGTAGCTTGGTAGGTAAGTATATCAGGCATCAAACTCCAAAATAAGAAAACAATGGCATGGAGCAACAAATCATAGTCCTAAAAACGATTTTTTTTTTTTCTGTTTTCTGTTTGCTATTTGATTGACAAATGTGTATTCATCAGAGAATACTACTCAATAACTACACTATTGTTCTTTTCAATACTTTAAAGACTTTTAAAGTTACTTTTCTAGAGAGTGCACTCCAAATTTGGGAACACAAACGCCAGGGATACACAAAACTATACACATGCATGGGAAGAAAATAGTCAAGAAAAAGAACTAAATGTTAGTACCAATATGCAGATTGACATGTTTAATTCATAAATATATACCTACAAAAAAGAACAAGCCGGTGTTTGAAGTTTGGGCACTACTGATCTTGAAGTGCTAGAACCAGAGGCATTAGAACAGCAGAGCTAGAAGTGACCTTTCTAGTCCCCACTTCCCTGCTTTTTTTTTTTTTTTTAAGAGATGATTGATAGGGAAACTAAGATATAGGAAAATAGAAAAATAAACTGCTCTTTTTCAGAGTGTTCTAACCAGATGTATGAGGACTAATATAAGAATCTCGATCTCTAATTATAATCCAGTACTTACCAGAGCACTTTTCAATTCCATCTTCTCTACCAGTTGAATTATTTAACATTTATTGAATACCCATCAGAAAGCACTTTTGGATACAAAGATGAAGATATAGTCCACGCTTTCAAAAAATTTGCAGTCTACAGGAATTTTTAACAAATATACCTTTATATTTGGAAATTAAAATTTTGACTAGTTAGGTTTAATGTGAGAAATTTGTCATAGAATCATATACATTTGTACCAAGTGAAAGATTAATAAATGTTCAACTTTTCTTGATGTAGTTTTTAAACAATGATTTTTTTTCATGTTTTAAAAATAGGTAATAAATTTGCAAAATTAAAAATCGATCAATAACTACAAAATGTTATGCAATGAAGTCTCTCACTGCTCCTAGCCCCTCTTCCAGGAGCAACTACTGTTGCCAATTTCTTGTGTATTATTCCAGATAGTCTCTCCGCATTGATATGTATGTATATATGTCTGTTTCAAATATCTCCTTTCCCCCTACACAATTCTGAATACTGTTCTGTATCTTGCTTATATATTTTGGAGATTGTTCCATATTTGTACAATGAATATTTGATTCTTTTAATAGCTACATAGAACTCCATTCTGTGGCTATGTCATAATTGACTTCACCAGTCTTCAACTGATAAACTTTTGGGCTATTCCAATCTTTTGCTTAAAAATATCAATATATTGAATATTCTTATATGTGTCTCTTTAAGTATATGTGCAAGTACATCTTCAGGACTGATGTCTAGGATTGGCATGGCTGGGTCAACGGGTGCTTTAAAAATTTTGATAGATAGATATTACCAAAATTCCCTTCATAGACTGTGTACCTTTTTACACTCTGACCAATGATATATGAAAATGTCTTCCCTCACACTCTTATAACAATGTATAATAAAATTTAGGGAAGCTTAAAAAATTGTATGCCCTTGCTTAATTTGCATTTCTCTTCTCAGTAAAGTTAAACTTATTTTCACATCTTAGAAGCCATTTGTATTTCCTTTTCTGTGTTGCCAGTTCAGATGATGACTTTTCTCGTATTGCCAGGCAGTTAAGAATTAATCCTGTGTTCTGTGTGATTTACAATCCCACCCCTCCCCACCCTGCCTAGTTTATTTTTTGTTTGTATCTGCTTACAGTGAGTTTGTCACGAATCCATTTTAAATTTTATATCATCAAATTTATCAGTCTTCTATTTCATGGCTTCTCTGTTTTACATCATGATTAAAAAGCTTAAGGAGCAGCATTTGAATCATCTGATAAAGTGGCTTTATATGTCCATATCCAGGATTCTAATGAAAGCCCAGCAATAGTGTATCCAGTGGTACTCTTGAGAGTAAAGAATTGGGGAAAAGAATGTAAGGACCCAGGTTCCAGTTCTGACAATATTAATAATCAGCCTTATGACCTTGGACATGTAACCTTAGCCTCCTTCAGCCTCACTTTCCTCATCTGTAGAAAAAAAAAATTAAATGACATCTTCCCTGCTTACATGTTTCTGATGATCTAATGAGAGTCAGTTAACATGCCTTAATAACCATATGGAGCTATAAACAAATGCAAATGCACATACTTTGGTGAAAGGGGGAAGAAGCTGAAGAGAGGTACTTATCCGAAGTAAGGTCCCTTCTACCTCTATCTATCTCTATCATCTAGGAACCCAGATGGTAAGTGAGGCTGAATAAGGGCAAAGGGTGCCTGCAATGATTATGGCAGACAGCTCAGCCTATTTTCAATACTTCAGTAATTTCACTCACCCTAAGACAAAGCCCCTCTCCACCATCTGAATGAAAGTTTATAGAATATGTGCATTTGGAAAGTATAAAAGATAAAAATCATTTGTGAGTTATGAAAATCCAAACAATTATCATCTGTGATTTAAAGTAATGATACTGATAATTCTAACAAAAATAATTTTTAATATATACAACTTATAATTTAAACTTGTTTTACTTATTACTGGAGATATGTGATGATAGTTCATTTCTGTCATACAGACAATAAACTTTAAGTGAGCCACATTGCAGGAAACAAATTTTAGTGTGATCAAGACAGGTCCAAAAATAGCATTTGTAGAGCAGTTGCTATATGCCAGGTACTATGCTAAAAGCCTTTTTTACATTACCTGATTAAGTTCTAACAATCATCCACTGAGGCTCAAAGAAGTAAAATGACTGACCCAAGGTCACACAACTAAGTGAGTCTTCAGGGCCTATGATCTATTTACACTATCCTGCACACTGACTCTTGGTTTGTGATTCTGTCATGATTCTCCCTTCGTGTTAATATCCATTTATCTATTTCTTTAGAATACTTAACATACACCACATGTCTGGTCTACGGCCATAACCTTATCCAGGAGACTTATATGTTTAGAGCATGAATTTTCTTTACGTTTAACTAAAGAGGGGGCTGCCAGTCATATCTTTTAATTTCTCAGTGTGAAAAAAGAAAAAACGTTAGGGCAGAGACTGACATGCGAGCTACCATAAAACTATTCTTTAGGTTAAGGGTTTCAGGGAACACAAGTTTATCTTTTCAAAGAGAGAAAGAACTCAGCTGTATGCATGGATAAACAATTCTGATATAGGATTTGGAATTTGAATAGTTGCTATAATGTCCCTGAAACCATCAAATTTGAACTTACTTAACGCCAGTGGGTGACTGGTTTATTTTCCTTTGGAAATAATTAACTGAATTAATTACTGTTAATTCAGTAAAAATTTAATGAATAGTTGTAGCTCAGCACTGTCTTTGACCCTGATCTCTCTACAAATCTGTCCAAATTTCATGATATGGTTGTCAATTTGCAAAACTAGAGCAGAGAACCTTCCTGAAGTAGACAAGTGTATTCCCATGTTTTGGATGTAATAAGAAGTTATAAAAATGAAGGCATTGGTCTACTGGACCCTAAATGTGATGGTTCTTAGGTTCTAGGAGGCCAGTATAGAGGACCATGCCACAGAGCAAAATGTTTCAGTTCTATATGGAGCTGGCATGTGTTCATCAGCCAGGTCCGCTGTTAAGTAAAGTTAAATCCTTAACCAGTACCTACCTAATATGTTAGGAATACAAAAGACTGTGATGGTATCTGTCTTCAAGGGTTTTGCAGCTTGGTAAGGAGACAGTGGGGAAAAATTATTCATAAATTACCAGAATTAAAAGCAGTAAAAAATAAAAGGAGTAGCTAAGGACAAAGGGATTACAGAGAAGGGAAAGATGAATCCCAGAAGTGGGGAGATGAGGGGGAAAAACATTTGAAATAGGTCTTTAGGGATGAGGATTTTAGGAAAGTGGGACAGAGGGAGACTTTAGAGCCTGAGTTCTGATCCTGAATCAAATCACTCACCTGCTGAGTGTACACTCCTTAGCCTCTAAGCTTCAATTTAACTGGATAGTGAAGATAGAATACCACATCTTAAGGGTAATGTGATTATTAAATGAGTTGATGTAAATAAAGCACCTGGCATAGAGAATGCATGTAATATGCCCAGCTGGACACATAGTAAGGAGTCAATAAATGTGAGTTAGTACTAATAACAAAAATCAAAATAAAAAATTACATGTGTGGGAATAAAGTATGGCAGATATGTGTATGATTTGTTTCTACAATGTTCACCATACTAGTTTGTTCCTATAATTTGTATAGTCAGATAATAATACGACAGTTTAATTTTGAATCTCTGGGCTTAAAGGGGATCAAATGTAAAAAAGCCATACAGTGTAGCCAGGTAAACATGGTTCACTAGTGAACCATGAGGTCTAACATGACCAAATAGATCCTTTCTCTTGTTGGCAAACTCTCTAAAAGTTAGGTTGTACAGGTTTTTTGGTTTTTTAAAAAGACTTAATTTATCTCAAGAGTAAAATTTCCCTTTGGTAAGATACTGATGAATTTAAAGGCTTTGGTAGATTGTTAAGGGGGAGATTTTAAGTCAGCCATTTTTTCTGACTTCCTTTTGATTATTTGATGTGGTTACTGGAGGAGCAGAAGATCCTGGTGGTTAAGAGCAAGACTTGGAATCTGATAGTCTCGGATTAGAACCCTAGATTTGCAATTTACTGCAACCAATTTTAGGAAAATTACTTTTTCAGTAAAAGATTAGCACATATACAGATTGCCAACAAACACATGAAAGGATGCTCAACATCACTAATCATTAGAGAAATGCAAATCAAAAGTACAATGAGGTATCACCTCTCACCAGTCAGAATGGCCAGCATCAAAAAATCTATAGATAATAAATGCTGGAGGGGGTGTGGAGAACAGGGAACCCTCTTGCACTGTTGGTGGGAATGTAAACTGACACAGGCACTATGGAGAACAGTATGGAACTTCCTTACAAAACTAAAAACAGAACTACCGTACGACCCAGCAATCCCACTACTGGGCATATACCCTGAGAAAACCATAATTCAAAAAAAGACATGTACCACAATATTCATTGCAACACTATTTACAATAACCAAGACATGGAAGCAACCTAAGTGTCCATTGACAGATGAATGGACAAGGAAGATGTGGCATGTATATACAATGGAATATTACTCAGCCATAAAAAGAAACGAAATTGAGTTATTTGTAGTGAGGTGGATGGACCTAGAGTCTGTCATATACAGTGAAGTCAGAAAGAGAAAAACAAATACTGTACGCTAACACATATATATGGAATCTAAAAAAAAAAAGAAGAACCTAGGGGCAAGACAGGTATAAAGATGCAGATGTAGAGAATGGCGTTGAGGACACGGGGAGGGGGAAGGGTAAGCTGGGATGAAGTGAGAGAGTGGCATGGACATACATACACTACCAAACGTAAAATAGATAGCTAGTGGGAAGCAGCCGCATAGCACAGGGAGATCAGCTCCATGCTTTGTGACCACCTAGAAGGGTGGGATAGGGAGGGTGGGAGGGAGACGGAAGAGGGAGAAGATATGGGTATATATGTATATGTATAGCTGATTCACTTTGTTATAAAGCAGAAACTAACACACCATTGTAAAGCAATTATACTCCAATAAAGATGTTAAAAAAAAAAAAGATTAGCACATGGTGCATAGTATGTGCTTAATTAGTAAGTGCTACCATGATTATTAGAGAGCAAACCATGGTAATCAAGAATTCAAAAGAAAACATTTAGAACTGAATCATTTCTACTGAGAAATGAGATAATCTACCTGAATTTTTAGTTGAATGGAATGAAGGAGATTGCAGTCAGATCAAAGGTACAAAACAAATTCTCTCCAGGAATCAATGAACAGTTTGCACTGTTATGTGACTTAGAAGTGATTCTTGGCCTTGTAGGGATCCCTGAATTTCTTAGTGAACTTGTATATTAAATTCGTACAACACAACTCTGCCTAAAGCAGTACTGTATTCAAATATTCAGTAACTACATGTGATTCACATACCTTTATACAAATAAAATAGAAAACTTCAGTACTAAATTAATATGAAAGTAAAAGCAATTAGCTAGTTGTTTATCTAAAGTAATGCCAACTAACTGTAAAAGACTGCAGAACCTGGCATGACTTAAAACAAATGTTTTTGCCCAGAGGCCTTCTCAGGAACTTACCAATGATCATCATCAATGATTCCGACCCTCTTTTTTTTTTTTTTTAAATATACCATCTGTGGCAGATTAATTCCATTAATAGCCTCAGTTCTTCACCCGTCACTATATGCACTCTCTCTGCCCTGTCATTTTACCATATCCTCTCATTCTGCTTCACCATTTGCTCTAGCTAATGGGATATTAGCAAATATGATGCAAGCTGAAGTTGAGAAATTGGGCATTTATGCTCACTTTTACACCTCTGCTTTTGCCCTGAGAACATGCCTGGGCTGCTTCACTGGATCGCTATGAGAGACACAGGGCTAAGCTGTCCCACTTGATAGCAGGGGGAAGCTGCTATGGAGCAGGGCTAAGCTGTCCACTTGACAGCCAGCTAACCCCAAAACACTCGAGGGAGCCCAGCCAATATCCAAAGAACCTCCAGGCTTATTTGCCAATCACTGATTCATGAGTGAAATAAATGCTTATTTACTTTAAGCTAATGAGTTTTGGGGTGGTGTGTAATGTAGCATTGCTGTGGCAACAGATAAATAATAGACCATCTCTTCTCAATTGGATCCTCACCATGACGTTTAAACAAGTGCGAGGTCTCTCATTCCTTAAGAAACAAGGCTTCACTCAATCTTTTACCTTCCTGAGGTTAATAGTTTTAGAGTTAGATTACTTTAAAGAGTTGTCCTATACTTGCTACCACCATTTTCGATACCTCTCATTCTTTAACCTACTCCAATCTAGCTTCCAGGCCTTTTACTCCATGAGGGCAGCACTAAAGTCACCAATGAAATGATAAGTCTAATGAACGATCTTTAGTTTTCAACTTTTTTGCCTTCCTAACAACATTCAACACTGTTGCCCATTTCTTCTGCTATGGACTGGATTGTGTCGGCCCCTCTCTCCCCCTTGCCCCTCCCGTCTCCCTGCCTCAGATTTATATATTAAGAGATATAGGGCTTTTAGGAAGTAATTAAGGTGACATGAGGTCACAGGGCGGGGCCATAATCCAATAGGATTGATGTCCCTATAAGACGAGAAGGAGATACCAGAGAACAGGAAAATGGCCTGCAAGCCAGGAAGAGAGCTCTCACCAGCAACAGAACCCTCCAGATCTTGGACTTTCCAGCCTCCAGAACTGTGAGACAGTAAATTTCTGTTGTTTAAGTCATGCAGTCCATGTTATTTTGTTATGGCAGCCAGAGCAGAGTAAGATACCCTCTTTCTTGAGACTCACTTTTTTTTGGCTTTTGAGACAAAAAACAATACTGGCTTTCCTCTGCCTCTTCCTGTCACTGCAAGGCATCCCACTCTACCTGCAGAATACATATTGGCATTTCTCAAGGTTGAGTCCCAGGCTTTCTTTTCTTCTTCTCCAATACTCTCCCTTAGCTCTCATCCATACTCAGTTTCAGTCATGAATGATATCCTAGATATCTCAATTTTCCTGAGTACTCAACCTAAAGCAGCTCTCCCTAAAAACTCCTTATGTCATTTAATTTCATTAACACAGAATTTACCAGTGTCTTCTGTTTTCTGTTTTATTTTTTCCCCCCTCCCAAAAAAATACAAGCTTGATGACAGTAGAAGTCCCTGCTGGTCTTGTTCAGTATATTATTTTCAGCACCTAGCATATAGAAACTGGATAAATATTTGTTAAAAAAATAAATCTGGGATATTTGTTTCTGGCCATGATGAAGTAACAAAATGAATTTGCCCTCTCACTTTAAACAACTTAAAAAAAAACCCACAAAATATATGGAATAACGTTGCTAAGATAATGGATGACAGGAAGTACAGGATGACAGTGATTCCTGAAAAAAGGGAAGCAAAAGGTGGTAAGTCCTAAAATTTGCTCTGGCTTACTGCTTGGAGAGTTTCCAGGCTGCAATATAGGGGGAACCCAAAAAGAGCTTGGAAATCTTCCTGAGAAAGGAAGACAGAGTTTGGAGGTGAAGGAGTCCCAGGTGACTAGAATGTGTGGAGCCGAATACAGGAAAGAGAGCTGCAGAGAGAGCTAGTTCCAGAGCTCCTCGCAAGTCTGTAGATAAACACTGATCAGTACATGAATGTTTCCCAAGGCTGTGAAAAAGACCACTGTAAAGGACCAGGTGGAAAATACCTAGAGGCCATACAGGACTGGATATAATTGGTGTTCCCACCAAAAAGAATGGAAAGACCTCCTAGCCCCTGGGGCATTAAGTAGAGTCCTCAGACAGGTGTTGGTATTACCTGACTAGTGGGGTAAAATTAGCCACTGAGAGGACATGAACATGGTTTCTGAGAACCTGCATGGTCTACCCTTCACTCACTCCTCAATCTTCACCACACCTGACATCATGCTCCTCCTCTCCCTCGTGACTCAAGACACACCAGTCATGTCTTATCCCTCTTACCCGCCAGGAACACCATGCCTCATACTTTTTTCACATTCAGTTCTTCCTGGAAGGTCACTCCTCCCCTCCCCATTCTCTGCCACTTGGCCTAGTTGGTTCCTACTCATTCTTCCTACTCACTCTCACTCAGCTCAATGGTACTTTCCTCAGAGAAGTCGTCCTTCACTTCCCTGACTTGATAAGATCTCCCTATAAGGAATTCTCATAGTACTACCTACGAATTAAGAAGTTGTAAGATTTGTGTAACTGTTTTCTCAATGTCTGCCTCTCCAAACAAACTTGACCGTGAATGGAGTGACATCTAGTTTTGTCCCCCCATCATATTCCATATGTGTAGCATACTGCCTGGCACACAGGAGACAAACCTTTTTGAAAGAATTAATGGGGTCTATAGATACTGGCTTCTAAAATCTAGCCTTCTATACGTTTATATAACACAGAGACAAAGAAGCAAACAAATGAATTTTCCAGGTTGCCTAGAACTGGAATTGAGGGGGAGAAAAAAGAAGCCAAGGTCTTGCTTAAAATTAAACAAAAACAAGGAAGAAAAAACCTGGCAGGATGAAATCATTCAGACACCTACTCTGCCTTTTATTTTCCTGTAATTAAACAAAAGGTGAATTCAGTAGGCTTTATATTATGATAATCACAGGACACTCAGCTCCACTACAAAGAAAACTATTTACTGCCCAGGAAAAATGAGGAGAAAAACATGGTAGCCATGAGAGCTGAACTAAAAATTTTGAATTACTAAGTGAAGAAATAGAGAAGGAAAAAAGGGGTAGAAAAGGGGAGAAGAGAACACTTGAGGAAGGAATTTAAGGTGTGAAGCACTGAAATCAATCTCTTCCTAACAGGTGGTAGCAGCTGGTTAAGGAAGAGAAGGGTGACCCTTGAACTTACCTCAGATAGACAAAGCAGGTCTGGAGGCTGCAGGGAGAGAATAAAGGTTTACAAAACAGAATAAAACTGGCATTGATGGCTCCCCCAGCACCACTCTGCTGGATAAAGACAGGTCTTGTTCCATAGAGAAAAACAAAATAACACAACTACATGTCAGAAATGTATTGTGTGCGAGGTGGGAGTGGACAACAGGGAGTGAGTATGGGTGGGTGTTGGGAATGAACTGGATATAATAATCTTAATTTACTAAAAAAATACAATAATTTTTTTTTCTAGTCACACCTTATCAAAATTCTACTGATATTAACAGGGGTCAGCAAACTTTTTCTGCAAAGGGCCAGATAATTAATATTTTAGGCTTTGTGGGCTTTATAATCTCCGTTGCAACTACTCAATTCAGCTTCTGTGGCATAAAAACAGCAATAGACAAACACATAAGTGAATGAGCATGGCAATGTTCCAATAAAACTACTTACAGACGCCCCAAGTTAGAAAGTTAATTGTGTTTGAAAATAGTGCTGTACTCCATATCCATTAAAAGGGAGAATCAAACAAATTATCTTTCTTCAACTTATACTAATTATGTTGCCAAAGTGAAAAAACAACTTGAAGTATTTTTTGATAAGTTCCCTGAGTTCCTTTGTAACTCTAGTATCTAACAATGCATGGTAGATCAAAAGAAAAATATACAATATTTGTTGAATAAATTGAATAGTTTTCCATGAAAGATATGGGGCAATTAGTAAAGCAGAATATCCGTAACGGTTGACAAAGCAATGGGATATAAGATATGCAAGGAAAATTCTAAGAAAAAAAATCAAGACAAGGAATTACCAAAGTAGCTGTTTCATATTTTAATATAGTATTATGGCAATAATACTATATTAAAACTCTTTAAAACCTGACATTCTTCTCTATACTCAGTTCCTATGAAAATTACAATGATGGGGAAAATAACCAATTGTAAACAGAATGGATTTTTATTAAAATTTTTTGATTTCATTAGAATACTTTAAATTATTGGGTCACAGTTTTAATATTTTTACTGATGGCACTGGCAAGTAAAATGGTAATATGAAGCCCATGTAATAAAGAATAAGTCAATGTATTTATTATTTCTTACATTAAAATATCTGTCTTTGTTTCATCCAGTTCTGACCAAATTAAGAGTGTGGATAAATTAAGACTTGAGGAGACACTGATCTCGTATGTTTTCCTAAACTCGTAAGATACTTTCTCACCGTCTGTAATACAGAGAGGAAAGCCACCTGAACTGACTGCTACCACAGCTCTTCCTTTCTTAACTCATTATGAAATAAAATCTAATATACAAAAATGAAACTTATTATACCAAATAGGCTGGTCCACCATGCATTGTTAGACATTAGAGTTACAAAGGAACCGAGGGAACTTATCAAAAAATATTTCAAGTTGTTTTTTCACTTTGGCAACATAATTAGTATAAGCTGAAGAAAGATAATTTGTTTGATTCTCCCTATTAATGGATATGGAGTACAGCACTATTTTCAAACAAAATTAACTTTCTAACTTGGGGCGTCTGTAAGCAGTTTTATTGGAACATTGCCATGCTCATTCACTTATGTGTTTGTCTATTGCTGTTTTTATGCCACAGAAGCTGAATTGAGTAGTTGCAACAGAGACTATAAAGCCCACAGAGCCTAAAATATTAATTATGTGTCTTCTTTTAATGGTGAATCTTAGTAAAGCACTTACAATTTAATTTTGATTACTCTAACAATTTATGTACAAGAACAAATCTAGTACGTAGATTAACTTACATTTTTACAGTCATTGCTTTCTTTCTGGGAACATCACAGTAAGTACAGAGAAAGCCTAGCAGGAAACTATGTAGAGCAGTGTTTCCTAATTATGTTGCCCAAACTGTGTTCTGTGGGATATAGCATTTGGAGAATGCAGTTTAACATGCTAATGGGGCACTGCGACTCAGTAAGCGCAGGAAAGAGAAGGGAGCATTTCCCAACGTTATTAGACCACAGAACGCTCTGCACACGGCACATCTTGGCGGACTAGCATTTCCTGGAATGCACCTCTGGAACGCTTGCGTAGCAACTAGATTAAGGTGACTAAATCGTCTGGAAACGTTTTTCTATCAGAATGAAATTCAGAAAATCATCTACTCTATGCTTCACAGTGTTTCCATTAGAAGATAATTATGATGCTGAATAACAGCACATGAAGTAACTCTAACTCTAAATTTTATTTTTAAATGCTAAAGGATACTCTGTGCCGAGGGTTGCCTCAACCATACACATTTAAAAGAATATCTTGAGTTAGGATTCAAAAAAAATATGGTAAAATGTTCATTAGCAGGACCAGAGAAGTATGCACGGTTAGTATCGGTTTTAGGTAGTTAAAGGAGTAATCACCCATCAGTTATATACCTGAGTGAAAACCAGAATTCTGAATGGAAAGAATATATATATTCAGTCATTTTTGAGGATAGACCACAAAACAGGAGAAGCTGACAAAGTGAACTTTTTTCAATCCAATCCAAAGTGTCAACTTGAGTTCTGAATTTTTATGGGAAAATTTAACGTTTTAGGAAACTAGTAGCTTTAAGTACACACTAGGTTGTTCTAGTTTGAAATTTCCTCACAGGTGTCCAAAGTCCATTTATTACATCCAGATATGTATCAATTAGGAAAAGGCACACATTTGCTTTAGGAATTCAAAAGACACTGACATTAAAGAGGCCTATATTATTATTTTCAATAGTCATACACAATTTTAGGCCATTATCACCTCAGAAACCATCTCTTACAATTGGCCCTTCACACACCCCATTCTGCCCTCCCCTCAAATCTATATTGTGTGCAACTATTAGAAAAAGACTCCTTAGAATTACACTTTGATCACATAGTTTATCACAATTCACAGAATGAATTCTTGGTTTGATCTCTTTTCTTTCTGTTACACCCACTTGGTGAACCTAATTACTCTTAAGTATAAGGGCCCACCTTTCTCCAAGCTTACATTCTGGCAACTGAGATAAAATCACAAAGCTGTTCAATCCTGTTGTTTCTTGAGACAGTATTTCAAACATTATCCACAGAGCTCAATGCCCACCATGCTACTCTTAGATTACCTCTTGATTCATAGAAAATAGACTCTACTATCCTCAATAGTCTGCCCATAAACTTATAAACTGCTTTGCATCCTCATATATTATTCCCACTATTCTCATGTTTTAAGAGAGAAATGACTCTTCTGGCCAAAACCAATCTCTCTAATGATGCCCCAAGATATCCCATAATCAAGTCAGGGGCTTCACTCCATTTCTCCTACTTGCCATCTCATTTTTCTATCTTCAATCTGTTTTTCCACTGGCTTCTTGCCATTGGCATCTAAACATCCTTTAACTGGGCTTCCTCTCACTACTTCCCTATTTTCTCTCCAATCATAGCCATTTACATTTTTCTGTGCTAATTTTCTTCATTTCCTCTTCCTGCATTTAGTCAATCATAACATTTCTGGCTCTATTAGTCCACCAAAACTGCTCTCTCCCAAATCTCTAAAATAACCTCTTGTGCTATGTTCAATGGAACATTTCAAGGCCTAACTGACCTCTTAATAACATTTTACACTGTTTTTTTTTCCCTTCTTAAAACATATTTCCTTTCACCACGCTCTGCTGGCTTTCCTCTTACCTCCTGACTACTCATCAGTCTCCTTTTACACATATCTTTTCCTTTCTCCATATCTTTGGGGCTCTGAGACCCTATGTTCTTCATATTTTACACTGAACAGTCTCTTCCACTCTCATGGCTTCAATTATTTGCTGGCCCCCAAATCTTTATCTCCAGCTCAGACCCCTCTCCTGAGCAAAAAACCCGTATTAACTAATTGCTTCCTAAACATCTTCTCTTGGATACCCCACTAGATACCTCAAATTTCTTATGTCTAAAACTGAACACCTTGAGTGTTCTCTTATATCTCAGGGAATATTACGATCACCTACCCAGATGTTCAAGCCGAAGACCTGGATGTTATCCTTTATTCCTCTCTTCTCTAAGACAGGTTGATTCTACTTCATGGATCTCTCTCAAATATATCGATTCTTCCCCATTACTGTCACTACTAGGGCTCAAGATATATATATTTTTTTCATTAACTGATGCTGACCTCACAATTTGGGCTATGCTTCCATCAGTAGCTTTCTCTTTTGCCACTTTTCCATCTACCCCTTGCCCCATCCTTAATTCCTATTTTGTGTCTCAGCTATACGAACTAAATTAATCAGTGCTCCAGACAAGCCTGCTCTCTTCTGTCACCCAAATTTTCCCCATGCAATTTGCTTCTGCCTGAAATACTCTCTGGACTTCTAATACTTTGTCATCCTTCAAACTCCAGCTTAAAAGTAGGAATCCTTGCCTAATTCTCTGAACCTGGGTTCAATTTCCCTGTTATGTGCTCTTACAGCCAATCTCTCCCATCACAGCACTCATCTTTCTACCGGAATTGCCTATTCACTATCCCCCATGAGATGATAAGCTCCTTGAGAGTACAAACCATGACTTTCACTATTCTATCCTCTTAAAACATATAATATCCCACTTAAAACATAAAATACACTCTATATATTGAATAAATAAGCGATATAGATCTTGTTTTCTCACTTCGATGGAAAAAGAACTTTTTGAACCTTTTCCGGTGCCTAAGAGCATATTGTAGGCATTCAAAAAGTATTTGCTGAAACAAGAATAGAATAGAATTGCATTTCTTCTTCTTCCTTTCCATGTCTACAGTTGATATATAGCAGTACAAATGTAGTCAAGTATAACTTTTGAAACTTCTGTGTATTAAACTATATCTGGACAGTTAATCTTGAAATGTTTAAAAACAAGACATTCGTGGTAGAAGCAAAACTCTTTATCAACAGAAATATTCTATTAATTCATTATATACCTAGAAAAGTCCTGTTGTTAAAAGTCTATCTCAAATTTCCAGTCACTAAGTACTCTATGAAGAAGAAAAACACATATAAAACTAATAATGAATTTTAGTGTCATTTCCAAAAAGGCAAAAAGAAGTATGGAATATCAAGAATAATGAGAAGAAAACAACACCTTAAGAAACATTTAGAAATCAGATAATATAACAAATATTGCTATAAATACAACTTTATAAAAATAATGTCCCTGTTGATTGAGTGGAAAAAAAAAGAATGTTAAAAAATAAAGAAGGAAAGTTATCAGTAAAAGATAAATAAAACTTTAAGCAGAACAGGAACTACTACTAGTAATTTTTAAAATGAGAAAAGGTGAAAAACAACTCTTAATATGATATTAAAAAATTTTTAAATGTCACAAGAGGATTTGAAATTAATTTGAAAAGTAATAATTAGGCATCTTCCATCTTATTTTTCTAGGGTGATCTCATATTTATAGTGAGATGAAGAATCATATTAAAATAAATTTACACTTATACCTTAGAAAGATACAATGGTTAAGAAGCTGGAAGGAACAAAATACAGTTCTGTTGAAAAATGACAATGTAAACTACCTTTAGTATGAAATGAGGATGGTATAAAGAATTAAAAATGAAACACTACACTTTATTCTCCATTCATCGCAGTTTTTTAAAAATATGTGTGAATATTTTTAGGTGAATTATAAGTTCTTTTAAAAAAATAACTATCAGACTTCTTCCCTCTTTTTCCCTGACATACTATTTGTTATAATATTATTTTTAGTTATCCTTAGGGCAAGAAACAAAGGGCATTACTTTTAGATTTGACTCATCTTTCATAATGGAGACTCTAATTTGACCACCTTTAAAATTTTAATCACTGAATGTTAGATAGTTAAAATTTTAAAATCACTGCATGTTAGATATACTGAAATAGGTATTATAAAGTTATTCAGTTAAGTAATTGAATTTTGGGGGTCATAATAATCTTCTAACCTATTAAAACTTGAGTTTAATTACTGCTTTTAATATTTTAATTTAAGACCTGAGAGTGTTTTTTTAGCTTTTAAAAAAGTTTTTTAAAAAGGTAACAAAAATAAAGCCGCCAATACCTTCTGGACCCCACAAACGACTCCCCTAAAATACACAATGTAACAATGCAACCATACAATAAAATATCCTTAAATTTCCAAATGTAACCCAGCACTCTTTCACATCAGGGAAGTAATCAACAAGCACTACCACACTCTTACTTATCCTAAATTGTCTAGCACCTATCAGTAAGCAGAGCTTGAACTCGCTATGATGGCAACTACAGTGTTTACATCCAATTTTTGCTAGGTTCTAGGGGTAACAAGTCTCCCTGAGGCACCAATGTCAGGTCAGTATAACTGAGTAAAGCCCATAATTACTTGCTAAAGTAATTTCAGTTTGCATTCTGAATTTAGCATTACCTTAAAATTACCTGTATACGACTTTCTCCCTTGCTAGGCTATGGATTATCTCCGTAAAGAAATCCTTTATATCCATGGAATCTCGTTCAATGTCAGATATGAAAAAACTATTCAACAAGTTGCTGATTTATTGGAAAAAAAATCTTGTTCCTTGACACTCTTTAAATAAATAAAATCTTAAAGTGGTTCCCAAAGTAGTACCAAAGGGCCTAACAACTTAATGGTGAATGTGAGACTGATACCCTAGGATTGTTACATATGTTATAGTCTTTATCAATTTAGCCATGAGATAGTTTTCACTTCCTTCCAGATGGTCTCAAATCAAGACAATAAATATATATTAGCCTGTAGTGTAGTAGTTAATTTTTAGATAGTTACTTGGGCATATTTATTTGTCAAACCGTTTTTCTATATTTTATATTAGAACTATCAGATGCAAAAGCAGGTAATGTTCACATTAATATTTTTAGAAGCTTTCTATGTCTCAAATATACTTTAATTTGCTTGAAATCCTGGACACATTTAGATGTGGGGAAGTGCACTGGGACATTGAGCAGCACCTAATTTCATGAGTTTCATACTAGGTGCCAAGAAATTAGATTGTCCAAATATTTTGGAAATAAAACTAAATCAGCTGTTCTTTTTCTACCCATTATCTCATACTTTACTCAAGGCACCTACAATGAAACTTTAAAATTAAGGAGAGAAAAACTTACCTAGTTGGGATTTTGAATAATAGTTTGCCATTTGTCCACTGTTGCAAGACTGCCGTTTATGTCTTTTTGTTGACATTTCTGTGGTCTTCCATGGTGGTCTTTTTCTTTTGTTCAATTTGCTAAGAACTTCAGAATTATCAGAAGGATTCTTGTCATAGTTAACACATTTATTTAATTTACTATTGTCAAGTTGGCTAGGAAATTTATTGCTTGAAGGACTATTTGCTTTAGCATTTTCTATTTCTTTAGATTGCTTTTTAAAAGAATTTTGCCTAGCAGAATGGGATCTTAAGGTAATGTGCTTTGATTCTTCTATGTGAGTTTGATGATTACTTCCACTGTTAACAGATTCAGGAGAGTAAATGATTGTATTTAACTTAAAAGTATTTCTGTGTTCAAGATAGTTGATCTTCCTCAAAAATATTCTACAATCTTTTAAGGTTTTTGACCTCCAATTATTTGGACCTACATTTCCTAGTCTTGGGCCCTTTTCAAAATCTTTTTGGCTGCAGTTTGTTCCATTCTCCTTTGCTTCTGACTTAAATTTATTCTCTAAACTACCATGTGTTTTGAAGTCAGACATTGCCACCCTCTGTTGCAAAAAGTCATCCCTGACCTTAGGTGGCAAAATAAACTGATTATCTACTGTGTTTTTTCCTTGGCGTGGGATGTCAGCATTTGTTCCTCCCTCAGTCTTACTCAAAAATTGGTTCTGGCAAAAAAATCTTAAGTTCCTCCTTTTAGAGATCCAAGCACCTGTTCCATGGCTGTGCAGCTTTCCCTCTCTTCTCCACCTTTCATGTCGCAACCTCTTAAACTCAGTTCTTTTTAACCTAGTTAGTGTTAAATTACTTTTCACATTTAAGAGTGGAGAGCTAACCATTTTATGCAGTATATGCAACTTCCCTGCTGATTTTGAAGGAGAAGATAGTGCAAATTTTTTAAAGTGCTTTCTGAAGGGGCTGGTATTAAAATCAGAATATTTGGTCCCTAATTTAATTCCTCTGGTATTTATTACTTCCAAAGGGTTTCGTGCATTTGCTTTTCTAACTAGTGAAAGAGACTGTGTTTCTGTTGTTTGCATAAACCAGGTACAGAGTTCATTCAAATCATACTTTTTCCGAAAAAGCATTTTTACAGGTGAAACTTCAAGTTCTAAAAAACAGGTGTCCAAAGGGCTTGCTATTTTGAAGTTATCATTTTCAATGTGTTCTCTTTTTTTATGAACACAATTTTCAGCTTCATCTCCACTCACGGGCAACCAAGCATTTGTTATTTGCTCAAATCTATTGTTTAATTCCTCTAATAAGGAATCGTTTGAAGTAGAAGCAGCCCACCACCTGAGCAAAGGGTTTGATGAAATTATAGGGTCCAAGGATACTTCAGAAATGGGTATTAACTTATCTTCCAAACGCTTTTTTGCATTCCTTGAATTTCTAGCTCCTGGTGTACCTTTGGAAGCTATTTTAATCCTTGACTGCTTATGTTTGTCCTTCTGACATTTACCTTTCTGCAAATGGAGTTTACATGATTTATGGAGCAGAGCATTTCTATAAATAAGTGAACCAGAAGATGCTAATGAATGTAAGAAATGCAGAGATGGTTTTCGATCCCTAATAGAATGTCTCAAAGGTATAGTAGCAACCATACTTTTTGATCCATTCTTAAATTCGTCAGCTTCAGTGTGCCTTGTATCCACGGTGCACTGGTGATCATATTTTACTTCAGGCAGATTTTTTTCTAATATATTCTCTTGTTCTAAAGGAGGTAAGCAGCTGCTAATACTTACTTCTCTCTCCTGAGGTGAAATTCTATTAATAGTCACAGATATGCCAGAGATTTTCACTTTTGCGGGTCTACCAGGCTTCCTAATTATTGCCAAAGACTTCTGATTTGGTCGAATAATGTTCTTGGAAGGTTGAGGTATCACAGACTTGTTCTTGATAGGTCTAACATATTCAAAGCCAGACCCCAAGGTCTCAGTTTCAGTAGTCAGACTTGAAATAGCACTTATTCTTTCACCCGAGTCTATTTCATATTCTCTAATATTTCTGAGACTATTATATTCTGTTGGAAAATCAGCAACGTTATTATTTAAAGACATACCATTGTTTATGTTTACACTTCCTTCAGAAACATGCCTTTTAGTTCTTCTTGACCTTCCATAAATAACAGTTACTATAATACTCTTTTTATATATACCTTCTTTTACTTCTGATATGAGAGATTCTGGGCTTTTCTTTTCAGGACTAAAGGACTCATTTTGGCAAATGGTGATGTCCGTTTGGTCAGTTTTAGGTTTTGGTGGTCTTCCAATTGGTCGCTTAATCTGTTTCACAACCTGGGGACCTATTTTTTTAGGTCTACCTGGTTTTCTTTTAAAAGATGAATCAATAGCACTGCTTGAATATTCCTTAGGTTCCTCTTGCGGCTTATCACTATTCATATCATCTGTAAACACTGCAGAGGATTCTGCAGTTTCTTTTGCACAATTAAATTTGTTTAGTTCTTTTTGGAGACCGTCACTATCATTAAAATTAGAACTACAATTTTCAAAGTTAGCATTTGGGGTATTCTCACTTGTTTCTTTTTTTTTTTCATTTACTTGATGAGTTGGTCGTTTTTCCGAAGGAAGACAGCGATTTGATTCGGAATTACCAACTGAAGTTAAAGTATATTTGACTCCTTCACTGCTTTTAACCTCAGATAAAAACATGAGTTTGATAGGACTAGAATAGTTGGCAAAAGAAGAGCTTTCAATGGCTTCATATTTTGTTGGTACATTTTCAACACTGGAAATCAAGCTACCTGTATTTAAAACAGATGACTTTTTCTGGTTATCAAGTCTTTTGTTATTCAAATCTATTGTAGGTATATGATTGCTTTTAATATTGGTAGATGCCACTATGGATTTTGGTAAACTCTGCTCTTTGCATGTCATTCTACTTACAGTAAGAGTCATATTTCTACCAGCATGTTGATCTTTACCATCAATTTCTATCAATTTCTTGGATGCTTTATATCCTTCCGATAATGACTGATTATTCCAAGACTTTTTGGCCATATTTATTGTATCTTCCAAACGTTCCACAACAACTTGTAAATTAGAATTCATTGCAATTTTGTTTAAGTCTATATTGTGTGAGCTTTCAATCTGAATATTTTTTACTGGATCTTTTTTTTTTGTAGAGTCAGAAACTTTTTTGGCCTTAGGGGATTTTTTGAAAATATAATTATTTGTTACATATATAGAATACCACCCTGGAGGTACAATATTTCGTTTAGTTCTGCTCAGAAGTCCAGGGACATCACTTTTCAAAGGAGTTTGAATATTCTCTAATTTTGGATTCTCTTTATGATTTTGCAAAAAAATTTTTCCAGCCACAGATTTCTCCTGTGATCTTCTTATGCTCCTTTTCTCAGAAGTTGTTTTAAAGCTTTCTGAAAATGCATCAAAAGCCAAGTTAGTTTCTAAATTAAGAGGTAGTTGCAATGATTGTAATCCATAATCTGGTGAAAATGTTTCTGCATGGTGATTATCTTGAAGGCTTTTAGAATTTTGTAAAGAAGGCCCTTGGCAATGATAGAATTCTTCTTTGTCCGCTGAAAATAGTTCATCATGGCACATAAATTTCCTTGGATTTTTTTCAGTGTATTTTTTTCTTATAAAGTTTTCATCAAGACTAGCAAGTTCTCTTTTTATCTGTAAAGACTGCCTTCTAAATATGGGTGAATCAGGAGAGTTGCGCATTGCAAATAAGGTTTCTTGACGCTTTCGAAATCTTGTCTGAATAGTTTTATTTTCTACCTTTTTATCATGTTGACTCAGTAATTCCATAAAACTGTAATCACTGGCCTTTGCATTATGCAAGAGAGAGGTTATTAAATCTCTCAATTTTAAATCATTGTCTCTATTACAATCACTGCTAGATAATTTTATAAGGTTTGTCATATCTATCGTTTCTATTGATTTTAACTTTTCATTGATACGATCCATTAAATCTTGAAAAATTACAGTAGTTTCACCTTCTTCTTGATTTGTAGTACAATTATTGTTGTCTTCCAAGAGCAAACAATCAGAGTTACTGGACTTTTTAGTTTTATGCATTTTACCTTCATGATCATCTTTGTCACTGCTTATTTCTGCTGGTGTCAGAGATGGAGGCTGGTTAATGTTTGTTCCAAGTCTGTTATTTTCTAAGGCTGAAAGCTCTGAGATGACATCTTTCAATTTTTCAAATCCTTCAGTCTGTACAGGTGATAATGGTGGGGGTGAGGGACTTCGAGATCTACAAACGTCTTTAAGACTTACTGAAACATCACATATTTCCCTTGATGAAAGAGGAGTCTGAAAGGCTGATTTTGTGGAATGAATGTTTGGTAACAGTCCAGAACAACACCTGTGAGAATTATAACTGTTTGCAATTCCTCTATTCACTACTGTCTTAATGTGTTCAATAGTTACAGTTTGGCAAGATAAACAATGTATATCTTTAATACAGACTGGCAGAGGCACAAAACCAGGGCTTTGTCTTTCATTGTGTAAATACCCTCTTTCTGCCAGCCTATATTCACAACTACAGAATAGCCCATCTAAATCATCTTCAATAAGGGGATTTTGAGATTCTGAAGACACAGAATATGATGTATTACAACAGCAAAGAGAAGCAGCATTCTGCTCTTGGACTAGAAATTTCAACATAGCCAAAACTTGTTGCTGGTGATGTATGCACAAAGATTCCAAAACTTTGCTTAATGCTGATTTTCCTTTTTCCATTTTAGTAGCTTCCTCTGATTTTGCATCAACAGTTGAACTAAAAATAAAAATCAAACAAAAAATGAATTACAGCAAAAATACTAATATCGTAAGGAATTTTAATTTTAACAGAGTTTGAACAAAAGATATTTTGGTATTGCTGGACTCCTAACTCCTATGGAGAGCTGCAATAGTGACATCTTCATTATTGTTTAGCAAAAATAAAATGAAGCACTGGTGATAATTAATTTCCTATGACAAAATATGCGTCAAAGCAAAGCCCTATTTTTTGTGATATAAAAGCTGCTGTTGATGATAGATATGATTATATTTAGAGATTGCTAATGTTTAGTGCTTTGGATATATTAAGAATATTTAATGGAAAGTGCTTTGGAAGGAGTTAAAATTTTTGTAAAGTAGACATTTTATAAATTATTTTGATGGTTATCAGTCCATATTAGTACAAATAAGAAAAATAAGATGTAGGAGAAAATCTTTCTTATCTTTATTTAAAATAGATATTTTTCAAGGTAGTGAAAATAAAATTATGAATAAAAAAGAGTTTTGCATAGTCACAATTAAGGGATTTAGATTTCATATAAATAACAGAATGTCTTTTCTAAGATTAAACTGCAGGCCTTTTAACCTAATAATAAAATAAAAATTGAAGCTATTTAAAAATGAAATCTATTTTTAATTGATTTTAGATACTAAATTAATTACATCAAAACTAAAGGCATTACTTACCTAATTATTTAATTTCAAATGCTGGAAAATGTCCCACTGCAAAAACTAACATACATCTAATGTTAACTAAAACCCAGGATTACTTAGCAACCAATGTAGAGGTCTACAAAAGGCTTTTTAATCGAATACCAGCAGCAAGAAGAATAAAAATATATTAAAAGAATTCTGTTTCAGAAAAGTATCTATTTAAATTAAACATATCACCAAACTCTGTACATGAAAATAGCCTCCCACTTGTGATTTCTTATATTTGTTGTTGTTAGTTCCTGACTTGTAGAAATTTTATTTAGGGTTGGAGTTGAAATATGCTGATTATGAATTGCTATAGAAGATTGTATTTTGTTTAAATAAAGGGTTATTATGTTCATGAATATTAAAAATTAAAGAATTTTTCTTTTAAAATGAAAAGTGAGATTTTAAAAATTTTCCTCCCTAAAACTGGCTTACCCTGTTTCACAGATAAGTATGCAATATTTTATCTCCATTTTATAAAAATTACGTTGAGTAACAAAAACAACAAAGCAAATTTTGCAAATTAGATCAAAATCTTTCTAAAAAAAAGGTATCTTTACTAGATTCAACCAATGTTTCACTACTAAAACTAGCATGTGATCTGACATAAAGTAGCTATCAAAGAGATAAGAAATACGAAATTACAGTAAAACTTTTTAAGTCCACTGCCACCTCTAGACAGATGAAGACAGGGCATGACCTCAGTATCCTTTCTTTTCTGAAAATAATTTTTTGTAAATGTTTTCATGGTTGTGAGTGTAAAATAATTGAACTGACTCTGAAGACTCACTACTGGATAATTCAAGAAACCTATGTAGAGAACAAAGGCAGGAGTAAATGTTAACTATCAAATAAGAAGAAATAAGTGATATTATACTCTTTCCCAGTAAATTAAAAATTATAATTTTCACATAAGCAAAAGAAAACCCCAAAAGTTCTGATAGACACATTTCCAACAGGTTTCTTTAAAAGTTATGTTATGGCCTATTAAACATATCTGTGACTAAATAAAGAGATTTTACATGTTTCTCAGAAAAATACATTGCACTATATTTTAAAGATTAATATGCTTTCATAACAGTTCCTGAAAGGCTCCAATGATTTTTTTCTGTTAGTAAAGTCTAGAGTAGAAATATTAAAAATTCATGACTAGTGTTAACTATTCTGAAAACCACTGATTTTTATAGCTCTCTTTTGACTTTCCAAGGAAGTCTATACTTATTATTTTTAATAATGGAACTTCAAAAATCTCAAAAATACCACAGTGGCCAGTAATTTCTATCTAATGCCGTATGAAGAACAGCTTTAAAAAGTTACTAATTAGATATTCAGGTATTAAGATTATATATATATATATATCTCAGATATTAGATAACTAAGTTCTCAAATTATAAAACTCCACAATATGCTTATTTGCCTTCAATTTTTTTCTTTTCCATATTTGTATGTTAGAATCTCAAAGAAAAACCTAATATATAAGTAAATAGTTGAATACACATAAGCCTCCAATCTAGAATTTATTCTCAATTGATTCTAAAATTGTATGTTTCACAACTCCCTTGTTTTTCATGCTAAAATTTTTTTCTAACCTTTTCCTGTTTGATTTATATATTAAAAAAACTCTGCTTTTTTTCTGGTAAGTTTCTATCCATTTTGCCATTACAAGTTTTGTTGTTGAAATAGTTGTCTTTGGAGAAAGTTAATTTCTAATATTAATATTAATAAAACTGCTTCCTAGAGTGAATCAAAGAAGCCAGTGTAGTCAGTTTTTTCTTTGCTTTTCTTTTTTTTTCTTTTACTGAATGAGTAAATCAATCACACACCAACAGTGTTGTAAATTTAAGTGCAAAAGCATTGAAGTGCTTTACTACAAATTACAACCTAGAAACACGTTAACTGAACAATTAAAATTCATACAATCAGATTTAGATATATAACAACACAAAGTAGAAACAGAATTACAGTACATTTACAACACAAGACAGATACATGAATTCATTAGAAAATATTGTAATAAATAATTCATGAATTATAGTGCAATTGATTTATGCATAAATATAACTAATTGCCTAACAATCAGTTTATATTAACAAAATCTGTCAAAATCAAGGCAGCCACAGAGTTTTACTAAATTACTGCGACAATGGAAATACTGCAATTAAAAAACAAATACAAGTATTTGTACTGTAAACAACTAAAAAAATCCGTCTCACTAAAGTTAGTATACAATTTAATATAAAATTGTCATTAGCTACCAGAAATGGTTTAAACAACTTTACTGAGCAGTAGTTTTCTAAAAACAGAGGCACTGTTTTTTCTTTTCCTTTTTTTTTTTTAAATATAAAATACTTGAGGAACATTCAAATAAGTAGAAAGCACATAAGGGTTGCTTTCACCTTCATTAAAAGTCTGCTGAAACTGGATTTTTCAGAAAATTGTCAGTTAATAAGTAGTAACTGGTAACTAAATTTATAAAGTACTTTGAAAGTTTAACATAAAGAACATCTTAATAGAATCACTGGGGAGAAGGGGAACCCATAAATTTCCCTGCCTTTCCTAGTTTGTATAATCAAAAGTTAACTCAATAATTAGAAACATTTTGTTTCTTTTAAAAGTTATGGGTTGATCATTACCTATAAACTATCAAAAAATATTTAATTTACTATTTCTGACCAAAAATAAATAATACAAGTACTAAAATGCTGCAAATTAACTATAATATTACCTATAAAACTACTGATCACTGTGAAGTCAATAGCAAAATGATCCCTGATTTTATGAATCCTGTAAAGTTTTTGGTCAGGTCATCTTTTAAATGATATAAAAGTGTTCTGTAAGTATCCCTTTACTATAAACTTCTCAATCAATTTATTAATGTAAATATAGTGTGAGGAATAAAAAAGCTCAATACAATATAAATATTATGTAATGCATTCAAGCCCCCAAATTCTTGCAAGTAAAATTCTGTATAAAGAGGTCAATAAAATTGTGTTGAAACATTTACTTTAACTTTGTTTTTCAATGGGGGGGGAAGGGGAAATATATTAAATAATCCAAGTTCTGGCCCTCACAAAATATGGCTTAATTCTTTAAAAAGAAAGATGACCCTGACATCTGCTGTTTTGCAATCTATTATGTATACTTTCTTAGTGGGAAAAAAAAAGCAAGAGGATTCATACCCTAGTATGCAGGTAACATTAATAGCTGAAGAGGGTTCAGTATGGATCTAAGAGACCAAATAACTACTCAGTTGTGTAGTTTCCCACTCTTCAGTTTCCTTAAAGATATGTAAGCAGTTTTTAAATGTAATAGCTGAAAATTTCTTTAGTATTACATGTATATGTGATTATTAGATACACACAAACACAAGTGTAAAAACACATGTATTTGACAAGGTGCACTTATTTTTTAAATTCAGCTTTAAGTATTCCTTTTGGACTTAGGAAAACTGGCTTAGAAAAAATGATCAGAACCTGAATTTTAATAGAGAAAAGGGGCACTCGAAGAATTTTGAATTTATGAAGCAAATCCCCATTCTTTCTATGGAGGCACATGCTTTATAACATTTTACCACTAAAACTGCATACTTCATAAATCCAACATGGATACTCTGAACCACATTTTGAAACTGCTATATAAAATTACTGGTCTCTCTTATGAGTCTAGTAAAAGTTAAAATGCACTGCCCAGCTTCTAACTACCCAATTAGTAGAGAGTTTACATTACTGAAAGTTCAAAACAGCTTCAGTGTTAAATATCTGTAAATCTATTCAAGACCCTGAACAAACTGCAAATTTGGTTATTAGCAAAATGATAATGTATCGCCCACCAAAATGAAATCTGTAATTCATTTTGATAAACTGAAAATGTTTTGAAATGTCACAGCAGCAAATATATTAAAGTTACACTGAGGTTTTTCAATAGTAGGAGTGTGTCACAATCCTTAAAATTTAAAGTAGTCATAACATCAACTAACCAGCACATTTAAACCAAAATTATCATTCTCAAGCTTTTTCTGTGCACATTATAAACATGCTCTAAGTTGCATTCCAACTTTCTTTTCTAACCTTACACATTAGCTTATTTTTCAAATGAAAAACAAAATTAAATTATTTTAATAATTAAATTTAAATTACTTTTTGTTCTTAGTATTCCATCTTACATTAAAGGACTCTATAGCTGCTGGGGTTAACTATGTGTCAGTTTTTTTTAAAGTATATACCTTATAAACCCCAACTTCCTGCTAAATCAACTATTAAATGATAAATATTAAATTTCATTATACATATCATTTAAGGTTTTCTTTTCTATTCCTGGTGGATGCACTTGAGTGCATTTCATATTTCATAGAATGCACTGTAGTGTACTAATACTGTATATATTAATTTTTATTAGTGTGGAGATAGCTGTCTGTTTAAACTTTGATTGGTTGTTTGATATACTTACAACAAATGTAAGTATGCTATGCAAAAATGTTTACAAACTATTAATATATTTCCATTATAAGATGGTTCAACTGAATGGCTGGAGTGGTCTTTCACCAATAAAAATGTTTCACTTGACAATTACTTGTTTTCCCACAATGCTTTATGCTATTGACTACTAAAGAAAACCTGAATCTTTTTCACCTATTTATACAAGGATTAAATACAAACTATCAGAATTAAGTAAGCAACTATATAGTTCTGTCCACAGTGAAAACCCTGAATAAAACTTTTTTTTCAAAAGGCATGTAAGTGGTTTTTGAACTGTAAAATGTCATGTCTCCTGTCAGAGTGAGCATCTGTAATTCCCACATGTGTGTATACAGACACACAAATACACACTTGTGCACATACACACGCACGCAAACACGCACACACACACGCACACGCACATACACACACGCACATACACACGTTTTCCTAACAAGTAATCTACACAGGCTTGCCGCTGTTTTTGCAGCTGCCAGTCCCTGAATCTGTCACATTATATAACCCAGTGTCTGGTAATCGGAGTTTCTTCTTCGGAGGAGTCTTCAGTGTTCCAGATCTTTCTTTTACCTTGTATTCTAAAGTGCTGTGAGGTACCCCATAAATTCCTTGTGCTTTGGAAACACTCATTTTTCCGCTCATTACCATTGCAATAGCCTCTTCCATTATTTCATGATCATATTGCCGATAACGGCCACGTTTTTTCCTGGGCTGCTTATTATCTTTTCGATCCAACCCATCTTCAGTATTTTCAGAGGTTCCATCAACTGTTCCATTTTTAGAATTAAGACACAAAGGAGAGAGGTCCCCATGTAGAAAATAAGAGTCAACACTTGAGTGAGTTACGGGCCCAGAACATTCTATTTTGTTCTGTTTAGGGAGTATATTTTTCAGTTTTTGGAGAGCTGATCCTTCCAGGACTGGAGAGGTTTTGGAAACTTGATACATAACATCCAGCAGACCAGGACCATCAGGTTGTGGTTTTGAAACAGAACTTACTCGTAGCTGAGGAATTTTTAACTGTACAGTAGGATGTGTTTCATATTGTAGGCTTTCATTTTTTTCTTTAAATTGAGTAACCATTTTCTGTAGAGTTAACTGATGGAGGTAACTGGAAGCTGTTGGGAATTTTAATTCTGAGGTTTCAAGTAGATTGAGTTTACTTTTTTCTGTGCGCTCTGCTTGAGCTCTCGCCCACAAGGCTACTTTTTGCAGCACTGCACAAGTTTCTTTACTGTCTTTATATGAATAACTATCATTGAAATCTCGAGTTTTGTTTTTAAAAGATGCAGGCTTCCCTGCTGGTAAGGCTTCTAAGTGGAGAAGTAAAGTTTTTTGAGGTATGCCATAAAGTATGCCTGCTTTATTTATGTCCAGTGCTCCAGACTGAATGTCTTTCAAAGCTTTTGAGAGCAAACCATCTGCAAACTCAGCACTTCTTTCCACATAGTCCTCTCTGTTTCTGTGTAGTCTCCTGGATGGATGGAATGAAACGATGGTAAACTGATGCATGAGAGACTCTCACACAGCTATGGAAGGGGAGGGTCCACTCCTTTATTATACTCCTTGCTTAGGTAACATCACTGCTTATGACTCTTTTAAGTCTGTGAGATGTAGTAGTTGCTCCTTATCAAAGCAAACGCTATAGTCCTGGTAGGACAATGTGTCAATCATACGGTGGCCTCAACGGGCAGACCTTCCAAGAACATAAAATCCTAACTCAGTATTTGTAAAAATATTCTCATGATGTTGCTATTCCTCTGACAGGTGCTTGCAGAGCAACACTTATAATTTTTTTACAATTAGAGTTCCATTATATAAAATACCCAAATCCTAAAGGAGTTTTTGTTAGTAGAAAAGTGACGTTACCGCTAAACAAGTAATAAAAGAGTCAACCCCTTTAAAGGAAATTTGTAGCAGCAAGAATATTTCCAAACACAAATACCCCATATTTCCACAAGATTAATTTTTCTCTAGATAAAAACTTAAAATCTGAAACAAGTAGATAAGTTATATTTGGGTAAAATACTTTTAGATTTTATACATGTTATTTCTATTTCAAATGTATCACTGTAACTTTTAAAGTTTCTTAAACAGAAAGCTCACTATACCTCATGACTCAAAAAGCTATTACAGCCTTAGTTGAAACAGATTACACTCTACATCTGAGATTTAAATGTTACTAAAAAGCTTCCTATGCAGTTTGTTAATGGGAAGATGCAAAAGTTACCAAAAAAAAAAAAAAAAACCAAAAATCCAACAGAACAGCATTTCACTATTAACTATTTAATTAATTTAACAACAGCTTTTAAAGCATGAAAGGATTTTTTGTGGTGATTACTAGATAAAGTAGTCTGCCACCACACCTAGAACACAATGAAAAAAATCTAAACACTGTTAAGTTAGTTATAAGAATTAGTAAGTATAGTACTTTTAAAACTGGCTGATTGTTTAAAAAAATTAAATAGTGAAATTACATATTTTCCTTAAAATTGCCTCCTAAATATTGAATTTAAAATTCTCTTTACTCGTCCTGCTTCTTAGTTTGTATTCTATGATTAATTTGGTAGTTCATTTTAGTAACATGAACTAAAGTTTGGTGATTGTTCTGATAACTTTTCTTTAACAGAAAGAATAAAAAAGAAAGAGAAAGGACAAATGAAAGGTATGAGAGACACACACTTATGAGTGACAAAAATTCTGGAAGAAAACTATATATGTCAATCTATTCAGAGTAGTATTAAGAGTTCTCTCCATAATTTTATATTAATATTAAATTATATTTCCTAGATATTGCTTACCCAGCCATTGAATTTTCAGAAGAAGGATCACATATGGATGACTCTTCAGATTTTATGCTGGTTTTCTTTGTAGAGAGATCTAACACTCCATCCCCTATAATTTTTGCAAGAGAAAAAACTTTATATTTGTGACAGGTAATCCTTAACATTTTAACATTTCATATTTTGATGATCTACTAATTCATGACCTAAAAATTAACACTTGTATCTGACACATGGCCATCACCAACTCGTCTTGTGGTTTTAGCAACAACACATGACTGGGAAGGCACTACATAGGAAAAAAGAACCGAGAAGGAGCTGGCACTGCCAAGTGATATGAAGAAACAAAGAGACTAGATATAAAATGTTTAAAATCCACCCTTGGTCACCTTTTCCACTGTTCTGCAGTGAACAGCCATTGACTGCTCATTCAATAGAAACATGACTGCTTCCTATTCAAGGCTGCCCAGATGATGCTTTGGGAAAGTAGGAATAATGTACGCTGAACAAAACAGAAAGCATAGAAAATATGATGATGAATAAGAGAGCGATACTTAGCATTTACTAGGACTAGTAATATGTGGGACACATACTTTAGGTAATCTGTGACTCTATGTACAACCAATCTAGTTTTTAGAACTCAGCATAAAATTTTCCTGTTTTAAATAACTGAAATGTACAACAGTTGAATCACTGCCTATGTAATGTATTGTGGTTATATCTGTGATTGGATGAAGACACAACAATATAACATTTTAGGAAAAATAAACTGTTAGAAAACAACTGCCTATGTATTTGTTACTAAAATGTAGTTATTTTTATTACTATTATAATGTTGAATTTACATAGATGAAGCTTCAATGATTCAGATATGTTGTTAATCTGATAAACTTCAAAATCAAAAAGAATAAAAATAAATTATGAATTTAAAACACAGCAATACATACTGGGAATATGTCTACAGATAGCTAAAAAATTGAAAATTAAAGCTACAAGAAATAATTTTAAGAAAACCCGTGTTTAAAAAATATACTAAAAAATTCAACTAGGTTTAAAAATAATTTAATTATGTGCAAAGCACTGTTTTAGGAACTTGGAGACCAGCAGTAAAAAAAAGGTATACAAAGTACCTATCCTCACGGTGGTTGTGATCTAGTTAGATAATTCATACACCACCACCACTGACAACAACCATATTTCAGGTTGATGATCAGTGCTACTTAGGAAAAATAAAGCAGAGTGAGCTGATAGAGTAATGAGGGTAGGACTAAGGCAGCTGCTATTTTATCAGGTATTATCAGGAAAGGCCTCTTGGACTTGAACAGAGTCCTGAACAAAGTGACGGTATCAACCAAGCAGATTATCTTGGGGAAAGCTTGTAGAAGGATCAGTTTGTGCAAAGGCTATGATATGGAATCATATCTGGAATGTTTAAGGAACAGCAAAGAGGCCAGGGTGACTAGAGTGGAGTAAGCAGACTGTGAGAGATGAAATCAGAAATCAGGCAGGTCACACAGGGCCTTGTAGGCCATGGTAAGAAATTTTATTTTGAAAGACAAGAAACCACTGGAGGATTCTAAGCATAAATCTGGCACAATTTTAATTTATGTTTTTAAAGGATCAATCTGCTGTGGGGAGAATGGACTGCAAGGGGCTAAGGGGGGAACAGGGACACCTGTTGGGAAAGTGCTATGCTATTTCTCACCTCTAGGCTTTCACACTTTCAATTAGTTTCCTCTGCCTAGAAGTCTCTTAATCCTCTCCTTCTTCTATCCCCACACTCATCCTAATATTCACCAAATCTTACTCATCATTCAGTCATTCATGACACAACTTGAACTTGGTTGTCATTATTCTAGGTTCCTATACTTGCAACACTTACCTAGAGTATTTAGCATTTAGCAGGCTATATTCTAGTTGCTTATTGACTTACTAGTGTTAGCCACCAGACTATAAGCTATGTGAAGGCAGAGATCATGTCTATTTTATTTACTGATGTATCCCCACTGCCTACAATAGTGGCTGGCACATAATAAGTGTTCAGTAAATATTTGCTGAGAAGAACTGAGAGGAACTGGAAGGAATTCAGTTATTGCTAGAGGTTAGAATGCCTAGATTGAAAGGGTAAAAAGGGAGACTGGACAAACAAAGTACATGGTACATAACTACCTTAAAAAATTATTAAATGAAGTATCTTGCCCCAGTTTATCCATCCAGCCCAATCTTAGGCTTAGTCAACAACTCATCTCAACCATCACACTTCCTGTGTATCTAAACCACTTGCAGTTCCTCAAACATGCTATGTGGTGTCAGGTCTCTCAAACTGCAGGGCCTGGTTCCCTCTGCCTAGAATGCTCTTTCCACTTTTCAACTTGCCAAACGTCTCATCTTTAAAGACCCAGATCCCCCCAAGTAGAATCTTAGTGTTCACCTTGTCAACAGCATCCTATAACACTTACGACACTCTCATGCAGTTTTTGATTTACGTATCTTTTTCTTCCATGAGACTGAATTCCTCAAGGTCAGGAATCCTGACTTACTCATTTGTATTTCATAAACAAAAGTAGAGTGCTATAGCCTACTAAAATAGAGAAATGAATGTTGTCTTCTCCTTTACTATCTCATTTCTCTTCTTCAGCACTTAAAATTTTACTATTTTAAGGTCTTATAAGACCATCTTCAGAAGTCATTACTACCTAGTCCATATTCAGATTTATCACTGAATTCACTCGTTTTGATTCTGCTCGTTTTATGTAGTTTATAGCATATAAAATACACTCTTCATAAGTGTGTTATTCCTTGTCAATGTTACAGAATAAATTAATGAATTTCTCCAGTTCTAAATTTTAGACTTTTGATATGGTCGATTTCAGGTTAACTACTCCACAAACCATAAATAAGGAGGTGCAGAGAACTCCTTCTCTCTCTCCTTTACATTAACTATGCAAACTAGGCTGTAGCTCCCTAGCTAGGACAGTAAAGGTATTCTTGTCCTTTTTGGACCACTCCTTGATTGATGGCTTGATAGCTAATTTCAGTCTTGAGGATGAGCTAGACTTAAGCCCTGTTCCATCTTTAAGAGAACTACCCAAATCAGGCCTATATTCCTGATTCTTCTTCTTCAGGAACTCTAAACAGTGGCCCAGGTGAGAAATGCTTTTATCTTTTTTCCAAAACCCATTCTCCATACCTAGGCTGCCCATGTTATCTACAAAAAAATCTCACTTTTTGTTAGTGGTTTTGTCACCTATATTAAAGTATTTTGCTGGTATCATGATTCCTTTTTCCATCATAAAGGCTGTGGCTCAAGAGCTAGAAAAATCATAAAGAGTAACCCCTAGGATTATCTGAAATAGAAAAAACAAAAACAGTAAGAGAAGGGGAGAAATAGCTTGGGAACTAGGATTAAGAAAAAGAAAAAATCAGAAATGGCAAAAAAGGGCATTTTCTTGCCCCTGCTGCTGATTTGCATCTATCAGCATCACTTCTTCACAATGGAGATATCACATCATAACTAGATTGTTTTGTGTGTATACATTTTCAAAGTACTAATAATTAACTTGATGGATAAAAAGTAAGCACTTACCATGCTAAATGCTTCAGGGCAACAGAAAAATAAGTAGAAGACAGAAAGAGAGACTGAAATTTATTTACCATTCACCTATTGGTAGGTACTTAGGCTGTTTTAGTTTTTCACTATTACAAACAATTCTGAAGCGAAAATCCTTCTAAATGTTTTCTTGTGTTCACGTATAAGAATTTTTCTAAGATGCACACCTAGGAGTGTAAGTGCTGGACAGAAGGGTATACATTTTGAACTTCTGTAGATATTACTAAAATTTTTTTCCATAACCTTGACAACACTTGGTGTTGTTGAGATTTTTAATTTTTGCTAATCCGATGAGTAAGAAGAGCAAGTTGCAGGAGTAAATGAACATGAATGCATTTGGTATGCATTTATGTGAATCTCTAAAGCACATAAAACTATTTTGCTTAGAGATGCATAAATAGGTATTGTCAGAGGTTGCTTTCAAGGATAAACAAAAGGATGTGATAGTTCCTCAAGAGAAAACATATTAGAAGCAAATATGATCAAATAACACATTTATTAGTTCTGGGTGGCAGGAACATGATTATTACACTGCATTTTGCTGTATATAAGAAAATTTTCCAAATAATAAAAACAGATTGTTTCCATATACTGGTTGTAGACTGAGCATTAACAACACGATTTAATTATTTCTCAGCAAACACTAGTGCAAAAGGTATAGAATTAAAGAGAGGCTGATGTAATCTAGCAACAAGGTCAGGTAATTGTCTACATGACACTACCAGATAACTTTAAAAATGGACTGGTGTTTGGAAAATTGAAACCATGACCAAATTAAGCAATTTCTTGAGTATCAACATTTTATTGGGTTAATTTTTTTGAGAATTTGCATTCCAAAACCAAGATTTGGATTTCTGTTTACAAATTATTCTCAGCTCTGTATTCTCCTGTAAATTCCTGATGAAGAATCTATTAAAAGCAGACAAATACAACCCTCATAATACAGAATTGTCTTTCACTCCTCCAAGGACACCATTCTTTCTCATCTCTTACCTGTCTCTGTCCATTCTTCAAAGTATGCTCTATGCTCTCTTGGCCTGGCTAACTTTAACACATCCTTCCGGATCATCCCCTCAAAGAAAGTTTTCCTAATTTTTCCCCAGCCTTCTTTCACATTCCCATAGCACCCTCGTATTCTTCTATACTGTATTTATGATGTGTTATTATAATTTGCCTAGTTTAGCACCTGAAGCCCAATAGTACTGTGGGGATTTAGTAACTATGTTTAGAATCTATTTACGATTTATATCTAATTAAGTATACTTACTTAGCTGATTTTCTCACAAGACTCACTTCTAAGCAAGGGCCTGAAAGCAATAGTACCTCAATAAAGACCAATTCACTGACTCATCAATGACTTGCTCAATTCTGTCACATCAATCCTAAGCATACAGCACTGCATACAGCAGACCCTGACTGACAAAATAATCATGAAATAAATGAACTTTGTTCAGCTAGTCAGAAAATGGCAGCACAGTCAAAAAGTTGATATCTATATGGGAGAGAAGTTAGCTTCACACAAAGAGAAACTCCAGTTCAGTTAAAGAGGCTGAGAATGATTTTTAATCATCAATTTCTATATTCGTTAGGCTCTAATAATAACAGATTTTTCTTTAGAAATGTCAAGTTGATGATCACTAACCACTAAATTAAATATGAATATTAAATATATTAAAAACATATTTATTAACTCCTCACAATATTATTGGTCTCCGGTTGCTATACAAGACAAATTCATCAAGCTCAGTCCATACCTGAGTATGGACATGAGTTAAAAGACCTTCAAAAACACATTACCTATCATCAATATTAAAGATGAAATATCAGTAAGATTCAGTACATGAAGGCAAGTGAATTTTAATGACAAAATATCACATACATTTTGTTGTTTGGACAAGGGGAAAATATTCCAAATTAAATTTCATAATAACACTAATCACTAGCAATAAAACTTTCATCCAAATCAATGCAATGTAACATTTCATGGTTTGATGCAAACCTATGTTAACAGTTTTGATAAATACTTTAATACTATTTCTACTTTGTCTCTGATCACCTCTTATCTCTCTCCTTAAATGGGTCTTCCTGTCTTTTAGCCCCTCACTGTATTGTTCTAGTCAGCCTTCAGCTCTTGTTTTTCCCTACTGTACTCTCTAGGAGATTCCCCTGATTTCAAATATTAATCATTTATATTTAACTGATTTCTAGAAAACAGAGCTTATATAAAAATCTAAATATATAAAACCATAACATTTTTATAGTGTGCAGAACACCACTCTAAGAGCATTATATGTCTTAACCCCACTTACGGCTCACACAACTCAATATATAAATAGGTTTTATTTATTTGCAATTTTTAATGATAAAACTGAAAGCAAAAGAGGTTTTAATTATCTTGCCCAAGATAACTGTAAGTAGTGAAATGCCATTCAAACTCAGGCAGTTATTCCAGACTCTGTATTCAACTACAATTCTAATCTGTGTAATGTGTTAAAAAGTCAAGTTACAATGTTGGTAATGACGCAATAAATTTGCCACCATCACACATTACCAGTTTAGGAACAAATGCTTTTCTAAATAATCTAGTAATATGCTATCAAAAACCTTAAAAATGTTCACACTCCTCTAGGCATCTGTCTTAAGAAAATAGTATTTAACATTTAAGTGGTTTTATATACAAAGATATACCAAAGATTTCAGTATTACTGATAAGCACAAATATATATAAAATACACACTTAATATAATCTCGCTAATTTTCTGCTTTCCCCAAGTTTGCCAAAATGAGCATATATTCATGAAGAAACCCCACAAACTTATTAACAAAATAATACCAAAGTGTAAAAGCAATCACTTGGGTTTATCCAAATTTTATTTTAAAATTGTTTTTGTTACTTGTTTAACCACTGAGTTAAAGTTTCAGGGTCATGGAGGAAATAATATCAGAGTAGCACATCAATTAAGCTTTAACATTGGTTTTTCCTTCCTTCATTTGCCTTCCTCTGCACATCAAACACTTTTTTAAAAGGGAAGAGTTATTGCTTTCTCGATGTGTTTTTATTTAGTGCATACATAGCTGAAATCCCATAGAATTCACTCACCTACTATTTACTAATAACGACAAGGGACAAAATAAATCAGAGTGAAGTGCTTATAGTAAATTAGGATGTAAAAATTAATAATACTAAATTTAATTAGGAAATATTACTGGTAAAATTAAACAAGGTTTCAGCACTTCCACCATATGCCATTTTAGAATTTCATTGCAGTTCTTTTTTTCTTTCTTCAGTTATTCCTACAAATACTGAACTAAAGCAAGGTTTCAAAAGGCTTCAAGTCAATACCTTGAAAAATATTTTTAAAAACACACTCTCTTTTTTATCCCATGTATTATACTGTGTATTCTGTAAGTTTAAGTTTCAACCAAACATTTAAAATGTGGGATGTATACTTATTACAACATCATATTGGAAGACTTTAGATTTGCTAGCCCTTAACATGCTCAGCTAAAAGTGATTTATGAGTTTTAAAAATCTTTTTATTGAAATACAACATTCATAACAAGAATGAACCTAACTACACAATTTAATGAATTTTCACAAACTGAACATTTCGATGTAAACAGCACCTGGATCACCACCATCAACCCAGAAGCCCCCCATCATATCTCCTCTGGTCACTAACTTACACCTACCTCCACTATCTTGACTTCTAACAGCTTTATGCATGTTGTTTTATGCAGCAATTTCACTTCTAGGAATATGTCCTAAGGTGAAAATTAAGACTGCAAAATCTCAGCTCGAGCATGTTCACTTATATATCTGAAGACACAGAATTAAGTATAATGTGATCCTTCCAGAAAATTGAATACTATTCAGCTAAGTAGATCAATTTAAGTATTAAAATGGATCTGTAGAAAAACAGTAACATATGGATGTTTAAAAATATTTTAAAAATACAACTTATAGAGGATTATATAATGAATAATTTGTGGGAATGAGCTCTGGGAAGAGAGAGTGAGACTGTGTAAGTGTGTGTGTGTTGAGTATGTTTTTCCAGAAAATGATTTGGAAGGATTGAAAACCGAAGCAGTTACTTCTGGGTGGATAAATATAAGATCAATGCATAGCTTTACAGTTCATTCATTTGATTAATATTTATTGCATGGTTATAATATGCCAGTCATTTTTCTAAACGGCACAAAGGAAACAGTAGGGAGCAAAACAGAAAATGTTCCTGCTCTCATGTAATTTACATTCTAGTAGAACAGAGAAAAGTCAATAAAATATTAATTTCACAAGGTGGTAAGGCCTTACAATGAAAATAAAACACAGTGACAGAAAAGAATAATAACAATGGCAGGTGGGAAGAGGTTACTATGTTGGAATAAATGATCAGTTAAAGCCTCTGGGAAGATGACTTGCTCTTTCTTAAAAAAGAAATTTAATTGAGATACCTTTCAAAAATGCAAAAATATAGAATGATTCCTTCTATCCACTCTTCAGTTTATACAATTACCTAAATTTTTGCTACACTTGCTCTATTTATCTCTATCTACTTAAGTATTTTAAAGTTAATTCCAGCTGTCACATCATTTCTATATTCTTATGCATCTTTAAACATATGAACATTTTTATACATAACTATAAAAATTCCTTGTTATCACCTAATACTTAGTTTGTACTGAATTTCCTCTAGTGAGTCCAAAATGTCTTTTTACAGTTTGTATGTTCAAATTAGGAGCTAATTTGTCTGTGTTATTCTTGATGGCTATGTCTCTTAAAATTTATAGCAGCCCTTTCCCTCATTGTTTAAAATAATGACACTGACTTTTTGAAGAGGCCAGGTCATCAGTTCTACTAGAGAATGTCTTACGTTATGGTTTGTTCTTTTTACTCTCCTATGGTGTCGTTTACTTTGCTCTAAAGCAAATGGTCCTCAAACTTTTGGTTCTCAACGATCTCTTCACTCTTAAAAATTACTGTGGGGCTTCCCTGGTGGCGCAGTGGTTGGGAATCTGCCTGCCAGTGCAGGGGACATGGGTTCGAGCCCTGGTCTGGGAAGATCCCACATGCCGTGGAGCAGCTGGGCCCGTGTGCCACAACTGCTGAGCTTGCGCGTCTGGAGCCTGTGCTCCGCAATGGGAGAGGCCGCGACGGTGAGAGGCCCGCGCACCGCGATGAGGAGTGGCCCCCGCTTGCCACAACTGGAGAAAGCCCTCGCACAGAAACGAAGACCCAACACAGCCATAAATAAATTAAAAAAAAAAAAAAAATTACTGTGGACCTCAAAGAACTTTTGTTTAGGTGAGTTATAATATTTACCATATTATAAATTAAACTAATTAAAAACTTTAAATATTTGTAATTGATAACTCTATAAATGTTAATGTTTATCAAAACATTTTAATGAAAAATAACATTGTCAAAATAAAGTGAGAACTTTAAAAAATAATTTTGCAAATCTTTTAAATGCCTAGCTTCTAGTTTAATAGGAGACAGCTGGATTCTCATATATGCTTCTGTATTCAATGTGTTCAGAAATCATACTTCAGCCTCTGACTGACTCCACTACACACTTGTGAGAGAATGAGAGTGAAAAGGGCAAATAATATGTTATTATTAGTTTTGACCTGGTGTATCCCCTGAAAGAGTTTCAGAGACACTGAGGGCTTCCTGGACCACATTTGAGAACCACTGACCTAAAAAATTGCTTAGATTCATGTTCAACGTTTCTGGCAGGAATAGTTCACGAGTGATGTATAAAGTCTATTTCTAATGATGCTTAAGTGATCAGTGTATTCTGATGACAACAGCCTGACCTCTCCATTGTAAAGTTCCCCAAGCAACCTCTCCTCTAATAGTTTTATCTTCTGATAATGTTTGATTCAGTTATCTTACTAGGCATTGCAAAATAATAATATTTTAAGTCTGTCGTGTCTGCCATATTTATTAACTGAAATTCTTCTTTAAGAATCTTCCTCAAAAGGCTATTTGGTTGTCCTGAAATACAATTTGTAAAAGCAAAGCAAAATAAATGCTTAACTCTTTCCTCTAATTGCTCATTTTCAAAGTAAGGAGTTTGGTATGCTATGCTTCTCCAGTGTAGACTAATGACTTTGAGGGGCACCTTGTGTTTTTTTTTTTTGGATTATCATGAACTAATGGATTTTAAAACATTCAACATGTTTCAGTTGAAACTGTTCTTCCTTTTGATGCTTAAATGTTCTCTTATTTGGCCAATGGGGAACCCTTAACGTTGCCTCCTGTATTTGGTTGACAAATTAGTCTTTGGCACGTCCTTGCTTGCCGGCACAAGACGTTCCAGGCTCATCTTATACATTTTCTGATCCAGACCTGGATTCCAAAGAAGCCTATTTCCCTTTAAGGGAAAATAATGTTTAGAAGACCACAATCTTGGTCTAAATTCAAGGCCACTGAGCTGTCGTGTTATTGCTTTTAGAATATTTCAGTGGTCAGACTAAGAAATGCACATTTTTGAAAAGAAAAAAAAATCATGAGTTTGCAGTGACATTTCCAATCTACACATATGTAATATTACAGGGCGTTTACTTTGATTTTACACTTGTTTGTTTCTTCTCTTACCCTGAAAATCTTGGTTTCCCAAAACAATGTTAACATGATTATATATTTGATTTATCCTAGAGATCCAAAATAACAATGGCAATATTATTACTAATATTACTAAAAGAAGTTTAGAATTTCTTTGAAGCACTCCTTTGTCCTTAAAATATATTCCACCAAGAATGTATAGTCAAAATACTGGGTAAAGTCACCTGACATCATTCTTTTCTCAGTGTTAATATATTACTAACTTGATGCAGCTATGCTCATTTGTTACATTCTTTTTCAAATTTTAGGGATTGCTTTAACTTTAAAAAATGCTTATTCTTTGGGATCTGAACATTTATATAAAACTACATAACAAGGTCCATTCACAACACTTCTATCCTGCCTCCTCCGCCTCATTTACTTCATTCCCTTATAGGTTTTATCTTTCCTGCTTTGTTTATACAAAAAGAGAACATATATATACTGTTCTGCATCTTGCTTTTATCTCCTAAAACTTGAAAATGTCACTAAAAAGGGATCTTTCTCACCCTTTTTATTCAAATGCTCAGTTTTCCACTGTGTGGATGTACAATAATTTAGTTAACCATTTGGGTTACTTCTAATCCCTTGCTATTATAAGTAATGCCGCCCAATGAATAACCTTGAGTGTATATCATCGATATTTGTGTAAGTGTAATTATAGGCTCAATTCCTTGAAGTGAGATTTCTGGGTCAAAGAGTAAATGCATATATAATTTTAACACGTATTGTCAATTCCCCTCCATAAGGATTCTACCAGTTTGTATTCCCCTAGTAATGAGAATACTAGAGAGTGCCTGTTTCTTCACAGTCTCACCAGAAAGATTATGTTGTTAAACTTGAATTCTTATCAGTCTGATAGGTGTGAACCATATATGACTGCATTTCCTATGAGTTTATAAGTGTGTTTCCCTATGTTTAAAGGCTTTTAAAACCTCTTCTTCTATGAACTGACAGTAAAACAATGCTCATTTTTCTATCAGTGGTATATCTTTCACTTCTCAATTTTTTGAAACTCTTAATGCATTAGAGTATTAGTCCTTTACTTTGTAATATAAATTATAAATATTTTTTCATAGACTACTATTTCTCTTCGGATTTTTCTAATGGTGCTTTCTTCTTTATCACCCAGAAGTTATTTTTATACACTGGAATTTATTATTCTCTTATTGTTAAGCTGATATTCTAGCTAAGATATAAATGATGAAGAGGGCCAAGCCAGAGAAAGAAGAAGATCTAAAGGCAGAGTAATCCAAGAAAGCCATCAGCAAGAGTGAAGGTTCAGAAGTGAAGTAAGCTTAGAATGTGTCAGAAATAGACAGATAGTGTGACTTGCACATACTAAGCCAGGAAGAGAGGAAAAGGAGTAAGTCCAGAGGGGTAGACAGGGACAAGGTCTTAGCAAAGCCATGTAGGTCATGGAAAGAAAACTTAAATTTTGTTCTTCATGTAATAGAAAACTAAGAGGAAGATTTAAATATAGAAGTAATATCAGCTTTACTTTATTCAAGCTGTTATTTTGAACCCCATTTTGGCACACTGATAACTTCAAAGTTAAGGTACATATTATGAAAGCTGTATTTGGAGGGAAAATACATGAAAAAAATTATAAGGGAAACAAAAACTCAGTGAATTATCACCTGGAAACCATGTGGTGATAGAGTGGCCAATTTTATATCAAACTCTAACAAATATTCAGGAAAAATGTAATGGCTATAAAGAAATTGATTTCTTTTTCTTTTTATACTTCATACAGCTAACTAGGTTAGTCAAGTGACAGTTACATGGCAAATAACATTTATTTATAGAACTTCTGAATTTAAAGTGCATGGCTTTTTGTGATATTCTTTACAAAACAGAAAAGAGAAAAATCCAGCTTAAATATACCATAACAATTATATTTCTTGACACTCTATAATCTGACTTTAGGGAAAAGCTTTGACTAGTCTCTTGATTTTTAAGTGACTGAGACAATCTTCATACAGTTCCTCAAACATACCTGATTTGCTCCTGCCTTCTTTGATTTCTGATATTTTTTTCTCTGTTTTTGATATTTCTTCTGCCTGGAATGCCCTGCCCTCAGATCTTCATGTGGAGGACTTCTTCTCATTATTCAATTCTCTGTTCAAACTCACTTCTTCAGGGAGGCTTTCCTGACCACCTTACCTAAAATGATCCTCTCAAATCACTCTTGATATCTTGCTTATTGATTCTTTTTGTAAAATTAGGGGCACGCTGACAGGCATATTTCAAAACAGTAACAAATAACTTCTGGAAATGGAAAAATAATAACAAATTAGAAACTCAAGACAAAGGTTAAACAGTGATTAGAATAGCTCAAGAGGGAATCAGTGAATTGGAGATAGTTCTAAATTAAGTAATCAGGATATAACACAAAGGGACAAAGAGGTGGAAGATATGAAAGAGAAGATAAGAGATATGAAGGATAGAATGAGAGGATCCAAAATATGTCTCAGTAAATTTTGACAAGAGATAAAATGGGAGCTGCATTATATTGAGAAGATAATAGTTGAAAAATCACAATTGATGAAAGAAATTTGTCCTCGGTTTTAGAAATGATAGGACTTCCAAGCAGAATGAAGAAAAGAAATCTATACCTGGGACTTCCCTGGTGGCACAGTGGTTAAGAATCTGCCTGCTAATGCAAGGGACATGAGTATAAGCCCTGGTCTGGGAAGATCCCACATGCCGCGGAGCAACTAAGCCCATGCGCCACAACTACTAAGCCTGCACTCTAGAGCCCACGAGCCACAACTACTAAGCCTGCATGCCACAACTACCGAAGCCCACGCACCTAGAGCCCGTGCTCTGCAAAAAGAGAAGCCACCATGATGAGAAGCCCATGCACCACAATGAAGAGTAGCCCCCGCCCACCGCAACTAGAGGAAGCCCGCATGCAGCAATGAAGACCCAATGCAGCCAAAAAATAAATAAATAAATAAACAAATAAAAAGAAAAAAAAATAAAGAAATCTATACCCAAACATATCCAGGACAACCTGCAAAAAAGCATAAACAAAACAGAGAGAGAAAAGTGAGAGAGAGATGCTAAAAAAAAAGTGTGTAAAGAATACCTACAAAGAAAAGACTATTTGTTGGGTGGTTATAGCAAAAATAGAAGCCAAGACACTATCATGGTAGCAGTGCTAAGAAAATAATAATTGTCAGCTTAGACTTGTGTACCCAGAAGAAAAATCTCTTTGAAGATCAAGGTTAAAAAAAAAGAATAAGAAACTGAAAAAATAATCCCGAAGGTTTACTACCAGTAGACCTTTATTAAAAGGATCTCTGGAGCCTGTGCAGCCCGCCACTGCCAAGGTCCCGTGATCCAGGGACAACTTCGCCAGGAGAACACAGGGAACGCACGCCCCAGGCTGTTGCAACGTCATGCTGGCCTCTGCAGCCGCAGGCTCACCCCGCATTCCGTACCCCTCCCTCCCCCCAGCCTGAGTGAGCCAGAGCCCCCTAATCAGCTACTACTTTAACCCCATCCTGTCTGAGTGAAGAACAGACGCCCTCAGGCGACCTACATGCAGAGGCGGGGCCAAATCCAAAGCTGAACCCCGGGAGCTGTGCGAACAAAGAAGAGAAAGGGAAATAAAAAGGACAACCTGGAAGAAATGGACAAATTCTTAGAAAAGCACAACCTTCCAAGACTGAACCAGGAAGAAATAGAAAATATAAACAGACCAATCACAAGCACTGAAATTGAGACTGTGATTAAAAATTTTCCAACAAACAAAAGCCCAGGACCAGATGGCTTCACAGGTGAATTCTATCAAACATTTAGAGAAGAGCTAACACCTATCCTTCTCAAACTCTTCCAAAATATACCAGAGGGAGGAACACTCCCAAACTCATTCTACGAGGCCACCATCACCCAGATACCAAAACCAGACAAAGATGTCACAAAGAAAGAAAACTACAGGCCAATATCACTGAAGAACACAGATGCACAAATTCTCAACAAAACACTAGCAAACAGAATCCAACAGCATATTAAAAGGATCAAACACCATGATCAAGCAGGGTTTCTCCCAGGAATGCCAGGATTCTTCAAATATACACAAATCAATCAATGTGATAAACCATATTAACAAATTGAAGGAGAAAAACCATATGATCATCTCAATAGATGCAGAAAAAGCTTTTGACAAAATTCAACACCCATTTATGATAAAAACCCTCCAGAAAGTAGGCATAGAGGGAACTTACTTCAACATAATAAAGGCCATATATGACAAACCCACAGCCAACATCGTTCTCAATGGTGAAAAACTGAAACCATTTCCTCTAAAATCAGGAACAAGACAAGGTTGTCCACTCTCACCACTATAATTCAACATAGTTTTGGAAGTTTTAGCCACAGAAATCAGAGAAGAAAAAGATAAAAAAGGAATCCAAACTGGAAAAGAAGAAGTAAAGCTGTCACTGTCTGCAGATGACATGATACTATACATAGAGAATCCTAAAGATGCTATCAGAAAACTACTAGAGCTAATCAATGAATCTGGTAAAGTAGCAGGATACAAAATTAATGCACAGAAATCTCTTGCATTCCTATACACTAATGATAAAAACTCTGAAAGAGAAATTAAGGAAACACTCCCATTTACCACTGCAACAAAAAGAATAAAATATCTAGGAATAAACCTACCTAAGGAGACAAAAGAACTGTATGCAGGAAACTGTAAGACACTGATGAAAGAAATTAAAGATGATACAAACAGATGGAGAAATATACCATGTTCTTGGATTGGAAGAATCAACACTGTGAAAATGACTCGACCCAAAGCAATCTACAGATTCAGTGCAATCCCTATCAAACTACCACTGGCATTTTTCACAGAACTAGAACAAAAAATTTCACAATCTGTATGGAAACATAAAAGACCCCGAATAGCCAAAGCAATCTTGAGAAAGAAAAATGGAGCTGGAGGAATCAGGCTCCTGGACTTCAGACTGTACTACAAAGCTTCAGTAATCAAGACAGTATGGTACTGGCACAAAAACAGAAATATAGATCAATGGAACAGGACAGAAAGCCCAGAGATAAACCCACGCACATATGGTCACCTTATTTTTGATAAAGGAGGCAAAAACATACAGTGGAGAAAAGACAGCCTCTTCAATAAGTGGTGCTGGGAAAACTGGACAGCTACATGTAAAAGAACAAAATTAGAACACTCCCTAACACCATACACAAAAATAAACTCAAAATGGATTAAAGACCTAAATGTAAGGCCAGACACTATCAAACTCTTAGAGGAAGACATAGGCAGAACACTCTATGACATAAATCACAGCAAGATCCTTTTTGACCCACCTCCTAGAGAAATGGAAATAAAAACAAAAATAAACAAATGGGACCTAATGAAACTCAAAAGCTTTTGCTCAGCAAAGGAAACCATAAACAAGACCAAAAGACAACCCTCAGAATGGGAGAAAATATCTGCAAACGAAGCAACTGACAAAGGATTAATCTCTAAAATTTACAAGCAGCTCATGCAGCTCAATATCAAAAAAACAACCTAATCCAAAAATGGGCAGAAGACCTAAATAGACATTTCTCCAAAGAAGATATACAGATTGCCAACAAACACATGAAAGGATGCTCAACATCATTAATCATTAGAGAAATGCAAATCAAAACTACAATGAGGTATCAACTCACACCGGTCAGCATGGCCATCATCAAAAAATCTACAAACAATAACTGCTGGAGAGGGTGTGGAGAAAAGGGAACTCTCCTACACTGTTGATGGGAATGTAAACTGATACAGCCACTACGGAGAACAGTATGGAGGTTCCTTAAAAAACTAAAAGTAGAATTATCATGACCCAGCAATCCCACTACTGGGCATATACCCTGGGAAAACCATAATTCAAAAAGAGTCATGTACCACAATGTTCACTGCAGCACTATTTACAATAGCCAGGACATGGAAACAACCTAAGTGTCCATCGACAGATGAATGGATAAAGAAGATGTGGCACATATATACAATGGACTATTACTCAGCCATAAAAAGAAACAAAACTGAGTTATTTGTAGTGAGGTGGATGGACCTAGAGTCTGTCATACAGAGTGAAGTCAGAAAGAGAAAAACTAATACCATATGCTAATACATATATATGGAATCTAAAAAAAAAAAAAAAAAAAAAAAAAAATGGTTCTGAAGAACCTAGGGGCAGGACAGGAATAAAGACGCAGATGTAGAGAATGGACTTGAGGACACGGGGAGGGGGGAAGGGTAAGCTGGGACGAGGTGAGAGAGTGGCATGGACATATATACACTACCAAATGTAAAACAGATAGGTAGTGGGAAGCAGCTGCATAGCACAGGCAGATGGGCTTGGTGCTTTGTGACCACCTAGAGGGGTGGGATAGGGAGGGTGGGAGGGAGACGCAGGAGGGAGGAGATATGGGGATATATGTATATGTATAGCTGATTCACTTTGTTATAAAGCAGAAACTAACACACCATTGTAAAGCAATTATACTCCAATAAAGACGTTAAAAAAAAAAAAAGGAATCTCTGATTCCAGAAGAAACTTCAAGACATAAGAACAAATAATGAGCAAAGGAAAAAGGTAATCATGTATGTAAATCTAAACAAAACTTGATTATATAAAATAGTTACAATGTTTTAATTGTGATATCATAAAAAGAGAACAAAAGCATTGATAAAATGGCTATCGTGTCAGGGCAGGTAACAAGTTAAAATATTCCTTACAGGACTTCCCTGGTGACACAGTGGATAAGAATCTGCCTGCCAATGCAGGGGACACGGGTTCGATCCCTGGTCCGGGAAGATCCCACATGCCGTGGAGCAACTAAGCCCGTGTGCCACAACTACTGAGCCTGCGCTCTAGAGCCCGAGTGCCACAACTACTGAGCCCGCACGCCTAGAGCCCGTGCTCGGCAATGAGAGAAGCCACTGCAATGAGAAGTCCACGCACCGCTACTAAGAGTAGCCCCTGCTTGCCGCAACTAGAGAAAGCCTGTGTGCAGCAACGAAGACCCAACGCAGTCAAAAAAAAAAAAAAAAAAAAAAGGAAAATTCCTTACATTAACTGCTGAGTTAACTAAGCATTAAAAAATTTCTAGGGAAACCACTAACAGAATAGCAGTAGAGTATATAACTTCAAAATTAGCGAAGAAAAAATGCAATCTAAAAGAAAATAACAAAGGAGGGAAAAAAGCTTAACAAATGGGACAAACAGAAAGCACAAAATAAGATGGTGGAAACAATTACAAGGGTGATGAGGCTACAAAAGAATACAGGACGTTAGGGGAAAATATGAGACCGAAACTCAATTTTGGTGGTAATTAGTAAGAATGCATGTGTTATGTCTGTGTGCATCCAATTTAGGAGGTGTGGGGGAGGTTTTCTTAGAGAAGTGATGTTTAAATGGAGACCTGAAGAAAAACCAAGTAAAATTTATTTAGAAAAAATTGGTGTGGGTAGGGGGTAGAGTGGCTTCTACAGAGAGGCAAAAGCATGTACAAATGTTCTGAAGCCAGAGTATATGACATTCAAGAAACAGAGAAAACCAATATGAAGATTAAAGAAAGGTGCAAGATGAGACTGAATAGATAGGTAGGATCTGGATCTTGGTGAGTTTAGGATTTTAGACTTTATCCTAAGGACAATTCAAAGCCATTAAAGTGTGTGTGTGTGTGTGTGTGTGTTTTTTTTTTTTTAAAGTGTTTTTAAGCAGATGAGTGATATGGCCTTGATTTGGAATTTTTAAAAACCACCTGTTTCATCTATCCCTAGAGTCAGAGAAGGTTAGATCAGAAGGGACATGAATCATTTAGATATGTTTTATTCTTCAGGTTTACTAAAATATGGTATCTTCTCAAGCATGGAACATAACATTTTCTTCCATATGTCTTCAGCCTTGGAAAACAAAAGTTCAGCACAGAAAAACAAGATGGATAATTTTATTGCCTTCATTAGTTGATACGGAAATATCTTCTGAATTGAACTTTAAAAAAAAACAAAACTATTCAGTATTTTCCTAACAGAGTAACAACAAACTTCATTTATAAACAGTGTAGTTTATAATACGTGATATCATAAAATGATACATTGCTCTTTTAATTATAGTTTAACATCTCAGCTGACAGTGTCACCTACCTTAATCTCAGCCAAGAAACCAGACTAGAATGGCAGCAGCAGCAACAACAAAGGATACTTAATAACAATTAAACATATCACTGAAATTTATATATTTCATTCAATGAAATATAAAATTTACCTGAAGTCTAGTTTATATTAGTCTCATACATAATTTATTTTTTAAAAAAATCTTATTCAATCTAGGAGACATGATTTCCAAAGTTAAGCCTACTGATAGCAATGTGAAATAATAATTTCTTAAAAGTATTTTTAACTTAATCTGTTGCCAGTTAGCTTAAGGGAGAATAATTCTAAAAATGTCAAGTCAATACAGGTCAGTGCAATAATTAATGTTCATCATGACACAATGTTCCATATGTTGTTTAAGAAAGTATAAAGATATTTCAGGATAATTTCCATCCAATATGTTTAAAATAAGAAATGTCACTGCTAAAAACCCATAAATCCAATGATCAAGTATCAATTCTCAGTTTAGTTGTCAATAGCATTTGAAAATAGTGAAGATTTTTAATCCAGTAAATCCAATATGTCATATATCATACACGCCCTGGGGATACAAAAGTGAATACACAGGTTCCTGCTCCCAAAGGTTGATTACAGTGGGGAGATAAACACGGAAACAATTACAACGAAGTGAGAAATTTACTATAATGAAAATTCTACCAGAATATTCACTGGACCTCATGGTAGACAACACCACCAACAAGGCCAATAGAGCGCTGCTCTTTCACCTCTGCCCACATTTGATCTTGTTTTGTACAGAACCGGTAAATTCTTCATGGTTGTCACGATAATGATAAAGGTCCGTAAGTTGCAAATTTCTTCCTGTACTTTGTAATTCAGGAGAAGCTGTTACTTTGGGCTCAGATTAAAATTGAAAAAAAATTTTTTTTTGGTTATGCTAATTTTATTTCTACCTGTTTTTTAAGCTACTGCTCCAGGACAAAAGAATTCATAACTTACTTTCTCCCAGTTTCTGAGGCTCAGAGTATTTATACAAATCTGCAGAAATGAAAGTGCACAAAGAAATCTCTCTAATATTTGAAATACCTGGTTAGAAGGTACAATGGAGAGGCAAATAGGAATGTATCTCTCAGGGTAACAATATTTTAAGTCAGTCTACAGTTTGTGGAAGAGAGGACAAGGAAAATGAGAAGTATGGAAACTGATTTATGAAGAAAAATTAGAGAAGCTATATAAAGATTAGCATGGAAAATAGAGGTTTAGACAGACAAAATAGTTTCAACAAATATTTACAGCACTAATAATAAGTAAAAGGAATAAATTTTCTCATATTGTTGCAGATGGAAAAGAAACCCCCAAACCCTAAAGGTTAGCATGGGAAAGAGAAGTCTGGAGATACAATAATTTCTACAAATATTTACAGTACTATTGAGTAAAATAATTATTGCAGATGGAAGAAATATAAAATGAAGGGTGGATGTTTCAGAGATAGGAGCTTAATTGTCAGAGCTGTCAAACAACGATTTTTTGCACATACTTACTGTCAATCAGAGGTTGAATTACCATCTTTTATATGACAGAATAAAAGAACCGTATATTGGGATGAAAGCTGAGCAGGATATTCTTTTGAGCATCTTTTACTTTGCTTATTTGGTTATTTTGTGATCTTCTGATAACTGTTTTTGCCTATTTTTCTAAGGTGTCATGTTTTCCTCATTGGCTGTAGTTCTGTTTGATTAGCTGAATGGTTGTTAGTTACATCAGTTGTAAATACTGTCTCCAAATTTGAGACTTGAATTTTCACTCTCTTCACAGTGACGTTTATAACACTTAAGTTTTACATTTTAGTACAAATTTACACAATTATTGCATGGATTGTTATTTCTGCATCTTAAGAAATTCTTATTTTAAATTCATTAAGACATAATCCTTTATCTTTTCTAACTTTTAGTTTTGCTTTTAACATTTAGCCCTTTAACCCAACTAAAATTACTTTTGTGAGCGGTGTAAGGTAGGGATCCATTTTTTCCCCCTCCAAGTGGGTAACCAATTGCCCTGGAACTGTTTACTGAACAGGCCATCATCCTGGTGATTTACAATGACATCTCTTCTGGGCTTACTAATCTGTCCTAGTGATTTGTATATGGCCCATAGCACCCTGTTTGAATTATTATACAGTCTTGGTATGTTTTAGAGAAGTCCCTCACCACCTTGACTTGGTAATTCTTGGCTCTTTTAAGTTTTGCTCATAAATTTTATGATTGGCAAGTCATTTTTCACAATAAACCCTATCAGAATTTTGACTAGAATGACACTGAATTATTAAGTACATTAAAGATGAACTGCTGTCTTTTAGAGTCTTCCCATTCATTTAAAATTAATCACTCATTTTGGGAGTCTTCTTTTATAACCTTCAATAAAGTTTTATAATGTTCTCCATAAGGTCTTAGTTTATTAGCTTCATTCTTAGGTGTTTTAACGTTTTTCCTGCTTTTGTTGCTATTGTAGAAGATTTTTTAAAAACTGGATTTTCTAATTGGATGTTATCATACTAATCTCGTGAGTAGTACCTTTTCTGAACTCTTTCATCAGTTCTAAAACTTTACACGGATATTCTTTCATATTTTCTATATACACAATCATACTGTTTGTAAGTAACCACAATTTTGCTCATTCTTTCCTTATAACCTATTACTTATTATTGCTTACTTTCATATTTCTTTTGTTCTCATCACGTTACATGAGTCAAGACCTCTCATAAAATCTTGAAAATTTTTGTCATGTCCATTACTTTAAATCATTTGGTTATGATGTCCCTCATAGCAGAAGTACTCATCTATTCTTAGGGTGATAAGCATTTTTTATAATAAATGTGTCAGCTTTTGTAAATTTTTTCTGTATCTATTAGGATGATATGGTTTTTTTTTTTTTGTAATGTGTAAAATCATAAACGTGTCTCAAACGCAGAATCATCTGTGCTTCCCCACAGATGATTTATAATGTTTTTATAATTTATAATTTATATAAACATTTATAATGTTCATAAACATTTATAAATTATAAAAACATTTATAATGTTTTTATAATTTACTATATTCAATTTGCCAACATTTTGTTTAGAATTTTTGTACCTAGGTTTGTAAATAAGACTAGCTTGCAAATTTTCTTTCTTTTGCTATCTGTGCCTTGTTTTGATAAAGATTATATCAATATTTCTCTCTTTTCTATTCTTTAAAATAGTCTGTAAAAGATAAGAATTATCTGCTGCCTTAAGGTTATATAAAGTTACCTGTAAAACCATTTGGGATTAATAATTTTATAGATTTATAGGTCAGACAATCCATAAATTATCTACATTATTTATGGCTAGATTATCTACTGGATTTACAGATTACAGCATCTAATTTGAATAAAATAACTCACAAAATGAACAAATGACTTAAATGAGTATTGTTGCAAAACTACAGAGTGAGAATAATGTGAAAAAAGTAAGCACTAGCAAATAATAGACAAACAAAGGCAGAACTAATCCTGCTACTACTAGTATGAGCACTTTATTAATTATACTATAAGGTATGAACAGTGAAGTCAGTCCAAAAGTTTTTTTAGTTCTTAAGAAACCATTTGAAATAAGGATTTATACCTTGTATTATTACTAATGAAAACGCTCCAAAGTCTACATTGTGTAATAAGATACTGGGGGTGAAGTCACCACGATTAGCAAGACATTTAAAAATTGTTTATAACATCTTTATTTCAACCTTAAAAGTTTTAATTTGTGGAAATATCAGTACATATAAGGTACTGGTGTGTATAGATACACACATACATGTGCTACATTAAAAAAAAATTTGGTATGCAAGTAGACGAAGTTAGAGCTTACCAATCTATACCACAGCAGAATAGTTTTATAAAAGAAAATCTGATTTGTTACTCTCTGCTTAAAGAAACCTAGCAGCTTTCTACGGCCCTAAGAAAAGTCAAAATCCTTAATATTTCCTACATGGCTTTCTCACAATCTTACCCCTACCTATTTCTTTAGCCTCACCTATTACCATTCTCTCCCTTGCTTTATCCACTACAAGCCACACTAAACTAAATGACTTTTCAGCCTCAGAATGTTCACATATATATTTGTGCACTTTGCCTAGAATATCAAAATAATTTAAATAAGTAACTACATTACTTATTTTCTATATATACTTGGGTCTGCCTTATTACTTAAATTCATAGAATCACAGGATGTAAGGACTGGAAATTTACTTTTAAAACGTCATCTATTCCAACCACTCATCTGATGCTTTTGAATGCCTCTAATGATAAGGCAACCAGGGAATCATTTTCCCCTTTCCCCTTTAAAAAAATGTCTGATCTTTAGAAATATTCTTTCTTATATGGACCTGAAATCTGTTTCCACCTAACTTCTAGGTAGTGATCCTAATTCTACTTATTGGGCCATTCAGAGAAAGTTCAGTCCTACTTTAGTGGAAGAGCCATAGAAATATTTACAGATAACTACCATGTTACTTCCAAGCCTTCTCTTCTGTGGTGGTAGGGAACAGGAGGTAGAGAGTAGGGAGAGACTAATGTCTGAGTATCTTTTATGAGTTGGTTACTTTATATTTAACTTTCATATTGCTCCAATGAGTTTGTTATTATTATTGCCAAGTAACAAATGAGGAAATTAAAGCTCTGATAGGTAAAGTTAACTATTCATGTAACTTAAGTAGCAGAGCTGGGATTTCAACCACAAGTCTGTCACAGATACCAAAGCCTATGTTTTAGTCTCTTTAGAACACTGAACGGCCTCCCACAAAGGAGAAGAGATATAAGAGGGTATGAAACATGGAAAAGCAAGACAAACAAAAATTCTAAAAATCCCATGCTTTCTAACTTCCAAAATTCAATGTATTGATATATTTTTGTCCTTAAGACTTACATCAAAATCATCTTCAACATTTCTTTCTCTGTCTTATAACCTACCTAATTATTATCTCAAATTTCTCAGATCTTACTACATAAATAAACTCATACAACCTACAATTAGGGAAGCAAAAAGAGAAAAGTATTTCCATATTTCAGCCTCTCTCAATTTTAATGTCTTACACATTGAAAAGATTATCTTCTTTAAACACTGACTAGTGTACTCTTCTTTACAGCCTCCAACACCACACTGCCTTCTGTGATCAAACTTAATGCTGACATTTTTTCTGGCTTTGAGGCCTGACAACACTATCCTTAACTTGTATTAACAAAAGCCACTTGTTCTCTCTTCTCCAGGCAAACACTTGTTTGGCATCCTCCACAAGCACTTTAAGGTCTTCCTTCTTTTCCTCTGAGAATCACAACTCTGCCTTCAATTAACAATTAGATAAGACCAATACAGCCTCATCATTCATGCTTCTTAGGAAAAATGTTATCTCCATATAGTTAATTATATTATATTTATCACATGCATTAACTTTTCTCTTTCCCTAGTTACATCATAAACAATTGAATACAAATCATCTATTTCTTTTTATTTTTCACCTAAGTGCAAAAAACTGAACAGCAAGTGCTTAATGAATGTTCTCAGCTGTACATTACAAAAATACATTTTTATCATATATATCTTTTTATTTGTACACTTTCCTTTTAGGTTGCTTGCTAGAATTCTTTCACCATACACTTTATTGTGAAAAAACACTGAGAGAAACTCTCACTTCCAGTTTTATAAACAAAGTCAAATGTAATACAAAAGCTCTAATTTAACACTTCTCTCTAGTCCATACTACATAGGTTAATTACAAGTAATATTACTTCTAAAGTAAATTTCTCTGTGAATATAAGGTTATATATATTTAGGAATACTAAAACATAAAATTATATATCACACACACATAAACACACATACCACACACATACACACAAATCTTACCTTGCTGAGTATTTTGTTCTTGCATTCGATTCACAGTGAGGTCTAAGGGGCCTTCCTGCTCTTCCTGAAGGGAGTTTTCTGCTTGATTCATTTGGATACTCTTACATATTAGACTTGGTCCAACTGAACCATTTCTATTCTCTTGAATTTTACCACTTTTTGAAATATACTCAATTGCAAACTGACGTATCATCTTTTTCATTAATTCCTGAGCAACTAGGGGAATGTTAGGATCACAGTTCTGAGGAAGATCTAGGGAAGAAATAAATATAATAAGAATTAAAAAAGAGAATGCAAAATACCGATGTTTAAATTTATCTTAATTACAAATTAATGATTTCACAAGTCTCAGATTCGGTCCATAATTGCGAATGGTTTCTAGGACTTAGCAATAAAAACCTTGTTGGTTTAATTAGTATTACGAGAATATATCAACCCCAAACTTGGCATTTTTAATTGTTTCTTAAAAATAAATATTTTTGGTCCCAAACTAAAATATAAACAACTAGACATAAAAACAGACAGCTTATTTTCAGAGTTTTAATTCAAATGTATTCTACAAGATACTAAGACACTTAGTATGTGAACATAAATTGTATATATAAGTAAAGTAACCAAGCAAGTTTTAACCTAATAGAGTACGTATACCCATTAACTATTAAAGAAAATATCTAAACTCTGTAACTATTTATTACCATTAATTCTTCAATTCTGTCAAATGTGCACTTCATATATAGCCTAAATGTCATCAAGGATTTTTTTCTTTTTTCAACTTTTCATATTGAGAAATTTCAATCAGAAAGAAAAAAATAAAGAACACTACAATGACACAGACAGCCTCTACCAAGATTCAAGAATTGTTAGCATTCTGCCACATTCACCTTCTTTTTACTTTTATTGGTTTGCAGAACTACCGGAAAGTAAATTGCAGAATTATGAGATTTCACTCTTAAATATTTCAGTGCACATCTACTAAGATTCCCCTATAAAAACAGCAGTACCACTATTGAGGGTCTTAATCAGTCCTTGGTCCCAAAACATGTTGGTCAGCTACAACCAAAATAAAGGACAGCAGTCATATACAATTCTGCTTGAAACCTGTACAAGAGGTAAAAACAATTGAATGATTTTATAAGAGGTGTGGAATAAAGACAGACCACTTATAAACACAGTATATAATAAGTAATAAAGAGTTTTGATATTGGATGGTGGTGGCTTTTTTCACACACACACTACTGGCCTCACCCCAATCCTTTTATTTACTCTGCTCCTTCAGAGGCAGAAAGATTGCTGAACTAGGAAGGATGACTAAGTGTATTTGGTTAGGCTCCATACGTCTTCCTCTTAGAAGTGGGCCTACTTCTAGAGATAATGGGTTGGCCAAAAAGTTTGTTTGGGTTTTTCTGTTAAGATGTTATGGAAAAACCCAAACGAACTTTTTGGCCAAACCAACATGCTCCTCTGCTCCTTAAATGCCTCAACTCTTACCCAGGCAGATCAGTGCTGTGTGAATAGGCCTGCCCTGATCCTGGGCTGTCTGAGACTGAAGGGTTGAGTCTCCTTAGTTTTGGGGTTCAGTATTAGCTGGAGCAATTGTCTAAGAGATGTGAAGGCAAGTCCTCCAACTAGCAACTACTTTTATAGATCCATGATTCTAAAATGCAAGAAGATTAGAAAACATACTATTTAAAGGTGAGGAAAGGCAACAAAACTACCTCCACCATGACCACCACTGTATCTGGTAGCAAAATGTGACCTCAGCCAACATCAATCTGTTTATGGTCCTGCAGAAGTATCAATATATTTGATCACAGGGTGCTGTTTTGGACCTGCTGGAGATGTTACATAATAAACATCTCTGTTACATTAGCTCTTTCAAAACAAAGAATGTTGAATTCTGAAAAAACATTTGAGAAGGGATTATGGGCCTATAAAAAAAGTAACATTTTAGTCCTCACATTTATTCTTTGTTTAGAGCCCAGTAGGGAAGAGAGGCACTACTTGTTTCTGAGTACTAGAAAAAAGACTTGGCTATACAGTTGAGCACTGAGCAACATGCGTTTGAACTGCGGGGGTACACACAGACATGGATTTTTTCCAATAAATACATACTACGATACTGCACAGTCCATGGTTGGTCAGTCTGTGGATGTGGAACCCCGAGTACGGAGGGCCCGCTGCAAAGTTAGACTCATTTTTCACTGTGCAGAGGGTCAGTGCTCCTAACCCCCACGTTGTCCAAGGGTTAACTGTATATATCACATGCCCGTGGCTCATTTATTTTATAACTGGAGGTTTGTACCTCTTAATTTCCCCCTTCACCTATTTCATCCCCCAACACCCCTCCCCTCTGGCAACCACCTGTTTGTTCTCTGTAACTATGAGTCTGTTTTAGCTTAGTTTGTTTTTGTTTTGTTTCTTAGAGTCCACATATAAATGAGAATATACAACGCAAGGAATATGGTCAATAATACTGTATTAACATTGTATGAGGACAGTTGCTTACTAGACTTATTATGGTGATCATTTCATCATGCATGCAAATGTGAATCACTCCATAGTATACCTGAAACTAAAATAATATTGTATGTCAACTATATTTTAATGAAAAAAGAAAGACTTAGCTATAGATTGAAATCTTAGCCATCTTCCTGAATTCAGGCTAGTTACATACCCCTCCGTGTTTTAGTTTCTCTGTTCATAAAAATGGAAATGATAATAGAACCTTGGAAGTCATAATAAGTCTTGCTCACAGGATATTTTAAAGTTCTATGAGATTGTAGATAAAATACTGAACTCCTGTACTTGTCATTTTAATAGCTGACATTTACTCCACTGTTATCTTAGGTTATAGTGAAAATAACAAGAGAAACAAAAAGATGCAGGCTGAGCAGTTATATTTTATGTGAATCATAAAATGTCAAATAAGTAAAAATATTAACTAACTAGGTTAATATGTGAAATTATTAACTAGCTGGGAAAACACAAAGGACATAATTTCTAAGCCCATGTGATATACTGTGCTCCAGAATGGTTAATATTAGCACATGTAACCCAACTAAAGTGATCTGTATCAAAACGAGAAATTTCCATGTTACACATAAGGATTCCCAATTTATACCATTTCTTGATTTTTACTTCCAGGAATCCCTGAAGGCATCTGTGAACACTCTTTTCCATCTTTTTTCAAACCTAATCTTGCTTTGAATTATGTGTTAAAAGGAGATACTGATTTACTTCTAGGTATTTTGGTTAATTATCCTGTAATGTATTGGCTAATATCACTTTATAAATTCAAAATAATTATATTTATCCAAAAACAACAGAAATATGATCAGACATATCATGTGACTAGGGCTATACTTTAGAGTTGAGTTTAGAGCTAAGTTTAAAGCAGAATAGATAATGCTACTTTATTCTATTCATCTACTCAGTTTTTGTTTGTTTATACTGGGAATAAGTCTGTGTGTGAGACCAAAGGACTTGGCAAAAAACAAACAAGCAAACAAGATAAAAAAGAGAAAGACAAAGAAAATGCTGCTCAGCTGCTGATTAGTGAGCCTACTAAAATACTTGTGCAAGTTATCATAACTATAAAAAAAATTGAGTTAAATAAAGATCTAGGCCAGGGATATAAACTCAGATGGTTTCAAAATTCAGGCAACTAACAAACACTGGGCTAGAAGAGAAAATATGTTGCCAAATGGAAATAGTATGCCCCCAAGAAGACAGAAATAATTTATTTTTGCCCTATCTCTTCATTTTCCAAATTTAACTAATTCAAGAGTTTAGCAAGTTGTTTGTGGTAGCCAGATTCAAGATGATCCTTAATGATTCCCACTCCCACCTCCTGGTTTCCAGTGTTGTGTAGTCCCTTCCACATTGTATCAAGGGTGGAATGTGTGATTAATAATAACATACTGCAGAAGTGTATGTCACTTCCAAGATTAGGTTATAAAAGAATATGGTTTCTACCCTGGATACTCTGAACACTGGTGTTCGCTGTGACCCCCACCCACACTATTCTGTCCTCTTGCTCTCTCATCACTCACTCTGGAGAAAGCCGTACTGTGAGTGGCACTGAGGAGGCTCACAAGGAGAGGAACTGAAGTCTCCTGCAAACAGCCAAATGACTGAACTTGGAAGAAGATGCTCAAGACCAATCAACTCCCAAATGACTGAAAAGGAAAACAACACAGCAAAAGTTATGTGATGAAGCTAAAGCAGTGCTTAGAGAGCAATTTATAGCAATAAACACATATATTAAAAAAAATTCAACCCAATAACCCAATAACCTAACCTTCCTCCTTAAGAGAAAACGAATTGAAAACTAAACCCAAAGCAAGCACAGAGAAGAAAATAAATAAAAAGTTAGGGCAGAAAAAAATAAGATAGAGAATAGAAAGACAACAGAGAAGAGCAATAAAACCAAAAGTTGGTTCTTTCAAAAGATCAAAAATTTGACCAAGAATAAAAACCAGAATAGATTTAGGTTTGTAAAATCAGAAATGAAAGAAGCAATATCACCATTAACATTAAAACTAATCAAGAAATACTACAAAAAAAAAAAAAAAGCTATACATCAACACATTAGATGTCCTAGATGAAATGGCCAAATTCCTAGAAAGACACAAACTATCAAACTCACTCAAGAAGTAACAGTAAACACCTGGACCTGCAAGTAAAAAGACTGAATTAGTAACCAAAAATCTTGCCACAAAGAAAAGCCCAGGGACACACAGATTTACTGGTGAATTCTATTAGACATTTAAAGAGGAATTAAAACCAATCCTTCACAAACTCCAAAACAAGAGATGAGGAAGGAACACTTCCCAACTCATTCTATGAGGGCAATATTAGCCTGATACCAAAACTGGACAAAGAAATCACATGAAAAGAAAACTACTAAATGAAATGAAAACTATCCATTATGAATAGACAAAAATCCAGTTGACCCTTGAGCTACATGGGTTTGAGCTGTGCGGGTCCACTTATATGTGGATTTTTTCAATAGTAAATACTACAGTACTACACAATCTGTGACTGGTTGAATCTGTGGATGTGGAAATGCAAATACAGAGGGCTGACCATAAGTCATAAACAGATTTTCAACTGCATGAAGGGTCAGCCCCTATCCACCACATTGTTCAAGGGCCAACTCTCCTAACACACAGAAACAGGCAACACATAAAAAGGATTATACAACAAGACAAGGTTGTCCACGCTCACCACTATTATTCGACATAGTTTTGGAAGTTTTAGCCATAGCAATCAGAGAAGAAAAAGAAATAAAAGGATTCCAAATCGGAAAAGAAGAAGTAAAGCTGTCACTGTTTGCAGATGACACGATACTATAAATAGAGAATCCTAAAGATGCTATCAGAAAACTACTAGAGCTAATCAATGAATTTGGTAAAGTAGCAGGATACAAAATTAATGCACAGAAATCTCTAACATTCCTATACACCAATGATGAAAAATCTGAAAGAGAAATTAAGGAAACACTCCCATTTACCATTGCAACGAAAAGAATAGAATACCTAGTAATAAACTTACCTAAGGGGACAAGAGACCTGTATGCAGAAAACTGTAAGACACTGATGAAAGAAATTAAAGATGATACAAACAGATGGAGAGATATACCATGTTCTTGGATTGGAAGAATCAACATTGTGAAAATGACTCTACTACCCAAAGCAATCTACAGATTCAATGCAATCCCTATCAAACTACCACTGGCATTTTCCACAGAACTAGAACAAAAAATTTCACAATTTGTATGGAAACACAAAAGACCCCGAATAGCCAAAGCAATCTTGAGAAAGAAAAATGGAGCTGGTGGAATCAGGTGCCCTGACTTCAGACTATACTACAAAGCTACAGTAATCAAGACAGTATGGTACTGGCACAAAAACAGAAATATAGATCAATGGAACAGGACAGAAAGCCCAGAGATAAACCCACGCACATATGGTCACCTTATTTTTGATAAAGGAGGCAAGAATATACAATGGAGAAAAGACAGCCTCTTCAATAAGTGGTGCTGGGAAAACTGGACAGCTACATGTAAAAGAACAAAATTAGAACACTCCCTAACACCATACACAAAAATAAACTCAAAATGGATTAAAGACCTAAATGTAAGGCCAGACACTATCAAACTCTTAGAGGAAGACATAGGCAGAACACTCTATGACATAAATCACAGCAAGATCCCTTTTGACGCAACCCCTAGAGAAATGGAAATAAAAACAAAAATAAACAAATGGGACATAATGAAACTCAAAAGCTTTTGCTCAGCAAAGGAAACCACAAACAAGATGAGAAGACAACCCTCAGAATGGGAGAAAATATCTGCAAACGAAACAACTGACAAAGGATTAATCTCCAAAATTTACAACCAGCTCATGCAGCTCAATATCAAAAAAACAACCCAATCCAAAAATGGGCAGAAGATCTGAATAGACATTTCTCCAAAGAAGATATACAGATTGCCAACAAACACATGAAAGGATGCTCAACATCATTAATCATTAGAGAAATGCAAATCAAAACTGCAATGACATATCATCCCACACCAGTCAGAATAGCCATCAACAAAAAATCTACAAACAATAAATGCTGGAGGGGGTGTGGAGAACAGGGAACACTCTTGCACTGTTGGTGGGAATGTAAATTGATACAGCCACTTTGGAGAACAGTATGAAGGTTCCTTAAAAACCTAGAAATAGAACTGCCATACGACCCAGCAATCCTACTACTGGGTATGTACCCTAAGAAAACCATAATTCAAAAAGAGTCATGTACCACAATGTTCATTGAAGCTCTATTTACAATAGCCAGGACATGGAAACAACCTAAGTGTCCATCGACAGATGAATGGATAAAGAAGATGTGGCACATATACACAATGGAGTATTACTCAGCCATAAAAAGAAACGAGGGCTTCCCTGGTGGCGCAGTGGTTGAGAATCTGCCTGCCAATGCAGGGGACATGGGTTCGAGCCCTGGTCTGGGAAGATCCCACATGCCGCGGAGAAACTAAGCCCCTGTGCCACAACTACTGAGCTTGCACGTCTGGAGCCTGTGCTCCCCAACGAGAGGCCGCGATAGTGAGAGGCCCGCGCACCGCGATGAAGAGTGGCCCCCGCTTCCTGCAACTAGAGAAAGCCCTCGCACAGAAACGAAGACCCAACACAGCCAATAAATAAATAAATAAATAAATAAATAAAAATAAAAGTGAAATTCTTTAAAAAAAAAAAAAAAAAAAAAGAAACGAAACTGAGTTATTTGTAGCGAGACGGATGGACCCAGAGTCTGTCACACAGAGTGAAGTAAGTTAGAAAGAGAAAAATAAATACCGTATGCTAACACATTATGTGGAATCTGAAAAGAAAAAAAAAATGTTTCTGAAGAACCTAGGGGCAGGACAGGAATAAAGACGCAGATGTAGAGAATGGACTTGAGGACACCGGGAGGGGGAAGGGTAAGCTGGGACGAAGTGAGAGAGTGACATGGATTATATACACTACCAAATGTAAAATAGATAGCTAGTGGGAAGCAGCTGCATAGCACAGGGAGATCAGCTCGGTGCTTTGTGACCATCTAGAGGGGTGGGATACGGAGGGTGGGAGGGAGATGCAAGAGGGAGGAGATATGGGGATATATGTATATGTATAGCTGATTCACTTTGTTATAAAGCAGAAACTAACACACCATTGTAAAGCAATTATACTACAAAAAAGATGTTAAAAAAAAAAAAGGATTATACATCAAGACCAAGAATCCCAAGAATACAAGGTTAGTTCAACATATAAAAACCAATCAGGCAATGTAATATAACGTATTAATAAAGAACAAAAGCCACATAATAATCTCCATAGATGTAGAAAAGCACTTGATACCTTTTCATGATAAAAACAATGAACAAACTAGGAATTGAAGGAAACTACCTCAATCTACGAAAGAGCATCTATGAAAAATCTACAGATAACATCACACTTAATGGTGAAAGATTGAAAGTTTCCCCCATAATATCCGAACAAGAGGAGGACATATGCTCTCACTACTTCTATTCAACATGTACTGGAGGTTCTAGCCAGTGCAATTAGGCAGGAAAAAGAAATAAAAGTAATTTGGATTGAAAAAGTAGAAGTAAAACTCTCTTTATAGATAACATAATGTTGTATATACAAATTTGTAAGGAATCCACACACACAAAATTTTAGAACTAGTAAGTTCAGCAAGGTTACAGGATGCCATATCAATATATAAAAATCAATTTTACTTGTATACAATGGCACTAAACAATTCTAAAAGGAAATAATTAAGAAAATAATTCCACTTACAACAGTATTACGAAGAAAACACTTATAGGAATAAGTTTGACAAAACATAAATAAACAGAAATACATCCTGTGTTCATGAACTGGAAGACTTAATATTGTTAACATGATAACTCCCCAAATTGATCAACAAATTCAACACAATCCCTATCAAAACCCTAGCTGGCATTATTGTAGAAACTGACAAGCTGATTCTAAAAAGCATATTGAAATACAAGGAATCCAGAATAGCCAAAATAATCTTGAAAAAGAACTGGAGGATTAGCAATTCCTGATTTCAAAACTTACTATAAAGTATAATAATCAAGCTTAGGTGTTAATGTCCTAAGGACAGACATATAGATCAATAGAGTAGAACTGAGTCTCAAGATAAACCATTAATCCATTTTTGATAAGAGTACCAAGACAATTCAGTGGGGGAAATAACTGTCTTTTCAACAAACTGTGCTAGGACAACTGGATATTTACATGCAAAATAATGAAACTGGACCTCCACCTCATACCATATAGAATAATTAACTCAAAATGCATCAATGACCTAAATATAGGAGCTAAAACTATAAAAATCTGAAAGAAAACATAAGTGTAAATCTTCATGACCTTAGATTAAGGCAATGATTCCTTAGATTAGACACTAAAACACAAGCAACAAGAGAAAAAAATAGATATAATGAGTTTGATTAAAATGGAAAACTTTTGTACTTCAAAGGACACTAAGTGAAAAGAGTCCACAGAATAGGAGTAAATATTTACAAATCACATGTCTGATAAAGGTCTACTGTCCAAGTATATAAAGAACTCTTATAACCCAACAATAAAAAGACAAATGCCCAAATAAAAAAACAGCATATGATTTGAGTAGACATTTCTCCAAAGAAGATATTACTAATGACCAGTAAGCACGTGACAAGATGATTAACATCAATAGTCTTCAGGGAAATGCAAATCAAAAGCACAATAAGATACCATTTCACACCCTGAAGGAGAATTATAATAAAAAATGCAGATAACAAGTGCGAGTGAGAATGTGGAGAAATCTGAGTCCTCATACATGGTGGGTGGGAATGCAAAATGGTGCAGCCATTTTGGAAAATGCATTTTGAAAACACATTAAAAAATGTAAACATAGAATTACCATATGACCCAGCAAATTCCACCCCTAGGTATATAATTAAGAAAACCGAAAGCATATGTTCAATCAAAAATATGTATGAATGTTCACAGCAGCATTATTCACAACAGCCAAAAAGTAGAAACAACCCAAATGAATGTCAACTGGTGAATGTATAAATAAAATGTGGTATATCCATACAATAGAGTATTATTCAATCATAAAAAGAAATGAACTGACGCATGTTACAACAAGAATGAACCTCAAAAACATGCTAAATGAAGGCTGCATGTAGTGCAATTTCATTTATATGAAATGTTTAAAAGAGGCAAATCTACAGAGAGAGAAATCTATTAGATTAGTGGTTGCCAGAGACTGAAGAAGAGTAAGAGAATGATGAGTGAGTGTTCATCTAGTAATGGGTTTCTTTTTTAGGGTGAAGAAAATGTTCTGGAATCAGAGAGCAGTGATGGTTGCAAAACTTTGTTAACGAGTGTATTAAAAACCACTGAATTTTATACTTGAAAAAAGTGAATTTTATAGTATGTGAATTATATCTGAATTTAAAAAAATGGGAAGAAAGCATAAATTAGAAAGTGGAACTTACAGCCCAGAGGGCAGATTCAAGAGCCATAAAGAATTTTTCCTTAAGATCTAATCGAATAACTTCCAACATTTGCCCAGCTGGATTTCAGGATTGCTATGGAACAGGGACCCCTGTGTGCACCCCATTTCGCCATTTTTGAACAAGAGTGTTTACAGTGGTTATCCTATGCCTGTCCTAACATTGTATGTTGGGTGTGTGTGGGCAAGTAATTTGCCTTTTTACTTTCAAAGGTCTACAGATCAAGAGAAACTATATTTGAAGTGCTATACCAAAGGAACTACACTCAAGGAACTTCATTTGTATCTGAAACTGAGTTAGATAACAAGAGTGTGGTCTCTGAGATGATGTTGTAATAAGATAAGACTTTTGGAGGTCTTGGGCAGGGGTGAGTGTATTTTACATTTGGGAGAGATGTGAATCACCAGAACCAACTGATTCCAACTTCCTTGTATTCACTCCTTTGTTTAGTATTCTTCCACACTCACAGGTAGCATATAATGCTATTATTTACCTAGAGAGAGAGTTGCTCTTAGGACCAATCTAAGAATATCTGAGTAAGTTGTCTCAATTATGAGACTGTTGAAGTGGAAAATATTGGTCACTAATCCAACAAAAATTTTAAAGACCAGGATGATGGTATTTTTCTTATCTTCTCTTTCTCCAAAATCCATTTCCCGTCTCTCCATGTTTGATATGTATTAACAATTAATACTTATACAGCACTTTATATAACATGAAGAACTCTGACACATTGGTATCATTTAATGACAAATATATTAGTGCAGATAATGATATAACGAAAGGTAAGAAGGAAAGCAAATTTCTACAGAACCACGTACGGTGTACAGTTCTTGCCCTTGCCTTCTATTCTTCCCCAAATATGGTTTTCTAAAAATTTCAATCTACAGAAAAGTTGAAAGAAGAGTACAATGTACTTCCACAAATTTTTACCTCTATAGATTCAACAACTATTGACATTTTGTGTCATTGGATTTACATATAAACTCACACACACAGGTTATTTATGGGTGAAGCATTTGAAAGTTGCAGATATCATGAAGCTTTAACTCTACTTGAGAAAGAAAGAACAAGAACATTATGATACATAACTATAATGCCATCATCCCTTTCAAAAAATTTAACACAAAAAATATAGTCCCCAACTTTCCTCATTATCTCCTTTACAGCTTTATCCTCCCCAATCTCAGGTTGCAATCTAGGATTACACATTGTATGTTTTTTTTTTTTTAACAACTTTATTGGAGTATAATTGCTTTACAATGGTGTGTTAGTTTCTGCTTTATAACAAAGTGAATCAGTTATACATATACATATGTCCCCATATCTCTTCCCTCTTGCGTCTCCCTCCCTCCCACCCTCCCTATCCCACCCCTCTAGGTGGTCACAAAGCACCGAGCTTATCTCCCTGTGCTATGCGGCTGCTTCCCACTAGCTACCTATTTTACATTTGGTAGTGTATATATGTCCAAGCCACTCTCTCACTTTGTCCCAGCTTACCCTTCCCCCTCCCCGTATCCTCAAGTCCATTCTCTAGTAGGTCTGCATCTTTATTCTCGTCTTGCCCCTGGGTTCTTCATGACCTTTTTTTTTTTTTTTTAGATTCCATATATATGTGTTAGCATACGGTATTTGCTTTTCTCTTTCTGACTTCACTCTGTATGACAGACTCTAGGTCCATCCACCTCACTACAAATAACTCAATTTTGTTTCTTTTTATGGCTGAGTAATATTGCATTGTGTATATGTGCCAAATCTTCTTTATCCATTCATCTGTTGATGGACACTTAGGTTGCTTCCATGTCCTGGCTATTGTAAACAGAGCTGCAATGAACATTTTGGTACATGACTCTTTTTGAATTATGGTTTTCTCAGGGTATATGCCCAGTAATGGGATTGCTGGGTCGTATGGTAGTTCTATTTTTAGGTTTTTAAGGAACCTCCATACTGTTCTCCATAGTGGCTGGATCAATTTACATTCCCACCCACAGGGCAAGACGGTTCCCTTTTCTCCACACCCTCTCCAGCATTTATTGTTTGTGGATTTTTTGAAGATGGCCATTCTGACCGGTGTGAGATGATATCTCATTGTAGTTTTGATTTGCATTTCTCTAATGATTAGTGATGTTGAGCATTCTTTCATGTGTTTGTTGGCAATCTGTATATCTTCTTTGGAGAAATGTCTATTTAGGTCTGCTGCCCATTTTTGGATTGGATTGTTTGCTTTTGATATTGAGCTGCATGAGCTGCTTGTAACTTTTGGAGATTAATCCTTTGTCAGTTGCTTCATTTGTAAATATTTTCTCCCATTCTGAGGGCTGTCTTTTGGTCTTGTTTATGGTTTCCTTTGCTGTGCAAAAGCTTTTAAGTTTCACTAGGTCCCATTTGTTTATTTTTGTTTTTATTTCCATTTCTCTAGGAGGTGGGTCAAAAAGGATCTTGCTGTGATTTATGTCATAGAGTGTTCTGCCTATGTCTTCCTCTAAGAGTTTGATAGTGTCTGGCCTTACATTTAGGTCTTTAATCCATTTTGAGTTTATTTTTGTGTATGGTGTTAGGGAGTGTTCTTATTTTGTTCTTTTACATGTAGCTGTCCAGTTTTCCCAGCACCATTTATTGAAGAGGCTGTCTTTTCTTCACTGTATATTCTTGCCTCCTTTATCAAAGATAAGGTGACCATACGTGCGTGGGTTTATCTCTGGCCTTTCTGTCCTGTTCCATTGATCTATATTTCTGTTTTTGTGCCAGTACCATACTGTCTTGATTACTGTAGCTTTGTAGTATAGTCTGAAGGCAGGGAGCCTGATTCCTCCAGCTCCGTTTTTCTTTCTCAAGATTGCTTTGGCTATTCAGGGTCTTTCGTGTTTCCATACAAATTGTGAAATTTTTTGTTCTAGTTCTGTGAAAAATGCCAGTGGTAGTTTGATAGGGATTGCATTGAATCTGTAGATTGCTTTGGGTAGTAGAGTCATTTTCACAATGTTGATTCTTCCAATCCAAGAACATGGTATATCACTCCATCTAGTTGTATCATCTTTAATTTCTTTCATCAGTGTCTTATAATTTTCTGCATACAGGTCTTTTGTCTCCTTAGGTAGGTTTATTCCTAGATATTTTATTCTTTTTGTTGCAATGGTAAATGGGAGTGTTTTTTAATTTCACTTTCCGATTTTTCATCATTAGTGTATAGGAATGCTAGAGATTTCTGTGCATTAATTTTGTATCCTGCTACTTTACCAAATTCATTGATTAGCTCTAGCAGTTTTCTGGTAGCATCTTTAGGATTCTCTATGTATAGTATCATGTCATCTGCAAACAGTGACAGCTTTACTTCTTCTTTTCCGATTTGGATTCCTCTTATTTCTTTTTCCTCTCTGATGGCTGTGGCTAAAACTTCCAAAACTATGTTGAATAACAGTGGTGAGATACACATTGTATTTGATTGTCATGTCTCCCTAGTCTTTCCTCCGGCTCTTTTTTTTCTTTTTTAAAAATTTCCATGCCAGTTATCTTGTAGCATGTTGCAAAATTTGGATTAGGTTCCTTATGATTTAGGTTCAGGTTAATCATTTTTTTTTTCCTGCTCCATCCATTTATTGATTGATAGATTGATTTTTATTTTTTTTAACATCTTTATTGGAGTATAATTGCTTTACAATGGTGTGTTAGCTTCTGCTTTATAACAAAGTGAATCAGTTATACATATACATATGTCCCCATATCTCTTCCCTCTTGAGTCTCCCTCCCTCCCACCCTCCGTCTCCCACCCCTCTAGGTGGTCACAAAGTACCGAGCTGATCTCCCTGTGCTATGCAGCTGCTTCCCACTAGCTATCTATTTTATGTTTGGTAGTGTATTTATGTCCAAGCCACTCTCTCACTTTGTCACAGCTTACCCTTCCCCCTCCCCATATCCTCAAGTCCATTCTCTAGTAGGTCTGTGTCTTTATTCCTGTCTTACCCCTAGGTTCTTCATGACCTTTTTTTTTTCTTTCTTAGATTCCATATTTTGTGTTAGCATACGGTATTTGTTTTTCTCTTTCTGACTTACTTCACTCTGTAGGACAGTCTCTAGGTCCATCCACCTCACTACAAATAACTCAATTTTGTTTCTTTTTATGGCTGAGTAATATTGAATTGTATATATGTGCCACATCTTCTTTATCCATTCATCTGTTGATGGACACTTAGGTTGCTTCCATGTCCTGGCTATTGTAAACAGAGCTGCAATGAACATTTTGGTACATGTCTCTTTTTGAATTATGGTTTTCTCAGGGTATATGCCCAGTAGTGGGATTGCTGGGTCGTATGGTAATTCTTTTTTTAGTTTTTTAAGGAACCTCCATACTGTTCTCCATAGTGGCTGTATCAATTTACATTCCCACCAACAGTGCAAGAGTGTTCCCTTTTCTCCACACCCTCTCCAGCAGTTATTGTTTGTAGATTTTTTGATGATGGCCATGCTGACTGGTATGAGTTGATACCTCATTGTAGTTTTGATTTGCATTTCTCTAATGATTAGTGATGTTGAGCATTCTTTCATGTGTTTGTTGGCAATCTGTATACATTCTTTGGAGAAATGTCTATTTAGGTCTTCTGCCCATTTTTGGATTGGGTTGTTTGTTTTTTTGTTATTGAGCTGCATGAGCTGCTTGTAAATTTTGGAGATTAATGCTTTGTCAGTTGCTTCATTTGCAAATATTTTCTCCCATTCTGAGGGTTGTCTTTTGGTCTTGTTTATGGTTTCCTTTGCTGTGCAAAAGCTTTTCACTTTCATTAGGTCCCATTTGTTTATTTTTGTTTTTATTTCCATTTCTCTAGGAGGTGGGTCAAAAAGGATCTTGCTGTGATTTATGTCATAGAGTGTTCTGCCTATGTTTTCCTCTAAGAGTTTGATAGTGTCTGGCCTTACATTTAGGTCTTTAATCCATTTTGAGTTTATTTTTGTGTATAGTGTTAGGGAGTGTTCTAATTACATACTTTTACATGTACCTGTCCAGTTTTCCCAGCACCATTTATTGAAGAGGCTGTCTTTTCTCCACTGTATATTCTTGCCTCCTTAGTCAAAGATAAGGTGACCATATGTGCGTGGGTTTATCTCTGGCCTTTCTATCCTGTTCCATTGATCTATATTTCTGTTTTTGTGCCAGTACCATACTGTCTTGATTACTGTAGCTTTGTAGTATAGTCTGAAGGCAGGGAGCCTGATCCCTCTAGCTCCATTTTTCGTTTTCAAGATTGCTTTGGCTATTCGGGGTCTTTTATGTTTCCACATAAATTATGAAATTTTTTGTTCTAGTTCTGTGAAAAATGCCAGTGGTAGTTTGATAGGGATTGCGTTGAATCTGTAGATTGCTTTGGGTAGTAGAGTCATTTTCACAATGTTGATTCTTCCAATCCAAGAACATGGTATATCACTCCATCTAGTTATATCATCTTTAATTTCTTTCATCAGTGTCTTATAATTTTCTGCATACAGGTCTTTTGTCTCCTTAGGTAGGTTTATTCCTAGATATTTTATTCTTTTTGTTGCAATGGTAAATGGGAGTGTTTTCTTAATTTCACTTTCGGATTTTTCATCATTAGTGTATAGGAATGCCAGAGATTTCTGTGCATTAATTTCGTATCCTGCTACTTTACCAAATTCATTGATTAGCTCTAGCAGTTTTCTGGTAGCATCTTTAGGATTCTCTATTTATAGTATCATGTCATCTGCAAACAGTGACAGCTTTACTTCTTCTTTTCCGATTTGGATTCCTTTTATTTCTTTTTCTTCTCTGATTGCTGTGGCTAAAACTTCCAAAACTATGTTGAATAATAGTGGTAAGAATGGGCACAGGTTATTCATTTTTGACAGGAATAGTACATTGGTGATATGCCTTTTGTTTTATCATACCAGTTGGTCCCAGTATTAGTGATGTTGTTGATCACTAGCTGTAAGGTGGTATCCAACAGATATTGCCATTTTAGAGTTACCTTTTCTCCTTTGTAATTAGTAATCTATGGAGTAATACTTTAATGTGATTATCCTCTTCCCCAACAATCTTGTATTTACCCAATGTTTTTAGTATCGATTGATAATTCCTGCCAGAATCAACTGGTACACTAGTGGTTACAAAAAAGTAATTTTCTTAATTCCATTATTCATTTTCTATTTTTATGTAACATTCTTAAAAAAGAAAAGAAATGCCTTCTCGTCTGTGACCCTTACCTTTTATTTTTTGTTTGTTATTATCACTATGAACTCATAGACTGTCTCTTGTTATCCAATATGTTATCTATGACTTCATTATTCATTTTAATGCACAAATTATTCCAAATTTGGCCACTGGAAACCCCTTCATGCTGGTCCTTATATCCTTTTGATATACCTTCTGGTTTTGAGGACTTCCCTTTTTTTTTTTCTTTTTTCTTTTAGCATATAAAAAAATATTCCATGTCCACTTTCTACTTTTCCTGTCCCTAACTTGGAATCAACCAATATTCCAAATACCCTAATTTTCCTACTCGTGGTAGGGACTGGTATTTAGGCATCAAGGTCTGGATGATAAGTGTGGTCACTGCTACTGTGATGTCATTGCTTCTAGAATCTTACAGTAGGAAAAGTTAATAAATGCTAAATATATGCATATTTAAATCATGAGTTCATACTGGGACCTCTATTACCATGGAGTTCTTCTTTTTCTTCCCCCGTTCCATATTTTTATTCCCTTCTCTTACAGTAAAAACTCACAAAATTACTATAGCAATACAACTACTGAAAAATGTTTATCCTTAAAATAACCCCACTGAGAGTACAGAGCACTATATTAGTTATTTGAATTAATTTTTCCTGTGTTCTGTATTATTGATGATATAGTTAGGTTTATTTGCTTTTTTTGTTTTACGCAATCACAGGGCTTCCTCCCCCATCCTTGTTCATTTAATTTTATTTTAAAAAAATGCACAAAATTAACATGTCTCAAAACTCAAAACTATACAAGACTCAAAGAACGTTCACTTATTTTATCTTCCACTACTCCCAAAGTAACCAAATTTTATTAGTTTCTGATTTATGCTTTTGTGTTTTCTTGTATAAAAATAAGAAAATAGATTCATATATTCTTTCCTCTTCTTTCTTAAAAGTTAACATAGTATATATCCCATTTTCTTCCTCTTGCTTTTTTCACTTAAAAGTATATACCAAGTTAATCCTTCTTATCAGTTCACAGAGATGTTCGTAAAAAAAATTTTTTTTAACTGAAGTATAGTTGATGTACAATATTAAATAATTTTCAGGTGTACAACAGTGATTTACAATTTTTAAAGATTATATTCCATTTATAGTTACTACAAAATACTGGCTATATTCCCTGTATTGTACAATATATCCTTGCAGCTTATTTATTTTATACACAATAGTTTGCACCTCTTAATCCCCAACCCCTATCTTGCTCCTTCCCCCTTCCCTCTCCACACTGATAACCACTAGGTTTGTTCTCTATATCTGTGAGTCTGTTTTTTGTTATATTCACTAGTTTATTTTTTTAGATTCCACATTTAGGAGATATCATAGAGTATTTGTCTTTCTCTAACTTATTTCATAAGCATTATACCCTCCAAGTCCATTCATGTTGTTGCAAATTTCATTCTTCTTTATGGTTTAGTAGTCCATTGTACATATATGTAATATCTTCTTTATCCATTCATCTGTTGATGGACATGTAGGTCACTTTATTCTATTCTACAGCTCCATGGTAAGCCATTGTTTCTACCACGTGGTCAACCTGTCTCCTATGGGTGGGCATGTAAGTGATTTCAAACATTTTGCTATTATAAATAATGCTGCAATAAATAATTTTGTGCATTTCTATTCTCATGTTGTTAAACAAGTACCATCAGGTAAATTCTAAAAGGTGGGATTATTGAATCAAAGGGTAAATACATATGTAGTTTTAATAGATATTGCTTAATACTTCTTTGTCAGGAGTGTACATTTTGTACTTACCACTGCAATTGATGAAAGTGACTGTTACCTCATAGGTACCCTAACTGAGTGCTGTCAGGCTTTTGAATGTTTGCTAATCTAATAGAAGAGAAATGGTAACTCAGTATTGTTTTAATTTGTAGCTCTAGTATAAATTTAAGGGTCATTTAAATATCTTATTTTTCTGTGTGTAACACTCTGCTAACGCCTTTTGTCCATTTTTCTGTTAAGCGTTTGGTCCTATTTTTTTTTCCCCTATTAATTAAAAAAATCCCTTATATACTAGGAGATTAACTATTGTAATATACAATGCAAGTATGTTTTCCCAGTTTGCCTTTGTCTTTTAACTTTGACTATGGGACTTTCTTGCTAGACAAATTTCTATTTAATATAAATAAATCCTTTAAATGTAGTCAATATTTTATTTTATTGCATCTGGACTTTAAGTCATACAGAAAGCCTTTGCCCCCTATTCCAGGTTACAACAGAATTCACTGATATTTTCTCCTAGTATGTACATGGTTACATTATTTTGCGTTATATTGAAATCTCTTATCCAATTTGA